>NC_141879.1:520868375-522118375 GCF_056163025.1 Triticum urartu | reverse complement strand
AGCTTCAACAGTTTGAGCTGAATAATGTATGGGAACTGGTTAAGCGTCCTGATCCTCGGAAGCACAATATAATAGGCACCAAATGGATATACCGCAACAAGCAAGATGAGCATGGTCAAGTTGTCAGAAACAAAGCTCGTCTCGTTGCTCAAGGATATACTCAAGTTGAAGGGATTGACTTCGATGAAACATTTGCTCCTGTGGCTCGACTTGAAGCCATACGCATACTGCTGGCCTATGCAAATCATCATAACATACTTCTATATCAAATGGATGTGAAGAGCGCTTTCCTCAATGGCAAGATTGAAGAAGTGTATGTTGCACAGCCGCCTGGCTTTGAAGATCCAAAGCATCCTGACATGGTATACAAACTCAACAAGGCACTATATGGCCTCAAACAAGCCCCTCGGGCTTGGTATGACACACTCAAATACTTCCTGAAGAGCAAAGGCTTCACACCTGGTTCCCTCGACCCCACTCTCTTCAGAAGACATATGATGGGGAACTGTTTGTGTGCCAAATATATGTGGATGACATTATCTTCGGCTGCACCAATCAGAAATACAGTGAAGAGTTTGGATATATGATGCAAGAGCAATATCAGATGTCCATGATGGGAGAGCTGAAGTTCTTCCTTGGTCTTCAAATATGACAGCAACGCAACGGCATCTTCATATCTCAAGAGAAGTATCTCAAAGATTGCCTGAAGAAGTTCGGTATGCAAGACTGCAAAGGCTTCACGACGCCAATGCCAGCCAAACATCATCTGGGTCCCGACGACAATGGTAAAGAGTTCGATCAAAAGGTATACCGCTCCATGATTGGTTCTTTACTTTATCTATGTTCATCTAGGCCAGATATTATGCTTAGTGTTTGCATGTGTGCTCGATTCCAAGCGGCACCAAAGGAATCGCATCACTTAGCTGTGAAGCGAATTCTTCGATATTTGGCTTACACCCCAACTCTAGGATTATGGTATCCAAAGGGCTTAGAGTTTGATCTAATTGGATTCTCGGATGCTGATTATGCTGGTGACAAGGTTGATCGCAAGTCTACATCAGGCACATGTCATTTTCTGGGATGATCACTTGTATGTTGGTCTTCAAAGAAGCAGAACTGTGTATCTCTCTCCACTGCTGAATCTGAATACATTGCTGCTGGATCTTGCTGCGCTCAGCTTCTGTGGATGAAACAAACACTCAAAGACTATGGCATTCATCTGAAGCAAGTGCCACTCTACTGCGACAACGAAAGCGCCATCAAGATTGCCAACAACCCAGTTCAGCACTCGAAGACAAAGCACATTGAGATTCGTCATCACTTTCTCAGAGATCATGTTGTGAAGGAAGATATTGATATCATACACGTCAACACTGAAGAGCAATTGGCAGATATCTTCACCAAGCCCTTGGATGAGAAGAGATTTTGCAAGTTACGGTGTGAGATAAATATCTTGGAATCCTCAAATGTGATGTGATCAGGCACACATCCTAACACTTATGCATATTGATGACTTAGATGTGCAACACACGAAGTAAAGTATATCTTCAATCAATGAAGACATGCATTCTAAGTGTGAATACATTAATGAGGAATTTGACTTCGGAGAACCACGATAATTATGCGCCGTGTCTGGGTCTAACACTTCCTATACGGTGGATAACGCCACCACCAAATGTTCTGTTTAAAGTGTTTCACTCATGGCGTTACATTTGCTATGTCTTCACATTTGGTTTGGCTTCAATCTCAACATGTCTTCATGATTATCTTCACTATGTTGATTATATATATATACTAGTGTTCTGTCCTCTACAGCATTCACTTATAGCTATGTCTTCTTGTTGAATCTCTTGAACTAAGTGAATGTGATCGGACCCTAACCTCTCTATGCTTTCTCCAAATCATATGCATTCTTTTGAACCTGTCAAATGTCTTCTCTGCGTCCTTGTCAGCAGAAGATACAGAGACAAACATTAAGTCCGCTTTCAATGCTAATTCCTTCACCTGAAACCCGGAGAAGTGGGAACGACCACCCGACAATCCAGGCGTGTGTGGGACGTGGAACAACCTCCGATATGCTGCATGATGGCCACGTGTTCCTCAGATGGGAATCGCCAGGGGCACCTGTGTAATAACACTGAGCCGCCCCTGTCCCTATAAATACGCGCCACACCACAGTCACTATCTCTTCTTTCACTCTCGCACGAACCCTAGCGCCACCGCTATCCCTCGACGACGCCGGCGACGAAGCGCTTAGCTACCGCAACCTCGCCGACGCCGTCTTCACGCCGACCGCGGACATCGTCTTCTCCGCCGTCGCTGTAGGTGTCCTCCATCGCCAAGTTAGGGCACGGACGATCGGACTGCTCGGCCTCCTCTTCCACTCCGTCTAGCAGTTCTTCGTGTGGTAAATAAAACTTCCTTTTTACGGCCCCTTTGATCCTATAGATTTGTCACTTTCTACCACAAGTGGTTTTTGTTCACACATGTTGGATCCACTTCATACTGCATCTCATAATATGCCTAGTATATTCACTTATGCTTCACAAAGTAGTTAGATTCCTCACTTGTACTGATCCGTGGATTCGTACAAATCTGGAACCAACTCCTTATCTATGAGTGAATGTCTTCGCACGATGAGGTCAATGTCTTCTAAACCGATTTATCTTCAAAATCTTCTGAGAATGCATATGACCTCTTCCCCTTCCCTCGCACCTTAATGCTGTCACAGGTACATGTCCGTGGGAGAATCCCTTGGTTCTCATAGTCTGGATTCATTTGCAAAATTCTTACAGTATCACATAAATTCTCCCGAAGCTAGTTCCTGTTTGTCCAGCAAGCGAAAGCCTTTGAAGCCTTTGAACGTATTGAAGCCATTCAGCTTAAAGTTCATGGCTGCAGAGAAATCAGCAAGGAAGGTGTCAGAAAGCGTCAAGGAGAAACATCAAGAGATCTGCCCGATGACCTCTCAGAGCTGTACAAGACAGATCCTGAAGAGGATTACAATCAGTGCAAGACACGAATCCAATGGATTCGACGATATTGGGCAGAACAGTGGTTCAAGTATAGATTTGTGACAAAGGAATATGCTGAAAAGAATGCCATCAAGCGACCATGGGGAGACATCCTCTACAAAAATATTCAACCCAGGTCCAGAGATGAAGCCATTGAACAAGGCTTCTATCCCTGCATGGTCCGTGGACCACAGCCTGCGGATGCTGACCCATCGTCACTGCTATGGTGTCGTGACGACAATCTGTTCAAGCGCAACTTCCAGTTTGCCCAGAACTCAGCGAAGCAGAACAAGAATTCTTTGGGATTAGACTTCAACCCTGGTCCCTCTGCTCCCCATGCCGATGGAACTCGCGAAGCTGAACCCAATCTTCTTGGGCCCTTCTACAACTTGGAAGGTCTCATCACTCATATCGTGGTTCAAGGGACAGCCGTGAATGAGCCTGCAGATGACGCTGAATCAGATGAAGCGCCTGCAGCGCCAAATCCAAAGAAACTGAAGCAGCCTAAAGCTTCAAAGCCTGCCTCTGCACCAAAGATCTCACGGGCGAAGCCACTGGCTACTGCACCTCCTGAAGACAGTGTGCAGTCTGAAGATTTGTCACGCATCTCCAAGCCCCAGAAAGTCAAGATGCCTCTGCCACACACCGGCCAAGAACTGACAGCTGCTGCTATTCTGCGCAACGATGCCATCGATCTGTCCAGTGATGAAGATCTTGTAGATGACGCTCTTGAGAAACTGATCAAGAGCAAAGAAGAAGCAGAAATCTTCAATGATCTGCCTCTCTTTGACGTGGCAATCATCCACAACTTCATTGATGAGTGGTTTGACACGCCCAACCTCAGCTTCGAAGATCTGCAACTTCCAATTGGCCTCAGTGTCGCCTTCCATGGCGCCATTGCTTTAGAGCTAACTCTAGCTCAGCGCATCGTCAAACTGAAGCAAAAGATTGACTTTGAGAAAGCTCAGTTCAAGAAGCATATGGCCAAGCTCAGCGTGCAAGAGGTGAAAAACTTCAAGATTATGCTGCACGAGCTCAAAGAAGCCTTTCTCAAGAAACGTGCAGAAGCTCAGGGTTCTCGTGAGCGCGTGAAGAGCCTAGCTGACAAGTGTGTGCAAGGCTACAACGAGGCTGAGAAGCGCAAGGCCCTTGGGCGTCCGGGCATTGATCCCAGGATGGCTGCTAAGCAGAAGAAGAAGCCCACTGTGGCTGAACCCAACGCACCAAGGCAGGAAGTAGATCCCATTGTCTTCCCAACTAGCATGACTGGCTCGAAGCCAAAGGCTAGGTCAACCGCTTCAGAACTGAAGAAGACGAGGACTGCTGAGGCTGAAGCCAGAAAGAGAAAACATTCTGAAGCCTCTAATGCTGCTCCCTCCAAGAAGAAGCGGAAGACCAAGAAGGAACGGGCTGCTCCCACAGAGCCCTTAATTGCTGAACCCATCTCCATGGTTCGCCCTGACGCTGAACATCAAGAGCGCCAACTGACTGTCCATGAGCCTACTTCCACAGAGGCTCATGAAGCTGAAGACTTTCCAGCAGCTGATCCCACCGCTGCTGAAGACATTGGTCACCATGACCATGTTGAAGATGATGCACTTCTTCCTCAGATCGAGCACCAACAGGTATCATCGCCTGTGCTTACGCACAGCGAACTCATCAGCATTGGTCGTCCTCTGACGCCAATTGCTCAGGATGCATCATGGGCTGATCACCCACAAGCACAAGAGGAAGATGACTTTGAGGCCCAGCCAACTCAAACTCCACAGGCGTCGCCAGCGTTACGCAGGCTTCGCAAAGGACCAAGGCCTCCAGTCTCCGGGTCTGAAGCTAAAGCTGCTGAAGACATTCCGGCTGCATCAGCCGATGAAGAAGAAACCCCAAGAGTTGCTACACCCCCGTCTCACCAAGAAGCTGTTCTCGAGGAGAAAGTGACTGTGACCGACCCTCCAGCTCATCAAGTGGAGGTTGAGAATCTTGAGGCTGCCACCACCAAAACAAATGAAGCCACTGACGCTGTCATGGCTGAAGAAAATGTGGAGCCTTCACCAACCCAAGCACCAGAAGTCAGTGAAGCCAATGATGCTACTGCTTCTGTTCCTGCGCCTGCTGCTGGTCCTCAGTTTGACTATCATGTTGAGCATAGGCCTCAGGTACAGAAGCCAATTCCAAGGTTGCCCAAGTTTCCAGGTCCTGCATTAGCACCTGGATCCTTCAATGTCAATGGCTTCAAAGCAGACAACACTTTCTTCAATAGCTCCAAGAACCCCTACTCAAGGGAAAGAATATCTTCTAATCGGTTCTGGAGCTATCCGCAGCGAAGCTATTACTCCTGCATTCTGTATAATCAAGGTCACATCTTCCCACATAAGCGTCTTGACACCGAAGCAATAGCTGGTCTGCCCTGTCTGGAAGAAGCTCTGGATTGCTTCAAAGAGGTTGGATTGTTGCCGTTTGTCACCGACCAAGAGCACTGGAATGAAGAGTTGTTGCTCCAATTCTATGCCACACTTCACATCCGTGGGTACAACAGAGATCCGAAGACTTGGGTCCTGGAGTGGATGACAGGAAATGTTCATCACGAAGCCAAAGCCTTTGATATCATTGAGCTCACTGGTCTGCCCACTCCTAGCGATCTCTACGAACCTGGCTGTCAGCTTCACAGTGAAGCTATGGAGAGCATCTTTCAGAAGCCTGAACCAAACATGAGTCAGATGCTCAGTATGATGAAGCCCTTGCCACAAGATGCTGCATATCCTAAGGAGTTCTTTGTTGAAGACCTTGAGTATCTGCCAAGGACTATTTATCACATCATAAGGCAAACTCTCTGGCCCATCAAAGGACATTCTCCACATGCCAAGCTGGAAGGTGCAATGAAGACTTTGGTCTTCTATATTCTTCATGGCAAATGCTTCAATGCACAGGACTTCTTCATCTGCCAACTTGCTGCATCAGGCTCTGATATTTTTGGCTAGAAGTTCTATGCTCCATGGATAATGCGGCTAATTAAACTCCACTCCGCTATCTCATATCAGCCATCTGCTCGCAATCATCGGATCTTTCTGCATGATGTGGATATGTCCGTTGAAGCCATTTATCCTGAGCCTGCCAAGGAGCCTCTTAGTCTTCAGAATGCGGAGCATCAAAGTTTCTCTCAGAACATTGAAGGAGTTGAAGCAGTCACTCGTGTTTATCCTCTGGCTGGAACTACACGTGCACCTCATCGTGCCCTTACTGAAGCCACCGAAAGCACTATTGCCCAATGACCCAAGAAGCGATCTCGTGTTCTCAATTACCGAGAGCTTCTGGTGGCTCTTCATCAGAAATAGGATAGGCATCATGACTGGCTGAAGTGCCAAATGCAAAGCCTCTTGGTGGATGTTAACCGCATTCACAATCTTGCCACCAAGAATGCCTTTGTTGCCCATGAAAGCTCTCGACGCACATGGAAAGGGCTGACGCTTATGTGCTCTGAAGATGATCTTCACGAGGATGGCTTCTCTGAACGCTTCAAGTTTGACTCCACACCTCCTCGAAGGGCAGTGCTGCGACGAACTCCATCTCTTGAAGACTCTGAGTTCTCTTCCTCTGCGGCAACTGTGAATGCCAGAGTGATCGAGGACGAAGACGATGCTACTTCGACACTGCTCCAAGTTCTTCTGCACCGCCGAACACCACCGACGACCCTGCTGCTTCACCTACTCTTCATGGGAACGAGTAGATGCTCTATGTCTTCAAACCTTTTTGGTCCTTACTGACAAAAGGGGGAGAAGCATATGAGTTTGATAGTCTTCAAGCGGGTCCACATGGGCGGTTGCTTTATATTTTGCCTAGTGTTTACAACTCTCGTTTTGATTCATTTGGTTCTTTGAGTTGTAACACTTAAACTCGATAGTCGTCTGCTACTTATTTGCCACTTTGTGATGCGATGATAAATTCCGCATGTGCGACGATAAATTCCGCACTTAGATCATTTTGCAGACGTCCATTTTCCATTATGCATGTCATTATCTTCACATACCTTCACATGCATAATGAATTGTCATCATAAGTTGAAAAGGATCTCCACGAGTACAACCTGCCATGTGCATTTGCATTCCAAAAGCAAATTACTTATATGCACATCTTCAGGGGGAGCCCTTGCAACTTATGAAGACAATTCCTTATCCTTTACAATTTCACATATTATATTCCCGTTGAAAACTTCAACTAGTTTGTCATCAATCACCAAAAAGGGGGAGATTGTAAGTGCATCTAGTGCCACCCCTAGTTGGTTTTGGAGTATTGACGACAAACCTAGTTGAGGGACTAATGTGTTTGTGAGAATTGCAGGATAACACAAGTAGAAGTCCCTCATTGATTCGGTTTTCCTACCAGAGATGACCCCTAAAAATATATGAAGACATTGAAGTCAAAGGTGGTATGTGAAGATATTCACATTGAAGACTATGACAAGAGAAGACATCGCATGAAGCCTATGGAGCTCGAAGACTTAGATCTTTCATAGTTCTTCTTCTTCTTTGTTGAGTCATAGGAACCACCGTACTGTTAAGTGGGGTCCAAGAGAACTAGTCAGAATGACTGAAGTGATGCTTAACCAAAACCTATGTCTTCGAGTGAAGACTATGAGAGCGAATCTTGTCCAGAGTCGGATAAGTCAGCTTTGCTTGTAGCCCAAGTAAAGTTGTCGTGTGTGTTTGAAATCTGACCGTTGGAACACGTGTCAGTTCCTTAGTGACCCAGGGTCATTTCGGACAAATCAGGTCGGGTTGCCTAGTGGCTATAAATAGCCCACCCCCTACAACCATAAACGGTTGGCTGCTCAGAGTTAAAGTACGGCTTTTGTCGTGTGAGAGCAACCCACCTCAAAGCCTTTGAGAGAGAATTCCTTGCGAGGATAAGCCCTAACCACCCAGAGCCAAAGAGTGTTAGGCATCACTTAAGTCTTCCTGTCTGTGTGATATGAAGACTTATTACACTTGAGGACTGTGAATCCTCCAGCCGGTTAGGCGTCACGTTCTGAGCATCCAAGAGTCATTGTAGATCGCCGGTGAACAAAGTCTGTGAAGGTTTGGGAGTCTACCTTGAAGACTTACCAGAGTGATTGGGTGAGGTCTGTGTGACCTTAGCTCAAGGGGAATACGGTGAGGACTGGGTGTCCTGAGCTGCGTGTTCAGGACTGGGTGTCCGGGACTGTGTGTCCTCAGGTTTAAATACCTAGCCGCCCTAACCAGACGTACAGTTGTCACAGCAACTGGAACTGGTCCAACAAATCATTGTCTTCAACGAGTCACTGGTTTCATCCTTCCCTTCCCTTTACTTATTGTTGGTCCTTGTGAAGTCATCGTATGATTGCACTATCTTTTGTCTTCACTGAGTGACTGCTTGTTGTGATTGGCTTCTTAATATCTTCCTACCTGATCCTTACTACCTAGCTGCTATTAGTCATTGTGCTTTCACTTCATTGAATACTTGACTATGGTTTTCCTAGTGTAGTCTACCTTCCACTGCATGGTAATAGGTTTATTTCTATTGTTTGTCTTCGAAACTTCCATGCTTTGAGGACTTCAATAAAAATTTCCTATTCACCCCCCCTCTAGTCGATATAACGCACTTTCACTTTCCCTCAGTAATCGCTCCATGCTTGACACTTCTTGTACTGGATCTTTTATGATGAAGACTATTGAATTCAAATGGGATTTATTGGAAAGAAATAAATGGAACACTGAAGATTGGGACCTCGACGAAGGTAACGAGTCAGGTATAACACCTAAGTTTGATTGTGTTAAATCTTTTATGGATACCGATGCTTTTCGTGAATTTAGCACTAAATATGGACTTGACTCTGAGATAGTAGCTTCTTTCTGTGAATCCTTTTCTACTCATGTTGATCTCCCTAAGGAGAAGTGGTTTAAATATAATCCTCCCATTGAAGTAAAAGTAGTTGCACCCATTAAAGTTGAAGAAAAGACTATCACTTATGATGATCCTATTGTTCCTATCGCTTATATTGAGAAGCCACATTTCCCTGTTAGAATAAAGAATCATGCTAAAGTTTCAACTATGGTTAACAAAAGTAATATTAAGACACCTAAACCCCCTGAGCAAATTAAAGTTGAACCTAGTATTGCTATGGTAAAAGATCTCTTGGGCGATAATATTGATGGGCATGTTATTTACTTCTGCAATGAAGCTGCTAGAATTGGTAGACCTGATGCTAAAAATAAACATAGACCTGTTGTAGGCATGCCTGTTATTTCTATTAAAATAGGAGATCATTGCTATCATGGCTTATGTGATACGGGTGCTGGTGCAAGTGCAATACCTCATTCCTTATACAAATAAATTATGCATGATATTGCACCTGCTGAGATAGAAGAGATAGATGTTACAATTAAGCTTGCCAATAGAGATACTATTTCACCAGTTGGGATTGTTAGAGATGTTGAAGTCTTGTGTGGGAAAGTTAAATACCCTGCTGATTTTCTTGTTCTCGGTTCCCCACAAGATGACTTTTGTCCCATTATATTTGGTAGACCCTTCTTGAATAATGTTAATGCTTAGATAGACTGCAATAAGGATATTGTTTCTGTTGGTTTAGGGGATATGTTTCATGAGTTTAATTTTGCTAAATTTCGTAGACAACCCCATGATAAAGAATTGCCGAGTAAAGATGAAATTATTGGTCTTGCCTCTATTGTTGTGCCTCCTAATGATCTTTTAGAACAATATTTGCTAGACCATGAAAATGATATGTTTATGAATGAAAGAAGGGAAATAGATGAAGTATTCTTTAAACAGGGACCTATTTTGAAACACAACTTGCCTGTTGAAATCCTAGGGGATCCTCCTCCACCCAAGGGTGATCCCGTGTTTGAGCTTAAACCATTGCCTGATACTCTTAAATATGCTTATCTTGATGAAAAGAAGATATATCTTGTTATTATTGGTGCTAACCTTTCAGAGCATGAAGAAGAGAGATTATTGAAAACTCTGAAGAAGCACCGTGCTGCTATTGGATATACTCTTGAAGATCTTAAGGGCATTAGTCCCACTCTATGTCAACACAAAATAAATTTGGAGAAAGACGCCGAACCAGTTATTGATCACCAATGACGGCTAAATCCTAAGATGAAAGAAGTGGTAAGAAAAGAAATATTAAAGCTCCTTGAAGCAGGTATAATTTATCCCGTTGCTGATAGTAAGTGGGTAAGTCATGTCCATTGTGTCAAAGGGAGGTATTACTGTTGTTCCTAATGATAAAGATGAATTGATTCCGCAAAGAATTATTACAGGTTATAGGATGGTAATTGATTTCCGCAAATTAAATAAAACTACTAAAAAAAGATCATTACCCTTTGCCTTTCATTGATCAAATGCTAGAAAGGTTATCCAAACATACACATTTTTGCTTTCTAAATGGTTATTCTGGTTTCTCTCAAATACCTGTGTCCAAAGAGGATCAAGAAAAGAGAACTTTTACTTGCCCTTTCGGTACCTTTTCTTATAGACGTACGCCTTTTGGTTTATGCAATGCACCTGCTACCTTTCAAAGATGTATGACTGATATATTCTCTGACTTTTGTGAAAAGATTGTTGAGGTTTTCATGGATGATTTCTCCGTATATGGAACTTCTTTTGATGATTGCTTAAGCAACCTTGATTGAGTTTTGCAGAGATGTGAAGAAACTAATCTTGTCTTGAATTGGGAGAAGTGCCACTTTATGGTTAATGAAGGTATTGTCTTGGGGCATAAAATTTCTAAAAGAGGTATTGAAGTTGACAAAGCTAAGGTTGATGCTATTGACAAGTTGTTGTGTCCCAAGGACATCAAAGGTATAAGAAGTTTCCTTGGTCATGTCGTTTTTATAGGAGGTTCATTAAAGACTTCTCAAAAATTTCTCGGCCTCTGACTAACCTATTACAAAAAGATATTCCTTTTGTCTTTGATGATGATTGTGTTGAAGCATTTGAAATACTTAAGAAAGCTTTGATTTCTGCACCTATTGTTCAGCCACCTGATTGGAATTTACCCTTTCAAATTATGTGTGATGCTAGTGATTATGCTGTAGGGGCTGTTCTAGGACAAAGAGTTGATAAAAAATTAAATGTTCTTCAATATGCTAGTAAAACTCTAGACAATGCCTAGAGAAATTATGCCACTACTGAAAAAGAATTCTTAGCAGTTGTATTTGCTTGTGATAAGTTCAGACCTTATATCGTTGATTCTAAAGTAACTATTCACACTGATCATGTTGCTATTAAATATCTTATGGAAAAGAAAGATGCTAAACCTGGACTTATTAGATGGGTTCTCTTGCTACAAGAATTTGATTTGCACATTATTGATAGAAAGGGAGCTGAGAATCCCGTTGCAGACAACTTGTCTAGGTTAGAAAATGTTATTGATGACCCACTACCTAATGATGATAGGTTTCCTGATGAACAATTAAATGTCATAAATGCTTCTCGTACTGCTCCATGGTATGATGATTATGCTAATTACATTGTTGCTAAATTTATACCACCTAGTTTCACATACCAGCAAAAGAAAAAGTTCTTCTATGATTTAAGACATTACTTCTGGGATGACCCACATCTTTATAAAGAAGGAGTAGATGGTGTTATTATACGTTGTGTACCTGAGCATGAAAATGAACAGATCTTATGCAAGTGCCACTCCGAAGCTTATGGAGGACACCATGCTGGAGATAGAACTGCACATAAGGTATTGCAATCCGGTTTTTATTGGCCTACTCTCTTCAAGGATGCCCGTAAGTTTGTCTTGTCTTGTGATGAATGTCAAAGAATCGGTAATATTAGTATACATCAAGAAATGCCTATGAATTATTCACTTGTTATTGAACCATTTGATGTTTGGGGCTTTGATTATATGGGACCTTTTTCTTCCTCTAATGGGTATACACATATTTTAGTTGTTGTTGATTACGTTACTAAGTCGGTAGAAGCTATTCCAACTAGCAGTGCTGATCATAACACCTCTATTAAGATGCTTAAAGAAGTTATTTTTCTGAGGTTTGGAGTCCCTAGATACTTAATGACTGATGGTGGTTCACATTTTATTCATGGTGCCTTTCGTAAAATGCTTGCTAAGTATGATGTTAATCATAGAACTGCATCTCCTTATCACCCACAGTCTAGTGGTCAAGTAGAATTGAGTAACAGAGAGCTCAAATTAATTTTGCAAAATACTGTTAATAGATCTAGAAATAATTGGTCCGAGAAACTTGATGATGCATTATGGGCTTATAGAACTACATATAAAAATCCTATGGGTATGTCTCCGTATAAAATGGTTTATGGTAAAGCATGTCACTTACCTCTTGAACTAGAACATAAGGCATATTGGGCGATTAAAGAGCTCAATTATGATTTCAAACTTGCCGGTGAGAAGAGGCTTTTAGACATTAGCTCACTTGATGATGGAGAACCCAGGCCTATGACAATGCCAAGCTGTTTAAAGAAAAAGTTAAAAGATGGCATGATAAAAGGATACAAAAGCGTGAGTTTAACGTAGGTGATTATGTATTGTATACAACTATCGTTTAATATTTTTTGCAGACAAACTTCTCTCTAAATGGGAAGGTCCTTACGTCATCGAGGAGGTCTATCACTCCGGTGCAATAAAAATCAACAACTTCGAAGGCACAAATCTGAAGGTGGTGAACGGTCAAAGAATCAAATATTATATCTCAGGTAATCCTATAAATGTTGAAACTAATATTATTGAAACTGTAACCCCGGAGGAATACATAAGGGACACTTTCCGGAACGTTTCAGACTTCGAAAAGGAATAGGTATGTGGTATGGTAAGTAAACTGACTCCAAAACAGTTCCAATGGCAATTTTTCTCCGTTTTGGAATATTTAAGAAAAATAGGAAAATAAGAAGAAGACCGGAAAGGACACGAGGCCTCCACGAGGGTGGAGGGAGCGCCCTACCCCCCTGGGCGCCCCCTGCCTCATGGGCACCTCCTGTGCTCTCCGGACTCCGTTTTCTTGTACGATACTTCTTTTGATTGTTAAAAATTCACTATATAATCTCCCGAAGGTTTTGACCACCATATCATGCAAATATCTCCTGTCTTTGTTTTGAGTTTTTTTCTGACAGATCTAGGTCGCCATGTTGTCTTCAAGTGCCCCCAAGGACAAGTTCTTCGAGAAGGTCATCAACCCCTACCTCGTGGAGGTGCTGCAACACCCTCAAACCATTGAGATGCGTGAGGGGTTGTTGCACATCCGCGATGTTGAGGGACCAAGGAGGACCAGAAGCATGGAGACAAGGCTCGAGGCATTGGAGCAAAAAGTTTTCAAGTGTCAGGAGATGGTGGAGCGTGGACTCGACTCCAATCACATAATGATCACGGTATTCACCAACAACCACAAGCTGGATGCCAAGGACATTGGGGAGGCCATCTTCAAGCTTCACGAGAAAATCGAGCGCCTCCAAGGCCAGATCTATGACCTGGAAAACCAAAACTGTGAGTATGGATATAGACTCAAGAGGATGAGTTTGGCTGCAGATTTGAGGATCCCAGAGACTCTATCATCCTTCAATGATGGTGAGCCTATGCCTTGGAAGATGGATGACAAGCCTGCATCATCAACAACTCCTTCATACCACCTCCGAGGAAGGAAACATAAACACATGGGTATGGGCACTCCCCTTGGCAACTACCAAGCTTGGGTGAGTGCCCTGGTAGCGTATCACCATCACACCTTTTATCTTTACCGTTTTCCTTAGTTCGATCCTTTTGATAATATCTTGATCTAGTAGAATAAAGTTTTAGTATGATTTAGTTCTGAGTTTTGCTTTATGATCCTTCTATGTAATCGAGTCTGTGAGCTATATATAATAAAGATTAGTGTTGAGTCAAGGGCTTGATTATTTTGCTATGATCTTGAGGGAATAAAATAAAAGAGAAGAAATAAAAAGAAATAAAGAGATCATATGGATCTTATGGAGAGTAATGAGCTCACATATAAAGAGTATGATGAACAAAAGTTGTTGAGAGTTGACAAACATAGTTTTGGTCATCATTGCAATTAATAGGAAGTAATAAAGAAAGAGAGGTTCACATATAAATATACTATCTTGGACATCTTTTATAATTGTGAGCACTCATTAAAGTATGATATGCTAAAGAGTTGACGTTGGACAAGGAAGACAATGTAATGGGTTATGTTTTCTTACATCTGAGATAAATTATATTGTCATGAATTATCCAACATGTTGAGCTTTCCTTTCCCTCTCTTGCTAGCCAATTCTTTGCACCAAGTAGAAATACTACTTGTGCTTTCAAATATCCCTAAACCCAGTTTTGCCATGAGAGTCCACCATATCTACCTATGGATTGAGTAAGATCCTTCAAGTAAGTTGTCATTAGTGCAAGTAATAAAAATTGCTCTCTAAATATGTATGACTTATTAGTGCGGAGAAAATAAGCTTTATACGATCTTGTGATATGGAAGAAATAAAAGCGACGGACTGCATAATAAAGGTCCATATCACAAGTGGAAATATAAAGTGACGTTCTTTTGCATTAAGATTTCGTGCATCCAACCATAAAAGCGCATGACAACCTCTGCTTCCCTCTATGAAGGGCCTATCTTTTATTCTTGTCTTATACTTCATGCAAAGAGTCATGGTGATATTCACCTTTCCTTTTTACATTTTATCCTTTGGCAAGCACAATGTGTTGGAAAGATCCTGATATATATAGCTAATTGGATGTGAGTTTTCATGAACTATTATTGTTGACATTACCCTTGAGGTAAAACGTTGGGAGGCAAAACTATAAGCCCATATCTTTCTCTATGTCCGATTAAAACTTCATACCCATAAATATTGCGTGAGTGTTAGCAATTGTGAAAGACTAAATGATAGTTGAGTATGTGGACTTGCTGAAAAGTTTCCTATGTTATGATAAATTGCAATTGCCTCAATGACTGAGATTATAGTTTGTTGCTTCTCAATGAAGTTTATGATTCATACTCGAAATTGTGATTGAATTGTTACTTTAGCATAAGAGATCACATGACAATATATGTGTGTGTGTGTTTCTGCTCTAAGAATGATCATGATGCCCTCATGTCCGTATTTTATTTTCATCGATGCCTCTATCTCCAAACATGTGGACATATTTTTCGATTTCAGCTTTTGCTTGAGGACAAGCGAGGTCTAAGCTTGGGGAGTTGATACGTCCATTTTGCATCATGCTTTTATATCGATATTTATTGTATTATGGGCTGTTATTACACATTATGTCACAATACTTATGCCTATTCTCTCTTATTTTATAAGGATTGCATGAAGAGGGGGAATGCTGGCAGCTGGAATTCTGGGTTGGAAAAGGAGCAAATATTAGAGACCTATTCTGCACATCTCCAAAAGACCTGAAACTTCATGGGAGCACGTTTCAGAATATATAAAAAATATTGGGCGAAAGAAGTACCAGAGGGGGGCCACCCACCGTCCACGAGGGTGGGGGCGTGCCCTACCCCCTGGGCGCGCCCCCTACCTCGTGGGCCCCTTGGTGGCCCTCTGATGCCCATCTTCTTCTATATGAGGCCTTTCGTTCGAGAAAAAAATCCTAAGCTAGCTCACAGGATGAAACTCCGCCGCCACAAGGCGGAACCTTGGCGGAACCAATCTAGGGCTCCGGTAGAGCTGTTCTACCAGGGAAACTTCCCACCGGGAGGGGGAAATCATCACCATCGTCATCACCAATGATCCTCTCATCGGGATGGGGTCAATCTCCATCAACATCTTCACCAGCACCATCTCATCTCAAACCCTAGTTCATCTCTTGTATCCAATATTTGTATCCAAACCTCAGATTGGTACCTGTGGGTTGCTAGTAGTGTTGATTACTCCTTATAGTTGATGCTAGTTGGTTTATTTGGTGGAAGATCATCTGTTCAGATCCATTATGCATATTAATACCCCTCTGATTATGAACATGAATGTGCTTTATGAGTAGTTACGTTTGTTTCTGAGGACATGGGAGAAGTCTTGCTATAAGTAGTCATGTGAATTTGGTATCCGTTCGATATTTTGATGAGATGTATGTTGTCATCCCTTTAGTGGTGTCATGTGAACGTCGACTACATGACACTTCACCATTGTTTGGGCCTAAAGGGAGGCATTGGGAAGTAATAAGTAGATGATGGGTTGCTAGAGTGACAGAAGTTTAAACCCTAGTTTATGCGTTGCTTCGTAAGGGACTGATTTGGATCCATATGTTTCATGCTATGGTTAAGTTTACCTTAATACTTCTATTGTAGTTGCAGATGCTTGCAATGGGGGTTAATCATAAGTGGGATGCTTGTCCAAGTAAGGACAGCACCCAAGCACCGGTCCACCCACATATCAGATTATGAAAGTACCGAACGTGAGTCATAGGAACGTGATGAAACCTAGCTTGACGATAATTCCATGTGTCCTCGGGTGCGCTTTCCTTCATATAAGAGTTTGTCCAGGCTTGTCCTTTGGTACAAAAAGGATTGGGCCATCTTGTTGCACCTTATTTACTTTTATTACTTGCTACTCGTTACAAATTACCTTATCACGAAACTATCTGGTATCGATAATTTCAGTGCTTGCAGAGAATACCTTACTGAAAACTGCTCATCATTTCCTTCTGCTCCTCATTGGGTTCAACACTCTTACTTGTCGAAAAGGCTACGATAGATCCCCTACACTTGTGGGTCATCATAGACGTGCTTGCATGTTGAATTCTTAGTGTTCTAGGTAGTTTGAATGCTTGCTATGGCTTCTATGTATCCCTATGAGTAGTTGCTATCAACATTACAAAGTTTTGTTGACAAATTTTTGTCACTCCAAAAATTTTATTTTCAGAAAATTGTATGCAGACATGATGAACCTATTTGGAAGGAGTTCTTCGAGGAGACGATCCTCGAGGGCATCTTCTAGTGACAGTTCTGCTCGTCGGTTTTATGTTGAACCAAGTGAAAGTTCCACGCGAGATGCCGCCACCAAGACATGTTTATGGCCTAGCAATGAATATATGGTGCGTGTGGGCATTATGGAGGAATTTGAGCAATATGTTCACAATGCCGGCCTCGGTCCCTACCTATCAGATAAGTGTGCACAACACCAACTTCTCACTGAATCATTTGTCAAAGGATTTAAATATTTTCCACGTGAGTCTAGGGTGTCGTTTATGCTTTATGATAATCCTTATACCATCTCGCTAGAGAATTTTTCTTACCACTGCAAGCTTCCATTTTGGGGTTCGCTTGATGAGCCACCAACGGTTGAGTACGAGTCTTTCTTGACTAGCCTTTGCTACGGTGAAAATAGGGGAGTGAAACAAGGAAGAATAAAGAGCCCATTTTACCTTGTCTTCTCCTGTTGAATAAAATGTTTTGCAGATTCCAGCTTAGTCCATGGCACTCTTGCACTATTATTATTTTCATAACATTCGTTCATGCAAGTGAAAGGCAATAATGACGACATTCGATGAACTGGCCGTGGCAGAGAGAAACTGGTATGAACTCGACTTATCCTGTCTATGTACATATGTTTAACCTAGCATCCATGATTCAGCCCATTATGATTAAACATGTTTGCAATGATAGTTAGAGATTATAGTTTCTCATACCATGCATATGTAGCTGGGAGTTAATAATGATTTATCTCGGATATCAACATAGCGTTAAGATGATTGTGATGTAGTATGATGATATGGTATCCTCCTCTGAATATTCAAGTGGCTTGACTTGGTACATGTTCATGCATATAGTTGAATCAAAACCAACATAGCCTCTATAATGTTTATCTTCACGGTGCTCATATCCTACTCATGCTAGTGTCCAATGTTACTTACGCGTAATGCATGGTTATGATCGTTGTTGCTCTCTAGCTGGCCGCTTATCAAACTAAATTGATAGCCTTCGCCTGTACTAAATGGGGATTCTGCTTGTACATCAAAAACCTTGAACCCAAAGTTATTCTAGATGAGTCCACCATATCTACCTATATGCAGTATTACCCTGCCATCCTAAGTAAATTTGCATGTGCCACCTCTAAAAACTTCTAAAAATTATCCATTTTGTGTGCCTGGATTGTTCATGGAACGACAGGAGGTGGTCAGTATCTTCCATGCTAAGCGGGTTATTCTCAGGTCGAGTGTTTATTCACTCGCCATCGCATGAGAAAATGGGCGGTAATAGGGATTCCCAGTCCTGCACTCAAAATGCAAATAATTAAACAAAACTCCCCCTGGACTATTGTTGGTTTGGACGACACCCGTTATTTCGGACAAGCCGCGGAGTGTGATTGTTGGTGGAGGGGGAGTAAAGCTTTACTTTTATCTCTTGGGAACCGCCACTAGCGTGCTTAGCATGGAAGATGTTGATAATTGATGGTCGTGAAGTAAAGGAGAAGGGTGCATGTCTCAAAATATGATTTATCTCTGTTTAAAAAATTGAGCTCTGGCACCTCCGCAAATCACTGCTTCCCTCTGCGAAGGGACTATCTATTTATTTTTATGGTGTGTCATCACCTTCTAAAACAAGCACCAGAAACTGAGTAGAGCACAGTGGTCATGATTTATGCATTGTGTGTAGCTAATGTTGGGTGCATCATGACTGGATATTTTCTACCATGAATTACAATGTTTAGTCGCTGCTTGAACTTTGGAGGTGCTTTGCATTTATGTTTTGCGGTCTCAGAAAGGGCTAGCGAGATACCACCATTGTCATATTATATCATGGTTGTTTTGACAACGTGTTGCTGTTTGAGATATCTTATTATTGCTCGCTAGCTGATTATGTCATTGATATGAGTCATTATAATATCTAAGAGTTATTGTCGACATGGTTAGTTATAATGTTGGCTCAAAACCTAGATGTTGTTTAAGCTTATTTATGCAAACAAGAGCAAAAGAGTTCGTAAAAGTTTTTCTTTCTCACTTTCAGTTTATCAACTGAATTGCTTGAGGACAAGTAAAGGTTTAAGCTTAGGGAAGTTGATACGTCTCAAATGTATCTACTTTTTCTCACACTTTTCCTCTTGCTTTGGACTCTAATTTGCATGATTTGAATGAAACTAACCCCGGACTGACGCTGTTTTCAGCAGAACTACCATGGTGTTGTTTTTGTGCAGAAATAAAAGTTTTCGGGATGGAACGAAACTTTTTGAGGAATTTTTATATAATATATAAGAATTTCTGGAGCCAAGACCTACCGGAGAGGGGGCCCTGCGTGGGCACAACCCACCAGGGCGCGTCCCCCTCTCCTGGCGCGCCCAGGTGGGTTGTACCCACCTGGTGGCCCCGCAGACCTCAACCCTGACACTATAAGTTCCTATTTTCGGAGAGAAAAATCAGGAAGAAAGAATTATTGGGATCCACGAGACGGAGCTGCTGCCAAGCCCTGTTCTTCCTCAGGAGGATCTGGAGTCCGTTTGGGGCTCCGGAGAGGGGGATCTTTGTTCTTCGTAATCACCAACCCTTCTCCATCGCCAATTCCATGATGCTCCCCACTGGGAGTGAGTAATTCCTTTGTAGGCTCGCTGGTCGGTGAGGAGTGCTGGGGAACGCGGTATTTCAAAAAATTTACCTACAATCACATAAGATCTATCTAGGAGATGCATAGCAACGAGAGGGGAGAGTGTGTCTACGTACCCTCATACACCGAAAGTGGAAGCGTTAAGTAACGCGGTTGATGTAGTTGAACGTTTTCGCGATCCAACCAATCAAGTACCGAACGCACGGCACCTCCGCGATCTGCACATGTTCAACTCGGTGACGTCCCTCGCACTCTTGATCTAGCTGAGGCCGAGGGTGAGTTCCCTCAGCACGATGGCATGTCGACGGTGATGATGAAGTCACCGATGCAGGGCTTCGCCTAAGCACTACGACAATATGACCTAGGTGGAAAACTGTGGAGGGGGCACTGCACAGGGCTAAAGATCAACTTGCGTGTCTATGGGGTGCCCCCCTCCCCCGTATATAAACGAGGGGAGGATGACGTTTGCCGGCCACAAGGGGCGCGCCAAGGGGGGAGGAATCCTACTCCTAGTAGGAGTAGGTTTCCCCCTTTCCTAGTCCAAGACGGAGAAGAAGCGAAAGAGGAGAGAAGAGAAGGAAGGAGGGGCGCGGCCCCCTTCCCTTGTCCAATTAGGACTGGGCAATGGGGGGCGCCACCTCTGGCCGGCCCTCTCTCTTCTCCACTAAGGCCCATTGTGGCCCATTAATCCCCGGGGGGTTCCGGTAACCTGCCGGTACTACGGAAAATAACCGATACACTTCGGAACCATTCCGGTGTCCAAATATAAGCTTCCAATGTATCAATCTTTATGTCTCGACCATTTCGAGACTCCTCGTCATGTCCATGATCTCATCTGGGACTCCGAACAACCTTCGGTACATCAAATCACATAACTCATAATACATATCATCATCGAACATTGAGCATGTGGACCCGACGGGTTTGAGAACTATGTAGAAATGACCGAGACACATCTCCAGTCTATAACCGATAGCAGAACCTGGATGCTCATATTGGCTCCTACATATTCTAGGAAGATCTTTATCGGTCAAACCACATAACAACATACGTTGTTCCCTTTGTCATCGGTATGTTACTTGCCCGAGATTCGATCGTCGGTATCATCATTCTTATCAGCGAAGTATTTGTGGAAGTTCTGCTTCCAGTGACCATTTCCTTTGCAGTAGAAGCACTCAGTTTCAGGCTTGGGTCTAGCTTTTGGTTTCTTCATGGGAGTGGCAACTCGCTTGCCATTCTTCTTGAAGTTCTGTTTCTTTCCATTTCCCTTTTAGTTGAAACTAGTGGTTTTGTCAACCATCAACACTTGATGCTCTTCTTGATTTCTACCTTCGCCAATTTCAGCATCGCGAAGAGCTCAGGAATCTTCATTTTTTTTGACTGATGACTGTAGGGAAAACCCCCCACAGCATTAAGAATTTATTAATAAAGCAAATGACAGTACAAGGATTACAAAGAGGTAATCTATACATAAAGAGAAAAAGACTACACTAAGAGACTGGATAAAAGAACCTCAAGGAGGCAAGAAAGAAATCCATCTAAGCAGCTCCTCCGTATATCTTTGCTTGACTCTATGTTGCATGAGTGTAATATCATGGATGAAGGCACATCTCCATCTATTAAAGCTTTGTCTCTCATGTCTGAAAACTCTAGCATTTCTCATTATCCAAATATTCCAGCAGGCAACAAAGACAACCTCAGTAAAGAAAGGTTTAGCAAAATCTTGCTTAGCTTGCATGACAATTGTGGACATATCCTCACCAGGTGGCCATGATATTTGAAGTTAATTCCATATTCTCACACTGAAATTACATTCAAAAAATAGGTGGTTTCTGGTCTCATGTGTCCCCAAAGGACAGAGAACACAGTTTACCCCATCCTCCAGATGCCAGTGCCTTCTTTCAACCATATCTTTGGTGTTCATTCTATCCATGATTAACATCCAAGCAAACACCTTGATTTTCATTGTGCAAGCAGATCTCCAAATCCATAAAAGGAGAGGATTGAAAGACATGTGAGAATGCAAGAAGGAGTAGAACAGCTTGGGCTTAAAAGGTTGGCTAGATCCCTGCCAGAACCAGATGTCATTTGCTTCCACTTCCCTATTACAATTGGCCATGATGTTTTGCACGGTCATATACTCCTGGTAAGCCTGTGCAGATAGAGGTAAGTGGAACAACTCTGTGAAATTCCATGATTGGAAAGCCTCAGAGACAGTAATCCAGGGATCTTTGACATATGAAAAGAGCCTTGGAAATCTGGCTTGCAAGGTGATCACTGTTTCATCTATCTTCCACTTATCAGACCAAAACAAAGCTGAAGTCCCAGAGTTGATCTGAATCCAAGTTGTGCTCCTAAAATGATCCAGCAATTTACATATATCCTTCCACCAATAAGAACCACAACTATCAGTCCCCTATGGTACAGAAGAGTGGTAATATGTATCCCATATAAGTGAAACCCATGGCAAGTCCAACCTATTTAGGAATTTATGCAAATGGTTCAGCAAGAGGGCCATGTTCTGCACACCCAGATTTAAAATGCCCAGCCCTCCTTTGTTTTTGGGCCTACAAATTAGGCCCCAGGCTGCCAAGTATGGTGAGGGCTCATCTCTGTGTTTTCTCCACAAGCATTGTCTTTGTATTCTCTCTAATTGCTTTAAAATCCCTGTAGGAGCAAGGAGGCTGCCAAGATAGAATATGGGCATGGAAGACAGTGCAGAATTTAAGAACTGTAGCCTTTCCCCCTGGTTTAAGAAAGAAGAACTAGCTGACATTCTTCTCTCCATGCAATCCACAAGGGGCATGAAATCCACCATTCTTGGTCTGGTAGTACCAACGGGAAGTCCAAGATATGTGAAGGGCATCTTGCCAACCTGGCAACCAAAGGCAGCAACCAAACTAGTGGTAGTGTTCTCATCCACATTAATGGGAACCATGGAAGATTTGTGGTAGTTCACCACTAGTCCTGTAGAGGTGGAAAACACATGAAGCATGTCCTTGAGAGCCAAAATTTGAGCTTTGTCTGCTGGTAAGATGATTAGGGTATCATCAGCATACTGGACTATAGGATAGTCTTGGTCATGGCATGGGATTGGCAGCTTTAAGATTCCTCTTTTGAACATATCATTTACTACTGATTGCAAGAGGTCAGCAGAAATTACAAAAAGCAAGGGTGAAAGACAGTCACCTTGCCTGACTCCCTTTTTACAAAGAAATTGTCTACCAGGTACTCCATTTAAGAGGACAGAGGAAGTTCCAGTTGATAGTAGTTGTTTGACCCAAGAAATCCATTTTTCATTAAATCCCTTGTGCTTGAGAATTAGCAGAATAGCTTCATGCTCAATGGAGTCAAAGGCTTTCTCAAAATCCAATTTAAGAATAACAGTAGGTCTCTTTGACTAATGGCATTGGTGCAGATATTCGAGTGTCCAGCCAATACAATCCTGAATTGTCCTGCTTTTAATAAAACCATATTGATTCTTATGTATACATTCCATAATGATCCTCTGAAACCTGTTAGCAGCCATTTTGGACAGGAATTTGAGTCCCATCCCAGTCAAAGAGATTGGCCTATAATCTCCAACACCTTCAGGGGCCAATTTTTTGGGGATGAGTGTAATGTAAGAACCATTTATATTCTCCAAGTTTGCAGTGCCATTATGGAAAGCTTCAGCCAGCTCATAAAAATCCTGACAAATAATGTGCCAACATTTCTTGAAAAATAACCCATTAAAACCATCTGGGCCAGGGGCCTTGTCAATGGGCATCTGCTTGACAGTGTCATCCATTTCCTCTTTTGTAAATGGTTCAGTTAAGAAGTCTAGCCCATCTATTGGCTTGAGCAAAGCATTAAGGTCAAAGCCCATTACTATACCAGCAGAAACTCCCATTCTATTTTTGAAACAATTCCATATGATGCCCTCCATCTGAGCATGACTAGAGACCACAGTCCCATCAATATCTGTCAGAGAAGCAATGGAATTTCTTCTATGCCTCTCAGTGGCCATAGCATGGAAGAATTTGGTGTTCTCCCCACCAAGTTTAATATACCTGATTGTACACCTCTTCTTCCAGTATACAAACTGAATATGTAAAAGTTTTTCCACATGCAGTTTGACCACCTTCCTGAAGTTAAATTCAGGTCTATATAAAGGTCTAACCTCTTCAAGGCCATCTAAACACAGAATGACCTCATTGCATTTTGAGATCAGCACTTTTATCTTAGAGATACTCATCTGCCATCTCTTAAGGGCCCCTCTCAGGGTTTTAAACTTGTCTACAATTCTAGCAGTGATATGAGTTTTGTGGGATGGCTTCTGCCAAGCATGCTGTACACATTGCATAAACCCCTCAAGCTCAACCCAGTAGTTCTCAAACCTAAATATAGAAGATTTAGGAATAGAGGTCTTAATGGTGACCACACATGGCACATGGTCAGATGCAGTTCTAGCCAGGGGTAACACTTCTATCATGGGATATGAAGAGATCCAATCAGTAGAAGTAAAAAACCAATCTAACTGCTCTAGCAGGGGATTATCCTGCATATTAGACCATGTATAAGATCTCCCCTTAAGAGGAAGCTCAAGCAACCCAAGATGTGCAATTATTTCATTGAAAATGAAAATATCATTTAGATCACCACCAGGTAAGTTTCTATTCTCCAGAGATCTCATGAAGTTAAATCCCACTAAGAGCCAGTTATCACCCATTGGAATTTGCAGGTTATATAACCAGGAGACAAAATTGTCCCTGGCTTCCCCTTGGCATGGACCATACACAGAAACAAGAGACCAGTGCTCATTATTTTGCTTGGAGATAAACTGAATTACAACTGCAAACTGCTGAATTTCAACTATAGTGCCCCAGAAGATAGAGGAATTCCACACTATCAAAATCCCCCCAGAAGCACCCTCAGAAGGGGAGAAAGCAAAGCTATCAAATCTTTTAGGGCAAAAAGATCTAATAGATCTGAAATCAAAAGAATCACATTTGGTCTCTTGGAAGCAGGCAATAACACACTGACTTTCATCCAACTTTTGTCTGACAGCTCTTTGCCTAGCTTCAGAATTTAGACCCCTAACATTCCAGCATAAAACACTCCAGTTCTTACAGGAATTACTCATTTAAACCAAAAGGAGCAGATATGATAGTCTGATGACACCTAATGCCATCACCCTCAACAAGCACACATGTCCAGCATGATTCATTTAAATTATTACAGACGGGAACAAAAGACAAGAACCATGATAAATAGAACATCTGCCACCCCCAACTAGCTATTTGAGAACTAAACATTTGTAGTGTTGGTTGTTGGAGTAGAGGGATCAGCCATAAGCTGCTCCACAGTAATAAGATCATCAGCAATGCCCAGCTCCTGGCCAATCTGCTGCAGCTTGGATATGGGAGTAGGTGGTGGAAGATCTTCAACTTGCTCATTCTGCATGTTCTGTGACACTGTAGCTGAGAAGGGCTTGGCCTTGGGTTTCCTCCTTTTTGCCTGCATTGGAAGCTCCTGAAAAGTTGGCTTTAAGCCATCTCTCTGCAAAGATCCTTGAGTGCACCTTCTTATTGAGGTTTCCACAACTGGAGTGGGGGCCATAGTTTTCCTGGGCCTTCTAACCTTTCTCTGCTCAACTTCAGGTTGCTCAGGTGGCTCAGTAAACTGTACTGCCTCACCAATAGAGGATGACTGAGTCTGCTGAGCAGGGAAAAGAACCCTAGCCACAGGCCTATGCTCCATATTTGTGTTATAATAGGTCAGTCTTGGCACCTCAAAGGCCAAGTCCCAGCTTCTTTTAGAGAGCAGATCAGACTGCACAGGCAACACCTGTATTGACTTAGGGATTTCATAGAAGATATCTGAATGCAAGATGGCCTCAAAATTCCTTCTGAAGATCATCTCAGGTGGCACCTCAGGTCCAAACATAACTTTAGCAGAAGTGACAACTGTAGCAGGCAGAAGAGGATCAGCCATGACCATCTCTAACTCAGCAGATTCCTCCAAAGAAGTTTCAGGATGATGTGCAGGTGGCTGAAAGACCACCAAAGCCCAATCATCTGGATTATAAACTGGAGCAATATTGTTTTCCACAACTGGCTACTCTAGTCCCACTGCAGGGTCCATAGGTTGATCCACATCATCAATAAGCACAAAATTTGGCTGAATATGCTGTTCCACTAACAGAGAATGATCTTCAGAGTTATCAAGTACCATAGACTCTTGCTCCACTTGCACATCATTCTGCACCTGCTCATCTTCCCCCCAAACTGCATTGCCCCAATTGTTGTCACCCATGTCAGGTTGCTCTGGAGGAGGTGGTGGCACCTCATTCCAACCTAAAGCAGGGTAATTAGGCAAGATAAACTGAGGAAGATCAGGAAAGGGCACCCCAGGAAGGGGTGAGGATTTCCATTAATTGGCATCCAATCCTCATCTTGCGGCATCTGTTCTGCAAAGTTGGCACCAAGAATGTATATGGGCGCTGTCCAAGACACTCTTGCCCCACCCCATGCAGCGTAGTCATTCAAGACAACATCACGAGGCACCAGAACATCCTCAGGAAAGGAAGAAAACACAAGGGATCTGACTAGATATGGATCCTCACTGTTCCAATGATGAAATTTGCCAAAAGTATTCACTGCCGCTCTAATATTATCAGTATTGCGAAGATCCAGAGGGATGCCCAGCATCATAATCAAACCCTGACGAAAGCCCTGAGCTCCACGAAAACCCTCCCCCTCATCATGTTTCATAAAGCGGACAAACCAATCATTGCCAAGGAGTTGTGGAGGGAGTTGTAGAAGAGAGTAACGCACTGCGGGATCCCTGACTCGAAACAGCCCAACAGCATTGATCCAGGGCTGAACAGAACGAACCTGGTATCCATGAGCTTCCAGCCATTCAGCTACCTCCTCACGAGCAGCACCAATCTCATTGGCAGCAGGCACGGGCATGACTTCAGCAAGCATGTAATCTTCATGACGGCACGATAGGGACATGCGGCATGACAAAGGTACGCGGCCATCTTGCATCCCCCGCATCGATGATGTGATGTCCAGCCGGGACATACTGCATTGGGTCAATGGGGAAGTTGGCCATGGCTGGCGGTGGAAAGGGTGGCTCAGAAGGCGGCGGTGGTGGTGCTTGCGGAGAGCCTGGAGGCGTGCTTGGACCAGGATGAATAGAGTTGGTCGATGTGGACGGTGCAGTCAAAACCGAGGAGTCCAAGTTAGGTAGAATTCCTGACAGAGAGATATTCTCGCTCCCTATGGCTATTGCCTCGGAAACTGAATCGTTAGCGGGCTTGGGTTTCCAAACCAGACCCAATCTCTTAGCGAAATGGGCGCAATCGCGCCTAGTATGGCCAACCCCAGAACAACCCAAGCACTTTAAAATTGACGTGCATGAAGAAGAGAAATGCCCACGCTGAAAACAAGTCTGGCATGTAACAATTTCATCAATCATATCATTTATCATTTGATCAAAGGAGGCCTCAGCCTAAGATGAGCTTGGCACAGCAGTAGAGCTAGATGGGCCAGCCACCGAAGGGCCCAAAAGAGGCAAATTCTGAGATACAGAAATCCCGCCCGAACCTGCCGGCACAAGATCCGAGGTAGTACCCCTTGACGCGAGACGCTGTTGGATCTCCGACGAGCTCACCGTGCCAAAGACGATCGGTGGTGAAGCAACAGTCTAGTTAAGAACATCAGATTGGGGCGGAGTAATGACATGTCGCTCCCTCTCGGAAATCTCATAGCCAGCACTCTCAGATGCCGCAATACATTCAGCCGTAGCATGATATCTATACCCTTTGCATGCATCATATTGTTGAAACGTAGCAAAAGATAACTTTTTCTGAATAGAAGACCTGGATTTAATTGTGCATTGCAAGAAGGCCCAAGGCTGCCCTACGTTTAGAAGGACTGACCAAGATCCACTCAGCATCACACTCTTTCTTCCAAATTTTGAATTCACGTAACCAATTTTGACCCCCATTTCCCCATAAATGAAAATAACATTTGAATTGAGGGCAAGAGTATGATCTAGTGTCCACAATATGAAAACCGACAGCCTTGCATGAAACATTGAAACTAAATACCTTATCAGCAATATATGAGACCCAGAGATCAATGGCCGATCCTCCCAACGCCGACTCCAGAGCTGCAGCCACAGAATCCTCATCAAGCCTAAATTCATGCCTGCTAAAGGAGACAATCAGGGTAAATGCCCCTCTGCCATCCATGGGATGGACAGTGAGGCCAGACACCCTATAGATCTCGTCAGCAAAAACTCTACCCCTGGAGAAATCCAGATCAAGGGTAGATCCCGAAGAAGAATCCATCACCGAAGACATAAGCAGAGAGATCTTGAGACGCCGAACAAGATGAGTGGATCAATCCACCAAATTAGTGGAGAGGAGTGGAGATCGCCGGTGGGCTAGGGTTTAGGTGTGGGTGGGAGGGTGGGGGCGCCATTGGTTGATCATCATCCTCGGGAATCTTCATTATCCCTTGCATATTATAGTTCATCACAAAATTCTAGTAACTTGGTGATAGTGACTAGAGAACTCTGTCAATCACTATCTTATCTAGAAGATTAACTCCCACTTGATTCAAGTTATTGTAGTACCCAGAAATTCTGAGCACATGCTCACTAGCTGGGCTATTCTCCTCCATCTTGTAGGCAAAGTACTCTGTCAGAGGTCTTATACCTCTTGACACGGGCATGAGTCTGAAATACCAATTTCAGCTCTTGGAACATCTTATATGCTCAGTGGCGTTCAAAACATTTTTGAAGTCCTGGTTCTAAGCCATAAAGCATGGCGCACTAAACTATCAAACAGTCATCATACTGAGCTTGCCAAACATTCATAATGTCTGCATCTGCTCCTGCAATAGGTCCGTCACCCAGTGGTGCATCAAGGACATAATTCTTTTGTGCAGCAATGAGGATAATCCTCAGATCACGGACCCAGTCCGCATCATTGCTATTATCATCTTTCAACTTATTTTTCTCTAGGAACATATCAAAAATAAAACAGGGAGCTATAACGCGAGCTATTGATCTACAACATAGATATGCAAAAACTATCAGGACTAAGTTCATGATAAATTAAGTTCAATTAATCATATTACTTAAGAACTCCCACTTAGATAGACATCCCTCGAGTCATCTAAATGATCACGTGATCCATATCAACTAAACCATGTCCGATCATCACGTGAGATGGAGTAGTCTTCAATGGTGAACATCTCTATGTTGATCATATCTACTATATGATTCACGTTCAGCCTTTCGGTCTCCAGTGTTCCGAGGCCATATCTGCATATGCTAGGCTCGTCAAGTTTAACTCGAGTATTCTGCGTGTGCAAAACTGGCTTGCACACGTTGTATGTGAACGTAGAGCTTATCACACCCGATCATCACGTGTTGTCTCGGCACGACAAACTGTCGCAACGGTGCATACTCAGGGAGAACACTTATACCTTGAAATTTTGGTAAGGGATCATCTCATAATGCTACCGTCGTACTAAGTAAAAAAGATGCATAAAAGATAAACATCACATGCAATCAAAATATTTGACATGATATGGCCATCATCATCTTGTGCCTTTGATCTCCATCTCCAAAGTACCGTCATGATCTAGATCGTCACCGGCATGACACCATGATCTCCATCATCTTGATCTCTATCAACGTGTCATCACTTGGTCGTCTCGCCAACTATTGATTTTGCAACTATTGCTATCGCATAGCGATAAAGTAAAGCAATTATATGGCGCTTGCATCTTATGCAATAAAGAGACAACCATAAGGCTCCTGCCAGTTGCCGATAACTTCAACAAAACATGATCATCTCATACAACAATTTATATCTCATCACGTGTTGACCATATCACATCACAACATGCCCTCCAAAAACAAGTTAGACGTCCTCTACTTTGTTGTTGCAAGTTTTACGTGGATGCTACGGGATTCTAGCAAGAACCGTTCTTACCTACGCATCAAAACCACAATGATTTTTTGTCAAGTGTGATGTTTTAACCTTCAACAAGGACCGGGCGTAGTCAAACTGAATTGACCTAAAGCTGGAGAAATAGACACCCACTAGCCACCTATGTGCGAAGCACGGCGGTAGAACCAGTCTCATAACACGGTCATGTAATGTCGGTCTGGGCCGCTTCATCCAACAATGCGGCAGAATCAAAGTATGACATGCTGGTGAGCAATATGACTATTATCGCCCACAACTCTTTGTGTTCTACTCGTGCATATAACATCTACGCATAGACCTAGCTCGGATGCTACTGTTGGGGAACGCAGTATTTCAAAAAAATTACCTATGATCACACAAGATCTATCTAGGAGATGCATAGCAATGAGAGGGGAGAGTGTGTCTACGTACCCTCGTAGACCGAAAGCGGAAGCGTTAAGTAATGCGGTTGATGTAGTCGAACATCTTCGTGATCCAACCGATCAAGTACCAAATGCACGGCACCTCCGTGATCTGCACACATTCAGCTCGGTGACGTCCCTCGTACTCTTGATCCAGCTGAGGCTGAGGGTGAGTTCCGTCAACACGATGGCGTTTGACGGTGATGATGAAGCTACCGATGCGGGGCTTCGCCTAAGCACTACGACAATATGACCGAGGTGGAAAACTATGGAGGGGGCACCGCACACGGCTAAAGATCAACTTGTGTAACAATTTATGTCTCATCACGTCTTGACCATATCACATCACAACATGCCCTGCAAAAACAAGTGAGACGTCCTGTACTTTGTTGTTGCAAGTTTTACGTGGCTGCTACGGGCCTCTAGCAAGAACCGTTCTTACCTACACATCAAAACAACAATGATTTTTCGTCAGGTGTGTTGTTTTAACCTTCAACAGGGACCGGGCGTAGTCAAACTCGATTCAACTAAAACTGGAGAAACAAACACCCACTAGCCACCTGTGTGCGAAGCACAGCGGTAGAACCAGTCTCATGAACGCAGTCATGTAATGTCGGTCCGGGCCGCTTCATCCAACAATACCGCCGAATCAAAGTATGACATGCTGGTAAGCAGTATGACTATTATCGCCCACAACTCTTTGTGTTCTACATGTGCATATAACATCTACGCATAGACCTGGCTCGGATGCCACTGTTGGGGAACACAGTATTTCAAAAATTACCTATGATCACGCAAGATCTATCTAGGAGATGCATAGCAACGAGAGGGGAGAGTGTGTCTATGTACCCTCATAGACCGAAAGCGGAAGCGTTAAGTAACGCGGTTGATGTAGTCGAACGTCTTCGCGATCCAACCGATCAAGTACCGAACGCAGGGCACCTTCGCGATCTGCACACGTTCAGCTCGGTGACGTCCCTCATACTCTAGATCCAGCTGAGGGTGAGTTCCGTCAGCACGACGGTGTGTTGACGGTGATGATGAAGTTACCGACGCAGGGCTTTGCCTAAGCAGTACGACAATATGACCGAGGTGCAAAACTATGGAGGGGGGCACTGCACACGGCTAAAGATCAACTTGTGTGTCTATGGGGTGCCCTCATCTCCCGTATATAAAGGAGGGGAGGAGGACGCCGGCCGGCCACAAGGGGCTTGCCAAGGGGGAGGAATCCTACTCCTAGTAGGAGTAGGTTTCCCCCTTTCCTAGTACAAGAAGGAGAAGAAGGAAAAGAGGAGAGAAGCGAAGGAAGGAGGGGGTGGCCCCCTTCCCTTGTCCAATTCGGACTGGGCAAGGGGGGCGCGCGCCACCTCTGGCCGTCCCTCTCTCTTCTCCACTAAGGCCCATTGTGGCCCATTAATCCCGTGGGGGTTCCTGTAACCTCCCGGTACTCCGAAAAATACCCGATACACTTCGGAACCATTCCGGTGTCCGAATATAACCTTCCAATATATCAATCTTTATGTCTCGACCATTTCGAGACTCCTCGTCATGTCCATGATCTCATCTGGGACTCCGAACAACCTTCGGTAGATCAAATCACATAACTCATAGTACATATTGTCATCAAACGTTAAGCGTGCGGACCCTACGGGTTCGAGAACTATGTAGACATGACTGAGACACATCTCCGGTCAATAACCAATAGCGGAACCTGGATGCTCATATTGGCTCCTACATATTCTACGAAGATCTTTATCGGTCAAACCACATAACAACATATGTTGTTCCCTTTGTCATTGGTATGTTACTTGCCCGAGATTCGATCGTCGGTATCATCATACCTAGTTCAATCTTGTTACGGGCAAGTCTATTTACTCGTTCTGTAATGCATCATCCCATGACTAACTCATTAGTCACATTACTTGCAAGGCTTGTAGTGATGTGCATTACCGAGAGGGCCCAAAGATACATCTCCAACATTCGGAGTGACAAATCCTAATCTCGATCTATGTCAACTCAAAAAACACCATCGGAGACACCTGTAGAGCATCTTTATAATCACCCAGTTACGTTGTGACGTTTGATAGCACACTAAGTGTTCCTCCGGTATTCGGGAGTTGCATAATCTCATAGTCATAGGAACATGTATAAGTCATGAAGAAAGCAATAGCAATAAACTTAAATGATCATAGTGCTAAGCTAACGGATGGGTCTTGTCCATCACATCATTCTCCTAATGATGTGATCCCGTTCATCAAAAGACAACACATGTCTATGGTCAGGAAACTTAACCATCTTTGATTAAGGAGCTAGTCAAGTAGAGGTATACTAGGGACACTCTGTTTTGTCTGTGTATTCACACATGTACTAAGTTTCTGGTTAATACAATTCTAGCATGAATAATAAAAATTCATCATCATATAAGGAAATATAAATACAAAATTTATTATTGCATCTAGGGCATATTTCCTTCAAGGTGTTGGATGAGATTCACTATGTAATCGAACTAGTTTTGTTAGGGCCTGATCCCTAGTATCCACTATGTTCTTAGATTGATCTTTCTATGACTTTGCTATGCTTAATGCTTGTCACTTTGGGCCCGGGTGACATGATTTTAGATTTGAACTATTTATGAATTCATCATTATATCCATGTTCTAGATCCGATCTTGCAAGTTATAGTCACCTACTACGTGTTATGATCAGGCAACCCCGATGTGACAATAACCGAGCCCACTCCCGGTGATGACCGTAGTTTGATGAGTTCATGTATTCACTATGTGTTAATTCTTTGTCCCGGTTCTCTATTAAAAGGAGGCCTTAATATCCCTTAGTTTCCAATATGGACCCCGCTGCCACGGGAGGGTAGGACAAAAGATGTCATGCAAGTTCTTTTAATAAAGCACGTATGACTATTTACGGAATACATGCCTACATTATATCGATGAATTGGAGCTAGTGCCGTATCGCCCTAGGTTATAACTGTCTCATGATGAATATCATCCAACAAGTCACCTGTCCAATACCTACGAACTTTTCTATATTGTTTTTGCTAAGTTACTACTACTATCATCACGGTTACGCTTGCTACAAAATGTTGAGTTCTACGGTAGGGTGAGTCGACTGCAAATTAAAATTTCCTACACGCAGAACAACCAAGAACATGCTATGGGAGATGGATCACAAATTGTTACCACTAGAAGCGAACTGCCGTGCAGCAGAAGAAGAGTTGGGGCAGCACGTTCGCGTGGATCGTCTCCTCCTCGTCCGATCTCCCTTGAACAGCCGGTTGTCGGTTCCCACATACAAGTTCGCCGAAGCGGCGCAGGTACACTGCCTCTAACAGTATCCGTGCGTGTAGGAGGAACATCGTGCGGCGGACTGCTAGGTCCGATCACACAACCGGTGGCGAGTGGAGGTGTCTATTCGCAACACATGCAAACCCTAGTGACAGCGCCGAAGCGATCAATCCATGAGTGTGCGGCACATCCACTTTATATAGGCGTCCGTCATGGGCTCAACACTTGGGCCTCGCACGGACCCTAAAGCCCATAAGTCTACTCGGCCACAATCCAAATACAACCTGGATCACATCCGACCAGTGTCCCCGGATCCGACCTCATAGGTTCCTTCCCTTAAGCGCGCGACCCCTTAGGTTCAAGCCAGCTTGGTCACAGTTCAGATCACCTCCGAACTGCACGTTTAGTAGCGGCCCATAGCAAGGCATGCCGAACACCAAGCAGACTATGAAGCTGGTTAGGCGAACCCGTACATCATGCTTCTGTTCCCTTTGCCACACGATACATGTTGTCGGGCTTCAAGGCGAGTCTGTCATCCTTGTGCTAGTCCGACCTCTTTCTCGTTCCAGTGATGCCGATCACAAACCAGATTATCTCATAATCCTTGCTGCATGGCCATGCTTATCCTGGTCGGATCACACGAGGGGCCCAGAGTATATATCTCCTAATCAGAGGGGAAAATCCCATCTTACTCGACCATGTCTCGCAGCATGGATCTGGACAAGCCCGAAACCTACCTTTGTAACTACCCAGTCACGGAGTAGAATTTGGTTGGCCCAAAGCAAGTCTGTCACCATCCTGAGTACATGCACCATCTCAGGTCTTAGGACATAGAACGTATGTTGTACAAGAGACTCACAGATGACATATCGTTGTGTCTCATAGTTGGGTTTGTCCGACACGGACCTTATCTCGACTCGGATCCGACTATGTCGAATCCGACCGGATCCGTCCAAGTCCATATTATCCGGTTAGCATCCAATGCCCCATGGCTAGTGAGACCAAGCCATCAACCGTGTCATATGCTAGTCTAGTCGGTTGCCCATCCACATAGCCCTTTCGACTAGGGACCTTTTAGGATGTTCATCATACAATGCATAGTCCCACAAACAAGTCATGTACTTGCTGATACACATCATTGATAATGTCCAAGGACTATCTTTATTCATAAACACATAGGCAATACCATCATACATGATTGCCTCTAGGGCATATCTCCAATAGTCTCCCACTTGCACTAGAGTCAATCAAATAGACACCGAATTCTCATAGCTCTAACGTGCCCCTCATGCTTGGATTGTGGAAGCGGCTTAGTCAACGGATCTGCAACATTTGCATCCGTGTGAATTTTGCATAACTCAACATCACCATTCTTTATGATCTTTAGTATCAAGTGATATTTCTGATCTATGTGTGTGGTCTTGTGGTGATCCCTCGGCTCCTTGTCTTGTGCGATGGCACCAGAATTATCACAATAAAGGTCTAACGGTTTTACTGAGGCTGGGAAAATAGCAAGATCATCCAGAAAGTTCCGGATCCAAACACCTTCCTTTGCAGCTTCACAAGCCGCAATGTATTCGGCTTCTGTGGTAGACTCGACCACCGTATCTTGCTTGAAACTCATCCAGCTCACTGCTCCTCCGTTCATGACATACACGAATCTGGACTGTGATCGACAATCATCTCTGTCAGTTTGGAAACTAGCATCGGTGTAACCCCTTACGACGAGCTTTTCCTCACCCCCATAAACTAGGAACATCTCTTTAGTCCTTTTCAGGTACTTCAAAATAGTCTTTACCGCTGCCCAGTGACTCTCACATGGGTTGGCCTAGTATCTACTTGTTAGGCTTATTGCAAAAGTAACATCAGGCCGTGTACATATCATGGCATACATGATGGATCCAATTGCCGAGGCGTACAGAATCCGACTCATCCTGCTTCGCTCATCAGATGTCGAAGGACTCTAAGTCTCGCTTAGCCTTATACCATCTGAGACAGGCAAGAACCCTTTCTTGGCCTCACTCGTGTTGAACCGCTTCAACACTTTATCTATGTACGTGCTTTGGCTCAAGCCGAGCAGCCTCTTCGATCTATCTCTATAGATCTTGATGCCTAAAATGTAAACTGCCTCACCAAGGTCCTTCATTGAAAACTTGTCATTCAATGATTCCTTGACAGAGTTCAGCATTGAAACATCATTTCTGATCAGTAGTATGTCATCCACATACAAGATCAAAAACACAATCGAGCTCCCACTGAACTTCTTGTATAAACAAGCGTCCTCGTCTCTTTTGATGAAACCGAGACCAATGACGACTGTCAGTGTCAAAAATGGCGGATCTCGGGTAGGGGGTCCCGAACTGTGCATCTAAGGTTGATGTTAACAGGAGACAGGGGACACGATGTTTACCCAGGTTCGGGCCCTCTCTATGGAGGTAATACCCTACTTCCTGCTTGATTGATCTTGATGAGTATGAGTATTACAAGAGTTGATCTACCACGAGATGTTAATGGCTAAACCCTAGAATCCTAGCCTGTATGACTACGGTATTGAGTATATCCTTTCCGGACTACACCCTCCGGTTTATATAGACACTGGGGGATCTAGGGTTACATAGAGTCGGTTACATAAGATGGAATCTTCATAGTTGTTCGCCAAGCTTGCCTTCCATGCCAAGGAGAGTCCCATCCGGACATGGGTACAGTCTTCGGTCTTCATATCTTCACAGCCCATCAGTCCGGCCCATAGATAGCAGGACGGACTCCCGAGGACCCCTTAGTCCAGGACTCCCTCAGTAGCCCCTGAATCTGGCTTCAATGACAAGGTATCCGACGCGTAGTGATGTCTTCGGCATTGCAAGGCGGGTTCCTCCTTCCGAACTCCCGAATAGTCTCCAGACAAATTGATCGTGTCCGGACCTGTAACACACACCGCGCACAACCGCAAAGAGAATATAATAACACACAAGTCCAATCTGCTGACAACTTTAGTAATGTGACGTCACGCCCGTCTGGTCAAAATTTTGAACCGTTTTTTGCCCCATGTTTCGAGACGCGGTTGTCATTGACACGTCTTGTCAAAGCAGAGATTGTGTCCCCTTATTATGGTATTTTCATTAATACAAGCGTGGGTAACCCAACCGTCCTGCGAGAAAGATTCCTCAGGAATAGGCAGGTTCTTAGGCTTAGAAGGAGACGTTCAATACCGGAGGTGTTTATAAAGGAACCAAGGGCCGTCTTTTTATGCCAAACCTCTCCTAACCTCCCCAACCCCGAGTTCCAGCACCCAAGGTTCGACTCCATTGCTTTCAGCCTTTCTATCATGTCCGGATCCAGCTCCCAAGGCCGATGGGTGGCTTCCTCCGTTATAGAGGAGGATATCACAAAGCTTCGGGCGGCTAGATATCTGACCACAGAGATTCACCACCAGCTTCCGGCTCAAGGACAAGTTATTCCGACCCCCAGATCCGGCGAGAGGGTGGTATTCGTCTCCCACTTCCTCCGGGGGTTAGGGTTCGCCCTTCACCCCTTTGTCCGAGGGCTAATGTTTTATTACGGATTAGATTTTCACGATCTTGCCCCGGACTCTATCATCCATGTCTCAGCGTTTATCAGTACATGCGAGGCCTTCCGTCGAATCCCCCCACACTTCGGCTTATGGCTCAAAACCTTTGGTGTGAAGTCGAAGGTAGTCGACGGGGAACAGGCGGAGTGCGGCGGTGCTACAATCAGCCAACTCGCCAACACTCCCTGGCCAAAGGGTTCTTTTTCCGAGGCTTCCAATTACTGGCAGCAGGAATGGTTTTATATTACAGAGCCCCGCAGTGCTAAGTGGGTAGCTGCCCCCACCTTCCGTCCCGGCCCACCGTTAGAGCTCGCGTCATGGGTCAACAAGGGGCTAGACTGGGGATTGGTGGATGAAGTGCGGACCTTACAAAGCCGCATTCGGACCCTCCTCGAGAGAGATATCGATCTCGTCAGTGTGATCCAAGTGATGTTAGTTCGCCGAATCCTGCCCTGCCAGTGCAGGCCTCGCCGCATATGGGAGTTTAATCCAGAGGGACCACAGACCCTCCAACACTTCTTCGGTGCCACACACGAAGGGATGTGGAAGCTATTTTTCGAGAAGCGGAAACATTGGTCGGATACTGCTGAGGACGCTGGCCTTAAGTGTAATTGTCCGGATACCCCGGTAAGCACTTGGCTTTCAAATATTTTGTGGTCATGCATACAATAATACGATACTAAGCAAGCTATATTTTTTCAGGGCACATGCATTTTTGTGATATAAGCATGACGCTGAAAGTTGTGCTTGGCTATAGATGGTGTTGCCGTCGTTGAAATTATTCGGGCGGAGCTAGCCCGTGCCAAGGAGCAGGCCCGGTGTAGTAATGCGGCTGCCGAGAAGGCATTGGCTGAGTTAAAAGCCGGACGAGCTGCTCGGTGTCAAGACGAGGAGAAGATATCCTCAATGGCTCTCGAGCTAAAAAGTGTTGCTAGCCTATGTGAACTCCTGGAGAAGGAGAATGAAACCAAAATGGCTGAAATTGAGAAAGCCCTACGAGAGGCGAGAGAAGCGCGGTCTGAATCCAGAGCAGCCCGTGAGGAGATCCGGCAAGCTGGGGAGATTGCAGCCGGTAAGCCATTTTTGCTACAGGCTAAGTTTGGCGATCCGAACTATAATCAACTGAACCAATTGTGGAGTTCTCCGGATGAGTTTTTAGACTTGCCGAAGAGTTCTTCCAATGCGGCGCAGTATTATCAGGCGCGAGACGGGTACGCAAGGGAGAAGCTTTTCTAGTCCCAATTCGGCGCCTCGAAGCGCCCCCTGTTGCTGAATGAGCGGATGTCCCAGTGGGCCGAGCTTCATAGGATATCCGGTGCTGCCATGAAGAACGTCATAATCCGGTTATGGCCAACTGAGCCTGTCCCGAACAGTTACTTCGGCTTGGTGCAGCGGCTTGTTGACGCAGTGTTGCGTATCGACGCTGTGAAGCGATCGGTGTGCATCGAGGGTGCACGGATGGCTTTTGCCCGAGTCAAGATGTTCTGGGAAAATATGAAGGCCATCAACGTTGCGGTGAAGAGTCCACCCAAGGGCAAGGACCACCACGAACCGGAGCATTATTTTGAAGACGTCCTTGTAGCCGCCCGCTTGATAGAGGGTCAATGCTCGAAGGATATAATGTTCGAGTAAAGTGTATGAGAATTGTATGAGACAATTTTATAGTAAATCTATTTGTATATTTTGCTCGAAAGCTTGTGTTCCTCCTGTGCGGCCATTTTAAAATAATCTGAAAGTTTTCCAGTCGTCGGCTTCAGCCCCCTTGTAGGAAGTACAAGGGTGTTCGAAAAAGCATCTGATCACTCTTGACCCAACGTCTTGGTCCGTGAAGGAGGTGTCAATGCAGCAAACCAGGCAACCAGACTATAGGGCGTTAACACTTTCACTTAGCCATAGGAGTTTTACGGTGGGTCTACGACATAGCCCCTAGTATGTATGCGGCTTACTCATACGATCCGTTTACATAATTGACCGGAAAAGAGGTCCTTCGTGTGACACGGAGGAATCGCTAGAGATTTCGATAAGTCATCGAGTGGTTGACCAGCTCTCGCCGCATCATGACAGTCAGTTTTCGGCTTTCTCTACTGAGGTGCGTCATCGGGTGAACCGGTAGCACAATCGCAGTTGTTCTCCCTTTACTACCCTAGCCGATCGAGCGGAACGTAGGATAGCAAGCACAGGAGCCGGGCAACCCAACTATTGACCCAAGACATGATTCGGAGCTGATGCATATAAGGCCAAACTCGCGACGCCGAAGTACGCTGTAAAAGCTGTTCGGACTTTGTTGGCAACTCATTTGTTCCCGTACCGAGCCCCTGGCAAGTTAAGCCGGGGTATATATATGAAACAACTATAGGAGGCGTATTCATTTTGCGAAAAGACGCGAGTGATTAATTCGGATAATTTGAACTGGGACCTGAGTGATGTGCCAATGGTTACTTGATATACATAAAGGCCACGACCCCAGCAGTTTGATATGCCTTGGGTCAAAGGCAGAGGAAAAAGGCATGTTACATGCTCGAAAAGAGAGTGCGGTCTACAAAAAGTTATTTTGGACCTCCTGTCGCACGTCTACGTCGCCTGTCCTCGGCGAGGGGAATCCTTGAAGGGAGTAGCCCCGTAGGTGAGTGTACGGATCCGAACTCCTATGGGGTCGGTCGTAGGTGTGTCCCCTTTGCGCCACCTACTTTTAAGAGATAATGAAACAAAAGAAAATGGGAAAGCGGTTGAAGAATGTTACCGGAGTGCCTGCAGACTTGTCCGTATTGTGCTTCCGTCAATGCCCATGGTATCTTGAATGCGTAATTATGTATGCACGATATAGTTTTAACGGGTATACGAGATGGGCAGCGGAAGCCGAGCTGCTATTTCTATTCCGGATTTGATCGATCTTCAGGAAATTGCTTCCGCCCTCTGGCATTTAGCTGGTGAGCCGCTCCGTTGTCCCCATTGCCTGGTGGCCCATTTCCATTGTGTCCGGCGTTGAGTCTGCCGTCCTGCTTGAGGACCCAACAGCTTCTGTTGGTGTGATTAGCTGGTTTATTGGGGTGGCCATGAATCTGGCAGGGCCGGTCCAATATCCTGTCTAGTTTGGATGGTCCGTCTCTGTTTGCCTTGAATGCCTTTTTCCGTTGATCGGGCTTGGGATTGCTAAGTCCGGCGTTAACCGCTATGTCGCGTGATCTTTCATTATCATTGCGACTGTTGTGTATGCTTCGTCGTGGCTTGCCATTGTCGTCTCAAATTTCGGAAGTGCCCGAGTCGCTGGCGCTGTTGCTTCTACAAGCGAGCCAGCTATCTTCTCCCACGCAAAAGCGGGTCATTAGAGCGGTAAGGGTTGTCATGGATCTAGATCCTTCTTGACAAAGGTGGCGTGCAAGCCATTCATCCCGGACGCTATGTTTAAAGGGCGCAAGGGCCTCCGCGTCCGGACAGTCGATGATTTGGTTCTTTTTAACTAGGAACCTGGTCCAGAGCTTCCTGGCTGACTCTCCGGGCTGCTGGACAATGTTACTTAAGTCATCAGCGTCCGGTGGACAGACATATGTTCCTTGGAAGTTGTCGCGAAAGGCGTCCTCCAAATCCTCCCAACTGCCGATAGAATTTTCCGGCAGACTGTTTAACCAGTATCGAGCTGGTCCTTTGAGATTTAGTGGTAGGTATTTGATGGCATGAAGGTCGTCTTCGCGGGCCATCTGGATATGGAGGAGGAAGTCCTCGATCCATACCGCGGGATACGTTGTTCCATCGTATGATTCGATATTCATGGGTTTGAAACCGTCTGGGAATTCATGCTCCATTACTTCATTTGTGAAGCAAAGAGGGTGTGAGGCGCCTCTATGTTGGGCCACGTTGCGGCGTATCTCTGACTGAGTCCATTTGCGGTTTTCTTCCCGGGTGTGGCTAGGTTTGTTACGTCCAAATAGGTGGCAGTCGTCATGTGTCGAGGTATGTCCTTGTGATCTGTAGATCGATCTTGAGTGTTCTGCTTTGCTACCCGAGTCTTGTTGACGGTCGTATGTATAACCACGAGCTGTTTTGTTCTTGCTTTTACTGCGAGGTAGGGTGGTCTGGTATTCGGCTTGAGTTGCCACTTTACCTGGGCCTAGTTGTGGTCGGCCTGCCGCATTGTGCGATGATGGTACGGGCTCCCGCGCCACATCATCGCCCTGGGATAGAAATCTATGCTTTGGGTAGCTTTTGGCTGGTCTACTAAGGTCGTATTCTTTTGCGGCTAGGGCTTCGGTCCATCTATCATTGAGCAGATCTTGGTCAGCTTGAAGCTGCTGCTGCTTCTTTTTCAGGCTCCTTGCAGTGGCTATTAGTTGGCACTTAAAGCGCTCCTGCTCACGAGGTTCCTCAGGCACGATGAAATTTTCAGTGTCGAGGCCCACCTCATCCTCAGAGAGCGGAAGGTAATTGTCGTCCTACGAATCTTCGTGTGTGGCCTGTTTAGCAGGACTAACCTGCCTATCTTCCCGTTCATCTTGTTCATTAGTTGTATCAACGGGGTCTTCGTTGTCATCGGCATCATTGTCCATGTTGTTGATATTCTCGGAGTCGTAATCCAGTGTATCGGTCGAATCCTCGACTGTGGCTATGAAGTGGGTGGCGGGTGGGAAGTAAGGTTCTCCATCGTCAGCCCCTAGTTCGAGCTGGATATAGTTCGGCTGAGAGTCCTCCGCCAAGGACAGGTTTTTTAACGAGTTTAGCGCATCACCCAAAGGCGAGTGCTGGAAGATGTCTGCGGTGCTGAATTTGAAGATCGATAAACGATCAAGTTCGGCGTCCGCGGGCTCGCGCGGTTCAGAACCTACGGCCGGAGATGAGTCCGGTGTTCTGGTGGCATAGGCATCGTGTGAGACCAGGTCCATCTGCGGCTCCAACGTCGTGGAATTTGTGGCCTCCGTGGTGGGGTTAATCCTCCCGTCTTCGGATGGCGCTGCCTGCTCCGGCTCTAGGGCCAGAGCGGTTACAGGAGCGATCTCCTAGATGCGGTTCGATGACAGATTTAGGTCATGATCATCGGGGTGACCGAGAGCGGCTACCGTGGTATCGAATCCGGCAAAGATTAAGTCTCCACGGATGTCTGCGACGTAGTTCAAGCTCCCAAATCTGACCTGATGGCCAGGGGCGTAGCTCTCAATCTGCTGCAGATGGCCAAACGAGTTGGCCCGCAGTGCGAAGCCGCCGAACACGAAGATCTGCCTGGGGAGGAAAGTTTCTCCGCAGACAGCGTCATTATTGATGATTGAAGGGGCCATCAAACCTTTCAGCGACAGCATAGAGGAACTCTCAATGAAAGCACCAATGTCGGTGTCAAAACCGGCGGATCTCGGGTAGGGGGTCCCGGACTGTGCGTCTAAGGTTGATGGTAACAGGAGACAGGGGACACGATGTTTACCCAGGTTCGGGCCTTCTCTATGGAGGTAATACCCTAGTTCCTGCTTGATTGATCTTGATGAGTATGAGTATTACAAGAGTTGATCTACCACGAGATCGTAATGGCTAAACCCTAGAAGCCTAGCCTGTATGACTATGGTATTGAGTATATCCTTTCCGGACTACACCCTCCGGTTTATATAGACACCGGGGGGATCTAGGGTTACATAGAGTCGGTTACATAAGATGGAATCTTCATAGTTGTTCGCCAAGCTTGCCTTCCATGCCAAGGAGAGTCCCATCCGGACACGGGTACAGTCTTCGGTCTTCATATCTTCACAGCCCATCAGTCCGGCCCATAGATAACAGGCCGGACGCCCGAGGACCCCTTAGTCCAGGACTCCCTCAACGACCTCATCAAAACGAATGTTCCAACTCCGAGATGCTTGCCTCAACCCATAAATGGATCTCTTGAGCTTGCATACTTTACTAGTGCTAGTCGGATCGACAAAACCCTCGGGTCGTATCATATACACGTCCTCGGTTAAATTTCCATCAAGGAAAGCCGTTTTGACATCCATCTGCCATATCTCGTAATCGAAATATGCAGCTATACCTAGTATGATCCTCACCGAATTCAGCTTCGCTGCCGGCGAGTAAGTCTCGTCGTAGTCAATTCCTTGAACTTGTCCATAACCTTTAGCGACAAGCCGAGCTTTGTGGATCTGAATGTTTCCATCCACATCGGTTTTCTTCTTAAAGACCCATTTGCAGCCAATGACCTTTACGCCAGGCGGTGGATCAACCAAGTCCCAGACTTGATTTTCATCCATGGACTTTAACTCGGATTGTATGGCCTCTAGCCATGCCTCGGAATTCGGGCTCACCATCACTTCCGCATACGTGGCCGGCTCGTCGCTTTCTAGCAAAAATACATCACGCACTCTGTGCAATCTTTTCGACCTCCGTGGTTCCGGTGCCGCTTCCACTACGGGTTCCCTGACTGACTCCGGTATGATCTCATCACCCGCTGAGCCATCCCCGAGTGGTACTCGAATTTCTTCGAGTCGGGTCATCCTCCCACTGGCCTCCCAACTGAGAAACTCTTTCTCAAGGAAAACCCCGTTCCGAGCAACTAACACTTTGTTCTCTTCCCGGTTGTAGAAGCTATATCCCATGGTTTCCCTCGGGTATCCCACGAATATGCATTTGTCCGACTTGGGTGTAAGCTTGTCTGACATAAGTCGCTTGACAAATGCTTCACAACCCCAAATCTTTAGAAAAGACAAATTGGGAGTCTTCCCGGTCCACATCTCATGTGGTGTCTTATCTACGGATTTTGATGGTACCCCGTTAAGTGTGAAAGCTGCAATTTCTAGAGCATATCCCCAGAATGACAAGGGTAAATCCGATTTGCTCATCATAGATCGAACCATGTCCAACAAGGTATGATTCCTCCGTTCTGAGATGCCATTTCTCTGTGGCGTACCCGGAGGTGTGAGCTGAGGTACTATACCTCGGCTTTTCAGATGATCATCAAACTCCTGGCTCATGTACTCACCTCCACGATGAGATCATAGAAGTTTTATAGTCTTGCCGAGCTGATTCTCAACCTCATTTTGAAACTCTTTGAACTTTTAAAAAGTTTCCGACTTGTGCCTCATCAAATAGATATATCCATATCTACTCAAGTCGTCGGTAAAAGTCACGAAGTACTGATAGCCACCTCTGGCAGTTGTGCTCATTGGTCCACACACATCATGAAATATGTTGCCAATTTGTGTGTATGGAAAGTACCTATTTGGTTCTTAGTTCTTTTTGGGGAAAACTACGACTATCATGGAAGCCAACCTACTTACAAGTCCCACACGTGCGAGGCTTTTTCGGTCCTCCGGCATTTTTCTTCCGCTCTCCATTTTTATTTTGCTTCCCTTCTCCATCCTTTTTTTGTTTCCCTTCTCCACCCTTGTCTAAGTGTCCCTTAATTCTTTTGCACCTCCCCTTTGTATGCACATCAGTTGGTGGATAAATTTCAACTTCATTAGGCATACTACAACCAATGTATGCCTAGAATTCATCTTGTCTACTAGGATTATTGGCGGTAACCCTTTCAGATAACTTTATTTTCGTGTCAAGGAGACCATTTCTCAATGCTTCCAATTCTTCAGAAGAATGTTCAGCCAACCTAATAGTGTCATCTAATGTTTGGTGTATCTCTGAAACCATTTTTCTCTTTGCCAAATCTAAAGAACTACTCTCGTTCTCTTCAAGCAAGTTGACACTGCTATCGTATAGTGACCTCCTGTTAAGTGTTTTCTTCCACCTATCTAGAACGAAATGGCTTGGTAGCTCATTAATTTTTGCACCTCTCAAAACCACGATGATATGTCGGCATGGAATTCCACGTGTATCAAATAGCATGCAAGAGCAGTGAGCACTCATGGATGTTGTGTTGAACTTAACTTCTTTGGACTTGTAAGAGCGATCACCTCCTACAACCGTGGTTTTCACATCACCCTCCTGCAATATGCTTTCAATTAAGCAGTGATCTCTAGCCGCACGCACCTCCTTCTGAAAAGCTTTGAAAACCTCATGGGTGAAGTATAGGCTTGCATGCTTCTCGATCTCCCATGATGTAATCAGTGGAAACATGGAGTTGAGGCAATCATGATCAGCCTTGAGTTCATTCTGACGTTGTTCTTCCAGGGTTGTACCAATCCTAATCCAAAACTCCACCAAAGCATGCTTGTAACCAATAAAGTGATTAAAGAATGAGTTAGCACTCTCTGACCTCGAAGTGGTTCTTAGAGTTTCACCCAAGAATACACCTCTAAAGTAGGCTGGTATCCATGAGTCACGAATTTCATATCTCCTAGCAAACCATGTGTTTTCTTCAAGACCAAATTCAGAAATCATGGAAGACCACTTTGCCTCAAATTCAGCTGGGCTTTCAGAACCCCGTACACATGCATTAACTGAGTTGTAAAAATGATCATCCTCTTTCAATGAAGGACCAACCTTTTCTGGAAGCTTTCTCATTATGTGCCACATGCATAATCTATGGATGGTGTTTGGCATAACTATATCAATGGCAGCCTTCATGCTAGCATCTTCATCGGTTACTATAAGCCTCGGTGTTGCCCCATCCATGGCTTTCAAAAATGTTTCAAACACCCATTTGTACGACTCTTAGTTCTCATCAACAATCAAGGCAGCACCATAGAAAACAGATCCCATATGGTGGTTTATTCCCGTGAATGGACAAAAAATCATCTTGTACTGATTTGTGTTGTATGTGGAGTCAAAAGACACCATTTCTCCAAATAAAGCATAATTCTTTCTACAAAATGCATCTGCCCAAAACACGCGTTTCAATTGATTTTTATCATCAAGAACATACTCAAAGAAGAATCCTGGGTTGATTTGCTTCCTCTTTCTGAGGTTGTCAATAAACATTTGAGCATCTGTATCCTTGAAAGTACTTCTCATGTCACGGTGATAATTCTGTAAGTCTCTCTTCATGCACCCCACAAACTGAAATCCACCCTCACCAACACGAAGCAATCGAAAGGCTCCAGATGTGCCAATACTAGTTGTGTGACATGTGAATGGTGTGGTCTTGGCCTTCTCGCTGACTTATCTATTAGACTTTATTAAATGTTGCTTGGTGGGTGTGACAAATTGATGGGTGTGTTCTTCGTGAAAATCTAATATTGAGTATTTGCCATCCTGCATAAGCTTGATAGTTATCATGGCTTCACAACCATATCTAGTAGTCTTTCTTGCATGTGTTCTTATCTTCCCTCCCTTCAAATCCTTCTTGTGTTCCTCCTCCTTCTTCGTTTGGAAACCTTCTTTCGAACAAAGAAATCGCCTCCAGACCACCACATCATCTATGGTCTTTTTCTGCCCAATTCTGACTGAAAATCCAACATTGTGTGCATAAGCCTTGTAAAAATTCTCAACATCTTCCATACTATCAAATGTCATACCCAAGGCTGGTTTTAAGTTATCATCACAATCAGGAGTACATGTTGAACCCTGAAATTACATGATGCATTGGTCGCACAAGTTAGTGAATGTTAAAGAAATTTGTAAAAATTATGGTGATAACGATACTCACACAAAATGGGCCACTAGTAGCTCTCTTTTTAGGGGTGCTGAAGTTCTCAAGTATGATCGGGGGAGGACATATTTCCATATCACGGTGTCGTTCATTACTGCATTCATGGTTTTGCAAAGCAATATCACACGCTAACTTGGGCTCGATCTGTTGTAAGAACATAGGGATGACCATGACATGTTCATTCGAATTTAAAAATGGTCATACAGGGAGTAAGGACTAAGCACACAAGTTCATATCAATTTACAAAAAAAGGCACTACGATGACACGTTCATTAGAATTCAGAAAAAAACAGAGATGCATTCACACAAGGAGTAAGGACTGAGCACACAAGTACATATCAATTTACAAAGAAATAGGCAGTACCATGACACATTCATTATAATTCAGAAAAAATAAATATGCATCAATACAGGGAGTAAGGATTGAACGTTCATGTTCATATCAATTCAGAAGAAAAAAAGTGATGCATCATACATGGATTGGTCAGGGACTTACATCTGTACAGATACAAGGAGGAGGGGACATGGCAGGAGATAGAGGAGCGACACGGTCTATAGGAAGCGTCTCCATGAACTCCGACAGAGAAGGTTGTTGCCTCGGAGGCGATCGTGGCATGACCTGCGGGGGTATGGGAGGGTACAGAGGAGCAACAAGAGCAGCAGAGAGGAGGGGTGGTGGCACCACATGGTTTGAAGGGCGGGGTGCCATGATCTCCGGCGGTGAAGGATGGGGTGCCATGGTCTCCGGCGGTGAAGGACGGGCCCTCGCCGGTGATGGCGCCATGCCCTTACCTAGATCGAAGATGAATCGCTCAAAGACAAACAAACAAAGGGGCGGTAGGATTTCTTTAATCGTAGGAATTAATGAGGGGTTATGTGTAAAAGGAGGTTAAGTGACCTATTAGCAATCCCACTTTTCATCTCTACCCTTCGCTCTTGATCCAACGACCCATGCCATTAGTTTCCAGATTTTCATCGAATTGTTGTTTTCACTCGATACTTCGCCTTCTTTGATACTTACTAACATGTGGCTAGATTGACAACCATTTGAGTGTTACTCTCATTTGCTGCCTCACATGGTCTTCTCATTCATCAGATGGACGTAAGACGACTTTCCTTAATGGAGAGCTAGACGAGGGAATTTACATGCAACAGCCATATGGCTTTGTAGTAAATGGTCAGGAAAGAAAGGTGTGCAAGCTATTGAAATACTCCATCTGTCCCAAAATTCTTGTCTTAGATTTGTCTAAATACGAATGTATCAAGTCACATTTTAGTATTAGATACATTTGTATCTAGACTAATCTAAGACAAGAATTTTGGGACGGAGGGAGTATTTGTATGGACTGAAACAAGTGCCTAAGCAATGGCATGAGAAGTTTAATAAAACTTTGGCATATGTTGGCTTTATTGTTAATGAAGCTGACAAATGTGTATACTATCGCCATGGTGGGGACGAAGGAGTTATACTGTGTCTACATGTCGATGACATACTAATATTTGGGACCATCCTCAAAGAAATTGAGGAGGTCAAGGCTTTTCTATCTCATAAATTTGAGATGAATGACCTAGGTGTGGCTAATGTTATCTTGAATATCAAGCTATATATTGAGAGATGATGAGGGTGGAATGACACTTATGTAATCCCACTATGTTGAGAAGATTTTGAGTCGTTTTGGATATTCGAACTGCAAACCTTCTACAACACCATATGATCCTAGCGTGCGGATTCGAAAGTTTGAGGGCACAGTTGTCGATCAATTGAGATACTCTCAAGTGATTGGTTCACTCAAGTACCTAGCTTGTGCTACTCAGCCTAACATCTCATATGATGTGTGCAAACTGAGCCGGTTTGTCTCCAATCTAGGAGATGCGCATTGGCACGCTGTTGAGCGAGTGATGCATTATTTGCAAGGTACTGTGAACTACGAAATTCACTATACTGGGTACCCGACGATACTTCAGGGGTATAGTGATTCGAATTGGATATCTGATGCTGATGAGATGAAAGCCCTAAGTGGATATGTGTTCACACTTGGTGTTGGTGTTGTTTCCTGGAAGTCTTGCAAGCAGACAATCTTAGAGAGATCGATTATGGAAGTAGAACTCACAACATTAGACACATCATGCATCGAAGCAAAATGTCTTCGAGAGCTTTTGATGTATTTGCCAATGGTTGACAAGTCAGTTCGGGCTATCCTTATGAACTGTCACAATCATACAGTGATTGCCAAGGCAAAGAGTTCAAAGGACAACATGCAGTCCACAAAGCATATAAGAAGAAGATTGAAATATGTCATGCATTCAAGAAACTCCAGAATAATAGTGTTGGGTTATATCCAGTCGGTAAAGAATCTAGCAGATCCCTTTACTAAAGGGCCATCACAGATTGTGATAGAAAATGCATCGAGGGAGATGGGCATGCGACCCACATAAGTTGCCATGGGGGTGGGGTAACGCAACCTATATGGTTGGAGATCCCGTGAATTAGACCTAGGAAATAGTCCAGCAGTCAACTGGGATATTATCACTTTTGTCTTAATGTGTTCCAAAGCTTGTGTACGCAAGATGCTATCCTACATAGCATTCTTTGGAGGAACACACATAAGTGAGCCCGACTGCTGGTCACAGTCTATGAGACAGGGTTTAATCTCTAGGAAGCTCCTGAACAGGTCAGGAGTATGACTAATAAGCTCCACCTGTGGGGTTTTGCCTTCGGCAGCCACATACCAACTGGCAATTGGCGAAACTTCTGCACACTAAACTGACAATTCAAGGCATAGTCCAATGTTCAGTTGCGAAGAAGTTTAATCCGGTTGCTCTTGGTGGAAGTTCAACTTAATACTCTCCACTGAAACTCTCGTATATAAAAACATTGTTTGGAACATATGACAAACTAATGTGCCTTGAGATCTGGTGGAGGGTTGTTGAATTATAGAAGGACTTTGGCCCATATAAGACAATGATTCATGATTAATCTCTAAGGCCCATGTAGGTGCATGGCAAGTGGTGGAAAGTTTAGTATCATATTGCTAGTTGAGGAGAGTTGGGCCCCTTTATAAGGACTGCTCTACCTCATGCCATTGAGATCTTGGAAAGAGGAGATGTACATGCGCGCCCCTCCTCTGCCGCCTGCCTCGCCTCACCTCGTCATGATGGTGCGCGTGTCGCGGGTTGTGGGAATGAGCTGGGCTCACACATATGCGCTTTATTTTTATCGATCATAAATGGTTAATTAATCTCAAATTAATTAACGAGTCACTAACAGAAGTGCCACTGTCCAAGACATTAGACCATGGGCTGTTCGCGGACTCGGTCATGGGCCTAAGCCCAGGCCCATTTACCGGACGACAAATATATTGGAGGAGTTGGCCAGTGCAGCCGACACACTCACTCCCTCCTCGCGCAACCCTAGCCGTCATCTACTATTTCTCTCACTATGTTGCTTCCGGCGATCTCATCCCGACGACCGTGTGCACGGTTGGTCGGGAGAGCAGGTGCCTTAGGAACCCTATGCTTCGAGATCCTGCCCGGGAGAAGGGCAATAAGGTTTTTGGGGAGCGTCTCGATGCGACTGTTGCCGATCCGTCCCCGTCTTTGTCCTCCTCTGCTTCGACCATTTCCCCTGCATCGACTCCATGGCCGCCGACGCTGTCGTCAAGAAGAAGGCCGCGGATGACGCCGAGACTGTTGTTGACGCCACTGCGTTGGCCTGGCCAACCAGAGGGTATGACTGTGTTCATAGATGTTTCGATTATATTTATTGTACGTGCTCAATGCTTAGGTATCGGCATGAGTTGCATAATGTGATTGTCATGTTTATTATCTACTCGTGGATTAGATTAACCGAAAAATTGCTTAATATTTCCAGCGTGAACGGCCTAGTGGAATTCAGGGGCTTTATGAAGACCTAATTTTATTTTATTTTGAAAGAAGGCAACAGACTTGCCGTTTTCATTGATTAAGAAGAAGTGAAAATTGCCGGGTTAATTGACGGAAAGCCTGGCTAAAACCGATGAACACCTAGATTACAGCACACTGTAAAAGAAAAGGAAAACATGCGATCAAAAACAGGTCATGTGTCACTTGTCAGTCAAGGTTGGCATGAAGCAATCAGCTCACCTCTGTTATCAAAGTAAAAGAAATCATTTTTACTCCATGCATGCATATGTACCTAACTACCTCGGACCATAAGCAAAAGCACGAGCTTCTTTTTCACAGTAAAGGCACGAGCTTAACCGACGTCCAGTTTGGACCATCGGCTGTCAGCTTTCCGAAGGCCCAGGCTCGACCGCTCAGGTCGGCATGAACTGTGCGCTCGGCCAACAAGTTTTAACCACAAACCCGCCCGGTCGGTCGCCTTCACACGTCCGTCCGGGCGCGAGCACGAGGGGAGGAGCATCGGGCATTTGCCTCCCTTCCAGGGCTCCTGCCACAGAGACATACTCCAACTAGCCAAGCCACGGCAACGGGACGGAAGGCGTCAGGGGCAACCCGATTAACCCACTTCCCGGCCGAGGAAGAAGGCCCCTCTCCTCTTCCAAAGTCTTCTCCGGCCGATCACCCCAAGTAAAGTAAAGAATTATTGCCCCGGTTAGCCTAGCTCCACCCCCCACCCCGCACCCACCGCGCAGTGCAACCCCCCACCCCGCCGGTCTCCGTCCCGCCTGCCTATAAATACGCAGCTCCCCCCTGCCTCTCTCCCTCCCCCTCCTCCTAGCTTCATTCCCTCCTCGCTCCAGCCATCGGATCGATCGTCGTAGCAGCAGCAGCAATGGCGCCATTTGCGACGTCGACGAGGCCGGCGTCCCTGCAGCTCTCTGCCCTCCTCTGCGTCCTCCTCTTCTCAGGTAATGCATGGATGAATGCCCGTCGCGACCCTGATAGATACCTTGGCCGGACGTCGGAGTGTGACTGACGAGATTTTCTTGGAATGTGCGTGCGTGCAGAGGTTTGGGTGCTGCAATGCAGCGCGGCGATCGGCATCAACTACGGGCAGGTGGGCAACAACCTGCCGACGCCGGCGCAGGTGGTGTCGCTGCTGTCGTCGCTGCGGGTGGGCAAGGTGCGCATCTACGACGTGAACCCGCAGGTGCTGGCGGCGTTCGCCGGCACGGGCATCGAGCTCATCGTCACCGTGCCCAACGACCTGGTGCAGCCCATGGCCGCCAGCGCGGGGCAGGCCATGCAGTGGGCCACCGCCAACATCAAGCCCTACTTCCCGGCCACGCGCGTCACGGGCATCGCCGTCGGGAACGAGGTGTTCACCGACGACGACCAGGCGCTCAAGGCCAGCCTGGTCCCGGCGATGCGCAACCTTCACGCCGCGCTGGCCCAGCTGGGCATGGACGGGTACGTGCACGTCTCCACGGCCAGCTCCCTCGGCGTGCTCGCCAACTCGTACCCGCCGTCGCAGGGCGCCTTCACGCCGGAGTGCGCCCCCCTCATGCTCCCCTTCCTCCGCTTCCTCGCCGAGACCAACGCCCCCTTCTGGATCAACGCCTACCCCTACTTCGCCTACAAGGCCGACCCCGCAAAGTAATTCCTCAATCCAACATATATACATGCCTCTTTACTTTATTATAATATATATGCCACGTCGTCACACGTGTCGTTGGCTTTTCTGACGTGGAAGCCACGTGCGTGCAGCGTGTCCCTGTCGTACGCGCTGTCGGACCCGTACCACGTCGGCGCGGTGGACCCCTACACGCACCTGCAGTACACGAGCATGCTGTACGCGCAGGTGGACGCGGTGACCTTCGCGGCGGCGCGGCTGGGCTACGGCGGCATCCCGGTGTTCGTGTCGGAGACGGGGTGGCCGTCCAAGGGCGACGCCGACGAGGTGGGCGCCACGGTGGAGAACGCCCGCGCCTACAACCGGAACCTGTTGGTGCGGCAGGTGGGCAACGAGGGCACGCCGCTGCGCCCCCGCCAGCGCCTCGAGGTCTACCTCTTCGCGCTCTTCAACGAGGACATGAAGCCCGGCCCCACCTCCGAGCGCAACTACGGCCTCTACCAGCCCGACGGCCGGATGGTCTACAACGTCGGCCTCGCCCAGCAGCAGACCACGTCGGCGGCCTCCCTCTCCCTCGCCGCCTCCTCCGCGCCCCCTGCCATGGTCAGTGCCGCTCATTCTTCTTAATTCTATCTGCAAATTAATTTTCCATGGAACCAACTGGAGTACATAGTACTACAGCATATCTATCAGGATCACGCCACCTTTTTCGGTCAGTCAGAGATATATGGTCATACAGTGGTAAAGATTTTGCATGCATGTGTTCCCCACAGCAACGTCAACCAAGGGTGCAATGCACATGTGGATCACTGTTAGTCCAAGCTGGACTTTGCCAGACTCGTACTATGCAAAAGTCTCTTCTTCTTATCTAAACGAAAGTGGCTAGTGGTCCGTGATGTCCATGCACGTAGTACCAAACTATTCACTTTCATCTGCATGCATGCATGCATGCATGGACGGACGAGAGATCAACAAGGCACCCTTGTGTGCCAAGTAAAGAAATTACTAATCAGCAACACAAGCACGCACGCAGCTAGTGTCCTAGGCGGCAGTTTTCCTCCCAGTGACCTAGCTGAATTGCAGAGATATTCCTTCCCCTTGCTTGCACTTAAAGTGCTACTAGGTTGCAACGATCATCAGATCACTCCACTTAGAAAGAAAGGCAGAAAAAGCACCAAGAAAGCAAGACCTACGAGGGGTCATATCTAGTAATACTTGCAGCCAGCAAAAAGGAATAATCAGCTGGCCTTTGCATGCACCACCACGCTTCTTGTTCACACTCGATCGTGCCTTGGAGGAAACTTCACGAGTCAAGTTTGTATGCAAGGCCGTTCGTTCTTTTTAGTATATAGTCATATCACAGCCAAGGAGAAGAGATTTCTTAATATTCCTTGCGCATTTGCGCACACAAAGAGTAGGGAATAATCCAAGGTGTTCCTTTTTGGTACGCTTATCGCGCGGTTTAGTATTCCCGACGGGCCGAACTTTCATGATTGAACAAATCAGCGTTAGGTGCATATGCGATTCTTCTTCTCCACCCAAATGTCAAGTGTACGTGTTGTTAGTGGAGCAAAAATGATGGCTGATAATTAATCGCATAGACCACCGAAAGCAGTGATAAAACATGATTAGTTTTCACCGAAAGACCGCAGGCAGTCTGTTGCTCAATTTTGAGAAGTGCAGTTTACTTAAAGATGTACGTAGATGCTTATTTTACCATGTTTATATACTATGGTTGTATGAGCTAACATGTTTCACCTTTTGTGATACGCAGGATGTTGGAAAGGACTTGACGAGCCTGTGCCTCATCTCAGCTCTGGCCATCCTGCTCACCTCCCAGGCTTTCTTACTGGGATAGCAAAAGCACCCAAGAGTGCGGCCATATGCAAGCAAGCAAAATGGCCTTGACTTTTGTGGACCAAAAGCCTTGCAGACCAAAGGGCAGAGATGGTGCACCATTTGAAGGTATGCGCCATGGCCCCTCTTGCATGTCATCTTATCACAGATGACACAACCTCCTTTTCTGCGCCATGTGGTAGCCCTTTATATCCAGGAGAGAAAGACACTTTCCCATTTCACATGCCCTTTCCTTGCCTTCCTATGGGCTACCACCACATAAGAAATCAATATGTATATATCTGATCATACATACGTACATGATACTACATGACACACATACATACACACACACCGCAAGGCAGTCTGAAAGCCCGAAACACTTGGCCACAACTAACAAGGAGCTCCTCCTCCTCCTTTTCCATTGCAGGGGGCAAAAGGAAAGCATATGCGGTGTAGGCCAGAGAAAAAGCTTGTCTTTGCGATGTGGAAGGCACTACCTCCCTCTACCCTCGAGGTCGTGGGGTGGTGGGCTTGTGGACGGCACGGCGTGTAAATACTGCGAGGGAAAGGCGTCCGTTTTGTGGCGCGCGCACACATGGGATCCGGGGAGATGTGCGGGGAAGATGGAGAGAAAGAAAGGGTGGCCGACGCTCGCGGGATTCGCTTTTCGGCGCCGAGGCTGCTTTGTGCCCCTTTGTGCCATGTCAAGCTGCGGTGGTGTGAGGCTCGTGCTCGTGTATATATGATTATTATTATTAATAATAATATTATTATTATTATATTCGTTTATTTATTCTAGCTAGGCTCAGGCTCCATGCGGCTGATGATGATCAGTTGGTGTGAGGGGCCTGGGCGTCGATGTAAATAAATGAAAAATCTATCAGAGTATGTTATGATTCTCGTTGCGATTGTTGTTTCTTTTCCTGTTTTGTTCACGGTGGCCCGTGTTTCGATTGAGATGGCAATGTCCTTGCTGTTCTTGATGTGAAAACGAAACTGTGCCCCACAGAGGAAGGGGCTGAAGAGAAGTTGATTGCCTTCTACGGGTTTCAAAGCTTGTGGTGGTGGAGCAGACTTGGTTGTCGAAACCCTTCGGAAATATTTTCAGTCGTCGGGATAGAAAATTAACTTGGAGAAATCTTTAGCCTTCCTTAGTAAGGGCTGCCCACGACAAATCAGAGGTGAGCTAAAGCAAATTTTGAATGTCGCGGATGAATCCTTGCAAGACAAGTGTCTAGGTGTGCCCACAGGTGTAAGTAATTCAAAGAACGGTGCCTTCAATATTTAGAGGACAAAGTGTGGAAGAAAGTAAAATGTGGATGAAGATTTTATCTCTGGGAGGCAAGGAAGTTCTCATCAAGTCCGCGTCTCGGGGTAGTCCCTGTTTTCTACATGTCAAGCTTTAAACTTTCAAGGAGTTTATATTTGCATATTAATTATTTAATAGGAAAATTCTGGTGGGGCAGTCATAGTGTGGAAGGAAGGTGGGTAGGGTGTCTTGGAGTGTGATGACTAGACCGAGACACATGAGAGGTATGGGGTTCCGTGATATCAAGCTTTCTAATCTAGCCATGTTGGCATGACAAGCATGACCTCTTCTGTAGGATCCTTCTTCCCTTAGTGCTCGAATGCTCTAAAGATGATTTACTGTCCTAACAACCGAACTTAGAAGTCACCCCTAGGGGTTTGGTAAGCGATCATAGAGGGCATGGATGTTTTGAAGCAAGGGCTTAGAGCATCTATAACCGGACCCTTCAAACCCGTCTCAAACGTCCTGGCAGGCCGCCCGGTCATTGCCCGGTCACAAAATTTGGACCCCAGACGGACCCTTCAAACGACCCTCAAACGACCGGGCTGACCCCCCATATCCAGCCAAAATATGGGGCGGATATGGGCGCCCGGGCACGCCCGCCATGTCGGACTCAGCCCATGCTGTCCCACCCGACCCCACTTATATTCATCCCCATCTCTCTCCGGACCAAACCCTAGCCACTTCACTTCCCTCCACTCCACTTCCCTCCGCCACCCAAGCTCACCTTCGGCTGTTTGCAACCTCCTCCGCCATGGCAAGCAGTCGATCGGACTCCGACCAGTCCGGATCCGTCGACTAGGGTGTCGTCCCGTGTGGGTTGGAGGAGGCAATGGCAGTCCGCATTGCACTTCGCCGCTCCCGGGAGGACAGTGCCCGGCCGACGGACGGATCCGTTCGCCGCGATGCCATAGCGTCGGCTCATCGGGTGCTCGGGTCCTCCGGTGCTGGATCCTCGCGGTCCCGGCCGGAACACCTCTCCTTCCCCATCACTGATCGGGTAGAGTACGAGTCCCCCTGGGAAGGGCCGGCCTGCCGTGGGAAGGAGAGGATAAGGGCCGCCGAGGAAGGGCCGGCCTGCCGAGGCCCGTCTCGCGGCGAAAATGGCTGCAGCGGAGGCGGCCGAAGCGGCCGCGTGGGCGGCTGTAACATCCCGGATGTAATTTACCTTATTTGTAGTCCAACTCTTGCCGTTTTCGGCACTAAGTTATTTTATTTCCTCGTTGTCGGGTTTTTGCCTTCATGTGCTTTTGTCTTTGTCATGCATCTCATATCATGTCATCATGTGCATTGCATTTGCATACGTGTTCATCTCATGCATCCGAGCATTTTCCCCGTTGTCCGTTTTGCATTCCGGCGCTCCTATGTCCTCCGGTGCCCCGTTCTACCTCTTTTCGTGTGTGGGTGTTAAACGTTTTCGGATTGGACCGAGATCATGCGGCCTTGGTTTACTACCGGTAGACCGCTTGTCAAGTTTCGTGCCATTTGGACTTCGTTTGATATTCCAACGGTTAACCGAGGGACCGAAAAGGCCTCGTGTGTGTTGCAGCCCAACACCCCTCTAAAGTGGCCCAAAACCCACATAAACCTCCATCACCTAGGCCGTTCGATCACGATCGCGTGGCCGCAAACCGCACCTCATTTGGAGCTTCCTAGCTCCCTCTACCTCTATAAATATGTCCCTCCACAAAAATCTCGGGTCTCCTCTCCCCCTAAACCCTAGAGAGACTCCACCCACCGCCGCCGGACAAAAATCCGGGCATCGGACGTGTCCGCCCACCGCCGCCGACCAACCAGGCGATGCCACCTGTCCCGTCCGGCGCCCCACTTCGCCGCGCCGCCGCTCGGCCCGCGGGAGGCCCTCCCCGGTGTTGGGGAACGTAGCAGAAATTCAAAATTTTCTACGCATCACCAAGATCAATCTATGGAGTAATCTAGCAACGAGGGAAGGAGAGTGCATCTACATACCCTTGTAGATCGCTAAGCGGAAGCATTCAAGTGAACGGGGTTGATGGAGTCGTACTCGTCGTGATTCAAATCACCGGAGATCCTAGTGCCGAACGGACGGCACCTCCGCGTTCAACACACGTGCAGCCCGGTGACGTCTCCTATGCCTTGATCCAGCAAGGGGAGAAGGAGAGGTTGGGAAGACTCCATCCAGCAGCAGCACGACGGCGTGGTGGTGGTGGAGGAGCGTGGCAATCCTGCAGGGCTTCGCCAAGCACCGCGGGAGAGGAGGAGGGAGAGAGGCAGGGCTGCGCCATGGAGAGGTCAAAACTCATGTGTTGGCAGCCCCAAAGTCCTCAAGTATATATAGGGGAGAGGGAGGGGGGTGCGCCCCCTTTAGGGTTTCCACCCCAAGGGGTGCAGCAGCCCCAAACCCATCTAGGGTGCGGCCAAGGGGGGGAGAGGGGAAACTTGCCCCCCAAGCTAGGTGGAGGCGCCCCCTCCCCAAACCCTAGGCGCCTTGGGCCCTTGTGGGAGGGCGCACCAGCCCACCTGGGGCTGGTCCCCTCCCACACTTGGCCCATGCAGCCCTCCGGGGCTGGTGGACCCACTTGGTGGACCACCGGGACCCTCCCGGTGGTCCCGGTACATTACCGATAAAACCCGAAACTTTTTCGGCGACCAAAACAGGACTTCCCATATATAAATCTTTACCTCCGGACCATTCCGGAACTCCTCGTGACGTCCGGGATCTCATCCGGGACTCCGAACAACATTCGGTAACCACGTATATCTATTCCCTATAACCCTAGCGTCATTGAACCTTAAGTGTGTAGACCCTACGGGTTCGGGAACCATGCAGACATGACCGAGACAACTCTCCGGCCAATAACCAACAGCGGGATCTGGATACCCATGTTGGCTCCCACATGTTCCACGATGATCTCATCGGATGAACCACGATGTCAAGGATTCAATCAATCCCGTATACAATTCCCTTTGTCTAGCGGTACGATACTTGCCCGAGATTCGATCGTCGGTATCCCGATACCTTGTTCAATCTCGTTACCGGCAAGTCTCTTTACTCGTTCCGTAACACATCATCCCGTGATCAACTCCTTGATCACATTGTGCACATTATGATGATGTCCTACTGAGTGGGCCTAGAGATACCTCTCCGTTTACACGGAGTGACAAATCCCAGTCTCGATTTGTGCCAACCCAACAGACACTTTCGGAGATACCTGTAGTGTACCTTTATAGCCACCCAGTTACGTTGTGACGTTTGGCACACCCAAAGCACTCCTACGGTATCCGGGAGTTGCACAATCTCATGGTCTAAGGAAATGATACTTGACATTAGAAAAGCTTTAGCATACGAACTACACGATCTTTGTGCTAGGCTTAGGATTGGGTCTTGTCCATCACATCATTCTTCTAATGATGTGATCTCGTTATCAACGACATCCAATGTCCATGGTCAGGAAACCGTAACCATCTATTGATCAACGAGCTAGTCAACTAGAGGCTTACTAGGGACATGGTGTTGTCTATCTATCCACACATGTATCTGAGTTTCCTATCAATACAATTCTAGCATGGATAATAAACGATTATCATGAACAAGGAAATATAATAATAACCAATTTATTATTGCCTCTAGGGCATATTTCCAACAGTCTCCCACTTGCACTAGAGTCAATAATCTACTTCACATCACCATGTGATTAACACTCACAGGTCACATCGCCATGTGACCAACATCCAAGAGTCTACTAGACTCAATGATCTAGTTCACATCACTATGTGATAAACACTCAAAGAGTTCTGGGTTTGATCATGTTATTCTTGTGAGAGAGGTTGTAGTCAACGGGTCTTGCCATATTCAGATCCCTATGTATTTCGCAAAACTTTATGTCATATCATAGATGCTGCTGCCACGTTCCACTTGGAGCTATTCCAAATTGTTGCTCCATTATACGTATCCGGTATCTCTACTCAGAGCTATCCGGATAGGTGTTAAGCTTGCATCGACGTAACTCTTTACGTCGAACTCTTTATCACCTCCATAATCGAGAAACATTTCCTTATTCCTCTAAGGATAATTTTGACCGCTATCTGGTGATCTACTCCTAGATCACCTTTGTACCCTCCTGCCAGACATGTGGCAAGGCACACATCAGGTGTAGTACTTCAGCATGGCATACCGTATAGAGCCTATGACAAAAACATAGGGGACGACCTTCGTCCTTTCTCTTTCTTATGCTGTGGTCAAGCTTTGAGTCTTACTCAACTTCACACCTTACAACTCAGGTGAGAACCCTTTCTTTGACTGATCTATTTTGAACTCTTTCAAAAAAACATGTCAAGGTGTGCGTTCTTTGAAAGTATCATCAGGCATCTTGATCTATTTCTATAGATCTTGATGCCCAATATGTAAGCATCTTTATCCAGGTCTTCCTTTGAAAATCACTCTTCAAACAACCGTTTTTGCTTTCCAGAAATTCTACATTATTTCAGATCAACAATATGTCATCCACATATACTTATCAGAAATATTGTAGTGCTCCCACTCACTTTCTTGTAAATACAAGTTTCTAACAAACATTGTATAAACCTAAAAGCTTTGATCACTCCATCAAAACATATATTCCGATTCCGAGATGCTTGCTCTAGTCCATAGAAGGATTGCTGGAGCTAGCATACCTTTTAGCATCCTTAGGATCGATAAAACCTTTTATTGTATCACATACAACTTTTCTTACGAAAACTGGTAAGAAAACTTGTTTTGACATCCATCTGTAAGATTTCATAATCGAAAAATACAGCAAATGCTATCATAATTTCGACAGACTTAAGCATCGCTACGGGTGACAAATTCTCATCGTAGTCAACTCCTTGAACTTGTGAAAAGACTCTTTCCCACAAGTCGAGCTTCATAGACGGCAACATTACCGCCCACGTCCGTATTCTTCTTAAAGATCCATTTATCTCAATGGCTTGCCAATCATCGGGCAAGTCCACCAAAGTCCATACTTTGTTCTGATATATGGATCCTATTTCAGATCTCATGGCTTCTAACCATTTTTTGGAATACGGGCCCACCATCGCTTCTCCATAGCTCATAGGTTCATTGTTGTCTAACAACATGATATCTAAGACAGGATTACCGTACCACTCAGGAGTAGTACATATCCTTGTCGACCTACCAGGTTCGATAGCAACTTGATCCGAAGCTTCATGATCACTATCATTAAATTCCTCTTCAACAGACATAGGCGCCACAGAAAACATCTTTCTGTGTTGCATCACTCTCTGGTTGAAGTAAAGGTTCGACAACCTCATCAAGTTCTATCTTCCTCCCACTCAATTCTTTCGAGAGAAACTCCTTCTCGAGAAAGGACCCGTTCTTAGTGACAAACAATTTTCCCTCGGATCTGAGATAGAAGGTATACCCTACTGTCACCTTTGGGTACCCTATGAAGATGTGTTTGTCCGCTTTGGGTTCGAGCTTCTCCGGCTGAAGCCTTAAGCATCGCAGCCCCAAACATTAAGAAACGACAACTTTGGTTTCTTGCCAAACCAATGTTCATACGACGTCGTCTCAACGGACTTAGATGGTGTCCTATCTAAAGTGAATGCAGCTGTCTCTAACGCATAACCTCAAAATGAAAACGGTAGATTGGTAAGAGACATCATAGATCGCACCGTATTTCATAGTGTTCGATTACGACGTCCGGATACACCATTACCTTGTGGTGTTCCAGGTGGCTTCAACTGTGAAACAATTCCACAATGTCTTAAGTGATTGCCAAACTCATAACTTAGAAAATCCCCTTTTGATCAGATCATAGGAACATGATCTTATTGTTATGATGATTCTTAACTTCACTCTGAAATCGCTTGAACTCTTCAAACGTTTCAGACTTGTGCTTCATTAAGTAGATATACCTATATCTACCCAAATCGTCAGTGAAGATGAGAAAATAGTGATATCCACCGCACGCTTCAATTCTCATTGGATCACACGCATCAGCATGCATGATTTCCAACAAGTCACTTGCCCGTTTCATTGTACCTGAAAATGGGGTCTTAGTCATCCTGCCCATGAGGCATGGCTCGCATGTGTCAAGTGATTCAAAATCAAGTGACTCCAAACATCTATTGACATGGAGTTTCTTCATGCATCTTACACCAATATGACCTAAGCGGCAGTGCCACGAGAAAGTGGTACTATCATTATTAACTCTACATCTTTTGTGAACATGTGTATTACCACGACTGAGATTCAATGAACCATTCACATAGGGTGCATGACCATGAAAGGTATCATTCATGTAAACAGAATAACCATTATTCTCTAACTTAAATGAATGACCGTATTGCAATGAACATGATCTAATCATATTCATGCTCAACGTAGACACCCGATAACATTTATCTAGGTTCAATACTAATCCCGAAGGCAGATGGAGTGTGCGATGGTGATCTCATCAACTTTGGAAACACTTCCAACACACATCGTCACCTCGCCCTTAGCCAGTCTCCGTTTAGTCCGTAGCTTTTGCTTCAAGTCACCAGTAATAGCAACTGAACCGGTATCCAATACCCCGGTGCTACCAGGAGTACTAGCGAGGTACACATTAATAACACGTATATACTTTGTTGAAGTTGCCAGGCTTCTTATCTACCATGCATTTGGGGTAATTCCGCTACCAGTGACCGTTCCCCTTACAATAGAAGCACTTAGTCTCGGGTTTGGGTTCAACCTTGGGTTCCTTCACTGGAGCGGCAACTGATTTGCCATCCATGAAGTTTCCCTTCTAGCCATTGCCCTTCTTGAAACCAGTGGTCTTATTAAACCATCAACACTTGATGCTCCTTCTTGATTTCTACCTTTTGCGGTCTTAAGCACCGCGAACAGCTCTGGGATCAACTCCATCCCTTGCATGTCATAGTTCATCACGAAGATCTAGTAGCTTAGTGATAGTGGCTAGAGAACTCTATCAATCACTATCTTATCTGGAAGTTTAACTCCCACTTGATTTAAGTGATTGTAGCACCCAGACATTCTGAGCACATGCTCACTAGCTGAGCTATTCTCCTCCATCTTGTTGGCAAAAGAACTTGTCAGAGGTCTCACACCTTCTCAACCCGGGCATGAGCCTGAAATCCCAATTTCAGCTCTTGGAACATCTCATATGTTCTATGGCGTTCAAAACGTCATTGGAATCCCGATTCTAAGTCGTAAAGTATGGTGCACTAAACTATCAAGTAGTCATCAGGATGTGTCTGTCAGGTGTTCACAACATCCACAGACGACGTTGTAGGGGTTTGCACATCGAGCGGTGCATCAAAGACGTAAGCCTTCTGTGTAGCAGTGAGGACACTCCTCGGACTACGGACCTAGTCCGCATCAGTGCTTACAATATCTTTCAACTTGGTCTTTCTCTAGGAACGTATTGAAACATGGAGCTACAACGTGAGCTATTTATCTACAACATATTTGCAAAGACAATTTAGACTATGTTCATGATAATTGAGTTCATTTAATGAACTCCCACTTAGATAGACATCCCTCTAGTCATCTAAGTGAAACATGATCCGAGTCAACTAGGCCGTGTCCGATCATCATGTGAGACGGACTAGTCAACATCGGTGAACATCTTCATGTTGATCGTATCTTCTATACGACTCATGCTCGACCTTTCGGTCTTCCGTGTTCCGAGGCCATGTATGTACATGCTAGGCTCGTCAAGTCAACCTAAGTGTTTTTGCTGTGTAAATCTGGCTTACACCCGTTGTATTCGAACGTTAGAATCTATCACACCCGATCATCACGTGGTGCTTCGAAACAACGAACCTTCGCAACGGTGCACAGTTAGGGGGAACACCTTTCTTGAAATTTTAGTGAGGGATCATCTTATTTAAGCTACCGTCGTTCTAAGCAAATAAGATGTAAAACATGATAAACATCACATGCAATCAAATAGTGACATGATATGGCCAATATCATTTTGCTCCTTTTGATCTCCATCTTCGGGGCTCCATGGTCATCGTTGTCACCGGCATGACACCATGATCTCCATCATCATGATCTCCATCATCGTGTCTTCTTGAAGTTGTCTCGTCATCTATTACTTCTACTACTATGGCTAACGCTTTAGCAATAAAGTAAAGTAATTACATGACGTTTATGTTGACACGCAGGTCATAAATAAATTAAGACAACTCCTATGGATCCTGCTGGTTGTCATACTCATCGACATGCAAGTCGTGATTCCTATTACAAGAACATGATCAATCTCATACATCACATATATCATTCATCACATCCTTTTGGCCATATCACATCACAAGGCATATGCTGCAAAAACAAGTTAGATGTCCTCTAATTGTTGTTGCAAGTTTTTACGTGGCTGCTATAGGTTTCTAGCAAGAACGTTTCTTACCTACGCGAAAACCACAACGTAATATGCCAATTTCTATTTACCCTTCATAAGGACCCTTTTCATCGAATCCGATCCGACTAAAGTGGGAGAGACAGACACCCGCTAGCCACCTTATGCAACTAGTGCATGTCAGTCGGTGGAACCAGTCTCACGTAAGAGTACGTGTAAGGTCGATCCGGGCCGCTTCATCCCACGATGCCGCCGAATCAAGATAAGACTAGTAACGGCAAGCAAATTGACAAAATCGATGCCCACAACAACTTGTGTTCTACTCGTGCATAGAAACTACGCATAGACCTAGCTCATGATGCCACTGTTGGGGAACGTAGCAGAAATTCAAAATTTTCTACGCATCACCAAGATCAATCTATGGAGTAATCTAGCAACGAGGGAAGGAGAGTGCATCTACATACCCTTGTAGATCGCTAAGCGGAAGCGTTCAAGTGAACGGGGTTGATGGAGTCGTACTCGTCGTGATTCAAATCACCGGAGATCCTAGTGCCGAACGGACGGCACCTCCGCGTTCAACACACATGCAGCCCGGTGACGTCTCCTACGCCTTGATCCATCAAGGGGAGAAGGAGAGGTTGGGAAGACTCCATCCAGCAGCAGCACGACGGCGTGGTGGTGGTGGAGGAGCGTGGCAATCCTGCAGGGCTTCGCCAAGCACCGCGGGAGAGGAGGAGGGAGAGAGGCAGGGCTGCGCCATGGAGAGGTCAAAACTCATGTGTTGGCAGCCCCAAAGTCCTCAAGTATATATAGGGGAGAGGGAGGGGGTGCGCCCCCTTTAGGGTTTCCACCCCAAGGGGTGCGGCAGCCCCAAACCCATCTAGGGTGGCGGCCAATGGGGGGAGAGGGGAAACTTGCCCCCCCCCAAGCTAGGTGGAGGCGCCCCCTCCCCAAACCCTAGGCGCCTTGGGCCCTTGTGGGGGGGTGCACCAGCCCACCTGGGGCTGGTCCCCTCCCACACATGGCCCATGCAGCCCTCCGGGGCTGGTGGACCCACTTGGTGGACCACCGGGACCCTCCCGGTGGTCCCGGTACATTACCGATAAAACCCGAAACTTTTCCGGCGACCAAAACAGGACTTCCCATATATAAATCTTTACCTCCGGACCATTCCGGAACTCCTCGTGACGTCCGGGATCTCATTCGGGACTCCAAACAACATTCGGTAACCACGTATATCTGTTCCCTATAACCCTAGCGTCATCGAACCTTAAGTGTGTAGACCCTACGGGTTCGGGAACCATGCAGACATGACCGAGACAACTCTCCGGCCAATAACCAACAGCGGGATCTGGATACCCATGTTGTCTCCCACATGTTCCATGATGATCTCATCGGATGAACCATGATGTCAAGGATTCAATCAATCCCGTATACAATTCCCTTTGTCTAGCGGTACGATACTTGCCCGAGATTCGATCGTCGGTATCCCGATACCTTGTTCAATCTCGTTACCGGCAAGTCTCTTTACTCGTTCCATAACACATCATCCCGTGATCAACTCCTTGATCACATTGTGCACATTATGATGATGTCCTACTGAGTGGGCCTAGAGATACCTCTCCGTTTACACGGAGTGACAAATCCCAGTCTCGATTTGTGCCAACCCAACAGACACTTTCGGAGATACCTGTAGTGTACCTTTATAGCCACCCAGTTACGTTGTGACGTTTGGCACACCCAAAGCACTCCTACGGTATCCGGGAGTTGCACAATCTCATGGTCTAAGGAAATGATACTTGACATTAGAAAAGCTTTAGCATACGAACTACACGATCTTTGTGCTAGGCTTAGGATTGGGTCTTGTCCATCACATCATTCTCCTAATGATGTGATCCCGTTATCAACGACATCCAATGTCCATGGTCAGGAAACCGTAACCATCTATTGATCAACGAGCTAGTCAACTAGAGGCTTACTAGGGACATGGTGTTGTCTATGTATCCACACATGTATCTGAGTTTCCTATCAATACAATTCTAGCATGGATAATAAACAATTATCATGAACAAGGAAATATAATAATAACCAATTTATTATTGCCTCTAGGGCATATTTCCAACACCCGGCCCATCTCCTTCCGCCGCCCGAGCCCTCGTCTCCCTCCTCGCGCCCGAGCCTCCCCGCCCGCGACGGCCGCCGCCCTCGCCGCGCCTCTCGCCGGCAAGCTTCAACTCCGGTGCGCCGCCCCGACCGGCCGCCGCGTCCATCCTCGCCGTCCGACGCCGGTGGCGACGTCCCTCGTCGCCAAGACCACCACCGCGGCGCCCCTCGCCGTCCGGCCGGCCCCGGCGACCCCTCCTCCTCGCTCCACTTCGGCAAGTCCGGCGACAACGAGTAACTCCGGCGAACTGCTACAGTACCCGCGCGAAATCCAGATCTGGACTCGTTGGGTTGAGTTTTTCATCCCTAAACCCTAGCATTTTTGCAATCTTTGACATGTCATAACTTCCTCATCGTAGCTCCGATTCGTGCGTGTAGCATATCAAAATGTTCGTCCCGGCGAGTACATCATTTCATCACATTGCATAATTTTTATTTAAGCTCATCTTGATGCCAAAAATGCTGTTGGAAGAGGGCTATGTGAGGAAAGTTTCAGATCTGTTTCAGCAAATGCACTTTTGTCATTTTTGCCATGATTAATATGTGCATGATATGATCCTGAGCTCTACATGTGTTTTGTAGAATGTCATGCCATCTTTACAGGGGTGTATGCCATGTATTTTTGTGATCTTTGTGGTGACTAGCACAAGCATGCAAAGTAGCTTACTCAATGATGTTGATTTCAGGGACTTGGAATTTCACTAAGTCCTTGCCCTGTCATTATTTTTATGCCATATGTTCATGTTGTTTCCTAGTGATCCGTGCCTCTTTTGAGCATGATCAGTAAGGATGTTTTCTAGATAATGTTGTGCTCTATCCATCCATGTCTTTGTTTGCAATTATGGATCACCCTAGCTTGAGTCAATCGAGCTCTACTTTTACTATAAAATGTTCCTAGTAGATTGTTAACATGTTTAGCGATTTTGCCGAGCTTGTTGTTGTTGATCCGTGCATGCTATGTTGTTGTTCTTGCCATGTCTAGCTTCTATGTCATGTCTATTTGCTGGGTGCATGCTTAGATTATCATGCAATGCCTCGTAATGAGTGCATCAAGCTCGTAAACATGCCTACTCGTTAACTGTTTTGCCATGCTCCAGTTTTCACCAAGTCTGAATCTGTTTATATTTTTGCTATGTTCTCATGCTTGCAATTGTATTTTCTGGTCCCTTTTGGCTCATGGTCACTAAGGGACTTTTGTTATATGCTTAGAGTAGCTTCATGCCATGCCTTGCTATGCCATGATATGTTCCTGTAGCATGTAGTTTTCGTGCTCTAAACTTTGCTTCCTGATAATAAATTCCTAACTTACTGTTAATTTCGCTAAGTCTGAAACCTATTATCATTTGCACTTTTGCCATACTTGTTTGAACCTGTTAATAAGTGAATTAGCCGTAGCTCAGTGTTCATCTTTTGTCAAGCATCATGAGTGGATCCCTGCCTTGTATTTTGTTGCCATGTTGGAGTGCTGTAGAATGTTGTTCTTGATGCATTTAGTTGGTCTCGTGTTGATTATCGCAGACCAGTGCCATATTTGTTTTGCTTGCCATTTTCAAACCGTGCATCCGATTCCGGTGATCTTTATATCGATTTCAACCGAAATCAACTCCCCTTTTCAGTGGCACTCTTGGTTTTCCAAGTTGAAACCAGGTTCAATCATTCCTTTACAAATCATGCATATGCATCACTTATCGCATCCCGCATATCATACCATGTTTGCATCATGTTGCTTGAGCATTGCACGTGGTTGATTGTGTTCCCTTTTGCTTGTTGTTCTTGTTTGGGTAGAGCCTGGAGACGAGTACGTGATCGAGGAGCCCGTTGAGTACGCTTACGAGGATCAAGGCAACTCGGAGAACTTTGCAGGCAAGATGACCATAGCCTCGAAATCACTTCTATCTTTGCTTGCTAGATGCTCGCTCTTTTGCTATGCCTATGCTATGATACCTACCACTTGCTTATCATACCTCCCATATTGCCATGTCAAACCTCTAACCCACCATGTCCTAGCAAACCGTTGTTTGGCTATGTTACCGCTTTGTCAGCCCCTCTTATAGCGTTGCTAGTTGCAGGTGAAGATTGGAGATCGTTCCTTGTTGGAACTTGTTTATTGTTGGGATATCACCATATTATCTTGTTTATCTTAATGCACCTATATACTTGGTAAAGGGTGGAAGGCTTGGTCTTATGCCTGGTGTTTTGTTTCACTTTTGCCGCCCTAGTTTCCGTCATATCGGTGTTATGTTTCCGGATTTTGCGTTCCTTACACGGTTGGGTTATAATGGGAACCCCTTGACAGTTCGCCTTGAATAAAACTCCTCCAGCAGTGCCCAACCTTGGTTTTACCATTTGCCACCTAGCCTCTTTTTCCCTTGGGTTTCCGGAGCCCAAGGGTCATCTTTATTAAACCCCCCCCCTGGGCCAGTGCTCCTCTGAGTGTTGGTCCGACCGAGTAGACTGCGGGGCCACCTCGGGGCAACTTGAGGGTTGGTTTTACTCGTAGGATGTCTCATCTGAGTGTGCCCTGAGAACGAGATATGTGCAGCTCCTATCGGGATTTGTCGGCACATTCGGGCGGTGTTGCTGGACTTGTTTTACCATTGTCGAGGATGTCTTGTAACCAGGATGCCGAGTCTAATCGGATTGTCTTGGGAGAAGGAATATCCTTCGTCGACCGTGAAAGCTTGTGATGGGCTAAGTTGGGACTCCCCTGCAGGGATTTGAACTTTCGAAAGTCGTGCCCGCGGTGATGGGCAGATGAGAATTTGTTAATGTCCGGTTGTAGATAACCTGAAACTTAACTTAATTAAAATGCACCAGCCGCGTGTGTAACCGTGATGGTCTCTTCTCGGCGGAGTCCAGGAAGTGAACACGGTGTTGGAGTTATGTTTGACGTAGGTTGTTCTAGGATCACTTCTTGATCATAGTTGTTCGACCGTGCCTTTGCCTTCTCTTCTCGCTCTCTTTTGCGTATGTTAACCACCATATATGCTAGTCGCTTGCTGCAGCTCCACATCATACCTTTACCTTACCTATAAGTTTAAATAGTCTTGATCACGAGGGTGTGAGATTGCTGAGTCCCCGTGACTCACAGATTACTTCCAAAACCAGATGCAGGGACCGATGATACCGCTCCAGATGATATGACCGAGCTCAAGTGGGAGTTCGATGAAGACTCGTCGTTACTACGTGTCTTTCCCAGATGATCAGTAGTGGTGCCCAGTTGAGGCGATCGGGGACTTTGTCGCATTTGGGGTTGATCTTTATTTTGGTTCTGTAGTCGGACCTTGAGTGTATTTGGATGAATGTAATGACTTATTTATATATTTGTGTGACGTGGCGAGTGTAAGCCAACTATGTATCTCGTTCCCCTTTATGTATTACATGGGTTGTTGTGAAGATTACCTCACTTGCGACATTGCTTTCAATGCGGTTATGCCTCTAAGTCGTGCTTCGACACATGGGAGATATAGCTGCATCGAGGGCGTTATAGCGGCCGCAGAGGAGGAAGTCATCCGCGTTCGCATTGTGAAGAAACGGCAGTAGAGGAACACGCGCGCCCTCGCCCGTGAATAGAATCGGGCGGTCAGTGCCATGGCCGGTCTGCCACCGAAGGAGGACAGCGACGGCGAGGGCATCTCCGGCGACGAGCACATCCGGCTTGATCCGTACTTTATCTTCGACCGGTACTTCCACGAGAAGGACGGCAAGGGCGCCGGGAAGGGCAAGGGCAGCCGTGGATGAACTCCATCATAGCCAAACATGCCAAATTTTGGTAGTCCAATGGCATGTTAGTGTAGTGTGATGAAGTAGCCGGACGATGTGTGTGCGTTGACGTAGTTGCATGAGTTTGTATGGATTTGAGATATGGTAATTGAGGTGTTCGGGTGTAGATTAAATTTTTTGAGGAGTGCTCAGTGCCCGTGGACGTGCCTAAACGCGTCCGCGGGCGTTTGAGGGGCCGGATTTGTGAAGTCCGCCTGTAGATGCTCTTATTAGAAGAATTGGGAATGGAGCCACAACCTCAATTTGAAGTGACAATTGGTTGCCGAGGAATGCAAATATGAGGCCAGTGGTTTGCTTGTCCAAGGACCCACCACATTTAGTGAATGAACTCATCGACACAGCTTCTGAGTCGTGGAATTCCAACAAGATACAACAAGTGTGCTTACCCATGGACAAGTCAAACGACAAGAACTATCCAAGGGAGAAGAAAGGGAGCAGCAGGATGTTACAACAAAACCTAAGGGCTTTGTTAAATTGAATGTTATGTCGCGTTTGATGATGGCAGGGGCTCTGGGGGATCTGGGGCTATCCTGTGTGATGACAAAGGCTTCTTCCTGGCGGCATTCCCTTCGTTGAAGATGCTGCGACGGTAGAAGCTCATGGACTCAGGGACGGTCTAATTCTGGCGAATGATACTGGATGTAACAACCTTCTGGTTGAAGCAGATTGCAATGGAGGTTGTTGATGTGATGCAGAATTATGGCAACTCAACTAGGGCCGGCAGTGGCTATCTGTGAGGAATGTAATTCTGTTGGCTTCTACTCCCTCCATCCCATAATATAAGAGCGATCTTATATTAGGAGGGAGTATCATTGCTCTGGGCTCTTGTTCCGGTGAAGCCAATTAGACAGGCGAATATGCTAGCTGGTAGAGCAAAGGACTCGCGAACTACTGTTTGGCAGACCGAACCTCCAAAATTTTTAGTTGATGTGCTAACAAACAACGTATCTTTGTACCACGGCAAAAAAAAGTAGTGTCATTCCACATTCTTAACTGCATCGTATTCATCTTAACTTTTTATTGCATTTCCATCCATTACGAGCTGTTGCGTTATTGTACTAGTAAGAAACAAAGGCCACCAGCTAACACAGCATCCCCTCGTATATTCACAGCGCCACTCTAGTCTGACCAGGAACTTCATCGTAGCAGCAGAACTCACACAAAAACCATTGCTTTGGCCAGCTCGAAGGCCCTTTCCCTACCAAAAAGCTTCTCCACGATAGCAAGCGAGAATTCCATGGAAGTGCCTGGACCTTGGCTAGTGATCAGGTTGCCGTCCACGACGACTCTGTTCTTGCATTCGCTTTGGTCCGCGAGTTTGCTCCACATAGCAGGATAGGATGTAGCCTTCTTCCCCTGGTGTAAATGAGGTTGTGAGTTATAGAACCGTTTCAGTATGTCTGTTTTGCTTGGATTTAATGCTTATCGCACGCTATACCTTCAGCAGGCCATGTGGCTCAAGGACAATTGCTGGGGAGGCACATATTGCTCCATACAGTTTGTTTGCCTCGGCTTGCTTCTTGATCAAACCGATCAGTTTATCTGATTTGGCATATGCTTGGGCACCACCAAGACCACCCTATCAAAAATAAAAAGGTGAGGTCATATTATATATTCCCTCCGTTCACAAATATAAGATGCTCTAACATTTTTTCTGAATCGGATGTACATAGACACGTTTTAGTGTGTTTGTTCACTCATTGCAGTCCGTATGTAGTCCACATTGAAATATCCAAAACATCTTAAAATTTGTGAACAGAGGGAGTAAAAGTTAATGCTAATAATGGTCAAAAGTGGTGTATGGAACTTACAGGTAACAAAATGAGATCGTAATGCTGCTTAAGGGCATCATCCAACTGCACATCAGCAACCATCTTCACGTTCCTGGATGCAACAATCTCCAAAGTGCTTTCCAAAGATGCAACGACAACATTTGCTTTCGCCCTTCGAAGAATGTCAATTATCATAATTGCCTCCATCTCCTCTGTGCCATTAGCAATTGGTACGAGAATCTGCAGCAGGAGAACAAGATATTGAACTGTTAATCTAGCACTATACAGTCGGAACTCGGCATGTAGTAAAATGAAAAAAATATAAGAAATCAGACATGTAACAGGTAAATTGTTGATTTAAATAGCATTTTAGTTGCTTTCTAGTGGCTCCTATTATTTAACATTAGTCATGCACTAATTTGTGTTTGGGTCGTGTGTACTATGCTAGCAGATATAATTTTCATCCCTCCCTCCATATGTGCAGAGCAAGCTAGAAAGGCAAATTTCTGAAAGAGACACATCTCAAACAGAAAAGCTGAGATACTGAATATGCCTGCTCTCATCTTCAATCTATCAAAACCTAGTGATCTAGCTTTACAAAGAGCACACAATGAATTCTCCACCATGCTAAGGAACAATATTTGCACCAGAACCATGGTTGCGCATATAAAACCCATACTACCCAATCCCACCTTTGTAATTAAGGAACTTGGTTTGCCTAGTTACATTTTTAATACCTCATCTTTCTTGCATTTAACAAACTTTACTTATTTGCCCAGTTCTACTGTGTAGTCTATGGCTCTACGCTACAATAATGGTATCACCAATGATCACATTTATAGCACACTATGCCATGAAAATAAATCAAATGAATGTGGAATAATTAGGTTTTTGTAATGAACAATACATACTTGAGGATTTTCACCAACATTCCAACTGGTCGAATTCAGCTCCTTCATTGAAAACTCTGCGCCATGCTGGGGACGCATTACCTAGAAGGACAAAATCACTTAGTTGACATGTATAAACAACAGCTGCAGAAATATGAGAACTACACCTCGGTAGGACAAAGGAAAGCAAGATAATGTTGCAAAACGCTAACAGAAATCAACCATCGGAAGGAAACTAATCTTTTTTTTTGGCAAACAGAAGGAAACCAATCTGTTGAATCGTTCAATACAGAACCTGAATGCAGAGAAGTACAAACAAAAAACATATATAATTGCATAAGCCACTTAATAACCAGTTTTAGCAAGGATGTCAATCTACAGTTTTAAAGTCAAAAGAGTGATTTGTGTTCCCAAAATGGCAATGGTTCTAAATAGAATTTACCCAATTTGAAAAAAGTCCATTTTACTACCCTGAATAAAGTGGGTGGTTCACTTTACCCCCTGATCTATTTTTCGGCTTCTTTTACCCCCCAAACAAAATCAAACCGGACAAAACACCCCCCCCCCGGCTGGTTTTCTCCACCCGCTGCTGATGTGGCACTAGTCAACGGCGGTTTTGACCTGGGTGGGGCCCCCTTGTCAGGTTTCTCTCTCGCGCACGCGCGCGGGCGCACGCCCGAGGCCTTCGTCACCGCATCGCCGCCATGGCCGACCTCGTCCTCGTGCCCACCGCGCTCCCCGGCGCCTAGACCACACGTCCATCTTCTCTGTCGTCGTCCACTACTTCGCCTGCGTCACCGGATCGAAGCCAAGGAGCGCCAACGCCATCGCCCATGTCGTCTTCTTCCTGGGACCACCGCCAGCAATCCTCTTTGATTCCGGTCGGCCTACTGCTCCTAAGCTTTCACCGGGCCTACGGGCCTCCAAGGTGAGCTCACGCGCGAAACCCCTTTTCTCCCCGCTCCAATATGTCACTCCATCGCTCGCTGCCATCGGAGGCGAAGCTCGTCGCCGCCGTTCGCTTCGCCGGCGCGCTCACAGCTGCTGCCGCTCACGTCCGAGCACACTTCTGTGCTCAGCACCTCCGCAGCCGCCTGTACAAGCCCTCAGCCCGTCCAACCGTGCCTCTAGTTTCGAATTCACTGTTTAGCCGTCGTCCCCGTGCTTCGGCCGCCATGGCCGAACCACCGGAGCTCCACTCCCGAGCGTGCTTGCCCGCTCCCTCCGCAGCCTTAACCGCCCAGCGGGCGCGCCCACTCCTGCCCAGACCGCCCGTCGCCCGCGCTTCTGCCTCTCCGCAGCCGCACACGCCCGCCCGTGCAGCCCTGCCCGCTGCCGCAGCTGCTGCTCGCCTGCCGCTGCTGCGCTGCTGCTGCGTCCCAGCTCTACTCACCGTTGTCGCTGCACCCGGCCACCCCAACCGCGCTGGCCTGCGCCCGCCGCTGGCTGCCGCACCCCCCACGCCGCCTCTAGCTCTGGTCGAGCCCGCCAGCGCCCTCTCTGTGCAGGCATGCACAGCCAGAGAGGCCGGCTGGCTCTCTACCAGTGGGGCCCAGCCCCAACTTAACTTGGGGGCCTAATCCCCCTTTAGTACTAACCCACCCACCACTAGTCTACTCTATGACAGTGGGGCCCCACAATTTTTAGACTGAGTTAAATAATCTATTAACTAGAGAGAGAGAGAGAAACCTGACAAGGGGGCCCCACCCAGATCAAAACCGCCGTTGACTAGTGCCACATCAGCAGCGGGTGGAGAAAAACCAGCCGGGGGGGGGGGGGGGGGGGTCCGGTTTGGGTTTGTTTGGGGGGTAAAACAAGCCGAAAAATAGATCATGGGGTAAAGTGAACCACCCACTTTATTCAGGGTAGTAAAATGAGACTTTTTTCACCCAATTTTAATATACAGCTAAAATTAAAGTGATAAATTTCATCATCTGCCAAAGCCAAATGATAACATCTTTAGACAAATAATGATTTCACAGAAGACTAAAGCTACTTTGCCCAGAATAATTGTTTGTAGTTATTCTATGAAGGTGCAATGTGAATGATTTCTGAGGACATAACAAGAGATGAATCTTATTTTATCAATTTTGCAGGGTGAAGTACTCCCTCCGTCCCAAAATAAGTGTCTCAAGCTTAGTACAACTTTGTACTAGAGTTAGTACAAAGTTGAGACAGTTATTTTGGGACGGAGGGAGTATAAGATACAGAACAAGATGGTGAACAAATTTTCTTCCCTACATAGTACAAAACTGCAGGACTACCAGTGCCTAGGCCTATCAAGAAACACAATGGCCTGATTATTTCACCATAAAGATGCAACATGGCACTGCAAAACTGCCTAGTAGAGGACCATGAACATGTGGGAAACAAAAGGATAACTTCTCTGCAACGGACATCTAAGAGAACGCTGAAAAACGATTCTTACCATTGGCCCAGCAACTTCATCGGCCTTTTCTTTGCCATACAGTTGTTCAACCAAAACAACAGAATACTCCATGGTTGTTCCTGGCCCACGGCTAGTCACACAATTCCCATCAATCTGTACCCTTGATTCTACAGCTTGCATCTCTGAAGGAAGTTTGTCCATGACTGAAGGATGACAAGTTGCCTATCACAGACACTCGAATGAGCTTCACCCAAATGAAAGCTGATAATACAGAATAATGGGTGAAAGTATAACCTTTAATCCATTGAGCAAACCCCAAGCTCCCAACGCCACAGCTGGTGCAGCACATATTGCAGTATAAAGCTTGCCCTTCTCTGCATGTTTTTTAACCATATTCTCCAAAATTTTGCAGTCTCTAAAGGTGGAAGCCCCAGGCATCCCTCCCTGAACAGAACACGATCAAAATAAACCAAAAGGTCAGAATAAAGCAACAGAGTTCATGGATACCAACACTCCAACAAATTGTAGTAATAAGAAAACCATGATACATATAGCAACCAAATAGACGGATCAATTCTTGAACAAGAAGACTAATTCCTAATGTTTCTTATTTAGTCTGTTTTTAGTAGAGAGGCGCAAAGACTACACACAGACCTCAACTGGTGTGTGAGCTTCTAGCACTGGGTCTGTCCTTTTTTTTCTAACAACAAACTTGACATGTGTCATACAACACCATGATGTTCTCTCCACGTATAATAGCCAAAGGCAACCAATCCAGAACAACACAGGTAAAGAGCTTGAAATAGTAAGTTAGCGACACAGAGCACACTCATCCTCCTAAATCTGGGAAACGATGGTAGAGTTACATTTCTTATGTTCAAAATTTTAGTTCATCCCTAAACTGGATTGAGAAGGGTCATGTATACAATTTGCGATGTAGATAAACATATGATACCTTTATTACATAACCAAATGCACATCCCTTGACTGTTTGTCGCCACTACTTTATGGTACCAAGGCATCTAATTATGGTCCAGTAGAGCTCGCTTCAATTACAAGGTTTTGTTCAACGAAAGGGGACAATTTAGCAAACAAAACGTTGGTCCGAAACCACCAGCCACAATAACCACATTTCGTAATATTCCCGAAGCAAGGAGACACAGCGTTAACAGGTACAGGCAAGGGGACGGTGTATGTGACTCACGGGAAGCGAGATAAGGTCAAAATCAGCTTCGGCCAGGTCGGCAAGGAGCGCGTCGGCGGCAAGCTTGACGCCCCAGGATGCGGCGACCTGCGCGGCCCCAGGCTCGACGGAGGCGACGGCGACGTCCGCCCCCGCGCGGCGCAGAACGTCGATGGTGATTACGGCCTCCATCGGCTCCGTCCCGTTCGCGATGGGCACCAGCACCTGCAGCATCCGCCGCAGTTAGAGAACCACAAAACGACGCGCCAAGCCGTGGGGGTGGGGAGGACAGGGTGCTTGCTTGCTTGCCTTCTTGAGGGGAGGAGACGACGCCATGGGCTGCGGGGTGGAGGACGCAAGCGCGCGGGTTAGGGTTTGGAGGCGGCGTAGGAGAGGAGGTGGGGAGGGGGAGAAGGACGTTGTGAGAGTGGAGAAGACGGGTGGCCGCGTGGCCATTTCTTTCGGTGCTCTTTTCTCTGAGCTTCGGTGGGCTGTTCCAGAAGGGCGGACACCGTGTGCGCCGAGTGGATGGGGATGGTGTCATGTAAACCTGGGCATTCTCCGGGCCGGGCTTGGTTCGGGCCAAAGCCCCACCACAAAATCCCGGGCGTGAGCCTGGCCTGGCCCGGTCATATGAGCAGTGGCTTCTTGATTAAAATAATATTTTTTTGGAATATTTAAAATATATTATAGCTATATTTCTAATAAAATAATAATGCATGCCCTCTTCGGACTTATTTTCGGACTTTCGGACCAGGCTTCGGTTGGAAAGTTGAGCTCAAGCTCGGCCCGGAAGTTGGGCTTTCGGGCCGGGCTGTCCATACCAGGGGTCTAGTGTTATCTCAAGCGTGCACTGTGCACTAAACCCGGGCATGGACAGCCCGGCCCAAAAAACACGGGTTGGGCCTTCTGTATCGGGTCAGGTTCGAGCATCAGAACAAGGCCGTTTTGTTTTTGGACCAGGATTGGGCTTTAAAAATTAGCCAAAAGCAAAGCTCGGCCCAGACCAGACCGAAGCTTTGCTACAACACAGTCACGCAGCAACTTCCTAACCCAATAGGCTAGCCATCACGCATTTCTAACTAAGGAAGCCCAGCCCAATAGGCGAACCCTAATGCCTAGTCCTTGATACATCTCTCCAACGTATATATAGTTTATGAAGTATTTATGTTATATTTACATCAATTATTTATGATTTTGGTGCAGTTTTAAATTATTTGCATAGACTAACTTATTAATTTAGTGGCCAGTGTCAATTCCTATTTTTTTGCATAGAAAATCCATATCTTGGAACGGTGATTTTTATGGAAAATAAGAAGTCATAGAAGCTTCGAGAGAGGACGAGAAGATGAATCTGGGGCCCACAAGTCCAGGGGCACGGCCTACCCCTGGCCACGCCATACAGGCTTTGTGGGGCCCCTGCAGCTCCATTTTAACCTAATTCCTGGCCTATAAATTCACATATATTTCAAAAACCTCAGATCGAGACCAGAAACAGTTTTATCGCCGCCGCAAGCCTTTGTTTCGAAGCGATCTCATTTGGAGCCCCTTTTCAGCACTCTGACAGGGGGGCAACCCATCCACGGAGGCCTCTTTATCAACCTTGTTGTCTCCATGGTGATGTGTGGGTAGTCCATCCTTGGAGGTGAGGGTATGTACTAGTAGCTATGTGTTCAATCTTTTTCTCATGGTCTTGATGGATTCGATCTTCATGTATCATGAGCTTTATTAATAAAGTCGGATCCTATGATGTTCATCTCCCTCTTTTTTTGTGGTGAATTAAGTCTTGCTCTTTGAAGTTTCTTCATTTTTGAGTTGAATAGTTTGGATTTGAGATCACTTGTTGCATGTCTAGTAATTAAATTGTGGTACCCACGGTGACATTGGGGTACTCTAGGCATAAAGATTGAATAATACGTATCATATGGTATTGTCATAGTACGATCTCTAGGGCTATTCGTGACACTGTGGGTGGTTCAATAGATTGATTGGAAACACAATTTTGAGATGGTTTGCTACCTACATGATTTCATCTTACTTTCTCCAATAGAAAAGAAACTTCGGGGTGATTCTTTACCGCACTATCGAGGAATTATCGTGATGTTCAATTATGTTAATGGTGTTGAGAGATTGCACTAATGAAAGTATGAAGCCTAGGCCCGAGACACAATTTTAATCTACTTTTGTTACTTGCTACCTTGTTGTTTTATTTGTTCAGACTACAAAAACCTATTTCTACCATACATACTACACTTGTATGAACATCTCCTCGCCAAACTACTGCACATATACAACTAACAATTGTATTGGACACAAGAGATTTCTTGTATTTGATTACAAGGTTGTTTGAGAGAGAACCGCCTTCATCCTACACCTTCCATGGATTGATAAATCTTAAGTCATCAACTTGAAGCATATTTTCTACTGACCTACAAACTCTATTTTTGGAGGCCCAACAAAGTCTACAAGAAAAAAGTTGCGTAGTAGACATTAAGCTATTTCTGACGCCGTTGCTAGAGAGGTGAGTGCTTGAAGGTATATCTTTATATCTTGCAATTCAATCTTTTAGTTTCTTATGTATTCACTAGTTTGATTTGTTAAATAAAACTACAAACAAAATTGGAAGTGAAGTCATGTCAGATTCTTTATCTATATAGTCTTTGTTGAAAAACATTAATCTGATAATTGCTATGAAGTATTAAAAGACGAATTTAGCGAAATGTTTGGTGTAAGTTCCTTGAATGATAAGCATGATTGTAATGTTGTTAGTATGCTTTTTATGAGTGTCATTAGAGCTAATAATGATTGCACTAGTCATGATAAAATTTTAAAGAAGAAGTTTCTTATAAGCATGTCAATTTTTGTGGAGAACATAGACCTTGTGAAAGAGTGCAATTATGGATAATACATTTTGTAAGAAACATAAACATGACAAAACTAAATGTGACTTAAGATATTAGATGATTATGCTAAAAAAATATGTTCTCTTCATCCCATTGCTTGTGGATTTTGCAATGAAGTTGATCGTCTTAATTTCAATGCATGTATTTTCATGATTGAATAATGGCTAAATATTGTGATGATATGATCATCATTAAACTTTATAATGAACTTGATCTATTTTTGAGGTGTGAAGAGTTGACACATAAAAATATTTAGTCTAAAGAATTTATTCTCATAAAGGCAATTGAAATTTATCCAAAAGAAATCTCTATAATTTATGTGGTAATTTGCAATGAGAATGCTTATATAGACAAATATAGAAAGGAAGAGATTCCAATGGAATATAAAAGGAATACTTTTACTACTAATGAAAGAGAAAGGATTTCCTAAGTTTGTTCTATTGTTTCTCATAATGAACCTGCTGTGATGAGGAGCTTCCTTTCCAACCAATCTCTCCAACAAGAAGCTCGGAAAAATCACTTGACCTCACTCCTAAGGTGGTGAAGAAGAAGAAGAAAAGGAAAATAAGGAGAACAAAGATAAAAACGGTATCTCTTCCAAATAATGTTGCTCCTATTATGGTTTGTCTTTTGAGAATGAACCACAAAGTATTATGCAAAATGATACACTTGATGAAGATATTGTGTTTTATTCTTATGAAACCATGTGTGTAGGCACTATTAATGATGAATTTGTTATTCCTACTACTTACTATGATGGTTATGATTGGGTAGATAATTTGATACTTCTTATGACCTTGAATTTTTTTGGCACCAACTTGAAAAATAATGATTGTTATACTACTGGTGTTATTCATGCTATGGATGATGAGAGTGATTATTTAGAAGAAAATGCTAATGATATGCAAAGCCATAAACTTGGGGATGCTACATTTGATGAAGATTATCTTTTTAATCCTCCTACTTTTGATGAGAAAATTTATTGTGATGATTACATGCCTTTAATTTATGATGATTGCAATGATGATGCAAGCGGGTTTAGAAGAGTGACAACTTTAGGTACAAATGATCACACTATTTTAGAGGTTGTTGAATCTTATTAGAATAATGTTAAAAGTGAATTTGAAGAGGTCATAACTATATTTAGTGATGATTCCACTGTTCCAGAAGAGGTTTCAATTGATTATGATGAGAATAAAGTTAATACTTATGATGATTATTGTGATGGTAGTTATACTATCAATAATAGTGATAATCATTTTTGTGAAACTTGTCATAATTATGAATATTCTTCTACCGAACATTACTCTTTAATATGGAATTAATCTATAGTGTTCAAATTTTATATGATACTCCCACTATTATTAATGAGAAGAAATTTGCTTATATGGAGAGTAATAAAAAATATGCTTATAGGTCATGAAAAGAATGCTTTATGCGAAAGCCATATAATTGAATTAGTTCATGATGCCACAAAAATTACTATGAGAGAGAAAGATATGCCTATAGATATATTAATAATATCAAGTTTCCTCTCTATATATATGTGTTGAAAATTTTAAAGTTACACTTATTTTGTCTTCCTATGCTAGTTGATTCTTATTCCAATAAATTGTTTGCTTGTAAAATTACCATGCATAGGAAGTGAGTTAGGCTTAAATGTGTTTGCTATATGTTCATGATGCTTCCTTTGTATTTTAGTTTCTACTTTTATGTGAGCATCGCTAAAATTGCCATGCCTAGCTAAAAGGCATTATCAAAAGCGCTTGTTCGGCGGCAACCCAATATTTATCCTTATTGTTTCTATGTGCTTACATGATTAGTTCTCTTGTAGTAATCATGTTTTGTATCTTTTATTTCACTAAAGTGCCGAGTTTAGCCTTTGTCATGCTTAGTTTGCAAGTTTATGATTGTTGTTTGAAAACAGACAGGTTTCTGTAATGTTCTGCATATTCGTAAGTAAGAACATGAAGAATTCTCAAAAAAATTACACAGTAAGCATGTATGAGTTCTCTGTTATGTGGTAATTTTCCAGAATTTTTGGGGTTACAAAAGTATGATAATTAATTAGATTTTTACGCAATGTTTGCTTTTGACATATTCTATTTTGTTTTCTTTTTACCTGTTTTTAAGTTTCCATGGCTTATATTAAGGGATATAAATTGTAGAAATGATAGGATACGATGGACATCATTTGAAAGTGATTATTCACCTTGCCTTCGCAGTACATGAGTGAATGATTTACTTTTATTATACTAACATATCTCATGAGTTGTATTAAGTTTTGTGTGAATGATGTTTTTCAAGTTTTGGGTGAGTTAGGATATGAGGAGAATTAGGAGGGTCAACCCAATATTTATCCTTATTGTTTCTGTGTGTTTACATGACTAGTTCTCCTGTAGTAATCATGTCTTGTACTCCCTCCGTAAAGAAATATAAGAGTGTTTGGATCACTAAAGTAGTGATCTAAATGCTCTTATATTTGTTTACATAGGGAGTATCTTTTGTTTCACTAAAGTGCCAAGTTTAGCCTTTGTCATGCTTAGTTTGCAAGTTTATGAGTTGTCGTTTGAAAACAGACAATTCTCTGTAGTGTCTTGCATATTCATGAGTAAGAACGTGAAGAATTCTTAAAAAAAATTACACAGTAAGCATGTATGAGTTCTTTGTTATGTGGTTATTTTTCAGAATTTTCGGAGTTACAAAAGTATGGTAATTAATTATATGGTTACGTTATGTTTTGCTTTTGACATATTCTATTTTGTTTTCCTTTTCCATTTTTTAAAGTTTTCATGGCTTATATTAAGGGATATAAATTGTAGAAATGATAGGATACCATGGACATCATTTGAAAGTGATTATTCACCTTGTCTTCGCAGTACATGAGCGCATGATTTATTTTTATTATACTAGAATATCTCATGAGTTCTATTAAGTTTTGTGTGAATGAAGTTTTTCAAGTTTTGGGTGAATTAGTGATATGAGGAGAATTAGGAGGGCAACATCCTAAGGTTAGGGATACCCAAGCCACCCCAAGGTAAATTTTAAGGAAGTCTCAAGTTTCTAAGTTTGGGATGCCCCGGAAGGCATCTCCTCCTTCGTTCTCAACACTATCAGTATACCTCGCTTGAAGCTATATTTTAATTCTTCACATAATATATGTTTTGCTTGCAGCGTCTTTTGGTTTGCTGCTTGATACAATCCTTAGACCTGGAAATTTTAATTTGGAAAGAGTCTTATATAGCTACCTATTTTAACATAGTACAGATGTAAGTGTCATATATACGCGCATGCACTCACCCCTATGAACGCACACATGCACACCCTACCCCTATATCATCTTGAGATTTTATGAAGTCACCATAGGCACATCGTAGTCGACGGGAACATCTCCTCCCACTGAACGCGCATCGCCGGATCTTTACTAGTTTATTATCTACTCTTGTGCTTCACTTTTATTTTTATAGTGAATCTATGAATAGATTGCAATTTCACATGTGTTGTTGAATAATTCATGAAATCTTAATATAAGGAAGAGAGATTTCACATCCAAGTGTACTATTTTGGACATCTTTGTGATTGTCATGCAAGACATATGTGACTATAATTTTGATGAGGTGATATATAATTAAATTAAGAGAGATGGTTGAGTATCATATTATGATCGGAAATCTGTTGGTGCTCCCGGTAGCGCGCGCTCCTGCATGTGAAAACATTTTTTGAAATGCCAAAAAAATTCCAACAAAAATTATATATCTTCTTATCACATCCAAATGCTACATACAAATTTGTAGACAAAAAGATTACCTATTTTGGCCTGTGCAAAAAAAAACACAAAATGTTACCCCAAAATGTCACTCTAAATTTGATTTTTTTCACCGGCAAAACACTGTTGCTCCGTTTCGCATGAAAACTTTTAAGGATGCTTGTGATACTAACACTGATGTCTACAAAAAATTCAGAATTTTTTGTAAACACATATTTTTTGTTTACTCTTCATGTGGGAGTGATGTCTACTACACAACCTTCTTCTTGTAGACGTTGTTGGGCCTCCAAGTGCAGAGGTTTGTAGGACAGTAGCAAATTTCTCTCAAGTGGATGACCTAAGGTTTATCAATCCGTGGGAGACGTAGAATAAAGATGATCTCTCTCAAACAACCCTGCAACCAAATAACAGAGAGTCTCTTGTGTCCCCAACACACCCAATACAATGGTAAATTGTATAGGTGCACTAGTTCGACGAAGAGATGGTGATACAAGTGCAATATGGATGGTAGATATATGTTTTTGTAATCTGAAAATATAAAAACAGCAAGGTAACTAATGATAAAAGTGAGCACAAACGGTATTGCAATGCTAGGAAACAAGGCCTAGGGTTCATACTTTCACTAGTGTAAGTTCTCTCAACAATAATAACATAATTAGATCATATAACTTTCCCTCAACATGCAACAAAGAGTCACTCCAAAGTCACTAATGGCGGAGAACAAACGAAGAGATTATGGTAGGGTACGAAACCACCTCAAAGCTATCCTTTCTGATCGATCTATTCAAGAGTACGTAGTAAAATAACACGAAGCTATTCTTTCCGTTCGATGTATCATAGAGTTTGTACTAGAATAACACCTTAAGACACAAATCAACCAAAACCCTAATGTCACCTAGATACTCCAATGTCACCTCAAGTATCCGTGGGTATGATTATACGATATGCATCACACAATCTCAGATTCATCTATTCAACCAACACAAAAGTACTTCAAAGAGTGCCCCAAAGTTTCTACCAGAGAGTCAAGACGAAAACGTGTTCCAACCCCTATGCATAGGATCATGGGCGGAACCCGCAAGTTGATCACCAAAACATACATCAAGTGAATCAATAAAATAACCCATTGTCACCACGGTTATCCCACGCAAGACATACATCAAGTGTTCTCAAATCCTTAAGGACTCAATCCGATAAGATAACTTCAAAGGGAAAACTCAATCCATTACAAGAGAGTAGAGGGGGGGGGGGAAACATCATAAGATCCAACTATAATAGCAAAGCTCGCGATACATTAAGATCGTGCCACCTCAAGAACACGAGAGAGAGAGAGAGAGATCAAACACATAGCTACTGGTACATACCCTTAGCCCTGAGGGAGAACTACTCCCTCCTCGTCATGGAGAGCACCGAGTTGATGAAGATGGCCACCAGAGAGGGATTTCCCCTCCGGCAGGGTGCCGGAGCGGGTCTAGATTGGTTTTCGGTGGCTACGGAGGCTTCTGGCGGCGGAACTCCTGATCTATTATGCTCCTCGAAGTTTTTATGGTATATGGGGATATATAGGGGGAAGAAGTACGTCGGTGGACCTCCGGGCTGTCCACGAGGCATGGGGCGCGCCCAGGGGGTGGGCGCGCCCCCCACCCTCGTGGGCAACCCGGGACTCTCCTGGTCCATCTCCGATACTCCGTGGGCTTCTTCTGGTCCAAAAATAAGTTCTGTGAAGTTTCAGGTCAATTGGACTCCGTTTGATTTTCCTTTTCTGCGATACTCTAAAACAAGGGAAAAAAATAGAAACTGGCACTGGGCTTTGGGTTAATAGGTTAGTCCCAAAAATAATATAAAAGTGTATAATAAAGCCCATAAACATCCAAAACAGATAATATAATAGCATGGAACAATCAAAAATTATAGATACGTTGGAGACGTATCAGCATCCCCAAGCTTAATTCCTGCTCGTCCTTGAGTAGGTAAATGATAAAAACAGAATTTTTGATGTGGAATGCTACCTAACATATTTATCCATGTAATTCTCTTTATTGTGGCAAGAATATTTAGATCCATAAGATTCAAGACAAAAGTTTAATATTGACATAAAAATAATAATACTTCAAGCATACTAACAAAGTGATCATGTCTTCTCAAAATAACATGGCCAAAGAAAGCTATCCCTACAAAATCATATAGTCTGGCTATGCTCTATCTTCACCACACAAAATATTTAAATCATGCACAACACCGATGACAAGCCAAGAAATTGTTTCATACTTTTGATGTTCTCAAACTTTTTCAATCTTCACGCGATACATGAGCGTGAGCCATGGACATAGCACTATAGGTGGAATAGAATGGTGGTTGTGGAGAAGACAAAAAGGGAGAAGATAGTTTCACATCAACTAGGCATATCAACGGGCTATGGGGATTCCCATTAATAAATATCAATGTGAGTGAGTAGGGATTGCCATGCAATGGATGCACTAGAGCTATAAGTGTATGAAAGCTCAAAAAGAAACTAAGTGGGTGTGCATCCAACTTGCTTGCTCACGAAGACCTAGGGCATTTTGAGAAAGCCCATCATTGGAATATACAAGCCAAGTTCTATAATGAAAGATTCCCACTAGTATATGAAAGTGACAACATAGGAGACTCTCTATCATGAAGATTATGGTGCTACTTTGAAGCACAAATGTGGTAAAAGGATAGTAGCATTGTCCCTTCTCTCTTTTTCTCTCATTTTTTATTTTTTTTATTTGGGCCTTCTCCTTTTTTATGGCCTCTTTTTTGGGCTTCTTTGCCCTCTCTTTTTTCGTCCGGAGTCTCATCCCGACTTGTGGGGGAATCATAGTCTCCATCATCATTTCCTCACTGGGACAATGCTCTAATAATGATGATCATCACACTTTTATTTTCTTACAACTCAAGAACTACAACTCAATACTTAGGACAAGATATGACTCTATATGAATGCCTCCGGCGGTGTACCGGGATGTGCAATGACTCATGAGTGACATGTATGAAAGAATTATGAATGGTGGCTTTGCCACAAATACGATGTCAACTACATGATCATGCAAAGCAGTATGACAATGATGGAGCGTGTCATAATAAGCGGAACGGTGGAAAGTTGCATGACAATATATCTCGGAATGGCTATGGAAATGCCATAATAGGTAGGTATGGTGGCTGTTTTGAGGAAGGTATATGGTGGGTTTAAGGTACCGGCGAAAGTTGCGCGGTACTAGAGAGGCTAGCAATGGTGGAAAAGTGAGAGTGTGTATAATCCATGGACTCAACATTAGTCATAAAGAACTCACATACTTATTGCAATAATCTATTAGTTATCAAAACAAAGTACTACGTGCATGCTCCTAGGGATATAGATTGGTAGGAAAAGACCATCGCTCGTCCCCGACTGCCACTCATAAGGAAGACAATCAATAAATAAATCATGCTCTGACTTCATCACATAATGGTTCACCATACGTGCATGCTACGGGAATCACAAACTTTAACACAAGTATCTCTCAAATCCACAACTACTCAACTAGCATGACTCTAATATCACCATCTCCATATCTCAAAACAATCATAAGGAATCAAACTTCTCATAGTATTCAATGCACTTTATATGAAAGTTTTTATTATATCCCACTTGGATGCCTATCATATTAGGACTAAATTCATAACCAAAGCAAATTAACATGCTGTTTAGGACTCTCAAAATAATATAGGTGACGCATGAGAGTTCATCTATTTCTATAAAATAAAACCACCACCGTGCTCTAAAAAGATATAAGTGAAGCACTAGAGCAACAACAAACTACTCCAAAAGATATAAGTGAAGATTAATGAGTAGTCGAATAATTATGCAACTATATGAAGACTCTCTAACATTTAAGAATTTAAGATCTTGGTATTTTATTCAAGCAGCAAGCAAAATTAAATAAAATGACGCTCCAAGTAAAACACATATCATGTTGTAAATAAAAATATAGCTTCAAGTAAAGTTACCGATGAACGAAGACGAAAGAGGGGATGCCTTCCGGGGCATCCCCAAGATTAGGCTTTTGGTTGTCCTTGAATATTACCTTGGGGTGCCTTGGGCATCCCCAAGCTTAGGCTCTCGCCACTCCTTATTCCATAGTCCATCGAATCTTCACCCAAAACTTGAAAACTTCACAACACAAAACTTAACAGAAAACTCGTAAGCTCCGTTAGTATAAGAAAATAAATCACCACTTAGGTACTGTTGTGAACTCATTCTAAATTCATATTGGTGTAATATCTACTGTATTCCAACTTCTCTATGGTTCATACCCTCCGATACTACTCATAGATTCATAAAAATAAGCAAACAACACATAGAAAACAGAATCTGTCAAAAACAGAACAGTCTGTAGTAATTTGTATCAAACGTATACTTCTGGAACTCATAAAATTCTCAAATAAATTTTTGGACCTGAGTAATTTGTCTATTAGTCATCTGCAAAAAGAATTAACTCAATAGAACTCTCCAATAAAAACTGGCAGCAATTCTCGTGAGTGCTAAAGTTTCTGTTTTTTACAGCATGATCGCAAAGACTTTCTCCAAGTCTTCCCAAAGGTTCTACTTGGCACAAACACTAATTAAACACAAAAAACACAACCATAACAGAGTCTAGTAAATTATTTATTACTAAACAGTAACAAAAATCAAGGAACAAAAATAAAGTTGGGTTGCCGCCCAACAAGCGCTATCATTTAATGCCCCTAGCTAGGCATGATGATTTCAATGATGCTCACATAAAAGATAAGAATTGTAACATAAAGAGGGCACCATGAATAATATGACTAGCACATTTAAGCCTAACCCACTTCCTATGCATAGGGATTTTGTGAGCAAACAACTTATGGGAACAAGAATCAACTTGCATAGGGAGGTAAAACAAGCATAACTTCATAACTTTAAGCACATAGAGAGGAAACTTGATATTATTGCAATTCCTACAAGCATATATTCCTCCCTCATAATAATTTTCAGTAGCATCATGAATGAATTCAACAATATAACCAGCACCTAAAGCATTCTTTTCATGATCTACAAGCATAGAAATTTTATTACTCTCCACAGAAGCAAAATTCTTCTCATTCGGAATAGTGGGAGTATCATAAGAGACTCGAATACTATAAATTGTTTCCACATTAAAAGAGTAATGTTCAGAAAAAGGGTAATCATAATCATGACAAGTTTCATAAATATAATCATCATTACTTTTTATGGCATAAGTGTCATCACAATAATCATCATAAGTAGCAACTTTGTTCTCATCATAATCAATTGAAACCTCTTCCAAGATAGTGGAATCATTACTAAATAAAGTCATGACCTCTCCAAATCCACTTTCAACAATATAATCATGATAAGTAGGAGGCATGCTATCATCATTATAAATTTGCATATCAAAACTTGGGAGACTAAAAATATCATATTCATTAAATGTAGCATCCCCAAGCTTGGGACAAACATTAATTGCAGCAAATATATTCTCAAAAACATCATCTTCCTCAAACATATCATCCCCAAGCTTGGGCCTTTTCATATCATAAGCATAATCACTCTCATCATCAATAGTATGGATAGCACCGATAGTATAGCAATTATCATCATCATAATGAGTAATAGGAGTAACATTATTTGGGAGAGATACCTTTCTACCTTTGCTTCTCCGTCTTTTCTTTTTCTTCTTCACATCATGTGTGGGTTTAATCTTCTTTTTGGAGCTCCTTATTAATGAGATTGGCTGAATAGAAGGATCCTCCTCGTTACATGATTCATCATAAGAAATAATAGGAGGATATTGGGAAGTATCTTCCCTTTCATTAGTATTCTCTTCATCCTCTATTTGTTTTCTTTTCTTTATGTAATTGGCAATATAAGGGTTTTCAATGCAATTCACCGCACAATACATATAAATTTCCTCTAGATCAAAATCAAGAAATTTATCGAGATTAAATTTTGGAATACCCTCAGTTATACGTTTCATTTCTTCATAACCCAAAAGAAGACTAAGCTCTTTATGATGCTCAAGGGTAATCAAGTTATTGTTGGGGAATGTAGTAATTTCAAAAAAATTCCTACGCACACGCAAGATCATGGTGATGCATAGCAACGAGAGGGGAGAGTGTGATCTACGTACCCTTGTAGACCGACAGCGGAAGCGTTAGCACAACGCGGTTGATGTAGTCATACGTCTTCACGGCCCGACCGATCAAGCACCGAAACTACGACACCTCCAAGTTTTAGCACACGTTCAGCTTGATGACGATCCCCGGACTGCGATCCAGCAAAGTGTCGGGGAAGAGTTCCGTCAGCACGACGGCGTGGTGACGATCTTGATGTTCTACCGTCGCAGGGCTTCGCTTAAGCACCGCCACAATATTATCAAGGATTATGGTGGAAGGGGGCACCGCACACGGCTAAGAATACGATCACGTGGATCAACTTGTGTGTCTAGGGGTGCCCCCTGCCCCCGTATATAAAGGAGTAAGGGGAGGAGGCCGGCCGGCCCTATAGCCGCGCCAAGGAGGAGTCCTCCTCCTAGTAGGAGTAGGACTCCTACTAGGAGGGGGAAGGAAGTGGGGAGGGAGAAGGAAAGGGGGGCGCCGCCCCCCCTCTCCTAGTCCAATTCGGACCAGGGAGGAGGAGGCGCGCGGCCCACCCTGGATGCCCCTCTCTCTCTCCACTAAGGCCCATATGGCCCATTACTTCTCCCGGGAGGGTTCCGGTAACCCTCCGGCTCTCCGGTTTTCTCCGAAATCACCCGGAACACTTCTGGTGTCCGAATATATCCGTCCAATATATCAATCTTTATGTCTTGACCATTTCGAGACTCCTCGTTATGTCCGTGATCACATCCGTGACTCCGAACTAACTTCGGTACATCAAAACTCATAAACTCATAATATAACTGTCATCGAAACCTTAAGCGTGCGGACCCTACGGGTTCGAGAACAATGTAGACATGACCAAGACATGTCTCCGGTCAATAACCAATAGCGGAACCTGGATGCTCATATTGGCACCCACATATTCTACGAAGATCTTTATCGGTCAGACCGCATAACAACATACGATGTTCCCTTTGTCATCGGTATGTTACTTGCTTGAGATTCGATCGTCAGTATCTCAATACCTAGTTCAATCTCGTTACCGGCAAGTCTCTTTACTCGTTTCGTAATACATCATCTCGCAACTAACTCATTAGTTGCAATGCTTGCAAGGCTTATGTGATGTGTATTACCGAGAGGGCCCAGAGATACCTCTCCGACAATCGGAGTGACAAATCCTAATCTCGAAATACGCCAACCCAACATTTACCTTTGGAGACACCTATAGAGCTTCTTTATAATCACCCAGTTACATTGTGACGTTTGGTAGCACACAAAGTGTTCCTCCGGCAAACGGGAGTTGCATAATCTCATAGTCATAGGAACATGTATAAGTCATGAAGAAAGCAATAGCAACATACTAAATGATCGGGTGCTAAGCTAATGGAATGGGTCATGTCAATCACATCATTCTCCTAATAATGTGATCCCGTTAATCAAATGACAACACATGTCTTACGGTTAGGAAACATAACCATCTTTGATTAACGAGCTAGTCAAGTAGAGGCATACTAGTGACGTTTAGTTTGTCTATGTATTCACACAAGTATTATGTTTCCGGATAATACAATTCTAGCATGAATAATAAACATTTATCATGATATAAGGAAATAAAATAATAGCATTATTATTGCCTCTAGGGCATATTTCCTTCAGTCTCCCACTTGCACTAGAGTCAATAATCTAGATTACATAGTAATGATTCTAACACCCATGGAGCGTTGGTGCTGATCATGTTTTGCTCGTGGAAGAGGCTTAGTCAATGGGTCTACAACATTCAGATCCGTATGTATCTTGCAAATCTCTATGTCTCCCACCTGGACTAGATCCCGGATGGAATTGAAGCGTCTCTTGATGTGCTTGGTTCTCTTGTGAAATCTGGATTCCTTTGCCAAGGAAATTGCACCAGTATTGTCACAAAAGATTTTCATTGGACCTGATGCACTAGGTATGACACCTAGATCGGATATGAACTCCTTCATCCAGACTCCTTCGTTTGCTGCTTCCGAAGCAGCTATGTACTCCGCTTCACATGTAGATCCCACCACAACGCTTTGTTTAGAACTGCACCAACTGACAGCTCCACCGTTTAATGTAAACACATATCCGGTTTGCGATTTAGAATCGTCCGGATCAGTGTCAAAGCTTGCATCAACGTAACCATTTACGATGAGCTCTTTGTCACCTCCATATATGAGAAACATATCCTTAGTCCTTTTCAGGTATTTCAGGATGTTCTTGACCGCTGTCCAGTGATCCACTCCTAGATTACTTTGGTACCTCCCTGCTAGACTTATAGCAAGACACACATCAGGTCTGGTACACAGCATTGCATACATGATAGAGCCTATGGCTGAAGCATAGGGAACATCTTTCATTTTATCTCTATCTTCTGCATTGGTCGGGCATTGAGTCTTACTCAATTTCACACCTTGTAACACAGGCAAGAATCCTTTCTTTACTTGATCCATTTTGAACTTTTTCAAAACTTTGTCAAGGTATGTGCTTTGTGAAAGTCCAATTAAGCGTCTTGATCTGTCTCTATAGATCTTAATGCCCAATATGTAAGCAGCTTCACCGAGGTCTTTCATTGAAAAACTCTTATTCAAGTATCCCTTTATGCTATCCAGAAATTCTATATCATTTCCGATTAGTAATATGTCATCTACATATAATATCAGAAATGCTACAGAGCTCCCACTCACTTTCTTGTAAATACAGGCTTCTCCAAAAGTCTGTACAAAACCAAATGCTTTGATCACACTATCAAAGCGTTTATTCCAACTCCGAGGGGCTTGCACCAGTCCATAAATGGATCGCTGGAGCTTGCACACTTTGTTAGCTCCCTTTGGATCAACAAAACCTTCCGGCTGCATCATATACAACTCTTCTTCCAGAAATCCATTCAGGAATGCAGTTTTGACATCCATCTGCCAAATTTCATAATCATAAAATGCGACAATTGCTAACATGATTCGGACAGACTTGAGCATCGCTACGGGTGAGAAGGTCTCATCGTAGTCAATCCCTTGAACTTGTCGAAAACCTTTTGCGACAAGTCAAGCTTTGTAGACAGTAACATTACCGTCAGCGTCAGTCTTCTTCTTAAAGATCCATTTATTCTCAATTGCTTGCCGATCATTGGGCAAGTCAACCAAAGTCCATACTTTGTTCTCATACATGGATCCCATCTCAGATTTCATGGCTTCAAGCCATTTTGCGGAATCTGGGCTCACCATCGCTTCTCCATAGTTCGTAGGTTCATCATGATCTAGTAGCATGACTTCCAGAACAGGATTACCATACCACTCTGGTGCGGATCTTACTCTGGTTGATCTACGAGGTTTAGTAGTATCTTGTTCTGAAGTTTCATGATCATCATCATTAGCTTCCTCACTAATTGGTGTAGGTATCACAGAAACTAGTTTCTGTTATGTATTACTTTCCAATAAGGGAGCAGGTACAGTTACCTCATCAAGTTCTACTTTCCTCCCACTCACTTCTTTCGAGAGAAACTCCTTCTCTAGAAAGTTTCCGAATTTAGCAACAAAAGTTTTGCCTTCGGATCTGTGATAGAAGGTGTATCCAATAGTTTCCTTTGGATATCCTATGAAGACACATTTCTCCGATTTAGGTTTGAGTTTATCAGGTTGAAGCTTTTTCACATAAGCATCGCAACCCCAAACTTTCAAAAACGACAACTTTGGTTTCTTGCCAAACCACAGTTCATAAGGCGTCATCTCAACGGATTTTGATGGTGCCCTATTTAACGTGAATGCGGCCGTCTCTAGAGCATAACCCCAAAATGATAGCGGTAAATCAGTAAGAGACATCATAGATCGCACCATATCAAGTAAAGTACGATTACGACGTTCGGATACACCATTACATTGTGGTGTTCCGGGTGACGTGAGTTGCGAAACTATTCCATATTGTTTCAAATGTACACCAAACTCGTAACTCAAATATTCTCCTCCACGATCAGATCGTAGGAATTTTATTTTCTTGTTATGATGATTTTCAACTTCACCCTGAAATTCTTTGAACTTTTCAAATGTTTCAGACTTATGTTTCATTAAGTAGATATACCCATATCTGCTTAAGTCATCTGTGAAGGTGAGAAAATAACGATATCCGCCACGAGCCTCAACATTCATCGGACCACATACATCTGTATGTATGATTTCCAACAAATCTGTTGCTCTCTCCATAGTACCGGAGAACGGTGTTTTTGTCATCTTACCCATAAGGCACGGTTTGCAAGTACCAAGCGATTCATAATCAAGTGGTTCCAAAAGTCCATCAGTATGGAGTTTCTTCATGCGCTTTACACCGATATGACCCAAACGGCAGTGCCACAAATAAGTTGCACTATCATTATCAACTCTGCATCTTTTGGCTTCAACATTATGAATATGTGTGTCACTACTATCGAGATTCAATAAGAATAGACCACTCTTTAAGGGTGCATGACCATAAAAGATATTACTCATATAAATAGAACAACCATTATTCTCTGATTTAAATGAACAACCATCTCGCATCAAACAAGATCCAGATATAATGTTCATGCTTAACGCTGGCACCAAATAACAATTATTTAGGTCTAATACTAATCCCGAAGGTAGATGTAGAGGTAGCGTGCCGACCACGATCACATCGACTTTGGAACCATTTCCCACGCGCATCGTCACCTCGTCCTTAGCCAATCTTCGCTTAATTCGTAGTCCCTGTTTCGAGTTGCAAATGTTAGCAACAGAACCAGTATCAAATACTCAGGTGCTACTGTGAGCATTAGTAAGGTACACATCAATAACATGTATATCACATATACCTTTATTCACCTTGCCATCCTTCTTATCCGCCAAATACTTGGGGCAGTTCCGCTTCTAGTGACCAGTCTGCTTGCAGTAGAAGCACTCAGTTTCAGGCTTAGGTCCAGGTTTGGGTTTCTTCTCTTGAGTAGCAACTTGCTTGCTGTTCTTTTTGAAGTTCCCCTTCTTCTTCCCTTTGCCCTTTTTCTTGAAACTAGTGGTCTTGTTGACCATCAACACTTGACGCTCCTTCTTGATTTCTACCTCCGCAGCTTTCAGCATTGCGAAGAGCTCGGGAATAGTCTTATTCATCCCTTGCATATTATAGTTCATCACGAAGCTCTTGTAGCTTGGTGGTAGTGATTGGAGAATTTTGTCAATGATGCAATCATCTGGAAGATTAACTCCCAATTGAATCAAGTGATTATTATACCCAGACATTTTGAGTATATGCTCACTGACAGAACTGTTCTCCTCCATCTTGCAGCTATAGAACTTATTGGAGACTTCATATCTCTCAATCCGGGCATTTGCTTGAAATATTAACTTCAACTCCTGGAACATCTCATATGCTCCATGACGTTCAAAACGTCGTTGAAGTCCCGATTCTAAGCCGTAAAGCATGGCACACTGAACTATCGAGTAGTCATCAACATCTGGTGTTGCTCCAGCAGCAGGCCTGGCACCCAGTGGTGCTTCCAGGACGTAATTCTTCTGTGCAGCAATGAGGATAATCCTCAAGTTACGGACCCAGTCCGTGTAATTGCTACCATCATCTTTCAACTTTGCTTTCTCAAGGAACGCATTAAAATTCAACGGAACAACAGCACGGGCCATCTATCTACAATCAAACATAAACAAGCAAGATACTATCAGGTACTAAGTTCATGATAAAATTAGGTTCAATTAATCATATTACTAAAGAACTCCCACTTAGATAGACATCCCTCTAATCCTCTAAGTGATTACGTGATCCAAATCAACTAAACCATGTCCGATCATCACATGAGATGGAGTAGTTTCATTGGTGAACATCACTATGTTGATCATATCTACTATATGATTCATGCTCGACCTTTCGGTCTCCGTGTTCCGAGGCCATATCTGTATATGCTTGGCTCGTCAAGTATAACCTGAGTATTCCGCGTGTGCAACTGTTTTGCATCCGTTGTATTTGAACGTAGAGCCTATCACACCCGATCATCACATGGTGTCTCAGCACGAAGAACTTTCGCAATGGTGCATACTCAGGGAGAACACTTCTTGATAATTAGTGAGAGATCATCTTAAAATGCTACCGTCAATCAAAGCAAAATAAGATGCATAAAAGATAAACATCACATGCAATCAATATAAGTGATATGATATGGCCATCATCATCTTGTGCTTGTGATCTTCATCTTCGAAGCACCATCGTGATCACCATCGTCACCGGCGCGACACCTTGATCACCATCGTAGCATCGTTGTCGTCTCGCCAATCTTTATGCTTCCACGACTATCGCTACCGCTTAGTGATAAAGTAAAGCATTACAGCGCAATTGCATTGCATACAATAAAGCGGCAACCATATGGCTCCTGCCAGTTGCCGATAACTTGGTTACAAAACATGATCATCTCATACAATAAAATTTTAGCATCATCTCTTGACCATATCACATCACAACATGCCTTGCAAAAACAAGTTAGACGTCCTCTACTTTGTTATTGCAAGTTTTACGTGGCTGCTACGGGCTTAAGCAAGAACCAATCTTACCTACGCATCAAAACCACAACGATAGTTTGTCAAGTTGGTGCTGTTTTAACCTTCGCAAGGACCGGGCGTAGCCACACTCGGTTCAACTAAAGTTGGAGAAACTATCACCCGCTAGCCACCTTTGTGCAAAGCACGTCGGGAGAATCGGTCTCGCGTAAGCGTACGCGTAATGTCGGTCCGGGCCTCTTCATCCAACAATACCGCCGAACCAAAGTATGACATGCTGGTAAGCAGTATGACTTATATCGCCCACAACTCACTTGTGTTCTACTCGTGCATATAACATCAACACATAAAACCTAGGCTCGGATGCCACTGTTGGGGAATGTAGTAATTTTAAAAAAATTCCTACGCACACGCAAGGTCATGGTGATGCATAGCAACGAGAGGGGAGAGTGTGATCTATGTACCCTTGTAGACTGACAGCGGAAGCGTTAGCACAACGCGGTTGATGTAGTCGTACGTCTTCATGGCCCGACCGATCAAGCACCGAAACTACGGCACCTCTGAGTTTTAACACACGTTCAGCTTGATGACGATCCCCAGACTCCGATCCAGCAAAGTGTCGGGGAAGAGTTCCGTCAGCACGACGGCGTGGTGACGATCTTGATGTTCTACCGTCGCAGGGCTCCGCTTAAGCACCGCTACAATATTATCGAGGATTATGGTGGAAGGGGGCACCGCACACGGCTAAGAATACAATCACGTGGATCAACTTGTGTGTCTAGGGGTGCCCCCTGCCCCCGTATATAAAGGAGCAAGGGGAGGAGGCCGGCCGGCCGTATAGCCGCGCCAAGGAGGAGTCCTCCTCCTAGTAGGAGTAGGACTCCTACTAGGAGGGGGAAGGAAGTGGGGAGGGAGAAGGAAAGGGGGGCGCCGCCCCCCCTCTCCTAGTCCAATTCGGACCAGGGGGAGGAGGCGTGCGGCCCACCCTGGCTGCCCCCCTCTCTCTCCACTAAGGCCCATATGGCCCATTACTTCTCCCGGGAGGGTTCTGGTAACCCTCCGGCTCTCCGATTTTCTCTGAAATCACCCGGAACACTTCCGGTGTCCGAATATATCCTTGCAATATATCAATCTTTATGTCTTGACCATTTCGAGACTCCTCATTATGTCCGTGATCACATCCGTGACTCCGAACTAACTTCGGTACATCGAAACTCATAAACTCATAATATAATTGTCATCGAAACCTTAAGCGTGCGGACCCTACAGGTTCGAGAACAATGTAGACATGACCGAGACATGTCTCCGGTCAATAACCAATAGCGGAACCTGGATGCTCATATTGGCTTCCACATGTTCTACGAGATCTTTATCGGTCAGACCGCATAACAACATACGTTGTTCCCTTTGTCATCGGTATGTTACTTGCCCGAGATTCGATCGTCGGTATCTCAATACCTAGTTCAATCTCGTTACCGGCAAGTCTCTTTACTCGTTTCGTAATACATCATCTCGCAACTAACTCATTAGTTGCAATGCTTGCAAGGCTTATGTGATGTGTATTACCGAGAGGGCCCAGAGATACCTCTCCGACAATCAGAGTGACAAATCCTAATCTCGAAATACGCCAACCCAACATTTACCTTTGGAGACACCTGTAGAGCTCCTTTATAATCACCCAGTTACGTTGTGACGTTTGGTAGCACACAAAGTTGTCCTCCGGCAAACGGGAGTTGCATAATCTCATAGTCATAGGAACATGTATAAGTCATGAAGAAAGCAATAGCAATATACTAAACGATCGGGTGCTAAGCTAATGGAATGGGTCATGTCAATCACATCATTCTCCTAATAATGTGATCCCGTTAATCAAATGACAACACATGTCTTATGGTTAGGAAACATAACCATCTTTGATTAATGAGCTAGTCAAGTAGAGGCATACTAGTGACGTTTAGTTTGTCTATGTATTCACACAAGTATTATGTTTCCGGATAATACAATTCTAGCATGAATAATAAACATTTATCATGATATAAGGAAAAAAAATAACATTATTATTGCCTCTAGGGCATATTTCCTTCAGTTATCACAATTTTTGGACACGACTTGATCATGAAACAAATAGCATTGGAGCTATAAATGACCATGTTCATTGCAAATTTCACAAGGATGGCGATAAATATTGAATCTTTAAGCACAAACATCTAGCCTTTCTTTCAACAATTTAGTTTCTAAATGCTTATGCCTCTTACAATATCTATCTTCCCTATTTGGTGTGTACTTGCAAACCCAATGCACTCCGCAAAAATTGACATGTTTATAGGAGACATTTTCATCATAACTAGTGCAATCATCATTAGTACTATGGATATTCAAGGAGTTCATACTAACAACATTGCAATCATGCTCATCATTCAAAGATTTAGTGCCAAACATTTTAATGCATTCTTCTTCTAACACTTTGGCACAATTTTCCTTTCCATCATAGTCACGAAAGATATTAAAAAGATGAAGCATATGAGGCAAACTTAATTCCATTTATTTTTTGTAATTTTCTTTTATAAACTAAACTAGTGATAAAACAAGAAACAAAAAGATTCGATTGCAAGATCTAAACATATACCTTCAAGTGCTAACCTCCCCGGCAACGGCGTCAGAAAAGAGCTTGCACTACCAAAAAAATACACTTCCGTGATGATACGTGTTTGTCACAGTAGGTCGCGTTTTTTTGTCATGCATGTACATCCATGATGATTTTATGACAGAATCAAGATAGTCATACCTGTGCTGTCGTAGAAGTGTTCCATGACATTACCAAAATTATCATCACGGAAGTGTCCACTTCCATGACAATAAATCGTGCGTCACAGAAGTGCTTTTGTCAAGGGTGACCGACACGTGGCATCCACCATAACAGAATGCCGTTAAGCTATCAGGTCCGGTTTTGGATCTGATAACCCATTAACAGCGCGGACCAATGGGGATTTTCCATGTGTAAAATCATCATTGGCCGCAGGAAACACATGTTGCCTCACCGTTGGGACAGATGTCATCCACTCATTGGACAGGAGGCGCCTATGATAGGTCGACACGTGGCACGGCCTAACAGTGGCCCATTCCGGTGAAAAAGGCCGGCCTAGTAAATATTAGCAGGCCGACCCATATAAGGCCTACTTGTGTCAGGTCCATTTAAGCCCACGGCCCATATGAGATGTGCCAATTCGGCTCGTCAACGGGTCGTTAAAGATTTGACACCATTGCAGCCCATCGTCAGTTCGAGCCCGTTAACAGCCCGCTATATATTTGGGCTCAATATCGGCCCGATGATATTTCAGCCTGTTAATGGCCCATTTAATGGATGGACCAATTTTCAGGATGTACATCTTTCGGCCTTTTAGCGACCCATTTAAATGTTGGGCTAATTTCCGGCCCGGTGTGTCTTTCAGCCTGTTGACGGCCCATAAATCTGATGGGCCATTTGTAGTCGGACCTGAGTTTCGGCCTTTTAGCGGCCCATTTAAGTGTTGGGCCAATTTCTGGCCCGGTGTCACTTTCAGCTTGTTGACGGCCCATAAATCAGTTGGGCCATTTATAGTCGGACATGAGTTTTGGCCTTTTAGCGACCCATTTAAGTGTTGGGCCAATTCTCGGCCCTGTGTGCCTTTCGGCCTGTTAACGGACCATAAATGAGTTGGGCCATTTGTAGTCGGACCTTAGTTTTGGCCTTTTAATGGCCCATGCCCTTCATGGTCCAATACCAGCCCGGTTTCTCTTTCGGCCTGCTAAAGGCCCACAACACAGTTGGGCCGTTTATAATACGACCTGACTTTCGGCCTCTTAGCGGCCCATGCTCTTCATGGTCCAGTACAAGCCTGCTGTCTCTTTCGGCCTGCTAAAGGCCTACTGTATAGTTGGGCCATATGTAGCCCAAACTTAGTAACGGCCTGTTAACGACCCATGAAATAAATTGGGGCCACCTGTTGCCCGCTTCGATGTCGGCCTGTTAACGACCCGGTAGGTAAGAGGGCGGACCATTAACTTTCGGCCTAGTAATGGCCCATTAACTTAATGGGTCCACTAAAGTTCGTTCATGCTTTAGGCCAAACTAGATAATTTGAGCCCATTATGACGAGCAATTATGCACAGGACCAAAACTGATCAAGCAAAGGTACGACATACAGGGAATAACGTTGCACATCCAGCATATATTACAGGAAATTACATCCACTGGGCAATCAAAGATTGATGCCAGTGCAAATAAATGAGCAGAACCTAACCATCTACAATGTCACAATCTGCAACCTCAGCACAGATGACGCCCATAAGCATGTGGGCAAGTTCTTGCTGCTTTGCTACACTGTCTCTGAAAACATTGATCAGTTGTTGTGTCGCAGGACTCTGCACCTCTGATTCATCCACCATTTCCATCATTGCTTCAGCCATTAATTGGTTCACAAACATACATTTATTCCGTTGCATTCGAGACAGAGGATACTGAACAGATTCAGATGGCGATTTTGGTAGGCTTGTATTATTGATAGTGGAGAGTGTCTCGACCACTGCATCATAACATAAATTAGGACGGGAACCAAACAGATTAATCATGAGTTATTGCCATATTACCTGGCCTAGATTTACTGGAAAGAAACAATGGGGTTGCCTTGCTGTTTTCAGAGTTTGTCTTCTTATCTTCAGCAGCCTGCACAAAATTAACACACTAGCATTGCTATCATTGGCCAAGTCAGATAATAGGAAAGCAACATTGACACAACGAACGTTTGGCAACTAGCCTACACAAAATTAACACAATATGGCACAGCTATCATCAGCCAGGTAAGGTAACATGAAAGTAACATTGACACAATGAATGAATGGGCAACCAGAGAAGCACTACAATTCAGTAAAGTGCGTGATATGAGATAGTACATTCATGCAGCTCAGTATGCAAAACTACCAGGCAGTTTTCCTTACAAAAATCAACATTGGCGCCTTGAACATTTTGCTACAACTAATTTTAGATTAGATAAAGGTTAGATTCACGCCGATTAACAAAATACATGCTGATGTAAAAATATAGTGATATACAACAGGTACTTACATCAGCATTGGAGCATAGAGAATTCCCGCAAGATATTTTCCTCGAATACGATCCCAATGGAGGAAGTCTTGTATCGTTTAACCTTATTTTATAAAAGAGAGATGGGTAAGAAACATGTAGAAAATATGATCAGAATGCTATAAAATTTCATGATGCAAGGATACGCACACGCTTCTTAGAATGGAGTTGACATTCTTTTGCTGGACTGGAGCGGACTAGTTCTTTGGCCACTGGAATCTGCTTATTATCAGTGGGAGTTGGGTTTCTCTGTGCTGGAGCAGTATCTATGAAAAATGGAGTTGGTTTATTATCTCCTGGCGTTTGGATCTTTTGCAAAGACCTGGTTTGTAACCCTTCAGATTCTAACATAGCCGTCTTCCCCTTGCATGCCTTATATAGAAGAATGGTGATTCAGCTATAAAACATGCTACAACAGAGATGGAATAGGTATCGAAGAATAGAAAGGCATGACATATTGACATGTATTCCCTCCATCTGGAAATAAATGGATGAGTCTAGGCATATTTCAGTTCTAGATACATCCAGTTTTATCCATTTCTGCGACATTTAATCCGGACGGAGGGAGTATGATGTAAGAGCTAGGGATACGACAGGACAACATAGTAAAAAAACACTGAAAAACCCACTGCAGAACCAAAGTATTCAAACCCACTGATATGAGATAGTACACTCATGCAGCTCAGGATGCAAAACTACCAGGCAGTTTTCCTTGCAAAAATCAACATTGTGGCCTTTAATCATACATTTTGCCACATCTAAATTTAGATCAGATAAAGGTTGGATTCACGCCGATTAACAAAATACATGCTGATGTAAAAATATAGTGATATACAACAGGTACTTACATCTACATTTGAGCACAGAGAATTCCTGCAAGAATCTTTCCTCATAAACGATACCATTGCAGAAATTCTTCTATCTGTTAAGCTTATTTTCTAAAAGAGAGATGGGTAAGAAACATGTAGAAAATATGATCAGCATGTTATAAAATTTCATGATGCAAGGATACACACACGCTTCTTAGAATTGAGTTGACATATTTTTGCTGGACTGGAGCGGACTAGTTCTTTGGCCACTGGAATCTGCTTATTATCAGTAGGAGTTGGGTTTCTCTGTGCTGGAGCAATATCTATAAAAATTGGAGTTGGTTTATTATCTCCTGGCGTTTGGATCTTTTGCAAAGGCCTTGTTTGTAACCCTTCAGATTCTAACATAGTCGTCTTCCCCTTGCTTGCCTTGTATAGAAGAATGGTGCTTTAATTATAAAACATGCGACAGCAGAGAGATGGAATAGGTACTGAAGAATAGAAAGGCATGACATATTGACATGTATTCCCTCCATCCAGAAAAAATGGATGGGTCTAGGCGTATTTCAGTTCTAGATACATCCTTTTTTATCCATTTAGGCAACATGTAATCCAGACGGAGGGAGTATGGTGTAAGAGCTAGGGATGCGACAGGACAACACAGCAAAAAAACACTAGTTGAATGTAAAACTGTATGCTAGCGGAATACGTACAAAAATAACTAAGGCAACATACACGTGTATGATTGGGAAAATAAGATGGCATTGCAACAGAGCACTAGAATAGCACTTCAATGTAAAAAACATGGTATGGTAGACAGATGAAGTACATACTGATGAATAACAATGCATAAGATATTCAGAAGCATGATGTCCGAATTAAGCAGATGGCATTGTGATAGAGTAGAATGACAGTACTTGAATTTGAAAACATGTTATCATGAATGGAATAGGTACTAAAAAACAGGAAGGGATGACATATTTACATGCATGATCAGCATGCTAAGCACATGGCATTGCAACAGAGTAGATACACTCGAGGACATTATATGCATGTTGTACCCATATCACAGGACAAGTTAGAGCAAGGACCTTGTGGGGGTGAAGAGGATTCATCATCTTTCTGCAAGTCTTCTGAAGAACTGCCTTTACATGTTCCATCATATTGGGTATCATTGACATCAAGTTTATTGGCCTTTACATTGCTCCGTGAGGTTCTTGTGGATATATCAGTGTGTGCAATTATATCTGACATGCATGGAAGACAACTAGTAGTTAGATTTATGTAATGAGTGCCTATAGGAGACGACATAAATAGTAGGACTGGGGTTAACTAGCAGCAACAGGTCTCATAAACTAAAGGGAGAACACAGATGAAAGCTACAGAATATGTATCGTTTGTACTCGAGATTAACTAGATGGCACACAAAAGTATTAAAGAACAACATAGGTAATACTAGAAGTGGTATAATACTATAATCACCAGCCTATGGGATAGCATTAGCTGATGGATGATAACTATGGAACAACGTTACCTATAGAACAAGTATCTTAGCTGAACTATGGAACGACATTAACTCCTGAACAAGACCCGTAAGAGATCAGCATGAATATACAGTGAAATGTGATGATCTATTTTCCATGCTTAGATGAATAACAAAGCCATAAATGTTGCACACAAGTAAGATGAGGGTACAACCTATCTGGCTGCCATCCATAGGAGTGAGCATCATGTGCTGACTTGTCGATGGCCCTGCAGTTGTTGTGGCTGTCCATGTCAGGCATGCGCATTCGATGCAGGGAACTGTTGAGTGGGGACTATAGCTCCCTTCTGGTGTATGCTTCCCTTGTTGGAGCAGCTGCGGTGAGTCGGAACACGGTGTGTCTGAAGATGCAGATAACGCATAATGTTAAGAACGACATATCTCTTTGATCTGAAGAAATACACTAAGAGATAAACAACAAGGTACGAGAGTGGTCACACGTCTGTTGACTGAAGACTAAATTGGGGTCAAACAATTTTATTTTATTTTGGTACTGTCTGATCTACGCCGGATGGCTGGCCGTCTTGTGCCTCCCGGCTGACACTGTATGGAATCTTCCCCGAAGAGCCAGTGACCAACGGCAGAGCAGCCTGCCTCCGTCGTCCGTGGCCCCGGCCTAAACCCCGCTCCCCGCCCCACCGCACTGCCGTGGTTGCGCCGCCCCCGGGCCAATCCACAAAGACTCCTCGTCATCCAGATCCGGTGGCGGCAGTACCTTCAACCCACGCAACTCTAAAAGATAGCCATCTAAGCGTTGCTTCCGCGGCGAACTTGCGGCCCCGCACCCTTACGTTAGACACCAGCCAACCGGCAGCCTTGGAGCTCCGCTGCCTCGAGGGGTGCTGCTTCCCATTGGGAATCGATTGGCCTAGAATAAAAATTCAGACAACTGACGCCTAAATAAAGTGATTTGAGATGAGGGTGCGACCTATCTGGCGGCATGGTGAAGTAGGCAGGTCCAGCTGCCGAGTCGGTGAGGCCAGCACGGTTGCGGTGGCGACCGGTGGCAGGGAAAGAGCGATGTCGCGACGGTCGACGGCTACGCAGAAGCAGCGCCAGGACTCTGGACGGATCCAAAGTTGGAGCCGCTCCGGCACTGTGAACAATGGCGGGGGTGAATCAGCTCCGGTACGGTTCACGCGGCCGTCGTCGAGGCAGCACCAGCAGCACGGAGTAAGAGGCACACGGCCCAATGCACGACGGCAAATGGACAGCGTCTCCGGCATTAGGGAGGAGGGCGACTGTGAAATTGGTGCGGTGGGGGGCGCCATGGAGGTGGGGCTGAGGTTTCGCGACTCGGGAGAAGGGAGCTTCCCGGGGAGAAGGTGATTTGGCGCCCACGAGGTATGAATGGGGGCGGGCAGGGGGGTGAATTGGGAGGGGAGTGGAACCATGTCTTACGGACGCATTTGTCTGAAATGTGAGGGGGAGTTATAGTTCTACCCTTGCCTATAGGCTTCTCGGCTTGGGTCTGTGTACTGAGGGTCGGGGATAGTAGAGTAACTTTGCTTCTCCCCAAATAGTGGGCGGGAGCAATTTCGGGCCAGGAGGGCGTGTTTTGAACTATAGTGGGCGCGAGCTATTTCGGGCGAGGAGAGCGTGTTTTGCCGACCATGGTTTATGAATTATTCGGCACATGTCATTTCGACCGAGGAGAAGGCGCGCTTGGATGAAGTTATGAACCTACCCTCGATGTACAACGGGCCAATTGATGCGTGTCCCACATAGGACGGTAATTTCACGTCTCCCATTTATTTGCTCGGGCGAATTCCACCAAGCAGAGAGGATGTTTAACGGTTCGTTCAAATTTTGGGAGAATGAGCATCCACGTCTACCTTACCAAGTCGATTCGGATCAAATTTTGAAATATTAGCTTGCCGCTTCTTTTTTAGATGGAGAGATGATGCTCGGGAGTAATGTGTTTTTACATGCTCGTTGCTAGCGATTTATTATATGAAAAATAGTTGACCCACTCAAAAACGCGAATCAAACCCAAAATGAAATATCTCAATTCAATGAAATAGCTCGTTCAGTAGGTCAAAATAGTGAACTAAATCCAAAATTAAACACCTCAATCGAGTAGCATGTTGTACAGTATTATAATACTCCATGAACATGTTGAAAGTCAAATTAATGAACTTGTTTGATATACGCATATATCCGTTCATATGTGGATTGCAGACAACATGTTCTCCAATTTAAATATTTGAATGCAAGTTTATATCGAAACATGGTTTATATCAGTCTTTGATGCATAAAACGCGACCTCCCCCTCTCCCGGACTCCTGTTCTCTCTCTCTCTCTCTATCTCTCTCTCTCGCCGACAATCTTCAATTCTGTCGCACGCATCCGACACAAAAACCTTGTTGGTCCCTCTCCCTTTCTCTCCATCTCTCTCTCTTTGTGTGTGTGTGTGGGGGGGAGGGAGGGTCTTTCTAGTTTGCATGCATATATACACCATCTATAGGTCTCTCTCGCACACTATGTATGACACTCTAGCTAGTCCAAGCTAGATATCTTGGGTGCACTCATCGTACGCACACAAATTCCTTGGCTCTTTGCCTGCAACTCTCTCACGCACCACTATGTTGTCTCGGAACTCTTCCCCCTCTCTCAAACTCTCCATCCACCTGGGTCACACATACACATGCATATCTCACTCGCACTCGATAGGCCCGTCTAAAACTCTATCTCTCCCCCTCGTTCTCTCTCCATCTCACATGCGCACACACACAATCTCATGCTCAGCTAGCCAAGTATGATGGTCTCTCACTCAATTGTAGGCACACGCAGTCCCCCCTATATGTATATGACTAGCTAATCTTAGTCTCCATCACAAACATGTGCATGGTCTATCTCGATTTCTCTCGGGGCATCTTTATATCACGCACGCACTCCCTCAATATCCCACCCATATAGTCCCCTCACGATATCGACGGGATCTCTCTATCACAAACACACCCTCTCTCCCTCCCCATGCGTCCATGCCATCCATGTGTCCCTCTCGACCTTTGTTCCTTGTTGGCCAGACCTCTATTGGACATGTGCTATAGGGGTGTCTCTCTCCGTTGCAAACAATCACACACTAGCTATCTTCGTGTATCTCCTCGCCTCGCTTTTCCATCTCGGAGATGCATGTGTGATATGTTCGCATAAGAAACAAAAAAACACACACTCTCTCTAATTTATCATTTGTTGTCACTTTCTCTTTCACACAAATATTCTTTTTGCACACTTACTCATTCTCCTTCACACACACTTGATCTGTCTCGACTGAGGCACTCTCCTCGGTCCATAGCATATAGATTTATTGAAAAGTCAAACATCACAAAGTTTGACCATGTACGTGGAGAAAAAGAATTACATCTAGTACGGCAAACATATACCATTAGATTCACCATGAGATGTAGTTTTGTATGATATATCTTTGGTATTGTAGATATAAATAACATTTGCGTAAACCTGATCAAAGTTTCCAAAGTTTGACTTCTAAAAAATTTACATGCACTGCATTATCGAGCGGATGGAATATCTCTTTCCCCCTCTCAGCTATCTGACGCACCACTCAGCCTTATCGGGGCTCCTCAATCTCTCTCAAACTTTATTGGTCAGTTTGGTTCGTGACCTGACCCTCATGCCTTGATGGCTGGTACTGCCTGGTGTGGACGTGAGATGTAAAATATTTCTGCCTGGCCAGGCTTGTGTGGTGCCAAAACATTTGGTTCATGCCTGGGCCAGGCAAAGCATCAACGTCCCATCAATCAATCCATGCATCAATTATTTAATGCTAATATCCATCCATGTTGCTGTTAGCCTCGTGGCCACACGACCAGGCACGGCCAGACGTTCGAAATCGTTCGCCTGGGCCAGGCTACTTGCAGTGTCTGGAGTTCAGCCAGGCTAATTAAAGTGCAAGGGAACCCAGGCCAGGCGGGCTTTCTTCTTCACAGGGTAGCAACCAAAAAAGCGTGGATGAAATCCAGCCACAACCCCAGGCTAGGCAAAAGATGCTCAGGACACAAGCCAAACTGGCCTTATATCTCCCTGGTACTGCCTGCGAGCGATTCTGAGTGCCTGCATGCAGCCAGCCGTAATTAAGGCAGCTAACTGATGCAAAAAAGATACGCTTTAATTTTTGCAGCCTTTTTAAACCCGTGGAATCATTATTGACAAGGAGGGGGGTGATTCGAGTGCACTCGTTTGACCGCCATGCCGGTGTGCGACCCAGACGGGACGGGACGACACAGTCATAATTTCAGTTTCTCTAGTTTTCGACGGCAAGCTGGCGCGCTAAGCCATTATGCATTGAATTCTGATAACCGTCGCGCTACCTTCCGCCTATAAGTACTGTTTCCCGGCCTTCTCCGATGCCATCGTGACCCAACTCCCCATATCCTCATAAGCCCCCACCGGCCCGACGTCGCTCGCCACGTCCGCCATGCCCCCACCCGTCCGCGGTAGGCGACGCCAGAGGCGGTCACCACTGGAACTAGTGTTCGGGTTTTCACCGGAAGGAAGACGGAGGGAGGAGGCATCCTATCTGTCTTTAGATGGCAATGCGGAGATCGAGGAGTTGTTGGAGCGCGACCGCATGGCGGAGGAGCAGGAGTTGTTGGAGCACGACCGCCTGGCGGAGGAGCAGCGTATCACCGATTTGCGCCTCCAGCGGGACATGGAGCAGCAGCGCACCGACGCTCTGAGTCGCGAGCAGAGCGCCCACAACTGGGCCGACTACGTGGAGGCCAATGTCCGACAAATAGCCCTGGAGGCTGTCGGGTATGCACACGTTCGCGACGCCAATTTTTACTACCAGCTCATCAAGTGGGTTTCCCGCTTGGAAGCCGAAGCTTCGGTGGACCACACCGGCATGGAAAGGGCCAACGCGCGCGAGCAACGCGCCCTATCGCACCTCTTGCAAGTCCGAGGCGAGGCGCACGACGCTGGTGCCGGCGTTTAGCGTGTACCACATATGGCGGCCGGCATCTCTAGTTAGCTAAGAGTAAGTCAGTACTTGTACGCTACTAGAGTATTAGTGGGAGTAGATAGTTAACTTGGCTATGATGGTTGTCAACGTGGAAGTTCAGTACTCTATATGTGGATCAGACCTGTTACTTTGCTCTGAATGTTGAACTTTCCGTTTGAACGTATGGAATGGGCTGTTATTTTTTAAATGAGTTGTATTTGTGCTCCACGGGTTTAGAGGCTGACTTGTGGGCCTAGCAAGTTGACGCGTACACAATCAGGAGATGATTGTACGTGGAGAGGATGACAGCAGGGACCCGCCAAGGTCATGGCAGTACGCAAGCAAGTGCCTCCTTATTTCAAGCCAATAAAAAATGGCTCCTCCTAGTGGATTTCTGACATCTGGGTCCCATGCCATTGTCAACGTAGTCAATAAACGAGAGAATTGCACAACGAGCGGCTGACACCAGGGACCCAGCAGCTCGCCCAGTTTTTTTTGTTTTAGGTTAATTTGATAAATGCCACTCCAAATATGGTGTATCCGAGAAATGCCACTGCAATTTCCAAACTTTGAAAAATGCCATTTCATGCCATTTCTAGTGGCATTTTTTGAAGTCTGGAGTGGCATTTTTCAAAGTTTGCAAACTGCAGTGGCGTTTTTCAAAATTTGCAAAAATTGCAGTGGCATTTTTCAAAGTTTGGAAATTGCAGTGGCATTTTTATGAATCGCCATAATTGGAGTGGCATTTATCTAATTTGTTTTTGAGACGGAAGCAGGGTGTCAACTAGGCTGTGCGGGACACTCTGGCCTGTCTAGACAGCCTTTTCTTTTATGTTTACCACAGACCAGCCCAGTAGTTTTTTTCTTTCTGAAAATGGCTAGCCCAGTTTTTTTGTGATTTGTCAAGTAAGTCGCTTTATCAGGCCTGTTGGGTTGCAAATCTTTCAAGACGAGGAGAGCTTCATTCGGCTGGCCGAGAAAATGGCTTATCAGTAATGAGAAATGGGTTGTATATTTTTAAAACACATCAAACCGGCAATTAGTTTCAAATATCTTTTTTTCATTTCGAGATTTTAAATTGCATTGATTTTTATGCGTGGACAATTTATTGGATTTTATATTGATATACATTTATTTTTAAAATCAGTCTGAATGTGACTCGAAATTTCGGAATTAAAAACAATTCAGACCGCACCGAGATATGCAAAATCTCGTATAATTTTTTAACCGTGGCCACAATATGGGCTGTAATGCTAACAAAAAGAATATGGGCTTCAAAATAACCCGTAAGAATTAGCAAACGGGCTGTAAATTATTTGAAATAATGGCAGATGGGCTGTATGCTGATATGTCTCCGTCGTATCTATAATTTTTGATTGTTCCATGCCAATATTATTCAACTTTCATATACTTTTTTGGCAACTTTTTATATTATTTTTGGGACTAACATATTGATCCAGTGCCCAGTGCCAGTTCCTGTCTGTTGCATGTTTTTGGTTTCGCAGAATATCCATATCAAACGGAGTCCAAACGGGATAAAAATGGATGGAGCTTATTTTTGGAAAATATGGAAAATTCGGAAGGAAAATCAACACGAACCAGTGCCCGAGGTGGTCACGAGGCAGGGGGCGCCCCCCCTAGGGCGCGCCCCTGCCCTCGTGAGCCCACCGTAAGGCGGTTGACGCTCTTCTTTTGCCGCAAGAAAGCTAATATTCAGAAAAAAATCACGGTGAAGGTTTCAGGCCAATCGGAGTTACGGATCTCCATATATATACGAAACGGTGAAACAGAGCCAGGACAGAACGTAGAACCAGAGAGAGACAGAGAGATAGATCCAATCTCGGAGGGGCTCTCGCCCCTCCCACGCCATGGGAGCCAAGGACCAGAGGGGAAACCCTTCTCCCATCTAGGGAGGAGGTCAAGGAAGAAGAAGAAGAAGGGGGGCCCTCTCCCCCTCGCTTCTGGTGGAGCCGGAGTGCCACCGGGGGCCATCATCATCACCGCCATCTTCACCAACAACTTCACCGCCATCATCACAAACTCTTCTCCCCTCTATGCAGCGGTGTAACCTCTCTCTTACCCGTTGTAATCTCTACTTAAACATGGTGCTCAACGCTATATATTATTTCCCAATGATGTATGGCTATCCTATGATGTTTGAGTAGATCTGTTTTGTGCTAATGGCTATTTGATGATCGTGATTGGTTTGAGTTGTATGTTTTATTATTGGTGCTATACTATGGTGCTCTCCGTGTCGCGCAAGCGTGAGGGATTCCCGCTGTAGGGTTTGCAATATGCTTATGATTTGCTTATGGTGGGTGGCGTGAGTGACAGAAGCACAGACCTGAGTAAGTAGGTTGTTTGCGTATGGGATAAAGGGGACTTGATGCTTTAATGCTATGGTTGGGTTTTACCTTAATGAATCTTTAGTAGTTGCGGATGCTTGCTAGAGTTCCAATCATAAGTGCATATGATCCAAGTAGAGAAAGTATGTTAGCTTATGCCTCTCCCTCAAATAAAATTGCAATAATGATTACCAGTCTAGTTATCGATTGCCTAGGGACAAATAACTTTCTCGTAACAACAAACTCTCTACTAAATCTAACTTAGTTGTGTCTTTATCTAAACAGCCCCTAATTTTTATTTACTTGCTCTTTATTATCTTGCAAACCTATCCAACAATACCTACAAAGTACTTCTAGTTTCATACTTGTTCTAGGTAAAGCGAACGTCAAGCGTGCGTAGAGTTGTATCGGTGGTTGATAGAACTTGAGGGAATATTTGTTCTGCCTTTAGCTCCTCGTTGGGTTCGACACTCTTACTTATCGAAAGAGGCTACAATTGATCCCCTATACTTGTGGGTTATCAAGACCTTTTTCTGGCGCCGTTGTCGGGGAGCAATAGCGTGGGGTGAATATTCTCGTGTGTGCTTGTTTGCTTTATCACTAAGTAATTTTTATTTGTTGTTCTTAGTTGTTTTCTATCTTTAGTTACGGGTAGAAAACGCAAAATACCAAAAAAAATAGTTGTACCTACTAAACCAATGGTTGAAGAACCACTCAAAATCTATCACACTGCTGAAGCTTATTACTTGGATCATCTTCGATCCCTATGTGCTCGTGCTGAAACCCCAACTAGCTTAGTTGAGGGCAAATCTTTAGATGAGCACGCTTGTTATGTGCGACACCGAATATCTGAAAAAGGGAAAATTTTACTGGGTCAAATTCATCGTTTGCAATGCTATGCTTGGAATTTATGCGAAATATATGATATTACTTGTTGTTCTGAAAACCCTAAGAAACACCTTCCCTATCAATGTGAATTTAGTGATAATGGAATCGTATCTTTGTATGATAAGGGTGTTTATAGTTACTATGATGTTCAACAAATTGAAGAATTTGTTGCTTTTAAGGGTGCTTATGAAATTGCTTCTTTGATTGAAATGTATGATGCTACTCTTTACAAATCTGAAAATTTTGACATACTTAAATGTTGCTATGATAATTATGATTCTAATGCCTATGTTGAACTATATATTAAGGACTACCCCGCTGTCCAAGAAGAGACTAATATTTTGCAGGAGTCTATGGAGGAAGAAATTGATGAAACTGTGAGCTCATTGGATGAAAAAGATGAGGAGGAGAGCGAAGAATAAAAGGAGGAAGAGCGGATTAGCTACCCGTGCCCACCTTCTAATGAGAGTAACTCTTCAACTCATACATTGTTTAATTTCCCTTCATGCTTACCGAAGGATGATTGCTATGATGACTATTATGATCCCGTTGATTCTCTTGAAATATCCCTTTTTGATGATGCTTGCTATGCTTGTGGCCAAGATGCCAATATGAATTATGCTTATGGAGATGAACTTGCTATAGTTCCTTATGTTAAACATGAAATTGTTGCTATTGCACCCACGCATGATAGTCCTATTATCTTTTTGAATTCTCCCGATTGCACTATATCAGAGAAGTTTGCACTTATTAAGGATTACATTGATGGGTTGCCTTTTACCGTTGCACATGATGATTTTGATGAATATAATATGCATGTGCTTGCTGCTCCTACTTGCAATTATTATGAGAGAGGAACTATATCTCCACCTCTCTATGTTTCCAATACGATAAAATTGCAAGAAACTGTTTATACTATGCATTGGCCTTTACTATGTGTGCATGAATTGTTCTTTTATGACATGCCGATGCATAGGAAGAGAGTTAGACTTCGTCATTGCTTGATATATGTTACTTTGTGCTCACTACTAAATTACAAATCATTTCTAATTAAAATTGGCTTTGATATACCTTGGGATCCGGGTGGATCCATTACTTGAGCACTATATGCCTAGCTTAATGGCTTTAAAGAAAGCGTTGCCAGGGAGACAACCCAGAAGTTTTAGAGAGTCATTTATTTCTGTTGAGTGCTTGCATATAGTTTAAGAACAACAAAAATAAAGAGGGGAACCCAAAGCTTTTTCAAAAAGAAAAGTGAAAGTGAGAGGGACGAGCATTGTGAAAGTGGGGGACGTCCTTGAACTTTGTTCATGCCCATGGGAACTTTGTGAATCTTAATTACAGAAACCTTTCAAAAAAATAATTATCCCCTTGTACAATTTCATTGTATTATAAAAATAATGTGCCAAGGTTTGCCTTTAGGATGTTTACATTTGCTTGATGGTTTGTACGGCGCAGGACAGAAACTTTGGCTGTAGTGCGCGATTTTACATTTTTAGCTGGAACTTCAAATGGTTCCTATTCTTTTTGCACTGTCTTCCTATACAAATTGTTTATTTTTTCTAATTTTGGTAGAATTTTTCAAGTATCATAAGTATGGTGAATGTTCAGATTTCTACAGACTGTTCTGTTTTAGACAGATTCTGTTTTTGATGCATAGTTTGCTTGTTTTGATGAACCTATCAATTTATATCAGTGGATTAAGCCATTAAGAAGTTATATTACAGTAGACACAATGCAAAAACTAAATATGAATTGGTTTGCAATAGTACTTAGAGTAGTGATTTGCTTTATTATACTAACGGATCTTACCGAGTTTTCTGTTGAAGTTTTGTGTGGATGAAGTGTTCGATGATTGAGAAGGTTTCGATGTGAGAAGAAGGAAGAGAGGCAAGAGCTCAAGCTTGGGGATTCCTGAGGCACCACAAGTAAATATTCAAGGAGACTCAAGCGTCTAAGCTTGGGGATGCTGGGGAGGCATCCCCTCTTTCTTCAACAAATATCGGTATGTTTTCGGATTCGTTTCGTTCATACGATATGTGCAAGTCTTGGAGCGTCTTTTGCATTTAGGTTTTTATTTTTTATGCATCATGCTGGTATGAGATGGTCCTTGGTTGATTTATAGAATGCTCTTTACACTTCACTTATATCTTTTGAGTATGGCTTTATAGAATGCTTCATGTGCTTCACTTATATCATTTGAAGTTTGGATTGCCTATTTCTCTTACTTAGACAACCGCCATTTGTAGAATGCTCTTTTTCTTCACTTATACTTGTTAGAGCGGGGGCATATCTTTTGTAGAAAGAATTAAACTCTCGTGCTTCACTTATATCTATTTAGAGAGATGACAGGAACTGGTTATTCACATGGTTAGTCATAAAATCCTACATAAACTTGTAGATCGCTGAATATGATATGTTTGATTCATTGCAATAGTTTTGCGATATAAAGATGGTGATATTAGAGTCATGCTAGTCGAGTAATTGTGAAATTGAGAAATACTTGTGTTGAGGTTTGCAAGTCCCGTAGCATGCACGTATGGTGAACCGTTATGTAACGAAGTCGGAGCATGAGGTGTTTATTGATTGTCTTCCTTATGAGTGGCGGTCGGGGACGAGCGATGGTCTTTTCCTACCAATCTATCCCCCTAGGAGCATGCGCGTAGTACTTTGTTTCGATGACTAATAGATTTTTGCAATAAGTATGTGAGTTCTTTATGACTAATGTTGAGTCCATGGATTATACGCACTCTCACCCTTCCATCATTGCTAGCCTCTCTAGTACCGTGCAACTTTCGCCGGTACCATAAACCCACCATATACCTTCCTCAAAACAGCCACCATACCTACCTATCATGGCATTTCCATAGCCATTCCGAAATATATTGCCATGCAACTTCCATCATCATGATATACATGACTTGAGCATTTATTGTCATATTGCTTTGCATGATCGTAAGATAGCTAGCATGATGTTTTCATGGCTTGTCCGTTTTTTGATGTCATTGCTATGATAGATCATTGCACATCCCGGTACACCGCCGAAGGCATTCATATAGAGTCATATCTTTGTTCTAGATATCCAGTTGAATATTGAGTTGTAAGTAAATAAAAGTGTGATGATCATCATTATTAGAGCATTGCCCAAAAAAAAGAGAGGCCAAAGAAGCCTAAAAAGGGGAGGGGGGCCAAAGAAGCCTGCAAAAAAGGGGCAATGTTACTATCCTTTTACCACACTTGTGCTTCAAAGTAGCACCATGTTCTTCATATAGAGAGTCTCTTGAGTTATCACTTTCATATACTAGTGGGAATTTTCATTATAGAACTTGGCTTGTATATTCCAACAATGGGCTTCCTCAAATGCCCTAGGTCTTCATGAGCAAGCAAGTTGGACGCACACCCACTTAGTTTCAGTTTGAGCTTTCATATACTTATAGCTCTAGTGCATCCGTTGCATGGCAATCCCTACTCACTCACATTGATATCTATTGATGGGCATCTCCATAGCCCGTTGATACGCCTAGTTGATGTGAGACTATCTTCTCCTTTTTGTCTTCTCCACTTAACCCCCATCATCATATTCTATTCCAACTATAGTGCTATGTCCATGGCTCACGCTCATGTATTGCGTGAAAGTTGAAAATGTTTGAGAACGTCAAAAGTATGAAACAATTGCTTGGCTTGTCATCGGGGTTGTGCATGATGTGCATATTTTGTGTGGTGAAGATGGAGCATAGCCAGACTATATGATTTTGTAGGGATGAGCTTTCTTTGGCTATGTTATTTCAATAAGACATAATTGCTTGGTTGGTATGCTTGAAGTATTATTATTTTTATGTCAAAGGATAGATTATTGCTTTGAATCACTCGTGTCTTAATATTCATGCCATGATTAGACATATGATCAAGATTATGCTAGGTAGTATTCCACATCAAAAATTATCTTTTTTATCATTTACCTACTCAAGGACGAGCAGGAATTAAGCTTGGGGATGCTGATACGTCTCCGTCGTATCTAATTTTTGATTGCTCCATGCCAATATTATTCAACTTTCATATACTTTTTGGCAACTTTTTATATTATTTTTGGGACTAACATATTGATCCAGTGCCCAGTGCCAGTTCCTGTCTATTGCATGTTTTTGGTTTCGCAGAATATCCATATCAAACGGAGTCCAAACGGGATAAAAACTGACGGAGCTTATTTTTGGAAAATATGGAAAATTCGGAAGGAAAATCAACGCGAACCAGTGCCCAAGGTGGTCACGAGGCAGCCCCCCAGGGCGCGCCCCTACCCTTGTGAGCCCACCATAAGGCGGTTGACGCTCTTCTTTTGCCACAAGAAAGCTAATAATCGGAAAAAAATCACGGCGAAGGTTTCAGGCCAATCGGAGTTACGGATCTCCATATATATATATGAAACGGTGAAACAGAGCCAGGACAGAACACAGAACCAGAGAGAGACAGAGAGATAGATCCAATCTCGGAGGGGCTCTCTCCCCTCCCACGCCATGGGAGCCAAGGACCAGAGGGGAAACCCTTCTCCCATCTAGGGAGGAGGTCAAGGAAGAAGAAGAAGAAGGGGGGCCCTCTCCCCCTCGCTTCCGGTGGCACCAGAGTGCCACCGGGGGCCATCATCATCACCGCCATCTTCACCAACAACTTCACCGCCATCATCACCAACTCTTCCCCCCTCTATGCAGCGGTGTAACCTCTCTCTTACCCGCTGTAATCTCTACTTAAACATGGTGCTCAACGCTATATATTATTTCCCAATGATGTATGGCTATCCTATGATGTTTGAGTAGATCTGTTTTGTCCTAATGGCTATTTGATGATCGTGATTGGTTTGAGTTGTATGTTTTATTATTGGTGCTGTCCTATGGTACTCTCCGTGTCGCGCAAGCGTGAGGGATTCCCGCTGTAGGGTTTGCAATATGCTTATGATTTGCTTATGGTGGGTGGCGTGAGTGACAGAAGCACAGACCCGAGTAAGTAGGTTGTTTGCGTATGGGATAAAGGGGACTTGATTCTTTAATGTTATGGTTGGGTTTTACCTTAATGAATCTTTAGTAGTTGCGGATGCTTGCTAGAGTTCCAATCATAAGTGCATATGATCCAAGTAGAGAAAGTATGTTAGCTTATGCCTCTCCCTCAAATAAAATTGCAATAATGATTACCGGTCTAGTTATCGATTGCCTAGGGACAAATAACTTTCTCGTAACAACAAACTCTCTACTAAATCTAACTTAGTTGTGTCTTTATCTAAACAGCCCCTACTTTTTATTTACTTGCTCTTTATTATCTTGCATACCTATCCAACAATACCTACAAAGTACTTCTAGTTTCATACTTGTTCTAGGTAAAGCGAACATCAAGCGTGCGTAGAGTTGTATCGGTGGTTGATAGAACTTGAGGGAATATTTGTTCTGCCTTTAGCTCCTCGTTGGGTTCGACACTCTTACTTACCGAAAGAGGCTACAATTGATCCCCTATACTTGTGGGTTATCATATGCTGTTTTCCACAGATTTGAGGCTTTCCACAGATGGCATGTATATTGTTGGATGTCCATCCAATGGCCGTCGTGCTTCTTCAATCTCTGTTGTTCCTGCTCCGGCCGCTCAAACAAGCGCCGGCGGGACTGCCTACTCCCTCCTCCCCGCGGCCGGCTGTGCTGCCGCGCAGGCCTCACCGCCCCACAGTACTCCCATCGCTGGCCTAGCCATCCCTCTACTCACCCACACCTGCTTTTATTCTCCAGCGACGGCAGATGAACCAGTAAACCCTCGTACAGTCGTACTCCCCTCCGCATGGGAAACAAAAACAACTGCCGAGTCTTCCCTGCCTCCGTGTCGTTCCCTTCCTAGGCCTCGCCGTCGTCCACCGCCCTGGTGCTCTCGGCGTGGCGTGGTCAACGTGGTCAACGACCGACATGTATCTGAAGTGGACTATACGTGGAGAGGCTGACAGCTGGGTCCACGGCCGCATGCAAGGAAATGCCTCCTTATTACGCGCAAAATAATGATTCCTCCACCTGACATCTGGGACCCACCGAAAGGGCCTCTGTATTTCGCGAAAAAAATGTTACCGCCGCTGACAGCTCGGACCCACCAGCTATATCTTCGCACGCAAGGAAGTGCCTCCTTATTACGCACAAAAAAATGAATACTCCCCCTGCTAGCTGGGACCCAGTATAGTGGGCCTACTAAGTTGACGGGGATGAAGGGCTTTGTCAACTTAGTCAATATGCACGATTCTAGCTCGACTGATCGTATGATGTCCATCCAACGGCCGTAGTGCTTCTTCAACCTTTGGTCTTCTTGCTCCAGCCGCCCAAAGCAGCGCCGGTCGTGCCGCCTGCTCCTGCCTCCCGTGGCCGGCTGTGCTGCCGCGGAGGCCTCACCGCCCCCATACTACTCCCACCGCTGGCCAGTCCATCCCTCCACTCCACTCACCCACACCCCCTGTTATTCTGCGGCGACGGTAGCGCAGCCGAACCAGTGAACCCTCGTACTCCTCTCCGCGTGGGCATCCACTGTCGCATCTTCCCTGGCTCCGCATTGTCCCCTTCCTAGGCCTCGCCGTCGTCCACCGCGTGGTGCTCTCGGCGCGGCATGGTCAATGTGGTCAACGACCGAATTCCGTTGGAAGAATACTGTACGTGGAGAGGCTGATAGCTGGGTCCACGACAGCCGCAAGGAAGTGCCTCCTTATTACACAGAAAATAATTATTCCTCCACCTGACAGCACAGACCCACCGGAGGCCCACCAGTATTTCGCGAAAAAAACATTTACCCCTAACTGTTGGGACCCACCCGACGGGACACCGTATTTCACGAAAAAAACGTTCCCCCTGCTGTCAGCTCAGACCCACCGAAAGTGCCTCCTTATTACGCACAAAAAAATGAATACCCCCTGCTAGCTGGGACCCACCTTGGTGGGAGGCTGACTTGTGGGCCTACTAATTTGACGGGGATGGAGGGCTTTGTCAACTTAGTTAATATAAACGATTCTAGCTCCAGTGACCGTACGATGTCCATCCAACGGCCGTAGTGGTTCTTCAACCTTTGGTCTTCTTGCTCCAGCCGCCCAAAGCAGCGCCGGTCGTGCCGCATGCTCCTGCCTCCCATGGCCGGATGTGCTGCCGCGGAGGCCTCACCGCCCCCTACTATTCCCACAGCTGGTCAGGCCCTGCGGCGGCGGCAGCCTCACACCGCAGCCGAACCAGTGAACCCTCGTACTCCTCTCCGCGTGGGCTTCCACTGCCGCGTCTCCCCTGGCTCCGCGTCGTCCCCTTCCTAGGCCTCACCGTCGTCCACCGCCCTGGTTCTCTCGGCGCGGCGTGGTCAACGTGGTTAAGGAACGACTTCCATCGGACATGGACTGTACGTGGAGAGGCTGATAGCTGGGTCCAGGGCTGCAGCAAGGAAGTGCCTCCTTATTACCCGGAAAATAATGATTCCTCCACCTGACAGCTGGGACCCACCCGACGTGCCACTGTATTTCACGAAAAAAATGTTTCCCCCTGACTGCTGGGACCCACCAGCTACATCTTCGCACGCAAGGAAGTGCGTCCGGGCAAAAAAAACGATTCGCCCCCCGACTGCTGGGACCCACCAGCTACATCTTCGCACGCAAGGAAGTGTGTCTGGGCAAAAAAAAATGATTCGCCCCCTGACTGCTGGGACCCACCAGCTACATCTTCGCATGCAAGGAAGTGCCTGACAGTCGGGACCCACCTGGTCGAAGCGTACGTAGCGTTGTCATTCTGGTCGCGAACGTGTACGTACATATATACTAGTGGATGTAGAGGCGCGCACGTAGCATGTACACGTACGTACAACGGCCAGGGTGCAAGAAAGAAAATACGGCACGTATGCGTACTTACGGGCGGGGTCTCAAACGCCTACTCACGCATACGTACGGCGAGGGCTCGTGTACATGGTTGGGTCAGAATGGAGAAACAACGTCGTCGTCGTGTTCATGGGGAGGCAACGGAATGCGTCGTGTTCATGGGGAGGCAACGGAATGCGCCGTGTTCATCGGGAGGCAACGGAATGCGTGGGAGCCAACCGGCTGGGTCGGAACGGAATGTGTAGTCGTGTTCATCGGGAGGACTTGGACGGAACAGGCGATGGAAACGAGGCATGTCGTACCGCAGAACGGAGGAAACGGACCTCCTACGGTCGAAACGGGGGTCCTGTTGATCGGGAGGGGTGTGGCGTACCACAAAACGGAGGAAACGGACCTCCTATGGTCGAAACGGGGGTCTTGTTGATAGGGAGGGGTGTGGCGTACTGCAAAACGGACGAAACAGACCTCCTACGGTCGAAACAGGGGTCCTGTTCATCGGGAGGGGTGTGGCGTACCGCAAAACGGGACTCCACGGGATACTGTTCATCTCCACCGTCGACCTCCTCCAGCCTCCACGGGCTACCGTCAACCTCCTCCAGCCTCCACGGGCTCCTGTTCATCCAGCCCTCCACACCACGGGGTCCTGTTCAACCACCCCTCCACGGGCATCCCTCCACCGTCTGCTGTTCATCCAGCCCTCCACACCACGGGGTCCTGTTCATCCAGAGGCAACACCACCGCTCACTGTTCATCCACCCCCCGCAACGCTCACTGTTCATCCAATCGATCAACTTCAGTTAGCAGCAGTAGTGAAGGAATCGCTCGATCTGGTTCAGTTAACAGCCATCGATCGATCGCTCGGGTTCAGTAACGCGTAGCCTGCAGTGCAATCGCTCGGGTTCAGCCATCGATCGATCGCTCGGGTTCAGTAACGCGTAGCCTGCAGTGCAATCGCTCGGGTTCAGTTAGAGCCCAACGCCTCGCTCTGGTTCAGTTAGAGCCAATGCCTCGCACACACGCACGTACGTGTACGAGAGAAACGCGCATCGCTCAGCCCCCGACCTCCCACCGTAACTGGGAACTCCCCGAAATTTTCCACCCCCTCGCTTCTACCATGGTTTTTTCCGTCATGGATGGCCCAAAGAATGCCATGTAGCTGCGTCTCCGGCCCGCCCAGGACGACAAGCCCATTTTCTGTCATGATTCTTTGTCATAGAAGTAGGAGCCCACCACATCTATGATGATACCGGGTTTTGTCACAATTATCGTCATAGAAGTGTCATATGTATGACAGAAAAAAATTTCGTTCGGCCCAAAATGTCATGGATGTGTCTTTTTTTGTAGTGTTGATGTCTACTACACAACCTTCTTCTTGTAGACGTTGTTGGGCCTCCAAGTGCAGAGGTTTGTAGGACAGTAGCAAATTTCTCTCAAGTGGATGACCTAAGGTTTATCAATCCGTGGGAGGCGTAGGATGAAGATGGTCTCTCTAAAACAACCCTGCAACCAAATAACAGAGAGTCTCTTGTGTCCCCAACACACCCAATACAATGGTAAATTGTATAGGTGCACTAGTTCGGCGAAGAGATGGTGATACAAGTGCAATATGGATGGTAGATATATGTTTTTGTAATCTGAAAATATAAAAACAGCAAGGTAACTAATGATAAAAATGAGCACAAACGGTATTGCAATGCTAGGAAACAAGGCCTAGGGTTCATACTTTCACTAGTGTAAGTTCTCTCAACAATAATAACATAATTAGATCATATAACTTTCCCTCAACATGCAACAAAGCGTCACTCCAAAGTCACTAATAGCGGAGAACAAACGAAGAGATTATGGTAGGGTACAAAACCACCTCAAAGTTATCCTTTCTAATCGATCTATTAAAGAGTCCGTAGTAAAATAACACGAAGCTATTCTTTCCGTTCGATCTATCATAGAGTTTGTACTAGAATAACACCTTAAGACACAAATCAACCAAAACCCTAATGTCACCTCGATACTCCAATGTCACCTCAAGTATCCGTGGGTATGATTATACGATATGCATCACACAATCTCAGATTCATCTATTCAACCAACACAAAAGTACTTCAAAGAGTGCCCCAAAGTTTCTACCGGAGAGTCAAGACGAAAACATGTGCCAACCCCTATGCATAGGTTCATGGGCGGAACCCGCAAGTTGATCACCAAAACATACATCAAGTGAATCAATAGATTAACCCATTGTCACCATGGTTATCCCACGCAAGACATACATCAAGTGTTCTCAAATCCTTAAAGACTCAATCCGATAAGATAACTTCAAAGGGAAAACTCAATCCATTACAAGAGAGTAGAGGGGGAGAAACATCATAAGATCCAACTATAATAGCAAAGCTCGCGATACATCAAGATCGTGCCACCTCAAGAACACGAGAGAGAGAGAGAGATCAAACACATAGCTACTGGTACATACCCTTAGCCCCGAGGGAGAACTACTCCCTCCTCTTCATGGAGAGCACCGGGATGATGAAGATGGCCACCAGAGAGGGATTTCCCCTCCGACAGGGTGCCGAAACGGGTCTAGATTGGTTTTCGGTGGCTACGGAGGCTTCTGGCGGCGGAACTCCTGATCTATTATGCTCCTCGAAGTTTTTATGGTATATGGGGATATATAGGAGGAAGAAGTACGTCGGTGGACCTCCGGGCTGTTCACGAGGCATGGGGCGCGCCCAGGGGGTGGGCGCGCCCCCCACCCTCGTGGGCAACCCGGGACTCTCCTAGTCCATCTCCGATACTCCGTGGGCATCTTCTGGTCCAAAAATAAGTTCCGTGAAGTTTCAGGTCAATTGTACTCCATTTGATTTTCCTTTTCTGCGATACTCTAAAACAAGGAAAAAACAGAAACTGCCACTGGGCTCTGGGTTAATAGGTTAGTCCCAAAAATAATATAAAAGTGTATAATAAAGCCCATAGACATCCAAAACAGATAATATAATAGCATGGAACAATAAAAAATTATAGATACGTTGGAGACGTATGAGGGAGCGCGCGCTCTCGGGCGCCAAAACGCCATTGTCATGTCATGATACACATCATAATAAATAATGTACTGTTAGATGTCTTGCATGACAATAAATAAGATAATCTATGATACTATGCATTACAAATGTAGTATCATATGACTACGGGTGGTCTTGGAGCATCTCTAGTACTCCCTCCATCTGGGAAAAGTTGTCTTTATGACGATTTTACAGAAAACCCCTCCCCAAACTCCTGACACAACCCGCACTCCTCGTCTTCTCCAGTCGGTGCTCCGCCGCTCTGACACAGGCGTATGGACGCCGGAGCTCCCCTGCGCCGCGCTGCTCCCCTGCTCTCCTGCACGTCCTCCGCTGCCGCCGCAGCTGCCTCCTCCGCCGCTCCCTTTTGCCTCGCGAAGCTCCCCTGCCTCCCTTGCCTGCCTCCCGAATCTCCCCTCTTTCACCCCCAAAATTGCTTCTTCTTCCTCCCGCCGTGTCTCTTGCTCGCGCCCACCACCTCCCTCCTAGCATTGATGGAAGAAGCGTGGCTAGCCCTCGGCCTGGCAGCCGGCGACGTGGCCTTCCCACCCCCGCCTCCCCCCGGCACTGCCGCTCCGACCCCTGTGGCGTGGGGAGAGGCCGCGATGGCGCGACAGGAGACGATGGCCAAGGAGTCGTCTACGCAGGCGGTGAGATGGATCGTGTCCAGTTGCGCCAACTCGAGCGGCCTGGCCGTGGCCATCGTCGACGCCAACACCATCATCTCTAGCGGCGCCGCGCTCGCCTCCACTACGGGCCGGCTGGTCAATGTGCCCAAGATCCTCGAGGAGGTGCGCGACGCCGTAGCGCGTCGGAGACTCGCGCTCCTGCCCACCCGCGTCGAGACTGTCGAGCCCGCCCCTGAGTTCGTCAAGAGAGGTCGAATGTTTACTTTAGCCGGCCCAGACCTCATACTGCTGTTTTCATCTGCTGAATAGAGCTTAAGCTCTGCACTTTCATGGACTGAAGTTCATTTTACTCGTTGTATTCATATGACCCAAAGCTTGTTCTGAATGCTATCTTGGGAATATCTTCTTCACGAATGCGAATCTGATGATAACCCATACGGAGATCAAGCTTGGAGAATACTTGAGCACCTTTGAGTTGTTCGAACAGCTCATTGATGTTGGGAAGTGGGTATTTGTTCTTGATGGTCTTCTTGTTCACCGGACGGTAATCAACACAAAGTCGGTCCGTTCCATCCTTCTTCTTCACAAAAAGAACACCACAACCCCACGCAGAAGAACTAGGCCGGATGAGACCCATTCTTTCTTGCTCATCGAGTTGCTTCTTCAGCTCCTTCAACTCTTCAGGTCCGAGCTTGTAAGGACGCTTGCACACAGGTTCCGTGCCAGGCTCAAGTTCAATAACGAATTCAACTGGCCGGTGCAGAGGCATTCCTGGGAGCTCTTCTGGAAAGACGTCTTGATATTCGCAAACGACTGGAATTTGAGAGATGGCATCCAATTCACCCTTCTCATTGAGAGAAAACAGACGAATGGTATTATCCCGAGCGGCAAAGACAATTACATCCTCAGACGAATGAGTCAATTGAATCTGCCTGGCTGCACAATCAAGCTGAGCCTTGTGCTTAGAAAGCCAATCCATCCCGAGAATAAGATCAATATCCGAGTTACCAAGAACCATTGGGGAAGAAAGGAACTTGTAGTCGCCCAATGTGATAGTAACATCTGGCACCTCCAGACTAGCACTCAAACGTTTACCAGGAGAAACGATATCCATTTGTTTACCCAAATGAGAAGAAACGAACTCATGCTTGGTAAAAAAATGGCTTAGACATGAAACAATGCGATGCACCCGTGTCAAAAAGAACTCTTGCAGGAATATCATTAACAGGAAGGTTACCCATGATCACATCTGACGAGTCCTCTGCCTGAGCTGCATTCACCATATTGACCTTGACGTGCTTGGGGTTATGCTTGACCATAGCTGTACTTGCCGATCTCACATGAGGAGGAGGAGGAAGACGCCTCTGGTTGAGACACTTGTTGGCATAGTGACCCTTCTGTTGGCACTTGTTGCACGTGACCTCTGAAAGCGGACGGTGATACGGAGCACTCGATCTTGGAGCTTGAGACGGAGTCTTGTTCTGAAAGCCTGGGTTGGGTGGGTGGGAAGAACCACTACCACCTTTACTCTTCTGCTGATACGGCTGATGGAACGGAGGAGGAGGAAGCCAAAACTTCTGCTGCTTGGCCACTTGAGTAGAGGAAGAAGGAGTAACATCTCTAACTCGCTTCCTGGAAGCATCACACCTCAACTGAGCAGCCTCTTGCTTCAGTGCCATGTTGTAGAACTCATCGTACCTCAAGGGCTCAAAGAGAACAAGAGCGAGCTGAATATCTTCTCTGAGACCACCCCTGAACTGATATATCATGCTCTTCTCATCAGGCACGTCCTGCTTGGCAAAGCGGCAAGCTTCTGGAACAATTTGTTGTAGTCATAGACAGACAAAGAGCCTTGCTTCAGATTGCGGAATTCCTCACGCTTGCTTTCAACCACGCTCTGCGGAATATGATGAGCTCGGAAATCTCGACGGAAATCATCCCAAGTGATAACACGTCCACCTCTGGAATCCTTGTACAGCTGGAACCATTCTGCAGCTTGATCTTTGAGTTGGAAGGAAGCGAACTTGACAAAGTCCTCAGGCCTGACGTTACTACACTCGAAATGCTTACACAGATCCACAAGCCAATCATCAGCATCGGTTGCCTCAACACAATTGCTGAAAGTCTTTGGCCCGTTAGCAAGGAACTGGTTGAGTGTAGCAAAGTGACTCTGACTGCTGCCTTGATTCCCCTGACTGCCTTGATTGCGCTCTTGGAGAATTTGCATGATCAGCTGTGTGTTTGCATTGGTTGCGGCCATCATAGCTTGCCATGCCTCTGGAGGAGGTGGAGGCGGTGGCGGATCTTGATTCTAGTTCTGACTGGTGCTCTTAGCGGGAGCCATCCTGAAGAGGTTGACCACCGTTAGCACATAGACAGATAAATATTGAAGCTGAATCCAATGGAATGAAAATTGCAACATATAGTCTTCACATCCGAACAAAATGAACGAATGCATTCCTCTTCAAATGGTCACATATCCATAAATTGAGAAGCCACGTAGAATTAAGGTAGAGAAATAAATCAACAAGGTATGGATCAAGAATGAATAATCGGTAAGAAATCCCAATCTCAAACCAATATCCGTGGAAGAAAAACTAGAGCTACTAGAATTCCCACCTATGAAACTCCCGAACCTTTCCGGTTATGCAATCAGGTGTTGGGGATACAGGGGAAGCATAATATCTCACCCAAACTAGCAAATCCTACATCCAGCTGTATCCATCCTTCAACACATAACCAAGAAAACTTCGGAAACCATCTACCTCAACCTTCGAAAAGCATCAGTTATACAAGTTATGGCGATACTCCCGAACTCCCGCCCCAGTACTGGGTGGCGTCGAGGTTTTCTCACCAACGAACTGCATAAAAGAGATTTTCGATGTCGTCGAACATATCTCAAGTATTCCAGAATTGCAACGATAAAATTATGATGACAATAGCTTAGAGCTCAACTCCCCGGGACACTTCCACTAAACCCCTGACAGGAGGCACCAAGACAATGTTCTCATCATAAGCCATCGGAACGATTCCAAGATACTCGCGTGATCCTAAAATTTTTTTTTAGTGAAATTTGAGAAGAGAAGAGTCAAAACTCTACGTCAGGATGCCTTACCAGAGCGATGAGGAGACTGGGAAGTAAAAAGAATTCCTAAGCTCTCCGATATATAATTCCTAAAGACTCAAAACATTTTCTAGACACAACTCGGCTGCTAAAAACGATCAAGCAATGGGGCTCCTAAGGTCGGGGAAGGCTCTGATTACCAACTTGTAACGCCCTCGATGCGGCTATAGCTCCCACGTGTCGAGGCATGACTTAGAGACATAACCGCATTGAAAGCAATGTCGCAAGTCAGGCAATCATCACAACATCCCATGTAATATATAATAAAAGGGGGAGATACATAGTTGGCTTACACTCGCCACGTCACATCAGAGTACATAAATAACATCCATCATACAAGCACTCATGGCCCGACTACGGCGCCAAAATGGAAGAAAACCCAACACGCGACAAGGCCCTGAATCGAACCCCAACTAGGCACCACTACTGATCATCAGGAAAAGACACGTAGTAACGCTGAGAGTCCTCGTCGAACTCCCACTTGAGCTCGTACTCGTCACCTGGAGCGGAATCACCTGGACCTGCATCTGGAGTTATAGTATATGTGAGCCACAAGGACTCAGCAATCTCGCACCCTCGCGATCAAGACTATTTAAGCTTATAGGAAGGATAAGGCAAATGTATGTGGAGCTGCAGCAAGCGACTAGCATTTATGGTGGCTAACTTATTCGCAAAAGAGAGCGAGAAGAGGAGGCAAAGCACGAGCGAGAATCTAAAGGAACAACCTGCGCAAGCATTACTCCAACACCGTGTCCACCTCCCGGACTCCGCCGAGAAGAGGCCATCACGGTAACACACTCGGTTGATTCATTTTAATTTAATTAAGGTTCACGTTATCTACAACCGGACATTAACAAATTCCCATCTGCCCATAACCGCGGGCACGGCTTTCGAAAGTTCAATCCCTGCAGGGGAGTCCCAACTTAGCCCATGACAAGCTCTCACGGTCAACAAAGGAATAGACCTCCACCCAAGACACACCGATCAGACTCGGCAACCCGGTACAACAAGACAAATCGACAGGTTAAAACAAGACCAGCAACACCGCCCGAATGTGCCGACAAATCCCGATAGGAGCTGCACATATCTCTTTCTCAGGGCACACTCAGATAGGTCAAGCTACGAGTAAAACCAACCCTCAAGTTTCCCCGAGGTGGCCCCGCAGGCTGCCCAGTTCGGACCAACACTCAGAGGGAGCACTGGCCCGGGGGGGGGGGGGTAAAATAAGATGACCCTTGAGTCTGCAGAACCCAAGGAAAAGAAAAGGCTAGGTGGCAAAAGGTAAAACCAAGGTTGGGCATTGCTGGAAAAGCTTTAATCAAGGCGAAATATCAAGGGGTTCCCATTATAACCCAACCGCGTAAGGAACGCAAAATCCGGGAACATAACACCGATATGACGGAAACTAGGGCGGCAAGAGTGGAACAAAACACTAGGCGAGAGGCCGAGCTTTCCATCCTTTACCAGGTATATAGATGCATTAAGATAACATAGTAATATAATGATATCCCAACAAGTAAATAAATGATGTTCCAACAAGGAACGGCCTCCAATCTTCACCTGCAACTAGCAACGCTATAAGAGGGGCTGAGCAAAGCGGTAGCATAGCCAATCAACGGTTTGCTAGGACAAGGTGGGTTAGAGTTTCAACATGGCAATTGGGAGGCTGACAAGCAAAAGGTAGGCATCGTAGCATTGGCATAGCAAGAGCGAGCAAACTAGCATAGCAAAGATAGTAGTGATTTCGAGGGTATGATCATCTTGCCTGCACAGTTGTCAGAGTTGACTGGATCCTCACAAGCAAACTCAACGGGCTCCTCGGTAGCGAACTCGTCTCCCGGCTCTACCCAACAAGAAAAACAAGCAACAAGGATACAATCAACCACGTGCAAGACCAAGCAATAAGATGAAATGATGATATGCTATGCGGGATGCGATGCGGGATGCAAAATGCAAGATATGACAGGAAATGCATGGACCTGGCCTCAACTTGGAATTCCAAGGGTGACACTGGAAAGATGAGATGAAATCGCTTGAAAACGATATAAAGAACGCCGGAATCGGAGTTACAGTTTGGAAATGGCAAGCGTTTTAAGAATGACACCGGTCTGCGATTTACAGCAAGTAGGCATCTAAATGCAATGCAACGAACATGCTACAGCCACCAAACATGACAACAAAATACATGGCAGGGATGCACACAAGATGCTTAACAAAAGACTAGCACTGAGCCACAGCCAATTCATCCATTAAGAGGTTCAAACAAGCATGGCAAAAACGCAAATGCAAAACAGATTCCAGACTTAGTGAAATTAACACTTGTCTGAAATTTCAGATCACGAAGCCCTCTTCAGAGCAGCAAAACAACATGATACATGACCTGATTAAGACAAGTAAGAACATGGCATGGAGCTACTCAACAAGATTAACAAAATACCCAAAGTGACCTGGGGCCAAAAGGGTTCACAAAATATACTAACGGGCACACGAACATAGCTAAAACACAATCAGTTTTCAGACTTAGTGAAAACTGAGACATGCTGAAATATAACTCACGAAGGCATGTAAACGAGCTCGATGCACTCACCAAGGTGCAAGTCATGGCAAGGCAGGCATACATCCATTAAGAAGGCATAAAATACTAGCTAGACATGGCAAGAACAATGGCATATCACGCACGGATCAACTTCAATAGCATCGGCAAAATCGCAAACGAGTTGACGATCTGCCCAGATTCACCACGAAGCAAAAGTAGAGCTCAATTGACTCAAGCTAGGGGGCTCCATAATTGCAAACAAAGACATGGATGGATAGAGCATAACATGATTAACAAAACTCCTTTACTGATCATCCTCAAAAGAGGCACGGATCACTAGCAAACAAGCTGAACATATGGCATCATGAACTAAATACTCCCAGACTTAGTGAAAACTACTAAGTCTCTGAAAACAGCTTAACCGGGTGCCTCACTTTGCAAGCTTGCACAAGTCACCTCACACATCCTAAAAATGCATGGGTTGTACCTCTGGAAAGAAGATAAAATCCTTAACAAAACATATGAAGGACTCACAGGCATAGCATGCACACAATAATCATGGCAAAAATGACAAAAGTCTAAGATGAACTAGCAGATCTGACAATTAACTCGCGAAGCCTCCTTCTAACAGCATTTTGGGCATCAAGATGAGCTCAAATGAAAATGATGCAATGGAATGAAATGATGTACTCATCGAGACGAACATGCTGATATGCTATATGCCTAAATCGGAGCTACGGATGCAAAGTTAAGGCAGGTCAAAGTTTGCATAAAAAATTAGGGTTTCGGGAGGAGAAAGTCAACCGGGATATTCTCAGATCTAGATCCAGATCGGGCACGGGAACCGAGGTCACCTGATTTACTGTAGCTGCTCGCTGGATCCAACGGGGAAGAAGGCTGGGGTCGGTGGAGAGGACCGGGCGGCGGTGGAGCTTGCTCCGGCCCGGCGGAGGGGGTGGCCCGCGGCGGCGCGGCGTGCTCCGGGCGGAGGCGGTGGGGCGGCGCCGGCCCGGTGAGGCGGCGAGCGGTGGCGGGGCGGCGGCCGGCGTCGGAGGAGAAGGGCGGCGGTGCGGGCGTCTACTCTGGCCCGCGGAGGCGGCGTCGGGGGCCGGCTACGGGCCTTCGGGCCCGGCGGCGGCGGTTGTGGCCGGTGCCACGTGGCAGCGTCCGGTTGGGCGCGGGGCGGCGGCGGGCGTGTCCGGCTAGGCCCCGGACATGTCCGTCGGCGCGGAGATGTTTTTTTTAGGGTTGGACGGGGAGAGATCCGAGATCCGAAAATGGGGGGCTATTTATAGGCATAAGTGGAGCTAGGAGAGTCCAAATGAGGTGCGGTTTTCGGCCACGCGATCGTGATCGAACGCTCTAGGACATGGAGTAGAGTTTGGTGGGTTTTGGGCCAAATTGGAGGGGTGTTGGGCTGCAACACACACGAGGCCTTTTCGGTCCCTCGGTTAACCGTTGGAGTATCAAACGAAGTCCAAATGGTACGAAACCTGACAGGTGGTCTACCGGTAGTAAACCAAGGCCGCTTGGAAAGTCTCGGCCCAATCCAGAAATATTTAATCCCCACACACGAAAGAAGGCTAGAAATGACCACCGGAGGAGAACGAAGCGCCGGAATGCAAAACGGACAACAGGGAAAATGCTCGAATGCATGAGATGGACACGTATACAAATGCAAAGCACATGATGACATGATATGAGATGCATGATAACGACAACAACACACGGAGAAAAAACCCGAACCCGAGGAAATAAATATAACTTAACGCCGGAAACGGCAAGAGTTGGAGTACAAATAGGGAAAGTTACATCCGGGGTGTTACACTAACGGAATGGGTCAAGTCAATCACATCATTCCTAATGATGTGATCCCGTTAATCAAATGACAACTCATGTCTATGGTTAGGAAACATAACCATCTTTGATCAACGAGCTAGTCAAATAGAGGCATACTAGTGACATTCTGTTTGTTTATGTATTCACACATGTACAATTTTTCCGATTAATACAATTCTAGCATGAATAATAAACATTTATCATGAAATAAGGAAATAAATAATAAATTTATTATTGCCTCTAGGGCATATTTCCTTCTGTCTCCCACTTGCACTAGAGTAAATAATCTAGTTCACATCACCATGTGATTTAACATCAATAATTCACATCACCATGTGATTAACACCCATAGTTCACATTGTCATGTGACCAACACCCAAAGGGTTTACTAGAGTCAATAATCTAGTTCACATCGCTATGTGATTAACACCCAAAGAGTACTAAGGTGTGATCATGTTTTGCTTGTGAGAGAAGTTTAGTCTACGGGTCTGCCACATTTAGATCCGTATGTATTTTGAAAATTTCTATGTCTACAATGCTCTGCACGGAGCTACTCTAGCTAATTGCCCCCACTTTCAATATGTATCCATATTGAGACTTAGAGTCATCTAGATCGATGTAAAAAGCTTGCACCGACGTAACTCTTTACAACGAACTCTTTTATCACCTCCATAACCGAGAAATATTTCCTTAGTCCTCTAAGGATAATTTTGACCACTGTCCAGTGATCTACTCCTAGATCACTATTGTACTCCCTTGCCAGAAAGATGCTAAGGTATACAATAGGACTGGTAAACAACATAACATACTTTATAGAACCTATGACTGAGGCATAGGGAATGACTTATCATTCTCTTTCTATTTTCTGCTGTGGTCGGGTTTTGAGTCTTTACTCAACTTCACACCTTGCAACACAGGCAAGAACTCCTTCTTTAACTGTTCCATTTTGAACTACTTCAAATCTTGTCAAGGTATGTACTCATTGAAATAACTTATCAAGTGTCTTGATCTATCTCTATAGATCTTGATGCTCAATGTGTAAGCAGCTTCATCGAGGTCTTTCTTTGAAAAACTCCTTTATGCTTTCCAGAAAATTATACATTCTTTCCGATCAACAATATGTCATTCACATATACTTATCAGAAATGCTATAGCGATCCCACTCAGTTTCTTGTAAATACAGGCTTCACCACAAGTCTGTATAAAACTATATGCTTTGATTAACTCATCAAAGCGTATATTCCAACTCTGAGATGCTTGCACCAACCCATAGATGGATTGCTGGAGCTTGCACATTTTGTTAGCACCTTTAGGATCGACAAAACCTTCTGGTTGCATCATATACAACTCTTCTTTAAGAAATCCATTAAGGAATGTAGTTTTGACATCCATTTGCCAGATTTCATAAAATGTGGCAATTTGCTAACATGATTCGGACAGACTTAAGCATCACTACGAGTGAGAAAATCTCATCGTAGTCAACAGCTTGAACTTTGTCAAAACCTTTTTCGACAAGTCTAGCTTTGTAGATAGTAACACTACTATCAGCGTCCGTCTTCCTCTTGAAGATCCATTTATTCTTAATGACTCACCGATCATCGGGCAAGTCAATCAAAGTCCATACTTTGTTCTCATACATGGATCCCATCTCAGATTTCATGGCCTCAAGCCATTTCGCGGAATCTAGGCTCATCATCGCTTCCTCATAGTTCGTAGGTTCGTCATGGTCAAGTAACATGACATCCAACACAGGATTACTGTACCACTCTAGTGCGGATCTCACTCTGGTTGACCTACGAGGTTCGGTAGTAACTTGATCTGAAGTTTCATGATCATCATCATTAGCTTCCTCACTAATTGGTGTAGGTTTCATAGGAACCGATTATTGTGATGAACTACTCTCCAATAAGGGAGCGGGTACAATTATCTCATCAAGTTCTACTTTCCTCCCACTCACTTCTTTTGAGAGAATCTCCTTCTCTAGAAAGGATCCATTCTTAGCAACGAATGTCTTGCCTTCGGATCTGTGATAGAAGGTGTACCCAACTGTCTCCTTTGGGTATCCTATGAAGACACATTTCTCCGATTTGGGTTTGAGCTTATCAGGATGAAACTTTTTCACATGAGCATCGCAACCCCAAACTTTAAGAAACGACAACTTTGGTTTCTTGCCAAACCACAGTTCATATGGCGTCGTCTCAACGGATTTAGATGGTGTCCTATTTAACGTGAATGCAGCTGTCTCTAATGCATAACCCCAAAACGATAGTGGTAAATCGGTAAGAGACATCATATATTGTACCATATCTAATAAAGTACGGTTTTGACGTTCGGACACACTATTACGCTGTGGTCTTCCCGGTGGCATGAGTTTGTGAAACTATTTCACATTGTTTTAATTGAAGACCAAACTCGTAACTCAAATATTCGCCTCTGCAATCAGATCATAGAAACTTTATATTCTTGTTACGATGATTTTTTACTTCACTCTGAAATTCTTTGAACTTTTCAAATGTTTCAGACTTATGTTTCTTCAAGTAGATATACCCATATCTGCTCAAATCATCTGTGAAGGTCAGAAAAATAACGATACCTCCACGAGCCTCAACACTCATCGGACTGCATACATCAGTATTAAAAGTGCGTTATATCGACTAGATGGGGGGGTGAATAGGCGATTTTTATGAATTCTTCACTGAGGAATTTTCAGGTGAGGAAATTCCTTAGCGAAGAACTACTAGCAGCGGAATAAGTACTCAAAAGTAAACATAACAGAACACAAGCATAGTCATCATGAAAAATGAAGACAAGCACAGAGTACATGAAGCGTAAGCACAAGATAACACAGGATGAAGACAAACAGACTGAAGAAATTGAACTGAGGAATTTGAGAAAATCTTCAGTCAAAGTCTTCAAGCACAGATATGAACAAGCACTCAACACATTTATGAGGAAATGAAAGAGTTGAGGAAATAGAACCAGTAAGCTTGGTGAAGACAAAGGTTTGGTAGACCAGTTCCAACTGCTGTCTCAGTTGTACGTCTAGTTAGGGCGGCTAGGTATTTAAACCTGAGGACACACAGTCCCGGACACCCAGTCCTGAACACGCAGCTCAGGACACTCAGTCCTCACCGTATTCCCCTTGAGCTAAGGTCACACAGACCTCGCCCGATCACTCATGGTAAGTCTTCAGGTGACTTCCGAACCGTCACAAACTTGGTCACTCGGTGATCCACAATTCCTCTTGGATGCTCTAGACCTTGACGCCTAACCATTTGGAAGAAGCACCATCTTCAAAGGTAACAAGCATCGGATCCACACAGGATCAATCTCTTCTGTGATGCTCAATCACTTGGGGTTTGTAGGTGTTTGGGTTTTCCTCACTTGATGATTTTCGCTCAAAGTCCTCGGAGGATGGGTTGCTCTCAAATGACAAGTGTGAGTTTCTCTCGGAGCAGCCAACCAGCTAGTGGTTGTAGGGGGTGGCTATTTATAGCCTAGGGAGCAGCCCGACATGATAAGACATAAATGCCCTTCAATGATATGACCGTTAGGTGGATAGATATTTTGGGACAGCTGGCGCATAGCACAACAATGGTCGGAATTTTGAGTAGCAAAATCCTCAAGCTATCATGTTCCTCACTATGTAGGCAATCCGCACTGGCGAATTCCTAACTCCTCAGTCAGCACAAATTCCTCAAAGACTAGAAGAGCTTCGTCTCTGTCACTGAAGAATATGACTGGACTGCATGAGATTTTCAATGGCTTCACTCGAAGGGATTGGTAGGTGTAGGATTCTGAGTTGAGCATCACATGGAAATTTTTCCTTAGTATTTCCTCGACCCCCTTTAACAGTACGGTGTTTCCTATGACTCAAGAAAGAGAAAATAAACTACGAAAACAAAAGTCTTCACGCTTCATGTTCCTCGAATGAATACAAAGTCTTCAAGGTCACACCAATTTCTTCACTTTCAAAGTCTTCAGAAAGTCTTCAGAAATCCAAAGTCTTCAGTCGAAGAACTTCATTTTTAGGGGTCGAGTTTCTCTGTACATATCAAACTCCTCATAGACTTATAGACCTGTGTACACTCACAAACGCATTAGTCCCTTAACCTATAAGTCTTCAATACACCAAAATCCCTAAGGGGCACTAGATGCACTTACAATCTCCCCCCTTTGGTGATTGATGACAATATAGGTTAAGTTTTCGACGGGGATAAACATATGAAGTGTAAATACTGATGTTGAGGAATTTGATTGCAAGATATAGAAAAACTCCCCCTGAATATGTGCACGATGAGGTATTTGCTTTTGAAGCATTGCACACTTGAAGAGTAGAATCATGGAGATCTCCCCCTATATCTTGTAATTCATACACGCATTTGACATATCACAATGAAGAATTTGAAATGCATGATGAAATATGGTGACTAATGTAATTCAGCATGAGTGCATTAGCATATATGAGGAATAAGCATGCAGAAAACAAATCAAAAGTATCAGAGCATCATCGGGTTTAAGTTTACAACTCGATCCAATAAAGTCTCAGAAGAACGAGAGTTGTAACTTAACAAATAAAAACGCCCATATAGAAAGACCCGCTTGAAGACTAACTCAAAATTCTCCCCCTTTGTCATCAAATGACCAAAAGGATCGAATATGAGGACTAACGCCCCTGAAGAATATCAATTTGATGAAGGAGCGCCAGCGTTGTTGGGGTCGTTTGTCGTGGAAGGGCCTGCTGCAGTGTCGTCCAAGTCTTCATTCTCATTAGTGTCGCGCGATGAAGAATATGAGCTGGCCACCAAGGAAGGAACTTTGACCTTCTTGAATTTCTTCGGTGGAGGTGCTAACTAGTCAAAATCTTCCTTGAGACCCATTTTCTTGAGATCTTCACCATACAGATGTGACAGTATTGCCCAGGTGCGACCAAAAACTTCATGGAGGTAGTAATGGTTTTTCTTCACTGCATTGTGCGTAGCAGTCATGTTGTGAAGAAATGAACCAAACTGACGCTTAACCCATTTATGGTTTCGATCCACCTTCTGGTGAAGACTAAGCAGAAGCTCACGATCAGTCATCACACGAGGAGCAGTGGCTTGAGGAGTAGACTTGGGTGCATTGGCAGAGTCATGTGTGGCAGAGTCATCATTGGTGGAATAAGATGCAGCTTTGCGAAAGTTTCCATCCAATGGACAAACGCCTTCACCTATAACAGCTGGTGCCTTGCCCTTTTCATCAACTGAGGAATAGGTCCGCTTGAGGACTTCAATTGGGGGCAAGTACCTGAGGTGATTCTGGAAATCAGCTTTGTAGTTGAGTGAAGTCCTTGTCTTGAGGAATTTCATGATCCAGGGTGCATAAGGCTTCAGCTCAAACGGAGAAAGTGCAACATTTGCCAGAGTCCTCATGAAGAAATCGTGATAATTGACAGGAATTCCATGAACGATATTGAATACCAGATTCTTCATGATGCCAACAAGTTCCTCATCAGATGAGTCATGGCCTTTGATGGGACTCATTGTCCTTGTTAGAATGCGATAGACAGTTCTGGGCACATATAGTAATTCCTTCACGAGGAATTTGGTTCGTGGGGCCTAACCAGGCTTCAGAGCTTTCATCAGAACTTGCATGTAGTGATTTGTAGCCTCAGGTTCACTGTAAATGCAACGAGCTTCTTCAAGGGGAGGACTGAGTGGTAAGGCACGAAGCAATTCAGTAGCTGGTGCTGTATAGTGAGTGTTCTCAGACATCAGTCCAGCACCCATGAATTCACATCTTCAGAATCTCCTGTGATGTGCAGCGTCGAATAAAATTGAAGAATCAGTTCTTCATTCCAATCACAGATATCAGAGCGGAAATTTAACAGTCCAGTGTCGTGAAGAACACTGAGGACTGGCATGAAGCACGACAGAGATTCCATATCCACGTGAGGAATGTGCTCATGGTAGAAGATTTTGTTTTTGTTGAACAGCACCGAGGAATAGAAATTGGCTTGGTTGGCTGTCCAAAAACGCCTCTTCCTAATGCGAGCAGAGTCATAAGGGTTGTAGTCTGTGAAGAATACGTGCTCGCCGAAGAAATCATCAGCCTTGAATTTTTGCTTCCTGGAGAATGGATCCTTTGGCTTGGGTAGAGGAGTGTCAGTGAGTTGCATCATGACCTCAGGAATCTCAATCACAGGTTCTTCAGGCTGAGGAATTTCTGATTCCTCTTCAGTGGCAGTCTGCGCCTTCAGATGTTCAGCAGCAGCATTTTCTTCAGCACTAGTGGCTGGAATTTCTTCTCGTACAGATGAAGTGGGGTGAGTTTCTTCAGAGCCCATTTGAACAGTTTGTACAGGGTACTGAGGTATTTGCTGCAATGGTGTGAACATTGGAGAGTTTGGATGCTGACTTTCCCAGAATTCATCACTCATCACTGGTGTGGAGTAGCCAACGTCCACATCTTCATCTTCCATTTCTTCAACTCCAGCCTCTTCAGCAGTGAACTGAGGAAGAGGCGAGGAAATGACAGGTGTTGAAGGGATCTCATCCACTTCAATTTCTTCATCCAACTGCTCTGACGAAGCAGCAGAAGGATTTTCTTCATCAGATCTGCTGGGGATCACATATTCTTCATCGAAAGGAATAAGGTCCTTTGATGGCATGGTAGAGAGAAGAACAACGTCAATGGGATTTTCAGACAAGCTGGTCAAAGGCTTCATATTCTTCGGAGCTGAAGAATTTGAAGTAGCTGATGCTTTTCTTTTCTTCACTTCTGCACGCTCTACAGCCTTGGTCTTCTTCACATTTGATGCAGATGGAAGGATCGGAGTTGGTGTTGGCGCAGGAGGAGCAGAGGAATCTGGTTGATTTTCTTCAGGCACAACTGATGCAGTTGCCCTGATTTCTTCATTTTCTTTAGGCGCACCACTAGTGGATGCCCTGGCAATTTCTTCAGCGGCTGAAATGCAGTCATCAGCCCTGGAACTCACATTTTCTTCAGCAGCCTGATTTTCATCATCGGTGCTGGCATGTTCTTTAGTCGGCTGAGCAGATGCTTCAGCCTGAGGAACTTCCTCTTGCGTTGGGGCTGCAACATTTGAGGTGAAGTTATCAGCAAGTTTCACAAAGCGCACCTTGGCTCCAAGCCAATCAGTGCAGTATGCGTCAAATTCATCACTGAGTTTCTTGATCTCAGTTTGAACAGTGACAAGTTCTTCAGTTGTCATAGAGACAACGTTTTTCTTCAGATAGCGCTCCTTCTTGTACTGCACTTTCTTGATCTGCCTGGCCTTCTCATATTTCCATTTTTCTTCTTGAATGAAGTGGGTCAGCATGTGACTTTGGCCAAGAGTGTTGAAGTCAGGCATGGGAGTGTTGGGGTCCTTGTGCCAAACATCAATGTATTCGAGGATCAAATTCGGATCCAAAAGTAGTGGCACATCTGTTCCCTTGGCTCTAGCAGCCCTGACTTGCCTATCTCTGATGATTTCAACAAGTTCATCATCATCAGCTTCGTCTTTTTCAGACGGCACTTGGAAGGCAACCTGCTTCTTCTGAGGACTAGGGTGAGGACCTCGTCCAGCAATGGCCTTTGTCTTCAGTAGAAAGGGTCCCGTTGAAGAATTTGGTGCAGCTGAGGAACTAGCTGAAGCTCCTGAGGTAATTGAGACGCCTGTGGTCCTTTGACACGTGGCGAGATGCACAGGTGCAGAGGACTTTGGAGGAGCAGCTGAGGACTTTGGAGGAGCTGAGGATTTGGGAGGAGCAGTAGTAGCATGAGAAGTTGGCCTTGAGGGCTTTGAAGATTCTGGTTGTGAGGAAATTGCTGAGGAACTTGGCCTTGAAACCACTGAAGGTGAAGCACTTGGCTTGTGCGCAGGCTTCTTTGACATGGCCTTCTTAGGCTTGACAGAGGCCTCAGCGGCAGCAGCAGCAGCAGAGTCTTCGTTGAATTTCCTCACAACTTCTTTGGCTTGTTTAGCCAACTTGGCTTGGCGCTTGACCCATTCATCAGGATAATCCTCACCACGCTTGAGGCTGGTGGGATCAGCTATTTGGCCAGGTGCCAATGGAGGTCTTGGGCATGGAGGATTGAGTGCGAATTTCTTCATGTATTTGGGAGTGACATATTTGTACTCCCTCCACTCTCTAGCCCATCTCCTCTCTATCTTATGAATGCGCACCTTGCGCTGATTTTTGTCTTCCTCAGGAGGTGTGTAGTACCCAACATATATATCATCAGGGATCTCAAACGCTGTGTTGACCTCAGCCCTCTTTCCTCCTTTCTGTGGCTTCTTACCGTCAGCCATTTTCTTCAGTTGAGGAATTTGAACAATTGAATTCTCTGAAGAAGTATGCAACTTTTCTTCGAGGAACGCTGCAAATGAGTTAAGTTGATGAGAACCTAGTGATTCAGCAGCTGACATGAGTACCTGTGAACAGAGTATAGTTGCGAGGAATTTGGAGAGGTCATATGCGTTCTCAGAAGATTTTGTAAAGAACAAGTTTGAGGAATTTGACTAGATAAGTCTTGAAGAATTTCACTGAGCGTTCTTAGTCTTAGGTTCCAGAGTTGTACAGATCAGAAATCCGCACAATTAAGGAATCTTGAAGAGAAATTCGCAGCTTAGAGAAATGAATCAAGAACAAATGATATGAGAGGTGTTTTAGTGTGTGAAGATATGAAGAAAAACACCTTTGAAGATTTTGTAGATAATCATTCGAATCAACGAGGGCAGTAAGAGTAACTTTTAATTACCCTGAACGAAGAACACGACGAACTGGAGTGTGGAGATGTGAAGCTCGTCAGTGCGGATCTTCCACGCCCTAACTTGGCGGAGGAAGACAGCTACGGCGGCAGCGGAGTGAAGATTTCCGCGGCCGGCGCGAGTACGGCGGCGATGAGGTCGAGGCAGTGAATCTCTTCCTCACCGGGGAAGATGAAGTAGCGGTGACGCTAGGGTTTGAGAAGCTCGAGCTGGAGAGAGGTCGAGCGGAGTAAAAGAAGTGAGGAAGGGGAGAGGGGTATTTATAGCCATGGTGAAAAACCGTTCGCCCGAAGAATTTGGACGAACGTGCCCCTGACCCTTCTCATTCGCATGACATGTGTCACCCACGTACTGAGAAGTGGAGATCGTGTTAGATCGTGGGTGAGTGGATAAGTATGTCGTGGGATGCGGAACGGTTTGAGCGGCAATGCCGAAAAATTGGATAAGATAAGTTAAAAGTTCCGTTTGCAATTTCTTCAGCTGACAAGGACATAGTGAAGATTTTGAACGAGATTCAAATAGAACGCACATGAAGAATTTGTGAACAGATTGGGTTGAGTGTAGCATAGAGGGGGAAGGGTCCGATCACATTCATTTAGCAGAAAAACCAACTTAAAGAAGTAGCCATAAGTGAATGCTGTAGAGGACATATATATATATAGCCAATGAATAAAAACAACGGAAACAGTGAAGACATTGCAAAGATGAAGAATTTGAACAACTGAGGAATTTCAACTTTAGGTGGTGGCGTGACCCACCGTATAAGAATGATGATTTCAGACACCACGTACAATTATCATAGGGTTCTAAGAATCAAATTCTTTGTTAATTTCTTCACACTTAGAGTGTTATTCTTTATTGATTGAAGAAAAACATTTCTTCATGTGTTGCACATCTAAGTCATCAATTTTGCATAAGTGTTAGGATGAGTGTCCTTTTCAAAGAACATTCAAAGATTCTAGAATATTTAGCTCACACCGCAACTTACTAAATCTCTTCTCGTCCAAGGGCTTTGTGAAGATATCGGCTAGCTGTTCTTCAGTCTTCACATGCTCAATAGAAATGTCGCCCTTCAACACATGATCATGAAGAAAATGATGACGAATCTGAATGTGCTTAGTCTTCGAGTGCTGAACTGGGTTGTGAGCAATCTTGATGGCACTCTCATTGTCACATAAGAGAGGCACATTCTTCATGTTGACGCCGTAGTCCTTGAGGGTTTGCTTCATCCATAGCAATTGAGCACAACAAGAACCAGCGGCAATGTACTCAGCTTCAGCAGTAGATAGTGATACGCAGTTCTGTTTCTTCAAGGACCAACAGACCAAAGATCGTCCGAGGAAATGACATGTACCAGATGTTGACTTGCGCTCCACACGATCACCAGCATAGTCAGAGTCAGAATATAGAATGAGATCAAAAGCCGAGCCCTTGGGGTACCATAATCCAAGTGTTGGTGTGTGGGCTAGATATTGAAGAATATGCTTCACAGCCTTATGGTGTGATTCCTTCGGTGTAGCTTGAAATCGGGCACACATGCAAATACTAAGCATTATATCTGGCCTAGATGCACATAAGTACAATAAAGAACCAATCATCGAGCGGTATACCTTATGATCGAAGTCGATACCATTTTCATCAGTGCACAGATGGCCATTTGTGGGCATAGGAATTTTGACACCTTTGCAATCTTGCATGCCGAATTTCCTTAGTACATCCTTGAGGTATTTCTCCTGAGATATGAATATGCCATTGAGTTGTTGACGAATTTGAAGACCTAAGAAGAATTTCAACTCTCCCATCATAGACATTTGATATTCTTCACTCATCATATAGGCAAATTCATCACTATAACGTTGGTCAGTACAGCCAAAGATAATATCATCAACATTTATCTGGCACACAAACAATTCACCATCATAAGATTTAGTGAAAAGAGTAGGGTCGAGTGAACCGGGTTTGAAGCCTTTCTTCATGAGGAATTCCTTCAAAGTATCATACCACGCCCGAGGGGCCTGCTTGAGGCCATAGAGGGCCTTGTTGAGTCTGAAGACTTTGTCAGGATTCTTTGGATCTTCAAAACCTGGGGGTTGAGCAACATATACTTCTTCCTCAAGCTTACCATTGAGGAATGCACTTTTCACATCCATTCGATATAAAGTGATATCATGATGGTTAGCATAAGCAAGTAATATGCGAATAGCCTCAAGTCTAGCAACAGGTGCAAAAGTTTCATCGAAATCAATTCCTTCAACCTGTGTGTAGCCTTGAGCTACAAGCCGTGCCTTATTCCTCACCACAAGGCCATTTTCATCTTGCTTCTTGCGGTAGATCCACTTTGTGCCAATGATATTGTGCTTGCGAGGATCTGGACGTTTGACCAGTTCCTAGACATTGTTGAGTTCGAACTGTTGTAATTCTTCTTGCATGGCCTGAATCCACTCATGCTCCAGAAATGCTTCATCTACCTTAGTGGGCTCTGAGATAGAGACAAAAGCATAGTGCCCACAAAAGTTAGATAAATGTGAAGCTTTTGAGCGCGTGAGAGGACCTGGCGCTTTGATGTCATTGATGATCTTTTCAACTGGCACTTCTTTTGCAATGCGAGGATGAGCTGGTTGTCGTTGAGGACTTTGATCAGCATTCTCTTTAGCACCATTTTCTTCAGTATTTTCTTCAGGTGCATTAGCTCGACGTTCTTCATGTTCTGGAATGAATTCTTCAACAGATTCTTCAGTAGGAATGACATCCTCAGTAGCCTTGAACTTGATAGTTTCCTCAGGTGCTGGTTCATCTATCACAGTAGGTAGGTGCTCTCTTTGCGAGCCATTAGTTTCATCAAACCGCACATCTACAGTTTCAACAACCTTGTGAAGAATGTTGTTGAAGACTCTGTAGGTGTGCGAGTCCTTTCCGTAACCAAGCATAAAACCTTCATGTGCTTTCGGTGGAAATTTTGAGTTGTGATGAGGATGTCTAATCCAACATTTAGCACCGAAGACTTTGAAATAACTTACATTGGGTTTCTTATCAGTGAGGAGTTCATAGGCTGTCTTCTTGAAGAATTTGTGAAGATATACTCTGTTGATGATGTGGCACGCAGTATCAATTGCCTCAATCCAAACAACGACGAGGCGTTTTGTATTCATCAAGCATAGTGCGAGCCATCTCAGCAAGAGTCATGTTCTTGTGCTCCACGACGCCGTTCTACTGAGGAGTATAAGGAGCAGATAACTCATGAGTAATACCAAGTTCATCAAGATAGTTATCAAGACCAGAATTCTTGAACTCAGTTCCATTGTCACTTCTGATGTGCTTGATCTTCACACCAAAGTTGGTTGAAGCCCTTGAGGAAAATCGTTTGAAGACTTCCTGCACTTCATGTTTGTAAGTAATAATGTGTACCCACGTGTATCGAGAGTAATCATCAACAATAACAAAGCCATATTGAGATGCATCATTTGAAACTACAGAATAATGGTTAGGACCGAAGAGATCCATGTGAAGCAATCCAAATGGACGAGTGGTGGTCATGATAGTCTTTGCTGGATGCTTAGACTTTGTCATCTTCCCAGCTTCACAGGCTCCACATAGGTGATCCTTGAGGAATTTGACATTCTCGATGCCAATGAGATGCTTCTTATTCGCAAGCGTGTGCAAATTCCTCATGCCTGCATGACCAAGTCGTCGATGCCAGAGCCAGCCTTCTGAAGCTTTTGCAAGTAGGCTACGGGCTGGTTGTGGTCCTGTAGAAAAATCAACAATATACAGGTCTCCTCTCCTAAAGCCTTCGAAGACTTTGGAATTGTCAGCTTCCATAACCACAACACAATGGTACTTGCCAAAGACAACAACCATATCAAGATCGCAAAGCATTGAGACAGACATGAGGTTGTATCCTAAGGACTCGACAAGCATGACTTTGTCCATGTGTCGATCCTTTGTGATCGCAACCTTACTTAGACCCAATACCTGACTTTTGCCTTTGTCGGCAAAGATGATATGCTTCAGATGCGACAGAGATAATGGAGCATCCATCAATAAATTCTTGTCACCAGTCATGTGATTTGTACATTCACTATCGAGGACCCACTCAGTGGCTTTGGGTTGATCATCCTGCAGATGAATTAGTGCAACTTACAAACTCATATACTTCATCAGTGAAGAATATGACATCAATTCATCAGATCAATTTCATCAAGCGATAGAACAGATAAAGGAGTATGAGGACGTGAGAAATGAAAGTTCATTTCTTCATGATTAGCCTGCGTCCTTTCAAGCATACTCAGGTCTCCAGCAAATTCTTCAGATGATTACGTACGTTTGGAGACCTGACCCTGCAGAAGGGATTAGTTCCTTTTCTTCACCACCCACATCTGAAGGGGTGGCAAAGAGTTCATCATTCTGCGAGCTCCATACGAGAAAGGTGGCATAGAAGCCAATCCATTTCGTTTCACATAAGAGGAGTTTGGATAAGCATATGAATAAGCAGAGAAATTCTTTGAAGACTTATGAACATGATGATTAGAAGAATAACACTCATATTCATAGCCCTTAGCTCTTCCCTGCGAAACAGAGTTGTTAGCACGATGATATTCGTATGAGGACTTTGATCCTTTTGAGGAATTTGATCCTCGTGTGGAGTTTGGTCCGTATGAGGACTTGGATTCATATGACAAATTTGGTCCATATGAAGAATTTGCTCTGGGGTTCCTATTCTTCACAGGAGGTGTCCTGAGGACATTCACCTAAAGACTTTCAAGGCACTTTTTGGGAACCCAGATTTTCTTCATAGGGGAACCGTTCCTGCAGTTAGTGCCAACATATCTAGTAAATACTTCACCATTCTGATTTTTGAACAGTTTATAGTTGGAGCCAAATGACTCATCGTTAGAACAAGGAGATTCACATGCAAATCCAGATAAGTTAGATGGATCAACTGGAGGTCCCTTTGCAGCAACCCATGTAGTTTTGGGGTACTGCTCAGGCTTCCAATAAGTACCATCAGCATTGAGTTTCCTCTCAAAGGCAATACCCTCTTTCCTAGGGTTCCTGTTGAGGATCTGCTTTTTAAGCACATCACAAAGAGTCTGATGCCCTTTGAGGCTTTTGTACATGCCTGTCATGTACAATTCCTTCATCCCTGCATCGTCAGTGATACTAGCAGTGCCCTCAGATGAGGAATTAGTGATAGCAGAGGCATGTGAAGAATTTGAAACGTTAGCAGTATTTGAACATTCTGGTGAAGAATTAGCAGTTTCACGTTCAATGCACTTTAAGCATGGAGAAACAAATTCTTCTTGAGAAGCGCTGATTTGTTGAGCAAGTAATGAATCGCGCTCCTTCTGAAGATCTTCATAACTCACTCTTAGCTTTTCAAGATCCTGCTTTCTTTGAAGAAATTCATAAGAAAGCTTCTCATGATCAGTTAAGAGAGTGTTATGATGACCTTGAAGGTTGTCAAACCTAGTCTAAAGTCTCTGAAGATTTTCAGTCAAGGCTTTAGTGCGATCCATTTCTTCACCCAAACATATCATCACTTTTGTCTAGCGTGTTTTGAACCTTTTCAAAAGCCCTTTGTTGTTTTACAGCAATCTTAGCAAGTTTAGAATAGCTGGGCTTAAGGTTTTCATCAGATTCATTCTTACTTGATTCAGAGGAGGTATATTTGAGTACCTTGGCACCCTTTGCCATGAAGCAATAGGTGGGAGCGTAGTCATCATCACCTTCATCAGCCTTGTTGGTGAGGTCATTTTCTTCAGTGTTGAAGATAGACTTGCTGACGAATGCAGTAGCGAGGGCTAGGCTCGCCACTCCGGATTCGGAATCCTCGGACTCCTCCTCTTCCTCATTTTCTTCAGATTCAGCCTCAGAGTCCATTTCCTTGCCAATGAATGTCCTAGCCTTCTTGGAGCTACTCTTCTTGTGAGATGAGGATTTTGATGATGAAGATTTTGAGGATTTCTTCTTTTTCTTCGCATCATCAGAACTGTAATCCTTGTATTTCTTCTTCTTTGATTCCTTTTCCCATTGAGGACAATCTTGAATGTAATACCCAGGTTTCTTGCATTTGTGACAGAGCCCGCTCTTGTAGTCACTTGATGAGGAATCATTGCTCCTTGAGGGTCTTCCAAAGCGACCACGTCTTGAGAACTTCTGAAATTTCTTCACGAGCAGTGCTAGCTCATGGCTTAGTTCTTCAGGATCACCAAGGCTGCTACCAGAGTCTTCATCTTCGGACTCAGATACTGCCTTGGCCTTCAGTGCGCGTGATCTGCCATAGCTCGAACCATAGAGATCTCTCTTTTCCGCAAGCTCGAACTCATGAGTATTTAGCCTTTCGAGGATATCAGTGGGATCAAGTGACTTGTAATCAGCACATTCTTGTATCATCAAAGATAGAGTGTCAAATGAGGAATCAAGCGATCTCAGCAATTTCTTCACCACCTCATGGTCGGTGATGTCAGTGGCACCAAGTGCTTGAAGCTCATTTGAGATGTCAGTGAGGCGATCGAAGGTTTGTTGAACATTTTCATTGTCGAGTCTTTTGAAGCGGTTGAAGAGATTGCGAAGAACATCAACTCGAGAGTCACGCTGTGTTGAGACTCCTTTATTTACCTTGGACAACCTATCCCAAATAAGCTTAGCAGTTTCCAAAGCACTCACTCTTCCATACTGTCCTTTGCTCAGATGGCCACATATGATATTCTTTGCTTGAGAATCGAGTTGCTTGAATCTCTTCACATCAGCAGCATTCAGAGAAGGTGAGACTAAGGGAACTCCATTTTCCACAACATACCAGAGATCATTATCAATTGCCTCAAGATGCATTCGCATCTTATTCTTCCAGTAGGGGTAGTCCGTCCCATCGAAGGTAGGACACCCAGCAGAGACCTTGATCATACCTGCAGTCGACATAACTAAACTCCAGGTGGTTAAACCAAAATCACACAGAACAAGGGAGTACCTTGCTCTGGTACCAATTGAAAGTGCGTTATATCGACTAGAGGGGGGTGAATAGGCGATTTTTATGAATTCTTCACTGAGGAATTTTCAGGTGAGGAAATTCCTTAGCGAAGAACTACTAGCAGCGGAATAAGTACTCAAAAGTAAACATAACAAAACACAAGCATAGTCATCATGAAGAAATGAAGACAAGCACAGAGTACAGGAAGCGTAAGCACAGGATAACACAGGATGAAGACAAACAGACTAAAGAAATTGAACTGAGGAATTTGAGAAAATCTTCAGTCAAAGTCTTCAAGCACAGATATGAACAAGCACTCAACACAGTTATGAGGAAATGAAGGAGTTGAGGAAATAGAACCAGTAAGCTTGGTGAAGACAAATGTTTGGTAGGCCAGTTCCAACAGCTGTCTCAGTTGTACGTCTGGCTAGAGCGGCTAGGTATTTAAACCTGAGGACACACAGTCCCGGACACCCAGCCCTAAACACGCAGCTCAGGACACTCAGTCCTCACCGTATTCCCCTTGAGCTAAGGTCACACAGACCTTGCCCAATCACTCATGGTAAGTCTTTAGGTGACTTCCGAACCTTCACAAACTTGGTCACTCGGCGATCCACAATTCCTCTTGGATGCTCTAGACCTTGACGCCTAACCGTCTGGAAGAAGCACAATCTTCAAAGGTAACAAGCGTCGGATCCACGCAGGATCAATCTCTTCTGTGATGCTCAATCACTTGGGGTTTGTAGGTGTTTGGGTCTTCCTCACTTGATGATTTTCGCTCAAAGTCCTCGGAGGATGGGTTGCTCTCAAATGACAAGTGTCAGTTTCTCTCGGAGCAGCCAACCAGCTAGTGGTTGTAGGGGGCGGCTATTTATAGCCTAGGGAGAAGCCCGACATGATAATACATGCCCTTCAATGATATGACCGTTAGGTGGATAGATATTTTGGGACAGCTGGCGCATAGCACAGCAACGGTCGGAATTTTGAGTAGAAAAATCCCCAGGGCTATCATGTTCCTCACTATGTAGGCAATCCGCACTGGCGAATTCCTAACTCCTCAGTCAGCACAAATTCCTTAGAGACCAGAAGAACTTCGTCTCTGTCACTGAAGAATATGACTGGACTGCATGAGATTTTCAATGGCTTCACTCGAAGGGATTGGTAGGTGTAGGATTTTGAGTTGAGCATCACATGGAAATTTTTCCTTAGTATTTCCTCGACCCCCTTTAACAGTACAGTGTTTCCTATGACTAAAGAAAGAGAAAATAAACTACGAAAACAAAAGTCTTCACGCTTCATGTTCCTCGAATGAATACCAAGTCTTCAAGGTCACACCAATTTCTTCACTTTCAAATTCTTCAGAAAGTCTTCAGAAATCCAAAGTCTTCAGTCGAAGAACTTCATTTTTAGGGGTCGACTTTCTCTGTAAATATCAAACTCCTCATAGACTTATAGACCTGTGTACACTCACAAACGCATTAGTCCGTTAACCTATAAGTCTTCAATACACCAAAATCACTAAGGGGCACTAGATGCACTTACAAGTATGTATTATTTCCAACAAGTCTGTTGCTCGCTCCATTGTTTCGAAGAACGGAGTCTTAGTCATCTTACCCATGAGGCATGGTTCGCAAGCATCAACTGATTCATAATCAAGTGATTCCAAAAGCCCATCAGCATGGATATTCTTCATGCGGTTTACACCGATATGACCTAAACGGCAGTGCCACAAATAAGTTGCACTATCATTATCAACTTTGCATCTTTTGGCATCAACATTATGAATACGTGTATCACTACGATCGAGATCCAACAAACTATTTTCATTGGGTGTATGACCATCGAAGGTTTTATTCATGTAAACAGAACAAGAATTATTCTCTGATTTTAAATGAATAATCATATTGCAATAAACATGATCAAATCATATTCATGCTCAAAGAAAACGCCAAATAACATTTATTTAGGTTTAACATTAACCCCGAAAGTATAGGGAGTGTGCGATGATGATCATATCAATCTTGGAACCACTTCCAACACACATCGTCACTTCACCCTTAACTAGTCTCTATTTAATTTGTAACTCCTGTTTCGAGTTACTAATTTTTAGCAACCGAGCAAGTATCAAATACCTAGGGGATACTATAAATACTAGTAAGGTACACATCAATAACTTGTATATCAAATATACCCTTGTTCACTTTGCCATCCTTCTTATCCACTAAATATTCAGGGCATCTCCGCTTCTAGTGACCAGTCCCTTTGCAGTAGAAGCACTTAGTCTCAGGCTTAGATCCAGACTTGGGCTTCTTCACTTGAGTAGTAACTTGCTTGCCGTTCTTCTTGAAGTTCCCTTTCTTTCCCTTTGCCCTTTTCTTGAAACTAGTGGTGTCGGTGTCAAAACCGGCGGATCTCGGGTAGGGGGTCCCGAACTGTGCGTCTAGGCCGGATGGTAACAGGAGGCAAGGAACACGATGTTTTACCCAGGTTCGGGCCCTCTTGATGAAGGTAAAACCCTACGTCCTGCTTGATTAATATTGATGATATGGGTAGTACAGGAGTAGATCTACCACGAGATCAAGGAGGCTAAACCCTAAAAGCTAGCCTATGGTATGATTGTTGTACGATGAAGTTGTCCTACGGACTAAAACCCTCCGGTTTATATAGACACCGGAGAGGGTTAGGGTTACACAAAGTCGGTTACAATGGTAGGAGATCTTGAATATCCGCATCGCCAAGCTTGCCTTCCACGCCAAGGAAAGTCCCATCCGGACACGGGACGAAGTCTTCAATCTTGTATCTTCATAGTCCTGGAGTCCGGCTGAAGGTATAGTCCTGGAGAGACTTTAGAGAATTCAGGATGTCGCCGAAGGGCGAGTGCTGAAAGATGTCCGTGGCAGTGAACTCCATTATCGGCGCCCAATCGGATTCGATCGGCAGGGGCGCGGGGGGCTCGGAGTTCGGAGAGGAATCCGACTCCTCGGAGTCACGGGCCATGCGGAGTGCGGGGCTGGAGTTCGGCTCGATCGCCTCTGAGATCGCAGCCCCTGAGGCAGCGTCCAACCGCTGATCCTCGATCGGCGCAGTAGGCTCCGAATCAATGGTCAGAACCGATGCGTGTGCGGCCTCCAAGGCGCTGTTCGGCGGCAGAGCTATATCATGCCCATCGAGACAGTGCGGTGCGCTTGGCTGTGGCTCGAATCCGTCGAAGATCAAGTCCCCGCGGATGTCAGCCGTGTAGTTTAGGCTTCCAAACCTGACCTGCTGGCCAGGGGCGTAGCTTTCGATCTGCTCAAGGTGGCCAAGCGAATTGGCCCGCAGTGCGAAGCCGCCGAAGACGAAGATCTGTCCGGGGAGAAAAGTCTCACCCTGGACTGCATCGTTGTTGATGATCGAAGGAGCCATCGGGCCTAAAAGCGACGACATAGAGGAAGTCTCAATGAAAGCACCAATGTCGGTGTCAAAACCGGTGGATCTCGGGTAGGGGGTCCCGAACTGCGCGTCTAGGCCGGATGGTAACAGGAGGCAAGGAACATGATGTTTTACCCAGGTTCGGGCCCTCTTGATGGAGGTCAAACCCTACGCTCTGCTTGATTAATATTGATGATATGGGTAGTACAAGAGTAGATCTACCACGAGATCAAGGAGGCTAAACCCTAAAAGCTAGCCTATGGTATGATTGTTGTACGATGAAGTTGTCCTCGGACTAAAACCCTCCGGTTTATATAGACACCAGAGAGGGTTAGGGTTACACAAAGTCGGTTACAATGGTAGGAGATCTTGAATATCCGCATCGCCAAGCTTGCCTTCCACGCCAAGGAAAGTCCCATCCGGACACGGGACGAAGTCTTCAATCTTGTATCTTCATAGTCCTGGAGTCCGGCTGAAGGTATAGTCCGGCTACTCGAACACCCCCTAATCCAGGACTCCCTCAGTAGCCTCTGAACCAGGCTTCAATGACGACGAGTCCGACGCGTAGATTGTCTTCGGTATTGCAAGGCGGGTTCCTCCTCCAAATTCTTCATAAAAGTTTGTAAACACCAAGAGTAGTGTCCGGCTCTGCAAAATAAGTTTCCACGTATTGCCACAGAGAGAATAATATTAACACAAATCTAATCTGCTAACGTATTCCGCAGCGTGACATCACACTACGGCCAAGCCTTTATTCGAATCGTTTTCACTTTTCCACCTCAGCGTGTTTTGCGAGCCGGTTTCCTTGGCACGTCTTGTCAAAGCAGAGATCGTGTCCCCCATTTACGGGATTCTCATCAATACGGACGTGGGTAACCCAACCGCGCCATTTATCATGGCGCTTGGGAGGCAAGCGAGTTTTACTAGGATGGTGGGGACGCATAGTCGCATCCGCTCATATAAGGGGATAAGGATCCACCTTTTTACCTACGCCTTTTTCCTCCTCTGCCTATCCATCTTCTGCGCACTCGAGCTCCAGCGCCCAAGCCCACACTTCCTACCTCAACCTTCTCCAACAATGTCCGGGGCGGGAGGCAAGTGGATGGTCTCTTCCGTCGCGGAGGGCCATGTCAAAAGGCTAAGGAAGGCCGGATACCTGTCCAAAGACATCACTCACCGGCTTCCTGAGGAGGGGCAGCTTCTCCCCACCCCAAGGCCCCATGAGAGGGTAGTATTTCTTCCCCACTTCCTCCGCGGACTGGGTTTTCCTCTCCACCCATTTGTCCGCGGGCTCATGTTCTACTATGGCCTAGATTTCCACGATCTGGCCCCGAACTTCATCCTCAATATCTCGGCGTTTATCATCATGTGCGAGGCTTTCCTCTGCATCCGCCCCCATTTCGGCCTCTGGCTCAAGACCTTCAACGTCAAGCCAAAGGTGGTGCGCGGCAACCAGGCGGAGTGTGGAGGTGCCATGGCGGGCAAAATAGCCAACGTCCTATGGCTCGAGGGCTCCTTTGTGGAGACCTTGAAGGGGTGGCAGTCAGGGTGGTTTTACATCACCGAGCCACACGATCCGAAGTGGATCGCAGCCCCTGAATTCCGATCCGGACCCCCTACGCGGCTCACGTCCTGGAAGGAGACGGGCTTGTCATGGGGCGACGAAGAAGAGGTGACCGGACTGCAAAAATGCATCCAGTCCCTGGTGAACAAGCAGCTCAAGCTTGTCAATGTAGTCCAGGTCATGCTCGTCCGCCGGATCATTCCGTGTCAAGAACGGGACTTCAATTTGTGGGAGTTCAACCCGGCACAGCATCGAACTCTGAGCAGGCTCTTCGACACGACGTACGAAGATGTCTGGAAGGGGCTAACCAAAGGCGCCGAGGCTCCCACATTTGCCTCCGAAGACCGTGGATTCAGCTCGCAGCGTCCTGCTGGCGAGGTAAAATATTTTCATCTTTTACAGGATGTTAAGTTTTCTTCATAGTTTGACTCTATGCGGGATCTAAACTCCCTCACCTTTGATAGGATTGGCAGGCGAAGTCCGGACTGATTAACTGTCTGGCTCCCTTGCCCAAAGACCCAGCCCCTGCTCTCCTAGTGAAGCTGCTGGTTCCGGCACCTTATGTGGTGCCGGAGAAGAAGGCCAAGAAGAAGAAGGCCACGGGGACTCGAAAGAGTTCCCGGCATATGGTGGTGTCGGACTCGTCGTCCAATGAGTCCGAGACGCACTCCTCCCGCGAAGACGAGGAGGAGGAAGAAGAGACCTCTCCCCCTCCAGCGGGGGGAGGAAAGACGAGGAAGGCCGCCCTAGTAGTGGAGGCCGAAGGGTCCAAGAAGAGAAAAACCCCTCCGCCGGACTACGCCCCCGACGCCGACGAGGACGAAGAGGAGTGGCCGGACAGGGCCAAGCGTCCGGCGAAATCGTAAGTGTTCGGATACCAGAGTAACTCATGATATTCCTTTTGTTGCGCAGCTTTCCCTAATGTCGAATATAATCATGCAGCCCGCCCAAGGACGGGCTCGACGAGTCGTCGAGCGGCTCCCTGGATTCATCGGACGTGAATTCAGTTCCGCCCGCTACCTCCCACTGTGCTGCGGATGATGCCGAAGTGGCGTCGCGACAAGCTCCGAGGCAAGAGGGGGTGGTCCAGGAGGAGCCGCGAGGCGACCTCCCGGACTCCAGGAGTAAAGGGGACAAGACCCCCCAGGGCTCCAAGTCCGGCTTTAAGCCAGACACCGCGCCGGAATCATCAACGGTTCCGGACCACGACAGGCGAACTCCTGCCAAGAGGAGCAAGCCTATTGAGCCGGCGTCCTCCGTCCAACCCGAGGCGCCGGACAATCTGCTGGAGGTGCTTAAGAGCGCCTCGATCGACGAGGAACACCGTACCATCATGAGTACGGTGGTCCAGAAGGTTCGGTCCGCCAAAAGCGGACTTACTGAAGCTTGTGCTAGCCTTCTAACAGGCTTCAAGGTAAGTAGAAATATGTAAAAATATTACCGCATAGACAATAGCCCCTGATGCTCTGTTTGGCGTTCCGGAAGAAAAGCCGAATAGAGGATCTATTAAATATCGCAGGAGTCTAACTAAAAAGGAGTCAATATACGTATGTAGGCTTCTCTACTGGCCACCGCCGCACTGACTGCGGAGGTGGATGCCCTAAAGCAGGGCCTCGAGCGGACCGAGCAAGAGCTCGGCCTTGCCAAACGGCAGCTCGAGGAGAAAGAAGGTAAGAGATACCTTATAGAAAAAATGCCTATAAGAAGATGCAATTGCAAAAAATGACAGGAGTATACTGCTTATTGTAGGGGCCACAACTGAGGTGGCGACCCTCAAGCAGGCGCTGTCCGAGGCCAAGAAGAGAGCGGCCACGGAGCGCACCGAGCGGGAGAAATTTGAGGCGCAGGTCGGCGAGGTGCAGCAAGAGCTTCAGGCTCTCATGAAAAAACATGAGAGTTTGGAGCTCGACTCGAAGACGCGAGCGTCCGAGCTTGCCGCGGCCCTTAAAACGGCCAAATCTGCCAAGGCTGAAGCCCAGAAGGCCCTCCAGGAATTGGATGCGGTGAAAAAGATAGCGGCGGGTAAGGCATTCTCTATGCAAAGCAGACATATAAAAGTAAACTACTTGTTACTTACCCGAATCCGGAGCTCTCCAAGGGCATTCGCAGATCTTCCCCGCAGCGTATCCGATGCCGCCGCATTCTACCGAGCCGAGGAAGGCAGCTCGACAGAGAAGGTGTTCTGGTCTCAGTACGCTGAGGCCGGACACCCTGTGCCCTTGAGCGACCAGCTGAAGCAGCTGGTCGAGCTCCACAAGGCGGCCGAACAGGCCCTGAAGGGCTTCATAGTTCGGCTGTGGCCTGGAGAGGCCCTACCTGGGAGCTACTTCGGACTAGTGCGGCGGCTGGTGGAGGCTTGTCCAAGGCTCGAGGTCATCAAGCGCTCCGTCTGCATCGAAGGTGCCCGTAGGGCCCTTGCCCGTGCAAAGGTGCACTGGGGTAAGCTGGACGGTGAGAAGCTTGTGAGGGACGGGCCGCCGCCGGGGAAGGAGCATCGCAAGCCCGAGAACTATTACAAGGATGTTCTGGCCGGTGCCCGTCTTATGGCGGATGAATGCACCAAGGATGTAATTTTTGAATGAACTCGCTCGTGTTATCCTATGCGCTGAAAACTTGTTCATATGCGCTAAGAAATGCTTGAATTTAAAATATTACTTTCTGTGCGGTCGTTTATCAAAAAATTGAGAGATGGCCAGTCGTCGGCTTCTGCCCCCATGCCACTAGTGCTGGGGTGTTCGGGATAAACCTGAGCGCTCTTTTTCCCATGATTGGGTCCGTCGAGGGAGGCGCTCAGCACAACGAACAAGGCAATTGGACTATAATGCTTGAACACTCTAACTTAGCCATAGAACTCTATAATTTTAAATTTCGGCGAAGCCCCTAGTATTCAGAAGACCGAGTTCAGGGCGCTATCCACGCCTTGGCCGGACAAAGCCGGTTCCTCGCTCGAAGCGGCATAAGTCTTTAAGGACTCGAAAAACCTCTCGAACAGCAACCGGTCTCTCGCCTCATCATGACAGTCAGTTTTAGCTTTCTCTACTAAGGTGCTCAGCCCAGCTCAACTGGGGCACAATCGCAGTAGTTCTCCTACTGCTACCTTAGCCGATATAGCGGAACATAAGGCACCAAAACATAGGAGCCGGGCAAACCCAACTATTGACCCAAATCATGATTCGGAGCCGACGCATATAGTGCTATAAGTTCAGGGTGCCGCACTTGTGAAAGTGTACGGACTTCTCACTCCATATTGATGGGTACTGAAGCCCCTGGCGTATTTTTTCCGTACCACAGTGTACGGATGCAACATGTTATTTATAAACATATATATAAAAAGAGGATAATGCAAAAAATAGACAAAAAGCTATGCATTGTTTATAGAAAGGCTGCTATGAAAGCGGAACGATACAAATAGTGCGATAAGCAAAAAAAATTGGACTATTTAACATGTCCTGGCCAGGGGCAGGCCGCGGAATTGTATTAAAAAACAGGTATACTGCTCGCAATAGAGACCACCTGGGAGTTCCATAATGCGGCGTGGCTTGTCTGCTTTCCTGGATCTTGCATCGTTTGTGCGACAGTTGAATTGCCGAACGGGTCATCCGAAGTATGGAGTCCTGAGAGTAAGAGAAAAAAAGAAAACAAAGGAATCCGGCAACCCCTGGTGCGGTTTAAGCCGTATTTCGGGCATGCCGTGATAGTGCCCCTTCCCCTGTGCCCATGGTATTTCAAGAGCGTAGTTATGTACGCAAAGCACTGGTTTCGCTATATCGCGAGGGCTAGGGTTGGGACCGCATTGCTACGCTAGCTCAGAACGTGCCAGGCGCTTTTGTTGTAGGGTACTCCGGGCGCGCTTGACAGTGTTTGGCTTTTTGAAGGTCGAACTGGAGAACTGCCTAGAGAGGCTGCTTTGTACTTCTGCTGCGAGCGCTGCCGTGTGCTCCTCCGTTCGGAGGGAGCGTTCAGTGTTCCCATTGGCCGTGATTACTCCTCTAGGGCCTGGCATCTTGAGCTTGAGGTATGCATAGTGCGGTACCATGTTGAATTTTGCGAATGCGGTTCGCCCGAGCAGTGCGTGATAGCCACTACGGAACGGGACTATGTCGAAGATTAACTCCTCGCTTCGGAAGTTATCCGGAGATCCGAAGACCACTTCCAGTGTGACTGAGCTTGTACAGTTGGCTTCTACACCTGGTATGACGCCTTTAAAGGTCGTTTTGGTGGGCTTGATCCTCGAGGGATCTATGCCCATTTTTCGCACGGTATCCTGGTAAAGCAGGTTCAGGCTGTTGCCGCCGTCCATGAGGACTCTTGTGAGATGAAATCCGTCAATGATTGGGTCTAGAACCAATGCGGCGAAGCCGCCGTGACGGATGCTAGTGGGGTGGTCCCTTCGATCAAAGGTGATCGGGCAGGAGGACCATGGGTTGAACTTTGGGGCGACTGGCTCCATCGCATATACGTCCCGTAACTCACGCTTCCGCTCCCTCTTGGGGATGTGGGTTGCGTATATCATGTTCACCATCTGCACTTGCGGGGGAAATCCCCTCTGTCCACCGTTGTTCGGCGGCCTGGGCTCCTGCTCGTTGTCGCTATACAGCCCCTTGTCTTTGTTTTCGGATCTTAACTTGCCTGCCTGCTTGAACACCCAACAATCCCTATTGGTGTGATTGGCTGGCTTTTCGGGGGTGCCATGTATCTGGCACAAGCGTCGAGTATTCGGTCCAAACTGGACGGGCCCTGAGTATTTCTTTTGAATGGCTTTTTCCGTTGACCGGATTGTAGCCTCGGAATCCGGCATTAACTGCCGTATCCTCGTTGCTGTCGCTGTTAACACGGCGCTTTTGTTTGTTCCGACGCGACCTGTCGCTTTTGTCCTTGGTATTCGAATTACCAGGGTTCTTGGTTAAATTTTTGCTGCGAGCTAGCCAGTTGTCTTCTCCCGCGCAAAAGCGGGTCATGAGTGTCGTGAGGGCTGCCATAGATTTCGGCTTTTCCTGTCCCAGGTGCCGGGTAAGCCACTCGTCACGGATATTATGCTTGAAGGCCGCTAAGGCCTCTGTGTCCGGACAGTCGACTATCTAGTTTTTCTTTGTTAGGAACCGTGTCCAGAATTGCCTGGCCGATTCCTCTGGCTGCTGAATTATGTGGCTTAGGTCATCAGCGTCTGGTGGTCGCACATAAGTGCCCTGGAAGTTGTCAAGGAATGCGGCTTCCAGGTCCTCCCAAGAATAGATTGAGTCTGCTGGCAAGCTGTTAAGCCAATGCCGGGCCGGTCCCTTAAGTTTGAGTGGGAGGTATTTGATGGCGTGTAGATCATCACCGCGGGCCATGTGGATATGAAGGAGATAATCCTCGATCCATACCGCAGGATCTGTTGTGCCATCATATGATTCGATGTTTACGGGTTTGAAGCCCTCAGGGATTTTATGATCCATTACTTCGTCTATGAAGCATAGTGGGTGTGCGGCGCCTCTGTATTGGGCTATATCACGATGCAGCTCGAAGGAGCTTTGTCTGTTGAGTTCGGCCCGGCCGGATTTATTGCATCCGGAGTGACGATCACCGTCACGTGTCGTGGGGCGCTTGCGCGATCCGTAGATCGATCTTGTTTGCCTTGCCTTGTCCTCTAGTATGTCGTGCAGGTCGGGCGCATTTTCCCGTGCCTTAGTATGCTTGACGCGGCATCGGGGCATGGCTTGAGTGGAGGGCCAAGAGGCCTCTCTTTCACGGCCACGAGGTGGCCGGTCGGCCATGTCATGCGCTGGTGATGTAGGTGCTTCCTCCTCTAGTCGGGGTCACAGCCTGCGCTTTGGGTAACTCTTGGAGGGGCGTTCGAGTTCATACTCTTCGGCCGCAAGGACTTCAGTCCATCTGTCAGCTAGTAAATCCTGATCAGCTCTAAGCTGTTGCTGCTTTTTCTTGAGGCTGCTTGCCGTGGCCATAAGCCTGCGTTTAAAACTCTCTTGTTCGGCAAGATCCTCTGGCACGACGAACTCGTCGTCGTCGAGGCTTGCCTCGTCTTCAGAGGGAGGCGTATAATTATCGTCCTCTACCTCTTGGTCCGCCGCCCTCTCGTGAGGGCTGGCTTCTCTGTCCTCCTGTGCTGAATCTTGCTGGAGGGGGTATTCTTCGGCGCTATCCGGAGTAGTATTATCTCCCGTGCCAGAATCACCGTTTTTGCTTTGGCGGGATTTAGAGCGGCGCCGCTGACGCTGGCGCTTGGGCTGTTTCTTAGAGGTATCGTCCCCCGCTGTTCCATCACCATCTCCATCCTTTGGAGTGTCCACCATATATATGTCATATGATGAGGTGGCCTTCCAGCGCCCTACAGGTGTTGGTTCTTGTTCGTCTCCTGCATCGTCGTCCATGCCGTCGATGTCTTCGGAGTCGAAGTCAAGGATGTCGGTTAAGTCGTCGACAGTGGCTACGAAGTGGGTGGTGGGTGGGTTTTGAATTTCTTCATCGTCCGTATCCCAACCTTGTTGACCGTAGTCCGGCCAGGGCTCTCCTGATAAAGAGAGAGACTTTAGAGAATTCAGGATGTCGCCGAAGGGAGAGTGCTGAAAGATGTCCGCGGTGGTGAACTCCATTATCGGCGCCCAATCGGATTCGATCGGCAGGGGCGCGGGGGGCTCGGAGTTCAGAGAGGAATCCGGCTCCTCGGAGTCACAGGCCATGCGGAGTGCGGGGCTGGAGTTCGGCTCGATCGCCTCTGAGATCGCAGCCCCTGAGGCAGCGTCCAACCACTGATCCTCGATCGGTGCAGTAGGCTCCGAATCAATGGTCGGAACCGATGCGTGTGCGGCCTCCAAGGCGCTGTTCGGAGGCAGAGCTATATCATGCCCATCGAGACAGTGTGGTGCGCTTGGCTGTGGCTCGAATCCGTCGAAGATCAAGTCCCCGCGGATGTCAGCCGTGTAGTTTAGGCTTCCAAACCTGACCTGCTGGCCAGGGGCGTAGCTTTCGATCTGCTCAAGGTGGCCAAGCGAATTGGCCCGCAGTGCGAAGCCGCCGAAGACGAAGATCTGTCCGGGGAGAAAAGTCTCACCCTGGACTGCATCGTTGTTGATGATCAAAGGAGCCATCGGGCCTAAAAGCGACGACATAGAGGAAGTCTCAATGAAAGCACCAATGTCGGTGTCAAAACCGGCGGATCTCGGGTAGGGGGTCCCGAACTGTGCGTCTAGGCCGGATGGTAACAGGTTCGAGAACAATGTAGACATGACCGAGACACGTCTCCGGTCAATAACCAATAGCGGAACCTGGATGCTCATATTGGCTCCTACATATTCTACGAAGATCTTTATCGGTCAAACCGCATAACAACATACGTTGTTCTCTTTGTCATCAGTATGTTCCTTGCCCGAGATTCGATCGTCGGTATCTCAATACCTAGTTCAATCTCGTTACCAGCAAGTCTCTTTATTCATTCCGTAATACATCATCCCGCAACTAACTCATTTGTTGCAATGCTTGCAAGGCTTAAGTGATGTGTATTACCGAGTGGGCCCAAAGATACCTCTCCGACAATCGGAGTGACAAATCCTAATCTCGAAATACGCCAACCCAACAAGTACCTTCGGAGACACCTGTAGAGCACCTTTATAATCACCCAGTTACGTTGTGACGTTTGGTAGCAGACAAAGTGTTCCTCCGGTAAACAGGAGTTGCATAATCTCATAGTCATAGTAACATGTATAAGTCATGAAGAAAGCAATAGCAACAAACTAAACGATCAAGTGCTAAGCTAACGGAATGGGTCAAGTCAATCACATCATTCTCCTAATTATGTGATCCCATTAATCAAATGACAACTCATGTCTATGGTTAGGAAACATAACCATCTTTGATCAACGAGCTAGTCAAGTAGAGGCATACTAGTGACATTCTATTTGTTTATGTATTCACACATGTACCATGTTCTGGTTAATACAATTCTAGCATGAATAATAAACATTTATCATGAAATAAGGAAATAAATAATAACTTCATTATTGCCTCTAGGGCATATTTCCTTCACACGGTACGCTCAGCTTCTGGTTCTTCAGACAGTACATAGTAGCTGTCCGTGACTCTGGTCATATCGTACCATTTTTCATCTATGTGGACCATATTGTTCATTGACTTGAAACTGGGCCAAGGGGTTGATATCCATTTATCATCCATCATGGATATGCAGAACTTGAGTCTCGCTATCTTGTTGTGTGGCTTCAGCGCGGGCTTGACTTTGTTCGTGATGCGTTTCAGCTCTTGCAATTGAAACCTATTGTGTAGGGTCGACCGGGGAACCCCTAAACACCTTGCGAGAGACCGGATAGTTCTTCTTCTGTTCAGTGGGATTGTCGATGTTCTCGCCAGATCTAGCTCTTTTCTCTTTCTACCACTGTTCTTCTCTTTAGTTGAAACATCAACTTCTTGGCCTGCTGCAAGTTGTTCTTTCGGTCGCTTCCATATTCTTGTAACTGTTCGCACATGAACATTCAGCTTAGTCGCAATGAGCACCCTGTCATACATGTGAACCTGTCCATCTCTAAGCTCGATTACTCGCAGAGCAAAGTAAACACCATTCTCTCCTTGTCTGTCAGGTCCTTCCCTCTAGGATTGCCTTGTGCGTCAGCTTGTTGAGCTTCTTCCAATTCTGCATCTTCTTGAGCTTCTTCCAATTTTGCATCTTCTTGTGCCTCTTGGTGAAAGGATCGATATGGTTGACTAGAGGGGGGGGGGGTGAATAGGCAACTAACAATTTTTAGCTTTTATTTAACAATTTAAACTTTGCATCAAAGTAGGTTGTCTAGATATGCAACTAGGTGAGCAACCTATATGATGCAACAAGGATAGGAACACAAGCAAGCAAGAGATATGACACAAATAAGCTTGCACAAGTAAAGGCACGAGATAACCAAGAGTGGAGACGGTGGAGACGAGGATGTGTTACTGAAGTTCCTTCCCTTTGAGGGGAAGTACGTCTCCGTTGGAGCGGTGTGGAGGCACAATGCTCCCCAAGAAGCCACTAGGGCCACCGTATTCTCCTCACGCCCTCACACAATGCGAGATGTCGTGATTCCACTATTGGTGCCTTTACAAACAAGGTTGGGGCAATCTCCACAACTCAATTGGAGGCTCCCAACGACACCACGAAGCTTCACCACAATGGACTATGGCTCCGCGGTGACCTCATCCGTCTAGGATGCTCAAACACCCAAGAGTAACAAGATCCACAAGGGATTAGTGGGGGGAATCAAATTTCTCTTGGTGGAAGTGTGGATCGAGGCCTTCTCAACCACTCCCGAGCAAATCAACAAGTTTGATTGGCTAGGGAGTGAGATCGGGCGAAAATGGAGCTTAGAGCAACAATGGAGCTTAGGGTTGGAAGAGGTGAGTCAACGGGGAAGAAGGGGACCCCTTTATAGTAGGGGACAAAGATCCAACCGTTATCCACCTACTAGCCCGCGGCCAGCGGTACTACCGCTCCAGGCCAGCGGTACTACCGCAGGGCCGCGCGGTACTACCTCTTGCTGCCAAGCGGTACTACCGCACGGTCATGCGGTACAATCGTACAGGCCCGCGGTACTGCCGCAACACCAGCAACAGCAAGGTCAGACCTGTAGCACAAGTGCTAAGGGCGGTACTTCGGCGAGCGCGGTACTACCGCTCCGCCTTGCGGTACTACCGCAAGGCAGGAATCCCTTAGCCAGGGGGAAGGAAACATCCGTGCCTACTTCCGCAAAGAAATGAAAGAAGCAAAAAACCCGACACAGTACTACTGCAGAGGGGCGGTACTACTGCCTGACAACATAGCACAGCAGCCAGAAACAAGGAGGCGAGAAAGCGGAGGATGCTCCAAGGGAAAGGAGGGGACTAGAAAGAGACATGAACGTGATGATTCCACCCAAATCTTTCTGACATGGACCCCCTCTTAATAGTAGGCTTTCCTACGACTCAAATCCACCAAAAAGAAACGTAGAAAAGACGACGTCTTCAACAGTCTTCGAGGGCACCAAACCGTCTAGTGCCTAGCGATGAAACGTCTGGGAAACTCAAGGCACACGGTTAGTCCGCAAAGGCATTGTCATCAATCACCAAAACATCTTAGGGATAAATATGCCCTTACAATCTCGCCCTTTTTGGTGGATTGATGACAATACGGGATTTGCACAAGGGAATTAATATGAAGTAAACGCAAACCCCTCCTCTCTAGAATATAGACGGGCTCCCCCTAGATGTGTGCCAACTAGATGGGTGCTTTGGACTGCATGACACACATACTAGGATCAAAGCTCCCCCTATATTATAGAGACAAGGCATAATATTGCAAAAGTGAGGCTAACACTAGACAAGATAGCACAAACAAGTTAACTAAGATAGAATAGAGAGCATATGTCTTACACCATATGAAGGATAAGTCTCGAGGGCACAAACCAACCGAGGCAAACGAGGTTCAAAGCAAACACACCAAGCACAACACACGACTCGCAAACACGCAAATCCCTACACTCTCTCCCCCTTTGGCATCGAGGCGCCAAAAAGGCAGAGAGGACACCTACACACACGGGGTGGCTCAGGCAGAGAAGTCATCCCACTGCTCCTCGTGCTCCTCGTCAGACTCGGTGGCGAGGACAGTCTCCTCGATGTCCTCCTCAGAACTATACCACTGGTACCCCTGCTTGGCCATCCATGCAGCCTCGGGCGTGATGACATCCTCAGAACCGCCAGAGACATCCTCTCCAAAGAGCCTCATGACCTTCTTGTCGCGGTGGCAACTCTCCTTGTCTGCCACGTGAGTCCTGTACTGTCCCTTTGCCTGCATGCAGAAGAGAGTCTTCATCTTGTCCTTTAACTTCTTGGCCCACGATGGTTCAGAGGAAGGTGTGGTAGACCTAGTAGCACGGTCCTCAGCAACATTCTCTGCACCAGCCTCCTCCTCACCAACAGCCCTCCTCGCAGAAGAAGCCTCAGCACGGGTGGTAGTGTTGGCCCAGTTGGGCTTGACGCGGAGACTGATGGACTCATGCCGAATCCAGTCTAGAGCAAGGAACTCATCACCAGGGTACATCTTCTCCCAAGTTGTGGAGAGCAACAGAAACAGGTACGGTCCATAGATAGGTACCTTGCGAGTGAACACCGCAAACCGAAGCTCACACCACATGATGTGTGAGACATCCAGTGGCTGAGTCTGAGACGAACGTGCCTCCGCACACAGGAGCAACATGTCTACTAGATAGGAATGAACCTTGTCCTTGTCGCCAATGCGTGGGAGCAGAGTGTTGCGGAAGATGCGATGCATGATATCCAGAAAGGAGTTCAGCAGCCAAGTCGACTTGCCATTGGGGAGCACCTTCTCAACAAGGAATGGCTGAAGCAGGTTCTTGTTAGCAGACTCTGAGTTGGCGTGCGGGCGAACACCAACGGGTGTGTGAAGCCCGTCATCAGGAATGTGAAGCAGATCCATGAACTCCTTCCATGTAGCAGACATCTGACGGCCGTTGGTCATCCAGGTCATCCTCCGCTCATCCCCGGGATGAAAGTAAACTAAGACAAAGAACTGACAGATAAGCTCAGGGTCATAGTCAAGGTGAAAGGAGATCATAGGCTCAATAGCAAACTGCTCCACCAAGTCCAGAGCCTCTCCAAAATAGTCACGAAACTTGTCCTTCCGCATGTGATTCATGTCTATCCACTTGACATACACGAAGGTATTCTTCTTGTTCTTGATCACATCCAGATAGATGAGAGCCTGCTGTTTGGTCCAGAACAACTCGGTGCCTCTGAGGACAGCCCGAGGATTCACATAGGGATTGATCTTCCGGCGTTCGACATACTCATTGACTGAAATCTCGTCCATGCCCTTAGCAGGTTCCTTTTGCTTGCTGGCAGTGGTCTTGACATTCCGCTTGGGGGCATTGGAGCCCTCTGGTGCTTCATCTTGGGGATTGCGCAGACACTTGGAGCCAATGTCACGACTGGGATTGGAATGGCGAGAGCCACCACCTAAGACACAAAGCGCAAAACACACACGACAAGCAAGAAGGATCAATGCAAAGACCACAACAAAGCAAAAGAAACATGTAGGAAGCACACAGGATAATTGCCATGAGAGAGATTTGACCCCTATGGTAGTACTGCCAAGTGCTGCGGTACTAAGATTGTAGTACTGCTCTTAGTCGTGGTAGTACCATGTAAGGTCACGGTAGTACCGGGTCTAGGAGCGGTAGTAGGATCTTAGTGCCACATCTAGCGCGGTAGTACCGCACCTGATGGGCGGTAGTACCGCACGAGCGGTTGTACCGCACATGAGACACGGTAGTACCGCACCGCATCAGATCCGAACAAGTTCAAATCTGAGAAAAGCCCGCGAAACCGCGGCGGTACTATGGTTGGACAAATCTACCACATGACAACATATCAAGTATGATTCCTACGCAACACGACTCTCCTACATCCTACTCTTGCACAGATTTGGCCTAAAATCTCAAGAACAACAAGCATCTCCCCAAAAACCTAGAAGCGAGAGAACAACCAAGAAAAAGAGGTATTTGGGGAAAAACCTTGGTCCATGGCAAGAGGAAGTGGTGGGGAACGATCCCACCGGTCGGAATCCGAGGAGAGTGGCCGGAGACGGAGATCCGGCGAGGACCTTCGGCGCCGTTCTTGAGCAAGAGAGAGAGAGAGAGAGAGAGAGAGAGAAAGAGAAAGACGTGGGGAGAGAGACGAGTGAACGGGTATGGGGAGTTGGAACTCCCCTGCCCGAGTCATAACCCCCACGCTCACTCGATGGCGCGGTAGTACCGTGCCTCATCGCGGTAGTACCGCTCGGCGGAAGTACCGCACCTGAGCGGTAGTACCGCACTCCGGCGCGGTAGTACCATGCCCTCTCAAAGCGGTAGTACCACGGCAAGCCGCGGTAGTACCATGGGCTCAAGAAGATGCACGTTTCAAGCACACAAAAAAGAGGTCTTTGCACGAACACTCCGAGGCAACACGACACCACAAGACCACGCTACACGCAAAGGCAGAAAGGCAAACGACAAAACGAAACAACCACGAGACACCACCTCTCCAAAGAGAGGGCGGTGGCCGTAGCCACCTATGTTTGAGTCAATTGGTATGGCACCGCGAAGAATTATCCTTGGGCCCATGACCAAAACTCGTCTCTGAAGCACACATACCATCAAACATGGCTAATGTGAAAGACTAGATCAATTTATGCATAATGGGGGAGGGAGAGTTCATTAAGAGAACAACACTCCCCCTATGTCCACGCCTACATCTAAACAAGACAACAAGTTGAGTATGGTGGGGTGTGCAAGGGTTCAAGCAACATTGCTCGAATCAATGATATTTAGCTCATGCCTTAACTCGCGAAATCTTGCTTCATCCAAGGGCTTCGTGAAAATATCTGCAAGGTTATCATGAGTGTTGACATAGTTGAGCTTGATCTCTCCTCGCCTAATGTGATCCCGGATGAAGTGATACTGGATCTCAATATGCTTCGTCTTGAAGTGTTGCACCGGGTTGAGAGAGATCTTGATGGCACTTTCATTGTCACACCAAAGAGGCACTTTGTCACAAATGACACCGTAATCCTTTAAAGTTTGCCTCATCCATAAGAGTTGTGCACAACAACTACCGGCCGCCACATACTCCGCTTCGGTGGACGGGAGAGAGACACAACTTTGCTTTTTGGAAGACCAACTTACCAAAGAGCAACCAAGGAATTGGCACCCTCCGGAAGTGGACTTCCTATCCACTTTGTCTCCCGCCCAATCAGAATCCGAATACCCTACAAGCTTGAAGTTTGCTCCTCTTGGGTACCATAAGCCAAAGTTTGGGGTATGAGCCAAATATCGAAAGATTCGTTTGACCGCCACATAGTGACTTTCCTTAGGTGTGGCTTGAAACCGTGCACAAATTCCCACACTCAACATGATATCCGGTCTAGATGCACAAAGGTAGAGCAAGGAGCCTATCATGGAACGATATACCTTTTGATCCATCGCTTTACCATTGGGATCTATGTCAAGTTGGCACTTGGTGGGCATTGGAGTGGAAGCCGGCTTGACATCACTTAGCTTGAATCTCTTGAGCATGTCTTGAGTGTATTTCGCTTGGTTGATGAATGTTCCTTCTCTTCTTTGCTTCACTTCGAACCCTAGAAAGAACTTCAACTCTCCCATGGAAGATATCTCGAACTTTGAGGTCATGAGAGCGGCAAATTCCTCACTGAAAGCTTTGTTAGGGGAACCAAAGATAATATCACCAACATATAATTGGCACACAAACAACTCCCCTTTGACCTTCTTAGTAAAAAGAGTGGGGTCGATTAGCCCAACTTCAAAACCACGGTCTTGTAACAACTCGGTAAGGTGGTCATACAATGCACGTGGGGCTTGTTTAAGGCCATAGAGTGCCTTATCGAGTTGATACACATGATCGGGAAAGTAGGGATCCTTGAACCCGGGGGCTTGCTTGACATAAACCAATTCATTAATGGGACCATTAAGAAAAGCACTCTTCACATCCATTTGTTGTAACTTAAAGTTATGATGAGAAGCATATGCAATGAACATGCGAATGGATTCAAGACGAGCAAGGGGAGCAAAGGTTTCACCGTAGTCGATACCCTCGACTTGGGAGTAGCCTTGTGCTACCAAACGAGCCTTGTTGCGAATGATAATCCCATGGGCATCTTGCTTGTTCTTAAATATCCACTTGGTTCCAATGACATTGTGGTTCCCCGTCGGTCTTGGCACCAATTCCACACTTTGTTGCGCTCGAAGTTGTTGAGTTCTTCATGCATGGCATTGAGCTAATCCGGATCTTCGAGCGCCTCACAGACCTTGTGGGGTTTGACACAAGAGACAAACGCATGATGCTCACAATAGTTTGCTAATTGTCTACGAGTGCTTACCCCCTTTCTTAAGCTTCCAAGCACATTCGTCATGAGATGATCCGTGGTGGAGAGCTTGGAAGCAACCTTGGCGGCACGATGCTCCAATTCCTCCTCGGGGGTGAGACGAGGAGTGGTCACTTGATCATCTTGAGCGTCGTCTTGAGCTTGTTCTTGTTCTTGAACTTCCTTGGAGGAGAGAACTTGACCTTGGGCATCACTTGATGTGTCAACACCGTCTTGAGCATGATCTTGCCCTTGGTCATGTTCTTGAGGATGAGGGCCTTCATGTTGTTCTTTGGAAGCGTGTGGGCCTTGGGTTGGTGATGGCTCCACTTGAGTGGAGCATTGTCCTTCTCCTTCGGCCACAAGGGGTTCCTCAATGGGTAGGATAAAGCCAACACCATTCTTCTTATGGATTGAGGAGGAATTTCATCACCTACATCACAAGTGCCACTTTGCTCCACTTGGGAGCCGTTATTCTCATCAAACTCCATGTTGCACGTCTCCTCAATAAGTCCCGTGGATTTATTGAGGACGCGGTAAGCATGAGAGTTTGTAGCATAACCAACAAATATGCCCTCATAAGCTCTAGCCTCAAATTTAGACAACCGAACACCTTTCTTGAGAATGAAACACTTACACCCGAACACCCGAAAGTACTTGAGGTTGGGCTTGTTACCGGTGAGTATCTCATATGGAGTCTTGTTCAAGCCCTTGCGGAGGTAGAGCCGATTGGATGCATGACACGCGGTGTTGATGGCTTCGGCCCAAAAGTTGTACGCAGACTTGAACTCCGCCATCATGGTCCTTGCCGCATCCATCAACGTCCGGTTCTTCCTCTCCGCAACACCGTTTTGTTGAGGGGTGTAAGGTGCGGAATATTGATGCTTGATCCCTTCATCACTAAGAAACTCATCCAAGGTGTAGTTCTTTAACTCGGTGCCGTTGTCACTTCTTATTGTCAAGATCTTTGCATTGTGTTAACGTTGTGCTTCATTTGCAAAGTCAATGACGGTTTGTTGGGTCTCGCTCTTCCTCTTGAAGAAATACACCCAAGTGTATCTTGAGTAGTCATCCACAATCACCAAGCAATACTTCCTACCCCCAAGACTATCGAAGGATGGAGGCCCAAAGAGATCCAAGTGAAGGAGCTCCAAAGGCCTCTTTGAGTAAATGATAGTCGTGGGAGGGTGAGCCTTCTCATGTAGCTTTCCTTCGATACAAGCACTGCAAGCACGATCTTTGGCAAAACTAACATTCGTTAGTCCACGGACATGGTCCCCCTTGAGAAGACTTTGCAAAGATCTCATATTGACATGGGCTAGACGATGATGCCAAAGCCATCCCACATCAACTTTAGCCATTAGGCATGTCGCGGTCTTAGTGGGTCGCTCCGAAAAGTTAATCACATATAGATCGTTCTCGACATGCCCAACAAAGGCTACTTTAAGAGTCTTGCTCCACAAGAGGGCCACGGTATCGATAGCAAAGAAAGTGGCAAAGCCCATGATTGCAAGTTGACGAACAAAAAGTAAATTGTATGCAAGGGACTCAACAAGCATGACCTTCTCGATCGTGAGATCATGAGAGATGACCACCTTGCCAAGTCCCAATACCTTAGAAGATGAGGCGTCACCCCACTCGAAATTGGTGGGCATAGATGGAATCTTGTGCACGTCCACCACCAAGTCCTTTCTTCCGGTCATATGATTTGTAGCTCCGCTATCGAGCAACCATGATCCCCCACCGGAAGCAAACACCTACAAGAGATCAATGCTTGGTTTTAGGTACCCATTTTGTAATGGGTCCTTTGATGTTAGTAACAAGGGTCTTTGGAACCCAAATAGACCATTCAATGTATTCATGATGAGAACCAACGAATTTGGCATAGACATGCCCATCACTAGCACGACATAACATATAAGAAGGATTAAAGCCGCCGGCTTTGATGAGAGGAGTGGCATTGCCCTTTTTGAAAGCGCCACCCTTCGCATTGTTCTTCTTCTCCTTGGAAGCACTCTTTCCCTCCTTCACAAAGGTTTGCATGAGAGGAGGAGGTCGTTTGGTCTTGTCATTCTTCTTCTTGTTCTTGGACTCGGGCACGTACCCCACCCCTTCCTTGGCCACAACTCCCTTTTGGTTGATCAAGAGGTCGTTGAGGTTCTTCTTGCCTTGTATGCAAGTCGCAAGACCTCTCTCAAGTTGCCCCTTTAGCTTAGCATTCTCCTCAACAAGATGCACATGCTCACAACATGGGTTAGTAGCATTTGCATTATCAATTAACATCATACGAGGAAAAGTGGTTTATTCCTTGGTTAGCTTTACTTGAAGTTGATCATGAGACTCTTTGAGGCTAGCATGAGCACCCTTCAAGACCTTGTGAGCCTTGTCAAGTAGATCAAACTCCTCTTTGAGTCTAGCAAGATCAACCTCAAGTTCGGCCTTCTCGGAGTTAAGCACATGAGAAACAATGAGAACATGATCATAATCTTTCTTTAACTTAGCATGATCAACGTTGTGTGACTCCTCAAGAGCCAAACGAAGACCACGCTCTTCCTCGAGAGCATTGGAAAGATCTGAAATCTCATCAGCATAGTCATGACTACGCCCTTCCATCTTAGTGATGGTATCTTCGTGAGCCTCGATCATGTCATTGGCTTCACCAAGTTGTTCCAAGAGAGCAACAAAGTGCTTCTTGGATTTACCCTTAAGTTTGCCCATAAAGGCCTCAAACTCATTTGCCTCCACATTAGCTCCCTCATGTTCTTCAATGCTATCCGTCGAAGAAGGATGATTAATGATGGTAGTTTTGATGTTGGGGGTTACCTTGTTGGTGGCTTTAGCCATGAGGCACTTGGCGGTGATGCTCTCATTGGGTGAGTCGAAGATAGACACCCGTGGAGTCGTCGCAATGGCAACTGAGGCCATGGCCGCCAACTCACCATCTTCATCATCGTCATCATCGTCATCATCCTCATTGTACACTTCTTGTACCACCAATGACTTGGGAGGAGTCTTCTTGGTGAAGTTGCTCTTGTTGGGGAATGACTTGGCCTTGTCCTTTCGGATGAGCTTGCCACCATTGTCTTGCCTCTTCTCATACGGGCACTCCGCAACAAAATGACTCACATTGCCACAATTGTAGCAAGTCCTTACACGTTGCTTGCTCTTCGTGCCACTTGAGTTGTTTTTGTTAAAGTTTGGCCTCGAGTTTTTCTTGCTCCAAAATTGCCTTGAAGCGAGTGCCATGTGTTCATGATATGCATACTTTGTATCTTCGGGGTTACTCTCCTCTTCTTCCTCTTATTCTTGTTCAACGGAGAGCTTGGCCTTCAATGCAAGGTTGGGCTTCTTTGCCCTTTGAGAACAAAGCACCGCATTGTCGGCGGTCTTGTCCAAAATGTTCATGGCCACAAACTCATCCAACACTTCGCTTGAGGTCAAAGTGTGGAAGTCCGGTCTTTGACGAATGATGGAGGACATGGCCTTGTGGTAGGGCATCATTGCCTTGAGGAATTTGCGCTTGATCCAATTGTCATCTGTGTCCTTGCTCCCGTGATCTCGGAGTGAGACTGCGAGTTTGGTTACTCTCCGATAAAGCTCACGAGGTTCTTCATCTTCTTTCATTGCAAACTCATCGGCCTCATCTTGCACCACTTCATAGTTGGAGCATTGAATTCTTGCGCTTCCCCGGTAGAGAGAGACAACACAAAGCCATGCGTCTTTAGCCAAGGCAAAGGGCCGAAGATGAGGTAGGTCTTTGGGTGGGATTGCATCTTGAATTATGAAGAGAGCATTCTCATTGAATTGATTATCCGCGGCTTCTCGAGGAGTGAAGTTGCTTGGATCATGTGGATAGAAACCTTCTTCAATGATTCTCCAAAGATTAGTGTTCACATGATTTAAATGACGTTTAAAGTGGTAAACCCAAGAATCAAAGTCCTCATTTTTCACAATCTTAGGGGGAGGACCGGCATGATTCAAATGAGTGGAAGGAACCGGTCCACCATAAACAAGTGGTGGTTCCACATGAGCAAAGATACCGGTGCCATTCTTACCACTAGAAGAAGGAGCCTTTTCACTACTAGCTTCCCCCTTATCGGAGGTAGCATCCATCACCTTGTCGGTGGGATTACCCACTTTCAACGGTGCGGTGGATAGTTTAAGCCCTTCAAGGAATTTAGTAAACATGCTTTCAACCTCGGTCGTCATGGAGGTTTTCAATGTCTCCAAGGCCACATTGAACTCCTCACGAGAGACCGAGGTTTCCCCATTGCCCGTAGACGAGATCGGATTCACACCGGAGTGTTCCTCCACACCGTCTACGGTATTAACCATACTCTTCCGACGGTAAAGTCCTTAATAAAGAGACGAGGCTCTGATACCAATTGAAAGGATCGATATGGTTGACTAGAGGGGGGGTGAATAGGAAACTAACAATTTTTAGCTTTTCTTTAACAATTTAAACTTTGCATCAAAGTAGGTTGTCTAGATATGCAACTAGGTGAGCAACCTATATGATGCAACAAGGATACGAAAACAAGCAAGCAAGAGATATGACACAAATAAGCTTGCACAAGTAAAGGCACGAGATAACCAAGAGTGGAGACGGTGGAGACGAGGATGTGTTACCGAAGTTCCTTCCCTTTGAGGGGAAGTACGTCTCCGTTGGAGCGGTGTGGAGGCACAATGCTCCCCAAGAAGCCACTAGGGCCACCGTATTCTCCTCACGCCCTCACACAATGCGAGATGTCGTGATTCCACTATTGGTGCCCTTGGAGGCGGCGACCGAACCTTTACAAACAAGGTTGGGGCAATATCCACAACTCAATTGGAGGCTCCCAATGACACCACAAAGCTTCACCACAATGGACTATGGCTCCACGGTGACCTCAACTGTCTAGGATGCTCAAACACCCAAGAGTAACAAGATCCGCAAGGGATTAGTGGGGGGAATCAAATTTCTCTTGGTGGAAGTGTGGATCGAGGCCTTCTCAACCACTCCCGAGCAAATCAACAAGTTTGATTGGCTAGGGAGTGAGATCGGGCAAAAATGGAGCTTGGGGTTGGAAGAGGTGAGTCAACAGGGAAGAAGGGGACCCCTTTTATAGTAGGGGACAAAGATCCAACCGTTATCCACCTACCAGCCCGCGGTCAGCGGTACTACCGCTCCAGGCCAGTGGTACTATCGTAGGGCCGTGCGATACTACCGCTTGATGCCAAGCAGTACTACCGCACGGTCATGCGGTACAACCGTACAGGCCCGCGGTACTGCCGCAACACCAGCAACAGCAAGGTTAGACCTGTAGCACAAGTGCTGAGGGCGATACTTCCGCGAGCGCGGTACTACCGCTCCGCCTTGCGGTACTACCACAAGGCAGGAATCCCTTAGCCAGGGGGAAGGAAACATCCGTGCCTACTTCCGCAAAGAAACGGAAGAAGCAAAAACCCGACACAGTACTACTGCAGAGGGGCGGTACTACTGCCTGACAACATAGCATGGTACTACCGCGGAAGGAATGCGGTACTACCGTGGTAGGCGCGGGTGTAAAAAATTACATCCGCCCCTACTACCGCGAGGGAGCGGTACTAGCCTAGTGGGCAACAATAGTGCAGCTCTAGGGGAGCGGTACTATCGTGGGCACCTGTGGTACTACCGCGCCACAACACGGTACTACCGCTGGTGCCTACGGTACTACCGCTCACCTGGGAGCAGTACTACCGCGAGCCAACACAGCAGCCAGAAACAAGGAGGTGAGAAAGCGGAGGATGCTCCAAGGGAAAGGAGGGGACTAGAAAGAGACGTGAACGTGATGATTCCACCCAAACCTTTCCGATGCGGACCCCCTCTTAATAGTATGACTTTCCTACGACTCAAATCCATCAAAAAGAAACGTAGAAAAGACGCCATCTTCAACAGTCTTCGAGGGGCACCAAGCCGTCTAGTGCCTAGCGATGAAACGTCTGGGAAACTCAAGGCACACGATTAGTCCGCAAACGCATTGTCATCAATCACCAAAACATCTTAGGGATAAATATGCCCTTACACTTGGCTCCTTCCTCTTCAGGAAACCAATTCAATTCAATGTCTTCATCTTCCTCTTCCGAGATCAAGTTCAAAGCAATAGCATCACCTTGTTGAGCTTCATCTTCCTCTTCCGGGATCAAGTTCAAATCAATAGCATCACCTGGCTGAGCTTGTTCTTCTTGTTAAGCTTCATCTTCCTCTTCCGGGATCAAGTTCAAATCCATAGTTGTGTGCTCCTTTCTGTACTCATAACAAGAGTACAAAATATGAGTGGTTAGCATATAATCATAACAAATTGATGTCAGTCTGAAACTTCACTGTAATGCAAATGAAAGAAACTATTGACTATTAACTAAAACTGTTGTAGTCTGAAAACAGTGACTAATTATGCTAATTCACTAAATCTTGACAATCATTTGATCAAACATAGAATGTTTATGCAATACAGAGAAGTGTTGAAAATTAAGTTACCACTATTGCTCTTTGATTTGTTGTACTTCTTGATCTACTGTTGAAAATGCTATAGACCATGAATGATTTCAGAGATGTTTCTCCAGGTAGCACAACTAGGACCTTGAGCAAGGTATCCTGATGTACTACTATGTTATTTGCATTTTTTCAGTTAGAGCTAAGGTAAGGTTAGCAGCAAAACAAATACGGGTTATTGTGAATTGATAGCAACAACACCTTCCTCTAACCAAAACAAACACATGTTATTTTTTTCTTCTGATAATTTCTATCACTTGTCTATTATACTCCCATGTTATTGTGTTCTGTTCTAGTCTCTCTGTCCCTCTAGTTTTAAACTGAACCAACACTAGCATCTGCATTTTCCCAGTAAACTTTTGAGTGCATTTATCACTTGTTGAGAAAATTCAGAATACACTACAGCATCTCAATGTTGGGGAACAATGTATTTCAAAATTTTCCTACGATCACGCAAGATCTATCTAGGAGATGCATGGCAACGAGAGGGGAGAGTGTCTAGGTACCCTCATAGACCGAAAGCGGAAGCGTTAAGCAACGCAGTTGATGTAGTCGAACGTCTTCGCGATCCAACCGATCAAGTACCGAATGTACGACACCTCCGCGATCTGCACACCTTCAGCTCGGTGACGTCCCTCGAACTCTTGATCTAGATGAGGTGGAGGGAGAGTTTTGTCAGCACGATGGCGTGGTGACAGTGATGATGAAGTTACTGGCGCAGGGCTTCGCCTAAGCACTGCAACGATATGACTGAGGTGTGTTTCTGTGGAGGGGGGCACCACACACGGCTAAGAGAAACTTTTGTGTGCCTTTGGGGTGCCCCTGTCCCACGTATATAAAGGGGGGGGAGGAGGAGGCCGGCCAAGGGGAGGAGGCGCGCCATGGGGGCAATCCTACTCCAAGTAGGATTCGGCCCCCCTTTCCTATTCCAACAAGGAGAAGGGGGAAGGTGAGGGAGGAGAGAAGGAAAGGGGGGCCGCCCCCTAGTCCAATTCGGTTTGGCCTAGGGGGGCGCGCGCCCTGCCTTGGCATGCTTCCTCTCTTCCACCAATAGGCCCATGAGGCCCAATAACCCCCTGGGGGTTCCGGTAACACCCCGATACTCCGAAAAATACCCGATACACCTCGGAACTATTCCGGTGTCCGAATATAGTCTTCCAATATATCAATCTTTATGTATCGACCATTTTGAGACTCCTCGTCATGTACGTGATCTCATCTGGGACTCTGAACTACCTTCGGTACATCAAAACACATAAACTCATAATATCGATCGTCATCGAACATTAAGCGTGCGGACCCTACGGGTTCGAGAACTATGTAGACATGACCGAGACTCATCTCTGGTCAATAACCAATAGCGTAACCTGGATGCTCATATTAACTCCGAACAAACTTCAGTCACCAAAACACATAAGTCATAACACAAATCGTCACCGAACGTTAAGCATGCGGACCCTACGGGTTCAAGAACTATGTAGACATGACTGAGACACATCTCCGGTCAATAACCAATAGCGGAACATGGATGCTCATATTGGTTCCTACATATTCTACGAAGATCTTTATCGGCCAAACCGCAATGACAACATACGTCATTCCCATTGTCATCGGTTTGTTACTTGCCCGAGATTCGACCGTCGATATCCTCATACCTAGTTCAATCTCATTACCGGCAAGTGTCTTTACTCGTTCCATAATGTATCATCCCGCAACTAACTCATTAGTCACTTTGCTTGCAAGGCTTGATAGTGATGAGCATTACCGAGAGGGCCCAGAGATACCTCTCCGAAACACGAAGTGACAAATCCTAATCTCGATCTATGCCAACTCAGCAAACACCATTGGAGACACCTGTAGAGTGATACGTCTCCGTCGTATCTAATTTTCCAAACACTTTTGCCCTTGTTTTGGACTCTAACTTGCATGATTTGAATGGAACTAACCTAGACTGACGCTGTTTTCAGCAGAATTGCTATGGTGTTATTTATGTGTCGAAACAAAAGTTCTCGGAATGACCTGAAAGTTCACGAAACAACTTTTCGGAAATAATAAAAATCCTTGCAAAAGATGAAGGCCAGGGGGGCCCACCACCTGTCCACGAGGGTGAGGGCGCGCCCCCTACCTCGTGGCCCCCCTGGAGCTCCTCCGACCTCGACTCCAACTCTATATATTTGGTTTCGGAGAGAAAAAAACAGAGAGAAGGATTCATCGCGTTTTACGATACGGAGCCGCTGCCAAGCCCTAAAACCTCTCGGGAGGGCTGATCTGGAGTCCGTTCGAGGCTCCGGAGAGGGGAATCCGTCGCCATCGTCATCATCAACCATCCTCCATCGCCAATTTCATGATGCTCACCGCCATGCGTGAGTAATTCCATCGTTGGCTTGCTAGACGGTGATGGGTTGGATGAGATCTATCATGTAATCGAGTTAGTTTTGTTAGGGTTTGATCCCTAGTATCCACTATGTTCTGAGATTGGTGTTGCTATGACTTTGCTATGCTTAATGCTTGTCACTAGGGCCCGAGTGCCATGATTTCAGATCTGAACCTATTATGTTTTCATCAATATATGAGAGTTCTTGATCCTATCTTGCAAGTCTATAGTCACCTATTATGTGTTATGATCCGTTAACCCCGAAGTGACAATAATCGGGATACTTACTGGTGATGACCGTAGTTTGAGGAGTTCATGTATTCACTATGTGTTAATGTTTTGGTCCGGTACTCTATTAAAAGGAGGCCTTAATATCCCTTAGTTTCCATTAGGACCCTGCTGCCACGGGAGGGTAGGACAAAAGATGTCATGCAAGTTCTTTTCCATAAGCACGTATGACTATATTCGGAATACATGCCTACATTACATTGATGAACTGGAGCTAGTTCTGTGTCACCCTAAGTTATGATTGCTACATGATGAACCGCATCCGGCATAATTCTCCATCACCAATCCATTGCCTACGAGCTTTCCATATATTGTTCTACGCTTATTTACTTTTCCGTTGCTATTTCTATCATCACTACAAAATACCAAAAACATTACTTTTGCTACCGTTACCACTACTATCATATTACTTTTCTACTAAACACTTTGCTTCAGATATTAAATTTCCAGGTGTGGTTGAATTGACAACTCTGCTGCTAATACTTGAGAATATTCTTTGGCTCCCCTTGTGTCGAATCAATAAATTTGGGTTGAATACTCTACCCTCGAAAATTGTTGCGATCCCCTATACTTGTGGATTATCAAGACTATTTTTTGGCGTCGTTGCCAGGGAGCACAGCTCTATTCTTTGAGTCACTTGGGATTTATATTTGCTTATCATTTTGAAGAACTTGAGAGATCCAAAAACCAAGATTTATCCCTCAACTACGAGGGGAGGTAAGGAACTGCCATCTAGCTCTGCACTTGATTCACCTTCTGTTTTGAGTAAGCTTGCGACACCTAAACCTGCTTCTGCTATTCGTTCTGATATGTCGCATGTTATTGATGATGCCACTTCTGCTATACATGATACTTATGATGAAACTACTTCTATGCTTGATACTACTGTGCCACTTGGTGAATTTCTTGATGAACAACTTTCTAGGGTTAGAGAGAATGAAAATATTGAATCTGATAATATTGATGAAAGTGATGATGAAGACTCACTTGTTATTCCTGAGGGTTATGTTTTTGATAAAGAAGCTTCTTTAGCTATTTTAGCTTGCAAAGATAGATACGAGCTCAAGAGGTTATTAGCTAAATGGAAGCACCAATCTCTTAATGCTAGAATGAAACCTGACCCTGCTTTTGCTACTTCACCTATCTTTGTTACTGATAAGGATTATGAATTCTCTGTTGATCCTGATATAATTACTTTGGTTGAATCTGATCCTTTTCATGGCTATGAATCTGAAACTGTTGTGGCACATCTTACTAAATTAAATGATATAGTCACCCTGTTCACTACTGATGATAGAACTAGTTACTTTTATATCCTTAAAATATTTCCGTTCTCATTAAAGGGTGATGCTAAGATATGGTTTAATTCTCTTGATCCTAGTTGTGTGCGTAGTCCCCAGGATATAATTTATTACTTCTCTGCTAAATATTTCCCTGCTCATAAGAAACAAGCTTCTTTAAGGGATATATATATATAATTTTGTGCAAATTGAAGAAGAGAGTCTCCCACAAGCTTGGGGGAGGCTTCTCAAGTTACTTAATGCTTTGCCAGATCATCCTCTTAAGAAAAATGAAATACTTGATATCTTTTATAATGGACTAACCGATGCCTCGAGAGATTACCTGGATAGTTGGGCTGGTTCTGTTTTCAGGGAAAGAACACCGGATGAAGCTGAAATTCTATTGAATAATATGTTGACAAATGAAAATAATTGGACAACTCCTGAGCCAATTCTTGAGCCTATTCCTAAACCAACTCCTAAGAAGAGAGGTATTCTATTTCTCAGTCCTGAAGATATGCAAGAGGCAAAGAAATCTATGAAAGAAAAAGGTATTAAAGCTGAAGATGTTAAGAATTTACCTCCTATTGAAGAAATACACGGTCTTAATTTACCACCTGTTGAAGAAACATATGATCTTAATCCATTACCTATTGAAGAAACTCGTGGTCTTGATAACCCGACACAGGTAGTAAAGGTAAATTCTCTCTATAGATATGATAAAGCTGAAATCCCATTTACTAAGTTTGCTAGCCCATGCTTAGATGATTTTGATAAATTTATGGCTAAGCTAGAAGACTTCAATGCTTATTTTGGTAGACGATTGAAATACAATTCAAATATGCTTGAACACTTGGGTGATTATATGGCTAATGTCAAAGGTGAACTTAAAATTATTAGTAAACATGCTTCTATGGTTACCACTCAAGTAGAACAAGTACTTAAAGCTCAAAATGATTTGCTCAATGAATTGAATAATAATAATAATGATAATGTTGTTAGAATTATGACTAGAGGTGGTAGAATGACTCAGGAACCTTTGTATCCTGAAGGCCATCCTAAGAGAATTGAGTAAGATTCTCAGAGAAATAATATAGATGCACCTAGTCCTTCTAAAAGGAAGAAAAAGAAAAATGATAGGACTTTGCATGATTCTAGTGAACCTGTTATTGAAACACCTGAGAATCCAAATGATATTTCTGTCTCTGATGCTGAAACACAATCTGGTAATGAACCTGAAACTAGTGATAATGTTAATGATAATGTTCATGATGATGCTCGACCCAGTAATGATAATGATATAGAAATTGAACCTGCTCTTGATCTTGATAACCCACAATCAAAGAATCAACGTTATGATAATAAAGACTTTGTTGCTAGGAAACATGGTAAAGAAAGAGAACAATGGGTTCAGAAACCTATGCCTTTTCCTCCCAAACCATCCAAGAAAAAGGATGATGAGGATTTTGAGTGCTTTGCTGAAATGATTAGACCTATCTTTTTGCGTATGCGGTTAACTGATATGCTCAAAATGAATCCTTATGCTAAGTATATGAAAGATATTGTTACAAATAAAAGAAAGATACTAGAAGCTGAAATTTCCACCATGCTTGCTAATTATACTTTTAAGGGTGGAATACCAAAGAAACTTGGAGATCCAGGAGTACCCACTATACCATGCTCCATTAAAATAAACTATGTTAAAACTGCTTTATGTGATCTTGGAGCCGGTGTTAGTGTTATGCCTCTCTCTTTATATCGTAGACTTGATTTGAATAAGTTGACACCTACTGAAATATCTTTGCAAATGGCTGATAAATCAACTGCTATACCTGTCGGTATTTGTGAAGATGTGCCTGTTGTAGTTGCAAACGTTACTATTTTAACGGACTTTGTTATTCTTGATATTCCCAAGGACGATAGTATGTCTATTATTCTTGGAAGACCCTTTTTGAATAATGCAGGGGCTGTTATTGATTGCACTAAAGGCAATGTCACTTTTCATGTTAATGGTAATGAGCATACGGTACACTTTCCGAGGAAACAACCTCAAGTTCATAGTATCAACTCTATTGGAAAAATTCCATCGATTATATTTGGAGGTTTTGAATTTCCTATTCCTACTATCAAGAAGAAATATGATATTCTTATTATTGGGGATGTGCATATCCCCGTTGAGGTAACATAGTGTTATTCAAAATTTCTCCGGTTCCATGTTATTCGGAATGAGTTCGTTAACAAGACTTGATCAACCTTGTTAGTGGATTCCTTTTGACGAGCATGAGATGGATGAAACTAGAAGGCACAACCTTCTGTACCCTCCTTTTACTTTCTGTTATTTATATTAAATAAAATAAAAATAGTATTTCTCTGTCTGTTATCTGAATTATTCGTGCAATATAAAAATACCCTGAATATAAAAGTTCTCAAAATGCCCTGAAATTTAAATATGATTTTTTCTGGAATATTTGAGAATATTTGGCACTGAGAACACAGCAGGAGGAGCTGGCACCTGGCCACGAGGGTCGGGAGCGCACCCTACCCCCTTAGGCGCGCCCCCTGCCTCGTGGGCCCACGGTGGCCCTCCTCCACTTATTCCTGCACCCACACACTTCTTCTTCCTCCCACAAACACGAATATCCAGCTCAAACCCGAGTCCAAGCTCATTTTGCTGCCATTTTCGATCTCGTTGCTCAAAGCACCTCTCACAAAATTTCTTGGGGAGATTGTTCCTTGGTATGTGACTCCTCCATTGGTCCAATTAGTTTTTGTTCTAGTGCTTTATTCATTGCAAATTTATGCTTCCTAGGTGACCATGTTCTTGAGCTTGCATGTCAAATTTATATGGTCAAAAGTAGTTTTGATGCATGATATAGGCTCTAGGCACTTGTAGGAGTAGTTGCTATCAATATTATTGAGTTTGGTTTACTTTTATTTTGAAGTTACTAAAAATTTCAGAATTTTTCAGAAAACAATGAAGAGACTTTTGAGGGGCTCATCGAGCCGAAGCTTGAAGGAAAAGGCACAGAAGCCCAAATATAATCTGCCTCGCACCACGGAGGTTCGGTCATGTGAATGGCCTTCCGATGATTTCTTAAGAGCAGCCGGGATTTATGAAGATTTTTATGAATTGGCTGAGAATGCAGGCCTCACCGCTTTCCTCCACGACCAACGCGATCAGTATCTCTTACTCACAAATATCTTTGTGCAAAACTTTCATTTCCATTCTAGGAGCTCACCACCTACGGTGGAGTTTTATTTATATGATGAGCATAAGGAGATGTCACTTTATGATTTTTGTCGGGTTTGTTTGGTCCCTTTCAAGGGCACGACAGAGGAACCACATCGCAGCGATGTGGATGGGTTTATTGATACCATCACTATAAGGGAAACGCGGAAGGTTTCTGATGCACGAATCACTAGCATACATTTTCCTGTTTTACGCTATTTTACAATATTTGCTAGTCGTTGCTTAATTGGTCGCGGAAACTGTGGAAACCTTAGCGTTCCTGATATTATTATTTTGTTCCATGGTTTATTTAGTGATAACTCTGTTAGTATGGGCGACATTATTGCTAAACGGTTAAGTCTGAACCGTACAAAGGGCCCCATCTTTGGAGGCATCTATGCTTCACGCCTAGCTGCACATTTTAGCATACCTATTAGGCATTATGAGAAGGAAGAAAAATTGCTGCCTCGTGTTTATTTAGATTATAAGAGTATGGTGGAACATGATTTTATTATTAAGAATAGGGAAGGAGAGCTTAAATACAAATTGTTCTTTGATAGACATCATCCTGAGACTATTACCCTGCCTGCTCCTTCCTTGTTTGATTTATCTGCAGGCCAGTACCTTGTTCCGTTAGAGGCTATTCACGCCTATCGGAACCCTACATCAGCCACAGAGCCAGAGCCGGAACCACAAGTCGATCCTCCACGACAGTCTAATTACCAGTGGGATCCGGAGATGATTGCCAACCAGTGGCAATCGGAGTCTTCTTCTTCACAGTACGACCCCAACTATTATTATGGATATTCGCCAGGCCAGCCGTGGCCATAGACCAACTTAGGCCAAAAGCCTAAGCTTGGGGGAGTACGTATTTCTCACCGACATTACATTTATGTTCACACACTCATTGCTAGATGTCGGTGCTCATACTTTTTCATTGTATCATCCATGCTATTTTATTTCCTTTTTATGCTTTCTTCTTGTGTGTTTAATAAACCTTAAGAAAAAAAATATTTAGTTGTAGCTTTTAATTAGTTTACTTTCCATGCTTGTAGTAGTAATTAAAAAAGAAAACCCCAAATGATTTGTTGTTCTTCTTTTGATGGGCTAAGTTGGGACACCCTTTCAGGGATTGAACTTTCGAAAGCCGCCCGCGGTTATGGGCAGATGGGAATTTGTTAATGTCCGGTTGTAGAAAACCTAAAGTTTATCTTAATTAAAACGCAACAACCGTGTGTGTTACCGTGATGGTCTCTTTCCGGCGGAGTCCGGGAAGTGAACACGGTGTTGGAGTTATGCTTGACGTAGGTTGTTCTAGGATCACTTCTTGATCATAGTTTCTCGAACGTGCTTTGCCTTCTCTTCTCGCTCTCATTTGCGTATGTTAGCCACCATATATGCTAGTCGCTTGCTGCAGCTCCACATCATGCCTTTTACCCTTCCTATAAGCTTAAATAGTCTTGATCGCAAGGGTGTGAGATTGCTGAGTCCCCGTGACTCACAGATACTTCCAAACCCAGTTTGCAGGTGCCGTTGATACCGAGCAGGTGACGCAACCAAGCTCAAGGAGGAGCTCAATGAAGATCTTGTCCTTTGTGTTGTTTCGTTCTAGTTGATCAGTAGTGGAGCCCAGTTGGGGTCGATCGGGGATCGGTGTAGCATTTGGGTTAGTCTTCTTTTATTTTGGTTCCATAGCCGGACCTTGTGTGTATCTGGGTGAATGTAATGCTTTATTCATGTATTGTGTGAAGTGGCGACTGTAAGCCAACTATGTATCTCTTTCCCTTATGTATTACATGGGTTGTGTGAAGATTACCTCACTTGCGACATTGCTTTCAATGCGGTTATGCCTCTAAGTCGTGCTTCGACACGTGGGAGATATAGCCGCATCGAGGGCGTTACAAGTTGGTAATCAGAGCCTTCCCCGACCTTAGGAGCCCCCTGCTTGATCGAATCGTTGGAGTTGTTGAGTCTAGAAAAATGTTTTGAGTCATTTAGGATTATATATATCGGAGAGTTAGGACTTCTTTTTACTCCTCAGTCCCTTCGTCGCTCTGGTGAGGCATCCTGACGTAGAGTTTTGACTCTTCTCTTCTAAAATTTCACTAAATTTTTTTAGGATCACGCGGGTATCTTGGAATCATTTCGATGGTTTTGTGACGAGAACATTGTTCTTGGTGCCTCCTGACATTTAGGGGTTGTGGCAGTGTCCCGGGGAGTTGAGCTCTGAGGTGTTGTCGTCACAATTTTATCGTTGCCGTTCTGGAATACCTGAGTTCGCCGACATTGAAAATCTCTTTTATGCAGTTGTTGGTGAGATAACCTCGATGCCACCCAGTACTGGGGCGGGAGTTCGGGAGTATTGCCATAACTCGTATAACAGATGCTTTTCGAAGGTTGAGGTAAACGATTTCTGAAAGTTTCTTGGTTATATGTTGAAGGATGGATATAGCTGGATGTAGGATTTGTTGGTTTTGGGTGAGATATTATGCTTCCCCTCTATCCCCAACACCTGATTGCATAACCGGAAATTTTTTGGGAGTTTATAAGTGGGAATTCAAGTAGCTCCTAGGATATCTTTCCGACAGAGGTATGATATGAAATTGGGGTTCGATGTCTAGTGGTCCGCCTATCCATGGTTGGTTTTACAGTGGTCTCGCTGTGTCTTAAAGAGTCCTTGGCTATGCCGACTCGGGGACGCTTCGTATGTCATGTGCACTGCCTTGTACATGATGGTGTTGTACGATCGAGCCCGTGTAGGCCCCACCACAAAAACTTCGGACGAAATCTCTATCATATGTTTGTTCTGGCTTATTCTGCAAGGCAATCCTTTGTTTTGTTTTGAGTTGTGGTATTCGAGTTGCTTCGAAGTCAAGTGTTGATTCCATACCTTTCCTAAACGGTGTTCTCATACTCCGATGTGAATACCAATCCTTCATGATAATCGAGTTGGTCATGTAAATCCTTTTTCAACCAGCATGTTTCTCTTCAAGTGGATCCGATCATTTCAACATCCGCAAGATCATTTATCACTTCTTCTCAACGGTGTTTTTCTTCTTCCGTCCCGAGTTGCCTTTGTTTTTCCCGCCCACCCACCCCATTTTTCTTCAAGGACTCAGATTCCGTAATCAAGTGTCCATCTTATTCATGTGAAGTCTCTTCATTCTTTTCTTTCAATGTTCGTATCCGGTGATTCTCAGGAAGATACTAATGGAGCCTCAAGTTCATCATTATTCGTTCTCTTTCTTCTCCGGTGGATTCAATTCAAGCTTTGTTGATCATATCTTATCCTCGTTCAAATGTTTTCTCATGTCGATGTACCTCATAATCATTCCTCTCGCTATTCATTTTTTCCGGAGTGCTGAAGATATCTCAAAGATTCGTGTTTCCACTTTGTATCTGTTCAAGCTATTTTGAAGATGTTATCTCATTCAAGCCATTTAATTCAACCGGCGAAATCTATATTTTAAATCCTTCAACGATGTTTCTTTTGAGTGGGCCCTAACCCACAGGTCTTTTCCCAGGATCTTACCTGACTCTTCTTATTTTCCCGGAGCTATCCTCAAATTTCTTTTCGAAGTTTGACGTAAGAATGATTCATCATCAGTCACATGCATTTCTCCAAGATCTGTCAAATTCTTTTCATCGTTGGTTCAACCTTTATAATTTTCATCCCGGAGTATCTAAACAATTCATGGTGGTGTTCCTCATCGTCATTCTCTGCATTTGGAGACCGAAGAAGACTTTTCCTCCATATCTATCCGCTCTCTCAGAGATTCATGGCTCTAGCTTGATGTCATCCTCTCATAACTGTTTTTGATAGTGAGAATTCTTTTCACCTATCTGGAGCAATTCAATAGTCTTTTCAGTTTGTTTCTCCGAAGGCCATCATTTCAGAAGATTTATTCATTCTCAGCTTTCAGCTATCATTCTCCTAATCTTACCGGGGCATCATTCAAGTTTTCTCTTATTAGCTCATGATTCTCTTCGTTCTCATGTATCTAATTCTCTCAAGCATCTTCATTCGCTTTTCCAATTCTACCCGGTGATTTGTCCCTTTACCTCGTTCATTTTCAATTCTACCGGTGGCTCTTCTAAGATTCTTCTTCCTTCGTTATAATATCAATTGACTCTTTCTTTCCAATCCTATCGGTGGTTCGTTGAAGACCTTCTCAAGGTTGCGCTATATCTATCTTAATCATTTTCTATGAGAATAAGTAATATGCCAAATCCATTGTTTGTCATCAATGTAATTGGTGAAGGATAAGCATAATGTAATCCTTATTCATGTTTCTTCCAAGTGATTAATTCCCTATCCCGGAGGTTCATCAAATTCTCGATTCAAGTTGTCCATCTTTCTTTTCCGGAGCTCAAAGTTATTTCAATTATATCATTCCAAAGATCCATCTAATCATTGTAAGGATTCACCTTGTGTTTTCAACTTCTCTTTCTTCTCGTCCCCTTGTTCCGAAAGTGGCAGGCCGTCACCTCATAATTTTGAGATGTATTCCATAACACCATATCAAGTTTAGGCTTTTCGTTGTTGATAATCCAACAACTCCATTCCAGCATTTGTTGTAAGCATGCTCTCTCAAGATCTTGTTCCCCTCTGTCCATTCCATTCCGTTCTTTCATTTCTTCCGGAGGCTTTGTGATGTTTCTCTCTTCAACCCTTCTTCTTGTTCTTGTCAGGACCTTGTTCTTTTCTTGCTTACCCATTTAACCGGAGAGTTGTGCCCTCTACTCAAGTTCTTTTCATCTTATCAAGTCTTGTATCACTTTTCAACCGGAGTGCTGACCGAAGTTGTTCTTCATTGTTCCTCTTTTTCTAACGGAGTGTTTTCAACTTCGTTTATCTCTGTTGTATTTTTCTCGAAATGGCTTAACCTTTGCAAGGTTCCTTGGTTTCACTCGTTTGTCAAAGAATCAACTTAGTTGTACCTCTTCTCTTTCTCTTCTGTTTTTCCCTTCGGTGCCATTCTAGATCTCGAGACGAGATCCTCTCGTAGTGGCAGAGTGTTGTAGCGCCCCGAGACCGATGTGCCAGGTGTCTTCCAGTTATTCGCTGTTGTTGCCTTGTCATTGCTTGCGTGTCATGCATTTCATATCATGTCATCATGTGCATTTCATTTGCATACATGTTCGTCTCATGCATCCGAGCATTTTCCCCGTTGTCCGTTTTGCAATCCGGCGCTCCTATGTCACCCGGTGTCCCTTTCTACCTCTTTTCGTGTGCGGGTGTTAAACGTTTTCGGATTGGATCAAGACTTGCCATGCGGCCTTGGTTTACTACCGGTAGACCGCCTGTCAAGTTTCGTGCCATTTGGACTTCGTTTGATACTCCAACGATTAACCGAGGGACCGAAAAGGCCTCGTGTGTGTTGCAGCCCAACACCCTTCCAAAGTGGCCCAAAACCCATCTAAACCTCCTCCATCATCTCGGTCGTTCGATCACGATCGCGTGGCCGTAAACTGCACCTCATTTGGACTCTCCTAGCTCCCTCTACCTATATATATGTGATCCCCTCCAAAATTTCTGCGCAGATCAAACCCTAGCCCCGCTCCTCGCGCCGCCGGACAAAAACTCCCCACCGCGCCAGACATGTCCGCCACCACCGCCACCTCACTCCGGCCTATCAGAGGCTGCCACGTTAGCTCGGCCGCCCCTCTCCTCCACTCACGCACTGCCACCTTACCCCGCCGGCCTCTCTCTCCACCGCGCGGCCCGCCGAGCCCATCGCGGGCCCGCGCAGGCCCGACCGCGCCGCCGCTCGCCGCGGGCTCCCCGAGCCTCGCGCGCGTCCGCGCCCCGCCGCCCTCCGTGCGCCGCCGCCGCCCTCGCCGTCCGGCCGCCGCCATCGCACCGCGCCTCGCCGCCGACCTCCGCCGCGCCCCGCCAACCTCGCCGCGCCGCCCGAGAGCTCCATCGCCGCCGCCGCCTTGCTCGCGCCTCCCGCCGCCCACCGGAGCTCGCCGGAGCCGACCTCCGCCGGCCGCCTTCCGCCGCCCCGCCGCGCCTTGCCTCCGCCGGCGCCGGATCCGGCCGGAACCGGCCTCCCCGGTGTCTCCTTCCTCCTCTCCAGCCTCACCTCCGTCATCCCCGTGAAGTCCGGCCGTCTCCCCCGTCTCCGGCGAACTTCTCCGGCGAGATCCGGCCGGAATGGACCAGATCCACCAGGAGTTGAACCAAACTGCCTCCCTCTTCCCGGATCACCTCATCCCGCTCTGCTCCGTCCCGCGTTGACTTTTCGCGGAGGTGATATTTCGACCAAGTCCTCAGATCTCAGTAATTTTATGCATTTTTCATCGCATCATAACTCTGTGACCGTAGCTCCGATTCGTGCGTGTAGCATATCAAAATGTTCGTCTCGACGAGTACATCTTTTCATCTCATTGCATCATTTTCATTTGAGCTCGTCTTGATGCCTGAAATGCTGTTGGAAGAGGGCTATGTGATGAATATTTAAGATCTGTTTCAGCAAATGCCCTTTTGTCATTTTTGCCATGATTAATGTGTGCATGATATGATCCTGAGCTCTACATGTGTTTTGAAATATGCCATGCCATCTTTACAGGGGAGTATGCCATGTATTTTTGTGATCTTTGTGATGACTAGCACAAGTATGTAAAGTAGCTTACTCAATAATGCTGATTTCAGGGACTTAGAATTTCACTAAGTCCTTGACCTGTCTTTATTTTTATGTCATATGTTCATGTTGTTTTCTAGTGATCCGTGCCTCTTTTGAGGAGGATCAGTAAGGATGTTTTGTTAATAATGTTGTGCTCTATCCATCCATGTCTTTGTTTGCATTTATGGAGAACCCTAGCTTGATTCAATCGAACTCTACTTTTGCTATAAAATATTCCTGGCAGATTGTTAACATGTTTAGCGATTTTGCCGGACTTGTTGCTATTGATCCGTGCATGCTAAGTTGTTGTTTCTGCCATGTCTAGCTTCTATGCCATGTCTTCTTGATGGATGTATGCTTAGTTTATCATGCCATGCTTTGTAATGAGTGCATCGAGCTCGTAAACATGCCTACTCGTTAACTGATTTGCCATGCTCCAGTTTTTTCACTAAGTCTGAATCTGTTTATGTTTTTGCTATGTTCACATGCTTGCAATTGTATTTTCTGATCCCTTTTGGCTCATGGTCACTAAGGGACTTTTGTTATATGCTTAGAGTAGCTTCATGTCGTGCTTTGCCTTGCCATGTTATGTTCCTGTAGCATGTAGTTATCATGCTCTAAACATTGCTTCCTGATGATAGATTCCTGATATGCTGTTAATTTCACTAAGTCTGTAACCTGTTATCATTTGCACTTTTTCCATGCTTGTTTGAACCTCTTATTGAGTGAATTAGCCATAGCTCAGTGTTCATATTTTGTTAAGCATCTTGAGTGGATCCCTGCCATGTATTTTGTTGCTATGTTTGAGTGTTGTAGCATATTTATCTTGATGCATTTAGATGGTCACTTACTGATTATCGCAGACCGGTGCCATATTTGTTTTGCTTGCCATTTCCAAACCGTGCATCCGATTCCGGTGATCTTTATATCGATTTCAACCGAAATAAACTCACCTTTCCAGTGGCACTCTTGGTTTTCCAAGTTAAGACCAGGTTCAATCATTCCTTTCCAAATCATGCATATGCATCACATACCGCATCCCGCATATCATGCCATGTTCATGTGTTGGTTGTTTACTATGTTGTGTGCTTCTTTCCGGTGTTGCTTCTTCGGGTTGGTTCCGTTAACGTCGCGTTTGTGAGGAACCGTTCGACTACGTCCGTTTGTCTTCTTCATGGACTCGTTCTTCCTCCTTGCGAGATTTCAGGCAAGATGACCATACCCTCGAAATCACTTCTATCTTTGCTTGCTAGTTGCTCGCTCTTTTGCTATGCCTATGCTGTGATACCTACCACTTGCTTGTCATGCCTCCCATATTGTTAAGCCAAACCTCTAACCCACCTTGTCCTAGCAAACCGTTGTTTGGCTATGTTACCGCTTTGCTCAGCCCCTCTTATAGCGTTGTTAGTTGCAGGTGAAGATTGGAGTTTGTTCCTTGTTGGAACATGGATATTTTGTTGGGATATCACAATATCTCTTATTTTAATTAATGCATCTATATACTTGGTAAAGGGTGGAAGGCTCGGCCTTATGCCTGGTGTTTTGTTCCACTCTTGCCGCCCTAGTTTCCGTCATATCGGTGTTATGTCCCTGGATTTTGCGTTCCTTACACGGTTGGGTTATAATGGGAACCCCTTGACAGTTCGCTTTGAATAAAACCCCTCCAGCAAGGCCCAACCTTGGTTTTACCATTTTCCACCTAGCCTTTTCTTTTCCCTTGGGAGTCGCGCTCCCGAGGGTCATCATTATTTTAACCCCCCCCCCCCGGGCCAGTGCTCCTCTGAGTGTTGGTCCAACCTGTCAGCCGCCGGTGGCCACCAGGGGCAACTCTGGGTTGGCCTACCGGAAGTTTGGACAATCTGAGTGTGCCTTGAGAACGAGATATGTGCAGCTCCTATCGGGATTTGTCGGCACATTCGGGCGGCTTTGCTGGACTTGTTTTACCATTGTCGAGGATGTCTTGTAACCGGGATGCCGAGTCTGATCGGATTGTCTTGGGAGAAGGAATATCCTTCGTTGACCGTGAGAGCTTGTGATGGGCTAAGTTGGGACACCCCTGTAGGGATTAAACTTTCGAAAGCCGTGCCCGCGGTTATGGGCAGATGGGAATTTGTTAATGTCTGGTTGTAGAAAACGTAAAGTTTATCTTAATTAAAACGCAACAACCGTGTGTGTTACCGTGATGGTCTCTTTCCAGCGGAGTCCGGGAAGTGAACACGGTGTTGGAGTTATGCTTGACGTAGGTTGTTCTAGGATCACTTCTTGATCATAGTTTCTCGAACGTGTTTTGCCTTCTCTTCTCGCTCTCATTTGCGTATGTTAGCCACCATATATGCTAGTCGCTTGCTGCAGCTCCACATCATGCCTTTTACCCTTCCTATAAGCTTAAATAGTCTTGATCGCGAGGGTGTGAGATCGCTGAGTCCCCGTGACTCACAGATACTTCCAAACCCAGTTTGCAGGTGCCGTTGATACCGAGCAAGTGACGCAACCAAGCTCAAGGAGGAGCTCGATGAAGATCTTGTCCTTTGTGTTGTTTCGTTCTAGTTGATCAGTAGTGGAGCCCAGTTGGGGTCAATCGGGCATCGGTGTAGCATTTGGGGCAGTCTTCTTTTATTTTGGTTCCGTGGCCGGACCTTGTGTGTATCTGGGTGAATGTAATGCTTTATTCATGTATTGTGTGAAGTGGCGATTGTAAGTCAACTATGTATCTCTTTCCCTTATGCATTACATGGGTTGTGTGAAGATTACCTCACTTGCGACATTGCTTTCAATGCGGTTATGCCTCGAAGTCGTGCTTCGATATGTGGGAGATATAGCCGCATCGAGGGCGTTACATGCTATCATCACTACAAAATACCAAAAACATTACTTTTGCTACCGTTACCTTTTGCTACCGTTACCACTACTATCATATTACTTTGCTACTAAACACTTTGCTGCAGATGTTAAGTTTCCAGGTGTGGTTGAATTGACAACTCAGCTACTAATACTTGAGAGTATTCTTTGGCTCCTCTTGTGTTGAATCAATAAATTTGGGTTGAATACTCTACCCTCGAAAACGGTTGCGATCCCCTGTACTTGTGGGTTATCATAGAGCATCTTTATAATCACTCAGTTACGTTGTGACGTTTGATAGCACACAAGGTGTTCCTCTAGTATTCGGGAGTTGCATAATCTCATAGTCATAGGAACATGTATAAGTCATGAAGAAAGCTATAGCAATAAACTAAACGATCATAGTGCTAAGCTAACGGATGGGTCTTGTCCATCACATCATTCTCTAATAATCTGATCTCGTTCATCAAATAACAACACATGTCCATGGCTAGGAAACTTAACCATCTTTGATTAATGAGCTAGTCAAGTAGAGGCAAACTAGGGACACTCTGTTTGTCTATGTATTCACGCATGTACTAAGTTTTCGGTTAATACAATTCTAACATGAATAATAAACATTTATCATGATATAAGGAAATATAAATAACAACTTTATTATTGCCTCTAGGGCATATTTCCTTCACTCAAGACATCTGCCCACCTTTTGTTTTGGTCAGGTGACCAGATTGTGCCAAACTGTGCCCAACCACAAAGACAAAAGGCACTAGCAGCACATAGTTGCATTGACCAAGACTTGTTTCATGAGTGCCCAATTTGCATTTACCAAATATACTGTGATTGTAGAAATTTTAGGAATATTGCTTGCCCAATATGTGTGTAGAAATTTTAGGACTATGTGAATAAAATGCTTTCAACTAAGAAGATGATTATTGCACTATGCCTGTCTTCACTGCTCACTGCTAACTGAATTTTCTAAAGCTAGCATTTTAAAAGTGATGTATGTCTCCCTGCTCACTGCTCACTGCTAGTAAACTTTCTTACATTCTTATTTTTCTTGTATTCCAATCACACCATGTGGTGACATTGGTTCAACCAGGAACATGTGGTGATAGATGGTGTCCTCTTGTTTTACAAAAAAATAGTCAAAAGTTTCCTTTACTGAATGCAATTTGTCCTGTTTTGTCTGGCCCGCAGAAGACGTTGATGAAGGTGAAGACGTTGATCCACAAGAAGAAAGCCAACAGGATGCCCTGCAAATCGATTTCGAACAGGGTACGTGTAGATTAAAAAATCTTCAATTTTTCAGAGTTGACAGTAACAAGATTTAATTCAGTTAACTTGAGTTATCCGGAGTTGTCTTTTCTAACATGCAGATGAGTGTAAAAATGGAGATGATCCAACAATATTCCAAATTATACATGAATCTGTAGCACACCATGACACTACTATTATTGGACCATATCCATTTTTACACTCATCTACATGTTGTCTTTTCCAATGCAGGCTAGTTAGTTTGCATTATCTTCTCTGCTAATAAAACACAAAATAGTTCATTGTCTTCCTTGGCAGGATGCCAGCTTTGTACCAAGTGCTTCGCAATGATAAATTAGCAAAAACAGGATGACACTACTATTATTGGACCATTATCTGCCTGGCAACTTAATTTTTACACTCATCTGCATAATCCTTAGCTCACCCATGACACTACTATTATTGGACCATTTTTACACTCATCTCTACCTGGAGAATAAATTCCTTAGTGCAAGTTATTGATTGAATTTGCACTCATCTGCAGATTGTGTAGAAAAATTGACTATATTTTGATGACTGAATTTAACATCACTACTTGGAGTACACACCGGCTGACTTTAACACCGCAATTGATTATCCTGTGATCCATGGACACTGCAATTGTGCATTATCCTGGATACAGAACATGGATATCTGAATAATTCAAATACTCTGAATAATTCAAGAATTGACAGAGGCATTAACATTTTTTCCTTCTCCCATTTTAGACCATACCGTCCAGTTGCTCTTGATGATGCATTTAGTTAACTTGTAATTTTGCCAAAATCTGGACCAATTGCTCTTGATGCATCCAGTTAACTTGATGCTATCAGTCCAGAGAACATGTTCAGTTTTCTTAATAGCAGATCAATTTTCTTCAGAGAACATGATTAGTTTTCTTAAAAGCAGATCAATTTTGTTCAGTGAACATGATGAGTAGTGTTTGAAATTACAACGTACAGAAATTGGAGCACCACGAGCAAGCAGGCAGAGGAGCAGATTTATAGAGGGGTGCTTCTTCTCACTGGCAGCAACACGAGCAGGGGAGCTTCAGGCGCAGGAGCAGGCCCGCTGGGAGCTTGAGGACAAGCTTGAGGTCAAGGCCCGCCGGGAGCTCCAGCTCCAGGTGCTCGAGACGCATGCGCGCGCAAGTCCTGGACGGCGGCAAGGGATAGCGGCGGCGCAGGCCCTGGGCGGCGGGAGGGGATAGCGGCGGGGCATCACTGGGCTGGCGGGAGGGGTCACCGCGGGAGGGGATAGCGGCGCAGCACCCTTCAGCCGTGGAGCCGCCGCCCATCAAGGTGGTCGCCGCGGAGGAGTAGGTGGCCGGCGGGCGACGCAACTCGTCTCCGTGTGGGCGGCACAGGTGGGCAGGGGCAACGAAGGTTCGCGCGGTGGCGCAGGTTGGTCGTCGTCGCGCGCTGGTCCCTGCTGGTGCCGACGGTGGCAGAGGGGACCACGGTGCGCGCGGACGACGGCGGAAGGAGGAAGAAGCAGAGGGGGGCTGATTAGCATAAGTTTAAAAGATGAAGGTTTTTTTTTTTGAAAAATTGTAAATGAACTAAGGCGTGCATAACTTTTCGCGGACGGAGGGAGTAGATCCCTTATAATCTCATACGGCAAAATCGGTCTACAGGATCCCGCAAAATAGTTTTTACACGTTTTTACAGTATAGGATGTGTTTCGCCAGAATAGATCTCGTAAAAATCTTCCATGTCAACCGTGGAGCCCATTTGTTAGTAGTTATATTTACAACAAGGTCCCTAAAAATATCACAAAACACCCTAAAATGAAATCTAGATTACAATTGAGTTCGGACCGCTCCATGGCATGACAAGCACGGGTCTGTACGAGCTCCGCTTCAGCCGTCTCGAGCTCCTGTACGAGCTCCGCGCCGCGGCCGCCTCATGTAGGAGCTCCGCGGCGTGACGGCCATCTCGAGCTCCTGTACGAGCTCCGCGTCGCGCGCCGGCTGCCTCGACCTCCTGTATGAGCTCCGCGTCGTGCCGGCCGCCCCGAGCTCCAGCTAGCCACGGTCGAGATGCCCCGCAGGACTCCTCGAGCTCCTGTACGAGCTCTGTGCCGCGCCGGCCGCCTGGAGCTCCTGTACGAGCTTCGCTTCCCACTACGACAGGCTGCGCGGGGCTGCCGCGATCGCGCCCTACTGTTGTTGCTTGATTCGACCACGCCCTCGCCGTACCGCTTCTCTTCCATTTGGTTGGAATCGAGCTCGGGAGGCGGCGGCGCCGTTGATGCCGACCATGGCAGGAATGGTTGGGGCTGAAATTTCCCTTCGGCCAAGTCATCCGAGGGATAGAAGAAACTGTTAAATGAGGAAAGAAAACTAAAAATATCACAGATAGGGACTGAAATATACATGTGCCCTCAAGAAAATTTACAGGACAAACCGTTTTGCAGGACCTAGTCAGGATGATTTTTCATACCTGTCCTGTAAAAAGGCGGTTACTTTTCACGACGAGATGATATTCAAAATTTGCTTTTTTTTAACACAGTACAATCACAAGCGCTCATACATACACGCATATACTCATCTCTATGAACACACATGCACATCTTACCCTTATAAGCACTTTCGAGAGACTGAGCCGGCATATCATTTTGAGATTTATGAGTCATCGTAGGCGTCTCGTCGTTGATGGAATGTTTTCTTTCACTGAAAGCATATCGCCGAAAATTTTAAAATAAATCGAAAAATAATGCGAGCATCAGAGCTTAAACCCTGATGGATAAAAAATACCACTGTCTCTTTACCATCCAACTTCGCATATAGTACGCGAACCAATCTGTGGTTGAGATGGTTAGATGGACAGTGGTATCCCAACCCATCAGGGTTCAAATCCCGGTGCTCGCATTATTCCTGGATTTATTTCAGGATTTTCGGCGATGCGCTTTCAGTGGGAGGAGACGTTCCCGTCGACGGCGAGGCGCCTACGGCCGGTTCAGTCTCTCAGAGGTGCTCATAGGGGTAGGGTGTGCGTGTGTGCGTTCATAAGGGTGGGTGTATACGCGTGTATATGAGCGTTTATGTCTGTACTGATGCTAAAAAAAACTTCGCATATAGTACAACAGAATTTGTTAGAGATCGTACACGGGACCTTCCGTCCTCGATCCGGCCCTTTACTAATCCATCTACGACTCCCACGCACGCACCGAAGTACTTTGAGATCCGCACGCTGCACATACCTAATTTTCTCGCGCCCCCTCTCACGTGCCCCGCCCGGATAAGCGGGGCCGAGGTCAAACCCCAGTCGCCTTCCCTCTCCCGCGCACATGTGCAGGACGACGAAACTTGACGCGCCTGTTCGGAACACAGTCACACACACCGTGCAGAGCGGTTCCTAACTTGAGTCGCACTCCTAGCATGAAGTACTACTGCCTGCGCGCACGCCATCGGCACCCGTGCGTGCGTGGCCGCGGCCAGATCTGCTTCAGAACCACGCGTTCTGGCCTATATATGGCGTCGTGCCGTGCCCGCCGTCTCGTCGCGTAAACCATGGGCCAGGAGGACCTGGCGCTGCCTTCGCTGCGTGCCAGGTTCCGCCATGACTGCGCGCTGGCGGCCATCCTAGTGCTCGCGGCAGCGGCTGCACCGAGCGTGGCTGATGGGTCGTCGTGCGACCTGTTCCAGGGGAGGTGGGTCGCCGACGCGTCCTACCCTCTGTACGACGCGGCCAGCTGCCCCTTCGTGCCCGACGTCTTCGACTGCCGCCGCAACGGCCGCCCGGACGCCGCCTACCTCAAGTTCCGGTGGAGCCCCGCCGCCTGCCGCCTCCCAAGGTACTACTACTACTACCGTCGTTATAGACAGCCACCCGATGAACACTCGGCGCACAATGTACTAACAGGGTCTTTTGATCGGGGCAGGTTCGACGGGCTGGAATTCCTGGAGACGTGGCGCGGGAAGACGGTGATGTTCGTGGGGGACTCGCTGAGCATGAACCAATGGGTCTCCCTCGCCTGCATGCTCCACGCCGCCGCGCCGGATCCCGCCCGCGTCTCCTTCAGCACCGGCGACCCCGTCTCCTCCGTCCGCTTCGAGGACTACGACCTGTCGGTGGTGCTCTACTTCAGCAGGTTCCTGGTGGACGTGGTGCAGGAGGACGTCGGCCGCGTCCTCAAGCTCGACTCCATGCAGGGCGCGGGCTCCTGGATCGGCGCCCACCTGCTCGTCTTCAACACGTGGCACTGGTGGACCTACAAGGGCGCCAGCCAAGTGTACGTACCCACCACTCTGCCCAACGTTGTATTGTATACCTATACACGTACACATACCGCGAAATATACGGATACAAACTCTTTTCTCGACCGTTTCATGCGCAGGTGGGACTACATGCAGGAGGGGAACAAAACGTACAACGACATGGACCGGCTGGCCGCCTTCTCCAAGGGCCTCGCCACATGGGCAAGGTGGGTCGACGACAACGTCGACGCGTCGCTCACCAGGGTCATCTACCAAGGCGTCTCCCCAAGCCACTACACGTGAGCTCGCTCATCACGCCCAGTTGATTTGACATTGGCCGGGCATACTCATTTCTTGATGCCGCTCTGCTCTACATGTGCAACTGGTAGGTCCAAGGAGCAGGAGAGCGACGGGGCGGCGCCGGCGTCGGGGGGCTGTTTCCAGCAGACACGGCCGCGGCAGGTGGCCACGGACGGGGACGAGAGGGTGTCCCCGGAGCAGGTGGTCGTGCGGGGCCTGATCGCGTCCATGTCGACGCCGGTGTCCCTGCTGGACATCACCTCGCTCTCGCAGCTCAGGATCGACGCGCACCCGTCGGTTTACGGCGGGCCTGGCCGGGACGGCATGGACTGCACGCACTGGTGCATCGCCGGGCTGCCGGACGCGTGGAACCACATCCTCAACGCGATGCTGCTGCAGCACGCATGAAGCAGTCGCGTCTGGCGTGTGCGATACCTCCCTAGATCGTCGATTGACAGAGGGGCAGTGTGTAAGGCTAATTAAGGCCTCCAAATATTGTGCGCAAACTGTCATTGATTTTCAGTATTCATCAAATAGAGCCCTGCGTCAGAGTCTTGTCGAAGCCACACAAACTCTCGGGCATGTGCCACGTGTTTCCACGCACAGAAGTACTCAACATCGTTGATGATCGATGGTACTCTGCAGTGGGGGTTGAGTGTTGTGGGTTCACGACCCTTGAGACTCGACCAGAACATCAGATGCTCGACATCGGAGTAAATTGCTTAAAACCATCACATTTGTGGCTAGAGTATTCCTTTACCACCATTTTTGTCGAAAACCACAAAAAACTGCCAACTCTACGGCAAGTGAGTAAGAAATGACACTAATTCGGAACCGGCCCACATGTCAAGCTGATTTGGTATGCCTACATGGACAGTATGCTGAGGTGGGAGATGGGCCCACCAGTCAGCCCCTCATCTATTTTCACTCATCTTTTCTTCTTCCTGCAGCGGTGTTGTAGCCGGCGGTTGGGGGTGGGCTGGACGAGCCCAAGTTCCATGGTGACGACGGGGCGGCGACGCCCCTCAGGGGAAGGGAGGCAGCAGTGATGGTGTGGGGTGGCGGTGCCGCAAGGAGAGCTTTCGGCAGGCGGGGGCGGCGGCGCTGCAGGTGCGGGCACGGTACGGTGGCGTTGTAGGCGTGGACGCGGGATAGCGCGTTCCACGCGCAGGCGCGGGCACGGAACGACAGCGACGTTGCGGGCGCGAGGCGGCGGCGCGGCAAGCCTTGGCTTGCCGGTGGGTGTCGTGGTTTTGTCACAGCAGATGTCTTCATAGGAGAACTACATTGTGAGGTCATTGTTGGTAGGTGAAGGCTTGGATGGGGTTGATTGGAAACGACGTGTTTACCCAGATTCGGCCTCTCACGTGGAGGTAAAAGTCTACTCCTTCTTGATTGCTATTAATGATGTTAATCTCGATTACAGGGTGCTGCTTCCACTAGTAGAAAAAGGGTCAAATGTGAAGCACATTAGTGCCGGTTTGAATTTGAGCCGGCACTAATATGTGCATTAGTGCCGGTTCTAACGGCTAGTCGGCCGCTTTCATTAGTACCGCACGTGGAGGTAAAAGTCTACTCCTTCTTGATTGCTATTAATGATGTTGATCTCGATTACAGGGTGCTGCTTCCACTAGTAGAAAAAGGGTCAAATGTGAAGCACATTAGTGCCGGTTTGAATTTGAGCCGGCACTAATATGTGCATTAGTGCCGGTTCTAACGGCTAGTCGGCCGCTTTCATTAGTACCGGTTCGTGGCGAACCTTTAGCACCGGTTCGTTCCACGAACCGGTACTAAAGTGAGTGGTGACAGGATGTTGTCAGTCCGGGGCCCCTCCAGCACCTTTAGTACCGGGTCGTATCACGAACCGATACTAAAGGTCGTCCTACATAGACCCTTCGTCCACCCGAGCTCGCTCTGTTCTTCCCCTTTCCCCTCTCCTCTCTGTTCTTTTCCTTCTTCCTCTCAAGCTGATCACATATTTTGCTCAAAATTTGTCAAGATTTGAAGGCCCCCATCCATTCAAATGATCACAAAGGTTAGCAACTTTGTCCTTTCATCTCTCATTGCTAGATTAGCTCGTGCAATGCTTTATATAGTGATTGATTTTTGAGTTTAGTAATTTGGGAGGAATTATATATATGTGCTAGTATTTGATTTATATGCAATTTGAGGTCAAAAATAACACTTAGTTTGCATATGTAGGTGTGGTTTACTTAGTACCTTCTAAATCTCCGTTGTAACCATCGTCAATCGCTCGCAACGTCCCGTCGCCGGCACCACCTTGTGGTGAGCCTCTTGTTCATGAAGTTTTATATAAAAAATTAATGTTTGTGTGATTTGGATATATAGTTACTCGTATAATTATCTTACCCATACGTTGTTTGTTATACATAGTGCCATGGTTTTGATATCCGTCCCCGTCGGCCCTCGTCCGGGTTATGATTGGGATGTGGTATATTCTCTTTTAAAACTATTCATTGCATTTCATGTTTATGACAAATTATGCCCATCAAGTTGACATAGATATTTGTATGTAGGAGGTAGTTGAACCGGAAATTCCAACCGACCCTATTGTCGAGAGGTTAAATTTAGTTGAAAGAGAAAACGAGGATTTGAAGGAAAAATTGAAAAGAATTGAGGGGGAGAAGATGGAATTGGAGTTGCATGTTGCCGATGTCGTCGATGATCACAATATTAAGATGGAGAAAATGCGCTTGAAGATTAGAAAGATTAGAAAATATGCCATTCATAATGAGGCTTGGTATCATTATGCTGTTGGATCAATTGTTACCTTAGTTGCGATCTTGATCGCATTTGTTGTTGCATTTAAATTCTTTAGTTAGAGAGTTATTTGTTTGTTGCATTTAAGTATTGTATGAAATTTATGTATGAACTTTATGTATTGTATTAATTTGGTGTTTTCGGTGCTGTGTTTGAAGATGAGCCGACAATGGATATACGATGACCGATATTATCCCGAGTTCATTAATGGCGTGCGTACTTTTCTGCTTGCGGCTGAGGCAAACAAGCGGGCGGATGGTTTTATGCCTTGTCCATGTGCTGGCTGTAAGAATGGTCACAATTACTCTACGTCAAGAACCATTCACGTCCATCTGTTTTAGTCTGGTTTCATGCTCCACTATAATGTTTGGACCAAACATGGAGAAAGAGGGGTTATGATGGAAGACAATGAAGAAGAAGAGGACGACGACAGCTATCCTGGCCATGGGTTCCCTGAATACGATGATACAACAATGAGGGAAGAAGCTGAGCCGGTAATGCGGGAAGAAGCTGAGCCGGAAATGCGGGAAGAAGCTGAAGAAGAGGCATCGGATGAGCCCGTTGATGATCTAGGTCGGGCCATTGCCGATGCAAAGAGAAACTGCGCAAGTGATTTGGAGAAGAAGAAGTTGCAGCGCATGTTAGAGGATCACAAAAAATTGTTGTACCCGAATTGCGTAGGTGACAAGAAAAAGCTGGGCACCACATTGGAATTGCTACAATGGAAGGCAGAGAATGGTGTATCTGACAAGGGATTTGGAAAGTTGCTGGTAATGATAAAGAATATGCTTCCAAAGGACAACGAATTGCCCGAGAGTACGTACGAAGCAAAGAAGGCTGTCTGCCCACTAGGGTTAGAGGTGCAGAAGATACATGCATGCCCTAATGATTGCATCCTTGAACGCTTGCCCAGTATGCGGTGCATTGTGCTATAAGATCAGCCGCGATGACCCTGGCGATGTCGAGGGCGAGCGCCCCAGGAAGAAGATTCCTGCCAAGGTGATGTGGTATGCTCCTATAATACCACGGTTGAAACGTTTGTTCCAAAACAAAGAGCATGCCAAGGCGATGCGATGGCACAGAGAAGACCGTAAGAAAGACGGAAAGTTGAGAGTACCCGCTGACGGGTCGCAGTGGAGAAAAATCGAAAAAAGTACGGGAAGGAGTTTGCAGATGACGCAAAGAACGTATGGTTTGGTCTAAGCGCAGATGACATTAATCCTTTTAGGGAGCAGAGCAGCAACCATAGCACCCGGCCTGTGACTCTATGTTTGTATAACCCACTGTTGGGGATCGTAGCAAAAATTTAAAATTTTCTACGCATCACCAAGATCAATCTATGGAGTAATCTAGCAACAAGGGGAAGGAGAGTGCATCTACATACCCTTGTAGATCGCTAAGCGGAAGCGTTCAAGTGAATGGGGTTGATGGAGTCGTACTCGTCGTGATCCAAATCACCGATGATCCTAGCGCCGAACGGACGACACCTTCGCGTTCAACACACGTACGGTTGGGAGACGTCACCTCCTTCTTGATCCAGCAAGGTGAGAGGAGAAGTTGAGGGAAAACTCCGACAGCACGACGGCGTGGTGGTGATGGAGCTCGTGGTTCTCCGGGAGGGTTTTGCCAAGCACTACGGAGGAGGATGAGGTGTTGGAGGAGGAAGAGGGCTGCGCCAAGGGAAGGTTGCGGTTGCCCTCTCTCTCCCTCACTATATATAGGGGGAAGGGAGGAGGGGGAGGCGCCCTAGGGTTCCCTAGGGGAGGGGCGGCGGCCACAGGGGAAACCCTAGATGGGTTTGGGCGCCCCCACCCCCTAGAAAACTTGCCCCCAAGCCGGGAGGGCGGCTGCCCTAGGGGTGGCGCCCCCACCTCTCCTGGTTATGTGAGATGGGGTGGGAGGGGCGCTCAGCCCCTTAGTGGGCTGATGTGCCCTCTCCCCTTGGCCCATAAGGCCCCCAACGCTTGCCGGGGCCTCTGAAACCCCTTTCGGACACGCTGGTCATCACCTGATACCCCCGGAACAATTCCGGACTCCAATACCCTTCGTCCAATATACCGATCTTCACCTTCGGACCATTCCGAAGCTCCTCGTCATGTCCGGGATCTCATCCGAGACTCCGAACAACCTTCGGTAACCACATACTATTTCCCATAACAACTCTAGCGTCACCGAACCTTAAGTGTGTAGACCCTACGGGTTCGGGAACCATGCAGACATGACCGAGACAACTCTCCGGCCAATAACCAACAGCGGGATCTGGATACCCATGTTAGCTCCCACATGTTCCACGATGATCTCATCGGGTGAACCACGATGTCGAGGATTCAATCAATCCCGTATACAATTCCCTTTGTCCAGTGGTATTGTACTTGCCCGAGATTCGATCATCGGTATCCGATACCTTGTTCAATCTCGTTTCCGGCAAGTCTCTTTACTCGTTCCGTAACACATCATCCCGTGATCAACTCCTTGGTCACATTGTGCACATTATGATGATGTCCTACCGAGTGGGCCCAGAGATACCTCTCCGTTTACATGGAGTGACAAATCCCAGTCTCGATTCATGCCAACCCAACAGACACTTTCAGAGATACCTATAGTGTACCTTTATAGCCACCCAGTTACGTTGTGACGTTTGGCACACCCAAAGCACGCCTACGGTATCCGGGAGTTGCACAATCTCATGGTCTAAGGAAATGATACTTGGCATTAGAAAAGCTTTAGCAAACGAACTACACGATCTTGTGCTAGGCTTAGGATTGGGTCTTGTCCATCACATCATTCTCCTAATATTGTGATCCCGTTATCAACGACATCCAATGTCCATGGTCAGGAAACCGTAACCATCTTATTGATCAATGAGATAGTCAACTAGAGGCTTACTAGGGACATGGTGTTGTCTATGTATCCACACATGTATCTGAGTTTCCTATCAATACAATTCTAGCATGGATAATAAACGATTATCATGAACAAGGAAATATAATAATAACCAATTTATTATTGCCTCTAGGGCATATTTCCAACAGTCTCCCACTTGCAGTAGAGTCAATAATCTAGTTCACATCGCCATGTGATTAACACTCACAGGTCACATCGCCATGTGACCAACACCCAAGAGTCTACTAGACTCAATGATCTTGTTCACATCACTATGTGATAAACACTCAAAGAGTTCTGGGTTTGATCATGTTATGCTTGTGAGAGAGGTTGTAGTCAACGGGTCTTGCCATATTCAGATCCCTATGTATTTCGCAAAACTTTATGTCATATCGTAGATGCTGCTACCACGTTCCACTTGGAGCTATTCCAAATTGTTGCTCCATTATACGTATCCGGTATCTCTACTCAGAGCTATCCGGATAGGTGTTAAGCTTGCATCGATGTAACTCTTTACGTCGAACTCTTTATCACCTCCATAACCGAGAAACATTTCCTTATTCTTCTAGGGATAATTTTGACCACTATCTGGTGATCCATTCCTAGATCACCTTTGTACCCTCTTGCCAGACATGTGTCAAGGCACACATCAGGTGCGGTACTCAGCATGGCATACCGTATAGAGCCTATGACAAGAGCATAGGGGACGACCTTCGTCCTTCCTCTTTCTTCTGCCGTGGTCAAGCTTTGAGTCTTACTCAACTTCACACCTTACAACTCAGGTAAGAACCCCTTCTTTGACTGATCTATTTTGAACTCCTTCAAAAACATGTCAAGGTGTGCGTTCTTTGAAAGTATCATCAGGCGTCTTGATCTATTTCTATAGATCTTGATGCCCAATATGTAAGCAGCTTTATCCAGGTCTTCCTTTGAAAAACACTCTTCAAACAACCGTTTATGCTGTCCAGAAATTCTACATTATTTCGGATCTACAATATGTCATCCACATATACCTATCAGAAATGTTGTAGTGCTCCCACTCACTTTCTTGTAAATACAAGTTTCTAACAAACATTGTATAAACCTAAAAGCTTTGATCACTCCATCAAAACATATATTCCGATTCCGAGATGCTTGCTCTAGTCCATAGAAGGATTGCTGGAGCCATCATACTTTTTAGCATCCTTAGGATCGACAAAACTTTGATTGTATCACATACAACTTTTCTTACGAAAACTGGTAAGAAAACTTGTTTTGACATCCATCTATAAGATTTCATAATCGAAAAATACAGCTAATGCTAACATGATTCCGACGGACTTAAGCATCGCTACGGGTGAGAAATTCTCATCGTAGTCAACTCCTTGAACTTGTGAAAAGACTCTTTCCCGCAAGTCGAGCTTTATAGACGGTAACATTACCGCCCACGTCCGTCTTCTTCTTAAAGATCCATTTATCTCAATGGCTTGCCGATCATCAGGCAAGTCCACCAAAGTCCATACTTTGTTCTGATATATGGATCCTATCTCGGATTTCATGGCTTCTAACCATTTGTCGGAATACGGGCCCACCATCGCTTCTCCATAGCTTGTAGGTTCATTGTTGTCTAACAACATGATATCTAAGACAGGATTACCGTACCACTCAGGAGTAGTACATATCCTTGTCGACCTACGAGGTTCTATAGTAACTTGATCCGAAGCTTTAGGATCACTATCATTAACTTCCTATTCAACAGACGTAGGCGCCACAGAAAACATCTTTCTGTGTTGCATCACTCTTTGGTTGAAGTAAAGGTTCGACAACCTCATCAAGTTCTATCTTCCTCCCACTCAATTCTTTCGAGAGAAACTCCTTCTCGAGAAAGGACCCTTTCTTAGCGACAAACAATTTGCCCTCAGATCTGAGATAGAAGGTGTACCCAACTGTCACCTTTGGGTATCCTATGAAGATGTGTTTGTCCGCTTTGTGTTTGAGCTTCTCCGGCTGAAGCCTTAAGCATCGCAGGCCCAAACATTAAGAAGTGACAACTTTGGTTTCTTGCCAAACCAATGTTCACACGACGTCGTTTCAACGGACTTAAATGGTGTCCTATCTAAAGTGAATGCAGTTGTCTTTAACGCATAACCTCAAAATGAAAACGGTAGATTGGTAAGAGACATCATAGATCGCACCATATCTCATAGGGTTCGATTACGACGTCCGGACACACCATTACCTTGTGGTGTTCCAGGTGGCTTCAACTGTGAAACAATTCCACAATGTCTTAAGTGATTGCCAAACTCATAACTCAAAAATTCTCATCGATCAGATCGTAGGAATTTGATCTTCTTGTTATGATGATTCTTAACTTCACTCTGAAATTGCTTGAACTTTTCAAACGTTTCAGACTTGTGCTTCATTAAGTAGATATACCTATATCTACCCAAATCGTCAGTGAAGATGAGAAAATAGCGATATCCACCGCACGCTTCAATTCTCATTGGATCCCACGCATCAGCATGTATGATTTCCAACAAGTCACTTGCCCGTTTCATTGTACCTGAAAACGGGGTCTTAGTCATCCTGCCCATGAGGCATGGCTCGCATGTGTCAAGTGATTCAAAATCAAGTGACTCCAAACATCCATCGACATGGAGTTTCTTCATGCATCTTACGCCAATATGACCTAAGCTGCAGCGCCACGAGAAAGTGGTACTATCATTATTAACTCTACATCTTTTGGCGTGAACATGTGTATTACCACGACCGAGATTCAATGAACCATTCACATAGGGTGCATGACCATGGAAGGTATTATTCATGTAAACAGAATAACCATTATTCTCTAACTTAAATGAATAACCGTATTGCAATGAACATGATCTAATCATATTCATGCTCAACGTAGACACCTGATAACATTTATCTAGGTTCAATACTAATCCCGAAGGCAGATGGAGCATGCGATGGTGATCTCATCAAATTTGGAAACACTTCCAACACACATCGTCACCTCGCCCTTAGCCAGTCTCCGTTTAGTCCGTAGCTTTTGCTTCAAGTCACCAATAATAGCAACTGAACCGGTATCCAATACCCCGGTGCTACCAGGAGTACTAGTGAGGTACACATTAATAACACGTATATACTTTGAAGTTGCCAGCCTTGTTATCTACCATGCATTTGGGGTAATTCCGCTACCAGTGACCGTTCCCCTTACAATAGAAGCACTTAGTCTCGGGTTTGGGTTCAACCTTGGGTTCCTTCACTAGAGCGGCAACTGGTTTGCCATCCATGAAATTTCCCTTCTAGCCCTTGCCCTTCTTGAAACCAGTGGTCTTGTTAAACCATCAACACTTGATGCTCCTTCTTGATTTCTACCTTTTGCGGTCTTAAGCACCGCAAACAGCTCCGTGTAGGATCTAGAAGTAGATGTGTCTAGAGAGGGGTGATTAGACACATAATGCTCAAGTTGCAATTTTTAAGCCTTTTCGGTTTAAGTGGAGTTTAGGCACAATTTCAACACACTCAATACATATCAAGCAAGCATGCAAAGAGTATATGAGCAGCGGAATGTAAAGCATGCAACTTGCAAGAATGTAAAGGGAAGGGTTTGGAGAGATCAAACGCAATTGGAGACACAGATGTTTTTCCCGTGGTTCGGATAGGTGGTGCTATCCTACATCCACGTTGATGGAGACTTCAACCCACGAAGGGTAACGGTTGCGCGAGTCCACACAGGGCTCCACCCAAGGGTAACGGTTGCGCGAGTCCACACAGGGCTCCACCCACGAAGGGTCCACGAAGTAGCAACCACCCACAAAGGGTCCACGAAGAAGCAACCTTGTCTATCCCACCATGGCCATCGCCCACACAGGACTTGCCTCACTAGCGGTAGATCTTCACGAAGTAGGCGATCTCCTTGCCCTTACAAACTCCTTGGTTCAACTCCACAATCTTGTCGGAGGCTCCCAAGTGACACGTAGCCAATCTAGGAGACACCACTCTCCAAGAAGTAACAAATGGTGTGTAGGTAATGAACTCCTTGCTCTTGTGCTTCAAATGATAGTCTCCCCAACACTCAACTCTCTCTCATAGGATTTGGATTTGGTGGAAAGAAGGTTTGAGTGGAAAGCAACTTGGGAAGGCTAGAGATCAAGATTCATATGGTAGGAATGGAATATCTTGGTCTCAACACATGAGTAGGTGGTTCTCTCTCAGAACATATGAGTTGGAATGGTGTGTGTGTGTTTTGATGGCTCTCTCATCGAATGAGGAGGAGGTGGAGGGGTATATATAGCCTCCACACAAAATCCAACCGTTACACAGTTTTCCAATCTCGGTGGGACCGAATCGATGAACTCGGTCGGACCGAAAATGTAAACCTAGTGACCGTTAGTGATTTTCGGTGGGACTGACATGCAACTCGGTAGGACCGATATGGTTAGGGTTTGGGCATAACGTAATCTCGGTGAGACCGATTACACAAACTCAGTGAGACCGAATTTGGTAATTAGCTAACCAGAGTGTTGGTCAGGCAAACTCGGTGGGACCGATTTGCTCTTTCGGTGAGACCGAGTGGAACTCGGTGAGACCGAAAAGTTACAAAGGGGAAACACTGAGTTTACGTTGCAATCTCGGTGGGACCGATTCGCTCTTTCGGTGAGACCGAAAAGTTACAAAAGGGAAACAGAGAGTTTGCAACCCCATCTCGGTGAGACCGAGATCCTTATCGGTAGAACCGAATTGCTAGGGTTTGGCAGTGGCTTATGACAAGTGAAACTCGGTGGCGCCGGATAGGAAGAATCGGTGGGACCGAGTTTGGCTTAGGGTTTAGGTCATATGTGGATATGGGAAAGTAGTTGAGGGTTTTGGAGCATATCACTAAGCACATGAAGCAAGAGGCTCATTAAGCAACACCTCATCCCTCCTTGATAGTATTGGCTTTTCCTATGGACTCAATGTGATCTTGGATCACTAAAATGTGAAATGAAGAGTCTTGAGCTTGAAGCTTTAGCCAATCCTTTGTCCTTAGCATCTTGAAGGAGTTCCCACAACCTTTAGTCCATGCCACTCCATTGTTGAACTTACCTGAAACATGCTAGATAGAAATGTTAGTTCAACAAGAGATATGTTGTCATCAATTATCAAAACCACCTAGGGAGCACTTGTGCTTTCAATCTCCCCCTTTTTGGTAATTGATGGCAACATACATCAAAGCTTTAGATAAAGATATAAAGAACAGCAAGTAAAGCTTTGGAAAGACATGTAACAAGCATAGACTCTCCCTACATGTATGCACTCATGTAAATATGAAATATAGAGACATGTGAGAGCATAACCATGACAGAGTAGGCAATGTGTTACATGCATCTTGGCCATATGCATCTGAGCAAAAGATTATCAAGGAAAATACCTTCATGTTCATGAGTCCTTCTTGCAAACAGTATGTACATAAGCAAGAACTCCTCATACTCATGATTTTGATGCATATACTTACCTTGTGGTATTGAGTTGGCTTAGGATGGAATGGACCTGCACACACAAGGTTAGATAACACAGGTACGTCCACTAGCCAGAGCAAACAAAAGAAACCACAAGAATACCAAGACTGGGATGACATGTAGAGAGTGAGTACAAGGTACCACATTGAATTCAACATGTCCCCAAGAATAAAGATATGCAATGAATTTGACTGATTTCTTTCCCTTAGGTGTCTTGCTCCCCCTGAATCGTACATGGGATATTGGGAGAAGATAGGAAACAGAAAATCAGAGCTGAAAGATATGAATAGAACTTAATTCAAATGAGTTCATATGAACATGTCTTTCCCCCAAAAAGACATGTGGCATCTCTCCTCTTGAACATCAAGCATCTGGGATCCTTGAGTATTTCTTTCTCCCCCTTAATATATGGGATCCTTGAGTATTCTCTCCCCCTTAGTACTTTCTCCTTTGTAGATCTCTCTCTCCCCCTGATGATAACCTTTGATGTGATCTCTCTCTCCCCCTTTGACATCAATTTCCAAGAAGGTTTGTCCTGGAATCCGTCGAATAGGTTTGGTCCTTGAGATTCAGCACAAGGCAGTGAATAAAACTATGATGCTTGTAGAGGACAAGATTCATTGAGTGGAGCCGGATCAGAAGAAATATAGAATATGTGGCAAACTGTTTTTCCTGTTGCGAAATCGGTGGCACCGAGTGGCATGTTTCGGTAGTACCGAAGGGATTCGGTTGGACCGAAAATGACAATTCGGTGAAACCGAGTTCATCACAGAGAAAAACACTTGTCACCTCAGCTCACTAGTCAAGTAAGATCTCACAAAGATTTTCAATGAGTTAGCTGAAAGATTTGCAAGGAATTTGATGCAGAAATATGCAGAACAAAAACCAAAAAGAAAAGAGTGAAAGTTTCTAGATGAAGTTTTTTTTGATTGAAAAAGAAAGAAACGAATATGCAAGGGACAAATGCAATAACTTAGAAAAGAACACAAGAGATCTTCATCTAGAATTGGGCGGTGACATAGTCACCTATGTTAGAGTATATTGACTTAGGAGTCAAGTGAGAGCACTTGATCATAGGTCATACTCATCGTTTAAGCTCAAAATGGGGTTACCTTCTTTCATTTAAGCATCTTGATGTATTCACATCTTGTTGAGTTGCTTTGACTCATGTCTTGGAGTAAAGCTTCTCTAAGATGGAATAACATACCTTGGGTGGTGGTGTGGTTCTTGCTCATGTAGTTGAACTTGTGTGGGTGCTCAAGGTTGATGTAGCTCATCGAGAGTTGGGAGCACCATTTGGAGTTTGAGTTCATCTACCTACACGGGTTAGTTCTTGCAAGGAAAAGCACTTGTGTATCCAAAAATGACAATCATGAAGCTTAATATAGAATTTGTCAAAGGATATGTTTGAATGGTTTTGTGCTTCCTTGTCTTCAACCACTATTGTGTAGAGTCTTGGTGATGTAGAGATTGCTCAAGATATGAGTGAGTCGCAATCTCATGGAATTAGATTCAACCAAGCACCTACATGGGTTAGACAACATGCAAGGTGCAAATATATCCAAGACATAAGATAGTTATCATAAGAGATATATCATGGATTAGTCATAAGCTCATGTCTTGCATGTATCCAATGGAGTTTCTACTCCAAGTTCGAAGCATCAATGATGTTCAATTCTCCTCTCAACCTGCAAAATACTTTCTCATCAAGCGGTTTAGTGAATATATCCGCTAATTGCTTATTAGTGCGAACATGCTTAAGATTGATGTCACCCTTAGCAACATGATCTCGAATGAAATGATGACGAACTTCAATATGCTTAGTTCGAGAATGTTGTACAGGATTATGACCAATTTTGATAGCACTTTCATTGTCACAAAGCAGTGGAACATGTTTCACATAAATCCCATAATCTTTAAGAGTTTGGGTCATCCAAAGTAATTGAGCGCAACATGAACCAGCGGCAATGTATTCCGCTTCGGCGGTGGATAAGGATACCGAGTTTTATTTCTTGGAAGACCAAGACACAAGAGATCTGCCAAGAAATTGACAAGTACCCGAAGTGGACTTTCTATCAACCTTGTGTCCGGCATAATCCGAGTCAGAATACCCAACAAGATCAAAAGAAGACCTCTTAGGATACCAAATGCCAAAATTTGGTGTATGGATTAAATATCTCACTATCCTTTTCACAGCCTTAAGATGACAATCTTTAGGAGCAGCTTGATATTGTGCACACATGCACACACTTAGCATAATACCGGGACGTGAAGCACATAGGTATAACAATGAACCAATCATAGAGCGATAAACCTTTTGATCAACAGGTTCACCATCTTTGGTCAAATCATTATGTCCACTAGTAGGCATGGGTGTAGACATACCTTTGCATTCTTGCATATTGAACTTCTTGAATAAGTCCTTGGTGTACTTTGTTTGAGAGACAAATGTACCTTCCTTAGTTTGCTTGATTTGCAACCCGAGAAAGAATTTGAGTTCACTCATCATAGACATCTCAAACTTCTCTGACATTAGCTTTCCAAACTTTTCACTAAAGAGAGGGTTAGTTGAACCAAATATGATATCATCAACATAAATTTGGCATACAAATAGTTCTCCATTAACCCTTTTAGTAAAAAGAGTAGAATCAATTTTAACAATTTCAAAACCACTTGTAGTAAGGAACTTGGTCAAGCATTTATACCATGCTCTAGGAGCTTGTTTAAGACCATAAAGAGCTTTGTGAAGTTTGTAAACATGATTTGGTTTCTTAGGATTGACAAAGCCGGGAGGTTGTTTGACATAAACTTCCTCCTCTATTTCACCATTTAGAAAAGCACTTTTAATGTCCATTTGGTACAAGGTGATATTATGGTGATTAGCATAGGCAAGCAAGATGCGAATGGACTCAAGTCTAGCAACGGGAGCATACGTCTCACCATAGTCCATACCTTCGACTTGTGTGTACCCTTGGGCGACGAGACATGCTTTGTTGCGAACCACTTGTCCATCTTCATCTTGCTTGTTGCGAAACACCCATTTGGTACCAATGATGTTGTGGTTGTTGCCGGGCTTCTCAACCAATGTCCAAACTTGGTTTCTCTCAAAATTATGTAGCTCTTCATGCATAGCGTTTATCCAATCCGGATCTTCCAATGCTTCTTCAACCTTCATAGGTTCAATGCTAGAGATGAATGAATAGTTTTCACAAAAGTTAGCTAAACGAGTTTTTGAGTGAGTGATTCTCCCGGTTTGTATATCATTGAGGATTTGCTCGACGGGATGATCTTTGGCAATTCTTGCTCGAACTCGTGAGAGCTTTTGCTTGGGTCTTCGTTGAACATCTTCTTCATCTTGTTCTTCTTCTTGGCCTTCTTCATTGTTGACGTCGTCGTTCTCTTGTCGTGGTGGAGAAGGAGGTTGTTGATGTTCATCTTGACTTACTTCCTCGTTTTCTTCATCTTGGTGTGTCCCACTTGTGGATGCTTCCATGTCGATTCTTGGTTCACCTTGTCGTGAAGTAGAAGCTTCCACTTGGACGGATGAAGTACTCTCCTTCACCTCCGTTGGACGAATTTTGCCGATGGACAAGTCTTGAATTGCTTCTGAAGAGTCTTTGTCTCCTACATCAATTGGCAATTGCTCTACTTGCGAGCCATTAGATTCATCAAACTTCACATCTACCGTCTCTTCAACCTTTCGGGTGAAATTGTTGTAGACACGGTAAGTGTGAGAGTTTGAGCCATAACCAAGTAGAAAACCTTCATGAGTTTTAGGAGCAAACTTTGAACGACGATGCTTATCAAGAATGTAGCACTTTGAGCCGAATACTCGAAAATATCCAACTTGGGGTTTGTTACCGGTGAGAAGCTCGTATGCTGTCTTGCCGAGTAGCTTGTGAAGATATAAGCGATTTGTTGCGTGACAAGCTGTCTCAACCGCTTCTGCCCAAAAGTGCTTTGGCGTCTTGTATTCATCAAGCATCGTTCTTGCCATTTCGATGAGCGTCCGGTTCTTCCCCTCAACAACTCCATTTTGTTGAGGTGTGTACGTAGCCGAGAACTCGTGTGAAATCCCTTCTTCGTCAAGAAAGGTGTCCACATTTGCGTTCTTGAACTCCGTTCCGTTGTCACTCCGAACCTTCTTGATCTTCACATCAAACTGATTTTGGGCCTTCCTAGCGAAGTTTCTGAAGATCTTCTGGACCTGCGACTTGTCATTAAGAAAGAACACCCACGTAAATCTTGAAAAATCATCAACTATAACTAGACCAAAAGAATTTCCACCGAGACTCTTGTAGGCGTTGGGACCAAAAAGATCCATGTGAAGTAGCTCGAGTGGCCTCCTTGTGGTCATGATGTTCTTCACGGGATGTCTTCCTCCAACCTGTTTACCTGCTTGACAAGCACTGCAAAGTCTATCCTTATCAAATATGACATCGTTAACTCCAAGGATATGATTTCCTTTAATAAGCTTGTCAAGGTTTCTCATGCCAACGTGACCTAGTCGTCTATGCCACAACCAACCTTTTGAGGATTTAGCAACAAAGCAAGTTTTAGGTTGTGCCTTTTTAGAGAAATCGACAATGTAAAGATCACCTCTACGCATACCCGTAAAGACCATTTTATGATTGTCTCGACGAAATACTTGGCAATCTACCTCAGTAAATAGGACATTCAAACCGAAATCAGCAAGTCTAGATATTGAAAGTAAGTTGTAGCCAAGAGATTCAACGAGCATGACATTTTGAATGGAACTATCATGTGAGATGGCCACCTTACCAAGGCCAACCACTTTACCCTTTGAATTATCACCAAAGGTGACATATTTTCGAGGGCCGTTGTTTTCAGCAAGCTCACGAAACATCTCTTCATCTCCAGTCATATGATCAGTACATCCACTATCAAGAACCCATTCCTTTCCTCCTGATTCATATCCCCGAAGATTTGCCATAAGACCAAAATGTCTCATTGCATCATCAAGATCGAAGTTACTATCATCATCATCATCATAATATTCATGTTCATCATGATCTTGTGACTCATCATTTCCTAGAGAGGGTAATTCATTAGATAAATGATCAAAGTGGTTACTTTTATGAATTCTTATAGCTTTGAATATGATATCATTAATGATTCCAACATCTTCTTTAGCATGCTTAAGATTGGCAAGTTCAAAAAGACATTTACCAAAACTGGGATCACTAGAGTTCATCTTACTCAAGGTAATAGATTTATGGAGATTTCATCCAAGGTTTTCAAGGAATGATTGGGAAATCGTTCCTCAAGAAATTTCCATATAGTATAGGCACAATTTTGAGTAGGCAAGCTAGCAATCAAATTTTTGGGCAATCCTCTAATGATGAGCTCAATAGTTCTAAGATTGCGAATCATGTCAATGTCTTCATCTAGGGTGGGATGAAAAGGATTAATATGAGGTGCACAAGGGCTAGGAATATACTTGTTCAAATGATATTGATTGAAGATTACAAGCATCTCATTTTTCCACTCATGAAAGTACTCTCCATCAAGAATAGGCACTCTATGCCTAAGACTCCCTAATGTAGACACATCCATCTTCCTCCAATGGTGATTAAACCAAGGCAATGGAGACCAAAGATCTGATACCACTTGTAGGATCTAGAAGTAGATGTGTCTAGAGGGGGGGTGATTAGACACATAATGCTCAAGTTGCAATTTTTAAGCTTTTTCGGTTTAAGTGGAGTTTAGGCACAATTTCAACACACTCAATACATATCAAGCAAGCATGCAAAGAGTATATGAGCAGCGGAATGTAAAGCATGCAACTTGCAAGAATGTAAAGGGAATGGTTTGGAGAGATCAAACACAATTGGAGACACAGATGTTTTTCCCGTGGTTCGGATAGGTGGTGCTATCCTACATCCACGTTGATGGATACTTCAACCCACGAAGGGTAATGGTTGCGCGAGTCCACACAGGGCTCCACCCAAGGGTAACGGTTGCGCGAGTCCACATAGGGCTCCACCCACGAAGGGTCCACGAAGTAGCAACCACCCACAAAGGGTCCACGAAGAAGCAACCTTGTCTATCCCACCATGGCCATCTCCCACACAGGACTTGCCTCACTAGCGGTAGATCTTCATGAAGTAGGCGATCTCCTTGCCCTTACACACTCCTTGGTTCAACTCCACAATCTTGTCGGAGGCTCCCAAGTGACACCTAGCCAATCTAGGAGACACCACTCTCCAAGAAGTAACAAATGGTGTGTAGGTAATGAACTCCTTGCTCTTGTGCTTCAAATGATAGTCTCCCCAACACTCAACTCTCTCTCATAGGATTTGGATTTGGTGGAAAGAAGGTTTGAGTGGAAAGCAACTTGGGAAGGCTAGAGATCAAGATTCATATGGTAGGAATGGAATATCTTGGTCTCAACACATGAGTAGGTGGTTCTCTCTCAGAACATATGAGTTGGAATGGTGTGTGTGTGTTCCGATGGCTCTCTCGTCGAATGAGGAGGAGGTGGAGGGGTATATATAGCCTCCACACAAAATCCAACCGTTACACAGTTTTCCAATCTCGGTGGGACCGAATCGATGAACTCGGTCGGACCGAAAATGTAAACCTAGTGACCGTTAGTGATTTTCGGTGGGACTGACATGCAACTCGGTAGGACCGATATGGTTAGGGTTTGGGCATAACGTAATCTCGGTGAGACCGATTACACAAACTCGGTGAGACCGAATTTGGTAATTAGCTAACCAGAGTGTTGGTCAGGCAAACTCGGTGGGACCGATTTGCTCTTTCGGTGAGACCGAGTGGAACTCGGTGAGACCGAAAAGTTACAAAGGGGAAACACTGAGTTTACATTGCAATCTCGGTGGGACCGATTCGCTCTTTCGATGGGACCGATTCGCTCTTTCGGTGAGACCGATTCGCTCCTTCTGTGTAGCAGTGAGGACACTCCTCGGACTACGGACCTAGTCCGCATCATTGCTTACAATATCTTTCAACTTAATCTTTCTCTAGGAACGTATTGAAACAGGGAGCTACAACGTGAGCTATTTATCTACAACATATTGGCAAAGACAATTTAGACTATGTTCATGATAATTGAGTTCATCTAATCAAATTATTTAATGAACTCCCACTCAGATAGACATCCCTCTAGTCATCTAAGTGAAACATGATCCGAAATGACTAGGCCGTGTCCGATCATCACGTGAGACGGACTAGTCATCAACGGTGAACATCTCATGTTGATCGTATCTTCTGTACGACTCATGTTCGACCTTTCAGTCTTCCGTGTTCCGAGGCCATGTCTGTACATGCTAGGCTCGTCAAGTCAACCTAAGTGTATTGCGTGTGTAAATCTGGCTTACACCCGTTGTATTCGAACATTAGAATCTATCACACCCGATCATCACGTGGTGCTTCGAAACAACGAACCTTCACAACGGTGCACAGTTAGGGGGAACACTTTTCTTGAAATTTTAGTGAGGGATCATCTTATTTAAGCTACCGTCGTTCTAAGCAAATAAGATGTAAAACATGATAAACATCACATGCAATCAAATAGTGACATGATATGGCCAATATCATTTTGCTCCTTTTGATCTCCATCTTCGGGGCTCCATGATCATCATTGTCACCGGCATGACACCATGATCTCCATCATCATGATCTCCATCATCGTGTCTTCTTGAAGTTGTCTCATCATCTATTACTTCTACTACTATGGCTAACGCTTTAGCAATAAAGTAAAGTAATTACATAACGTTTATGTTGACACGCAGGTCATAAATAAATTAAGACAACTCCTATGGCTCCTGTCGGTTGTCATACTCATCGACATGCAAGTCGTGATTCCTATTACAAGAACATGATCAATCTCATACATCACATATATCATTCATCACATCCTTTTGGCCATATCACATCACAAGGCATATGCTGCAAAAACAAGTTAGACGTCCTCTAATTGTTGTTGCAAGTTTTACGTGGCTGCTATAGGTTTCTAGCAAGAACGTTTCTTACCTATGCGAAAACCACAACGTGATATGCCAATTTCTATTTACCCTTCATAAGGACCCTTTACATCGAATCCGATCCGACTAAAGTGGGAGAGACAGACAGCCGCTAGCCACCTTATGCAACTAGTGCATGTCAGTCGGTGGAACCAGTCTCACGTAAGAGTACGTGTAAGGTCAGTCCGGGCCGCTTCATCCCACGATGCCGCCGAATCAAGATAAGACTAGTAACGGCAAGTAAATTGACAATATCAACGCCCACAACTGCTTTGTGTTCTACTCGTGCATAAAAACTACGCATAGACCTAGCTCATGATGCCACTGTTGGGGATCGTAGCAGAAATTTAAAATTTTCTACGCATCACCAAGATCAATCTATGGAGTAATCTAGCAACGAGGGGAAGGAGAGTGCATCTACATACCCTTGTAGATCACTAAGCGGAAGCGTTCAAGTGAACGGGGTTGATGGAGTCGTACTCGTCATGATCCAAATCACCGATGATCCTAGCGCCGAATGGACGGCACCTCCGCGTTCAACACACGTACGGTTGGGAGACGTCTCCTCCTTATTGATCCAGCAAAGTGAGAGGAGAAGTTGAGGGAAAACTCTGATAGCACGACAGCGTGGTGGTGATGGAGCTCGTGGTTCTCCGGCAGGGCTTCGCCAAGCACTACGGAGGAGGATGAGGTGTTGGAGGAGGAAGAGGGCTACGCCAGGGGAAGGGTGCGGCTGCCCTCTCTCTCCCTCACTATATATAGGGGGAAGGGAGGAAGGGGAGGCACCCTAGGGTTCCCTAGGGGAGGGGCGGCGGCCACAGGGGAAACCCTAGATGGGTTTGGGCGCCCCCACCCCCTAGGAAACTTGCCCCCAAGCCGGGAGGGGTGGCTGCCCTAGGGGCGGCGCCCCCACCTCTCCTGGTTACATGAGATGGGGTGGGAGGGGCGCTCAGCCCCTTAGTGGGCTGATGTGCCCTCTCCCCTTGGCCCATAAGGCCCCCCAACGCTTGCCGGGGCCACCAAAACCCCTTTCGGACACGCTGGTCATCACCTGGTACCCCCGGAACAATTCCGGACTCCAATACCCTTCGTCCAATATACCGATCTTCACCTCCGGACCATTCCGGAGCTCCTCGTTATGTTCGGGATCTCATCCGGGACTCCAAACAACCTTCGGTAACCACATACTATTTCCCATAACAACTCTAGCGTCACCGAACCTTAAGTGTGTAGACCCTACGGGTTCGGGAACCATGCAGACATGACCGAGACAACTCTCCGGCCAATAACCAACAGCGGGATCTGGATACCCATGTTAGCTCCCACATGTTCCACGATGATCTCATCGGGTGAACCACGATGTCGAGGATTCAATTAATCCCGTATACAATTCCCTTTGTCCAGCGGTATTGTACTTGCCCGAGATTCGATCGTCGGTATCCGATACCTTGTTCAATCTCATTACCGGCAAGTCTCTTTACTCGTTCCGTAACACATCATCCCGTGATCAACTCCTTGGTCACATTGTGCACATTATGATGATGTCCTACCGAGTGGGCCCAGAGATACCTCTCCGTTTACACGGAGTGACAAATCCCAGTCTCGATTCGTGCCAACCCAACAGACACTTTCGGAGATACCTGTAGTGTACCTTTGTAGCCACCCAGTTACGTTGTGACGTTTGGCACACCCAAAGCACGCCTACGGTATCCGGGAGTTGCACAATCTCATGGTCTAAGGAAATGATACTTGGCATTAGAAAAGCTTTAGAAAACGAACTACACGATCTTGTGCTAGGCTTAGGATTGGGTCTTGTCCATCACATCATTCTCCTAATGATGTGATCCCGTTATCAACGACATCCAATGTCCATGGTCAGGAAACCGTAACCATCTTATTGATCAACGAGCTAGTCAACTAGAGGCTTACTAGGGACATGGTGTTGTCTATGTATCCACACATGTATCTGAGTTTCCTATCAATACAATTCTAGCATGGATAATAAACGATTATCATGAACAAGGAAATATAATAATATACAATTTATTATTGCCTCTAGGGCATATTTCCAACAGTCTCCCACTTGCACTAGAGTCAATAATCTAGTTCACATCGCCATGTGATTAACACTCACAGGTCACATCGCCATGTGACCAACACCCAAGAGTCTACTAGACTCAATGATCTAGTTCACATCACTATGTGATAAACACTCAAAGAGTTCTGGGTTTGATCATGTTATGCTTGTGAGAGAGGTTGTAGTCAACGGGTCTTGCCATATTCAGATCGCTATGTATTTCGCAAAACTTTATGTCATATCGTAGATGCTGCTACCACATTCCACTTGGAGCTATTCCAAATTATTGCTCCATTATACGTATCCGGTATCTCTACTCAGAGCTATCCGGATAGGTGTTAAGCTTGCATCGACGTAACTCTTTACGTCGAACTCTTTATCACCTCCATAACCGAGAAACATTTCCTTATTCTTCTAAGGATAATTTTGACCGCTATCTGGTGATCCATTCCTAGATCACCTTTGTACCCTCTTGCCAGACATGTGGCAAGGCACACATCAGGTGCGGTACTCAACATGGCATACCGTATAGAGCCTATGCCAAGAGCATAGGGGACGACCTTCCTCCTTCCTCTTTCTTCTGCCATGGTCAAGCTTTGAGTCTTACTCAACTTCACACCTTACAACTCAGGTAAGAACCCCTTCTTTGACTGATCTATTTTGAACTCCTTCAAAAACATGTCAAGGTGTGCGTTCTTTGAAAGTATCATCAGGCGTCTTGATCTATTTCTATAGATCTTGATGCCCAATATGTAAGCAGCTTTATCCAGGTCTTCCTTTGAAAAACACTCTTCAAACAACCGTTTATGCTGTCCAAAAATTCTACATTATTTCAGATCTACAATATGTCATCCGCATATACCTATCAGAAATGTTGTAGTGCTCCCACTCATTTTCTTGTAAATACAAGTTTCTAACAAACATTGTATAAACCTAAAAGCTTTGATCACTCCATCAAAACATATATTCCGATTCCGAGATGCTTGCTCTAGTCCATAGAAGGATTGCTGGAGCCAGCATACTTTTTAGCATCCTTAGGATCGACAAAACTTTGATTGTATCACATACAACTTTTCTTACGAAAACTGGTAAGAAAACTTGTTTTGACATCCATCTATAAGATTTCATAATCGAAAAATACAGCTAATGCTAACATGATTCCGACGGACTTAAGCATCGCTACGGGTGAGAAATTCTCATCGTAGTCAACTCCTTGAACTTGTGAAAAGACTCTTTCCCACAAGTCGAGCTTTATAGATGGTAACATTACCGCCCACGTCCGTCTTCTTCTTAAAGATCCATTTATCTCAATGGCTTGCCGATCATCAGGCAAGTCCACCAAAGTCCATACTTTGTTCTGATATATGGATCCTATCTCGGATTTCATGGCTTCTAACCATTTGTCGGAATACGGGCCCACCATCGCTTCTCCATAGCTTGTAGGTTCATTGTTGTCTAACAACATGATATCTAAGACAGGATTACCGTACCACTCAGGAGTAGTACATATCCTTGTCGACCTACGAGGTTCTATAGTAACTTGATCCGAAGCTTTAGGATCACTATCATTAACTTCCTATTCAACAGACGTAGGCGCCACAGAAAACATCTTTCTGTGTTGCATCACTCTTTGGTTGAAGTAAAGGTTCGACAACCTCATCAAGTTCTATCTTCCTCCCACTCAATTCTTTCGAGAGAAACTCCTTCTCGAGAAAGGACCCTTTCTTAGCGACAAACAATTTGCCCTCAGATCTGAGATAGAAGGTGTACCCAACTGTCACCTTTGGGTATCCTATGAAGATGTGTTTGTCCGCTTTGTGTTTGAGCTTCTCCGGCTGAAGCCTTAAGCATCGCAGGCCCAAACATTAAGAAGTGACAACTTTGGTTTCTTGCCAAACCAATGTTCACACGACGTCGTTTCAACGGACTTAAATGGTGTCCTATCTAAAGTGAATGCAGTTGTCTTTAACGCATAACCTCAAAATGAAAACGGTAGATTGGTAAGAGACATCATAGATCGCACCATATCTCATAGGGTTCGATTACGACGTCCGGACACACCATTACCTTGTGGTGTTCCAGGTGGCTTCAACTGTGAAACAATTCCACAATGTCTTAAGTGATTGCCAAACTCATAACTCAGAAATTCTCATCGATCAGATCGTAGGAATTTGATCTTCTTGTTATGATGATTCTTAACTTCACTCTGAAATTGCTTGAACTTTTCAAACGTTTCAGACTTGTGCTTCATTAAGTAGATATACCTATATCTACCCAAATCGTCAGTGAAGATGAGAAAATAGCGATATCCACCGCACGCTTCAATTCTCATTGGATCCCACGCATCAGCATGTATGATTTCCAACAAGTCACTTGCCCGTTTCATTGTACCTGAAAACGGGGTCTTAGTCATCCTGCCCATGAGGCATGGCTCGCATGTGTCAAGTGATTCAAAATCAAGTGACTCCAAACATCCATCGACATGGAGTTTCTTCATGCATCTTACGCCAATATGACCTAAGCTGCAGCGCCACGAGAAAGTGGTACTATCATTATTAACTCTACATCTTTTGGCGTGAACATGTGTATTACCACGACCGAGATTCAATGAACCATTCACATAGGGTGCATGACCATGGAAGGTATTATTCATGTAAACAGAATAACCATTATTCTCTAACTTAAATGAATAACCGTATTGCAATGAACATGATCTAATAATATTCATGCTCAACGTAGACACCTGATAACATTTATCTAGGTTCAATACTAATCCCGAAGGCAGATGGAGCGTGCGATGGTGATCTCATCAACTTTGGAAACACTTCCAACACACATCGTCACCTCGCCCTTAGCTAGTCTCCGTTTAGTCCGTAGCTTTTGCTTCAAGTCACCAATAATAGCAACTGAACCGGTATCCAATACCCCGGTGCTACCAGGAGTACTAGTGAGGTACACATTAATAACACGTATATACTTTGAAGTTGCCAGCCTTCTTATCTACCATGCATTTGGGGTAATTCCGCTACCAGTGACCGTTCCCCTTACAATAGAAGCACTTAGTCTCGGGTTTGGGTTCAACCTTGGGTTCCTTCACTGGGGCGGCAACTGGTTTGCCATCCATGAAATTTCCCTTCTAGCCCTTGCCCTTCTTGAAACCAGTGGTCTTGTTAAACCATCAACACTTGATGCTCCTTCTTGATTTCTACCTTTTGCGGTCTTAAGCACCGCGAACAGCTCCGGGATCAACTCCATCCCTTGCATGTCATAGTTCATCATGAAGATCTAGTAGCTTAGTGATAGTGGCTAGAGAACTCTATCAATCACTATCTTATCTGGAAGTTTAACTCCCACTTGATTTAAGTGATTGTAGCACCCAGACATTCTGAGCACATGCTCACTAGATGAGCTATTCTCCTAAATCTTGTTGGCAAAAGAACTTGTCAGAGGTCTCACACCTCTCAACACGGGCATGAGCCTGAAATCCCAATTTCAGCTCTTGGAACATCTCATATGTTCTTTGGCGTTCAAAACGTCATTGGAATCCCGATTCTAAGCCGTAAAGTATGGTGCACTAAACTATCAAGTAGTCATCAGGATGTGTCTGTCAGGTGTTCACAACATCCACAGACGACGTTGTAGGGGTTTGCACGTCGAGCGGTGCATCAAAGATGTAAGCCTTCTATGTAGCAGTGAGGACACTCCTCGGACTACGGACCTAGTCTGCATCATTGCTTACAATATCTTTCAACTTAATCTTTCTCTAGGAACGTATTGAAACAGGGAGCTACAACGTGAGCTATTTATCTACAACATATTTGCAAAGACAATTTAGACTATGTTCATGATAATTGAGTTCATCTAATCAAATTATTTAATGAACTCCCACTCAGATAGACATCCCTCTAGTCATCTAAGTGAAACATGATCCGAAACGACTAGGCCGTGTCCGATCATCACGTGAGACGGACTAGTCATCAACGGTGAACATCTCATGTTGATCGTATCTTCTACACGACTCATGTTCGACCTTTCGGTCTTCCGTGTTCCGAGGCCATGTCTGTACATGCTAGGCTCGTCAAGTCAACCTAAGTGTATTGCGTGTGTAAATCTGGCTTACACCAGTTGTACTCGAATGTTAGAATCTATCACACCCGATCATCACGTGGTGCTTCGAAACAATGAACCTTCGCAACGGTGCACAGTTAGGGGGAGCACTTTTCTTGAAATTTTAGTGAGGGATCATCTTATTTAAGCTACCGTCGTTCTAAGCAAATAAGATGTAAAACATGATAAACATCACATGCAATCAAATAGTGACATGATATGGCCAATATCATTTTGCTCCTTTTGATCTCCATCTTCGGGGCTCCATGATCATCGTTGTCACCGGCATGACACTATAATCTCCATCATCATGATCTCCATCATCGTGTCTTCTTGAAGTTGTCTCGTCATCTATTACTTCTACTACTATGGCTAACGCTTTAGCAATAAAGTAAAGTAATTACATAATGTTTATGTTGACACGCAGGTCATAAATAAATTAAGACAACTCCTATGGCTCCTGCCGGTTGTCATACTCATCGACATGCAAGTCGTGATTCCTATTACAAGAACATGATCAATCTCATACATCACATATATCATTCATCACATCCTTTTGGCCATATCACATCACAAGGCATATGCTGCAAAAACAAGTTAGACGTCCTCTAATTGTTGTTGCAAGTTTTACGTGGCTGCTATAGGTTTCTAGCAAGAACGTTTCTTACCTACGAGAAAACCACAACGTGATATGCCAATTTCTATTTACCCTTCATAAGGACCCTTTTCATCGAATCCAAACCGACTAAAGTGGGAGAGACAGACACCCGCTAGCCACCTTATGCAACTAGTGCATGTCAGTCGGTGGAACCAGTCTCATGTAAGAGTACGTGTAAGGTCGGTCCGGGCCGCTTCATCCCACGATGCCGCCGAATCAAGATAAGACTAGTAACGGCAAGTAAATTGACAATATCGACGCCCACAACTGCTTTGTGTTCTACTCGTGCATAGAAACTACGCATAGACCTAGCTCATGATGCCACTGTTGGGATCGTAGCAGAAATTTAAAATTTTCTACGCATCACCAAGATCAATCTATGGAGTAATCTAGAAACGAGGGGAAGGAGAGTGCATCTACATACCCTTGTAGATCGCTAAGCGGAAGCGTTCAAGTGAACGGGGTTGATGGAGTCGTACTCGTCGTGATCCAAATCACCGATGATCCTAGCGCCGAATGGACGGCACCTCCGCATTCAACACATGTACGGTTGGGAGACGTATCCTCCTTCTTGATCCAGCAAGGTGAGAGGAGAAGTTGAGGTAAAACTCCGATAGCACGACGGCGTGGTGGTGATGGAGCTCGTGGTTCTCCGGCAGGGCTTCGCCAAGCACTACGGAGGAGGATGAGGTGTTGGAGGAGGAAGAGGGCTACGCCAGGGGAAGGGTGCGGCTGCCCTCTCTCTCCCTCACTATATATAGGGGAAGGGAGGAGGGGGAGGCGCCCTAGGGTTCCCTAGGGGAGGGGCGGCGGGCACAGGGGAAACCCTAGATGGGTTTGGGCGCCCCCACCCCCTAGGAAACTTGCCCCCAAGCCAGGAGGGGCGGCTGCCCTAGGGGTGGCGCCCCCACCTCTCCTGGTTACGTGAGATGGGGTGGGAGGGGCTCTCAGCCCCTTAGTGGGCTGATGTGCCCTCTCCCCTTGGCCCATAAGGCCCCCCAACGCTTGCCGGGGCCTCCGAAACCCCTTTCGGACACGCTGGTCATCACCTGGTACCTCCGGAACAATTCCGGACTCCAATACCCTTCGTCCAATATACCGATCTCCACCTCCGGACCATTCCGGAGCTCCTCGTCATGTCCGGGATCTCATCCGAGACTCCGAACAACCTTCGGTAACCACATACTATTTCCCATAACAACTCTAGCGTCACCGAACCTTAAGTGTGTAGACCCTACGGGTTCGGGAACCATGCAGACATGACCGAGACAACTCTCTGGCCAATAACCAACAGCGGGATCTGGATACCCATGTTAGCTCCCACATGTTCCACGATGATCTCATCGGATGAACCACGATGTCAAGGATTCAATCAATCCCGTATACAATTCCCTTTGTCTAGCGGTATTGTACTTGCCCAAGATTCGATCGTCGGTATCCGATACCTTGTTCAATCTCATTACCGGCAAGTCTCTTTACTCGTGCCGTAACACATCATCCCGTGATCAACTCCTTGGTCACATTGTGCACATTATGATGATGTCCTAACGAGTGGGCCCAGAGATACCTCTCCGTTTACACGGAGTGACAAATCCCAGTCTCAATTCGTGCCAACCCAACAGACACTTTCGGAGATACCTGTAGTGTACCTTTATAGCCACCCAATTACGTTGTGACGTTTGGCAACCTAAAGCACTCCTACGGTATCCGGGAGTTGCACAATCTCATGGTCTAAGGAAATGATACTTGACATTAGAAAAGCTTTAGCAAACGAACTACACGATCTTGTGCTAGGCTTAGGATTGGGTCTTGTCCATCACATCATTCTCCTAATGATGTGATCCCGTTATCAACGACATCCAATGTCCATGGTCAGGAAACCGTAACCATCTTATTAATCAACGAGCTACTCAACTAGAGGCTCACTAGGGACATGGTGTTGTCTATGTATCCACACATGTATCTGAGTTTCCTATCAATACAATTCTAGCATGGATAATAAACGATTATCATGAACAAGGAAATATAATAATAAACAATTTATTATTGCCTCTAGGGCATATTTCCAACACCTTCCTCCTTGGTTGTGCATGAAGCGGAAGTTCATTATGATGCCAGTGCTCATCCAAGGCCCTAAGCAACCTGACAACGACATTTATGTGTACCTAAGGCCATTAGTTGAAGAACTCTTACAACTGTGGAATGGAACAGGTGTACGTGCGTGGGATGAGCACATGGGGGAAGAATTTGACCTAAAGGCGTTGCTGTTCATGACCATCAATGATTGGCCTGCTCTCAATAACCTTTCAGGATAGACAAACAAGGGCTACCGCGCATGCACACACTGTTTGGACGATACCGACAGTATATATTTGGCTAATTGTAAGAAGAATGTGTACCTAGGATATCGTCGATTTATTCCGAGCAGGCATCATGTAAGAAAGAAAGGCAAGCATTTCAAAGGTGAGGCGGATAGCCGGATGAAGCCTCGCCACCGTACTGGTGCTGATGTACATGATATGGTCAAGGATTTGAAGGTGGTCTTTGGAAAGGGTCCTGGTGGACAACCTGTTCCAAATGACGCTGATGGACGCGCACCCATGTGGAAGAAGAAATCTATATTTTGGCACCTGCCCTATTGGAAAGACCTAGAGGTCCGCTCCGCAATCGACGTGATGCACATGACGAAGAATCTTTGTGTGACCCTGCTTGGCTTCTTGGGCGTGTACGGGAAGACAAAAGATACACCTGAGGCACAGGAGGACCAGCAACGTATGCACGGAAAAGACGGCATACATCAGGGTCATGCAAGCTACGCTCTTACCAAAGAAGAGAAGGAAATCTTCTTTGAATGCCTGCTCAGTATTAAGGTACCGTCTGGCTTCTCATCGAATATAAAGGGAATAATAAACATGGCAGAGAAAAATTTCCAGAACCTAAAGTCTCATGACTGCCACGTGATTATGACGCAACTGCTTCCGGTTGCATTGAGGGGGCTTCTACCGGAAAACGTTCGATTAGCCATTGTGAAGTTATGTGCATTCCTCAATGCAATCTCTCAGAAGGTAATCGATCCAGAAATCATACCAAGGTTAGAGAATGATTTGGTGCAATGTCTTGTCAGTTTCGAGTTGGTGTTCCCACCATCCTTCTTCAACATCATGACGCACGTCCTAGTTCACCTATGTGAAGAGATTAACGTTTTGGGTCCTGTATTTCTACACAATATGTTCCCCTTTGAGAGGTTCATGGGAGTCTTAAAGAAATATGTTCATAACCGTGCTAGGCCAGAAGGAAGCATCTCCAAGGGCCATGAAAATGAGGAGGTCATTGAGTTTTGTATTGACTTTATTCCTGACCTTAAGCCGATTGGTGTTCCTGAATCGCGGCATAAGGGCAGTCTGGATGGAAAAGGCACACTAGGAGGGGAACAAATAATATGTATGGACGGACATTCTCTCACTGAAGCACACTACACAGTTCTACAGAATTCCGCCTTGGTGGCTCCGTATATGGATGAACACAATAATTTGCTACGCTCCAAACACCCGGAGCGGTCTGATGACTGGATTACACGTGAACAAACCAGGAGTTTTGCCAGCTGGTTGCAGACACGTACCATGCATGACGCCTCTATTGAAGATGACATGTACTTGCTGTCCCAGTTACCATCTTTGAATATAATGACTTTCAAAGGGTACGAGATAAATGGTAATACATTTTACACGATCGCCCAAGATAAGAAGAGCACCAACCAAAATAGTGGTGTCCGCTTTGATGCAGAAACCAAGACGGGAAAGGAAACATATTATGGTTATATACAGGACATATGGAAACTTGACTATCGACATGGTTTGAAGGTCCCTTTGTTTCGGTGCAAATGGGTCAATATGACACGAGGCGGGGTAATGGAAGACCCGTAGTATGGAATGACAACAGTGGATCTCAACAATCTTGCGTATGCAGATGAACCATTCGTCCTATCCAATGATGTGGCACAGGTTTTCTATGTGAAGGACATGTCTACCAAGCCGAGAAAAAGAAAAGATAAGGAAGCGAATGCATCATACGATGAGCCAAAGCGGCACATAGTTCTTTCTGGGAAGAGAAACATTGTGGGAGTGGATGACAAGACAGACATGTCAGGAGATTATGAAAATTTTGATGAAATTGCTCCATTCACAGTGAATATTGACACGAGCATCTGGTTAAATGATGAAGATTTTCCATGGCTACGGCGCAAAGGGACACACACGAAGAAAAAGTTTCACACCCAAAGGTGTGAGATGTGATCAGCTTCACTATCATCACTTTCTTCTGTGTTTCACACCCAGGAGGAAATCTCTGTAATAGTTAGGGTAGCTAGTTATGTGTTTTGGCATTTGAAACGCGAAGAAAATTTATGTGCAAGCAAATTCTTTCATGCATTTACAGATTTTTTCAGCTAAATGACCCTGAAATTGAAAAGCATTTCAAATGAACTCAGAAAAGGTTGAAATTTGGCATGGTATCATAATTTCGCCCACATAGCATGTGCAAAAAAGTAGAGAGCGTTACCGCAAAAACTGGATACACTTCGTGTACAAAATGGACAATCTCTTTCAAAGTATCAGGGTTTCGGACGAAAACTCATCCGTTACAAAGGCATTTCATTTTTTAAATAACCTAAGCATTACCAAATTGAATATAATGATAAAACACACTACTATTAAACATAAGAAAAAAGAATCACTGAAAAATCTATTTTCAAAGTTAAGTTATTCACAAACTAGCGATTCACACAAATTTCAAATAATTCAAAATTTAAACTATTCAAATTTGTAAACTACCGGTACTAACAGAAAGTTTGTAATTTTTTGTACCTAAAGCAAAAATATTCACAAACAAACTCTAAATACAGCAAAAAACAACTCTAAAATAAATAAAACAAAAATAAATAAAGCAAAAAAATAAGAAAAAAAGCCCACCTACTGGGCCACAACGGCTTGCATACGACTAGAAACCCAAATTCTAGTTGGGCCAGGATGCAGGCCCACTAGCCCAGTAGGCTCAACAGGGCATCGCAGAAGAGGTAGGCCCAGAAGGCCTGCTTAAGAGAGGAGCTCGAGACAGCAGCGACGGCGGGGCTTATAAGCAGGTGCGAGTGCCCCTCGGCTAGCGAGGTGGGACTAAACTTTTGCGCCCCTCGCCTGGCAGCGCACACCCTTTAGTACCGGGTCATGGCTCCAACCGGTACTAAAGGGGGGGGGTCTTTAGTACCGGTTGGAGCCACCACCCGGTACTAAAGGGGTGCCATTCCCGCTGCTTGGCCTGGCCAAAACAGACCTTTAGTACCGGTTGGTGGCTCCAACCGGTACTAAAGGTTGTTCTATATAAGAAAACACTTCAAAAAAAATTGTCAGTTTCTCATCTCTCCCTGCTTCTTTCTCCTCTGCCCCGTCGCCGCCGCCCCTCGTCGCCGCCCCCGTCACCGTCCGTCGCCGTCCCCGTCCCCGTCGCCGTCTGTCGCCGTCGCCGTCCCCGTCGTCCCCGTCGCCGCGCCCCGCCCCGTCCTCCCGTTGTCCCCGCCCGGCCCGTCCCCGTCCCCTTCATCGCCGCCCCGTCTCCGTCTCCGTCCCCGTCCCGGTCGCCGCCCACCATCGTCGCGCCTCGCCGGTGAGCTGTGCCCCGGCCGCCAACCACACACACACACATTGTTATAGAATTGTTAGCAATCTTTCTGTTTTTTAGTTATAGAATTATTATAAATGTTAGTTTTAGTTATAGAATGTTAGTTATATAGAAATGTTAGTTATATAGAAATATTAGAAATCTTAGTTATATAGAAATGTTTTTTAGTTACAGAAATATTAGAAATGTTAGTTTTAGTTATAGAAATATTAGAAATGTTAGTTTTAGTTATAAAATATAGAATTTGCATATATGAAATCACAATCCATCATTTAAAAAATGTTACTTTACTTTTGTGGCATATAGTATTTGTTGTCGACGATGCCCGGCCCGCATCCTCGCTGTCGACCCGTTCACGACGACGTCCTGCTTCAGAGGACCCATGTCCGGGACTGGGCTCCGCCGGGCTGGCACTGGGAGGTGCTACCTTCAGGGGCGCGACGCTTGGTGAGGAACCCGGCCTCGGGTCCCGTCGTCGACCCTCATCTCCTTTGGTGGCGTTCGCGTGGGCCACTTTCGGTGCGGAGGGAGCCGGCCCCGCCGGAGGTGGTACATCGCCGTGTCAGGGAGGAGGACGAGCACGTCCATCGCTACATGGCTGCTATGGACGTCAGGTTCTCCAATACCTGGCAGGTTCTTTTGGGAGATCACGTGAGCTATGATCTAGTGATGGTTCCTTCTCTTTGGGTGTCCACCGCCCGCACCTCAGGAACCGCGAGTGGCCTAGATTACTCTGTAGTATTCGATCTTTATTAGCTTGCTAGCTAGCTAGCTAGTGATGTATTCGATATTATATCTATTATTCGAGATGATGTATTCGAGATTATATCTATTATACGAGACAATGTATTCGAGATTATATCTATTATTCGAGACGACGTATTCGAGATTATATTCGATGATGCTTATTATGTACTACGATTGATTCAGTTTTTCCTTATTAATTGATTGCATCCATGCATTGTAATTTGAATATATTTCTTTTGGATTAGTTAAACAAAACCTATGGCAGACAATACCGGTAGAGAGGGAGAAGAGGCCCTGTTCAATATCATAAGCAATCCTCGCGGGCCAAATGATGATCAGAATGAAGAAGATTATGACGGCTCCGAATATCTAAACAACACCGGGGAGGATGATATGATATTCGATCGCGACGACCGAATTGATGAAGTCATGAACTATGAACATGACGAATAAAATGTTGATCTTGAAACAACAAAGACCGGCGAGGTATATATATTTATATAAGCAGGCATCTGGTGATCATCACATGTTTTAAATGACTTGAGATATATTAACGAATCGATCTTTCTTCTTTCAGCCATCCGGATCGAGCAAATCTTCAGGCAACAGGAAACATGGCCCGAACAAAAAGTTGAAGGAGGGCGTAAAGTACAATATCGAGGCCATCAGACCTAATGGCGAACCATTAGCGCCTAAGAAGATTGCGGACAAGTTCATTCGTCAGTGCGGAGTTCTTGTGAAGGACTAACTCCCGATCTCCCTTCAAGAATGGAGAGAGCCAGCAAAGCCACGTCCAGGAGTTACTTTTGTCAACGACAGACAAAAACTTCTGCTTTGGGAAACGCTCATGGAACATTTCACCCTACCAGATCATTTCACAGATGCAGATGTGGAGAAAGTCAAGGACGCTGCTCTTAGGAAGATGGCGGTTGCATTCAAGAACCACAAGATTCGTAAATGGGCCAAGTACGTCAACGGAGGAAGGAAGACTCCAGTATTCGAGGGAACACTAGAGAGCAAAGTGCTCATTGGGACGATTTCGTGAAATTCAAGGATTTGGAATTATCTAAGGAACGGTCGAGAATAAACAAGGCCAATGCCGCAAAAAAGGATAAGTTTCATAAGCTGGGGCCAGGTGGCTATGCGGTGGGAATGCCTAAGTGGGATAAGTCTGAGAAAGAGATGCTGGATGCAGGTGTCACTCCAGAAACATTGAGCTGCCCCCCCAGGTGCAGGACTTGGTTCTATGCGCATGGGGGGAGTTGGACCCGAAGACAGGCAAAGTTTCAAAGAAGGCATGTCTGGACGGAGCCGAAGATAAGCTACTTGTTGCAATAGAAGAGGTTCGATCGGGGTTGTTCGAGCCCAACAGAGAGAACGACGAGCTTACGCGTGCCCTGGGAAATCCTGAACACCCGGGAAGAACACGAGGCATGGGCGCTATTCCGTGGTATGAGGGGTTTTCGGACTGGAACGCCGACTACAGAACCCGTGCGAGAAAGAAGATTGCGGAGGAGAAGAAGAGGAAGATGGAGGAGGGGCAGAGGAAGCTAGACTATGAACGCCTTCAAGGCCTAGAATCAGCGCATGCGGACTTGGCAGTCAAATTCCAGCGGCAGTAGGAGCAGATCGACTCACCTAGCCAGCAAAGGGGGTCTCAGCAGCTAGTGGATGATCCACCATTGGATAGCACCATCCCATCCATGCCAAGAAGCAGCGTGGGTTCCGCCCCGGGTGACGCATTGCTGGATAGCTACCCAGCGGATGACATCATGGAGAACACTAACTGCGAGCTACACTTCAAAATGAAGAACATATCCATGAAGGTGGCGGACGCCCTTGCTTTTACAAATCCCCCCGAGGCAACCTTCCATTGCAACCCGATTCCAGTGGGCTATGCTCGTGTCTTGGTTGATGAGGTGGTGGACCAATATTCGGGGCTAGAGTTTGACATTCCTGGAGGTGACGATGAGCACACACAAGGAGAGGCCAACCATCGTATCATCCTATGGAGAAAGGATTGCATCATCTTTCAAAGGCCACCGACACCGCGTCATCCGACTCCTCGTCACAGTCCGCCACCGAGTCAGCAGACTCCCGCTCCTCCAAGTCCACCAACGCGTCAGGTCACTCCTCCTCCAAGTCCAGCATAGCTTCAGGCCACTCCTCCTCCTCCAAGTCCGGCAAAGCGTCAGTCCACTCCTCCTCCAAGTCCGGCACAGCTTCAGGCCACTCCTCCTCCTCCAACTCAGCCACATCAGCCGTGTTCGCCGCCTCAGCAATCACGGAAGAGAGCCGCCTCAGCTATGGTGCGTAGCGGTACAAGTCGAGGTAGTACTGGAGGTACAGGCGGAGGCAAGCGATTTCAATATGGTCCAAGCCTCACGCCTCTTTCGCAGAGGCCTTACGACAAGTCCGAGGAGGAAAACGTAGCCATATCGAAGGCCGAGGTGGAAGCCCATTTTGCACCGAAACCGCCACCGCTGCCAAGGAAGAAAGTGCCTGTGGAAAAGATTGACCACTTCATTCGTATGGCTAGAGCACCAGCTCCCAAGCCTGTTGACACAGACTATGAGCACCACATCAAGAAGTTAAATCGAGCACGTCTACAGAAAGAGGAGAGCTCGAGCTCGAGCAAATCAGCTGGCAAAAGGAGCGGTAAAACCGTTCCCCAGCTGGGAGAACAGGCGGCGCAATCAATCCCCCCACTTGTTGTGCCAACAACACATGAGAGTAGGCGCGCCCAATATTATTGTGGGCAAACCATTAACGTTCCCGGGGTGGGCGATGTGGTAATAACCGAGGAGCATATTGCGCAGGCTGAATCGATCGGGATCGCTGTTGGACAACTCCTCGATATCGAGCCCATGTCTCCGACTAGAGAGGAGGAAATAAAACGGAAATATGCCCGGGGCCATCCTTTGGTCGAGCCAGAGGAGGTCCATAAGCTCCCAACGAGAATGTATGAATTGCATCAATGGTACATGGACATTACCAAGATTTCCAATCGAGAGTCCCTCATGGTGAATGTCAAAAAGGATCATTACTACCATGAGAAAGCTGTGACCGTTGAGTATTCAGAACTATTTCAGCTATACAATCAAGATGCACTCAACAAATCTATCGTCAGTTGCTATTGTCTGTAAGTGATTTCTTTCTGTAATTTAAGTCTCAAGCTAGCTGTAGTGATCATTTTGATCAATCATTACCTGTAATTATCCTCAATATATTCTTTTCTGTGATATTATGCAGGATGAAGATTTATGAAATGAAAAAAGGTGGACGCTATGGCATTGGGTTCGTTGACCCAAATACCATTAATGAATACACATGGAAAATATATCCATATCACGAAAAAAGTGTAGAGGAAAGCATGCTACAGTTCTTCAAGGAACTCAAATACAATGAAGATATACTACTTCCTTACAACTTCCAGTGAGTCACACTATCTTGTACTACAAATTCTGTTTTTCCCTACGAGCTAGCTACATGTTTTTGCTTACATATGCCCGCTTAATTAAGACATGCAAACGTGTGTGCATGCAAATTTCATTGGATCTTGTTAATCATTAAAGTTGATGAAGGAACAGTTGAAGTACTAGACTCACTACTTAAGAAAGCAAGTGACTACACCATCGTGAAGGGGATAGTCAACAGGTAATTTCAATCATTATTAACTATATCTCGGCCTATTTAATTAGTTCATCATTTCCTGATAACAACTATTTAATAACCCATTTATTCATTTTCTTTATCGGTGGGCAGGGCTTGGGTAAAGTTCATCAGGGCCACTCCAGGCCCATGGAAACAAAATCTGAAATGGTATCGACCCAAGGTAAGTAATTAAGTAGTACTAGCTAGCTGCCATCTCTTTAATTATCATGCTTGATTAATTATTATCTGATCAAATTCCATTCTCGTAAAGGCCCTAAAGCAGGCGCCAGGGAATGATCTATGTGCATACTACGTTTGCGAGAACATTCGCATGATGGCGTCCGAAAGGAGCAAATCTCAAAGACAGGAGTGGGTACGATATCGATTGTCAGAACACTATTCACAATTTTTACACCATTATCGATATCTAGTCACACAACTAATACACATGCATATTGATCTCCTTCTTAACAGTTCAAAGAGGTGCGGGACAAGCTCCTAGCACAGGACCGCATAGAAGCAATTCAAGAGGAAATAGCGGGATTTTTGCTCGACCAGGTCATAGATCCCAAAGGAGAATACTATTACCCGCTACCGCCCCCATGAACCACTTCCAATTGTTATCGTGCTCCGAAGGCAACAATTAGCTAGGCTAATGCCACTGGCTCCGATGGCACCAATTAGGAGAAATTGTATATATATACATGTGTGTATATATGTGTGAATTAATTAATGGTGGTTGTGAGACATTCGATGATATATATATATATTATGATCGGTTCTACTAGAAATTCTATTTATATATATGCATAACGTGTAAAATATGTAGTATCGTAAAATAGCAAACGAAAAATTATTAAATGGAAAACACAAAATTAAATGAAAAAGAAATCATAAACCCAAAACCCCCCCAACCTTTTAATACCGGTTGGTGACACCAACCAGTACTAAAGGGCTCCCTGCCCCCGAAGCTGGCTCGTGCCACGTGGTTGCCCTTTAGCACCGGTTCGTACTGAACCGGTACTAAAGGGGGGGCCTTTAGTGCCTACACTTTAGCACCGGTTACCAAACCGGCACTAAAGGGCCTTACGAACCGGTGCTATTGCCCGGTTCTGCACTAGTGTTCACTACAAATAACTCGAGAGATTCTGACTTGTCTCCTTGGACGACCTAGGAAACCCCTTATATAATAGGCTGGGTCCCTGGCTTACAATAGTTTCCGGGTTCTACCCGCTTTAGGAACCCTAAATTAAATCGTTCGTGTCTTCCAAGCTTAGTCGACTCCATCTTGAGCACGGACTCTCATAAGCCAGCTCTAATCCTCCTTGGCCAGGTTTTCTTTCGGCCCACTACCATCCGGTTTTGGCAGCTCCAGAGATGACCCAGTTGTTGGACTCCTGGGCCTGATGGGTCCTGGTCTTGAGCCTTTACGCCGGGTCTCCTCCAGGGGTAATATCCCTGACATTAGCCCCCAGGTTAACTTGAATTCATTCACGTTAAGCTCCTAAAGGTAAGAAATAACAAATATGTTAAGGACGAAATGTTGGGTCTTGCTTTTCTATCCATAGGCCGTCTTTCTCCATTTCTTGCTCATTTTGCCGGGTCTTCTTGAAGGTTCACTGAAGCAGCTGGGTTCATGACCTTATCATTCCATACTTAGCATTTCTTCCGCATATCTCGTGAGATCTTCCCTTGGCGACACGCATTAAGATCTGGCAGCGATCTAGGGTTTGTCCTAGGTTAAAATAATGTTTTTGTCATGAAATCTCAGGGGTTTTCTTGGAAAAATGCCGCGACGCCTCGGGTTTACCACCCCCATCTATAAATAGTGCGGCAAGGGCCCGAGGTCCATTTTCACATCACGCGTCTTCATCCTCTTCTTCCTCTTGCATCCACTCCCAACCTCGCGCCCTTTCGAGCTCCAAGCCCTCGCCTCTGCCGGAGTTCGCCTGCCTCTGTCATCACCGTCAAATCTCGCCTGCGACCACCGCGCCTTCATCCACGGCCTTTGGAAGCTTCATCCACCGCCACATCAGATCTGTAAGCCCCTTCTCATCTCCATTGTTATACTGCTGCCATTGTTGGGTCACATCCACTACCATAGTTCATCGTCGCAGTTCATTGTCGTAGTTCATCTCCATCTAGATTTAATCCTTCATTCAATCTCAACATTACCTAGATTTAGTGTTTTTCCCCTGTATATTGCGTTGCATCTGTCACCACAGCGATTCCTTTCTCGCCTTTGTATTCATCGCCATTGCAAGGGCTTATATGCTATCACGAGGGTTCATCACCTCTGCCTTTTCTTTTTTCCTTTTCAGCATTACTTAGATCTAAATTTCCTTTTAACTGCAACTACATTTGTTTGTGGCAAATTTGTGACATGATTATGTTTCCAGCTCTGTTATGTAGTTTTTCTGCTATCAAATGCGTCCGAAAAGCGATGGCGCATAATAACAAAGGCAAGAAAAATGGGGAGTCGGCTCCGTCTATCACCAAGTTGAACGCAAATTGGGCAAAGTCCTAGATTTCTGAGCTCCGGCTTCAAGAGCTCATGAACGATGGTGTAACATCCCAAATTTTGCAATTTGGAATGTTATACACTAGATCATCATGCATATCATATTTTCTTGCATTTTGGTTGATCCTAGAAATTTCACGCAACTCAAGGACCTTCGGAGAGAGTTGGAGATTTCGTTATTTTCATATTTGAGAGTTTTCTCGAATTTGGAAAAGAGGATCATTTGATTTATTTATTTCATCTTCAATAATTTTTCCGGTGTCAAAATATATGAGAGAGGGAATAATATGACTTTCCCAAATTGAGGAAAAACGAAGATTTAATAAATAGATCAAGTTTTGGTTTTGCCGGAGTTTTATTTGCATTTTATTTGGATAGGGAAAAATGCGCGTTTTCAAAAATTGCATTTTAGGTCCGGAGTAAAGTTCATTTTGTTCGGCTCATTTTTAGGAGTCGGGGAAAATTTACTTTAGAATTTTTGGAGTTCGTCTAGTTTTCTTTTCTTTTGTTTTCTGCACGCAGAACCATTTAAAAAAAAACCCGCAGGCCAGCCGGGCCAAAGGCCCAGCCAGCCGGCCACCCCAGCCCCGCGCGCGCACTAGCGCCTGGCGCAGGAGGCAGCCGCCGCCGCCGTCTTAGCCGAGTCCTAGTTGGACTCTAGGCTAGCTTTTTCCTTTGTTCCGTTTTCTTTTTCATCTAGGATTCCTTTTCCTACTCTATTTCTTGTCCCCTACCCCAAGAAACCCCTCCCCTCCCCAATATGAATACCCCAACACCCCCCCTCTAAACCCATCAAATCAAACCCCAAGCCCCACCCCGGGCCCCTCACCCGCGCCGCCGCACCACCCCACACCCGCGCCGCCGCCCTTGTGCCCTAGCGCCGCCGCCGCCTTACATCGACGCCGCCGCACCTTGTCCACGCCGCCGCCCTACGCCACGCCGCCGGAGCCCCTCGCCGGAGGTTGCCCCGCGTCTCTTTTCCTCGGATCATTTTCTTCTAATCGTTCCGATTCTTTTCTTCTCTAAACCGTTCCGGTTTTCTAGATCGGTTTTTCGTTTCGGTTTTCTTCTCCGAAACTCTAGATCGGATTCGTTTTCTTTTCCGATTTAGTTGCTTTGGACCGTTCGTCCTAACGAACGTGATCACCGGATTCTTCTAGGTTAACGAACGTCCGTTCGTTTAACCGTTCTTCTTTTTCTTCTCGTCGGATTTATTCCGCGTCTTTTCTGCGATCGCGATCTCAGATCCGATCTTCGTTCTAGTCTTTCTTCTCGCTCGTTTATCGGAATCAGGTGATTCAAGTGCCTGGAGTTTCGTTTCGAAACCGCCGTTCCGTCTAATCAACTTAAACAAGTTTTTGCCCCGGTAAAATTTGACCTAGTTTCAACTTGCTAGAACCGAGTTGTTTTCTTCCGCCGTTTGTTTTCGGTTTCTTTGTTCGGTTCGTTCTTTCTTTGCAACCGGAGTTCTTAAGTTGAACTTTCTAGTTCGTTCTCTTGTTCGAGTTTTACCTGTGCATTAGATGAGTACTTATTGTGTGCTTGTTGTTTGTCTGCGATAGATCACCCGGATTGCGCCGCCTGTTACTTCGAAACCCTAGGTCTCGCGGATCATCAGCAAGGCAAGTAACACTTTGATCATACCTTTTCTACAACCCATGTTTTATTGCATTAGATCATTCCTCACACATTGCATGATTAGGATCTAATTAAACTGTGGGATGGGAAGTAGATGAGGTAGTACCTATTACCTATATTATTATGAAACCTTTGGGAGTTACTTCTACGTTTGCTTATTATGCCATGCTATGCTAGTAGACGTGGATTGGGTGAGTGATATCCATGACAGATGTGAGTTGATAATTTTAATGGTTTATCTAAGGTGGCAACTTAAACACACATCTGGGTGGATTGAGGCACCTGATGTCTATCAGGACTTGCCTGTTTTTTTTTCGGACCGCCACCCAGGCTCAAAGGGATCATAAGATCTTTCATGCTAGAAACTTACGTGTGCAGCCACAAGCCATTATGGGCTCTGGCATAGTTGACTAAGTTGTGCGAACTCTTAAAGTGGTGGACTAGCAGATGTAGGGGATGTAGGTGTACCGGTCTACCCGATCGTAAGGTGCTAGCGCCTCTGAAAGACTATGTCTCGGTCATCCGTCTTCTCAAACACCATGTAGTGCGAGAAACCAAATGGAGGCGATCGAGTCTTGTGGGGAAAAGTGCGCAAACCTCTGCAGAGTGTACAAACTAATCATGATTAGCCGTGTCCCTGGTTATGGACAACTTGAGTATCTAGTACTTGAATATCATGTGAATCTCAACATGTTACTTCTAATTGATGTTGTTGGGTTCTAATTATTTTTAATTGGGATTGAGAATGCTGTCAACCATTCTCAATGTTTCACAACCACCATGATAGTTAAATAAATTCATTCCTTTGCAGTAGGGAAAAATTGGCTTTACGCAAAACTGTAACCATAGAGCTTTCCACCAGCCATATATGCATATAGTATAGCTGTTTCATTCCATTACTCTCTATGTGTTACTTTGCCAGCATATTCCATGTGCTGACCCGTTTTCGGGCTGCAACTTCTCATGTTGCAGACTTTTCAGACGATGATTGAGGTGTTTTTAGGCCTTGGTCCTATACTCAGTGATGCCGTTGGAGTTGATGGACCCATTTATCTTCCAAGTCTTCCGCTGTTATCGACACTAGATGGCCTTAAGCCATATTTGTTGTAATAAGTTCTCTTTGAGACAACGATGTAATAAGTGTGTGACTGCCACTCTGCTATAAATCCTTCGATGTACTGTGTGGTGTCAGCATTACTGATCCAGGGATGACACCTGAGCACAGAGCACTTGATCCATTCGGGTCAGGTCGCTACAGAGAATGGTATCAGAGCACACGCTGACTGTAGGACACGACCACTAAGTTAAAGCCATAGATCACCATTCTCTTCTCATTTTCTAACTCCTCATCTTTTCTACTCTTTTAGGATGACGAACGTGAAGATTAAGTACGCTCAACCGGATGAAGGCACACCATTTGGATTTCACCTGAAGGAAGTCACCAAGTACCTGAACATTGGATTACCAAGCTTCACGGGAACCTTCAACGCCACTCTGCCTGAAGAGGAGCGCTGGAAGATTCAAGCCCACATTCTGGGAAGGACATTCACGCCAATCACGAAGCCTATAGATAGTGTTTTCAATGCACCAACCTGGAGTCTGGGAAATAGCATGGCAGCTCATATCACCATAGGACGTATTGGAGAAGTTTATCAAGAAGACCTCAAGGACACTATCTACCAGATTTGCAGACGCCGAGATGAACAATGGGAGTTAGTCAGCACCAAGAAGGATAGATCCATTGCATCTTTCATCCAGGAGTTAAACCAGGACATTCGACGCCACGAGAACCAGATGTGCAATGATATGATAGAGTTGAAGAATGCAAAGGCAAGGATCATCGAGCTAGAAGGAGAACTGAAGTCTACACGCAAGGACTACATTGACGAGATCGTAGCTCTAGCAAGGCACAATATCGATCTTAAGCAGGAGATTGAAGAACTCAAGAGGAAGTTAGCATCCACGGAGGAAGATGAGTACGTCGCATGTCCGGACCACTACATCATCATCGACGACACCGATTCGGATCCAAGTGAACCCGACTTTGAAGACGAAGCTGGAGCAGATATCATGGAGTCTTCCACCGGTTCAAATTTCTAGATGACCACCAGATAGTAGTAGTATTTCCCCCATGTAAACATTATAGTCGAGCACTTTTGCGATAGTTTTAGACCGATTGTAAGCCCTTGTTTGATTGATTGAAGTGAATTGTGTGCATTTGCTCATGTGCATATGGGTAGTGTTTTCCCTTTAGACCTTACTCTATTCTTAATTCTCGTCTTTTCAAAACCCTCAGATGCCTCCGACCCAAGCTCTTAGGACACCAATGTTAGTAAGCTCACCAGGAGCAGAGTACATGGCCAGACAAGGATGTTTTCAAGTGCCATTAAGTATAGGAAGGCATGTTTTCCCAACGGATTTAATTATTCTGGAATCCCAAGGTCTGGATGTGATTCTTGGTATGGATTGGCTGTCGATGTATGGAGGAAACATCGATTGCGCCAGTAAGAAAATTTTGCTTACCACACCAGAAGGAAGAAGGATCAAGTATGTATCCCGGCATGTGCCAAACAGGACACAAGTAAATTCCTTATCAGGAGTTGTGCAGGAGGAAGTACCAGTGGTAAAGGATTTTCCTGATGTATTTCCTGAGGAATTACCAGGCATGCCACCGGATAGAGACATTGAGTTTTGGATTGAGTTATTGCCAGGTACAGGCCCAATATCGAAGCGACCGTACCGGATGCCAGCAAAGGATTTGGTGGAAATTAAGAACCAGATTAAGGAGTTATTGGATAAAGGTTACATTCGCCCAAGTTCTTCGCCTTGGGGATCACCCGTACTTCTAGTGGAAAAGAAGGATGGATCATTAAGGATGGTTGTAGATTATCGGGGATTGAATGAAGTAACCATCAAGAACAAGTACCCACTGCCAATGATCAACGATCTGTTTGATCGGTTGCAAGGAGCTAAAGTGTTTTCCAAGATCGATTTGCGATCAAGGTACCATCAGTTGAAGATTCGAGAGCAGGACATACCTAAGACAGCATTCACCACAAGATATGGACTGTATGAATATACCGTTATGTCATTCGGATTGACTAACGCACCTGCCTATTTTATGAACCTGATGAACAAAGTGTTTATGGAGTTTTTGGATAAGTTCGTTGTAGTGTTCATTGATGACATCCTGGTTTATTCAAATAATGAAGAGGAGCATAAGGAACATTTGCGTTTGGTTTTGGAGAAACTAAGGGAACATCAGTTATACGCCAAATTCAGCAAATGTGAGTTTTGGTTGAAGGAAGTTGGATTCCTCGGACACGTCATATCCGGAGAAGGTATAGCAGTTGACCCCACTAAGGTTGAGACTGTAACCAAATGGGAAGCACCAACGACCGTTGGAGAGATCCGGAGTTTTCTGGGACTCGCAGGATACTACCGGAGATTCATTGAGAATTTCTCAAAGATTGCAAAGCCTATGACGGAATTTTTGAAGAAGGATACTAAGTTCAAATGGACTGAGGAGTGTGAGGCTAGTTTCCAGGAGTTGAAGAAACGCTTGGTTACCTCACCAGTATTGATTTTGCCAGATCAGACCAAGGATTATGAGGTGTATTGCGACGCTTCACGTCGAGGACTTGGAGCAGTGCTTATGCAGGTAGGAAGAGTTGTTTCGTATGCTTCATGGCAACTGAAGCCTCATGAGTTGAATTATGCCACGCATGATTTGGATTTAGCAGCCGTAGTGCATGCATTGAAGACGTGGAGACATTTCCTCATTGGAAATCATTGTGAGGTGTACACGGATCACAAGAGTTTGAAGTACATTTTCATGCAGAAGGAGTTGAACCTCAGACAAAGGAGATGGTTGGAGCTCATCAAGGATTATGACATGAGATTGCATTACCATCCCGGAAAAGCTAATGTAGTAGCTGACGCATTGAGCCGTAAGAGCCATGTCAATACTCTAATGACGGGGAAAATACCAAAGGAGTTAGCAGAAAACCTTCGTGAGCTATGTTTGGAAATAGTTCCGAGAGGCTATGTAGCAGCATTGGAGATTCAGTCAACATTGATGGATAAGATCGGAGAAGCTCAGAAATCTGACAAGGAGATTGCTTCTATAAAAGAGAAATTGAGCGAAGGAAAAGCAAAGGGATTTCGTGAGGATGAACACGATACCCTATGGTTTGAGGACCGTGTTTATGTGCCCAATGACCCGGAGATCAGGAAGTTGATTTTGCACGAGGCACATGATTCACCATATTCGATTCACCCAGGGAATAACAAGATGTATTTGGATTTGAAGGAAACATTCTGGTGGACCGGAATGAAGAAGGATATTGCAGCATATGTAGCAGTTTGTGACGTATGTCAGAGAGTAAAGGCAGAGCATCAGAAGCCAGCAGGATTGTTACAACCATTGCCGATACCCGAATGGAAGTGGGATAAGATAGGCATGGATTTTATCACCGGACTACCCAGGACGAAAGCAGGCTATGACTCGATATGGGTAGTAGTGGATCATTTGACGAAGGTAGCACATTTTATTCCAGTTCAGACCACTTACACCAGTGCTAAGTTGGCAAAGATATACATGACTAGGATCATTTGTTTGCATGGAGTTCCGAGGAGTATCGTATCAGATAGAGGAACCCAGTTTACCTTGAAGTTTTGGAATCAGTTGCATGAAACTTTAGGAACCAGACTAGAGTTCAGCACAGCTTTTCATCCACAGACAGATGGACAGACCGAGAGAGTCAATCAGATTTTGGAAGATATGCTGAGAGCTTGTGCACTAGATTATGGATCTAGCTGGGACGATAACTTGCCGTATGCGGAGTTTTCCTACAACAATAGCTATCAAACCAGTTTGAAGATGGCACCTTTCGAAGCTTTATATGGAAGGAGGTGCAGGACACCGCTGTCATGGGACGAAGTTGGAGACCGTCAGTTCTTTGGACCAGATTTGATTAAGGAGTCTGAACGGAAAGTTAAGTTGATACGCAATAGGCTCAAGGTAGCCTAGTCCAGGCAGAAGAGCTACGCAGATTCTAAACGCAAGGAGACAGTTTACGAAACCGGAGACAGAGTTTATCTCCGAGTATCCCCACTTCGAGGAGTTAAACGCTTTGGAGTTAAGGGAAAGTTAGCACCGCGTTTTGTTGGACCGTATAAGATCTTGCAACGTATGGGAGAAGTCGCTTATAAGTTGGAATTACCAGAGGGACTGTCAGGAGTTCATGACGTATTCCATGTGTCTCAGCTGAAGAAATGTCATGCCGAGATCGCGGAGGTACCGCTAAGAGATACCGTGCCACTCGAAGCGATTCAGTTAAAGGATGACCTAACATATGAGGAGAAGCCAGTCAAGATTCTCGAGTTTGCCAGCAGAGTTACTCGCAGCAAGGTTATCAAGTTTTGCAAAGTTCATTGGAACCACCACTCAGAGGATGAAGCCACCTGGGAAAGAGAAGAAGATTTGCTCAAGGACCACCCTCACCTATTTTCTAGCCAACCCGAATCTTGAGGGCGAGATTCATCTTAAGGGGGGTAGGTTTGTAACATCCCAAATTTTGCAATTTGGAATGTTATACACTAGATCATCATGCATATCATATTTTCTTGCATTTTGGTTGATCCTAGAAATTTCACGCAACTCAAGGACCTTCGGAGAGAGTTGGAGATTTCGTTATTTTCATATTTGAGAGTTTTCTCGAATTTGGAAAAGAGGATCATTTGATTTATTTATTTCATCTTCAATAATTTTTCCGGTGTCAAAATATATGAGAGAGGGAATAATATGACTTCCCAAATTGAGGAAAAACGAAGATTTAATAAATAGATCAAGTTTTGGTTTTGCCGGAGTTTTATTTGCATTTTATTTGGATAGGGAAAAATGCACGTTTTCGAAAATTGCATTTTAGGTCCGGAGTAAAGTTCATTTTGTTCGGCTCATTTTTAGGAGTCGGGGAAAATTTACTTTAGAATTTTTGGAGTTCGTCTAGTTTTCTTTTCTTTTGTTTTCTGCGCGCAGAACCGTTTAAAAAAAAACCCGCAGGCCAACCGGGCCAAAGGCCCAGCCGGCCACCCCAGCCCCGCGCGCGCTAGCGCCTGGCGCAGGAGGCAGCCGCCGCCGCCGTCTTAGCCGAGTCCTAGTTGGACTCTAGGCTAGCTTTTTCCTTTGTTCCGTTTTCTTTTTCATCTAGGATTCCTTTTCCTACTCTATTTCTTGTCCCCTACCCCAAGAAACCCCTCCCCTCCCCAATATAAATACCCCAACACCCCCCCCTCTAAACCCATCAAATCAAACCCCAAGCCCCACCCCGCGTCCCTCACCCGCGCCGCCGCACCACCCCACACCCGCGCCGCCGCCCTTGTGCCCTAGCGCCGCCGCCGCACCTTGTCCACGCCGCCGCCCTACGCCACGCCGCCGGAGCCCCTCGCCGGAGGTTGCCCCGCGTCTCTTTTCCTCGGATCGTTTTCTTCTAATCGTTCCGATTCTTTTCTTCTCTAAACCGTTCCGGTTTTCTAGATCGGTTTTTCGTTTCGGTTTTCTTCTCCGAAACCCTAGATCGGATTCGTTTTCTTTTCCGATTTAGTTGCTTTGGACCGTTCGCAGGACCGTTCGTCCTAACGAACGTGGTCACCGGATTCTTCTAGGTTAACGAACGTCCGTTCGTTTAACCGTTCTTCTTTTTCTTCTCGTCGGATTTATTCCGCGTCTTTTCCGCGATCGCGATCTTCGTTCTAGTCTTTCTTCTCGCTCATTTATCGGAATCAGGTGATTCAAGTGCCTGGAGTTTCGTTTCGAAACCGCCGTTCCGTCTAATCAACTTAAACAAGTTTTTGCCCCGGTAAAATTTGACCTAGTTTCAACTTGCTAGAACCGAGTTGTTTTCTTCCGCCGTTTGTTTTCGGTTTCTTTGTTCGGTTCGTTCTTTCTCTGCAACCGGAGTTCTTAAGTTGAACTTTCTGGTTCGTTCTCTTGTTCGAGTTTTACCTGTGCATTAGATGAGTACTTATTGTGTGCTTGTTGTTTGTCTGCGATAGATCACCCGGATTGCGCCGCCTGTTACTTCGAAACCCTAGGTCTCGCGGATCATCAGCAAGGCAAGTAACACTTTGATCATACCTTTTCTACAACCCATGTTTTATTGCATTAGATCAATCCTCACACATTGCATGATTAGGATCTAATTAAACTGTGGGATGGGAAGTAGATGAGGTAGTACCTATTACCTATATTATTATGAAACCTTTGGGAGTTACTTCTACGTTTGCTTATTATGCCATGCTATGCTAGTAGACGTGGATTGGGTGAGTGATATCCATGACAGATGTGAGTTGATAATTTTAATGGTTTATCTAAGGTGGCAACTTAAACACACATCTGGGTGGATTGAGGCACCTGATGTCTATCAGGACTTGCCTGTTTTTTTTCGGACCGCCACCCAGGCTCAAAGGGATCATAAGATCTTTCATGCTAGAAACTTACGTGTGCAGCCACAAGCCATTATGGGCTCTGGCATAGTTGACTAAGTTGTGCGAACTCTTACAGTGGTGGACTAGCAGATGTAGGGGATGTAGGTGTACCGGTCTACCCGATCGTAAGGTGCTAGCGCCTCTGAAAGACTATGTCTCGGTCATCCGTCTTCTCAAACACCATGTAGTGCAAGAAACCAAACGGAGGCGATCGAGTCTTGTGGGGAAAAGTGCGCAAACCTCTGCAGAGTGTACAAACTAATCATGATTAGCCGTGTCCCCGGTTATGGACAACTTGAGTATCTAGTACTTGAATATCATGTGAATCTCAACATGTTACTTCTAATTAATGTTGTTGGGTTCTAATTATTTTTAATTGGGATTGAGAATGCTGTCAACCATTCTCAATGTTTCACAACCACCATGATAGTTAAATAAATTCATTCCTTTGCAGTAGGGAAAAATTGGCTTTACGCAAAACTGTAACCATAGAGCTTTCCACCAGCCATATATGCATATAGTATAGCTGTTTCATTCCATTACTCTCTATGTGTTACTTTGCCAGCATATTCCATGTGCTGACCCGTTTTCGGGCTGCAACTTCTCATGTTGCAGACTTTTCAGACGATGATTGAGGTGTTTTTAAGTCGTTGTCCTAAACTCAGTGATGCCGTTGGAGTTGATGGACCCATTTATCTTCCAAGTCTTCCGCTGTTATCGACACTAGATGGCCTTAAGCCATATTTATTGTAATAAGTTCTCTTTGAGACAACGATGTAATAAGTGTGTGATTGCCACTCTGCTATAAATCCTTCGATGTACTGTGTGGTGTCAGCATTACTGATCCAGGAATGACACCTGAGCACAGAGCACTTGATCCATTCGGGTCAGGTCGCTACAGATGGCTTGCTGCCTCCTAAGGCGGACATTAGTTAGCGAGCGCCCGAAGAGGAAAGCTGGCCTCAACTGGACCAAGGCGAAATCATTGTTTTTCTGGATCACTTGAACAAAGGTTTCCGGCCGCCCGATCCCAGTTTTTTCCGCAATGTCCTTGCTTATTATAATGTGCGGCCCTAAGGTATGGCTCCCAACTCCATCTTAAACCTCAAGCAATTTCCAAGTTTTTTGTGAGGATTACCTTCAGATGGAGTCGACTCTGTGTTTGTTCACGGAGTTCTTTTACTGAAATAAGCAGACAAAGTGTAGTGTGGATCTGGCTTTGGAGTGCAGAGGTGTAACCATCTAGAAACGTCCCAACTACATATTCCCCTACATGAAGCTAGTGAGCCACCCGAAAGGATGGCAAAAGATCTTTTATTGCAAAGACACTTCGCCCGAAGCTGAAAAATCCTTTGATGGGCTACCATCTCAGCCGGTTTGCATTTAATCTGAAGATGAAGTCATTCTTGCAGGCTGAAGAGCGAAAGAAACTATAAGCTGTCTTCAGGAAGACCTGACCCGGTGCTAGGTTGGTTGGTGCATTCAATCTCCCAGCATACATGAGCGTATGTTTTACCAGTACACAAGCCGACCTGATGATAGCATGCGCTACACGTCTAAAGAATTGGAGCTGACCAAACTTGGTAAAGTCGTAAAGAAGACTCTGAGTGAAGCTCTTTCTGTGATATAAATCGCGGGTCTTGCTCCTTTCAAAGACAACAACCCGGCTCATTTGGTATGTAAACCTTATTTATCCTTTACTTACTTGTTCCCTCTTCTTCCTTTTCGTTTTTCTCATGTGGCGTCAGCTCTTTATTATTTCATCCTGATACCGACTGGTGGAATACCGACTACGAGCCTCCAACCACTGCAGAGGAAGAGATGGAAGAGGAAGAAGAAGAAACTGACGAGGTAGTGGAGCTTGAGTCTGTTGGCCGGCTTCATAATCAACTTGCTGATACTGGCTCTTCACAAGATAACACTGGGCCCAGCAACCCAGCTCTTCGCAGGAAAACCTTTCTTTGCATTCTCCATTTTAAACCTCTTTAAAACTTTGTCTATGTACATGCTTTGACTTAACGCGATTAGACGTCTTGATATATCTCTATAAATCTTTATGCCCAACATATAAGCTGCTTTGCCTAAGTCTTTCATTGAAATCACACTCTTCAAATAGTCTTTTATCATCCTAAGAAACTTTATATCATTTCCAATCAACAATATGGCATCTATATATAAGATTAGAAATGCTACAGAGTCCCACTAAACTTCTTGTATACACAAACTTCTTCATCATTTTTAATGAGGCCAAACTCTTTAATCACTTCATTAAAATGTTGGCTCCAGCTCCTTGATGCTTGCTTCAAACCATATATAGTCTTTTGAAGCTTGCACACCTTTCCAGCATCTTTAGGATTGACAAATCCTTCTGGTTGTATCATATATATATATACATTCTCTTTGTGATATTCATTCTCATAGTCCAAATATGTAGCAACAGCCATCATAATCCACACAAACTTCAGCATAGCTACTGGTGAGAAAGTTTCATCATAGTCGACTCCATCAACTTGTGAAAACCCTTTCACAACTAGTCTTGCTTTATAGATAATAGGATTACCATCAACATATGTCTTTCTTTTGAAGATCCATTTACATTGAATGGGTTTCACACCCTCTGGACAATCAACCAAGTTCCAAACTTGATTCTCATACATGGACTCCATTTTGGATTGCATGGACTTAAGCCATTCTTTTGAGCTAGGCCCTAGCATCGCTTCTTTGTAGTGCACAGGTTCATCTTCCTCTAAGATGAATATTTAATTTTGAAACCATACAGGAGGTTCAATAACTCTTCCTGACCTACGTGGTTCAATTACAGTCTTAACTGGAGCTTCTACAGCTGATGTAGTAACTTCCAGTTCAGTTGTGGGGACAACTTCCGGAACAACTTCCGGTTCGTTAGTCTCACTTACTTTCTTCGGGGATTCAGCAATCCCGTCAATTTGTATTGTCCTCCCACTTACTCCCTTACTCCCTCCGTCCTAAAATAAGTGACTCAACTTTGTACTAACTTTGTACTAAAGCTAGTACAAAGTTGAATCACTTATTTTGGGACGGAGGGAGTACTTCTTTAGCGAGAAACTCCTTCTCGAGAAAGTGTCCATTATTTGCACCAAACACTTTGTCTTCAGACTTCTGTTAGAAGGAATACCCAATTGTCTCTTTGGGATAACCTACAAAGTAAATGCTGAAGGAAATATGCCGAGAGGCAGTAATAAAGTTGTTATTTATATTACCTTATATCATGATAAATTTTTATTATTCATGCTAGAATTGTATTAACCAGAAACTTAGTACATGTGTGAATACATAGACAAACAGAGTGTCACTAGTATGCCTCTACTTGACTAGCTCGTTGAATCAATGATGGTTATGTTTCCTAACCATAGACATGAGTTGTCATTTGATTAACGTGATCACATCATTAGAGAATGATGTGATTGACTTGACCCATCCGTTAGCTTAGCATGATGATCATTTAGTTTACTGTTATTGCTTTCTCCATAACTTATACATGTTCCTATGACTACGAGATCATGCAACTCCTGAATACCGGAGGAACACTTAGTGTGCTATCAAACATCACAACGTAACTGGGTGACTATAAAGATGCTCCATAGGTGTCTCCGATGGTGTTGGTTGAGTTGGCATAGATAGAGATTAGGATTTGTCACTCCGAGTTTCCGAGAGGTATCTCTGGGCCCTCTCGGTAATGCACATCACTATAAGCCTTGCAAGCAATGTGACTAATGAGTTAGTTACGCGATGATGCATTATGGAACGAGTAAAGAGACTTGCCGGTAACGAGATTGAACTAGGTATTGAGATACCGACGATCGAATCTTGGGCAAGTAACATAATGATGACAAAGGGAACAACATATGTTGTTATGCGGTCTGACCGATAAAGATCTTTGAAGAATATGTGCGAGCCAATATGAACATCTAGGTTCCGCTATTGGTTATTGACCGGAGATGTGTCTCGGTCATGTCTACATAGTTCTTGAACCCGCAGGGTCCGCACGCTTAACATTCGGTGACGATCGGTATTATGAGTTTATGTGTTTTGATGTACCGAAGGTAGTTCAGAGTCCCGAATATGATCACAGACATGACGAGGAGTCTCGAAATGGTCGAGACATAAAGATTGATATATTGGACGACTATATTCGGACACCGGAAGCGTTCCGGGTGATTTCGGAGAAAACCGGAGTGCCAGAGGGTTACCAGAACCCCCCCCCCCCCACGGGGGGGGGGGAGATTGGGCCAACATGGACATAGGGAAGAGGGGAGGCAGCCCACAAGGGGCAGCCGTGCCCCCTCCCAATAGGAAGTCCGAATTGGACAAGGGAGGGCCCCCCTTTCCTTCTCCTCTTCCTCTCCTTTCCTTTGTTCCCCTTCTCCTCCTAGTAGGACTAGGAAAGGAGGAATCCTACTCCTACTAGGAGGAGGATCCTCCTCCCTTGGCACGCCACTAGGGCCGGCCGGCCTCCCCCCTTGCTCCTTTATATACGGGGGCAGGGGCACCCTAGAACACACAAGTTGATTACTTTTAGCCATGTCCGGTGCCCCCCTCCACCATAATCCACCTTGGTCATATCGTTGTAGTGCTTAGGCGAAGCCCTGCGCCGGTAGCTTCATCATCACCGTCATCATGTCGTCGTGCTGACGAAGCTCTGACTCGACACTCAGCTGGATCGAGAGTTCGTGGGACGTCACCGAGCCGAACATGTGCAGATCACGGAGGTGCCGTACTTCCGGTACTAGGATCGGTCAGATCGTGAAGACGTACGACTACATCAACTGCGTTGTCATAACACTTCCGCTTACGGTCAACGAGGGTACGTGGACAACACTCTTCCCTCTCGTTGCTATGCATCACCATGATAGATCTTGCGTGTGCGTAGGAAAATTTTGAAATTACTGTGTTCCCCAACAGTGGTATCAGAGCCAGGTCTATGCATAGATGTTATATGCACGAGTAGAACACAAAGGAGTTGTGGGCGTGGGTATATACATATTGCTTGCCTTCACTAGTTAATTCTTGATTCAACGGTATTGTTGGATGAAGCGGCTCAGACCGACATTACGCGTACGCTTACGCGAGACTCATTCTACCGACGTGCTTCGCACACAGGTGGCTGGTGGGTGTCAGTTTCTCCAACTTTAGTTGAATCGGATTCAATGAACAGGGTTCTTTTTGAAGATCAAAAAGCAATCACTATACCGCGTTGTGGTTTTGATGCGTAGGTAAGAACGGTTCTTGCTCAGCCCGTAGCAGCCACGTAAAACTTGCAACAACAAAGTAGAGGACGTCGAACTTGTTTTTGCAGGGCATGTTGTGATGTGATATGGTCAAGACATGATGCTAAATTTTATTGTATGAAATGATCATGTTTTGTAACACAGTTATCGGCAACTTCCAGGAGCCATATGGTTGTCGCTTTATTGTATGAAATGCAATCGCCATGTAATTGCTTTACTTTATCACTAAGCGGTAGTGATAGTCGTAGAAGCAATAGTTGGCGAGACGACAATGATGCTTCGATGAAGATCAAGATGTCAAGCCGGTGACGATGGTGATCATGACGGTGCTTTGGAGATGGAGACCAAAGGCACAAGATGCTGATGGCCATATCATATCACTTATATTGATTGCATGTGATGTTTATCCTTTATGCATCTTATTTTGCTTAGTTCGGCGGTAGCATTATAAGATGATCTCTCACTAAATTTCAAGGCATAAGTGTTCTCCCTAAGTATGCACCATTGCTAAAGTTCGTCGTGCCGAGACACCACGTGATGATCGGGTGTGATAAGCTCTATGTTCACATAAAACGAGTGCAAGCCAGTTTTGCACACGCAGAATACTCGGGTTAAACTTGACGAGCCTAGCATATGCAGATATGGCCTCAGAACACTGAGACCGAAAGGTCGAGCGTGAATCATATAGTAGATATGATCAACATAGTGATGTTCACCATTGAAAACTACTCCATCTCACGTGATGATCGGACATGGTTTAGTTGATATGGATCACGTGATCACTTAGATGATTAGAGGGATGTCTATCTAAATGGGAGTTCTTAAGTAATTTGATTAATTGAACTTTAATTTATCATGAACTTAGTACCTGCTAGTATTTTGCATGTCTATGTTGTTGTAGATATATGGCCCGTGTTGTTGTTCCATTTAATTTTAATGCGTTCCTAGAGAAAGCTAAGTTGAAAGATGATGGTAGCAACTACATGGACTGGGTCCGTAACTTGAGGATTATCTTCATTGCTACATAGAAGAATTACTTCCTGGAAGCACCGCTAGGTGACAAACCAGCTGCAGGAGCAACGCTAGATGTTGTGAACACCCGGCAGAGCAAAGCTGATGAATACTCGATAGTTCAGTGTGCCATGCTTTACGGCTTAGAACCGGGACTTCAACGATGTTTTGAAGGTCATGGAGCATATGAGATGTTCCAGGAGTTGAAGTTAATATTTCAAACAAATGCCCGGATTGAGAGATATGAAGTCTCCAATAAGTTCTATAGCTGCAAAATGGAGGAGAATAGTTCTGTCAGTGAACATATACTCAGAATGTCTGGGTACCACAACCACTTGACTCAGCTGGGAGTTAATCTTCCTGATGATAGTGTCATTGACAGAGTTCTTCAATCACTGCCACCAAGCTACAAGAGCTTTGTGATGAACTATAATATGCAAGGGATGGATAAGATGATTCCTGAGCTCTTCGCAATGCTAAAGGCTGCGGAGGTAGAAATCAAGAAGGATCATCAAGTGTTGATGGTCAACAAGACCACTAGTTTCAAGAAAAAGGGTAAAGGGAAGAAGGGGAACTTCAAGAAGAATAGCAAGCCAGTTGCTGCTCAAGTGAAGAAACCCAAGTCTGGACCTAAGCCTGAAACTGAGTGCTCCTACTATAAAGGGACTGGTCATTGGAAGCGGAACTGCCCCAAGTATTTGGCGGAGAAGAAGGATAGCAAAGTGAAAGGTATATTTGATATACATGTTATTGATGTGTACCTTACTAATGCCCGCAGTAGTGCCTGGGTATTTGATACTGGTTCAGTTGCTAACATTTGCAACTCGAAATAGGGACTACGGATTAAGCGAAGATTGGCTAAGGATGAGGTGACGATGTTGGGGAACACAGTAATTTCAAAAAAATTCCTACGCACACGCAAGATCATGGTGATGCATAGCAATGAGAGGGGAGAGTGTGGTCCACGTACCCTCGTAGACCGTAAGCGGAAGCGTTATGACAATGCGGTTGATGTAGTCGTATGTCTTCACGATCGACCGATCCTAGCACCGAAGGTACGGCACCTCCGCGATCTACACACGTTCGGCTCGGTGACGTCCCACAAACTCACGATCTAGTAGAGTGTCGAGGGAGAGCTTCATCAGCACGATGGCGTGATGACGGTGATGATGATGCTACCGGAACAGGGCTTCGCCTAAGCACCGCTACGATATTACCGAGGTGGATGGCACCGCACATGGCTAAGAGATCAATGATCAACTTGTGTGTCTATGGGGTGCCCCCTGGCCACGTATATAAAGGATGGAGGGAGGAGGAGGCCGACCCTCATAGGGCGCGCCCAAAGTGTGGAGTCCTACTAGGAGTCCCTAGTCCTAGTAGGATTCCACCTCCCATATGGAATAGGAAAAAGGGAATGGAGAAGGAGAAGGAAGGAAGGGGGCGCCCCCTTTCCCTAGTCCAATTCGGACCAGTCCATGGGGAAGGGGCGCGACCACCCTTGAGGCCTTTCTCTCCTTTCCCGTATGGCCCATTAAGGCCCAATATGAATTCCGTAACTCTCCGGTACTCCGAAAAATACCTGAATCACTCGGAACCTTTCCGATATCCAAATATAGCCTTCTAATATATCGATCTTTACATCTCGACCATTTCGAGACTCCTCGTCATGTCCCCGATCTCATCCGAGGCTCCGAACAAACTTTGGTCATCAAATCACATAACTCATAATACGAATTGTCACAGAACGTTAAGCGTGCGGACCCTACGGGTTCGAGAACTATGTAGACATGACCGAGAGACATCTTCAGTCAATAACTAATAGTGGAACCTAGATGCTCATATTGGCTCCTACATATTCTACGAAGATCTTTATCGGTCAAACCGCATAACAACATACGTTGTTCCCTTTGTCATCGGTATGTTACTTGCCCGAGATTCGATCGTCGGTATCTCAATCTTTAGTTCAATCTCGTTATCGGCAAGTCTCTTTACTCATTCCGTAATGCAACATCTCGTAACTAACTCATTAGTCACACTGCTTGCAAGGATTATAGTGATGTGCATTACCGAGAGGGCCCAGAGATACCTCTCCGATACACGGAGTGACAAATCCTAATCTCGATCTATGCCAACTCAACAAACACCATCGGAGACACCTGTATAGCATCTTTATAATCACCTAGTTACGTTGTGACGTTTGATAGCACACAAGGCGTTCCTCCAGTATTCGGGAGTTGCATAATCTCATAGTCAGAGGAACATGTATAAGTTATGAAGAAAGCAGTAGCAATAAAAATGAACTATCATTATGCTAAGCTAACAGATGGGTCTTGTCCATCACATCATTCTCTAATGATGTTATCCCGTTCATCAAATGACAACACATGTCCATGGGTAGGAAACTTAACCATCTTTGATTAACGAGCTAGTCAAGTAAAGGTATACTAGGGATACTCTGTTTGTCTATGTATTCACGCATGTACTAAGTTTCCGGTTAATACAATTCTAGCATGAATAACAACTTTATTATTGCCTCTAGGGCATATATCATTAAGTCTCCCACTTGCACTAGAGTCAATAATCTAGTTCACATCGTCATGTGATTTAACACCAATAGTTTACATCTTTATGTGATTAGTTCACATCTCCATGTGACTAACACCCAAAAGGGTTTACTAGAGTCAATAATCTAGTTCAGATCGCTATGTGATTAACACCCAAAGAGTGATCATGTTTTGCTTGTAAGAGAAATTTAGTCAACGGGTCTGCCACATTCAGAGCCGTATGTATTTTGCAAATTTTCTATGTCTACAATGCTTTGCACGGATCTACTCTAGCTAATTGCTCCCACTTTCAATATGTATCTAGATCGAGACTTAGAGTCATCAGATTGGTGTCAAAGCTTGCATCGACGTACCTAGCTCTTTACGACGAACTCTTTGTCACCTCCATAACTGAGAAAAATTTCCTTATTCCACTAAGGATATTTTTGGCCGATGTCCACTGATCCACTCTTGGATCACTATTGTACCCTCTTGCCAAACTTATGGTGAGGGACACAATAGGTCTGATACATAGCATATCATACTTTATAGAACCTATGACTGAGGCATAGGGAATGACTTTTCATTCTCTTTCTATTTTCTGTCGTGGTCGGGTTTTCAGTCTTTACTCAACTTCACACCTTCCAACACATGCAATACTCCTTCTTTGAATTTTCCATTTTGAACTACTTCAAAATCTTATCAAGGTATGTACTCATTGAAAATATATCAAGCATCGTGATCTATCTCTATAGATCTTGATGCTCAATATGTAAGTAGCTTCATTGAGGTCTTTCTTTGAAAAACTCTTTTCAAACACTCCTTTATGCTTTCCAAAAAATTCTACATTATTTATGATCAACATTATGTCATTCACATATACTTCTTAGAAATGTTGTAGTGCTCCCACTCACTTTCTTGTCAATACAGGCTTCACCGCAAGTCTGTATAAAACCATATGCTTTGATCACTTTACCAAAGTATATATTCCAACTCTGAGATGCTTGCACCAGTCCATCGATGGATCGCTGGAGCTTGCACACTTTGTTAGCACCTTTAGGATTGACAAAACCTGGTTGTTGCATCATATACAACTCTTCTTTGAGAAATCCATTAAGGAATGCAGTTTTGACATCCATTTGCCAGATTTCATAAAATGTGGCAATTGCTAACATGATTCAGACAGACTTAAGCATCGCTACGAGTGAGAAAATCTCATCGTAGTCAAAATCTTGAACTTGTCGAAAACCTTTTACGACAATTCGAGCTTTGTAGATAGTAACACTACTACCAGTGTCCGTCTTCCTCCCGAAAATCAATTTATTCTTAATGGCTCACCGATCAACGGGAAAGTCAATCAAAGTCCATACTTTGTTCTAATACATGGATCCCATCTCAGATTTCATGGCTTCAAGCCATTTCGCGGAATCTGGGCTCATCATTGCTTCCTCATAGTTCATAGGTTCGTCATGGTCAAGTAACATGACCTCCAGAATAGGATTACCGTACCACTCTGGTGCGGAATGTATTCTGGTTGACCTACGAGATTCGGTAGTAACTTGATCTGAAGTTTCATGATCATCATCATTAAGTTCCTCACTGATTGGTGTAGCAATCACTAGAACTGATTCAATATTATGAATATGTGTATTACTACGACCGAGATTCAATAAACCATTCACCTTGGGTGTATGACCTCAGAAGGTTTTATTCATGTAAACAGAATAACAATTATCCTAGACTTAAATGAATAACTGTATTGCAATAAACATGATCCAATCATATTATGCTCTACACAAACACCAAATAACATTTATTTTAGGTTCAACACTAATCCCGAAGGTAAAGGGAGTGTGTGATGGTGATCTTATCAACCTTGGAATCACTTCCAACTCACATCATCACCTCGCCCTTAACTAGTCTATGTTTATTTTGCAAGTCCCGTTTCGAGTTACTATTCTTAGTAACTGAACTAGTATCAAATACTGAGGTGTTGTTATAAACACAAGTAAAGTACATATCAATAACATGTATATCAAATATATACTTTTGTTCACCTTGCCATCCTTCTTATTCGCCAAGTATCTAGGGCAGTTCCACTTCGAGTGACCATTTCCCTTGCAGTAGAAGCACTCAGTTACAGGCTTGGGTCTAGCTTTGAGCTTCTTCATGGGAGCAGCAACTTGCTTGCTATTCTTCTTTGAAGTTACTCTATATTTTCCTTTGCCATTTTCTTGAAACTAGTGGTCTTGTTAACCATCAACACTTGATGATATTTCTTGATTTCTACCTTCGCCGATTTCAGCATCGCGAAGAGCTTGGGAATTACTTTTGTTATCCCTTGCATATTATAGTTCATCACTAAGTTCTAGTAACTTGGTGATAGTGACTAGAGAACTTTGTAAATTACTATCTTATCTGGAAGATTAACTCCCACTTGATTCAAGCAATTGTAGTACCCAGACAATCTAAGCACATGCTCACTAGTTGAGCTATTCTCCTCCATCTTGTAGGCAAAGTACTGTTAGAGGTCTTCTACCTCTCGACACGGGCATGAGTATGAAATACCAATTTCAAACCTTAGAACATCTTATATGCTCTATGGTGTTCAAAACGTTTACGAAGTTCCGGTTCTAAGCCGTAAAGCATGGTGCACTAAACTATCAAGTAGTCATCATACTGAGCTTTACCAAACGTTCATAACATCTGTATCTGCTCCTGCAAAAGGTCCGTCACCTAGCGGTGCATCAAGGACATAATTCTTCTGTGCAGCAATGAGGATAATCCTCAGATCACGGACCTAGTCCGCATCATTGCTACTATCATCTTTCAATGAAGTTTTTCTCTAGGAACATATCAAAAATAAATGGGGAGCTACATCGCGAGTGTAAGGGCATATTTATCCCTTAGTTGTTTTGGTGATTGATGACAATGCTTTTGCGGACTAATCGTGTGCGTTGAGTATTTCAAACATTTCATCACTAGGCACAAGACGTTTTGGTGCCGCTCAAAGACTATTGAAGACGGTGTTTCTCTACGTTTCTTTTCGGTGGATTTGAGTCGTAGGAAAGCCGTACAATTAAGAGGGGGTCCGCTTTGGAAAGGTTTGGGTGGAATCATCACGTACACATCTTCTCCTTTGCACCGCCTTTCCTTTGGCACTTTGGAGCATCCTCCATTTTTTCTCATCATGCAAATTGTCGTGTTAGGCTGAGCTTGGGCATGCGGTAGTACTGCTCCTAGGAGCGGTAGTACCACAGGCCCTTGCGGTAGTACTGGGCCCAGGCGCGGTAGTACCGCAAGCGCCCACGGTAGTACCGCTCCTTTGGAGCTATAGTACCGTGGCCCCAGGCCAGGCGCTGCTGCGGGTGTAGTAGTAGGAGCGGATGTAATTTTTTACATTCGCTCCCAACGCAATAGTACCGCGCCCAGTGCGCGGTAGTACCGTGCATTATGGTCTGGCTTAGCAGCCTGCACGGCAGTAGGAGCGGATTTTTGCACTGACTCCAACTCAGCGGAAGTTGCCACGGATGTATTTTTATATGTCCATGCCTTCTCAAAATCTGGAACATCCCTGCCTTGCGGTAGTACCGCAAGGGGGAGCGGTAGTACCGCGCCACTGGTTCTACCGCCCTCTGCTTCGATGTATTTGGGCTATCCTGGTTTGTGTTGCTCGGGCGGTAGTACCGCGGGGCCCTACGGTAGTACCGCGGCCCTGGCGCGGTAGTACCGTGCTACGCAGGGTGGGTTGGTGGATAACGGTTGGATTTGTTCTTCCACTATATAAGGGGTGTCTTCTTCTCCGAGTTGACTATCTCTTCCGTCCCCAAGCTCCATTGTTGCTCCAAGCTCCATTTTCTCCCGATCTCTCTCCCTAGCCAATCAAACTTGTTGATTTTCTAGGGATTGCTTGAGAAGTCCCCGATCTACACTTCCACCAAGATAAATTTGATTCCCCCCATTAATCCCTTGCGATCTTGTTACTCTTGGGTGTTTGAGAACCCTAGACGGTTGAGGTCACTGCGAAGCCATATTCCATTGTGGTGAAGCTTCGTGGTGTCATTGGGAGCCTCCAATTAAGTTGTGGAGATTGCCCCAACCTTGTTTGTAAAGGTCCAGTCTCCGCCTCCAAGGGCACCAATAGTGGAATCACGACATCTCGCATTGTGTGAGGGTGTGAGGAGAATATGGTGGCCCTAGTGGCTTCTTGGGGAGCATTGTGCCTCCACACCGCTCTAACGAAGACGTACTTCCCCTCAAAAGGAAGGAACTTCGGTAACACATCCTCGTCTTCACCGGCTCCATTCTTGGTTATCTCGTGCCTTTACTTGTGCAAGGTTATTTGTGTTATATCCCTTGCTCGCTTGTGTACTTGTTCTTGTTGCATCATATAGGTTGCTCACCTAGTTGCATATCTAGACAACCTACTTTGATGCAAAGTTTAAATTGGTAAAGAAAAGTTAAACATTGTTAGTTGCCTATTCACCCCCCTCTAGTCAACTATATCGATCCTTTCAATTGGTATCAGAGCCTCCTCTCTGTATTAAAGATTTTGCCATGCGAAGAGTATGGTTGACAGCATAGACGATGTGGAGGAGCACTCCGGTGTGAATCCGGTCTCGTCTACGGCTGATGGGGGAACCGCGGTCTCTCATGAGGAATTCATTGTGGCTTTGGACACGTTGAAAACCTCCATGACGACCGAGGTTGAAAGCATGTTTACTAAATTCTTAGAAGGGCTTAAACTATCTACCACACCGTTGAAAGTGGGTGATCCCACTAACAAGGTGACGGATGCTCACTCTGACAAGGGGGAAGCTACTAGTGAAAAGGCTCCTTCTTCTAGTGGTAAAATAGGCAACGGATCTTTGCCCATGTGGAACCTCCGCTTACTTATGGTGGACCGATTCCTTCCACTCATTTGAATCATGCCGGTCGTCCCCCTAAGATTGTGAAAAATGAGGACTTTGATTCTTGGGTTTATCGCTTTAAGCGTCATTTGAACCTTGCTAATACTAACCTTTGGAGAATCATTGAAGAAGGTTTTTATCCGCATGACCGAAGCAACTTCACCCCTAGAGAATCCATGGATAATCATGAATAGCTGTAGCGCTCTTTAGAAAAGGGCGCTTCTGATATTATCTGCAGCGCTATTTACTGGGAAGCGCTACTGGTAAGGCGGCGCTACTGCTAAATTTTCCCCCTCGCTACTACTAGTTTTATTAGTTTTTTCCCTGCATATATGTTTTGTATTTGTTTTGTATTTGAATAGGCTTTATACAATAATCTTTAGCATATCATACACATACAAATGTAATCATAGCATATACATACAATTAGTCTCATCAAATCATGTCATCATCATAATCATCATCTAACACAAAGTGGTCTCTCATCATCATCTTGAAAATAGCGATACAAGTCTCGATTACTTGCAAATACATCGTCATCCATCTAAACAATGATATACGCGAGAAGAGTTATCACTTTGAGTACATGAGTTCGTATCCCTCTCTCGTATTAGCATGAACCTAAACTAACTACTGCCTGTCGCTCAGAAACCGGAAACCGGTACACCCTGGGCCTGACACTCCGGCCACTTGTCGTATATATACTCCTGGCGTAGCACTTCTTCGCCATCTATGATCTATGCACCTGCATCGTCACATGAGTCGATGATATGCAACATATATAGTTGAGCAACAGAAAGAGACAGACTTGGCAAAAATAGAAACAACATATCATAAGCATAAATAACAAAGTTCATCGTACCCCAAAATGCCCTAACTAGAGTGATTTTCGCTAGTCGAGGAGGAGGACGGTTTAATTACATCACAAATAAAGTTTCACCGTGCATAACTCAAAGTTTTGTCATACAGAAAGTATGGACTAAACAGACACATTGTCATATATCGACAATCACTCCAACATGTCGTTCCATCCATCCAAGTCAGGGAGATACTCCTCGATCTTAGTGAAAGGCTTCATGTCGAGACGCTGAGAGGCTATCCATGTTCAGACGTCTTCCCGCGACATTTGTCCTTCTCCGTAGAACATCCCTGTTTTTCCGACGACCTCCTTCATGATGATTTGGGCAAGTTCGCGTTGGATGTTATAGAACTCAGCTCGAAGTCGATGATCCTCGATATCTCCTATGTCCTTTGCCCATTGCAGAATATGGGCATCGCCGGATCTAGGTGACATGCGAAGGTTCTGGTGATCCCATCTGTACTCCAGCATGTGGTGTAGGAGATAGAATCCATCATTAAGAGAATCGTTCGGCTGCTAGATGCAGCAGAAGTCGGTCTTATGGCCGAAGGCGACCCTGCTGCCCCTTCTCTTCTTGTCCCTGACCTCTCCACCCCTTGCTTGGTAGTAAAACATAGCACTGTCGAGAACATCCTTGATGTGGGTGTAATCCTTTTTGTGAATGTTCTTCGACGAGTCCAAGTAAAGAGCGTTGGAGAATCGGGGGTAGAGGATGATGAGGACGGCGCGCCCGCCGCTGCGCAAAATAAGCCTCCACCGTGCAAATGAATGATTGAAATCGAAGGAAGGATAGTAGCGCGGATGACTTACACGGGATGATAAGGCACGAGAATCGCCTCCTTGTCCTTATTGGCGAGCATGAAACTGACGATGTAATCCCTCGCGTATTCACGGTGCTTTGCGCAGACTCCCAAGAAGCCCTCGTGCATGTAGTACGGGCCAGCGACACAGATATGAGATATCTGCTCAACCCCGATGATGTAGTTCATGTGCAAGGCATAAAGGCGGACAAACATAAAATCCAGCTTCTTCACGTGAAACATGTCGAATATGTAATCGAATCGGAGGAAGAACTTATCCGCGGGGAAGCTGTCAACGTGCGACATTTGTCGCGGAACGTTAACCATGTAGAGTGGGTATCCTGGATCTTTCGAGGCGATGAGGCATTTCTCTACCCGCAGCACATCGTCATGAAGTCTCCTTAGATCGCCGAATCTGACCCGTAGCGCTGTTGCAGGTAGGATTGGTTGACCGGGGATATGCCATTATCCGCATCAGGGATATCTATACGGTCCTGAAGCTGAGGCTGCTGAGGCGGCTGGATCATAGAATCAGCTTTTTTGCCTTTTCTCGCTCTCTTCCTAGACTTCTTTACTACCAGAAGGTCGTCCATAATACGTTGAGACGGCAATTCAGGCACCGACTCATGACGCTCAAACCCCGAGGAGGCGCCAGTATAGACATACTGTTCAGCGCCATCGTCGTCCTCATCCTCATCCATGCCGACGTCATCAGCGACTAATGGAGCCTCCTCCTTACCCCATCCGCTATCACCCAACCCGACACCCGACGCTAATTGGGTAGGTGGGGTGTTGATTTTCATACCTTGCTGAGGCTGCGTGCTCGTGGGTGTGCTCCCGGCCGCCTCCAGACGAAGCAGACTCTTTGGCCACAACAGGACCCACCCATTGCAACAATCACCAAGCCGCCGCGGTGTCTCATCGTCATCCCCCACTAGTATTGGAGGAGGCAAATTCTCGTGGCCCGGTTTGACACTAGCCACGGAAACCTTGAAGACGTTCGGGGGGATCGGCCGGCTGTGGAACAATGGTTCCTTCGGCTCCATTATCGTCGCCTTCCCCACGTCCACCTTCTGGTCGCCAATGGTGTACAATATGGTGCACGGGGTTTCGTCGGCCTGCAAAGAAAAGTCTGCGTCGTGAGACATTCGAAAGGCAACGAAAACGGGAGATTATACATTTATATTGAAGGGGGCGGTGTGACAGATACCGTGAGGGCGTCGAGCTCAGCCAAAGACGAAGCACCACCGAGCACGTCCGGTGCGGGAGCCAGTGCAGGAGCAGGTGCGGGAGCAGGTGCTGGTGCAACGCTAGTCGAGCTGCTCCCCAAGAAGTCAGCAAGGGGAAAGTCCTCTGCATTTTTTTCTGGATTTTGCCTTGTCCAAGTGAAAACGCCCGTCACCAAGGAAGTAGACAAATCTATAACCACCTGTTTTGCGGCAGCTACTGCTATTGCGACTGTCTGAGATGATTTCTTCTCAACCGCAATCTCAACCTTCTTGTCGATGTTTTCTTCAGTTAACCTCCGTCTTTCCTTTCTCTCCTCCGTGGTCTCACGGTAGTACTTCTTCCACGGGTGCCGTCTCCGACACCGTGCACGCGTCCATACGACGGTCGAGTAAACACCGGTTGTCGTTTCAATATGTTCAACGCCCGGTTGAATGGAGTGTCCCACTTGGGCCTCGCTAATGCCTCAGAGGGCGAGTCGCTTTCGGCCGCAATCCGGTGTTGCTCTCTCTGCAAAAGGCACAAGGATCGTTTACAGATATGACTAACATGTGCGGTTGAATTGATCAGAAACTAAAATTACCAGCAGTCTCACGAACTCCATAATGACCGGTTTTGTCTCGTAAACCTTCTTCACTGGGTCCCAACGGTGCCGGACCCTGAGGACGTCACGCTCCTGCGGGGCGGTGAAATCTGCCAAGGGGTGTGGGATGCCCAGACTCACGGCTTCCGCATCCTCCTTGGCTCATTTGGACCTCTTTCCGCTGTAACCACGGCTTCCGAGGTGGTGGCTCCCAATGTTCCTCTCTTGAAGCCCCTTCATGTACTTAGACTTTTTTTGGCAGCTTCGGCCTCGCAAGCCTCCTTGAATATTTGAAACTGCTCTTCTGTGATTGTCGGATTATCCTTTACAATCTCGGAGTAGGGTTCCTTCTTGTCGACGATCTTTGCTTTCACTCGATTTTTCCAGGCGGCCAATGCGTCGCTAAACTTGGTCATGGCGTGTTTGTTTATCTTCTTCATTGTCGGGTCCTCATCTGGATCTTCATAATCCTTCTCATTCCGGCCCGGGAATAAGAATATCTAGTGAAACTTCTTTAGGAGGGAGCTCCTCATATTTTCTATCTTCTGTAGTTTCTCATCGTTGATGGTGGCGGTTGTCCGTACGATGCAGCATATTTGATTGCCGTAGCATCGACACGCTTCCTCGGGCACCTTTGGCTCAAAATTGCCGTCGTCCACCTCCGTGACCACCAGTCTAGTAGTCCTGAGTTTGTTAGGAAGCTGTTGCCTCTTTGCTTTTGGTTCTACACTGGCTCCGCTCCCTGAGGCAGCGCCGGTCTCGATGCCGGTCTGAGTCTCAGCGCCGGTCTCAGTCTCAGCACCGGTCTACGTATCGGTCTCAGTCCCCGATGCCACCGGTGGGCCCAGCAACAACATCGGTTGCTCGTCGGCAAGGCTAAAAAATTCGTCTGTCGCCCGGTAGACGTCGTCACAATCACCAGAACCCTGTCCTTCATCGTTGCTAGCCATGTTTCCTATGGTTAAATCTAGTCAATTAATTCTAGACCTAATAAAATGAATAATGACATAAAAAAGGCCTATTGTTTTGCAGGAATGTTGACTCCTTCCAGGTGCGGCAAATCCCAGGCACTCGATATGTCCTAGTTTGTAGCACAAGTCATGCCTAAATTCACGAAATTTTTTGGCATGACCTTTGCTAAAAAGTGGACAAATCGAGAACCTGAAATTTGCCGGAACAGAAATGAATCAACATTCCGGAAAAACATAGGCCACTCAGCATCATTCCCTGGAAACAACAAAGCCACTTGGGCACAGTCGAACAACTTCAATGAAAAGATATAACATGAGCAAACACTATTGAGGAATTTGCATATAACATGGACACTTCAATGAAAAGATATAATCAACAATAATGGAATTTGCAAATGAACATCAATGACATATATCATATAAAAACAGTCTTATTTTTTGTTTACATAGCAAAAATTAGTTGGACCAAGTTTTTGAAAAGAAAAACAATTCTGTTTTTTGTTTATAGCTAAATGCCATAGCTACTGTTTTTTATTTATAGCTAAATACTTTTGTTTTTTGTCTAAAGCTAAAAGTCTAGGAACTCCATTTTCTCTAACCCTTCTGACCTCACCAAAATTTCCACAGCAAGACCTTAGTACCTACACCCAATTTCTTCAAAAATATCCAGGTCCATAGTCCAAATAATTCAAATTTCATTTGAATGAAATTTGGAACAAATTCAGGTCTGTAGTCCAAATATTTTTTATAGCTAAGTGTTTTTTTTCTTATAGCCTCTATTAATTTAAATCTAAATGCTACTATTATTTATATACCCTCTATTAGTTTAAAGCTAAATGGAATTAATGTTTAGGCATTTTCATAAAAATTGCCCTAGCTAATTTCCTAAAAAAATTGCTAATCATTTTTCCTAAATGCTATAAAATGCCTACTGCCCTAAAAAATCTAGGGTTCATATGAACACCTAGGGTTCATATGAACACAATATCAACATATATATGAATTGCCCTAGCAGAGAGAGAGGAGGGTAGGGGACAGGAGAGGCAGAGCCTTACGGTCGGCAGCGAGGGCAGGCTCTGGCTCGGGCGGCGGCGGTGAGCTCGAGGGAGGCGACAGTGAGGTCGACGATGGCCTCGGGCGGCGGCTGTGAGGTCGAGGGCGGCCTCGGGCGACGGCGGTGTGGTCGAAGGCGGCGGGCGGCGGCGGTGTGGTCGAAGGCGGCCTCAGGCGGTGGCGGTGTGGTCGAAGGCGGCAGGGCGACGGCGGCGATGGAGCAGTTGGGGGACAGGGGGCCGGGAGTAGAGAGGGGGGAAAGGACTTAGCGAAATTTTGAGCCTGGGCTGCCGGGATTTGAGTCAAACTAGCAGTAGCGCGTTTTGCCGAAACGCGCTATAGCTAAGATAGCTATAGAGTGTTCCAGAGAAACGCGCTACAGCTATTCCTTTCTGTTTTATTTTTCTTTTTCTTTTGTTTTCTTTACATTTTCTTTTTTCATTTCTCCTTTTTCTATTTCTTTCATTTTCATTTACTTTTCTACTTATTTTTCTATTTATTTTCTTTTTCATACAGTAGCGCTCTACAGCATAAAAGCGTTGCTACAAAGTTTTTAGCAGTAGCGTGCTTCTGGGTGAACCGCTACTACTATTCCTAGCCTACCGGCATTAGTGAGGGAATTTTAGTAGTAGCACTTTTCTGTGGAGACGGCTACTGCTAAAACAATGGTTGTAGCGTGGTTTGGTAACAAGCGCTACTACTAAGTAGCGCTAGCGCCGAGTTTTCACCAACGCTACTGCTATACCTCTATTTATAAGGTTTTCCCTAGTAGTGTCTTCATCATCCAAGATGCAATTCCACCCGAAGATCTTGCTCATCTCCGGCCCTTCACCATGGCCAAGGATGCATGGCACCATGTTGTTTCCCTCTATAGGGGAAGCGCAAGCATTCAACGCTCCAACTATGAAGTGGTGCAAGATGAAGCCGATGAGTTTGCAATGAAAGAAAATGAAGAACCTCGTGAGCTTTATCGGAGATTAACCAAACTCGCGGTCTCACTCCGAGATCATGGGAGAAAGGATACAGATGACAATTGGATCAAGCGCAAATTCCTCAAGGCCATGATGCCTTATCACAAGGCAATGTCCTTCGTCATTCGACAAAGGCCGGACTCCCACACCTTGTCCTCAAGTGAAGTGTTGGATGAGTTTGTGGCTATGAGCATCTTGGACAAGACCGCCGACAATGCGGTGTTACGTTCTAAAAGAGCAAAGAAGCCCAACCTTGCATTGAAGGCCAAGGTTAGTGTGGAAGAAGAGGACGAAGAGGAAGAAGAGGAGAGCAACCCCGAAGATACAAAGTATGCCTATCATGAACACATGGCTCTTGTTTCAAGGTAATTTTGGAGCAAGAAGAACACAAGGCCCAACTTCAACAAAAACCACTCAAGTGGCGCGAAGGTCAACCCACGAGTGAGGACGTGCTATAATTGTGGCAATGTGAGCCACTTTGTTGCGGAATGTCCTTATGAGAAGAGGGAAGACAATGGTGGCAAGCTCATCCAAAAGGACAAGGCCAAGTCTTTCCCCAACAAGAGCAACTTCACCAAGAAGACTCCTCCCAAGGGGTTGGTGGCACAAGAAGAGTACAATGAGGATGATGATGAAGACGGCGAGCCGGTTTCCATGGCCTCCGTTGCCATTGCGACAACTCCACGGGTGTCTCTCTTCGACTCACCCAATGAGAACATCACCACCAAGTGCCTCATGGCTAAAGCCACCAACAAGGTAACCCCCAACATCAAAACTACCATCATTAATAATCCTTCTTTGATGGATTGCATTGATGAACATGAGGGGTCTAATGTGGAGGAAAATGAGTTTGAGTCCTTTATGAGTAAACTTAAGGGTAAATCCAAGAAGCACTTCGTTGCTCTCTTGGAACAACTTGGTGAAGCCAATGACATGATAGAGTCTCATGAGGACACCATCTCTAAGATGGAGGGGCATAGTCGTGACTATGCCGATGAGATATCGGATCTCCCTAATGCTCTTGAGGAAGAGCGTGGTCATCGCTTGGCTCTTGAGGTCACACAACGATGACTATGATAAACTAAAGAAAGATCTTGATCATGCTCTTGTTGTTTCTCGTGTGTTAAACTCCGAGAAGACCAAGCTTGGAGTTGATCTTGCTAGACTCAAAGAGGAGTTTGACTTACTTGACAAGGCTCACAAGGTCTTGAAGGGTGTTCATGCTAGCCTCAGAGAGTATAATGATCAACTCCAAGTAAAGCTAACCAAGGAGAAAGCCACATTTCCTCATATGGTCTTAATTGATAATGCAAATGCTACTAACCCATGTTGTGAGCATGTGCATCTTGCTGAGGAGAATGCTAAGTTGAAGGAGCAACTTGAGAAAGGCCTTGTGTCGTGCATACAAGGCAAGAAGAACCTCAATGACCTTTTGAGCAATCAAAAGGAAGTTGTGGCCAAGGAAGGGATTGGGTTTGCACCCAAGTCCAAGAACAAGAAGAAAAATGACAAGACCAAACGACCTCCTCCTCTCATGCAAACTTTTGTCAAAGAGGGAGAAGGTGCCTCTAAGAAGAAGAAGAACAATGTGAAGAGTAGTGATGCCAAGAAGGGCAATGCTACTCCTCCCAAGAAAGCCGGCGACTTTAACCCTTCTTATGTGTTATGCCGTGCTAGAGATGGACATGTTGTTGGGGAACGTAGTAATTTCAAAAAAATTCCTACGCACACGCAAGATCATGGTGATGCATAGCAACGAGAGGGGAGAGTGTGTCCACGTACCCTCGTAGACCGAAAGCGGAAGCGTTAGCACAACGCGGTTGATGTAGTCGTACGTCTTCACGATCCGACCGATCAAGCACCGAATGCACGACACCTCCGAGTTCTGCCCATGTTCAACTCGATGACGTCCCTCGAACTCCGATCCAGCCAAGCTTTGAGGGAGAGTTTCGTCAGCATGATGATGTCTACTACACAACCTTCTTCTTGTAGACGTTGTTGGGCCTCCAAGTGCAGAGGTTTGTAGGATAGTAGAAAATTTCCCTCAAGTGGATGACCTAAGGTTTATCAATTCGTAGGAGGCGTAGGATGAAGATGGTCTCTCTCAAGCAACCCTGCAACCAAATAACAAAGAGTCTCTTGTGTCCCCAACACACCCAATACAATGGTAAATTGTATAGGTGCACTAGTTCGGCGAAGAGATGGTGATACAAGTGCAATATGGATGGTAGATAAAGGTTTTTGTAATCTGAAATATAAAAACAGCAAGGTAACTAATTGTAAAAGTGAGCGTAAACGGTATTGCAATGCGTTGAAACAAGGCCTAGGGTTCATACTTTCACTAGTGCAGGTTCTCTCAACAATAATAACATAATTGGATCACATAACTATCCCTCAACATGCAATAAAGAGTCACTCCAAAGTCATAATAGCGGAGAACAAAAGAAGAGATTATGGTAGGGTACGAAACCACCTCAAAGTTATTCTTTTGGATCGATCTATTCAAGAGTTCGTACTAGAATAACACCTTAAGACACAAATCAATCAAAACCCTGATGTCACCTAGATACTCCAATGTCACCTCAAGTATCCGCGGGTATGATTATACGATATGCATCACACAATCTCAGATTCATCTATTCAAACCAACATAAAGTACTTCAAAGAGTGCCCCAAAGTTTTTACCGGAGAGTCAAGACGAAAACGTGTGCCAACCCCTATGCATAGATTCCCAAGGTCACGGAACCCGCAAGTTGATCGCCAAAACATACATCAAGTGGATCAATAGAATACCCCATTGTCACCATGGGTATCCCACGCAAGACATACATCAAGTGTTCTCAAATCCTTAAAGACTCAATCTGATAAGATAACTTTAAAGGGAAAAATCAATCCATTACAAGAGAATAGAGGGGGAGAAACAGCATAAGATCCAACTATAATAGCAAAGCTTGCGATACATCAAGATCGTATCACCTCAAGAACACGAGAGAGAGAGAGATCAAACACATAGCTACTGGTACATACCCTCAGCCCCGAGGGAGAACTACTCCCTCCTCATCATGGAGAGCACCGGGATGATGAAGATGGCCACCGGAGAAGGATCCCCCCTCCGGCAGGGTGCCAGAACGGGTCTAGATTGGCTTTCGGTGGCTATGGAGGCTTCTGGCGGTGGAACTCCCGATCTATTGTGCTCCCCGAAGTTTTTAGGGTATATGGGTATATATGGGAGGAAGAAGTATGTCGGTGGACCTCCGGGCTGTCCACAAGGCAGGGGGCGCGCCCCCACCCTCGTGGGCAGCCTGGGACTCTCCTGGTCCAACTCCGATACTCCATGGGCTTCTTCTGGTACAAAAATAAGTTCCGTCAAGTTTCAGATCAATTGGACTCCGTTTGATTTTCCTTTTCTGCGATACTCTAAAACAAGGAAAAACAGAAACTGGCACTGGGTTCTGGGTTAATAGGTTAGTCCCAAAAATAATATAGAAGTGCATAATAAAGCCCATAAACATCCAAAACAGATAATATAATAGCATGGAACAATCAAAAATTATAGATACGTTGGAGACGCATCAGCATCCCCAAGCTTAATTCATGCTCGTCCTCGAGTAGGTAAATGATAAAAACAAAATTTTGATGTGGAATGCTACCTAACATATTTATCCATGTAATTCTCTATTGTGGCAAGAATATTCAGATCCATAAGATTCAAGACAAAAGTTTAATATTGACATAAAAACAATAATACTTCAAGCATACTAACTAAGCAATCATGTCTTCTCAAAATAACATGGCCAAAGAAAGTGCATCCCTAAAAAATCATATAGTTTGGTCATGCTCCATTTTCATCACACAAGAATGCTCTCATCATGCACAACCCCGATGACAAGCCAAGCAATTGTTTCATACTTTAGTAATCTCAAACTTTTTTCAACTTTCACGCAATACATGAGCGTGAGCCATGGATATAACACTATGGGTGGAATAGAATATAATGAGGGGGTTATGGGGAGAAGACAAAAAGGAGAAAGTCTCACATCGACGCGGCTAATCAATGGGCTAGGGAGATGCCCATCAATTAATGTAAATGCAAGGAGTAGAGATTGCCATGCAACAGATGCACTAGAGCTATAAATGTATGAAAGCTCAACAAAAGAAACTAAGTGGGTGTGCATCCAACTTGCTTGTTCATGAAGACCTAGGGCACTTGAGGAGGCCCATTGTTGGAATATACAAGCCAATTTCTATAATGAAAATTTCCCACTAGTATATGAAAGTGACAAAACCAGAGACTCTCTATCATGAAGATCATGGTGCTACTTTGAAGCACAAGTGTGGAAAAAAGGATAATAGCATTGTCCCTTTTTTGGCCTTTTTTTATTTGGCCTTTCTTTTTTTGGCCTTTCTTTTTTCTTTTTTTGGCCATTCTTTTTTTTCTCTTTTTTGGGACAATGCTCTATTAATGATGATCATCACACTTCTATTTATTTACAACTCAAATATTACAACTCGATACTAGGACAAAGTATGACTCTATATGAATGCCTCCAGCGGTGTACCGGGATAGCAATGAATCAAGAGTGACATGTATGAAAAATTGTGAATGGTGGCTTCGCCACAAATATGATGTCGACTACATGATTATGCAAGGCACTATGACAATGATGAAGTGTGTCATAATAAACGGAACGGTGGAAAGTTGCATGGCAATATATCTCGGAATGGCTAAGGAAATGCCATAATAGGTAGGTATGGTGGCTGTTTTGAGGAAGATATAAGGAGGTTTATGTATGATAGAGCATATCATATCACGGGGTTTGGATGCACCAGCGAAGTTTGCACCAACTCTCAATGTGAGAAAGGGCAATGCACGGTACCGAAGAGGCTAGCAATGATGGAAGGGTAAGAGTGTGTATAATCCATGGTATCAACATTAGTCATAAAGAACTCACATACTTATTGCAAAAATATACAAGTCATAAAAAACCAAGCATTACGCGCATGCTCCTAGGGGGATAGATTGGTAGGAAAAGACCATCGCTCGTCCCCGACTGCCACTCATAAGGAGGACAATCAAAGAACACCTCATGTTTCAAATTTGTTACATAACGTTTACCATACGTGCATGCTACGGGACTTGCAAACTTCAACACAAGTATTCCTCAAATTCACAACTACTCAACTAGCACAACTTTTATATCACTATCTCCATATCTCAAAACAATCATCAAGTATCAAACTTCTCTTAGTATTCAATGCACTTATATGAAAGTTTTTATTGTATCCCTCTTGGATGCCCATCATATTAGGACTAATTTCATAACCAAAGCAAATTACCATGCTTTTCTAAAGACTCTCAAAATAATTTAAGTGAAGCATGCGAGTTCATCTATTTCTACAAAATAAAACCACCATCGTGCTCCAAAAAGATATAAGTGAAGCACTAGAGCAAATGACAAACTACTCCGAAAGATATAAGTGAAGATCAATGAGTAGTCGAACAATTATGCAACTATATGAAGACTCTCTAACATTTAATAATTTCCGATCTTGGTATTTTATTAAAACAGCAAGCAAAACAAAATGAAATAAAATGACGCTCCAAGCAAAACACATATCATGTGGCGAATAAAAATATAGCTCCAAGTAAAGTTACCGATGAACGAAGACGAAAGAGGGGATGCCCTCCGGGGCATCCCCAAGCTTAGGCTCTTGGTTGTCCTTGAATATTTCCTTGGGGTGCCTTGGGCATCCCCGAGCTTAGGCTCTTGCCACTCCTTATTCCATAGTCCATCGAATCTTTACCCAAAACTTGAAAACTTCACAACACAAAACTTAACAGAAAACTCATAAGCTCCGTTAGTATAAGAAAATAAATCACCACTTAGGAACTGTTTTGAACTAATTCTAAATTCATATTGGTGTAATATCTACTGTATTCCAACTTCTCTATGGTTCATACCCTCCGATACTACTCAAAGATTCATCAAAATAAGCAAACAACACATAGAAAACAGAATCTGTCAAAAACAGAATAGTATGTAGTAATCTGGATCAAACGTATACTTATGGAACCCAAAAAAATCTAAAATAAATTTCTGGACGTGATTAATTTATCTATTAATCATCTTAAAAAATAATTAACTAAGTATCACTCTCCAATAAAAAATGGCAGCAATTCTCGTGAGCGCTAAAGTTTCTGTTTTTTACAGCAAGATCAACAAGATTTTCCCCAAGTCTTCCCAATGGTTCTACTTGGAACAAACACTAAATAAAACATAAAACTCAATAATAACATAGGCTAGATAAATTATTTATTACTAAACTGGAGCAAAAAGCAAGGTACAAAAATAAAGTTGGGTTGCCTCCCAACAAGCGCTATCGTTTGACGCCCCTAGCTAGGCATGATGATTCCAATGATGCTCACATAAAGGATAACAATTGTAACATAAAGAGGGCATCATGAAGAATATGACTAGCACATTTAAGCCTAACCCACTTCATATGCATAGGGATTTTGTGAGCAAACAACTTATGGGAACAAGAATAAACTTGCATAGGAAGGTAAAACAAGCATAACTTCATAACTTTAAGCACATAGAGAGGAAACTTGATATTATTGCAATTCCTACAAGCATATATTCCTCCCTCATAATAATTTTCAGTAGCATCATGAATGAATTCAACAATATAACCAGCACCTAAAGCATTATTTTCATGATCTACAAGCATAGAAATTTTATTACTCTCCACAGAAGCAAAATTCTTCTCATTCGGAATAGTGGGAGTAAACTCAACGAAATAATTATCACGTGAGGCATAACCCAATTGAAAAATAAAATCATGATGACAAGTTTCATGGATATCATTATTCTTTATAGCATACAAGTCATCACAATAATCATCATAGATAGCAACTTTGTTCTCATAATCAATTGGAACCTCTTCCGAAATAGTGGATTCATCACAAAATAAGGTCATGACCTCTCCAAATCCACTTTCATCAATATAATAATCATAAATAGGAGGCATGCTTTCATCATAATAAATTTTCTCATCAAAACTTGGGGGACAAAAAAATATCATCTTCATCAAACATAGCTTCCCCAAGCTTGTGGCTTTGCATATCATTAGCATCATGGATATTCAAGGAATTCAAAATAACAACATTGCAATCATGCTCATCATTCAAATATTTAGTGCCAAACATTCTAATGCATTCTTCTTCTAACACTTTGCCACAATTTTCCTTTCCATCATACTCACGAAAGATATTAAAAAGATGAAGCATATGAGGCAAACTTAATTGCATTTTTTGTAATTTTCTTTTATAAACTAAACTAGTGATAAAAAAAGAAACTAAAAGACTCGATTGCAAGATCTAAAGTTATACCTTCGAGCGCTAACCTCCCCGGCAACGGCGCCAGAAAAGATCTTGATGTCTACTACACAACATTCTTCTTGTAGACGTTGTTGGGCCTCCAAGTGCAGAGGTTTGTAGGACAGTAGCAAATTTCCCTCAAGTCTATGACCTACGGTTTATCAATCCATAGGAGGCATAGGATGAAGATGGTCTCTCTCAAGCAACCCTGCAACCAAATAACAAAGAGTGTCTTGTGTCCCCAACAAACCCAATACAATGGTAAATTGTATAGGTGCACTAGTTCGGCGAAGATATGGTGATACAAGTGCAATATGGATGGTAGATAAAGGTTTTTGTAATATGAAAATATAAAAACAGCAAAGTAACTAATGGTAAAAGTGAGCGTAAACGGTATTGCAATGCGTTGAAACAAGGCCTAGGGTTCATACTTTCACTAGTGCAAGTTCTCTCAACAATAATAACATAATTGGATGACATAACTATCCCTCAACATGCAACAAAGAGTCACTCCAAAGTCACTAATAGCGGAGAACAAACGAAGAGATTATGGTAGGGTACGAAACTACCTCAAAGTTATTCTTTTGGATCGATCTATTCAATAGTTCATACTAGAATAACACCTTAAGACACAAATCAATCAAAAACCTAATGTCACATAGATACTCCAATGTCACCTCAACTATCCGCCGGTATGATTATACGATATGCATCACACAATCTCAGGTTCATCTATTCAAACCAACACAAAGTACTTCAAAGACTGCCCCAATGTTTCTACCGGAGAGTCAAGACAAAAACGTGTGCCAACCCCTATGCATAGATTCCCAAGGTCACGGAACCCGCAAGTTGATCACCAAAACATACATCAAGTGGATCAATAGAATACCCCATTGTCACCACGGGTATCCCACGCAAGACATACATCAAGTGTTCTCAAATCCTTAAAGACTCAATCTGATAAGATAACTTCAAAGGGAAAACTCAATCCATTACAAGAGAGTAGAGGGGGAGAAACATCATAAGATCCAACTATAATAGCAAAGCTCGCGATACATCAAGATCGTATCACCTCAAGAACACGAGAGAGAGAGAGAGAGAGAGAGATCAAACACATAGCTACTGGTACATACCCTCAGCCCCAAGGGAGAACTACTCCCTTCTCGTCATGGAGAGCACCGGGATGATGAAGATGGCCACCGGAGATGGATTCCCCCTCCGGTAGGGTGCCGGAACGGGTCTAGATTGGCTTTCGGTGGCTACGAAGGCTTCTGGCGGCGGAACTACCGATCTATTGTGCTCCCCGAAGTTTTTAGGGTATATGGGTATATATGGGAGGAAGAAGTACGTCGATGGACCTTCAGGCTATCCAGGAGGCAGGGGTGCGCCTGAAGAAAATATGCCCTAGAGGCAATAATAAAGTTATTATTTATTTCCTTATTTCATGTTAAATGTTTATTATTCATGCTAGAATTGTATTAACCTGAAACATAATACATGTGTGAATACATAGACAAACAGAGTGTCACTAGTATGCCTCTACTTGACTAGCTCGTTGAATCAAAGATGGTTAAGTTTCCTAGCCATAGACATGAGTTGTCATTTGATTATGGAGGTGATAAAAGGTTCGTCATAAAGGGTTACGTCAATGCAAATTTTGAGACTGATCCAGATGACTCTAAATCTCAATCTGGATACATATTGAAAGTGGGAGCAATTAGCTAGAGTAGCTCTATGCAGAGCATTGTTGACATAGAAATTTGCAAAATACTTATGGATCTGAATGTGGCAGACCCGTTGACTAAACTTCTCTCACAAGCAAAACATGATCACACCTCAGTACTCTTTGGGTGTTAATCACATAGCGATGTGAACTAGATTATTGACTCTAGTAAACCCTTTGGGTGTTGGTCACATGTCGATGTGAACTATGGGTGTTAATCACATGGTGATGTGAACTATTGATATTAAATCACATGGCGATGTGAACTAGATTATTGACTCTAGTGCAAGTGGGAGACTGAAGGAAATATGCCCTAGAGGCAATAATAAAGTTATTATTTATTTCCTTATTTCATGATAAATGTTTATTATTCATGCTAGAATTGTATTAACCGGAAACATAATACATGTGTGAATACATAGACAAACAGAGTGTCACTAGTATGCCTCTACTTGACTAGCTCGTTGAATCAAAGATGGTTAAGTTTCCTAGCCATAGACATGAGTTGTCATTTGATTAACGGGGTCACATCATTAGAGAATGATGTGATTGAATTGACCCATTCCGTTAGAATAGCGCTTGATCGTTTAGTTTGTTGCTATTGCTTTCTTCATGACTTATACATGTTCCTATGACTATGAGATTATGCAACTCCCGTTTACCGGAGGAACACTTTGTGTGCTACCAAACGTCACAACGTAACTGGGTGATTATAAAGATGCTCTACAGGTGTCTCCAAAGGTACTTGTTCGGTTGGCGTTTTTTGAGATTAAGATTTGTCACTCCGATTGTTGGAGAGGTATCTCTGGGCTCTCTCGGTAATGCACATCACTTAAAGCCTTGCAAGCATTGCAACTAATGAGTTAGTTGCGGGATGATGTATTACGGAATGAGTAAAGAGACTTGCCGGTAACGAGATTGAACTAGGTATTGAGAAACCGACGATCGAATCTCGGGCAAGTAACATACCGATGACAAAGGGAACAACGTATGTTGTTATGCGGTTTGACCGATAAAGATCTTCGTAGAATATGTGGGAGCCAATATGAGCATCCAGGTTCCGCTATTGGTTATTGGTCGGAGACGTGTCTCGGTCATGTCTACATAGTTCTCGAACCCGTAGGGTCCGCGCGCTTAAATTTTCGGTGACGATTGTATTATGAGTTTATGTGATTTGATGTACCGAAGGTAGTTCGGAGTCCCGGGTGAGATCAGGGACATGACGAGGAGTCTCGAAATGGTCGAGACATAAAGATCGATATATTGGACGACTATATTCGGACATCGGAAAGGTTCCGAGTGATTCGGGTATTTTCGGGGGTACCGGGAAGTTTCGGGAATACGAGGAAGAAGTAATGGGCCTCATGGGCCAAGTGGTGGAAAAGAGGAGGCAGGTCGCGCGGCCCCCCTAGCCCAAACCGAATTGGACTAGGGGGCCGGCCCCCTTTCCTCCTTTTCCTCCCTCTCCTTCCCTCTCCTTCTCCTTCTTCCTTTCCTCCTCCTAGTAGGAGTAGGAAAGGGGAGTCCTACTCCTACTAGGAGGAGGACTCCTCCTCCTGGCGCGCCCATAGAGGGCCGGCCGGCCTCCTCCTTGCTCCTTTATATACGGGGGCAGGGGGCACCTCTGGACACACAAGTTGATCTGTTGATCTCTCCCAGCCGTGTGCTGTGCCCCCCTCCACCATATTCCACCTCAGTCATATCGTAGCGGTGCTTAGGCGAAGCCCTGCGTCGGTAGCAACATCATCACCATCATTACGCCATCGTGCTGACGGAACTCTTCCATGAACATATCATGTCATGTCATGTCACATATCATGTCACAAATTTTGATTGCATGTGATGTTTATCTTTTATGCATCTTATCTTGCTTTAATTGACGGTAGCATTATGAGATGATCTCTCACTAAATTTCAAGATAAAAGTGTTCTCCCTGAGTATGCACCGTTACCAAAGTTCGTCGTGCCCAGACACGACGTGATGATCGGGTGTGATAAGCTCTACGTCCATCTACAACGGGTGCAAGCCAATTTTGCACACGCAGAATACTCAGGTTAAACTTGACGAGCCTAGCATATGCAGATATGGCCTCGGAACACCGAGACCGAAAGGTCAAGCGTGAACCATATAGTAGATATGATCAACATAGTGATGTTCACCATTGAAAACTACTCCATTTCACGTGATGATCGGTTATGGTTTAGTTGATTTGGATCACGTGATCACTTAGATGATTAGAGGGATGTCTATCTAAGTGGGAGTTCTTAAGTAATATGATTAATTGAACTTTAATTTATCATGAACTTAGTCCTGGTAGTATTGGCATATCTATGGTGTAGATCAATAGCTCGCGATGTTGCTCCCCGTTTAATTTTTTATATTTTCCTAGAGAAAACTAAGTTGAAAGATGTTAGTAGAAATGATGCGGATTGGATCCGTGATCTGAGGTTTATCCTCATTGCTGCACAGAAGGATTATGTCCTTGATGCACCGCTAGGTGACAAATCTATTGCAGGAGCAGATGCAGATGTTATGAACGTTTGGCTAGCTCAATATGATGACTACTTGATAGTTTAGTGCACCATGCTTAAACGGCTTAGAATCAGGACTTCAAAGACGTTTTGAACATCATGGACCATATGAGATGTTCCAGGAGTTGAAGTTAATATTTCAAGTAAATACCCGAGTTGAGAGATATGAAGTCTCCAACAAGTTCTATAGCTAAAAGATGGAGGAGAATAGCTCAAGCAGTGAGCATGTGCTCAGATTATCTGGGTACTACAATCACTTGAATCAAGTGGGAGTTAATCTTCCAGATAAAATAGTGATTGACAGAATTCTCTAGTCACCATCACCAAGTTAGTAGAACTTCGTGATGAACTATAATATGCAAGGGATAACGGAAATGATTCCCAAGCTCTTCGTGATGCTGAAATCGACGAAGGTAGAAATCAAGAAAAGCATCAAGTGTTGATGGTAAACAAAACCACTAGTTTAAAGTAAAGGGACAAAGGGAAGAAAGGGGAACTTCAAGAAGAACGGCAAGCAAGTTGCTGCTCAAGTGAAAACCCAAGTTTGGACCTAATCCTGAAACTGAGTGCTTCTACTGCAAAGGGACTGGTCACTGGAAGCGGAACTACCCCAAGAAATTGGCGGATAAGAAGGATGGCAAGGTGAACAAAGGTATATTGGATATACATGTTATTCATGTGTACTTTACTAGTGTTTATAGAAACCCCTCGGTATTTGATACTAGTTCAGTTGCTAAGAGTAGTAACTTGAAACAAGAGTTGCAGAATGAACAAAGAATAGTTAAGGGTGAAGTGACGATGTGTGTTGGAAGTGGTTCCAAGATTGATATGATCATCATCACACACTCCCTATACTTTCGGGATTAGTGTTAAACCTAAATAAATGTTATTTGGTGTTTGCGTTGAGCATGAATATGATTTGCTCATGTTTATTGCAAAACGGTTATTCATTTAAGTTAGAGAATAATTGTTGTTCTGTTTACATGAATAAAACCTTCTATGGACATACACCCAATGAAAATGGTTCGTTGGATCTCGATCGTAGTGATACACATATTCATAATATTGAAGCCAAAAGATGCAAAGTTAATAATGATAGTGCAACTTATTTGTGGCACTGCCATTTGGGTCATATTGGTATGAAGCGCATGAAAAACTACATGCTGATGGGCTTTTGGAATCACTTGATTATGAATCAGTTGATGCTTGTGAACCGTGCCTCATGGGCAAGATGACTAAGACTCCATTCTCCGGAACAATGGAGCAAGCAACAAACTTGTTGGAAATAATACATACTGATGTATGCAGTCCAATGAGTGTTGAGGCTCGCGGCGGGTATCGTTATTTTCTGACCTTCACAGATGATTTGAGCAGATATGGGTATATCTACTTGATGAAACATAAGTCTCAAACATTTGAAAAGTTCAAAGAATTTCAGAGTGAAGTGGAAAATCATCGTAACAAGAAAATAAAGTTTCTACGATCTGATCGCAGAGGCGAATATTTGAGTTACGAGTTTAGCCTTCAATTAAAACAATGTGGAATAGTTTCACAAACTCATGCCACCTGGAACACCATAGCGTAATGGTGTGTCCGAACGTCATAACCATACTTTATTTGATATAGTGCAATCTATGATGTCTCTTACCGATTTACCACTATCGTTTTGGGGTTATGCATTAGAGACAGCTGCATTCACGTTAAATAGGGCACCATCTAAATCCATTGAGACGACACCGTATGAACTATGGTTTGGCAAGAAACCTAAGCTGTCGTTTCTTAAAGTTTGAGGTTGCAATGCTTATGTGAAAAAGTTTCAACCTGATAAGCTCAAACCCAAATCGGAGTAGTGCGTCTTCATAGGAACCCAAAAAGAAAATGTTGGGTACACCTTCTATCACAGATCCGAAGGCAAGATATTCGTTGCTGAGAATGGATCCTTTCTAGAGAAGGAGTTTCTCTTGAAAGGAGTGACTGGGAGGAAAGTAGAACTTGATGAGGTAACTGTACTTGCTCCCTTATTGGAAAGTAGTTCATCACAAAAATATGTTCCTGTGACTACTACACCAATTAGTGAGGAAGCTAATGATGATGATCATGTAACTTCAGATCAAGTTGCTACCGAACCTCGTAGGTAAACTAGAGTGAGATCTGCACCAGAGTGGTACGGTAATCCTATTCTGGAGGTCATGTTACTTGACCATGACAAGCCTACGAGCTATGAGGAAGCGATGATGAGCCCAGATTCCGCGAAATGGCTTGAGGCCATGAAATCTGAGATGAGATCCATGTATGAGAACAAAGTATGAACTTTGATTGACTTGCCAATTGATCGGTGAGCCATTGAGATTAAATGGATATTCAAGAGGAAGACGGACGCTGATAGTAGTGTTACTATCTACAAAGCTAGAATTGTCGTAAAAAGGTTTTCGACAAGTTCAAGGTGTTGACTACGATGAGAGTTTCTCACTCGTATCTATGCTTAAGTCTGTCTGAATCATGTTAGCAATTGCCGCATTTTATGAAATCTGGCAAATGGATAAACAGAACTGCATTCCTTAATGGATTTATTAAAGAAGAGTTGTATATGATGCAACCATAAGGTTTTGTCAATCCTAAAGGTACTAACAAAATATGCAAGCTCCAGCGATCCATCTATGGACTGGTGCAAGCATCTCGGAGTTGGAATATGCGCTTTGATAAGTTGATCAAAGCATATAGTTTTATACAGACTTGCGGTGAAGCATGTATTTACAAGAAAGTGAGTGGGAGCACTACAACATTTCTGATAAGTATATGTATGACATATTGTTGATCGGAGATGATGTAGAATTATTCTGCAAAGCATAAAGGAATGTTTGAAAGGAGTTTTTTCAAAGAAAGACCTCGGTGAAGCTGCTTACATATTGAGCATCAAGATCTATAGAGATAGATCAAGACGCTTGATAAGTTTTTCAATGAGTACATACCTTGACAAGATTTTTGAAGTAGTTCAAAATGGAACAGTCAAAGAAGGAGTTCTTGCATGTGTTACAAGGTGTGAAGTTGAGTAAGACTCAAAACCCGACCACGACAGAAGATAGAGAGAGAATGAAAGTCATACCCTATGCCTCAGCCATAGGTTCTATAAAGTATGCCATGTTGTGTACCAGACCTATTGTATACCCTGCCCTGAGTTTGGCAAGGGAGTACAATAGTGATCTAGGAGTAGATCACTGGACATTGGTCGAAATTATCCTTAGTGGAATAAGGATATGTTTCTCGATTATGGAGGTGACAAAAGGTTCGTCGTGAAGGGTTACGTCGATGCAAATTTTGACACTGATCAAGATGACTTTAAATCTCAATATGGATACATATTGAAAGTGGGAGCAATTAGCTAGAGTAGCTCTATGCAGAGCATTGTTGACATAGAAATTTTCAAAATACTTACGGATCTGAATGTGGCAGACCCGTTGACTAAACTTCTCTCACAAGCAAAACATGATCACACCTCAGTACTCTTTGGGTGTTAATCACATAGCGATGTGAACTAGATTATTGACTCTAGTAAACCCTTTGGGTGTTGGTCACATGTCGATGTGAACTATGGGTGTTAATCACATGGTGATGTGAACTATTGGTATTAAATCACATGGCGATGTGAACTAGATTATTGACTCTAGTGCAAGTGGGAGACTGAAGGAAATATGCCCTAGAGGCAATAATAAAGTTATTATTTATTTCCTTATTTCATGATAAATGTTTATTATTCATGCTAGAATTGTATTAACCAGAAACATAATACATGTGTGAATACATAGACAAACAGAGTGTCACTAGTATGCCTCTACTTGACTAGCTCGTTGAATCAAAGATGGTTAAGTTTCCTAGCCATAGACATGAGTTGTCATTTGATTAACGGGGTCACATCATTAGAGAATGATGTGATTGACTTGACCCATTCTGTTAGCATAGCACTTGATCGTTTAGTTTGTTGCTATTGCTTTCTTCATGACTTATACCTGTTCCTATGACTATGAGATTATGCAACTTCCGTTTACCGGAGGAACACTTTGTGTGCTACCAAACGTCACAACGTAACTGGGTGATTATAAAGGTGCTCTACAGGTGTCTCCAAAGGTACTTGTTGGGTTGGCGTTTTTTGAGATTAAGATTTGTCACTCCGATTGTTGGAGAGGTATCTCTGGGCTCTCTCGGTAATGCACATCACTTAAAGCCTTGCAAGCATTGCAACTAATGAGTTAGTTGCGGGATGATGTATTACGGAACGAGTAAAGAGACTTGCCGGTAACGATATTAAACTAGGTATTGAGATACCGACGATCGAATCTCAGGCAAGTAACATACCGATGACAAAGGGAACAACGTATGTTGTTATGCGGTTTGACCGATAAAGATCTTCGTAGAATATGTGGGAGGCAATATGAGCATCCAGGTTCCGCTATTGGTTATTGGCCGGAGACCTGTCTCGGTCATGTCTACATAGTTCTCGAACCCATAGGGTCCGCACGCTTAAAGTTTCGGTGACGATTGTATTATGAGTTTATGTGATTTGATGTACCGAAGGTAGTTCGGAGTCCCGGATGAGATCGGGGACATGACGAGAAGTCTCGAAATGGTCGAGACGTAAAGATCGATATATTGGACGACTATATTCGGACATCGGAAAGATTCCGAGTGATTCGGGTATTTTCGGGGGTACCGAGGAGTTTCGGGAATACGAGGAAGAAGTAATGGGCCTCATGGGCCAAGTGGTGGATAAGAGGAGGCAGGGCGCGCGGCCCCCTAGCCCAAACCGAATTGTACTAGGGGGACGGCCCCCCTTTCCTCCTTTTCCTCCCTCTCCTTCCCTCTCCTTCTCCTCCTTCCTTTCCTCCTCCTAGTAGGAGTAGGAAAGGGGAGTTCTACTCCTACTAGGAGGAGGACTCCTCCTCCTAGCGCGCCCATAGAGGGCCGGCCAGCCTCCCCCCTTGCTCCTTTATATACGGGGGCAGGGGAGCACCTCTAGACACACAAGTTGATCTGTTGATCTCTCCCAGCCGTGTGCAGTGCCCCCCTCCACCATATTCCACCTCGGTCATATCGTAGCGGTGCTTAGGCGAAGCCCTGCGTCGGTAGCAACATCATCACCCTCGCTATGCCGTCGTGCTGACGGAACTCTCCCGTGAAGCTCTTCTAGATCGGAGTTCGCAGGACGTCAACGAGCTGAATGTGTGCTGAACTCGGAGGTGCTGTGCGTTTGGTACTTGGATCGGTCGGATCGTGAAGACGTACGACTACATTAACCGCGTTGTGCTAACGCTTCCGCTTTTGGTCTACGAGGCTACATAGACATCACTCTCCCCTCTCGTTGCTATGCATCACCATGATCTTGCATGTGTTTTGGAAAATTTTGAAATTACTATGTTCCCCAACAGCGCCCATGGGGGTGGGCGCGCCCCCACCCTTGTGGGCAGCCCGAGACTCTCCTGGTCCAACTCCGATACTCCGTGGGCTTCTTCTAGTCCAAAAATTAGTTCCGTGAAGTTTCAGGTCAATTGGACTCCATTTGATTTTCCTTTTCTGCGATACTCTAAAACAAGGAAAAAACAGAAATTGGCACTGGGCTCTGGGTTAATAGGTTAGTCCCAAAAATAATATAAAAGTGCATAATAAAGCCCATAAACATCCAAAACAGATAATATAATAGCATGGAACAATCAAAAATTATAGATACGTTGGAGACGTATCACACGACGGCGTGGTGACGATGATGATGTTCTACCAACGCAGGGCTTCGCCTAAGCACCGCTACGATATGACCGAGGTGGATTATGGTGGAGGGGGCACCGCACACAGCTAAAAGATCTAAGAGATCAATTGTTCTATCTCTAGGGGTGCATCCCTCCCTGTATATAAAGGAGTAGAGGAGGGGGAGGGGGCCGGCCACCCTTGGCGCGCCCCATGAGGAGTCCTACTCCCACTGGGAGTAGGACTCCCCCCTTTCCATGTTGGAGTAGGAGAGGAGAGGGAAGGAGAAAGAGGGAGAAAGGAAAGGAAAGGGGGCTCCACCCTCTTCCTAGTCCAATTCGGACTTGGGAGGTGAGGGGTGCGCGGCAGCCCCTTGGCCGCCTCTCCTCTTCCACCAAATGGGCCCATGAGGCCCATTAACCTCCGGGGGGTTCCGGTAACCCCCCGGTACTCCGGTATATATCCGATAACCCCCGGAACCATTCCGGTGTCCGAATATAGTCGTCCAATATATCAATCTTCATGTCTCGACCATTTCGAGACTCCTCGTCATGTCCGTGATCACATTCGGGACTCCGAACTATCTTCGATAAATCAAAATACATAAACTCATAATATAACCGTCATTGAACTTTAAGCGTGCGGACCCTACGTGTTCGAGAACCATGTAGACATGACCGAGACACGTCTCCGGTCAATAACCAATAGCGGAACCTAGATGCTCATATTGGCTCCTACATATTCTACGAAGATCTTTATCGGTCAAACCGCATAACAACATATGTTGTTCCCTTTGTCATCGGTATGTTACTTGCCCGAGATTCGATCGTCGGTATCTCAATTCCTAGTTCAATCTCGTTACTGGCAAGTCTCTTTTAATTGTTCCTTAATACATCATCCCGCAACTAACTCGTTAGTTGCAATGCTTGCAAGGCTTAAGTGATGTTTATTACCGAGTGGGCCCAGAGATACCTCTCCAACAATCGGAGTGACAAATCCTAATCTTGAAATACGCCAGCCCAGCAAGTACCTTCGGAGACACCTGTAGAGCACCTTTATAATCACCTAGTTACATTGTGATGTTTAGTAGCACACAAAGTGTTCCTCCGGTAAACGGGAGTTGCATAATCTCATAGTCATAGGAACATGTATAAGTCATGAAGAAAGCAATAGCAACAAACTAAACGAGCAAGTGCTAAGCTAATGGAATGGGTCAAGTCAATCACATCATTCTCCTAATGATGTGATCCCATTAATCAAATGACAACTCTTTGTCTATGGTTAGGAAACATAACCATCTTTGATTCAACGAGATAGTCAAGTAGAGGCATACTAGTGACACTCTGTTTTGTCTATGTATTCACACAAGTATCATGTTTCCGGTTAATACAATTATAGCATGAATAATAAACATTTATCATGATATAAGGTAATAAATAATAACTTTATTATTGCCTCTAGGGCATATTTCCTTCACATGTCTATGCCAAATTTGTTGGTTCTTATTATGAGTACATTGAATGGTCTATTTGGGTTCATAAGACCCTTGTTACTAACATCAAAGGACCCATCACAAAATGGGTACCTAAAACCAAGCATTTATTTCATGTAGGTGTTTGCTTCCGGTGGGGGATCATGGTTGCTCGATAGTGGAGCTACTAATCATATGACCGGAAGCAAGGACTTGGTGGTGGACATGCAAAAGATTCCATCTATGCCCACCAACGTCGAGTGGGGTGACGCCTCATCCTCTAAGGTATTGGGACTCGGCAAGGTTGTCATTTCTCATGATCTCACGATCGAGAAGGTCATGCTTGTTGAGTCCCTTGCATACAATTTACTTTCCGTTCGTCAACTTTCACTCATGGGCTTTGCCACCTTCTTTGATGTTGATACCGTGGCCCTCTTGTGGAGCAAGACTCTTAAAGTAGCCTTTGTTGGGCATGTCGAAAACGGTCTCTATGTGATTAACTTTTCGGAGCGACTCACTAAGACCGCGACATGCCTAATGGCTAAAGTTGACATGGGATGGCTTTGGCATCGCCGTTTAGCCCATGTTAATATGAGATCTTTGCAAAGTATTTTCAAGGGGGCCAATGTCCGTGGACTAGCAAATGTTAGTTTTGCTAAAGATCGTGCTTGTAGTGCTTGCATCGAAGGAAAGATACATGAAAAGGCTCACCCTCCCACAACTATCATTTACTCGAAGAGGCCTTTGGAGCTCCTTCACATGGATCTCTTTGGGCCTCCATCTTTTGATAGTCTTGGGGGTAGGAAGTGTTTCTTGGTGATTGTGGATGATTATTCAAGATACACTTGGGTATATTTCTTCAAGAGGAAGAGTGAGACCCAACAAACCGTCATTGACTTTGCAAATGAAGCTCAACGTCAACACAATGCAAAGATCTTGACAATAATAAGTGACAACGGCACCGAGTTCAAGAACGACACATTGGATGAGTTTCTCAGTGATGAGGGGATCAAGCATCAATATTCCGCACCTTACACCCCTCAACAAAATGGTGTAGCGGAGAGGATGAACCGGACGTTGATGGATGTGGCAAGGACCATGATGGCGGAGTTCAAGTCTCCATACAACTTTTGGGCCGAAGCCATCAACACCGCGTGTCATGCATCCAATCGGCTCTACCTCCGCAAAGGCCTAAACAAGACTCCATATGAGATACTCACCGGTAACAAGCCCAACCTCAAGTACTTCCGGGTGTTCGGGTGTAAGTGTTTCATTCTCAAGAAAGGTGTTCGGTTGTCTGAATTTGAGGCTAGAGCTCATGAGGGCATATTTGTTGGTTATGCTACAAACTCCCATGCTTACCGTGTCCTCAATAAGTCCACAGGACTTATTGAGGAGACATGTAACGTGGAGTTTGATGAGAATAACGGCTCCCAAGTGGAGCAAAGTGGCACTTATGATGTAGGTGATGAAATTCCTCCCCAAGCCATAAGAAGAATGGGTGTTGGTTTTATCCTACCCATTGAGGATCCCCTTGTGGCCGAAGGAGAAGGACAATGTTCCACTCACGTGGAGCCATCACCAACTCAAGGCCCACACGCTTCCGAAGAACAAAGTGAAGGCCCTCAACCTCATGAACAAGACCAAGGGCAAGATCAACCTCAAGATGGTGTTGTATCACCAAGCGTTGCCCAAGGTCAAGTTCTATCATCCAAGGAAGTTCAAGATCAAGATCAATCTCAAGATCAAGAACAAGCTCAAGACGACGCTCAAGATGATCAAGTGACCTCTCCTCAACTCTCTCCAGAGGAGGAATTAGAGCGCCGTGCCGCAAAGATTGCATCCAAGCTATCCACCAAAGATCATCTCATGACAAATGTGCTTGGAAGCTTAAGAAAGGGGGTAAGCACTCATAGACAATTAGCAAACTATTGTGAACATCACGCGTTTGTCTCTTGTGTTGAACCCCAAAAGGTCTATGAGGCGCTCGAGGATCCGGATTGGATCAATGCCATGCATGAAGAACTCAACAACTTCGAGCGCAACAAAGTGTGGAGATTGGTTCCAAGGCCAACGGAGAACCACAATGTCATTGGAACCAAGTGGATATTCAAGAACAAGCAAGATGCTCATGGGATTATCATTCGCAACAAGGCTCGTTTGGTAGCCCAAGGCTACTCCCAGGTCGAGGGTATCGACTACGGTGAAACCTTTGCTCTCGTTGCTCGCCTTGAATCCATTCACATGTTTGATTGCATATGCTTCTTATCATAACTTTAAGTTACAACAAATGGATGTGAAGAGTGCTTTTCTTAATGGTCCTATTAATGAGTTGGTATATGTCAAGAAACCCCCCGGGTTCGAGGATCCCTATTTTCTCGCTCATGTATACCAACTCGATAAGGCACTCTATGGCCTTAAGAAAGCCCCACGTGCGTGGTATGACCACCTTACCGAGTTGTTGCAAGATCGTGGTTTTGAAATTGGGATAATCAACCCCACTCTTTTTACTAAGAAGGTCAAAGGGGACTTGTTTGTGTGCCAACTATATGTTGATGATATTATCTTTGGTTCCCCTAACAAAGCTTTCAATGAGGAATTTTCCGCACTCATGACCTCCAAGTTCAAGATGTCCATGATGGGAGAGTTGAAGTTCTTTCTCGGGTTCGAATTCAAGCAACGAAGAGAAGTGACCTTCATCAACCAAGCCAAATACACTCAAGACATGCTCAAGAGATTCAAGCTAAATGATGTCAAGCCGGCTTCCACTCCAATGCCCATCAAATGCCAACTTGACATAGATCCCAATGGTAAAGCGGTGGATCAAAAGGTATATCGCTCCATGATTGGCTCCTTGCTTTACCCTTGTGCATCTAGACCGGATATCATGTTGAGTGTGGGAATTTGTGCACGGTTTCAAGCCGCACCTAAGGAAAGCCACTATGTGGCGGTCAAGCGAATCTTTCTATATTTGGCTCATACCCCAAACTTTGGTTTATGGTATCCAAGAGGATATAACTTCAATCTTGTGGGCTATTCGGACTCCGATTGGGCGGGAGACAAAGTGGATAGGAAGTCAACTTCCAGAGGGTGCCAATTTCTTGGTTGCTCTTTGGTGAGTTGGTCTTCCAAGAAGCAAAGTTGCGTGTCTCTCTCATCCACGGAAGCGGAGTATGTGGCTGCCGGTAGTTGTTGTGCACAACTTTTATGGATGAGGCAAACTTTAAAGGATTACGGTGTCATTTTTGACAAAGTGCCTCTTTGGTGTGACAATGAAAGTGCCATCAAGATCTCTCTCAACCCGGTGCAACACTTCAAGACGAAGCATATTGAGATTCGGTATCACTTTGTCCAGGATCATATTAGGAGAGGGGAGATCGAGCTCAACTATGTCAAAACTCTTGATAACCTTGCAGATATCTTCACGAAGCCCCTAGATGAAGCAAGATTTCGCGAGTTAAGGCATGAGCTAAATATCATTGATTCGAGCAATGTTGCTTGAACCCGTGCACACCCCACCATACTCAACTTGTTATCTTGTTTAGGTGTAGGCATGGACATAGGGGGGGTGTTGTTCTCTCAATGAACTCTACCTTCCCCCATTATGCATAAATTGATCAACTCTTTCACATTAGCCATTGTGGATGGTACTTGTGCTTCAAAGACGAGTTTTGGTCATGGGCCCAAGGATAATTCTTCGCGGTGCCATACCAATTGACTCAAACGTAGGTGGCTCCAGCCACCGCCCTCTCTTTAGAGAGGTTGTGTTGAGTGTTTTAGTCCTTGTTGTCTCTTGTCTTCCTTTCGTCGTGTCGAGCTTGTGTGTGTTGTCTCGTGTGTCAGCGTATTGGTGTGTCCGTTCAGTTGAAGGTTGCTTTGCAAAGGCCCTTTGTTTTCCCTTGTTCTTCAAACTTGCATCTTCTTGAGCACACGGTACTACCGCGGCCTACCATGGTACTACCGCGTGAGAAGCGCACGGTACTTCTGCACCTAGCGCAGCAGTAATTTTTTACTACCGCTTGGGGGAGCGGTACTGCCGTCCTTGGTGCGGTTCTTCCGCCAAGGCGGTACTACCGCGATGACATGCGGTAATACCGCGTTGTCAAGGGCGCGTGGGGGTTAAGAGAGGGCAGGGGGAGTTCCAACTCCCATATACCCTTTCATCTGTTTCTCCCCACGATGTCTCTCTCTCTCTCACTCAAGAACGGCGCCTGAGGTCCTCGCCGGATCTCCGTCTCCGGCCGCTCTGTTGGGGAACGTTGCAGAAAACAAAAATTTTCCTACTCGTTTCACCAAGATCATCTAGGAGTTCATCTAGCAACGAGTCATTGGATGCATCTACATACCTTTGTAGATCGCGCACGGAAGCATTCAAAGGAACGGTGATGATGTAGTCGAACACGACGTGATCCAAATCACCGATGACCAAGCGCCGAACGGACGGCACCTCCGCGTTCAACACACGTACGGGACGGGAGACGTCTCCTCCTTCTTGATCCAGCAAGGGGAAGGAGAGGTTGACGAAGATCCAGCAGCACGACGGCGTGGTGGTGGATGCAGAGCGTCACAGTAGCAGGGCTTCGCCTATACTACGAGGAAGAGAGACGTAACGGGGAGAGAGGGAGGCGCCAGGGGCTGGTTCATCAAGTCCCTCCTCTCCCCCACTATATATAGGGGTGCCATGGGGGGGGCGCCGGCCCTAGTAGATGGATCTACTAGGGGGGGCGGAGGCCTAGGGTGGGGGGCTTGCCCCCCAAGCAAGGGGGCGCCCCCTTTAGGGTTTCCCCCAACCCTAGCCGCATGGGCCCTTGGGGGGTGGCGCCCCAGCCCACTATGGGTTGGGTTCCCTCCCACTTCAGCCCATGGGCCCCCCCGGGATAGGTGGCCCCACCCGCTGGACCCCCGGGACCCTTCCGGTGGTCCCGGTACAATACCGGTTACCTCGAAACTTGTCCCAATGGCCGAAACAGCACTTCCTATATATAATTCTTTACCTCCGGACCATTCCGGAACTCCTCGTGACGTCCGGGATCTCATCTGGGACTCCGAACAATATTTGGGTTACTGCATATACATATCTTCACAACCCTAGCGTCACCGACCTTAAGTGTGTAGACCCTACGGGTTCGGGAGACAAGCAGACATGACCGAGACGACTCTCCAGTCAATAACCAACAGCGGGATCTGGATACCCATGTTGGCTCCCACATGCTCCACGATGATCTCATCGGATGAACCACGATGTCAAGGATTCAATCAACCCCATATGCAATTCCCTTTGTCAATCGATATGTTACTTGCCCGAGATTCGATCGTCGGTATCCCAATACCTCGTTCAATCTCGTTACCGGCAAGTCACTTTACTCGTACCGTAATGCATGATCCCGTGACCAGACACTTGGTCACTTTGAGCTCAATATGATGATGCATTACTGAGTGGGCCCAGTGATACCTCTCCGTCATACGGAGTGACAAATCCCAGTCTTGATCCATGTCAACTCAACAGACACTTTCGGAGATACCCGTAGTCTACCTTTATAGTCACCCAGTTACGTTGTGACGTTTGGTATACCCAAAGCACTCCTACGGTATCCGGGAGTTACACGATCTCATGGTCTAAGGAAAAGATACTTTGACATTGGAAAACTCTAGCAAACGAACTATACGATCTTGTGCTATGTTTAGGATTGGGTCTTGTCCATCACATCATTCTCCTAATGATGTGATCTCGTTATCAATGACATCTAATGTCCATAGTCAGGAAACCATGACTATCTGTTGATCAACGAGCTAGCCAACTAGAGGCTTACTAGGGACATGTTGGTGTCTGTTATTCACACATGTATTACGATTTCCGGATAACACAATTATAGCATGAATAAAGACAATTATCATGAACAAGGAAATATAATAATAATGCTTTTATTATTGCCTCTAGGGCATATTTCCAACACGCTCTCCTCGGATTCCGACTGGTGGGATCATTCCGCACCCACTTCCTCTTGCCATGGAACAAGGTTTCTCCCCAAATCCCTCTCTCTTTGGTTCGTTTGTTTGCTTCTAGGTTTTTGGGGAGATGCATGTTGTTCTTGAGATTTTAGGCCAAATTTATGCAAGAGTAGGAGGTAGGAGAATAGCAATGCGTAGAGATTGTGCTTGCTTTGTTGCTCCATGGTAGATTTGATCAACCGTAGTACCGCGTCATTGTCACGGTTATGCTCAGATTCAGTTGTGGACTCGGATCTACCGCCATGCGGTACTACCGCATCTCTGGTGCGGTACTACCGCTCGTACGGTACCACCTCTCCTCCAGAGCAGTACTACAGCGCGAGGCGCGGCACTAAAATTTTACTTCCGCTCCAAGACACGGTACTACCGTGACTAGAAGCAACACTAGAATTTTAGTACCGCGCAGCCATGCGGTACTACCGTTTCTGTCAAATATATCTCGTGGCAACTCTCAAGTGCGAGTTCTACTTGTTTCACCTGTTTTGCTGAGGTCTTTGCATTGATCCTTCTCTCTTCTCGTGCGTGTTTTTGTGTTTTGTGTCTTAGGTGGTGGCGCCGGTGCTCCTGCTGGCCGTTCCAATCCCAGTCGCGAGACGGGCTCCAAGCATCTGCGCAACCAAGACGAAGCTCCTGAGGGCTCCAATGCCCCCAACGCAGGACCAAGACCACCACCACCAAGCTCAAGGATCCCACCAAGGGCATGGATGAGATTCCTCTTGCTGAGTTTGCCACTTGAGGAAAAATCAACCCCTGTATGTGAATCCTCATGACAACTTCAGCGGGAATGATCTGTTCTGGACCAAGTAGTAATATCTCACTTATGTGGATGTGCTACCTCTTGAGCACTGCGTTGGTTTTCCCTTGAAGACGAAAGGGTGACGCAGTAAAGCAGCGTAAGTATTTCCCTCAGTTTTTGAGAACCAAGGTATCAATCCAGTAGGAGGCCACGCACGAGTCCCTCGCACATACACAAAGAAATAAAATCCTCGCAACCAACGCAATAAAGGGGTTGTCAATCCCTTCACGGTCACTTACGAAAGTGAGATCTGATAGATATGATAAGATAATATTTTTGGTATTCTTATGATAAAGATGCAAAGTAAAGAAAGCAAAATAAACAGTGCTAGAAATAGCTTGTTGACGGGAGATTAATATGATGGAAAATAGACCCGGGGACCATAGGTTTCACTACTGGCTTCTCTCGAGAGCATAAGTATTACGGTGGGTAAACAAATTACTGTTGAGCAATTGATAGAATTGAGCATAGTTGTGAGAATATCTAGGTATGATCATGTATATAGGCATCATGTCCACGACAAGTAGACCGATTCTTGCCTGCATCTACTACTATTACTCCACACATCGACTGTTATCTAGCATGCATCTAGAGTATTAAGTTCAAAAGAATAGAGTAACACTTTAAGTAAGATGACATGATGTAGAGGGATAAACTCATGCAATATGATATAAATCCCATCTTGTTATCCTCGATGGCAACAATACAATACGTGCCTTGCTGCCCCTACTGTCACTGGGAAAGGACACCGCAAGATTGAACCCAAAGCTAAGCACTTCTCCCATTGCAAGAAAGATCAATCTAGTAGGCCAAGCCAAACTGATAATTCGAAGAGACTTGCAAAGATAACCAACCATACATAAAAGAATTCAGAGAAGATTCAAATATTGTTCATAGATAAACTTGATCATAAACCCACAATTCATCGGTCTCAACAAACACACCACAAAAGAAGATTACATCGAATAGATCTCCACGAGAATCATGGAGAACTTTGTATTGAGATCCAAAGAGAGAAAAGAAGCCATCTAGCTAATAACTATGGACCCGAAGGTCTGGGTTAAACTACTCACACATCATTGGAGAGGATATGGTGTTGATGTAGAAGCCCTCCGTGATCGATGCCCCCTCCGGCGGAGCTCCGAAAAAGGCCCCAAGATGGGATCTCACGAGTATAGAAGGTTGCGGCGGTGGAATTAGATTTTTTGCTCCGTATCTGGTAGTTTGGGGGTACGTAGGTATATATAGGAGGAAGAAGTACATCGGTGGAGCAACGTGGGCCCCATGAGGGTGGACGGCGCGCCTGGGAGGGTAGGCGCGCCCCCTACCTCGTGCCTTCATGGTAGCTTTTTTGACGTATGGTCCAAGTCCTCTGGATCACGTTCGTTCCAAAAATCACGTTCCCAAAGGTTTCATTCCGTTTGGACTCCGTTTGATATTCTTTTTTCTGCGAAACTCTGAAATAGGCAAAAGACAGCAATTCTGGGCTGGGCCTCCGGATAATAGGTTAGTCCAAAAAATAATATAAAAGTGTATAATAAAGCCCAATAATGTCCAAAACAGAATATAATATAGCATGGAACAATAAAAAATTATAGATACGTTGGAGACTTATCAAGCATCCCCAAGCTTAATTCCCGCTCGTCCTCGAGTAGGTAAATGATAAAAACAGAATTTTTGATGTGGAATGCTACTTGGCATAATTTCAATGTAATTCTCTTAATTGTGGCATGATTATTCAGATCCTAAAGATACAAGACAAAAGTTTAATATTGACATAAAAATAAAAATACTTCAAGCATACTAACTAAGCAATTGTGTCTTCTCAAAATAATCATGGCCAAAGAAAGTTATCCCTACAAAATCATATAGTCTTGCTATGCTCTATCTTCACCACACAAAGTATTTAAATCATGCACAACCCCGATGACAAGCCAAGCAATTGTTTCATACTTTTGGTGTTCTTAAACTTTTTCAATCTTCACGCAATACATGAGCGTGAGCAATGGACATAGCACTATATGTGGAATACAATGGTGGTTGTGGAGAAGACAAAAAGGAGAAGATAGTCTCACATCAACTAGGCGTATCAAAGGGCTATGGAGATGCCCATTAATAGATACCAATGTGAGTGAGTAGGGATTGCCATGCAACGGATGCATTAGAGCTATAAGTGTATGAAAGCTCAACAAAAGGAACTAAGCGGGTGTGCATCCAACTCGCTTGCTCACGAAGACCTAGGGCATTTTGAGGAAGCCCATCATTGCAATATACAAGCCAAGTTCTATAATGAAAAATTCCTACTAGTATATGAAAGTGATATCATAGGAGACTCTCTATCATGAAGATCATGGTGCTACTTTGAAGCACAAGTGTGGTAAAAGGATAGTAACATTGTCCCTTCTCTATTTTTATCTCATCATTTTTTTTGATTTAGTCCGGAGTCTCATCCCGACTTGTGGGGGAATCATAGTATCCATCATCCTTTCCACACTTGGGACAATGCTCTAAAAATGACGATCATCACACTTTTATTTACTTACAACTCAACAATTACAACTCAATACTTAGAACAAAATATGACTCTATGTGAATGCCTCCGGCGGTGTACCGGGATATGCAATGAATCAAGAGTGACATGTATGAAAGAATTATGAACGGTGGCTTTGCCACAAATACAATGTCAACTACATGATCATGCAAGCAATATGACAATGATGGAGCGTGTCATAATAAACGGAACGGTGGTAAGTTGCATGGCAATATATCTCGGAGTGGCTATAGAAATGCCATGATAGGTAGGTATGGTGGCTGTTTTGAGGAAGGTATATGGTGGGTATATGATACCGGCGAAAAGTGTGCGGTATTAGAGAGGCTAGCAATGGTGGAAGGGTGAGCGTGCGTATATTCCATGGACTCAACATTACTCATAAAGAACTCACATACTTATTGCAAAAATCTATTAGTTATCGAAACAAAGTATTACGCGCATGCTCCTAGGGGGATAGATTGGTAGGAAAAGACCATCGCTCGTCCCCGACCGCCACTCATAAGGAAGACAATCAAGAAATAAATCATGCTCCGACATCATCACATAACGGTTCACCATAAGTGCATGCTACGGGAATCACAAACTTTAACACAAGTATTTATCAAATTCAAAACTACTCAACTAGCATGACTCTAATATCACCATCTTCATATCTCAAAACAATTATCTAGTATCGAACTTCTCATAGTATGCAACACACTCATAAGAATTTTTTTACTAATCTTGAATGCCTAACATAATTAAAGCAAATTTCCACGCTGTTTTGTAGGAATCTCAAAATAATCTAAGTGAAGCATGAGAGAACAATATTTTCTATAAAACAAATCCACCACTGTGCTCTAAAAGATATAAGTGAAGCACTAGAGCAAAAACTATATAACTCAAAAGATATAAGTGAAGCACATAGAGTATTCTAACAATTTCTGAATCATGTGTGTCTCTCTCAAAAGGTGTGTACAGCAAGGATCATTGTGGCAAACTAACAAATAAAGACTCAAATAATACAAGACGCTCCAAGCAAAACACATATCATGTGGTGAATAAAAATATAGCTCCAAGTAAAGTTACCGATGGAAGTAGACGAAAAGAGGGGATGCCTTCCGGGTCATCCCAAGCTTTGGATTTTAGGTGTCCTTAGATTATCTTGGGGTGCCATGGGCATCCCCAAGCTTAGGCTATTGCCACTCCTTGTTCCATAATCCATCAAATCTTCTACCCAAAACTTGAAAACTTCACAACACAAAACTTAACAGAAAATCTCGTGAGCTCCGTTAGCGAAAAAAAACAAAACACCACTTCAAGGTACTGTAATGAACTAATTCTTTATTTATATTGGTGTTGAACCTACTGTATTCCAACTTCTCTATGCTTTATAAACTATTTTACTAGCCATAGATTCATCAAAATAAGCAAACAACACACGAAAAACAGAATCTGTCAAAAACAGAACAGTCTGTAGTAATATGTAGCTAACGCAAACTTCTGGAACCCCAAAAATTCTAAAATAAATTGCTGGAAGTGAGTAATTTATCTATTAATAATCTGCAAAAATAATTAACTAAATAGCACCTTCAAAATAAAAATGGCAGCGATTCTCGTGAGCGCTAAAGTTTCTGTTTTCTTCAGCAAGATCAAAAAGACTTTCCCCAAGTCTTCCCAACGGTTCTACTTGGCACAAACACTAATTAAGCGCAAAAAAACACAACCAAAACAGAGGCTAGATAAATTATTTATTACTAAACAGGAGCAAAAATCAAGGAATAAAAATAAAATTGGGTTGCCTCCCAACAAGCGCTGTCGTTTAACGCCCCTAGCTAGGCATTGATAAATTCAATGATGCTCTGATGAAAGATAAGAATTGAAGCACAAAAGAGATCATCATAAAACGTGTGACAAACACATCTAAGTCTAACATACTTCCTATGCATAGGCATCTTATAGGCAAACAAATTATCATATCAAGCAAAAACTAGCATATGCAAGGAAGCGGAAAGAAACAATAGCAATCTCAACATAACGAGAAGTAATTTAGTAACATGCAAATTTCTACAATCATATTTTCCTCTCTCATAATAATTACATGTGGTATCATAAGCAAATTCAACAAAATAGCTATCACATACAATATTTTCAACATGATCCACATGCATGCAAATTTGACACTCTTCCAAAACAGTGGGATTAACATTAACTAAAGTCATGACCTCTCCAAACCCACTTTTATCAAAAAATTCATAAGATTGAACATTCTCCAAATATGTGGGATCTAAAGTTGACACTCTTCCAAACCCACTTTCAATAATATTGCAAACACTATTATCAATCTCATATTCATCATGGGGCTTAAATAAATTTTCAACATCAAAAGAAGAATCACCCCAATCATGATCATTGCAATAAATAGTAGTTATAGCAAAACTAGCATCCCCAAGCTTAGGGGTTTGCATATTATTAGCACAATTGACGTTAATAGAATTTATAATAACATCATTGCAATCATGCTTTTCATCAAAGGAACCATCAAGTATGGGTGCAATAGCAACGATCTCATGTTTAACATAAGGAACTATAGCAAATTCATCTTCATAAACATTGGCATCATGGCCACAAGAATAGCAAGCATCATGTTCATCAAGGGATATTTCAATCAAATCATCGGAATCATAATTATCTATAGGTTCATGCATATCATTATTTTCTTCCGAAGCAATAGTCATTCATTCAATAAATTCTTTGACATAGACATTATGAGTGTCGGAGTAAATGGCCATGGGTAGCCTAGCCGGCTTCCCCTGGCACTTCTGCAAAAATTACGAGCCCGCCCGGCTCTCAAAAATCCAAGACACGGGGCCGCCTCCCCCCCCCCCCCCCCCCCCCGCCAGCTGCGATCTAGGCCGGCTTTGGGAAGGCGGTCCGACTTCAACCTTCATGAGAGGGCCGACTCCAAGAAGCCGGCTACGAGAAAGCCGACTCCTTCAAGCCGGCTCCCCATAAAGTAGTCAAGACCGTACCCACAAAGTTTGCACCCACCTAACGGCGGTGCGACGGGGCATGGCTACAGAAGAGCCTGCCACCCCCGAATCCCAGAGCACGCCTGGCATAGTGCGCCGTACGAGGTAGGCATGACCCGTCCGGCGCAGCACTGTTGCCATGTTGACCCTGGCGTCACCCACGATGGGCCGCCAGCGAGGCCCACAGGAGGTGGGCCCCTTAGAGCAGGGAGACGGCCGAAGGCGGCCGCGCTTCCAACCAGCCGGCCCAAGACGGAGCCGGCTCCGCCAGCCGGCCCGCCGCTTCCCTCGAAGAGGACGCCCCATTAAGGAGACAAGACGCGGTAAGGCTACAGCGATCACCCGGCAGGCGGCGGTACTGTAGCCGCGCTTGCCACGATGAAGCTCACGTCAGCGAGATGAAGCCACAGTGACCAAGGAGTTGACAGCCGGCGGGACCCACCAGCCGGCGGGCCCCAGTAGTCGGCGCAGAAGCCGGCGAGTGCAGTCACAGACGGCTGGGCCCGCGCCCAGCCGGATTACCATTGTACCCCCGGGGGGTAGGCCTATATAAACCCCCCGGGGCACCCATGCAAAGGGTTCGACCCCCCGCTAGTTCTAGATACCACACAAGGAGGAGAAGCAGGCTAGCCGTGCCCTTTCTTCCTCCTCCTCCCCCAAAACAGCTCAAGGAGCGTTGCGTAGCTACTCGATTCATCTAGTGAGCATGCGGAGACCCTGTAGAGCAGCAGTAGGGGTGTTATCTCCTCGGAGAGCCCCGAAGCTGGGTAAGATCCGCCGGCGAGCATGTCTTCGCCTCATCCCGCTTCCAGGCACCGGCGACGTCTTACTGGTTCCCACAAAGATAAGCCACCCGTTGGCATATGTCGCACCTACCACCCGACATTTGGCGCCCACCGTGGGGCCAGGCGCACCGTCGTCCGGAGACCTGTTCTGGACGGGAACCCTCTTCCTCCCCAGCGAGCGTAGCCAGCCCGGCACGCCCGATGGCGCTTGCCACGACGCGCTACAAGGCGTCGCCAGCATCTGTGCGGCAAGCGGCCTCGCCGATCTCCCCGACGAGCTCGCCTCCGATGCGGGCGCTGACCGCCTCGCCAACTTTCTCGGCCAGCTCCACGTCTCCAGCGAGCCCGCTGCGGACCTGGAGTCGGTTGGTTCCACCGACCCGATGCCTGTCGACTCCGACACGGCCTCCTACGGCGCCTTCCCTGCCAACGTCGCGATCTACAACGACCCGCTTCCCCGAGCCGACGGCCACGATGCTGTCGCCGCCGAAGTGATGGTTGTCGGCCACAGCGGCCCGGCTGACGAGAGCGCCCGCGACGCCTCGCGCGCGGCGGCCCACGACCTGTCCGCTCCTCTCCCGGCCGACGCCGACGACGAAGCCCTGGAAGCACGCCACCTCGCCCTCCTCGCAGAGGGCCGGAGGCTGGCCTCCGTAAGACGCCTCACTGAGGCCTACCGGTGCGAGGCTGACCGCGCCGCCTTCAGCACGCCGGCCCCGAGCGGGCCAAGCCGGGCCGGCCTTGTCAAGCAACGCGGCACCGTCATCGCCGACGCGCTGGGAGTCGACCGCCCGGTCTATGCCACTCCGCTCGAGAACTTGCGTGCCGCCCAGGCGGCCGTAGACGAGCTGGACGGCCTGGAACCCGAAGACCTTCCCCACATGACCCGGCGCATCCAGCAGTCATCGACGCCGCCACGCAGCGGCACGAAGCCGACGCTCGCGCGGAAAGCCTTCCCCCGCGCCGAGAGCACGGCGCGACGTCCCGGACGCCGACTACGAGCGATACCCGCGCGCGACGCGAGAAGGAGCCGGCTACCAGCCGCCGCCGGACCCGGATCTCCATCGAGCGGGACGCGGACGGTTATCCCCAAGCCATGGAGTGGCGGGGCGACCCGCCTCCGCCTCCGCCCCATGGAGAGAGATACCCCGCCTCACCGCCAGTGGCGCACCCGACTCTCAGCGGCCGACTGGGCCTCCGCGAAGGAATCAGCGAGAACGATGCCCGCCATCGGCTCGACCGCCTGGCACGATCCCTGGCATTGGAAGAAGAAGACGATGCCGGCCCGCCTTGCTTTGGCCCCCGCATCCGCGACGAGCCCTTTCCCAAAGGGTTCTCGCTCCCAAGAGACACGCCCAAGTACAACGGCTCCGTGAAGCCGGAAGATTGGTTGATCGACTACTCCACCGCAGTTAGCATAGCCAACGGCAACCGGCGAGTCGCCGTGAAGTACGTGCCCCTCATGCTGCAAGGCACGGCGCGGACTTGGCTCAACAGCCTCAAGCTACGTAGCATCAACAGCTGGCTAGACTTCACAGAAGCCTTCATCCGCAACTTCACCAGCACCTACAAGCGGGCTCCCAAGCCCAGACAGCTCTCCTTGTGCGTGCAAGGCCCCGCCGAGTCCACTCGCGATTACCTCACGCGTTGGGCCGAGCTCCGCAACTCCTGTGAAGGGGTGCACGAGGTACAAGCCATAGAGTACTTCACAGCCGGATGCCGAGAAGGCACCCTCCTCAAGCACAAGCTCCTCTGCGACGAGCCGGCTACTCTCGACGAGCTTCTGGACATAGCGGACAAGTACGCCACCGCCGACTCCTCGATGAAGACCGAGCTTCGGGTAGACGCGTCCGGGAAGGTGCTCAACCCGGTGCCCAAGACGCCGGCTGGAGAGCCCGGCCGACACCCCAACTTGAACGACAACAAGCGCAAGGGCCCTGCGCCGCCTCCCGCTAGCCGTCAGGTGGCCACGGTCGAAGATGCGCCGCCTGAAGAACGACCGGCGCCCAAGAAGCCCAAGGGCGGCAGGCCGGCTTGGCAGCCCGCCTTCTCCTACGAGCAAACCCTCAACGCCCCTTGCAAGTTCCACAGCGGCGCGAAGCCGTCCAACCACACGACCCGGAAGTGCAACTGGCTCACCCGAATCTCTAAAGGCGAGGGGCTCTTGCCACCTCCGCCTGCCGGCCCGCCTCCGCCGCCTCCGGCCGCTCGGCCCGCGGTCGGAGCCGTGCATGACGAGTTCCCTGATGAGCAAGCAACCTACGTCGTCTTCACCAGCCAGCCCGAAGGCCGGCGCAGCAAACGCCGAGAGCACCAGGAAGTCAGCGTGGTCGCTGCCAACCCCGCTGAATACATGCATTGGTCAGAAAAGCCCATCAGCTGGAGCCGGGCCGACCACCCGGAGGTGATGCCGTCTCCCGGCTCTTATGCTTTGGTCCTGGAAGCCACCCTTGCAACGGACAGACGCGCCGCCCGCTTCTCTCGTGTATTGATAGACGGCGGGAGCAGCATCAACATCTTGTATCGTGACACCCTGGAGAAGTTGAACGTCAAGACAAAACAGCTCACGCCCACTCGGACAGTGTTCCATGGCATCGTACCCGGCCTGTCCTGCGCCCCCATTGGCAAAATCAAGATTGATGTACTTTTTGGAGACAAGGAGCATTTCTGCCGGGAAGCGATCTGGTTTGAGGTGGTGGACCTGGAGAGCCCTTACCATGCATTGCTGGGCCGACCTGCCTTGGCCAAATTCATGGCGGTTCCCCACTATGCATACCTCAAGATGAAGATACCAAGCACCAAAGGCGTCATCGCCATAGCCGGCGACTACAAGAAGTCCTCCGAGTGCGCCGCGGCCAGCAGCCGGCTGGCCGAGTCCCTTGTGATCGCTGAAGAGAAGAAGATGCTGGACCGAGTCGTGGCCATGGCTGGCAAGCAGTCGGCCGTGTCCCCCGACCCCAAGGAGCAGGATGATCAAGGATCTTTCCAGTCGGCCAAGGAGACGAAGAAGATACCCCTTGACCCCGAGCATCCAGAGAGGTTTGCCATCATCGGGGCAAACTCGAACAGCAAATAGGAAGGCGAGCTCGCCGATTTCCTCCGTGAGAATCGGGACATCTTCGCATGGTCCCCCAAGGACATGCCGGGTGTTCCGAGGAAATTCGCCGAGCACAAACTGCATGTTCGAGAAGGCGCGAAGCCGGTCAGACAACCCCTTCGCCGGCTGTCGGAGAAGCGCAGGATTGTAGGGGAGGAGATAGCCCGGCTCTTGGCGGCCGGCTTCATCATGGAAGTTTTCTTTCCAGAGTGGCTCGCCAACCCGGTCCTTGTGTTGAAGAAGAATAACAAGTGGCGCATGTGTATAGACTACACAAGCCTCAACAAGGCCTGCCCCAAAGATCCTTTCGCCCTGCCAAGGATAGACCAAGTGATAGACTCCACAGCCGGATGCGAGCTGTTGAGTTTTTTGGACGCTTACTCTGGATATCACCAGATAAAGCTAGACCCAGATGACCGCCTGAAGGCCGCCTTCATCACGCCGTTCGGAGCCTTCTGCTACCTGACTATGACATTCGGCTTGAGAAATGCCGGTGCCACCTTTCAGCGTTGCATGCAGAAGTGCCTCCTCAAGCAGCTCGGCAGGAATGCCCACGTTTATGTGGACGACATCGTGGTGAAGACGGAGAAGCGTGGCACCTTGCTGGAAGACCTCAAGGAAACATTTGAGAACCTGCGCCGGTTCCAAATCAAGCTCAACCCCGAGAAATGCGTGTTCGGGGTGCCAGCCGGCCAGCTCCTAGGCTTCCTGGTCTCCGAACGCGGCATCGAATGCAACCCAGCGAAGATCAAGGCCATCGAGAGAATGGCGATCCCCACCAAGCTTCGAGACATTCAGAAATTCACCGGGTGCTTGGCCTCCTTGAACCGCTTCATGAGCCGGCTCGGAGAGAAAGCTCTCCCCCTCTACCGCCTCATGAAGAAAAGCACCCACTTCGAGTGGAACGACCAGGCCGACCAAGCTTTCCACGAGTTGAAGAAGATGCTGGCCACGCCGCCTGTCCTCGCAGCACCGACTGAGAAAGAGCCCATGCTCCTTTACATCACTGCAACCAGCCGGGTGGTCAGCACCGTCATCGTAGTCCAGCGCCCGGAAGAAGGCCAAGCCCAGCCGGTCCAGAGGCCGGTGTATTATTTGAGCGAGGTGCTGTCCGCCTCAAAGCAGAACTACCCGCACTACCAAAAGATGTGTTACGGCGTGTACTTCACCGCCAAGAAGCTGAAGCCCTACTTTCAAGAGCATCCCGTCACGGTTGTATGCACTGCCCCGCTAGCCGAGATCATAGGCAGCCGGGATGCGTCCGGCCGGGTCGTGAAATGGGCAATCGAGCTGGCCCCTTACACAATCTTCTACCAACCCCGCACCGCCATCAAGTCCCAAGCGCTGGCCGACTTCCTCGTCGACTAGGCCGAGACCCAGTACCTGCCGCCGGCTCCGGACTCCACCCATTGGCGCATGCACTTCGACGGGTCCAAGATGCGCACCGGCTTGGGAGCCGACATCGTCCTTACCTCTCCCAAAGGCGACAAGCTCAAATACGCGCTACAGATCCACTTCGCCGCCTCCAACAATGTGGCCGAGTACGAGGCGCTCATACACGGGCTCCGGCTTGCCAAAGAGCTTGGCATCCGCTGGATCCTATGTTATGGCGACTCGGACCTGGTAGTCCAGCAGTCATCCGGTGACTGGGACGCCAAGGACGCGAACATGGCGAGCTACCGTTTCCTGGTCCAACAACTCAGCGGATACTTTGAAGGGTGCGAGTTCCTCCACGTACCTCGAGCCGACAATGAGCCAGCCGATGCCTTGGCCCGAATAGGCTCCACCCGGCAAGCAATTCCAACCGGCGTCGCTCTACAACGCCTATTCAAGCCGTCTATCAAGCCGTCTCCGGAATCCGATTCCATCTTCGTGCCGCCTGACCCCGATGCGGCCAGGTCCGGCCCGAAGAATCAAGTAGCCGACCTCAAGACCCCTGAAGCCGGCCCGGGGACTTCGGCAGCCGGCTCGGGGACTGCGGTAGCCGGCCCGGGGACTGCACCAGCACTACAGCCGCCGGCCGACTCCAGCACCTCACCGCCCAGCCCGCCCACCCTAGTGGCAGTAGCCACTTTGGCAGTAGAAGAAATCGCGGCTCCATCTTGGGCTCAGTCCATCCTCAACTTCTTAGTGAACCAAGACCTGCCGGCCGACGAAACAGAAGCAAGACAAGTCCAGCGTCGAGCCGGAGCGTACACAATCGTCAACAGAGAACTACTCAAGCGCAGCGTCACCGGAGTCCTCTAGCGATGCGTCGAGCAAGAGAAGGGCATTGCAATCCTCGCAGACATTCACCAAGGAGAGTGCGGCCACCATGCGGCCTCAAGATCACTTGTCGCCAAAGCCTTCCACCATGGTTTCTTCTGGCCGACTGCTTTGGACGACGCCAAAGAACTAGTCAAGCATTGCAAGGGATGCCAGCTCTTCAGCTCCAAGCAACACATGCCGGCCTCGGCACTCAAGACCATTCCCCTCACTTGGCCCTTTGCCGTTTGATGACTGGACATGGTGGGCCCATTCAAGACGGCGCGCGGCGGCATGACGCATCTGCTCGTCGCCGTGGACAAGTTCACCAAGTGGATTGAAGCAAAGCCGATCAAGAAGCTGAATGGGCCGACTGCCGTGACCTTCATCGCAGACATAACAACTCGGTATGGCGTGCCGCACAGCATCATCACCGATAATGGCACGAATTTCGCCAAAGGAGCCTTGGCACGTTTCTGTGCAGCCCAAGGCATCCGGCTGGACTTAGCGTCCGTCGCCCATCCGCAGTCAAACGGCCAGGTCGAGCGAGCCAACGGCCTCATCCTCTCCGGCATCAAGCCCCGATTGGTTGTACCTCTGGAGCGCTCGGCCGGCTGTTGGCTCGATGAGCTGCCGACTGTCCTCTGGAGTCTGCGCACTACACCCAACAAGTCAACCGGCTTCACTCCCTTCTTCCTTGTGTACGGTGCCGAGGCGGTCATCCCAACTGACATCGAATTCGACTCGCCTCGAGTAACCATGTACACGGAAGCGGAGGCCAAGGAAGCACGAGAAGACGGCGTCGACCTGCTGGAAGAAAGCCGGCTATTAGCTCTCAGCCAGTCTGCAATTTACCAGCAGGGTTTGCGCCGCTACCACAGCCGGAAGGTCAGGCCAAGATCTTTCCAAGAGGGCGACCTTGTGCTCCGGCTGATTCAGCGAACAGCCGGCCAGCACAAGCTCTCAGCCCCTTGGGAAGGCCCTTTCGTCATCAGCAGAGCTCTAGGCAACGACTCCTACTACCTGATCGACGCACAGAAGCCGAAGGCACGCAAAAGAGATGACTCCGGCAAGGAGTCGGAACGGCCATGGAACGCCAACCTCCTTCGAAGATTTTACAGTTGAAAGGCAGTATGTATCACGCTAACTTTTGTATTAAGTACAAGACAATAGGCTCCCCGAGGAGGGCTCGGGGACTGCCATCCCTTATTTATGAATGAAAATATCATGCTTGTCGCATCATTTACTTATTCTATCCGGCACCGAGTCCGACTAGTCGGCTCGGGGACTGGCCGACTGAAGTTATATTAGAAGTCCTACCCGCAGTCAGACAAGTAGTGTGCCGGCTCTCAAGCCTTCCCTTGCCAAAGTCGCAGTTCGAAGAACCGGCTATCCGACTGGCAAGGGTCAAAGGTAGAAACGACCGCCCACACGAAAAATGGCTAGGGACTAACGGATTAATATAACAAAGCCGGTTTCTCCCACACCGTCGACCGGCTACCAGAGCAGCCGGCCGGCCGGTTTCCATTCACTTTACTTTAAATCCAAGAAAGCTCAAGTACTTGCCTCCCCAATGAGGGAAGGCGGCAAAGGAAAAGCCTAAGGACAAATAAGCATACGTGAATGGAAACCAAACATGCACGTGATAATATTTACATAAAAAGACCTCCAAGAGGCCAGCATTCAACATAGTTTGGATACACCCCCAGTGGGTGGAACTGCGAAACTTAACAAAAGATTGTTCAAAGACAACAAAGCAGGAAAGATAAAGCAGGTCAGGCTGGCGGAGCGGCCGACTGGTTGGCGGAGACGGTCGCGCCGGCTGAAGGAGCGGCCGGCTACCGAACTTCGGCTTGGTCGCCGCCTCCCGCAGAGGGCGCGCTTCCACGCGCCTCGTTGCTGGAGGCACGGTCGGCCTGAGGTCGGCTGGTTGTTCCACCAGCCGGCTCGACGTCTCCGCCGTCGTTGTCTTCGTCCTCTTCGCCCTCGTCGCTGGAGGCGATCTCCTCCGCCGAGTCCTCGCCCACCGCCGGGTTCAGCCTGAACCACTCCTCCGGCTGCGCGACACCGTCATCATCGATTTCGGGTGCGAAAACGCTGATGTCGGTGCACTCGGCGATCGTTGAAGCTCGCTGGGCGATAGCCGGCCTCACCTCCTCCAGCTCCGCGTCGTCCTCCATCCGCCAAGTACGCAGCTGGTCCAGGCTCAGTCCTGGGTACCAAGCCCGTATGAATTCCAATGCCCGCCCGGCTCCGAGGCGGGCCGCTGACGCCTTCCAAGCCTCGAAGCGTCCGACTGCGACTTCCAGCTAGTCGGCAGTTCGGCTCGGGGTGCGGGGGATCGTCTCGCCAGGCCAAAGGGCGGCCAGCACCTGCGCCCCCGCACGTTGGAGCCGGCGGAGCATCCGGTGGGCCGGCTGCAGCCGCGCCTGGACAGCCAGAAGCTGCTCCTCAAGGGTCCGGTTTGCATCCGGCGCAATGTCGGCCCCCGCTTGACGGCGCGCTTCGCGATGAGCCTCGATGGTTTGGGCAGCGAAGACGGAGTAGCCCGGGAAGTAATCTGCAAGAAACAACAAGCAGCAGTCCAAGATAAGTCAAAAAAAACCCAGACGGCAAGGGACGGGGGAAGGCCATGGAAAGCAGCTTACCGTCGATCAAGTCTTCAATCCGGCCGTAGCCTTCCTCCAGGCCTCGCCGGGTCTCGGACCAGGTCGCCGCCGCTATCTCATACTCCGCCAGCATGGCGGCTTCGCTCTCCTTCGCCGCCTGAAGGGCCGTTTTGTGGCTCTCCTCTTGGTCGGCCAGCTTCTTGGCCAGGCGATCCCGTTCCTGGGCCAAGGCAGTGCACTCGGCCTCTTTGGCGAAAAGGGCGGCCTTCGCTTCGCCAAGCTCCTTCCTCAAGTCGGCGTTGGCCCCTGAAGACAAAGAAGAAGAAAAATCAATAAGAAAGGAGTCGTCAAGAAAGATTCGACCCGACTGCACGGCAGTCGGCCCGAATCTCGGGGACTACACCCAGTGGGTGCGCTGGCGCGCCCCCACAGGAGACAAATAAACCAAGTACTTACTTCGGCTGTCGGCCAGGTCGTTGGTCCGCCGGCTCAGCTCTCGAGCCTGGGAGTCGAAGGCGGCAACACGAAGGTTGTGGTATTCCTGAAAGTTTAGAAAGAAAGCAAAGTAAGGTGGCCGTCGAGAAAGATCCGACCCGACTGCGCAGCGGTCGGCCCGAATCTCGGGGACTACACCCAGTGGGTGCGCTGACGCGCCCCCACGGAAGAAGTCAAGAAAGCAAAGCAGCCAAGAGCGAAGGACTTACCCGGACAGAGGTTCGTGTCGACAAGAACTCTTGGTTGAGCTGCTGCAGCAGGGCGGCTTGAGCTCGTAGCCGGCTCCGGACCCCTTGAGCCGCTGCTTCTAGCTCGCCGGTCCCCCTGGTGGGAGTCCACTCGGACACGGCGGAGCTGGCCACCTCCAGATCTCCTGCCGGCTGGCCTGCGCCCGCGGCTCGGCGCGACTCCGGCGGAGCGGCGCCTCCTTCAGCACGCCGGCCCGTCGCCAGCTGCACCTTGAGGCTGGCCCGACTCCCTGGCTCACCTCCGGCCGGCTCCTCCGTCGCCGCTGGCGATCGATTGCCTTGGCCCGCCCCGGTTGGCGCCGCAGGCGGCATTCTCCCGGCCAAGACCACGGGCTCCTCCTCCCTCTCCAACAGCGGCGGGTCTTGGATGATCTCCTCCGCCATGGGCAACGGGGTGTTGGGGGCCACGGCTCGGAGGGGAACGGCGAGCAGCGGAGGCTGGCTGCGCGAGCTTTCCGCCTCCGTCTCTGCAGGAGCCGCCTCCTTCTGGGCCTTGGCTACGGCTTCAGCCTGCCCCTTTGCCGCCTGGGCGGCCGCCTTCTCCACCGCCTCGCGCTCCTCCCGCGCTTCGCGGGCGTTCCGCTCTGTGGCCTCCCTAAGATCGGCGCGGGGGTCCACGCGGCGGGAGCTCGAAGAACCTACAGCCGGCCCCACGACGGAGCCGCCTGGGCCCCGCTCGAGAGAAAGCGGCGCCCTCCCCAGCAAATGAAGAAAGCTAAGAGTGCATTTGAAGAAAAAAGAACAACGACGAGACTACGGCAAGTGGTTAAAAACTTATGCCGAGACCGCCTGGGGCTGTTTCACGGCTTTGCGGAAGCGGGCCGCCTTCATGGCCGCCTCTTCTCGCTTCGTCGCCGCGGCGGAGGGCTTGGACTTCTTCGGCCGGCTGCCGAAGAGGCCTAGAGCGGCCCAACGTTCCTGCGCGCCGCCGGCAGCCGGCGCGACGGACGAGCCGGCGCCCTGTTGGTCGGCCGCCGACTGGCAGCGCGGAACGACTTCGGCTTCGAAGTCGTCCGGCTAGTCCTCGAAGCTCGCGGTGAACTTCGAGCCTCCGGGCTCGGCGCTGTCCCCCACGACGGCGTCCTCCATGGCGGCCGCCCCCAAGTCCGGGTCGTCAACATCATCCACCGTGCGGTCGGGGACGTACTGGCGCTCGATCCCTGCCGCCCCAGCCGGCGGCGGGAGAAGAGGGTTCTGCACAGAGAGCCGGAAGGTCAGAAGCTGGCCGTCGCAAAGCCGGCTGACGACGAAAAAGAGGATAAAGAGAGAAGCTTACCACGGGTGGAGGATTCGCGCGAGAGTACGGCGCCTTGCCGTACTGCCAGTCCCCGCTGAGCTTGCAATTGGCGATGTAATTAACCATAAGCGCCACCTCCGCGTGGGGCATCTCCCATGTGCTGAGCCGGCTTGGGTCGAACTGGCCGCTCATCTGACACATCATGTGGGGCCGGCTCTGGAGAGGAAGGATCCGGCGCTCCATGAAGGCGGCCACCAAGTCGGCCCCGCGCAGGCCTTCCGACTGAATGAGCACCCGAAGCCGGGAGATGGCGGCGTTCCCGGCCGGAGACAACGACCGGGATCGGAAGCTCCACGAGGGCTGCCTCCCAGCCGGCGGGCCGGCTACGTAAGCCGGCAAGTTGATGTAGTCTTCTTGCTCGGCGACGTTCTTCACATAGAAGTAAGATCTTTGCCAGACCTTCACCGACTGGATCAGGGGGATGGGCGGGAACGGATTGTTCTCGCTCGCCCTCCTCATGGCGATGAAGGCTCCGCAGGGGGCGGGCACGCCGGCGACGACCGTGCCGAGCTTGCTCTGGAAGAATTCTCCCCAGAGCTCCAGGGTGGGGAGCATCCCCAAGAAGCCTTCGCAGAGGGAGACGAAGGCCGACAGCAGCATCACCGCATTGGGCGTGAGGTGATGCGGCTGGAGGTTGTAGAAGTCGAGGAAGGAACGAAGAAACCCGCTCGCCGGGAGGCCGAAGCCGCGCAGGCAGTGCGAGCGGAAGACGACCCGCTCGCCCTCCTCCGGCGCCGGCGAGATCTCCCTCTCGGGCGCCAGACGGACCTGAACGCGGTCGGCGCCGGGCAGGCGCCGGGTCTGGCGAAGGAACTCCACGTGATCCTCGTGGACGTTGGAGCCGTCCCAGGAGCTTGACAGTGCCATGGCGACGAGGTGGCGTGGAGAAGCGATGGCGTTGAGGAGGAGGCTGCGGCGGCAGCGAGAGTAAGGAGACGAGGGCTAGGAGGGACGGAGTGGGAGGGAGCGCGCGAACCTCTGTCGCTCCCTCTCCTCCCCCTACTTATAGGCTCACGTGACGGAGTCGAGGAGGCGGGGCGTGGGGAAGCGTGGGGGTCGATCGTGCCCACTTCCCACGCCCCATGATTACCGATCCTTAATGGCGAGGCGAAACTGCCTTGAGAAGGCGAGCGGCCCTGTGGGCCACGGGAGATCCGCGCCCGGACCGAGGCTCGCGAGTGGTGGGCCCGGGCCTGCGGCGGCATCCCATCGGGCGCGTGCGCTCGCAGAATCTTGCCGCCACGTGGCCGCAAGAGGGCCCGTGGTCAGCATGCAGGCCCCCTCTCCTCCCGCTTACGCGGGTTATCAGAAGTCGGCGTACGCCCGCGAAGCCGGCTCTCGGGGATAGGAAGCTGACCAAGCTTCTCGTCCCCTTGTTCACCTCGGAGCTCGATCAGCTTCGGGGACTACTGTCGGAGTAAATGTCCATGGGTAGCCTAGCCGGCTTCCCCTGGCACTTCTGCAAAAATTACGAGCCCGCCCGGCTCTCAAAAATCCAAGACACGGGGCCGCCTCCCCCCCCCCCCCCCCGCTGGCTGCAATCTAGGCCGGCTTTGGGAAGGCGGTCCGACTTCAACCTTCATGAGAGGGCCGACTCCAAGAAGCCGGCTACGAGAAAGCCGACTCCTTCAAGCCAGCTCCCCATAAAGTAGTCAAGACCGTACCCACAAAGTTTGCACCCACCTAACGGCGGTGCGACGGGGCATGGCTACAGAAGAGCCTGCCACCCCCGAATCCCGGAGCACGCCTGGCACAGTGCGCCGTACGAGGTAGGCATGACCCGTCCGGCGCAGCACTGTTGCCATGTTGACCCTGGCGTCGCCCACGACGGCCGCTAGCGAGGCCCACAGGCGGTGGGCCCCTTAGAGCAGGGAGACGGCCGAAGGCGGCCGCGCTTCCAACCAGCCGGCCTAAGACGGAGCCGGCTCCGCCAGCCGGCCCGCCGCTTCCCTCGAAGAGGACGCCCCATTAAGGAGACAAGACGCGGTAAGGCTACAGCGATCACCCGGTAGGCGGCGGTACTGTAGCCGCGCTTGCCACGATGAAGCTCACGTCAGCGAGATGAAGCCACAGTGACCAAGGAGTTGACAGCCGGCGGGCCCCAGCAGTCGGCGCAGAAGCCGGCGAGTGCAGTCACAGACGGCTGGGCCCGCGCCCAGCCGGATTACCATTGTACCCCCGGGGGTAGGCCTATATAAACCCCCCGGGGCACCCATGCAAAGGGTTCGACCCCCCGCTAGTTCTAGATACCACACAAGGAGGAGAAGCAGGCTAGCCGTGCCCTTTCTTCCTCCTCCTCCCCCAAAACAGCTCAAGGAGCGTTGCGTAGCTACTCGATTCATCTAGTGAGCATGCGGAGACCCCGCAGAGCAGCAGTAGGGGTGTTATCTCCTCGGAGAGCCCCGAAGCTGGGTAAGATCCGCCGGCGAGCATGTCTTCGCCTCATCCCGCTTCCAGGCACCGGCGACGTCTTACTGGTTCCCACAAAGATAAGCCACCCGTTGGCATATGTCGCACCTACCACCCGACAATGAGCATAGTTTTCATACCAATATTTAAGTATGTCAAAATTTTCAGATTCATGGAGAGTAATATCATACTTTTCAATCAAAGAAGCAACTTCATAAGCACCCTTAAAAGCAACAAATTCTTCAATTTGTTCGATATCATAGTAACTATAAACACCCTTTGCATAAGAAGATAAGATTTCTTTATCATTAAACTCACATAGGTAGGGGAGGTGTTTTTTAGGGTTCTTAGAGCAACAAGTAAGATCACAAATTTCACAAAGATTCCAAGCATAACATAGCAATCTGTTTATTTTGATCCCATAAGAGTCTCCCTTTTTCAGACAAACGGTGATGCACAAAATGAACATGCTCATCTAGAGATTTGCCATCAACTAGGCTAGTTGGGGTTTTAGCACGAGCGCATAAGGATCAAAGATGATCCAAGTAGAAAACTTTAAGTGGATCCATATCAATAGATTTTTAGCAAGCAAAGACGCAAGCGAAGAGAATGCACATGGAAACACAAAGAAAGATACATACGGGAAGAAGGCAAACGAAAAAATAGGGCGAATAAAACGGCAAGGGTGAAGTGGGGGAGTGGAAAACGAGAGGCAGATGGCAAATAATGTAATGCGGGAGATAAGGGTTTGTGATGGGTACTTGGTATGTTGACTTTTGCGTAGACTCCCCGGCAACGGCGCCAGAAATCCTTCTTGCTACCTCTTGAGCACTGCGTTGGTTTTCCCTTAAAGAGGAAAGGGTGATGTAGTAAAGCAGCGTAAGTATTTCCCTCAGTTTTTTAGAACCAAGGTATCAATCCAGTAGGAGGCCACGCACGAGTCCCTCGCACCTACACAAACAAATAAAATCCTCTCAACCAACGCAATAAAGGGGTTGTCAATCCCTTCACGGTCACTTACAAAAGTGAGAACTGATAGATATGATAAGATAATATTTTTGGTATTTTTATGATAAAGATGCAAAGTAAAGAAAGCAAAATAAACAGTGCTAGAAATAGCTTGTTGACGGGAGATTAATATGATGGAAAATAGACCCGGGGACCATAGGTTTCACTAGTGGCTTCTCTCGAGAGCATAAGTATTACGGTGGGTAAACAAATTACTGTTGAGCAATTGACAGAATTGAGCATAGTTATGAGAATATCTAGGTATGGTCATGTATATAGGCATCACGTCCGCGACAAGTAGACCGACTCCTGCCTGCATTTACTACTATTACTCCACACATCGACCGCTATCCAGCATGCATCTAGAGTATTAAGTTCAAAAGAACAGAGTAACACTTTAAGTAAGATGACATGATGTAGAGGGATAAACTCATGCAATATGATATAAACCCCATCTTTTTATCCTCGATGGAAACAATACAATACGTGCCTTGTCGCCCCTACTGTCACTAGGAAAGGACACCGCAAGATTGGACCCAAAGCTAAGCACTTCTCCCATTGCAAGAAAGATCAATCTAGTAGGACAAACCAAACTGATAATTCAAAGAGACTTGCAAAGATAACCAATCATACATAAAAGAATTCAGAGAAGATTCAAATATTGTTCATAGATAAACTTGATCATAAACCCACAATTCATCGGTCTCAACAAACACACTGCAAAAGAAGATTACATCGAATAGATCTCCACGAGAATCATGGAGGACTTTGTATTGAGATCCAAAGAGAGAGAAGAAGCCATCTAGCTAATAACTATGGACCCGAAGGTCTGAGTTAAACTACTCACACATCATCAGAGAGGCTATGGTGTTGATGTAGAAGCCCTCCGTGATCGATGTCCCCTCCGGCGGAGCTCCGGAAAAGGCCCCAAGATGGGATCTCACGGGTACAGAAGGTTGCAGCAGTGGAATTAGGTTTTTGGCTCCGTATCTGGTAGTTTGGGGGTACGTAGGTATATATAGGAGGAAGAAGTACGTCAGTGGAGCATCATGGGCCCCACGAGGGTGGAGGGCGCGCCTGGGGGGGTAGGCGCGCCCCCCTACCTCGTGCCTTCCTGGTAGCTTTCTTGACGTCGGGTCTAAGTCCTATGGATCACATTCGTTCCAAAAATCACGTTCCCGAAGGTTTCATTCCGTTTGGACTCTGTTTGATATTCTTTTTCTGCAAAACTCTAAAATAGGCAAAAAACAGCAATTCTGGGCTGGGCCTCCGGTTAATAGGTTAGTCCCAAAAATAATATAAAAGTGTATAATAAAGCCCAATAATGTCCAAAACAGAATATAATATAGCATGGAATAATCAAAAATTATAGATATGTTGGAGACGTATCAGGATGTGATCAAGGCCAAGCAGAACCTCTATGTGGACGTGCACTGGATTGACATGCATCACATGCGAGATGAGAGGCACCATGATTACTTTGGTGAGGCTCTGGACCTCGTGGAGCAGTTTGGCATTGAGCATGTGATCTCATTCATTTGGATTATGACCCTGAGATTGTGGCCCAGTTCTTTGCCACGGTCCACTTCCATGTTGATGAGGCACGGAGGATGACATGGATGATCAATGGACAGCGACTGACTGCTACATGGAAGGACTTCATGGATTTGCTTCAGGTTTCTGATGAGGGGCTCAACACACCCGTTGGTGTACGCCCTCATGCCAATCCCGAGTCAGCCAACAAGGACAAACTTCTACCCTACTATGTTGAGAAATCACTTCCCAGTGGCAAGAAGACATGGGTGCTGAACCCCTTCATCGACATCATGTATCGCATCTTCCGCAACTCTCTCTTTCCCCGCATTGGTGACAAGGACAAAGTGCATGCCTATCTTGTGGATATGATGCTCATCTGTGAGGAGGCTCGTCTCTCTCAGACTCAACCACTTGATGTCTCACGCATCATGTGGTGCGAGCTTCGGTTTGCGGTGTTCACCCGTAAGGTTCCCATCTATGGACCTTACCTGTTTCTGCTGATTTCGAGGACTTGGGAGAAGCTCCTTCCCAATGATGAGTTTCTTGCCCCTACCTGGATTCGTCATGACCCCATTCGGCTTCGTATCAAGCCCCAGTGGGCCAACACTACTACACGTGCTGAGGCAGCGGCTGCTCAGATGGATGTGGATGCAGATGAGGTTGAGGAGGAGGACGCTGATGAGGAAAACTCTGTTGGCTACTCGCCTTCATCTTCTGAGCCCTCTTGGGCTAAGAAGCTGAAGAACAAGATGAAGGCTCTGTTCTTCATGCAGGCCAAGGGGCAGTACCGGTCTCATGTTGCTCAGAAGGAGAGTCGCTGCCGCGATAAGCGGATCTTGAGGACGTTTGGTGAGCAGATTTCCAGCGGATCTGAGAGGGTCATCATGCCAGAGGCGGCCTGGATGGAAAAGCAGGGCTACAAAGTGGACTGACTCTGAGGAGGACCAGGAGGAGACCGTCCCAGCGGCCGAGTCTAACAAGGAGCGTGCGAGTGATTACTCCGCTTGAGCCATCACTTGTGTTGTAGGCGTCCTCTCTGCCTTTTTGGCGTTTCGATGCCAAAAGGGGAGAGAGTGTAGGATTTGCGAGTCGTGTTTGTTTCGTGTGTCATCTGCTTTTGTTCCGTTGAACCTCGTTTGCTTTGGTTTGGTTTGCGCTTATGAGACTTATCTACCATATGGTGTAAGACATATGCACTCTATCGTACCTTATTGAGCTTATGCTATCTTGTGCAATTTATATTATGCTCATATGTACAATCTTGCTTAGTGTTAGCCTTTTTGTTGCAAGATATGCCTTGTCTCTAAAATATAGGGGGAGTGTTGATCCTAGTATGTGCGCCGTCCAGTCCAACGCACACATCTAGATAGCACACATCTAGGGGGAGGTCATCTATATTTTAGAGGTATGGGGTTTGCCCATGTTCTATGTTATCTCCTTTTATGCAAATCCCGTATTGTCATCAATCCACCAAAAAGGGGGAGATTGTAAGGGCATATTTATCCCTTAGTTGTTTTGGTGATTGATGACAATGCTTTTGCGGACTAATGTGTGCATTGAGTATTTCAAACATTTCATCACTAGGCACAAGACGTTTTGGTGCCCCTCGAAGACTATTGAAGACGGCGTTTCTCTACGTTTCTTTTTGGTGGATTTGAGTCGTAGGAAAGCCGTACTATTAAGAGGGGGTCCGCTTTGGAAAGGTTTGGGTGGAATCATCACATACACATATTCTCCTTTGCACCGCCTTTCCTTTGGCACTTTGGAGCATCCTCCGTTTTTTCTCGTCTATGCAAATTGTCGTGTTAGGGTGAGCTTGGGCATGCGGTAGTACCGGGGCCAGGCGCGGTAGTACCGCAAGAGCCCACGGTAGTACCGCTCCTTTGGAGCTGTAGTACCGTGGCCCCAGGCCAGGCGCTACTGCGGGTGCAGTAGTAGGAGCGGATGTAAATTTTTACATCCGCGCCCTACGCGGTAGTACCGCGCCCAGTGCGCGGTAGTACCGTGCGTTCTGGTCTGGCTCAGCAGCCTGCGCGGTAGTAGGAGCAGATGTAATTTTTTACTCCGCACCCCGCGCGGTAGTACCGCCCCTGGCTCACGGTACTCCCATGTCGGATTTTTTCACTGACTCCAACTCAGCGGAAGTTGCCACAGATGTATTTTTATATGTCCGTGCCTTCTCAAAATCTGGAACATCCCTACCGCAAGGGGGAGCGGTAGTACGCGCTAGCGGTTCTACCACCCTCTGCTTCAGTGCATTTGGGTTGTCCTGGTTTGTGCTGCTCGGGCGGTAGTACCGCGGGGCCCTGCGGTAGTACCGCGGCCCTGGCGCAGTAGTACCATTCTACGCAGGCTGGGTTGGTGGATAATGGTTGGATTTGTTCTTCCACTATATAAGGGGTGTCTTCTTCTCCGAGTTGACTATCTCTTCCGTCCCCAAGCTTCATTGTTGCTCCAAGCTTCATTTTCGCCCGATCTCTCTCCCTAGCCAATCAAACTTGTTGATTTTCTAGGGATTGCTTGATAAGGCCCCGATCTACACTTCCATCAAGAGAAATTTGATTCCCCTCACTAATCCCTTGCGGATCTCGTTACTCTTGGGTGTTTGAGCACCCTAGACGGTTGAGGTCACCGCAAAGCCATATTCCATTGTGGTGAAGCTTCGTGGTGTCGCTGGGAGCCTCCAATTAAGTTGTGGAGGTCGCCCCAACCTTGTTTGTAAAGGTCCGATCGCCGCCTCCGGGGGCACCAATAGCGGAATCACGGCATCTCGCATTGTGTGAGGGTGTGAGAAGAATACGGTGGCCCTAGTGGCTTCTTGGGGAGCATTGTGCCTCCACACCACTCCAACAGAGACGTACTTCCTCTCAAAAGGAAGGAACTTCTGTAACACATCCTCGTATTCACCGGCTCCACTCTTGGTTATCTCGTGCCTTTACTTGTGCAAGCTTATTTGTGTTATATCCTTTGCTTGCTTGTGTACTTGTTCTTGTTGCATCATATAGGTTGCTCACCTATTTGCATATCTAGACAACCTACTTTGATGCAAATTTTAAATTGGTAAAGAAAAGTTAAAAATTGTTAGTTGCCTATTCACCCCCCCTCTAGTCAACTATATCGATCCTTTCAGCGAGCTATTGATCTATAGCATAGTTATGCAAATACGATCAGGACTAAGTTCATGATAAATTAAAGTTCAATTAATCATATTACTTAAGAACTCCCATTTAGATAGACATCCCTCTAGTCATATAAATGATCACGTGATCCAAATCAACTAAACCATGTCCGATCATCACGTGAGATGGAGTAGTTTTCAATGTTGAACATCACTATGTTGATCATATCTACTATATGATTCACGCTGGACCTTTCGGTCTCCAGTGTTCCGAGGCCATATCTGCATATGCTAGGCTCGTCAAGTTTAACCCGAGTATTCCGCGTGTGCAAAACTGGCTTGCACCCGTTGTATGTGAACGTAGAGCTTATCACACCCGATCATCACGTGGTGTCTCGGCACGACGAACTGTCGCAATGGTGCATACTCAGGGAGAACACTTATACCTTGAAAATTAGTGAGAGATCATCTTATAGTGCTACCGTCGTACTAAGCAAAATAAGATGCATAAAAGATAAACATCATATGGAATCAAAAAATATGTGACAATGATATGGCCATTATCATCTTGCGCCTTTGATCTCCATGTCCAAAGTACTTTCATGATCTCCATCGTCACCAGCATGACACCATGATCTCCATCGTCTTGATCTCTATCAATGTGTCGTCACATGGTCGTCTCGCCAACTATTGCTTTTGCAACTATTGCTACCGCATAGCGATAAAGTAAAGCAATTATATGGCGATTGCATCTTATGCAATAAAGAGACAACCATAAGGATTCTGCCAGTTGCCGATAACTTTAACAAAACATGATCATATCATACAACAATTTATATCTCATCATGTCTTGACCATATCACATCACAACATGCCCTGCAAAAACAAGTTAGACGTCCTCTACTTTGTTGTTGCAAGTTTTACGTGGCTGCTACGGGCTGAGCAAGAACCGTTCTTACCTACGCATCAAAAACCACAACGCGGTATAGTGATTGCTATTTGATCTTCAGAAAGAACCATGTTCATTGAATCCGATTCAACTAAAGTTGGAGAAACAGACACCCACTAGCTACCTATGTGTGAAGCACGTCGGTAGAACCAGTTTCGCGTAAGCGTACGCGTAATGTCGGTCTGAGCCGCTTCATCCAACAATGCCGCTGAATCAAGAATCAACTAGTGACGGCAAGCAATATGTATATACCCACGCCCACAACTACTTTGTGTTCTACTCGTGCATATAACATCTACGCATAAACCTGGCTCGGATGCCACTGTTGGGGAACGCAGTAATTTCAAAAAAATTCCTACGCACATGCAAGATCATGGTGATGCATAGCAACGAGAAGGGAGAGTGTTGTCCACGTACCCTCGTAGACCATAAGCGGAAGCGTTATGACAACGCGGTTGGTGTAGTCGTACGTCTTCACGATCGACCGATCCTAGCACTGAAGGTACGGCACCTCCACGATCTGCACACGTTTGGCTTGGTGACGTCCCACGAACTCACGATCCAGTAGAGTGTCGAGGGAGAGCTTTGTCAACACGACGGCGTGGTGACGGTGATGATGATGCTATCGGAACAGGGCTTTGCCTAAGCACCGTACGATATTACCGAGGTGGATTATGGTGGAGGGGGCACCGTACACGGCTAAGACATCAATGATCAACTTGTGTGTCTACGGGGTGCCCCCTGGACACGTATATAAAGGATGGAGGGAGGAGGAGGCCGACCCTCATAGGGCGCGCCCAAAGTGTGGAGTCCTACTAGGACTCCCTAGTCCTAGTAGGATTCCACCTCCCACATGGAATAGGAAAAAGGGAAGGGAGAAGGAGAAGGAAGGAGGGGGCGCCCCCTTTCCCTAGTCCAATTCAGACCAGTCCATGGGGAAGGGGCACGGCCACCCTTGAGACCTTTCTCTCCTTTCCCGTATGGCCCATTAAGGACCAATACGAATTCCCGTAACTCTCCGGTACTCCGAAAAATACCCGAATCACTCGGAACCTTCCTGATGTCCAAATATAGCCTTCCAATATATCGATCTTTACATCTCGACCATTTCGAGACTCCTCGGCATGTGCCCGATCTCATCCGGGACTCCGAACAAACTTCGGTCATCAAATCACATAACTCATAATACAAATCGTCACATAACGTTAAGCGTCTGGACCCTATGGGTTCGAGAACTATGTAGACATGACCGAGACACATCTCCGGTCAATAACCAATAGCGGAACCTGGATGCTCATATTGGCTCCTACATATTCTACGAAGAACTTTATCGGTCAAACCGCATAACAACATACGTTGTTCCCTTTGTCATCGGTATGTTACTTGCCCGAGATTCGATCATCGGTATCTCAATACCTAGTTCAATCTCGTTACCAGCAAGTCCCTTTACTCATTCCGTAATGCAACATCCCATAACTAACTCATTAGTCACACTGCTTGCAAGGCTTATAGTGATGTGCATTACCGAGAGGGCCCAGAGATACCTCTCCGATACACGGAGTGACAAATCATAATCTCGATCTATGCCAACTCAACATGATAGTCTACACGGAGGGAAATGGTTCCAAAGTCGATGTGATCGCCGTCGGCACGCTACCTCTACATCTACCTTCGGGGTTAGTTTTAGACCTAAATAATTGTTATTTGGTGCCAGCGTTGAGCATGAACAGTATATCTGGATCTTGTTACGAGTTGCAAGCGTACGGTCTTCATGATCTGGTAGCGCTTCACCGTCCAGAGCTATCGTCGCAGGAGAATTATAGGAAGGAGATTAGAACCACACCGGACTTCTAATTATGAGGATTAGGGAATCTAGGTCTAGCTCTAATGTATCAACTAGGACCAACTAGAACTAGACCTAGAGAACTAGAATAGGCTCCAAAACTTGTGTAGAGAAAATGTGCCAATACCTCATGTATATATAGGATAGAGGGGAGAGGAGGGGGTGCCACACAAGGGGGAAAATTCTCCCCCTTGCGCCGGCCTAGGGGAGGGGAATCATCCCCAATTCGGCCTCCCTCCCTCCTTTCCATGAGGAGAGGGGGCGCCTCCCCTGTTGGTCCTTTGTGGCCCAATTTTCTTTCCACTGTTTGGCATTTTAAGGCCCATTATTATTTAATTAAATACAAAAGCCTCTAACTATTATTAGAGCCTTTTATTATTAATTTAACATCTCTGAAAATATTTTTCACCTATATATTATTTATCGGTAATACCCGGTATTGTCCGATAAACTCTAAAACCCTTCCGGTGACCCCGAAACGCTTCATGTTCCTCTCAAAACTATTTCGAATATTAGGGAAACCATTTCACAAATATTTCCTCATTATTCTTCCCTACTAACACTCAGCAAATCTTGATTACCTTAAGCATACGACCCTGTAGATTCGGTAAATCATAGACATGAAAAAAACCCCTTTGTTCAATGACCGATAGCGGAACCGTGGACATCAACATCGATCCCTATAAATATACGAGTGAAACTCAAGTGAACCTTTGGTTATCATGCGCTATTCACTTTGCTTCACGATACTTTACAAAAATCCGAGGTGGGATAAATCGGTATCCTCTTGAGTCATATACATGCTCACTATACCCGTCTGTTGGGGAACGTTGCAGAAAACAAAAAAATTTCCTACGTTTCACCAAGATCAATCTATGGAGTCAACTAGCAACGAGAGGAGAGTGCATCTACATACCCTTGTAGATCGCGAGCAGAAGCATTCAAGAGAACGGGGATGATGGAGTCGTACTCGCGGTGATCCAAATCACCGATGACCAAGTGCCGAACAGACGGCACCTCCGCGTTCAACACACGTACAGAGCGGATGACGTCTCCTCCTTCTTGATACAGCAAGGGGGAAGGAGAGGTTGATGAAGATCCAGCAGCACGACGGCGTGGTGGTGGATGCAGCAGTGATCGCAGCAGGGCTTTGCCGAGCTTCTGCGAGAGGGAGAGGTGTAGCAGGGGAGAGGGAGGCGCCAAGACTTGAGGTGTGGCTGCCCTCCCTCCCCCCTTTTATATAGGCCCCCTGTGGGGGCACCGGCCCTAGGAGATGGGATCTCCTTGGGGGGCGGCGGCCAAGGGGGAGGCTTGCCCCCTAAGGCAAGTGGAGGCGCCCCCCACCCTAGGGTTTCCAACCCTAGGCGCAGGGGGGCCCAAGGGGGGGCGCACCAGCCCACTAGGGACTGGTTCCCTCCCCAATTCAGCCCACGGGGCCCTCCGGGATGGGTGGCCCCACCCGGTGGACCCCCGGGACCCATCTGGTGGTCCCGGTACAATACCGGTGACTCTGAATCCTTCCCGATGGCCGAAAATGCACTTCCTATATATAATTCTTCACCTCCGGACCATTCCAGAACTCCTCGTGACATCCGGGATCTCATCTGGGACTCCGAACAACTTTCGGGTTGCTGCATACTAATATCTCTACAACCCTAGCGTCACCGAACCTTAAGTGTGTAGACCCTACGGGTTCGGGAGACAAGCAGACATGACCGAGACGACTCTCCGGTCAATAACCAACAGCGGGATCTGGATACCCATGTTGGCTCCCACATGCTCCTCGATGATCTCAACGGATGAACCACGATGTCGAGGACTTGATCAATCCGTATACAATTCCCTTTGTCAATCGGTACGTTACTTGCCCGAGACTCGATCGTCGGTATCCCAATACCTTGTTCAGTCTCGTTACAGGCAAGTCACTTTACTCGTACCGTAATACATGATCCCGTGATCAACCACTTGATCACATTGAGCTCATTATGATGATGCATTACCGAGTGGGCCCAGAGATACCTCTCCGTCATATAGAGTGACAAATCCCAGTCTCGATTCGTGCCACCCAACAGACACTTTCGGAGACACCTGTAATGTACCTTTATAGTCACCTAGTTACGTTGTGACATTTGGCACACCCAAGGCACTCCTATGGTATCCGGGAGTTGCACAATCTCATGGTCTAAGGAAATGATACTTGACATTCAGAAAAGCTACAGCAAACGAACTACACGATCTTTGTGCTATGCTTAGGTTTGGGTCTTGTCCATCACATCATTCTCCTAATGATGTGATCCCATTATCAATGACATCCCCATGTCCATAGCCAGGAAACCGTGACTATCTGTTGATCAACGAGCTAGTCAACTAGAGGCTCACTAGGGACACATTGTGGTCTATGTATTCACACATGTATTGCGATTTCCGGATAATACAATTATAGCATGAATAATAGACAATTATCATGAACAAGGAAATATAATAATCATTTTATTATTGCCTCTAGGGCATATTTCCAACAGTCTCCCACTTGCACTAGAGTCAATCATCTAGTTACATTGTGATGAATCGAACACCCATGGAATTCTGGTGTTGATCATGTTTTGCTCTAGGGAGAGGTTTAGTCAACGGATTTGCTACATTCAGGTCTGTATGTACTTTACAAATCTCTATGTCTCCATTTTGAACACTTTCACGAATGGAGTTGAAGCGACGCTTGATATGCCTGGTCTTCCTGTGAAACCTGGGCTCCTTGGCAAGGGCAATAGCTCTAGTGTTGTCACAGAAGAGAGTCATCGGGCCCGACGCATTGGGTATGACTCCTAGGTCGGTAATGAACTCCTTCACCCAGACTGCTTCGTGTGCTGCCTCCGAGGCTGCCATGTACTCCACTTCACATGTAGATCCCGCCACAACGCTTCGCTTGCAACTGCACCAACTTACTGCCCCACCATTCAAAATATACACATATCCGGTTTGTGACTTAGAGTCATCCAGATCTGTGTCGAAGCTAGCATCGACGTAACCCTTTACGACGAGCTCTTCGTCACCTCCATAAACGAGAAACATTTCCTTGGTCCTTTTCAGGTACTTCAGGATATTTTTGACCGCTGTCCAGTGTTCCATACCGGGATTACTTTGGTACCTTCCTACCAAACTCACGGCAAGGTTTACATCAGGTCTGGTACACAGCATAAGATACATGATAGACCCTATGGCCGAGGCATAGGGGACGACACTCATCTTTTCTCTATCTTCTACCATGGTCGGGCATTGAGCCAAGCTCAATCTCGTACCTTGCAATACAGGCAAGAACCCCTTCTTTGACTGATCCATTTTGAACTTCTTCAATATCTTGTCAAGGTACGTACTCTGTGAAAGACCAATGAGGCGTCTCGATCTATCTCTATAGATCTTGATGCCTAATATATAAGCAGCTTCTCCAAGGTCCTTCATTGAAAAACACTTGTTCAAATAGGCCTTTATGCTTTCCAAGAATTCTATATCATTTCCCATCAACAGTATGTCATCCACATACAATATGAGAAATGCTACAGAGCTCCCACTCACTTTCTTGTAAATGCAGGCTTCTCCATAAGTCTGCATAAACCCAAACGCTTTGATCATCTCATCAAAGCGAATGTTCCAACTCCGAGATGCTTGCACCAGCCCATAAATCGAGCGTTGGAGCTTGCACACCTTGTCAGCATTCTTAGGATCGACAAAACCTTCCGGCTGCATCATATACAATTCTTCCTTAAGGAAACCATTAAGGAATGCCGTTTTGACGTCCATTTGCCATATCTCATAATCATAGAATGCGGCAATTGCTAACATGATTCAGACAGACTTCAGCTTCGCTACGGGTGAGAAAGTCTCATCGTAGTCAACCCCTTGAACTTGTCGATAACCCTTAGCGACAAGACGAGCTTTATAGATGGTCCCATTACCATCCGCGTCTGTCTTCTTCTTAAAGATCCATTTATTTTCTATGGCTCGCCGATCAACGGGCAAGTCAGTCAAAGTCCACACTTCATTTTCATACATGGATCCTATCTCGGATTTCATGGCTTCCAGCCATTTGTCGGAATCCGGGCCCGCCATCGCTTCTTCATAGTTCGAAGGTTCACCGTTGTCTAACAACATGATTTCCAAGACAGGGTTGCCGTACCACTCTGGTGCGGAACGTGTCCTTGTGGACCTACGAAGTTCAGTAGCAACTTGATCTGAAGTTTCATGATCATCATCATCAACTTCCTCTCTAGTCGGTGCAGGCACCTCAGGAACATTTTCTTGAGTTGCGCCACTTACCGGTTCAAGAGGTAATACTTCATCAAGTTCTACCTTCCTCCCACTTATTTCTTTTGAGAGAAACTCTTTCTCTAGAAAGGACCCATTCTTGGCAACAAAGATCTTGCCTTCGGATCTGAGGTAGAAGGTATACCCAACAGTTTCTTTAGGGTATCCTATGAAGATGCATTTTTCCGACTTGGGTTCGAGCTTTTCAGGTTGAAGTTTCTTGACATAAGCATCGCATCCCCAAACTTTTAGAAACGATAGCTTAGGTTTCTTCCCAAACCATAATTCATACGGTGTCGTCTCAACGGATTTCGACGGAGCCCTACTTAAAGTGAATGCGGTAGTCTCTAAAGCATAGCCCCAAAATGATAGCGGTAAATCGGTAAGAGACATCATAGATCGCACCATATCTAATAGAGTGCGATTACGACGTTCGGACACACCATTACGCTGAGGTGTTCCAGGCGGCGTGAGTTGTGAAACTATTCCACATTTTCTTAAGTGTGTGCCAAATTCGTGACTCAAGTATTCCCCCCGACGATCTGATCGCAAGAACTTGATTTTCCTGTCACGTTGATTCTCAACCTCACTCTGAAATTCCTTGAACTTTTCAAAGGTCTCAGACTTGTGTTTCATTAAGTAGACATACCCATATCTACTCAAGTCATCAATGAGGGTGAGAACATAACGATAGCCACCGCAAGCCTCAACACTCATTGGACCGCACACATCAGTATGTATGATTTCCAATAAGTTGGTTGCTCGCTCCATTGTTCCTGAGAATGGAGTCTTGGTCATTTTACCCATGAGGAATGGTTCGCACGTGTCAAATGATTCGTAATCAAGAGACTCTAAAAGTCCATCTGCATGGAGCTTCTTCATGCGTTTGACACCTATGTGACCAAGGCGGTAGTGCCACAAGTATGTGGGACTATCATTATCAACCTTACATCTTTTGGTATTCACACTATGAATATGTGTAGCATTATGCTCGAGATTCATTAAGAATAAACCATTCACCATCGGAGCATGACCATAAAACATATCTCTCATATAAATAGAACAACCATTATTCTTGGATTTAAATGAGTAGCCATCTCGTGTTAAACGAGATCCTGATACAATGTTCATGCTCAAAGCTGGCACTAAATAACAATTATTGAGGTTTAAAACTAATCCCGTAGGTAAATGTAGAGGTAGCGTGCCGAACACGATCACATCGACCTTGGAACCATTCCCGACGCGCATCATCACCTCGTCCTTCACCATTCTCCGCTTATTCCGCAGCTCCTACTTTGAGTTACAAATGTGAGCAACCGCACCGGTATCAAATACCTAGGAGCTACTACGAGTACTGATAAGGTACACATCAATTACATGTATATCCGGCCTTCTTGTCCGCTAAGTATTTGGGGCAGTTCCGCTTCCAGTGACCACTTCCCTTGCAATAAAAGCACTCAGTCTCGGGCTTGGGTCCATTCTTTGGCTTCTTCCCGGCAGCTTGCTTACCAGGCGCGGCAACTCCCTTGCCGTCCTTCTTGAAGTTCTTCTTACCCTTGCCTTTCTTGAACTTAGTGGTTTTATTCACCATCAACACTTGATGTTCCTTTTTGACTTCTACCTCTACTGATTTCAGCATTGCAAATACTTCAGGAATGGTCTTTTTCATCCCCTGCATATTGAAGTTCATCACAAAGCTCTTGTAGCTTGGTGGAAGCGACTGAAGGATTCTGTCAATGACCGCGTCATCCGGGAGATTAACTCCCAGCTGAGTCAAGCGGTTATGCAACCCAGACATTTTGAGTATGTGCTCACTGACATAACTATTTTCCTCCATCTTACAGCTGAAGAACTTGTCGGAGACTTCATATCTCTCGACCTGGGCATGAGCTTGGAAAACCATTTTCAGCTCTTCGAACATCTCATATGCTCCGTGTCGCTCAAAACGCTTTTGGAGCCCTGGTTCTAAGCTGTAAAGTATGCCGCACTGAACGAGGGAGTAATCATCAGCACGTGTCTGCCAAGCGTTCATAACGTCTTGGTTTTGTGGGACGGGTGCGTCACCTAGCGGTGCTTCTAGGACATAATCTTTTTTGGCAGCTATGAGGATGATCCTCAGGTTCCGTACCCAGTCCGTATAGTTGCTGCCATCGTCTTTCGGCTTGGTTTTCTCTAGGAACGCGTTGAAGTTGAGGACAATGTTGGCCATTTGATCTACAAGACATATTGTAAAGATTTTAGACTAAGTTCATGATAATTAAGTTCATCTAATCAAATTATTCAATGAACTCCCACTTAGATAGACATCCCTCCAGTCATCTAAATATAACATGATCCGAGTAGACTAGGCCGTGTCTGATCATCACGTGAGACGGACTAGTCAACATCGGTGAACATCTTCATGTTGATCGTATCTTCTATACGACTCATGCTCGACCTTTCAGTCTTCTGTGTTCCGAGGCCATGTCTATACATGCTAGGCTCGTCAAGTCAACCTAAGTGTATTGCGTGTGTAAACCTATCTTACACCCGTTGTATGTGAACGTTGGAATCTATCACACCCGATCATCACGTGGTGCTTCGAAACAACGAACTGTCGCAACGGCGCACAGTTAGGGGGAACACTTTCTAGAAATTATTATGAGGGATCATCTTATTTACTACCATCGTTCTAAGTAAACAAGATGCAAAAACATGATAAACATCACGTGCAATCAAATAATAGTGACATGATATGGCCAATATCATATAGCTCATTTGATCTCCATCTTGGGGCTCCATGATCATCTTGTCACCGGCATGACACCATGATCTCCATCATCGTGTCTCCATGAAGTTGCTCGCCAACTATTACTTCTACTACTATGGCTAACACGTTTAGCAATAAAGTAAAGTAATTTACATGGCGTTTCTCAATGACACGTAGGTCATACAAAAAATAAAGACAACTCCTATGGCTCCTGCCGGTTGTCATACTCATCGACATGCAAGTCGTGATTCCTATTACAAGAACATGATCAATCTCATACATCACATATATCATTCATCATTCATCACAACCTTTGGCCATATCACATCACAAAACACTTGCTGCAAAAACAAGTTAGACGTCCTCTAATTGTTGTTGCAAGTTTTTACGTGGCTGCTATAGGTTTCTAGCAAGAACGTTTCTTACCTACGCCAAAACCACAACGTGAATTGCCAATTTCTATTTACCCTTCATAAGGACCCTGTTCATCGAATCCGATCCGACTAAAGTGGGAGAGACAGACACCCGCCAGCCACCTTATGCAACTAGTGCATGTCAGTCGGTGGAACCGGTCTCACGTAAGCGTACGTGTAAGGTTGGTCCGGCCCGCTTCATCCCACGATGCCGCCGAATCAAGATAAGACTAGTAACGGCAAGCAAATTGACAATATCGACGCCCACAACTACTTTGTGTTCTACTCGTGCATAGTAACTACGCATAGACCTAGCTCATGATGCCACTGTTGGGAAACGTTGCAGAAAACAAAAAAAATTCCTACGTTTCACCAAGATCAATCTATGGAGTCAACTAGCAACGAGAGGAGAGTGCATCTACATACCCTTGTAGATCGCGAGTGGAAGCGTTCAAGAGAACGAGGATGATGGAGTCGTACTCGCCGTGATCCAAATCACCGATGACCAAGTGCCGAACGGACGGCACCTCCACGTTCAACACACGTACGGAGCGGATGACGTCTCCTCCTTCTTGATCCAGCAAGGGGGAGGGAGAGGTTGATGAAGATCCAGCAGCACGACGGCGTGGTGGTGGATGTAGCAGTGATCGCAGCAGGGCTTCGCCGAGCTTCTGCGAGAGGGAAAGGTGTAGCAGGGAAGAGGGAGGCGCCAAGACTTGAGGTGTGGCTGCCCTCCCTCCCCCCTTTTATATAGGCCCCCTGGGGGGGCGCCGGCCCTAGGTGATGGGATCTCCTTGGGGGGCGGCGGCCAAGGGGGAGGCTTGCCCCCCAAGGCAAGTGGAGGCGCCCCCACCCTAGGGTTTCCAACCCTAGGCGCAGGGGGGGCCAAGGGGGGGCGCACCAGCCCACTAGGGACTGGTTCCCTCCCCACTTCAGCCCACGGGGCCCTCCGGGATGGGTGGCCCCACCCGGTGGACCCCCGGGACCCATCCGGTGGTCCCGGTACAATACCGGTGACTCCGAATCCTTCCCGATGGCCGAAACTGCACTTCCTATATATAATTCTTCACCTCCGGACCATTCCGGAACTCCTCGTGACGTCCGGGATCTCATCCGGGACTCCAAACAACTTTCGGGTTGCTGCATACTAATATCTCTACAACACTAGCGTCACCGAACCTTAAGTGTGTAGACCCTACGGGTTTGGGAGACAAGCAGACATGACCGAGACGACTCTCCGGTCAATAACCAACAGCGGGATCTGGATACCCATGTTGGATCCCACATGCTCCTCGATGATCTCATCGGATGAACCACGATGTCGAGGACTTGATCAATCCGTATACAATTCCCTTTGTCAATCGGTACGTTACTTGCCCGAGACTCGATCGTCGGTATCCCAATACCTTGTTCAGTCTCGTTACCGGCAAGTCACTTTACTCGTACCATAATGCATGATCCCGTGAATAACCACTTGATCACATTGAGCTCATTATGATGATGCATTACCGAGTGGGCCCAGAGATACCTCTCCGTCATACGGAGTGACAAATCCCAGTCTCGATTCGTGCCAACCCAACAGACACTTTCGGAGACACCTGTAATGTACCTTTATAGTCACCCAGTTACGTTGTGACGTTTGGCACACCCAAGGCACTCCTATGGTATTCGGGAGTTGCACAATCTCATGGTCTAAGGAAATGATACTTGACATTCAGAAAAGCTACAGCAAACGAACTACACGATCTTTGTGCTATGCTTAGGTTTGGGTCTTGTCCATCACATCATTCTCCTAATGATGTGATCCCGTTATCAATGACATCCCCATGTCCATAGCCAGGAAACCATGACTATCTGTTGGTCAACGAGCTAGTCAACTAGAGGCTCACCAGGGACACAATGTGGTCTATGTATTCACACATGTATTACGATTTTCGGATAATACAATTATAGCATGAATAATAGACAATTATCATGAATAAGGAAATATAATAATCATTTTATTATTGCCTCTAGGGCATATTTCCAACACGGTCTCCTCGTTACCGGTTTTGTTCTTCTTTCTCGTTGACATGTTCCGGCATCCCTGTGACATAGTCACCTGTGTTTGGCCAGACGATGATGGATGTCGCCACACCAAGAGGGCCATAAGAATATCTCTCCATCGTCGGAGGAGCAAATTCCATTCTCGAGCTATCTAGTCCCTTGTCAAACTTTCCGATAAACATGTAAGTTATCGTTATGATCACCGCATTATAGATGACGTCTGAGCAACCCCAAAGCTCATTATACAGTAAGAAGTAACTACGATACTTTCATGGTCTAAGGAATTAAATCACACGTTAACAGTTTGTGTTATAACAGTAGACTTATGACGATATTATCTCAAAGTATAACAAAAAAGTTTAAGTTGATTCAATATGATCGCTCTTCTAACGTCGTACTCTTAATGTTGTTTTAGGACCATCATTACACTTAACAATATTCTAAGATCCGAAAAACGTGATCACCAACAACACTTAAGATAGTCTTAGGGGCGAGACTAGAAACCTTACTTTACCGTTTATTATTCCACACATGCATATGTGTTTTTCACTGAATGGCATATTCCAGGATCATGGTAGTTATATGTAGCATAGAATAAAAACTCTTAATTATGAACATAAAAATATAACAATATAATATTACTGACTTTAGGGCATATTTCTCATACGAGGTGAAGGCCGATGCAGAGTAGCCGGAGGAGCCGGAGCTGCGGCTACCGCCCATGTACCCGGAACCGGCACAGAGATAACGGACATCTTCGACAAGGATTATGGTAGTATAGGTTGATCTACATATGATTTTCTTGTTTGCACGCTTTGTATAGATTTAAGATTTCAAATATGAAGTATCCGACACATAAATAAATTTAACGTGTGACGGAAAAGCTTTTAAGGATCAGGTTTACAAGTGACCAAGTCCGGCCGTAAATGCTCTAATTATTGGGGAAAAGTTGGGATCCACGGTAGCCCGGACCGACACTTCTTGCTCTCCCACTAAACCCGGGTGGCTGCTCCAGCTCCACATGGGCAATCATGAAATGGAATATAGTGGCGGCACCATACAAATCCTGTTTCAGAATCCAACATTTAACTGCACGGAACAGAATCTCTATCGAAGTCACTGGCAGTTTTATATTATTTCGAGATTCTTCTGCAGGAACCATGTCATTTTCTTGCGGTGCTTCAAAAGGAGCTATGTGGCCATCTCATGCAAGAAGATCAACTAAATGGTATGGGAAAGTATCTAGTGCTCCCAGGTTTAGGGTGCTCCCGGTGTTCCGATGCGAGAAATATTTTTTAAAATGCTCAAAAAATTCTGAAAAAAAATGCAGCATCGACAGAACGTCGATGTATCTCGAGCGATGTTTCGAATTTTGATTTGAAATTTTGTGACAAGAGACATCGATGTTCCGTCGATTTGCTGCATTTTTTTCAGAATTTTTTGAACATCTTAAAAATGTTTTTCGGATATTTGAAGCACCGGGAGCACCTCAAACCTGGGAGCACTATATACTTTCCCGGTACGGTACTCCCTCCATTCCAAATAAGTGTTCTGGTTTTAGTTCAACATTTCTTTTAAAGGAAGGATAAACACCCCGGTCTCTGCATCTTCTGATGCAGAATCATATTTTATTGAAGTTGATTGATGCAATGTTATTAAGGTTGATGCAAGGCATCGAGGTCAAAATGTTAAGAACCATAGTGGGTTTTGATCAGTAAGTCAGATGCTCCACATTATCACAATAATATGCATCATATCCAACCACTTTACGCAATACATTTTGTTACTTATACCACCTGATGAATGAAGAAATGATGCTTTAATAGCCTCCTATCTCATCTCTCTTTAATCGACTGCCATGAATCCCAACAAAATGGATGGAGATATACATATATGCTGCTATATGGAGCTATACCTTATCTCTTCCAATATGGTGTGCTATTTTCATACTCTAGAGGCACAACTGGCCAAGCGACTAGGTAGGTAGATGATCAGGAAGATTGTATGATAGGTTGATCCGCGAATTCGCCATGCAACCAACCTTTGGCAATGTGCTCATATGCGGCTTCAGTCAAGTGAATGCCGTCCCAGCTCCAATGTGTCTTTGGATCAGGACACAGCGTAGCACCAGGCTCGCCGCACTTGGCTGTCAGATTGAAGTTGTAAGGGCCCTTCCCGGGAGCGCCGCAGCATGCTCTAGGCGGCTGCTTGTGAAATCCTGCATCAAGAGCTGAAATGTTAGGTCCCTGCTTGGCAGAAAATCTCCTTGGTTGCTTTCTGCGAACAGATGTATATCATGTTTATACAAACGATAGACACATCTTTGCCCCTTATCATGTACTCCCTCGGTTCATAAACATAAGATGTTTTGGGTATTTCAACATGGACTACATACACTGAAATGAGCGAACAAACACACTAAAATGTGTCTATATACATCCGATTCAGAAAAAAGTTAGAACATCTTATGCTTGTGATACGAGGCGGTAGTCAAGACTCAAGACAAACATGCCGGAATAATTAAATGACTACCATTCTGCTAATGTGCCAGTGAAACAGAGATGATGGGTCATGGCTCTCGTGTGTCCTTAAAGCGATCAGTAAATGGAAATTTCTTCCTCTGACACAAATGTGTCACCTGTATGAGCCTTTGTTTCTTATTTGTTCAGAATGATGTCTAAAGTACAGTACATGTTCATTTTTCTACAACGGGAATAAACAATAAGTATGAACAGAAATAATAAACATAAATATATATATGGGCATAAGATCGGTTCAGCTAACTGGGCAAATTTCTGGTGTTTGTATTTCACTGTCTAGTGGTAAGGACTTGAATATAAGTTTGTTATTCGGAAATCTTACCATTGCAACACTTACTACCAGGTAGGAAGATGATGCTCTACATGATTCTCATAATAAAATGCCCAATTTAGCAATATCCTAATGCAGAAGTAATTTCTGCTTGAGAACTCGCAATTTTTTGTTTCAATATGGCATGATACACTAATACACACATTGCTTTGATGTACTAATACACACATTGCTTTGATGTTCTATAGATATGCCTTTACAGCTCCTTAAGATTTCTTTTCGATACGAGATAAGGATTTTCTCTTGCAGGCAGATCTAAACTTCACAGTTAGCCGTCGAGATGATTGTACTTATGCTGTGGACAATTTTATATGGGCTGAACACGAATACAAGATATAAATTCTTATATAGTTTTGATAACTTAAAGGGCAGGGGCAAGTTTTTAGCTGCCAATGTTGTATGGCGACAAGAATCCACAAAACAAGGATTTACTGCAACAGTTGTGCCACAGCCTATGAAAACATGCACAACTAAGGCATGAGAGCTAATAGGTCCATTTCCCAATATCAGAAGAAAAAAAACAATGTGAAATCTCCATAGAAGTATACTCCGTACTTTTTGGTTAATGGAAGATTACTCCTGGTATCTGCATCACTGACAAAATTTGTAGTATTCTGGATGTAGATACTAGATACTCCATATGCTAGAGTATGACATTCCATATGATTATAACAAAATTTGTATACTTATGGTATGTCACATCTTAAACACACAGAAGATAAATGGCACTCTGTAAGACACTGAAAAACCCTACACCTAGATCTGAATTTTTTATCAGTAACGTTTATTGCATCTCACAAGTACATAGTTTGACAGCTGACTAGGAAACTAAGTCAAATTAGGTATGTTAAGAAATGTTAAATTTCTATCTCAAATTTAGAACTAAGAGAGCAAATATTTAGTAATATAATATCAGACTCCACAAGTTTTCCAGTGCTAAACCAATCACATTAACATATTTAATTATTTATAGGTGACAACCTAGTTACAGCACAAGATAAAGAACTTGGAAACTCACCAAACTTTTCAGGCTGAAGCAAGAACTGGATAACTGGTGTAAAGTAATCCCCATATATGATCCTGACGCCAGGGTGCTTGGCACGAAGCTTCTCCAGCGCACGCTTGAGCATCGCATTGTGCACCCATGAAAATGTGTTGAATCGCTTGAGGCAGCCGGTACGCGGACCGTACCCCTCTTTAGGATCAACATACATGCTCAGGTACACTGGAAAGCACCCAGACGGCATCACTCCAGGCACAATTAAATCCTTTGCCCCCTCGGCAATCAATTGCTGCAGCACGCACAAGGAATTAGAACAAAGCTACTGCACACAGCATGCTGGAACACTGCAAGGACGCAAATGCTCACCTCGACACCATCTGAGATGCCCTGAACGACATGGGGTATCAGGTTGTAGGCCTCGCTGAGATCCTTCCCGGCAAAGAGCGGCGCGTTGTAGTCATTTCCGGCCAATTCACCCACGACGAACAGGGACTTGGCAAAGAAATCCTTGCACTCTTCAGATACAAGAAAACAGGAACACCCAATTCAGATAAAATGCAGACATCAACGTCAATGAAATGGAGATATAATATGAATGTGAATAAAGAATAATTTATTTTGTTTCTTGTACTATAGAGTACTACCTTGGGTGGAGTTACAAAAGGAGGGCTTGAGGTCGCGTAGCCACTGGATTTGGGTGAAGAGTGACCCGGAGTTCCAGACGCTCTTCCCGAGCCCCCGCTTCTCGAAGAACTCCGTGTCGAGCGCCGTGGCGCCGGTGATGGCGAAGTTGGCGCCCTGCGCGAAGCTGGCGTTCTTGGCCTTGGACGGGGGCAGCAGCGGCAGCCCGAACTCTTGCGCTGCGGGCACCAGGGAAGCCAAATCAGTCGAATCTCGAACCGAGGACGCGACCAAGACATGACTCAAAAGGACCAATCTGCGAATTACCGATGAAATCGATGACGAGGCGGCCGTCGGAGCAGCGGCCGGTGGGGTACCCGAAGTAGGACTGGCCGTAGGGCGGCCGCGCCGTGGCGAGGTAGTCCGGGATGCCCTCGGTCACCAGGTTGCCGGCGTCCACCAGGGAGTCCCCAAAATTGAACACCGCGTTGTACTTCCCGGCCTCCGCCGCCACGAGAAGCTGCAGCACCGCCGCAAGAACCGCCCTCCAGCCCACTCCTCCCCGCCTCGCCGTCGCCATTGCCCGCCTATCCCCCGTGGTCCGGCCAGGAAACCGTGGGCGAGGAGAACAAAAAAGAGTAGGGGAGAAAGAAGACGAAGAAGGAGGAGAAGCCTCGGCTGGCCGCGGTTACTAGTAGCTTCCCGGTGGGGAAACGCGCCGCTTGTCTGCTTCTTCCCGTGTGGGGGAGCGAAGGTGGAGTCCCGCGTCGGGAGTTTCGTCTCTTGTGGCGGTGCGCCGGTGGAACCAGATCCTGGCTACAGCTCCCGTTTTATTCCGCTCCCAGCCGCGGCGCCGTGACGTGATGGGCCGGCGCCTGGTCCGGGGACGGATGGCCGTCCCCTTTGCTGGGGTGGCGAGCTTGATTTGGCTTGGGGTGGCGCATTGACTGATGGCCACCGTAGTGGCGGTATTGAATGCGTGCCTTCGTGGGACACCGGGACGGCACGCGGAGGGCCGTGGGGAGGAGTGGCACCACCGCACCAGCGGTGGTAAGTGGCCGCTGAATCGTGGCTAGGCACCCTGGCAACGTGTTCGGGTTGCCGGCACAAATCAACCTGGGCGATGCTTCGTCCTACGATGCCAGTTTTAGCCAGCTTTTTAGAACTTCTTCTTTGGCTGAATGAGGCGGTTAACGGTTTCTTTGGTGGTCGTTTACTATCCCAGGGCTCACGTGCTTCACTCTCGGTGTCTTTCCACCTACAAAGCGACAGAGCTAGAGGCCAACACACACACACAGAAAATATATTCGTGTGAATAGGTTGACCAAAACAGGAAAACGCAAAGGAACAAACGCAAGGCGTGCAGCACGTAGCAAGACATGCACAGCACATCTTTGGGATAAGCTGCAACGCTTTTTGGACAATCGCGTTGAACCTGCACACCACGCCTTGGAGATGAGCCACGCTGTTTTTGGGCAATTGCATTGAACAGAAACCCCGAAAGCCATTACCAATCCTATATTCAGACGTGACAGGAATGGCCACGCACAAACGAAAAGAGGATCAAACATCAAGAAAGGCGAGCCATATCGCACGACACACGGAGAATGAACAAATCGTCGCGAGCACACACAAAGACATAACTGAAGGCAAATTTTAACATGCTCCCTCTTATCTTTTTTTTATATAAGCTAAGAAGGTAAGAGTTAATCAAACCGCTAATCGGTGAAATCAACGGCTCATATTTATTATATACTTTTACCTTTCATGCGAAAAAAGGGGTAAAAAGGAGAATGTTAAAACTGCTCCTGGCTGAAAGGTAGCAACAAGAAGTGAGATAATAGAGAGTGAACAAAGATACCACCATGGGGCCAAGCACTGAGAGAGAAAGTTGCCACATTTTTTTTGAAGGAAAAGTTGCCACATTTCTACGTGCATGGACTAGGACATGACCATGAGTACAATGACAACTATCCATCGATGTGACTCTACCACACAAGCAAAACATTTGCACAAAACAACATATCCTAGAGGGGATTCGAAAATCCTAGAGAACACAAGATGACCTGATAATGCCCTCTATAGAATATGCTCATACCAACAACTCGGAACCACGCTGGCCTAATCAACTCAAACGATGTCCATCAAGCCACAAATAAAATAGTGGATAGCGAGAGCTGGGCAGTACCCTAGTGGAAATGTTGCAATGGCGCATCCTCGCAGACCAGGGGTCGTCTCCCGTCGGGAGTGAATTTCCGCAATCTCACCCGGGCCGGGTGGACTCTATATATATAGAAAGAATTTCCTGCCCCTCGGTCCAATGGATAATTTCCCCAATCTAAATAGGAAACAACTGCGATGGAAGGAAGAACAAAGAAGAAGAAACACACCAAGTTAAAGAACCGACGAGAAGAATGCAGCGTGGAGCACAATAAAACCTATGTAATGTGGCGACACCCTTTAAGCCCCCAAATCGACGTGCAAGCCTCCAGGTGCTACCACAGAGCATCAAGAAGCATAGTCAGCTCCCTATGTGCAACTCCCACCATGGCAATTCTGTTGGATTTTACTAGTAGGCCTTTGGCCTAAATTCCATCTAAAATATGAAATTCTCATGGTCCATTCATACATAGCTGTGTGTAGTGTAAGTGAGACTAGCGTTTAGTCCCATACTGCTAGGTGAGAGTGAGTTGCACCACTTTATAAGGTGAACTCTTTTAGCACTTGTATGAGCATGAGAAGAGGAGACCTACACGCGTGCTCCTCCTCCTCGCTCGCCTCGCCACGCCATGCCTTGCCTTGCCTCGTCACGACGCGTTGCGTCGGGTTTCAGGAATGAGCCGAGCCGATGACAAAGCTACGAATGTTGTCTATATTTTTTCTACTCGGAAAAATTAATGTGTCATTAATTATTAATTAACGGACGCGCTAATTACTCAGCCATTTTCGATTCTTTCGAATCGTGGGGTTGTCACTGACTTGGAAGTAGGGTTTACTCCCCTGACCTATCTGACCCGCACTACATAGATAGGCAAACGTCTACCCTAGCCGTCGCCACAACATATGTTTCACACCGTTCCAGAAAATTGCGCTGCCATGCAAGTCTTCTCCATCCCTTCTTCTGGCATGCACCGCGAAAAGGGACAGCAAGCCTCCGAAACCCCTCCCTCGTGATCCTGTACGGGAGGGGAGATCATGTTTTTGGGGAGCACACTCGCGTGACTGCTGACAGCGACGACTTCACCAGCGACAACTTCTTCCCCGACCTCAGCAACCTCTTCATCAACAACATGGGCGACAACATCAACGCCGATGGTCCTGCTCCCGCTGCACCGGATGTGATTATGTCCTCCTTATTTGAGATCATACTGGAATTACTATTTATAGTCTGTGCCTTAGATTTGATCTGTTCATCTACTTTGCTAGTCTGCATGATTAGTTCATTCCTTGCTATTATCGTCATGATTTATTTACTGTTTATCCAGATTAAGTCTCTTAGCAATTTGCTCATATATTCAAAAAATCCTCTCTCTCTCCCTTCCTCCTTCCCACTCCTTTTTTGAGGGGTAAAAGCATGTTTTATTCATCATAAACCACGAGAGTGGGATGGAGTTTACATTTTGCGGCTGGCCAAACCACACATGACGCCCATGAGCTAAAGAGAGAGAAAATTTTGCTAATCTATGTGCCTCAAAATTCGAGTCACGACCTTAAAAAAGAGAGCAAGTAAACGGTGTAGTCTGGGTTTTGATCTCCTTGATGATAGCTCCTCCTTTGCCTTGGTTGTTCTGCAAAATATCATCTACAACCTGTTTAGAGTCACACGCTACCACAAACTGGTTTACGTGTAGATCTTCTGCTAGGCAGAGAGCCTCCCTACACGCTGTAGTTTCCATGAGTGATGGATCATCCATTCCATCAATAACCAAAGATGAGCTACCCATGAAATTTCCTCGGTGGTCCCTGCATATTGCTGCAGCTGATCCTTTCCTTCCAAACCTGATTCCTGCATCAACATGAATCTTGCAGAAGTTAGTGAAGCAAATATGCCCTAGAGGCAATAATAAAGTTATTATTTATTTCCTTATATCATGATAAATGTTTATTTTCATGCTAGAATTGTATTAACCGGAAACATGATGCATGTGTGAATACATAGACAAACAGAGTGTCACTAGTATGCCTATACTTGACTAGCTCGTTGATCAAAGATGGTTATGTTTCCTAGCCATAGACATGAGTTGTCATTTGATTAACGGGATCACATCATTAGGAGAATGATGTGATTGACTTGACCCATTCTGTTAGCTTAGCACTTGATCGTTTAGTATATTGCTATTGCTTTCTTCATGACTTATACACGTTCCTATGACTATGAGATTATGCAACTCCCGTTTACCGGAGGAACACTTTGTGTGCTACCAAACGTCACAACGTAACTGGGTGATTATAAAGGTGTTCTATAGGTGCCTCCGAAGGTACTTGTTGAGTTGGCGTATTTCGAGATTAGGATTTGTCACTCCGATTGTCGGAGAGGTATCTCTGGGCCCACTCGGTAATGCACATCACTATAAGCCTTGCAAGCATTGTAACTAATGAGTTAGTTGCAGGATGATGTATTATGGAACGAGTAAAGAGACTTGCTGGTAACGAGATTGAACTAGGTATTGAGATACCGGCAATCGAATCTCGGGCAAGTAACATACTGATGACAAAGGGAACAATGTATGTTGTTATGCGGTTTGACCGATAAAGATCTTCGTAGAATATGTGGGAGCCAATATGAACATCCAGGTTCCGCTATTGGTTATTGACCGGAGACGTGTCTTGGTCATGTCTACATAGTTCTCGAACCCGTAGGGTCCGCATGCTTAAAGTTCGATGACGATATGTATTATGAGTTTTTGTGTATTGATGTACCCAAGGTAGTTCGGAGTCCCGGATATGATCACTGACATGATGAGGAGTCTCGAAATGGTCGAGACGTAAAGATCGATATATTGGACGACTATGTTCGGACATCGAAAAGGTTCTGGAAGGTTTCGGACATATACCGGAGTACCGGGGGGTTACCGGAACCCCCCCCCCCCCGGGCTTAATGGGCCTACATGGGCCTTAGTAGAAATATAGGGAAGCAAGGGAAGTGTGGGGCGCGCTCCCCCAAGGCCCAAACCGAATTTGTTTAGGGCAAAGGGGGCCGGCCCCCTCTTTCCTTCTCCTCCTCTACCTTTCCTTCCCCCTCTCCTACTCCTACTAGGAAAAGGAGGAGTCCTATTACTAGTGGGAGTAGGACTCCCCCTTGGCGCGCCTCTCCCTGGCCAACCGCCTCCTCCCCCTTTCTCCTTTATATATGGGGCCAGGGGCACCCCATAGACACAACAATTGATCATTGATCTCTTAGTCGTGTGCGGTGCCCTCCTCCACCATAATCCACCTCGATCATATCGTAGCGGTGCTTAGGCGAAGCCCTGCTTCGGTAGCATCATCATCACCATCACCAGGCCGTCATGCTGACGAAAATCTCCTATAAATCTTTGCTAGATCGGAGCTCGTGGGACGTCATCGAGTTGAATGTGTGCAGAACTCGGAGGTGTCGTGCATTCGGTACTTGGATCAGTCGGATCGTGAAGACGTACGACTACATCAACCGCGTTGTGCTAACGCTTCCTCTTTCGGTCTACGAGGGTACGTGGACACACTCTCCCCTCTCGTTGCTATGCATCACCATGATCCTGTGTGTGCGTAGGAATTTTTTTGAAATTACTACGTTCCCCAACAGTGACATCCGAGCCAGGTTATTGCGTAGATGTTATATGCACGAGTAGAACACAAGCGAGTTGTGGGCAATACAAGTCATACTGCTTACCAACATGTCATACTTTGGTTTGGCGGTATTGTTGGATGAAGCGGCCCGGACCGACATTACGCGTACGCTTACGCGAGACTGGTTCTACCGACGTGCTTTGCACACAGGTGGCTGGCGGGTGTCAGTTTATCCAACTTTAGTTGAACCGAGTGTGGCTACGCCGGTCCTTGCGAAGGTTAAAACAACACTAACTTGACGAACTATCGTTGTGGTTTTGATGCGTAGGTAAGAACGGTTCTTGCTCAGCCCGTAGCAGCCACGTAAAACTTGCAACAACGAAGTAGAGGACGTCTAACTTGTTTTTGTAGGGCATGTTGTGATGTGATATGGTCAAGACATGATGCTATATTTATTGTATGAGATGATCATGTTTTGTAACGGAGTTATCGGCAACTGGCAGGAGCCATATGGTTGTCGCTTTATTGTATGCAATGCAATCGCCCTGTAATTGCTTTACTTTATCACTAAGCGGTAGCGATAGTCATAGAAGCAATAACTGATGAGACGACAACGATGCTACGATGGAGATCAAGGTGTCGCGCCGGTGACGATGGTGATCATGACGGTGCTTCGGATAAGGAGATCACAAGCACAAGATGATGATGGCCATATCATATCACTTATATCGATTGCATGTGATGATTATCCTTTATGCATCTTATTCTGCTTTGTTTGACGGTAGCATTATAAGATGATCTCTCACTAAATTTCAAGGTAAAAGTGTTCTCCCTGAGTATGCACTGTTGCCAAAGTTCGTCGTGCCGAGATACCACATGATGATCGGGTGTGATAAGCTCAACGTTCATCTACAACGGGTGTAAGACAGTTTTACACACGCAGAATACTCAGGTTAAACTTGACGAGCCTAGCATATGCAGATATGGCCTCGGAACACTGAGACTGAAAGGTCGAGCGTGAATCATATAGTAGATATGATCAACATAGTGATGTTCACCATTGAAAACTACTCCATTTCACGTGATGATCGGTTATGGTTTAGTTGATATGGATCACGTGATCACTTAGATGATTAGAGGGATGTCTATCTAAGTGGGAGTTCTTAAGTAATATGATTAATTGAACTTAAATTTATCATGAACTTAGTACCTAATAGTATTTTGCTTGTCTATGTTATTGTAGATAGATGGCGCATGCTGTTGTTCCGTTGAATTTTAATGCGTTCCTTGAGAAAGCAAAGTTGAAAGATGATGGTAGCAATTACACGGACTGGGTCCATAACTTGAGGATTATCCTCATTGCTACACAGAAGAATTACGTCCTAGAAGCACCGCTGGGTGCCAGGCCTACTGCAGATGCTGCTGATGATGTTAAGAACGTCTGGCAGAGTGAAGCTGATGACTACTCGATAGTTCAGTGTGCCATGCTTTACGGCTTAGAGCCGGGACTTCAACGATGTTTTGAACGTCATGGAGCATATGAAATGTTCCAGGAGTTGAAGTTAATATTTCAAGCAAATGCCCGGATTGAGAGATATGAAGTCTCCAATAAGTTCTATAGCTGCAAGATGGAGGAGAATAGTTCTGTCAGTAAACATATACTCAAAATGTCTGGGTATCATAATCACTTGACTCAACTGGGAGTTAATCTTCCTATTGGTACTGTCATTGACAGAGTTCTTCAATCACTGCCACCAAGCTACAAAAGCTTCGTGATGAACTATAATATGCAAGGGGTGAATAAGACAATTCCCGAGCTATTCGCAATGCTAAAGGCAGCAGAGGTAGAAATCAAAAAGGAGCATCAAGTGTTGATGGTTAACAAAACCACCAGTTTCTAGAAAAAGGGTAAAGGGAAGAAGAAGGGGAACTTCAAGAAGAACGGCAAGCAAGTTGCTTCTCAGGAGAAGAAACCCAAGTCTAGACCTAAGCCTGAGACTGAGTGCTTCTACTACAAACAGACTGGTCACTGGAAGCGGAACTGCCCCAAGTATTTGGCGGATAAGAAGGATGGCAAGGTGAACAAAGGTATATGTGATATACATGTTATTGATGTGTACCTTACCGGAGCTCGCAGTAGCACCTGGGTATTTGATACTGGTTCTGTTGCTAATATTTGCAACTCAAAACATGGACTACAGATTAATCGAAGACTGGCTAAGGACGAGGTGACGATGCGCGTGGGAAATGGTTCCAAAGTCGATGTGATCGCCGTCGGCACACTACCTCTACATCTACCTTCGGGATTAGTTTTAGACCTAAATAATTGTTATTTGGTGCCAGCATTGAGCATGAACATTATATCTGGATCTTGTTTGATGTGAGGCGGTTATTCATTTAAATCTGAGAATAATGGTTGTTCTATTTATATGAGTAATATATTTTATGGTCATGCACCCTTGAAGAGTGGTCTATTTGTGTTAAATCTCGATAGTAGTGACACACATATTCATAATGTTGAAGCCAAAAGATGCAGAGTTGATAATGATAGTGCAACTTATTTGTGGCACTGCCATTTGGGTCATATTGGTGTAAAGCGCATGAAGAAACTCCATACCGATGGACTTTTGGAATCACTTGATTATGAATCACTTGTTACTTGTGAACCATGCCTCATGGGCAAGATGACTAAAACGCCGTTCTCTGGAACAATGGAGTGAGCAACAGATTTGTTGGAAATCATACATACTGATGTATGTGGTCCAATGAATATTGAGGCTCGCGGCGGGTATCGTTATTTTCTCACCTTCACAGATGATTTGAGCAGATATGGGTATATCTACTTAATGAAACATAAGTCTGAAACATTTGAAAAGTTCAAAGAATTTCAGAATGAAGTGGGAAATCATCGTAACAAGAAAATAAAGTTTCTACGATCTGATCGTGGAGGAGAATATTTGAGTTATGAGTTTGGTCTACATTTGAAACAATGCAGAATAGTTTCGCAACTCACGCCACCTAGAACACCACAGCGTAATGGTGTGTCCGAACATCGTAATCATACTTTACTAGATATGGTGCGATCTATGATGTCTCTTACTGATTTGCCGCTATTGTTTTGGGGTTATGCTTTAGAGACGGCTGCATTCTCGTTAAATAGGGCACCATCTAAATCCGTTGAGACGACGCCTTATGAACTATGGTTTGGCAAGAAACCAAAGTTGTTGTTTCTTAAAGTTTGGGGCTGCGATGCTTATGTGAAAAAGCTTCAACCTGATAAGCTCGAACCCAAATCGGAGAAATGTGTCTTCATAGGATACCCAAAGGAAACTGTTGGGTACACCTTCTATCACATATCCGAAGGTAAGACATTCGTTGCTAAGAATGGATCCTTTCTAGAGAAGGAGTTTCTCTCGAAAGAAGTGAGTGGGAGGAAAATAGAACTTGATGAGCTAACTGTACCTGCTCCCTTATTGGAAAGTAGTTCATCACAGTAACCGGTTCCTGTGATATCTACACCAATTAGTGAAGAAGCTAATGATGATGATCATGAAACTTCAGATCAAGTTACTACTGAACCTCGTAGGTCAACCAAAGTAAGATCCGCACCAGAGTGGTACGGTAATCCTATTCTAGAGGTCATGTTGCTAGACCATGACGAACCTACGAACTATGAGGAAGCGATGATGAGCCCAGATTCCGCAAAATGGCTTGTGGCCATGAAATCTGAGATGGGATCCATGTATGAGAACAATGTGTGGACTTTGGTTGACTTGCCCGACGATCGGCAAGCCATCGGGAAAAAATGGATCTTCAAGAAGAAGACAGACACTGATGGTAATGTTACTGTCTACAAAGCTCGACTTGTTGCGAAAGGTTTTCGACAAGTTCAAGAAGTTGACTATGATGAGACCTTCTCAGCCGTAGCAATGCTTAAGTCCGTCCGAATCATGTTAGCTATTGCCGCATTTTATGATTATGAAATTTGGCAAATGGATGTAAAGACTGCATTCCTGAATGGATTTCTGGAAGAAGAGTTATATGATGCAACCTGAAGGTTTTATCGATCCAAAAGGTACTAACAAAGTATGCAAGCTCCAGCGATCCATTTATGGACTGGTGCAAGCCTCTCGGAGTTGGAATAAACGTTTTGATAGTGTGATCAAAGCATATGGTTTTATACAGACTTTTGGAGAAGCCTGTATTTACAAGAAAGTGAGTGGGAGCTCTGTAGCATTTCTAATATTATATGTGGATGACATATTGTTGATTGGAAATGATATAGAATTTCTGGATAGCATAAAAGGATACTTGAATAAGAGTTTTTCAATGAAAGACCTCGGTGAAGCTGCTTACATATTGGGCATCAAGATCTATAGAGATAGATCAAGATGCTTAATTGGACTTTCACAAAGCACATACCTTGACAAAGTTTTGAAGAAGTTCAAAATGGATCAGGCAAAGAAAGGTTTCTTGCCTGTGTTACAAGGTGTGAAGTTGAGTAAGACTCAATGCCTGACCACTGCAAAAGATAGAGAGAAAATGAAAGGTGTTCCCTATGCTTCAGCCATAGGTTCTATCATGTATGCAATGCTGTGAACCAGACATGATGTGTGCCTTGCTATTAGTTTAGCAGGAAGGTACCAAAGTAATCCAGGAGTGGATCACTTGACAGCGGTCAAGAACATCCTGGAGTAACTGAAAAGGACTAAGGATATGTTTCTCGTTTATGGAGGTGACAAAGAGCTCATCGTAAATGGTTACGTTGATGCGAGCTTTGACACTGATCCAGATGATTCTAAATCGCAAACCGGATATGTGTTTATATTGAATGGTGGAGCTGACAGTTGGAGCAGTTCTAAATAGAGCGTCGTGGCAGGATCTACATGTGAAGCGGAGTACATTGCTGCTTCGGAAGCAGCAAATGAAGGAGTCTGGATGAACGAGTTCATATCCGATCTAGGTTTCATCCCTAGTGCATCAGGTCCAATGAAAATCTTTTGTGACAATACAGGTGCAATGGCCTTGGCAAAGGAATCCAGATTTCACAAGAGAACCAAGCACATCAAGAGACGCTTCAACTCCATCCGGGATCAAGTCCAGGTGGGAGACATCGAGATTTGCAAGATACACACGGATCTAAGTGTTGCAGACCCGTTGACTAAGCCTCTTCCACGAGCAAAACATGATCAGCACCAAGGCTCCATGGGTGTTAGAATCATTACTATGTAATCTAGATTATTGACTCTAGTGCAAGTGGGAGACTGAAGGAAATATGCCCTAGAGGCAATAATAAAGTTATTATTTATTTCCTTATATCATGATAAATGTTTATTATTCATGCTAGAATTGTATTAACCGGAAACATGATACATGTGTGAATACATAGACAAACAGAGTGTCACTAGTATGCCTCTACTTGACTAGCTCGTTGATCAAAGATGGTTATGTTTCCTAGCCATAGACATGAGTTGTCATTTGATTAACGGGATCACATCATTAGGAGAATGATGTGATTGACTTGACCCATTCTGTTAGCTTAACACTTGATCGTTTAGTATGTTGCTATTGCTTTCTTCATGACTTATATGCATTCCTATGACTATGAGATTATGCAACTCCCGTTTACCGGAGGAACACTTTGTGTGCTACCAAACGTCACAACGTAACTGGGTGATTATAAAGGTGCTCTACAGGTGTCTCCGAAGGTACTTGTCGGGTTGGCGTATTTCGAGATTAGGATTTGTCACTCCGATTGTCGGAGAGGTATCTCCGGGTCCACTCGGTAATGCACATCACTATAAGCCTTGCAAGCATTGTAACTAATGAGTTAGTTGCGGGATGATGTATTACAGAACGAGTAAAGAGACTTGCCGGTAATGAGATTGAACTAGGTATTGAGATACCGACGATCGAATCTCGGGCAAGTAACATACCGATGACAAAGGGAACAACGTATGTTGTTATGCGGTTCGACCGATAAAGATCTTCGTAGAATATGTGGGAGCCAATATGAACATCCAGGTTCCGCTATTGGTTATTGACCAGAGACATGTCTCGGTCATGTCTATATAGTTCTCGAACCCGTAGGGTCCGCACGCTTAAAGTTTGGTGACGATCGGTATTATGAGTTTTTGTGTTTTGATGTATCGAAGGTAGTTCGGAGTCCCGGGTATGATCACGGACATGACGAGGAGTCTCGAAATGGTCGAGACGTAAAGATCGATATATTGAACGACTATGTTCAGACATCGGAAAGGTTCCGGAAGGTTTCAGACATATACCGGAGTGCCGGGGGGTTACTGGACCCCCCCGGGGCTTAATGGGCCTACATGGGCCTTAGTAGAAATAGAGGGCAGCAAGGGAAGTGTGGGGCGCCCCCCAAGGACCAAACCGAATTGGTTTAGGGCAAAGGGGGCCGGCCCCCTCTTTCCTTCTCCTCCTCTCCCTTTCCTTCCCCCTCTCCTACTACTAGGAAAAGGAGGAGTCCTATTCCTAGTGGGAGTAGGACTCCCCCTTGGCGCGCCTCTCCCTGGCCGGCCGCCTCCTCCCCCTTGCTCCTTTATATACGGGGGCAGGGGGGCACCCCATAGACACAACAATTGATCATTGATCTCTTAGCCGTGTGCGGTGCCCCCCTCCACCATAATCCACCTCGATCATATCGTAGCGGTGCTTAGGCGAAGCCTTGCGTCGGTAGCATCATCATCACCGTCACCACGCCGTTGTGCTGACAAAACTCTCCTGCAAAGCTTTGCTGGATCGGAGCTCGCGGGACGTCATCGAGTTGAACGTGTGCAGAACTCGGAGGTGCCGTGCGTTCGGTACTTGGATCGGTCAGATCATGAAGACGTATGACTACATCTACCGCGTTGTGCTAACGCTTTCGCTTTCGGTCTACGAGGGTACGTGGACACACTCTCCCCTCTCGTTGCTATGCATCACCATGATCCTGTGTGTGCGTAGGATTTTTTTTGAAATTACTACGTTCCCCAACAGTTAGGAGGCGGTGCCTTCGGTCTCTGAACTTGGTGTGGGCCGTTGGCAGCGGCAGGAACTGGAACACTCAACTTCCTTGTGTTGATTACCTCCAGTTCATCTATGAACCTTTCTACAAACACATGAACTGTTTGAGGGCTTTGGAAAATTCCCTCATGGATTGCTTTCATCCTTGAAGTCCATATTTGCCATAGGGTGACAACGAGCTTGATCAACTGCGCATGTGATAATGTTTCCATCTGAGTGAACAACTAGTGTCTGGCATTTGGTTCAGTATTAGCAACTACTGTTTGGCCCAGTTCCTCATCTGCCATAGCCCAAATGCATCGGGAAGTTGTACAGTCAACTAGGGAGTGATGCCATGAATCCGGTGCTCCACAGAAGCCGCACGTACTGGATGTTGACATATGACGATGAGTACGTACATCCTCCATCGGGAGAGATTGCTTAGCTAGCCTCCATAGAAACATGTGAACCTTCCCTGGGACTTGTGTTTTCCAAAGACTCTTCCATGCACCCTCATCTCCGTTTCTTTCCATAGATCCAGGCACGCCATTCAGCCAAGCTTCGTGGCGATCCTTGGTCGAAACCAACATCCTATAAGCAGATTTCACCAAAAAATGACCCTTTTTCTCATAGTTCCAGCTCCACGAGTCCTGGATATTCCATGTGCGTAGAGGTATGCCCAAGATGATGGGGACATCCATAGGCAAGAAAACTTCCCGCACACGCTGTTGGTTCCAGGAGGCTGAAGTGGCATCAATGAGTTCGAAGACATATGTTGGTTGGTTAGGCGATAAGCAGCCATAAGGTCGCATCATCGAGTCACGTGGCAGCCAGTTTTCAGTCCAAATATTTGTTGTCTGGCCGTTCCCAATCCTCTTGATCAAACCCTGTTTAAGGACATCTCGCCCTTCTACTATCTCCCTCCATACTTGACTAGGGTGAGTACCAAGTTCTGCATGCAGAATATATGTGTTGGGGTAGTATATACTTTTAACCAAACGTGCACAGAGGGTATCTGGCTGCTGCAGAAAGCGTCAGACCTGTCTCGCTAGCATGGAAAGATTGAACAGTTCGAAGTGATTGAAGCCCAATCCTCCCATTCCTTTTGGTTGTGTCATGGCCTTCCAGGTAACCCAATGAGGCTTCCTCTGCCCTGCTTTGCTGCCCCACTAGAACCTTCTGATAAGCATGTTTAGATGTTCACATAATCCCCTTGGCAATGATATGGAGGCAATGTGCACAGGTCGAATGGTTAGTGCATGGTGATAAAAATACGTATTTTTTCCATTTGAGAGCTAGCAGACGGAGAAGGAAAAATGAGATTAAAGCTTTGCAGAAGCCAGACGGGCAGGTCACTGAGGACATGGATGAAATGGAGGCGATGGCCACATCTTTTTACCAGACCCTCTACATGTCAAAAGGCGTACAGAACATGGATCAGGTTCTGGATACGGTCCCATGCAAAGTAACCCAAGCGATGAATGAACTACTCAATGCTCCATATAATCAGAAGGAAATTAAAGTGGCTTTGTTTCAAATGTTTCCTACAAAGGCGCCGGGTCCGGATGGCTTTCTAGCCCACTTTTTTCAGCGCCATTGGGATGTTTGCGGGGACGATGTTACCAAGGCAGTTCTTAGAATTGTGGAGGGAACGGAGTCGGCTGAATGTATTAATGAGACCCTTCTGGTACTAATTCCAAAAGTTAAAAACCCCACCCTTCTGGCTCAATTTCGACCAATCAGCTTATGCAATGTTTTGTACAAGATCGCGTCTAAGGTAATATCCAATCGTTTGAAACTGGTCTTTCCTGATATTATATCTGAGGAGCAATCAGCCTTTGTCCCATGGAGGTTTATTACAGATAACATCATTACAGCGTATGAGTGTTTGCACTTCATGAAAAGAAATAAGGCAAAGAAGCATCGGTCTTGTGCTCTCAAGCTTGACATGATGAAGGCATATGACAGAGTCGAATGGGAATATCTCCGGGCTATCATGCTAAAGTTGGAGTTCACCGACAGATGGGTGAACATAGTAATGGGTTTAGTGAGCTCTGTGAAATTCTCTGTCATGTTTAATGGGAAGAGACTCGATGAGTTCAAATCATCACAAGGTATCCGACAAGGGGACCCGGTATCTCCATACTTATTTTTGTTGGTAGCAGAGGGCCTTTTGTGCCTACTAAAATCTAAGAGTGAGTCATCAAACTTGGGTGGTATTCAGGTGGCATCTTCAGCACCGGCTGTGAATCATCTTCTATTTGCAGATGACAGCCTGCTGTTTTTAAAGCTAACAGTGTGGAAGCTACCGAGGTGAACCATGTTTTGGAAACATATTGTCAAGCTACTGGACAATGTATTAACAATGCAAAATCTTCCATTTTCTTTAGCAAGGGGGTTCTAGAAAGTGTTCGTGGTGAGATTAAAGGTATACTCAATGTGCCAAAGGAAACACTAAATGAGAAGTATTTGGGTATGCCATCGGACATTGGAAGCTCAAAGAACGGTGCCTTTAAATTTTTGAAGGACCGGCTATGGAGTAAGATTCAAGGGTGGATCGAGAAAACCTTATGTTATGCGGGCAAGGAAGTCTTGGTGAAATCGGTGGCTTAGGCTACCCTAGTCTTCTCCATGGTGTGTTTCAAACTTCCCTCCTTCTCACTCCTGGTTGGTATAGTTGCACACACGATATGCAAGTACAAAAGGCCCAAACAAGCGAAATATGGAACCTTGTCATGGGCCCAAAAAATAGTCGGCATCCACCAACTGACTCACGGGCATCATAAGAAGGTACCTTAGTTGAAAGGAAATAGAGGTCAAACATACAATTAATGCTTGTTAATTGGAGAAAATTGTGGCTAAAACCAAGGTCTCGATGGCTTTACACTAGGCTTAGAAGCACCACCAACTAAACTAGCCGCAGTAAAATGTTAGGCAATCTCAACAAACACAAACGAACACTTCCCCCAAATACAAATAATACCATGTGATCGTCATCACCAACACACTTGATGAGGCAATTTCGACTTCGCATGAGGCAAACATCATCCATCATGCTAATGCCACCAGAAGTTCCTTACACGCAACACTCAGCTACTCTGATCGGACATTATCACCATACACCACTCAAATCAAAGTGTTGTGGCTCCAATTTTTAAAATACTAGCATCACCGCAAAAAGCATGCGGTACATAGCAGCCAAGACGAGCCTCATAACCTAGAGACATTGGTTCACTTCCACCATCGGAGGGAAGCTTTGATGTCGTCATCTCCACCACACTGAACACTACCACCACCATCAACCCCAAGCCAGACACACCACCAGGGGCATCACATGCATATCAAGATGCTAGTACTTGACATGGGCCAAGGTGTTCAAAGTGACGTATCTAAAGAAGATGCTTACCCTTGCTCCGACAGAAACAAGACTAAAAACTCCTTTTTAGTTCGTGGTCTCCGATTATGTTTATTGTCATAGGTGAAATTCCTCAGCTATCGAAAAAGGAGAGTGTCATGCTAACATATCCTTTTCTGACTAAAGAAGCGTGTGATCCGATATTACATATGGAACAATAAGTGATGAGTGCGTTTTGCATCATAAACATAGGATTTTTTTGTATTTTACCAAATTTTCATGCACCTTTTTGATTGATTTTGCCAGGATCACAAAGAAGCAAGAGATTTGGAGCATTAAATGGAAAACAACTACTTTTGTGTAAAATATACTAACTGGATGTCATAAAAGCCTACCGTACAAATAGACAAGCATGTCGGAGGAAATCAATTTGTGTTCGGAAAATTCAGAAGAGAAGACAAAACGCAGAGCGAGCGCCCGCTCATACCAGCGGTTGTACCGTGTGGTGTCGCCTCCCCCTGGTCAAGTACTTTCACCCTGTGCAATCGGATTACAGATATGACGAACAAAGAGACACCAACTTGTTAGAGTTGTGTCTAATAGTATTATACAATGTAGGTTGCAGTTGGACTCTGAGTCGTATGGTGTGTAAGATATGGAGTCGGGTCTTAATATGACAACATTATCCTAGGCCTCTTATATATGTGGGGTAGACACATGATGTAAGCTATGCCAACATAATAGCACATGCACGCAGGGGGAGCCGGCGGCGTGTGCCAGCACCCGGGTGCTCGAGGTGTGGTATTGTAGCGGTGTCATAGGGAGGAGCGCCCGCGGTCAGGCCCCGGGGATGTAGCCATATCGATGTACTTCATTAACAAATCTCGGTGTCGTGTTTTGTGTGGTTGTTTGGTCCTTGATAGATCGACTACACGATCTCGGATTAATTCTAACAAATCATATGATGAGAAAGGTTACAAGGAGGTTGCGGGTTGGTTGATTTAGAGGAAGGAGCGGAATAGTTCGTGGAAGAGAGATGCTATACAGACAACGAACACGCGACCAATGTGTGCACGATACTTACGTGGCAGGGCCAAGAGCAAGCATGCATACAAGAGCTCTAGGGAAAGTATTAGGTGATAGAAAGCCTTCGATGCTCCCATGATATGAGCTTCTGATCCGTTGGATCTCAGATCTAATGGCTTCTAAGAGGTTCTAAAGGCAGCTATACTTGTTTGCAATTTTTAGACTTCTATAAAGGTTTTTTTTCACAAAATGGTCAAAGCCTCCTAGGAGCCGTTGGATCTCCTAGGAGCTCGTATCATGGGAGCACCTAAAGCCTCGTATCACCTGATACTTTTTTTCGAACGAATATGCTAGAAGCGTCCGGCTTTAAATTAATAAAGCCAACTGGCAGCAACACAAGGTTCGAATATATTACAACCTAATCGAATCAAGTTAGGCCCCATCGGCCAAAGCACAACGCATAACCAAGTTCAGATAGAACAAGCCCCAATCGAAGTGACGACAAGAGTATCAACGCATCAGGTCACCTCAACCCGTCGAAGCCAAAAGAAGCCAAAAGAGACATGAAAACAGCTCAAGCCGATTGCCGGAGTCGCGAGATACTATTGCCGATCTTCGCCATGTTAGATGATATTGTATAGAGATAGGAGAGGTGTTTAAACTGTATATCTTTCTATCTCTTCTTCTGTTCTAACTTCTCCAACCTCCTGTAACGATCACGATCGATCTCATCGATCTGTTGTAAGCCACGGCACATGTGCTATATATACAGCCGCGGCCCGAGCAAAGGGTTCAACGCTTCCATCTACCTTTACATGGTAACAGAGCCTCTTCCTCGATAGATTGGATAGAGATCGCATCTAGCTACCCAGGCGACCACAGCCATGTCCAGCACCGCCGCCACCATGACGCCCAGTACCATGGGTGCACTCACCACCACCTCCTCGTTGATGTCTACTACACAACCTTCTTCTTGTAGACGTTGTTGGGCCTCCAAGTGCAGAGTTTTGTAGGACAGTAGCAAATTTCCCTCAAGTGGATGACCTAACACTATGTTTGGATGTTTGCATTCGGGCCTTGTATTGGGTATTGGCATTCATCTCGGCCGAATATCCTGAATACCAGCGTTTGGTTGTTCCTGGCATTCAACAGTGGCATTCGGGCTCGATATTGAGTGACCCGTCTCAAAGGCAATAAGCTCCTGGCCCAATTCAGAGCCTACGTGCTCGACATCATTGAGTATTCGAGATAACGCTCAACTGCTCGAGAAAGGAGGTCTCGCCCGCGTGTGCCCTAGGAACGGCGGCGGCGCAGGTAGCCCATCCAGCCCTCCTCTTGTCCAATGACCAGCGCACCCTCCTACCCCGCCATATTTCTCTTTCCTTTTTCTTCCTCCCGGTGGAGCAGTTCGCTCTCATCTCTCTCTTCTGTGCATCCTGGGCGGGGGTCCTGTTCACGCAATGGGGGATCCTGCAGCTGCTCGCCGGCTACTCGGTCCGCGTCCCGGACCTCGAGGCCTCGCCTTGCACCTCGATGGCCGGCTACCCAGACACCGCCGTCGTGCCGCCGCTTTTTAGGTACTGCAAGGACGACACCTCGCTTGAAGTCCTCTTCCTGGACTGGTCCTTCTGGGGCTGGCCGGAGGTCAACATCCGTCCCTGGAGGCCACTCATGAAGCAGGTAGCAGTCCCTCTCATCTCTCTCTCCGATGACCTCCTCATATCATTTGGCATTCAATAGTTCAACCCCAATATCAAGTCTGTGGTCTGAATATCTAAACATCCACACAAAAATATTGGCATTCAGTCTCAATACCAATATCCTGTGATATTGGTATTCAACCCAATGCAATGCCAAGGCTCCGAATGCAAACATCCAAACGGAGCGTAAGGTTTATCAATCCGTAGGAGGCGTAGGATGAAGATGGTCTCTCTCAAGCAACCCTACAACCAAATAACAAAGAGTCTCTTGTGTCCCCAACACACCCAATACAATGGTAAATTGTATAGGTGCACTAGTTTGGTGAAGAGATGGTGATACAAGTGGTATATGGATGGTAGATAAAGGTTTTTGTAATCTGAAAATATAAAAACAGCAAGGTAACTAATGATAAAAGTGAGCACAAACGGTATTGCAATGCGTTGAAACAAGGCCTAGGGTTCATACTTTCACTAGTGCAAGTTCTCTCAACAATAATAACATAATTGGATCACATAACTATCCCTCAACATGCAACAAAGAGTCACTCCAAAGTCACTAATAGCGGAGAACAAATGAAGAGATTATGGTAGGGTACGAAACCACCTCAAAGTTATTCTTTCCAATCAATCCGTTGGGCTATTCCTATAAGTGTCACAAACAGCCCTAGAGTTCGTACTAGAATAACACCTTAAGACACAAATCAACCAAAACCCTAATGTCACCTAGATACTCCAATGTGACCTCAAGTACCTGCGGGTATGATTATACGATATGCATCACACAATCTCAGATTCATCTATTCAAACCAACACAAAGTACTTCAAAGAGTGCCCCAAAGTTTCTACTGGAGAATCAAGACGAAAACGTGTGCCAACCCCTATGAATAGATTCCCAAGGTCACGGAACCCGCAAGTTGATCACCAAAACATACATGAAGTGGATCATAGAATACCCCATTGTCACCATGGGTATCCCACACAAGACATACATCAAGTGTTCTCAAATCCTTAAAGACTCAATCTGATAAGATAACTTCAAAGGGAAAACTCGATCCATTACAAGAGAGTAGAGGAGGAGAAACATTATAAGATCCAACTATAATATCAAAGCTCGCGATACATCAAGATCGTGCCACCTCAAGAACACGAGAGAGAGAGAGAGAGATCAAACACATAGCTACTGGTACATACCCTCAGCCCCGAGGGAGAACTACTCCCTCCTCGTCAAGGAGAGCACCGGGATGATGAAGATGGCCACCGGAGAGGGATTGCCCCCTCCGACAGGGTGCCGGAACGGGTCTAGATTGGTTTTCGGTGGCTACGGAGGCTTCTGGCAGCGGAACTCCCGATCTATTGTGCTCCTTGATAGTTTTAGGGTATATGGACATATATAAGCGGAGAAATACATCAGGGGAGCCACGAGGGGCCCATGAGGGTGGAGGGCGCGCCCAGGGGGTGGGCGCGCCCCCTGCCTCGTGTTCTCCTCGTTGGTCCCCTGACATGCACTCCAAGTCTCCTATATTGCTTTCTTTCCAAAAATAACTTTTCCGAAGGTTTCATTCCGTTTGGACTCCGTTTGATATTCTTTTTCTGCGAAACACTGAAACAAGGGAAAAACAGAAACTGGCACTGGGCTCTGAGTTAATAGGTTAGTCCCAAAAATCATATAAAATAGCATATAAATGCATATGAAACATCCAAGGTTGATAATATAATAGCATGGAACAATAAAAAATTATAGATACGTTGGAGACGTATCAGCATCCCCAAGCTTAATTCCTGCTCGTCCTCGAGTAGGTAAATGATAAAAACAGAATTTTTGATGTGGAATGCTACCTAACATATTTATCCATGTAGTTCTCTTTATTGTGGCAAGAATATTCAGATCCATAAGATTCAAGACAAAAGTTTAATATTGACATAAAAATAATAATACTTCAAGCATACTAACCAAGTAATCATGTCTTCTCAAAATAACATGGCCAAAGAAAGTTATCCCTACAAAATCAAATAGTTTGGCTATGCTCCATCTTCACCACACAACGTATTTAAATCATGCACAACCCCAATGACAAGCCAAGAAATTGTTTCATACTTTTGATGTTCTCAATCTTTTTCAATCTTCACGCAATACATGAGCGTGAGCCATGGACATAGCACTATAGGTGGAATAGAATGGTGGTTGTGGAGAAGACAAAAAGGAGAAGATAGTCTCACATCAACTAGGCGTATCAACGGTCTATGGAGATGCCCATCAATAGATATCAATGTGAGTGAGTAGGGATTGCCATGCAACAGATGCACTAGAGCTATAAGTGTATGAAAGCTCAACAAAAGAAACTAGTGGGTGTGCATCCAACTCGCTTGCTCACGAAGACCTAGGGAATTTTGAGGAAGCCCATCATTGGAATATATAAGCCAAGTTCTATAATGAAAGATTCCCACCAGTACATGAAAGTGACAACATAGGAGACTCTCTATCATGAAGATCATGGTGCTACTTTGAAGCACAAGTGTGGTAAAAGGATAGTAGCATTGCCCCTTCTCTCTTTTTCTCTCTTTTTTTGTTTTTGTTTGGGCCTTCTCTTTTTTTATGGCCTCTTTTATCTTCTTTTTTTATTTGGGATTCTTTGGCCTCTTTTATTTATTTATTTTCGTCCGGAGTCTCATCCCGACTTGTGGGGGAATCATAGTCTCCATCATGCTTTCCTCACTGGGACAATGCTCTAATAATGATGATCATCACACTTTTATTTACTTACAACTCAATGATTACAACTCGATACTAGAACAAAGTATGACTCTATATGAATGCCTCCGACAGTGTACCGAGATGTGCAATGACTCATTAGTGACATGTATGAAAGGATTATGAACGACGGCTTTGCCACAAATACAATGTCAACTACATGATCATGCAAAGCAATATGACAATGATGAAACGTGTCATAATAACGTAATGGTGGAAAGTTGCATGGCAATGTATCTCGGAATGGCTATGGAAATGCCACAATAGGTAGGTATGGTGGCTGTTTTGAGGAAGATATATGGTGGGTTTATGGTACTGGCGAAAGTTGTGCGGTACTAGAGAGGCTAGCAATGGTGGAAGGGTGAGAGTGCGTATAATTCATGGACTCAACATTAGTCATAAAGAACTCACATACTTATTGCAAAAATCTATTAGTCATCAAAGAAAAGTACTACGCGCATGCTCCTAGGGGGATAGATTGGTAGGAAAAGACGATCGCTCGTCCCCGACCACCACTCATAAGGAGGACAATAAATAAATACATCATGCTCCAACTTCATCACATAACGGTTCACCATACGTGCATGCTACGGGAATCACAAACTTTAGAACAAGTATTTCCCGAATTCACAACTACTCGACTAGCATGACTCTAATATCACCATCTCCATATCTCAAAACAATCATCAAGTATCAAACTTCTCATAGTATTCAATGCACTTTATATGAAAGTTTTTATTATATCCCTCTTGGATGCCCATCATATTAGGACTAATTTCATAAACAAAGCAAATTACCATGTTGTTCTAAAGAATCTCAAAATAATATAAGTGAAGCATGAGAGTTCATCTATTTCTATAAAATAAAACCACCACCGTGCTCTAAAAAGATGCAAGTGAAGCACTAGAGCAACAACAAACTACTCCGAAAGATATAAGTGAAGACTAATGAGTAGTCGAATAATTATGCAACTATGTGAAGACTCTCTAACATTTAAGAATTTCAGAACTTGATATTTTATTCAAACATCAAGCAAAACAAAAGAAAATAAATTGACGCTCCAAGCAAAGCACTTATCATGTGGTGAATAAAAATATAGCTCCAAGTAAAGTTACCGATGAACGAAGACGAAAGAGGGGATGCCTTCCGGGGCATCCCCAAGCTTAGGCTTTTGGTTGTCCTTGAATATTACCTTGGGGTGCCTTGGGCATCCCCAAGATTAGGCTCTTGCCACTCCTTATTCCATAGTCCATCGAATCTTTACCCAAAACTTGAAAACTTCACAACACAAAACTTAAAGTAGAAAATCTCGTGAGCTCCGTTAGCGAAAGAAAACAAAACACCACTTCAAGGTACTGTAATGAACCCATTATTGATTTATATTGGTGTTAAACCTACTGTATTCCATCTCCTCCATGGTTTATAAACTATTTTACTAGCCATAGATTCGTCAAAATAAGAAAACAACACACGAAAAACAGAATCTATCAAAAACAGAACAAACTGTAGTAATCTGTAGCTAACGCAAACTTATGGAACCCCAAAAATTCTAAAATAAATTTCTGGACATTAGGAATTTATCTATTAATCATCTGCAAAAAGAATTAACTAAATAGCACTCTCCAATAAAAATGGCAGCAATTCTCGTGAGCGCTAAAGTTTCTGTTTTTTACAGAAAGATCAACAAGACTTTCCCCTAGTCTTCCCAACGGTTCTACTTGGCACAAAAACTAATTAAAACATAAAAAATCAATCGTAACAGAGGCTAGATAAATTATTTATTACTAAATAGGAGCAAAAAGCAAGGAACTAAAATAAAGTTGGGTTGCCTCCCAACAAGTGCTATCGTTTAACGCCCCTAGCTAGGCATGATGATTTCAATGATGCTCACATAAAAGATAAGAATTGTAACATAAAGAGAGCATCATGAAGAATATGACTAGCACATTTAAGTCTAACCCACTTACTATGCATAGGGATTTTGTGAGCAAACAACTTATGGGAACAAGAATCAACTTGCATAGGAAGGTAAAACAAGCATAACTTTAAAACTTTAAGCACATAGAGAGGAAACTTGATATTATTGCAATTCCTACAAGCATATATTCCTCCCTCATAATAATTTTCAGTAGCATCATGAATGAATTCAAAAATATAACCAGCACATAAATCATTATTTTCATGATGCATAAGCATATAATTTTTATTACTCTCCACATAAGCAAAATTCTTCTCATTCGGAACAGTGGGAGTATCATAAGAGACTCGAATACTATAAATTGTTTCGACATTAAAAGAGTAATGTTCAGAAAAGAGGTAATCATAATCATGACAAGTTTTATAAATATAATCACTACTTTTTATAGCATAAGTATCATCACAATAATTCATAAGTAGGAGGCATGCTATCATCATTATAAATTTGAATATCAAAACTTGGGAGACTAAAAATATCATCTTCATTAAACGTAGCATCCCCAAGCTTGGGACAAACATTAATTGCATCAAATATATTCTCAAAAACATCATCTTCATCAAACATAGCATCCCCAAGCTTGGGCCTTTTCATATCATAAGCATAATCACTCTCATCATTAATAGTATGGATATCACCAATAGTATAGCAATTATCATATTCTTCCAAGCAAGTGCCAAAAAGATTTTCAAGATCATAAGAAGTATCATTATCTTCCACAATTATATTTTCATGAGGCACAATAGTAATAGGAGCAGCATTATTTGGGGGAAATATCTTTTTACCTCTCTTCCTTTTTCTTTTCTTCTTCTTCACCACATCATGTGTGGGTTCAATCCTCTTTTTGGAGCTCCTTATTAATGAGATTGGTTGAATAGGAGGCTCCTCCTCGTTACCTGATTCATCATAAGAAATAATAAGAGGGCATTGGGAAGTCTCTTACCTTTCATTAGTATTCTCTTCATCTTCTATTTGTTTTCTTTTCTTTATGTAGTTGGAAATATAAGGATTTTCAATACAATTCACCGCACAATACATATAAATTTCCTCTAGATCAAAACGAAGAAGTTTATCACGGGAAAATACTGGAAGATAGTTAGTTATACATTTAATTTCTTCATAACCCATAAGCAAACTAAGTTCATTATGATGTGCAAGAGAAATCGAGTCATCACACTTTTTTGAAACGATTAGATCATGAAACAATTTGCATCGGATGGTTAAATGACCACGTTCATTGCAAAGTTCACAAGTACGGCCATGAAAATGTAAATTTTTAGCACAAACATCTAGCCTTTCTTGCAACAATTTAGTTTCTAAATGCTTATGCCTCTTGCAATATATATCTTCCCTATTTGGTGTGCACTTGCAAACCCAATGCACTCCACAAAAATTGACATGTTTATAGGAGGCATTTTCATCATAACTAGTGCAATCATCATTAGTACTATGGATATTCAAGGAGTTCATACTAACAACATTGCAATCATGCTCATCATTCAAAGATTTTTAGTGCCAAACATTTTAATGCATTCTTCTTCTAACACTTTGGCACAATTTTCCTTTCCATCATACTCACGAAAGATATTAAAAAGATGAAGCGTATGAGGCAAACTTAATCCCATTTTTAGTTTCCCTTTATAAACTAAACTAGTGATAAAATAAGAAACAAAAGATTCGATTGCAAGATCTAAATATATACCTTCAAGCACTAACCTCCCTGGCAACGGCGCCAGAAAAGAGCTTGATATCTACTACACAACCTTCTTCTTGTAGACGTTGTTGGGCCTCCAAGTGCAGAGGTTTGTAGGACAGAAGAAAATTTCCCTCAAGTGGATGACCTAAGCTTTATCAATCCATAGGAGGCGTAGGATGAAGATGGTCTCTCTCAAGCAACCTTGCAACCAAATAACCAAGAGTCTCTTGTGTCCCCAACACACCCAATACAATGGTAAATTGTATAGGTGCACTAGTTCGGCGAAGAGATGGTGATACAAGTGGTATATGGATGGTTGATAAAGGTTTTTGTAATCTGAAAATATAAAAACAGCAAGGTAACTAATGATAAAAGTGAGCACAAACAATATTGCAATGCGTTGAAACAAGGCCTAGGGTTCATACTTTCACTAGTGCAAGTTCTCTCAACAATAATAACATAATTGGATCACATAACTATCCCTCAACATGCAACAAAGAGTCACTCCAAAGTCACTAATACCGGAGAACAAACGAAGAGATTTTGGTAGGGTACAAAACCACCTCAAAGTTATTCTTTCCAATCAATCCGTTGGGCTATTCCTATAAGTGTCACAAACAGCCCTAGAGTGCGTACTAGAATAACACCTTAAGACACAAATCAACCAAAACCCTAATGTCACCTAGGTACTCCAATGTCACCTCAAGTATCCGCGGGTATGATTATACGATATGCATCACACAATCTCAGATTCATCTATTCAAACCAACACAAAGTACTTCAAAGAGTGCCCCAAAGTTTCTACCGGAGGATTAAGACAAAAACGTGTGCCAACCCCTATGCATAGATTCCCAAGGTCACGGAACCCGCAAGTTGATCACTGTCGTGGTCCTAAGTCTGACAGTAGAATAGGAGGGTAGGGATGTAGAGGCAAGATCCTAGCTATGGAGGATTTGTACACGCGAGGTTTACGAGTTCAGGCCCTTCTCGGAGGAAGTAACAGCCCTACGTCTCGGAGCCCGGAGGTGGTCGACTGGATTATATGCGTGTGAGTTACAGGGGGTGTGAATCCTTGTGCCTGTGGAGGGGGGTGGCTTATATAGAGTGCGCCAGGACCCCAGCCAGCCCACGACACAGAGGGTTTAAGGTACATTAAAGAGAGAACGTTACTGGTAACGCCCACATTAAAGTGCTGTAAATGCCAATTAAGCCTATAAGTAAATGCTCGACCGTTGCATATGCAGAGTGGCTTTAGCTCTTCTGCCCGTCGAGTGACTCCTGCGACGGTCGAGTGACATTGATTCTTCCGAGTGGAACATTTCTGGTCGAGTGGATGATGGTACCCTTTGGATGATCCTGGCTTTAGGGTGCTGTCCTAGGGGAGGATGTCTAGGTCAAGTCTATGACCCTACCCTAGGTACTTAGCTTCATCATTAGCCCCCGAATGGTTCAGGGTTCGAGTGGAGAAGGAGTTGATAATCTCTCCGATTTGGCTTTTGTGCTTTGAGAATGTCTCGCCCAGAGGTCGAATGAACATTCATGATGGCTTCAACTGCTTGTTCAGTCGCCTTGATCCATTCTTGGTTTTGTTGAGTGAACTTTCGTTGTTAAGTTTCGAGCGTTGATATGGAAAGAATCTTCCATCTGAAGGGTTGTTCTACCGTCTGCGGATCTCACGGGATTCGAATTTTGGGAAGCGCGCCGGGCGGGGGAGGCCGCGGTAATCGGGACGGATTAGGCAGGTCACCTCGATCTCCGTGCCACCTTTTTTGCCACGTATCGCGCGCGCGACTGTTGCGGGATTTGATAAGATCGTCCGAGCCTACAAGTCAGTCACTCAGAAGTGACCTTATATAAGGCGCCGGGCCGGGGCCTTTGAACAGTGCGCCCCATTCTTCCTCCTCCTCCTCTGAGTTCTCCGCTGTGCCTGCTTCTGCTCTCGGCGTCGTCGCCCCGCTCGAACTCGATTCATTGCCATGGGGAAGGAGAAGATGGTGGCGTTGGAGCTTGCAAAGAAGGCGGCGGTGAGGCGAAAGGGAAGAAGACCAGCCGGGGCGGATCTTCGTCGAGGTCCGTCCTGCCACCTGGCTGGATCCAGGGCGACTGGATCCACTCGACAATCAGTTAAGATGACATCGATGACCTGGTTGAGGGGGGACTGATCCCCCACGAATCGGCGCGGCTCCCTGGGAATGAGACTGAGCCGCAGCCGCAGGAGGGTGAGTGCGTTCTCCTTGCCACCCATGTCGACCGTGGGTTTTCTTTGCCTCCCCACCCTTTCTTTCGCGGTTTCTTGAACTTCTTTGGGGCTCAAATCCACCACTTTTCTCCAAACACCATCATGTACCTTGCCGCTTTCGTGTCTATGTGCGAGAACTTCTTGGGTTGTCGACCACACTGGGTTCTCTTCAAGCATATATTCACATGTCGCTCTCAGACGGTGAAGAAGTCCAACCCGAGTGACGAGAGGACGCACGTGATACAGATGTGTGGAGGTCTTGGAATTCAGATGAGGAACAAAAGCACTTTCCCAACTATGATCCTTCCCGACTCGGTTTGGGGTTGGCAGTCGACCTGGTTCTACTGCAAGGACCAGCCGACCCCGGGCCAGTCGACTGGACTTCCCCCCTTTTCCATGGCTCGAGTGGAGAAGCCCTCCACCTTGAGAGTGATCCCGGAGGAGAAGGCGCAGGTGAAGGTGTTGGTCGAGCGGGTTGTCCAACTTGTTCGCGATGGAGTGACCGGTATGGACCTGTTGGAGGTCTTCCTCAGTCGACGCATCCAACCACTCCAAGCTCGTGACCATCCGATGTGGATGTACTCGGGACTCGAGGATTCCACTCGGGTCCACCCGGAGGATGTCAGCAAGGACATGGTGGAGCAGTGGCTGAGAGGTATTACCGGCAACAAGGATAATCCCTGAGGGTCCAGGAGGGTGGTTCCATTCGACCATTCGCGCCAGCCGGAACAGGTAAGATTCTACATTGTCGAGTGTCTTCTTGTTTTACTATGTAGCCTCTTGTTGACGGTCGACTGTCTTTCTTTTATTCCTTGTCTTTCAGGCTCTTGTTGATATGTACTCAATGCCCAATGGAGTGCAGGAGCAAAATGTCAAGGGAGAGGCAAGCGGGGGTGAGAGCGGCGAGTGGCACTCGGATGCAGAGGAGGACAAGGAGCGCGACGACCCGAGTGACGAAGAAGAGGTCGATTCGCCTCCTCGCAGAGAAAGGAGGTCCAAGCACGCTCACGACCCGGCAAGCACCCCGACCTGGTGGCTGCACCGACTGGGCAGTCTTCAAAGCGCCCTCGGACGTCTTCTCCAGTGCCGACTGAGAAGGGACCGAAACAGCTCAAGACTGCGCCGCCTCCTGCGCCGAAACCATTGAAGGCCACATCCTCCAAACCGCCGAAGGCTTTGCCCAGAATCAAAGTGACCATTCCCACCATCTCCGGGTAATCATCTGACCCGATCCTTTGGTCGACTCGAGCAACAGAACATAACCGACTGAATGTTGACATTTGCAGTGCTGCTACCTCTAGAACTTCTTCCCGCCAATACCGAGACGAGGAAATGGAAGACGCGGTTACCTCCAACCCAGGTAAAATTCTCGTGATCTTATTCTTGATTATTTGGTCGATCAAATTCTGGCGATTCACTTGAGGTCGACTGATTTATTTGCAGCCCCACCCAACATTATCGAGCTTCCGGATGATGATGAAGATGTGGCCCCGAGGCCCAGAAAGAACAAAAAGGTAGCGGCTGGCAAGACATCTCAGCCGGGACTGACGACGGAACCAACTGTCCAACAACCTGAAGATGCATGTGGGGCCTCTGTAACTTTTGCTGTCCCATTGTCGAGTGAGCGCCCTGCACCGTCGATTGTACCAGCGTTTCCTTCAACCGTCCAACCCCATACCTCGGAGCTCCAAGCTGCCGCATCTGGGCCGTCTGCTCCTTTCTTCGCCAACTATCATGTTCCGGAATGCTAGTCGGACGCCGCTGCAGAGGCTATCCGTCAGGCTAGCGTGATGATGGAGCGGATGAAGACGGTGCATGACAACAGCCAGGCTGCTCACGATGCCAGTGCGGCACTTCGGGCCAATGTCCAGGTAAGTTGGCTTTCGACTGACCTTGTTCTATTAGGATATGCTACCTGAAATATTTTCTTTCATACAATCTCCTATTGTTTGCGTCGAATATGTACACCCACTGGGTGTTTTGTTGTCTTTAGTATTTGCGCTCTTCCACTCGGCCTGGGCGAGTGGGATCTGAACCGGTGGGGGCACGCTAAGTGCACCCACTGGGTGTAGTCCCCGAGACCGCAGTCGACTGCGGGCAGTCGACTGGAGTCTGAGTACTTTTCACTTTCCTTTCTTCCACTCGACCAGGGCGAACCGGCCGAGTAGGATCTGAACCAGTGGGGGCACGTCAAGTGCACCCACTGGGTGTAGTCCCCGAGACCGCGATCGACTACTGGCAGTCGGTCGGGGTCTGAATAGTTCTTCTCTCTTTCTTCTCTTTTTTTACTCGACCCAGGCGGACCGGTCGAGTGGGGTCTGAATTAGTGGGGGCACGCCAAGTGCACCCGCTGGGTGTAGTCCCCGAGAGCGCGGTCGACTGCGGGCCGTCGGCTGGGGTCTGAGTAAACTTTTAAGTTTTATTCACTCGGAAGTAAAATAATCTTTGATCTTGTCGATTGACATGTCTTTTACCTTCTGCAGAAATCTTGTACTCTCATTTCCAAGTTCGCCGAATTTGAGGAGAAGCAAAGGCAACTCAACCTTGACTTGGAGCTGGCCCAACAAAAATTGAAGAAAGCTCAAGATGAAGCTGCTGGTATGGAAGGTAACTGCCTGTCGACTGCTCACGTCGATCGTCCTTTAAAATATTTCTTCGATCTCTTGTTTGATCCCATTGCTTATTTTGCAGAGAAAATGAGGTTGGCTCTGGAAAATAAGGACTTGGACCTTGCAACTGCGCAGAAGGAGGCTCAAGATAAGACTGCCCTTGCAGACCAGAAGCTGGCTTCGGTGGGAGTGCTGGAAGAAGAAGTAAGCAAGCTGAAGTCCTCTCTCACTGAATCCAACCGAGAGGTAACTCGTCTGAAGAAGGATAAGATGGCTCTGAATGAGAAGCTGGAATCCATGGCTCATAAGAGAAATGACGTGGAAGCTTATCTGAGAACTCTTGCCAAGAAGCTCTTTCTTTTGCTGGAAGGTACTCCTTTTAATCCGACTACTTTACTGCTTGCAAGTTAGTCCAGTCTAGTCAACTCACTAACTCCTTAACTGCAGAATTCTGCCAAAACTTTGACGAGGAGATTGGACGGATCGAGACGGGTTTGGACCCTATTGTTTCTCCAGTCGGCGATGAGGCTGCCATGAATGTGCTTCGACTGGAATCCCGCGTCGCCAGTGTCACCAGTTACCTCGCTCGTCTGAAGGTGGCAGTTTCGCGGATCGACTCATCACCCTGGCCAAGGGCGACGCTTCAAAATGACCTCGAATCTTCGATGACTCGGCTCAACGAGGTCCTTGGTCGAGTGCAAGAGTGGAAGAAGTCCTCTGCCCGGTGTGGTCCTGACGTGGCATTGTCCTTGGTAAGAGTCCACTGCTAGGAAGCCCGCGAAGATAAGCTAGCGGCGATCAAGGTCGCCAACACCAAAATACACGATTTCCAATCCTTTATGGAGACTTTCATATCTGCCGCCACTCAGATTGCAGATGGAATCGACTTGGACGAATTCGTTGTAGCTGTCAGCCCTCCTCCTGCCGAATGAACAAACTTTGAGATTTAAACTTGCCTTAAATTTGCCTCAGGATGCCGAGTGGTTGCTGTAACCATTAAACTCCTTCGGGCTTGATGCTCGAATACTTTTGATCCGTCGCCTGGAATTTTTAGGATCTATCTGAACTTGGCTTATTTCTGAATATATTTGTATTTGCCTTCGCATGGAATTTGCTCTTTAGGATGTAGCCCTGAAGTGGAGAGTTCAATCGACCTGCACCTTGTCGTCCCTGTGGACAGGGATGTGGCACACGTTGTACTTGTGGCATAGCTCAGAGAAAAAGGCCGCGGTCGACCTGCACCTCGTCGTCCTTACGGATGGGGATGGAGCGTACGTTGTACTTGTGGCGTAGCTCGAAGAAGAAGGCCGCGGTCGACCTGCACCTCGTCGTCCTTGCGGATAGGGATGGAGCGTACGTTGTACTTGTGGCGCAGCTCCTAAGGGGAAGGTTGCAGTCGACCTGTACCTCGTCGTCCTTGCGGATAGGGACAGACTTTAAACCTTAGGCGAGTATTGGACTGCAGCTAAGCCTCCGAGTGGGAGGGTTGATCACCACTCGGTAGGATTTTTTAAACTTAGGCGAGTACTGGACTGCAGCTAAGCCTCCGAGTGGGAGGGTTGCTCAGCACTTGGTAGGATTTTAAACTTAGGAGAGTACTGGACTATAGCTAAGCCTCCGAGTGGGAGGGTTGCTCACCACTCGGTAGGATTTTTTAAACTTAGGCGAGTACTGGACTGCAGCTAAGCCCCCGAGTGGGAGGGTTGCTCACCACTCGGTAGGACTTTACAAGCTTAGGCGAGTACTGGACTGCGGCTAAGCCCCCAAGTGGGAGGGTTGCTCACCACTCGGTAGGACTTTACAAACTTAGGCGAGTACTGGACTGCCGCTAAGCCCCCGAGTGGGAGGGTTGCTCACCACTCGGTAGGATTTTACAAACTTACGCGAGTACTGGACTGCAGCTAAGACCCCGAGTGGGAGGGTTGCTCACCACTCGGTATGATTTTACAAACTTAGGCGAGTACTGAACTGCAGCTAAGCCCCCGAGTGAGAGGGTTGCTCACCACACGGTAGGATTTTACAAACTTAGGCGAGTACTGGACTGCAGCTAAGCCCCCGAGTGAGAGGATTGCTCACCACTCGGTAGGATTTTACAAACTTAGGCGAGTACTGGACTGCAGCTAAGCCCCCGAGTGAGAGGGTTGCTCACCACTCAGTAGGATTTTACAAACTTAGGCGAGTACTGGACTGCAGCTAAGCCCCCGAGTGAGAGGATTGCTCACCACTCGGTAGGATTTTACAAACTTAGGCGAGTACTGGACTACAGCTAAGCCCCCGAGTGGGAGGGTTGCTCACCACTCGGTAGGATTTTACAAACTTAGGCGAGTACTGGGCTACAGCTAAGCCCCCGAGTGGGAGGGTTGCTCACCACTCGGTAGGATTTTACAAACTTAGGCCAGTACTGGGTTGCAGCTAAGCCCCCGAGTGGGAGGGTTGCTCACCACTCGGTAGGATTTTACAAACTTAGGCGAGTACTGGACTGCAGCTAAGCCCCCGAGTGAGAGGCTTGCTCACCACTCGGTAGGATTTTACAAACTTAGGCGAAACGGATTCGCAGCTAAGCCCCCGAGTGAAAGGCTTGCTCACCACTCGGTAGGATTTTACAAACTTATTCAGAACGGATTCACAGCTAAGCCCCCGAGTGAGAGGCTTGCTCACCACTCGGTAGGATTTTACAAACTTAGGCGAAACGGATTCGCGGCTAAGCCCCCTAGTGAGAGGCTTTCTCACCACTCGGTAGGATTTTCTTTTGAACTTAGGCGAAACGGATTCGCAACTAAGTCACCCACTGGGGGATTTCAGACGCAAATAAAAGCAACAACAATCATTCAAGAGGACTGTAAAGCTCTTGTCTTTGATAAACAAATTACAAAGGTATTTCTTATTACATTTTATTTGAACGAGTACTTAAGTATAAAAGGGGCGGAGCAGCTCCGCATTCCAAGCCCGTGGCTCGTCCTTCTTATGCTCGACATTGTAAAGGTGGTATGCTCCATTGTGGAGCACTCTGGTGACAATGAAGGGACCTTCCCAAGCTGGGGCGAGCTTGTGTGGTTTCTGCTGATCCACTCGAAGAACCAAGTCACCTTCTTGAAAGGCTCGACCCTTCACGTGTCTAGCATGGAATCGACGCAAGTCTTGCTGATAAATGGTCGACCGGATCAAGGCCATCTCTCTTTCCTCCTCTAGGAGGTCAACTGCGTCTTGCCGAGCTTGTTCTGCTTCATCTTCAGAGAAGAGCTAAACTCGTGGTGCATTATGAAGCAAGTCACTCGGTAGAACAGCTTTAGCTCCATAGACCAAGAAGAATGGAGTTCGACCAGTCGACCGATTGGGAGTTGTCCTTAATCCCCAAAGAACCGATGGAAGTTCATCAACCCAGGCGCCCGCTGCGTGCTTGAGATCTCGCATCAGTCGGGGTTTCAGTCCTTTGAGAATCAGGTCATTTGCTCTTTCTGCTTGTCCATTCGACCGGGGATGGGCGACCGAAGCATAGTAGACTCGTGTGCCTTGTGAGGCGCAGAAGGTTCTAAACTCATCAGAATCGAAGTTTGATCCGTTGTCAGTGATGATGCTGTGCGGAACCCCATACCTGAATGTCAACTCTCTGATGAAGCTGACAGCAGTACTAGCTTCAAGATTCTTAATAGGCTTGGCTTCGATCCATTTGGTAAACTTGTCGACTGCTACAAGTACGTGAGTGAAGCCACTCCTACCAGTCCTTAGTGGACCAACCATGTCCAATCCCCAAACAGCAAAGGGCCAGACGAATGGAATGGTCTTCAGGGCTGCTGCAGGTTTGTGCGACATATTGGAGTAGAACTGGCAGCCTTCACATCTATTGACTATATCTTTCGCCATTCCATTTGCTCGTGGCCAATAAAATCCAGCTCGGTATGCTTTAGCCACAATGGTCCGAGAGGACGCATGGTGACCACATGTCCCCGAATGGATGTCGTAGAGGATCACTCGACCTTCTTCTGGCCTTATGCATTTCTGGCTGACCCCAGTTGCACTTTCTCTGAACAGTTATCTCTTATTACAGTAAAGGCCTTGGATCGACGGACGATATGTCGAGCCTCTTCTTCATCCTCTGGGAGCTCTTTCCTAAGGATATATGAAATGTATGGCACTGTCCAGTCGGGAGTGATGACCAACACCTCCACGATCAAGTCGACCACGGCTGGGACCTCGACTTCAGTCGGATCTGTAGCACTCTTAGGCTGCGGGGGCTCTTCAGCGAAGGGATCTACTTGAACTGAAGGTGCATGAATATGCTCCAGGAACACATTACTGGGAATAGCTTCTCTCTTGGAGCCTATCTTTGCTAATTCATCTGCTGCTTGATTTTTCAGTCGGGGTATATGATGGAGCTCTAACCCCTCAAACTTCTTTTCCAACTTCTGCACCGTGTTGCAATAACCAGTCATGGCTGGGCTTCTGATGTCCCACTCCTTCATCACTTGATTGACTACCAAATCTGAGTCACCATAGACCATGAGGCGACGGACGCCGAGTGAGATGGCCATACGCAACCCATACAAGAATGCTTCATATTCTGCTTCGTTATTGGAGGAATCAAAGTGAATCTGGAGGACATATCTGAGCTTGTCTCCTCGGGGGGATACCAGTACCACCCCAGCACCGGAACCATTCATCATCTTGGAACCATCAAAGAACATGTTCCAGTGCTCCGAGTGAACTTGAGTCGGCAGTTGTTGTTCGATCCACTCAACGAGGAAATCTACTATTGCTTGGGACTTGATAGCTTTCTTTGCCTCGAACTTGATATCTAAGGGAAGGAGTTCAATCGCCCACTTTTCCACTCGACCAGTTGCATCTCTGTTGTTCAGAATCTCTGATAATGGAGCATCGCTGACGACTGTAATGGAGTGATCAGAGAAGTAATGTGCAACCTTCTTCATGGTCATATAAATCCCATAAACAAGCTTCTGATAATGTGGATATCTTTGCTTTGACGGAGTCAAAACTTCAGAAACGTAGTATACTGGGCGCTGAACTTTGTAGGCTTTTCCTTCTTCTTCCCGCTCGACCGTACGTACTGTACCGACGACTTGTCCAGTGGCTGCAATGTAAAGCAGTAAAGGCTCTTTGCTGATTGGAGCAGCAAGCACCGGCTGGGTGGAAAGCAGGGCTTTAAGCTCTGCAAATGCTGCATCAGCTTCAGGAGTCCACTCGAACTTATCTGACTTCTTCATCAGTCGGTAAAGAGGGAGTGCCTTTTCACCGAAGCGAGAAATGAATCGACTTAGGGCGGCCAAACAACCAGTAAGCTTCTAGACATCATGCACACGCACAGGGCGTTTCATCCGGAGTATGGCACCCACTTTCTCTGGGTTAGCGTCGATCCCTCGTTTGGAAATGAGAAAACTGAGTAATTTTCTGCTTGGAACTCCAAACATGCACTTTGATGGATTAAGCTTGATATCATACCTTCTGAGGTTGACAAAGGTTTCAGCAAGGTCAGCCAGTAGGTCGGAACCTTTACGTGACTTGACCACAATGTCATCCATGTATGCTTCCACATTCCGACTGATCTGAGTGAGCAAGCACTTCTGAATCATCCGCATGAATGTGGCTCCAGCGTTCTTCAAACTGAATGGCATAGTGACATAACAGAAGCACCCAACTGGGGTGATGAAAGCTGTTTTTATCTCATCGGGTCCATATAGACGGATCTGATGATACCCGGAATAAGCGTCCAAAAAGGACAAACGCTCACACCCGCAGTCGAGTCGACTATTTGGTCGATGCGAGGGAGAGGAAAGTGATCTTTCGGGCATGCCCGATTGATATGTTTGAAGTCAATGCACATGCGAAGTGAGTCGTCCTTCTTTGGGACAATGACAACATTCGCTAACCACTCGGAGTGGTAAATCTCTCGGATAAACTCAGCTGCTAAAAGTCGAGCCACTTCTTCACCGATTGCCTTTCTCTTCTGTACGGCGGACCGTCGAAGATGTTCTTTGACTGGTTTCACTTTTGGGTCGACTCACAAACGATGCTCAGCCAGTCCCTTGGGAACACCTGGCATGTCAGAAGGTTTCCATGCGAAGATGTCCCAGTTCTCACGGAGGAACTGGATGAGCGCTTCTTCCTATTTGGAGTCGAGTGTTGTTGAAATGTGAGTTTGAGCAGCATTGGGATCCGTCGAGTGAATGTGAATCGGCTTCGTTTCACTAGACGACTGGAATGCTAAATCTGTGACAGGCTTCTTAGCTCGCAACAAATCACTCGGATCTGCATTTTTTTATACTCCGACAATTCCACTACTGCCATCTGTGCATCGGCGATCCTTGAGCCCTTCTGGAAGCATTCTTCTACCTTCTTTCGATTGCCAGTGATAGTGATCACCCTTTAGGACCAGGCATCTTCAATTTGAGGTACACGAAACATGGTCGAGCCATAAAACATGCATAAGCTGGCCTGGCCAAAATAGCATGATAAGCACTCTGAAAGTCCACAACTTCAAATGTCAACTTTTCTTTGCGGAAATTCTTGGAATCACCAAAAACTACATCAAGGGTGATCTGGCCGAGTGACGCGACCTTCTTGCTAGGAATAACTCCATGGAAACTCATGTTGCTTTCACTGAGTCTGGACATCGGAATACCCATTCCTTTCAACATCTGTGCATACAGTATATTCAGACCACTGCCACCATCCATCAGAACCTTAGTCAGTCGAGTGCCTTCGACTACTGGGTCGACCACCAGCACTTGCCTCCCAGGGGTGGCTATATGCGCTGGGTGATCAGACTGGTCAAATGTAATGGCAGTTTGAGACCACTTCAAATAACTAGGTGTCACCGGGGCGACCATGTTCACTTCTCTGTTGATGACTTTCAATCGACTCTTACTCTCAACATCAGCAAAAATCATCAGAGTGGAATTGACGTGGGGGTAACCATCATCGTCCTCCTCCTCATCCTCGACTTTGTCCGCTTCCTTCTCCTTTTCCTTGGGCTATTTCTCTCGGAATTGCTGGATTAGGAGTCGACACTGTCGAGTGGTATGCTTTGGATAAATGAAATTACCCTCTTCATCTTTCTTGGTGTGAATGTGGCATGGTAAATCTAGCACATCATTTCCATCTTGATCTTTTACTTTCTTGGGGTTCCACGGTCCGTTGGGTTTCCCTTTGAACTTTCCTGAGTCACGACTAAGGCTTCTCCAGGAGCAGCTGGCTCGGCTTTGCACTTCTGCTTTCTGACTGGAGTTCCCTCCTCCGGTTTCGTGGGCGACTGTTTTGTGCTTGCCAGTCCAGAGTCGGCCTTCCTCTTCACCATTGGCGTATTTGGTAGCAATCTCCATCATCCGAGTCAGAGTCATATCTCCTGTCCGACCGAATTTCAGATTCAATTCCCGATACTTAACGCCTTCTTTGAAGGCACAAATTGCTTGGTGATCTGAGACATTCTCCACTGTATGGTGAAATGTGATCCACCTCTGGATATAATCTCTCAGAGTTTCATTCGGTTTCTGAATGCAACACTGTAATTCTGTCAACCCTGCTGGCCGTTTGCAAGTACCTTCAAATGTTCTGACAAATACCCGGGCAAGATCTTCCCAAGTATAAATACTACCAGGCGATAACTGATTCAGCCACGCTCTGGCCGAGCCCTCTAACATCAAAGGGAGATGCTTCATGGCCACTTCATCGTTGCCACCACCAATCTGTACCGCCACTCGGTAATCCTCAAGCCAAGTGTCAGGCATGGACTCACCAGTGAACATACTGACTCCAATCGCCAACCTGAAGTTGGGAGGAATCACCGCAGCCCTGATGGCCCTGCTGAAGCACTCTGGACCTGAGACATGCACTCTGCTGTTGGTTGGAAAATCTCTGTCATGGCCTTCTCTATGAGTTCTGTTTCTGTCGACCAGACCCTGAACGAGAATAGATCTCGCATCAAAGCCTGGTTCTCTAGGGTCGACTAGAATCCCTCGTCCACCACTGTGAGGACGTCCGTTGTCATGCTGCTGAGGCACGTATGACCCACTCCTTGGGGGAGGCGTGGGCACTCACGACGATCATCGTGATCGAGTCGGTAATCATACTGCTCACGGTTTCTGTACTGATCTCGTCGGTCTCCATGTCCCTCACGCCTCGGGGGCGATCTCGGGCCGTGAGTCGACTAGACTGTGTCTTCAACCACGGATCTGCTATGAATCCTATTCCGCGACTGAGACACTGCTGTATTCTGCTCCACTGCTGCTCGGAGCAAAGCCCGGATCTGCACCAAACCTCGACCAGCTTCTGACTGGGAAGGTTGAATTGACTCCGCTATTCGGGCCGCAGCTGTGAGATTCTAGATCAGAGTTCGGTATACCTGAGTCGGAGGCAGAAAAAGTTGACGTCGACTGGACTCGGGGATACGCTGCCGAGCACGCTCGTTGAGTGCGTGCTGGAGGTTCTCCAGTCGAGTGTGCTCAGCCAAGTTGGCTAGGCGCGCCTCCTCCAAGGCCTGGGCCTCAGGGGTTTCTCCAACGATAGGAGTGTGAAGCGCATCCATGTTCCGGCGGCGAAGTTCTTCTCTCCGCTGCGAAGAGAGGGGTTCGGGGCGGTACTCTTCGTGAACACGCAACAGATCGCCGCCCACATCGCCTCCGTCTTCACGGGTGAAGCCAGGAGGACTGCATGGTCCATTGACCATCAAAACATCCACCGCGGGGTCACTGCTGTCGCACTCGGATGCAGTCTCTATGGAGCCAGTCGAACAGGCCGTAGAGAGTTTCATCGGGCTCGATTGCTGCGACTTGGGGGGTGGCCGACTGGCGAGCCACCGTATGCCTCACCCACCATTGAAGCGTCGATCGACTGGAACGTTTGCTCCGGCGAGCTGCAAGGAGTGAGGTCAACACAGGAGCCGACCGATACCTAGTCGACGGCTGCCATAGGAGGACACCACGGACGCACGCGCGAAAGTGCGTTGCCCCGCCGACGGGGAGCGCCTCGACGTCAAGTGGCACTTCTTGAAGCCAAGCGGAGTCGTCGGCGACGAATACGAGCACACAGAGACGGATCTCGCGGCCCTCGGCCAAACCTCCGCCCGAAACCATGTTGATGGGGATCGGAAAAATCGCAACTTCTCCAACAAGTCGCTAAGAAACCTGCCCCACGGTGGGCGCCAACTGTCGTGGTTCTAAGTCTGACAGTAGAATAGGGGGGGGGGTAGGGATGTAGAGGCAAGATCCTAGCTATGTAGGAGTTGTACACGCGAGGTTTACGAGTTCAAGCCCTTCTCGGAGGAAGTAACAGCCCTACGTCTCGGACCACGGAGGCGGTCGACTGGATTATATGCGTGTGAGTTATAGGGGGTGCGAACCCTTGTGCCTGTGGAGGGGGGGGTGGCTTATATAGAGTGTGCCAGGACCCCAGCCAGCCCACGACACAGAGGGTTTAAGGTACATTGAAGAGAGAATGTTACTGGTAACGCCCACATTAAAGTGCTGTAAATGCCAATTAAGCCTATAAGTAAATGCTCGACCGTTGCATATGCAGAGTGGCTTTAGCTCTTCTGCCCATCGAGTGACTCCTGCGACGGTCGAGTGACATCGATTCTTCCGAGTGGAACGTTTCTGGTCGAGTGGATGATGGTACCCTTTGGATGATCCTGGCTTTAGGGTGCTGTCCTAGGGGAGGATGTCTAGGTCAGGTCTATGACCCCACCCTAGGTACGTAGCTTCATCAATCACCAAAACATACATCAAGTGGATCATAGAATACCCCATTGTCACGACGGGTATCCCACGCAAGACATACATCAAGTGTTCTCAAATCCTTAAAGACTCAATCCGATAAGATAACTTCAAAGGGAAAACTCGATCCATTACAAGAGAGTAGAGGGGGAGAAACACCATAAGATCCAACTATAATAGCAAAGCTCGCGATACATCAAGATCGTGCCACCTCAAGAACACGAGAGAGAGAGAGATCAAACACATAGCTACAGGTACATACCCTCATCCCCGAGGAGAACTATTCCCTCCTCGTCATGGAGAGCACCGGCATGATGAAGATGGCCACCGGAGAGGGATTGCGCCCTTCGGCAGGGTGCCAGAACGGGTCTAGATTGGTTTTCGGTGGCTACGGAGGCTTCTCGCGGCGGAACTCCCGATCTATTGTGCTCCTCGATAGTTTTAGGGTATATGGATATATATATAGGCAGAAGAAATACATCAAGGGAGCCACGAGGGGCCCACGAGGGTGGAGGGCGCGCCCCCTGCCTCGTGCTCTCCTCTTTGGTCCCCTGACGTGCACTCCAAGTCTCCTATATTGCTTTCTTTCCAAAGATAACTTTTCCAAAGGTTTCATTCCGTTTGGAATCCGCTTGATATTCCTTTTCTGCGAAACACTGGAACAAGGGAAAAACAGAAACTGGCACTGGGCTCTGGGTTAACAGGTTAGTCCCAAAAATCATATAAAATAACATATAAATGCATATAAAACATCCAAGGTTGATAATATAATAGCATGGAACAATCAAAAATTATAGATACGTTGGAGACGTATCACTCGTCCACTTATGCGTCATCATCCACCTCCATCTCCACCAACTCCTTCCTCGGATCATCGCCGCAAGAGAAGCTGACGAGGGGCAACTTCCTACTCTGTAAGGCCGTCGTCCTACCCCAGATCAAGGGCACGAAGATGGAACACCATCTCAACGCGAAGAGTCCGGCACCGCCGGCCACCCTCACCATTACCAAGGACGGCAAAGAAAAACATGTGGTGAACTTTGCGAGATCCCTCTGGTATGCACAGCAGCAACCGCTCCAAGGCTACTTGATGGCTCCCTCTCCCACGACATCCTTGCACAAGTCGCCACGCTCCAGACGCCGGCTGAAGTCTGGTGCGCCATCCACGACATGTTCGCCGCCCAGAGCCAAGCCCAAGAAATCAACACCCGCATCGAGCTCACGAACTGTGACGCCCCCGATTTGACCGTACACTAATCATACACGCAAATGTGTACGATCAAGATCAAGGACTCACGGGAAGATATCACAACACATCTCTAGACACAAATTAAAATAATACAAGCTTTATATTACAAGCTAGGGCCCTCGAAGGCTCGAATACAAATGCTCGAAAAACACAAGAGTCAGTGGAAGCAATAATATTTGAGTACAGACATAAGTTAAACAAGTTTGCCTTAAGAAGGCTAGCACAAACTGGGATACAAATCGAAAGAGGCGCAGGCCTCCTGCCTGGGATCCTCCTAAACTACTCATGGTCGTCGTCAGCGGCCTGCACGGAGTAGTAGGCACCTCCAGTGTAGTAGGAGTCGTCGTCGACGGTGGCGTCTGGCTCCTGGGCTGCACCGTCTGGTCGCAGCAATCAGGTATAGGAAGGGGGGAAAGGGGGAGCAAAGCAACCGTGAGTACTCATCCAAAGTACTCGCAAGCAAGGAGCTACACTACATATGTATGCATTGGTATCAAATGGAAAAGGGGTATCATATGTGGACTGAACTGCAGAATTCCAGAATAAGAGGGGGATAGCTAGTCCTAACGAAGACTACGCTTCTGGTAACCTCCATCTTGCAGCAGAAGAACAGAGTAGATGGTAAGTTCACCAAGTAACGTCGCATAGCATAATCCTAACCGATGATCCTCCCCTCGCCGCCCTGTGAGAGAGTGATCACCGGTTGTATCTGGCACTTGGAAAGGTGTGTTTTATTAAGTATCCGGTTCTAGTTGTCATAAGGTCAAGGTACAACTCCAAGTCGTCCTGTTACCAAAGATCACGACTATTCGAATAGTTTAACTTCCTTGGAGGGGTGCACCACATTTCCCAACACGCTCGATCCCCTTTGTCCAGACACACTTTCCTGGGTCATGCCCGGTCTCGGAAGATCAACACGTCACAGCCCTACCTAGGCACAACAGAGAGGTCATCACGCCAGTCTAAATCCTATGGCGCAAGGGTCTGGGCCCATCGCCCATTGCACACCTACACGTTGCGAACGCAGCCGGTGAGTAGACCTAGCCTCCCTTATACAAGAGAAGGCGTTCCAGTCCAACCCGGCACGCGCCGCTCAGTCGCTGATGTCACGAAGGCTTCGGCTGATACCACGACGTCGAGTGACCATAACTGTCCCCGCGTAGTTGGTTAGTGCGTATAGGCCAGTAGCCAGACTCAGATCAAATTCCCAGATCTCGTTAAGTGTGTTATTTTGAAGTAACCGCGAACGCCGACCAGGGCCAGGCCCACCTCGCACCTAGGTGGTCTCCACATGCCCTGTCGCTCTGCCACAAAGTAATAGTCGGGGGCCGTCGGGAACCTAGGCCCACCACTACCTGGGTGGAACTACCTGCCCCTTCAGCCCCCACATCGGAATCACTTGCGGGTACTCAACTTGCCGACCCGACTTTAGTCACCACCTGTATAGCATGTATATAAGTATGTATATACCAGTGATCACCTCCCGAGTGATCACGACCCGATAGTATAGCATGGCAGACGGACAAGAATGTAGGGCCACTGATGAAGTACTAGCAACCTATACTAGGCATGTAGGATTGCAGGTAAGGTATCAACACTGGTAGCAACAATGACAGGCTATGCATCAGGATAGGATTAACGGAAAGCAGTAACATGCTACACTACTCTAATGCAAGCAGTATAGAGAGATTAGGCGATATCTGGTGATCAAGGGGGGGGGGCTTGCCTGGTTGCTCTGGCAAGAGAGAGGGGTCATCAACAACATAGTCGTACTGGGTAGCAGCGGCGTCGGTCTCGGTGTCTAGCGAGAGAAGAGGGGGAAGAAACAATAAATATAATGCAAACAAATGCATGACGATGCATGACATGACAAAGCGTGATGCTAGGTGTGCCCTAACGCGGTATGAGGTGATACCGGTGAAGGGGGAAAAATATTCCCGGTGTTCCGTGTTTTCGGACAGATGAAACAGAGGGGGAAAGTTGCATGTTTGCTATGCTAGGGATGCGTGGCGGATGAACGGGATGCGTATCCGGATTCGTCTCATCGTTCTGAGCAACTTTCATGTACAAAGTTTTTTCCATCCGAGCTACGGTTTATTTTATATTAATTTTAAAAGATTTAAATCATTTTTAGGATTTATTTAATTAATTTAATCAACATTATCCAGAACAGTGCACGCTGACGTCAGCATGACGTCAGCAGTCAACAGAGGAGTTGACTGGTCAACTGATGTGTGGGTCCCGTTTGTCATTGATTGAGACTAGCTAATCAGGATTAATTAGATTAGCTAAATGATTAGGTTTAATCAAAATTAATTAAGTTAATTAATTTAGCTAACTAACTAACTAACTAATTAATTATATTATCATTATTATTATTTAATCTCTTTTTTGTTCTAATCTGGGGCTGGCCCCACTGGTCAAGGACCCAGCCCAACCGGGGCGGGCGAACAGGAAACGGGCGCAGGGCGCGGGCGCCGCCCGAACGGGCACTGCGGGCGCGCGACCACTGGCAATGGCGAGGGCACGGCGGAGGCGGGCGGGGCTGCCGATTAAGGGTGTCGGGGCGCCAGCGGCGATGCGGGGCTAGGCGCGCGGTTGGGGTAGCGGGGAGCAGGCATGTGGGAGCAGCTGCGGGGACGCGAGCGTTGGCTGGCGCGGACATGGCAAGGCAGTAGGGGGCGACGAGCGCAGCCCCTGGGATGAGGCAGGGCGTGGCCCGCGCAGGCGCATGCATGCAAGGGCGTGACCTGAACAAGGCAAGGCGCAAGCGGGCGTGCGCGTGAGGTGCGGGCGACGGTGGTGCGGTGCGTGGGCAGAGGGGGGTGGGGGGCTGCGGGGTGAGGCGCGGGGGGGAGGGGGGGTGGCACACGGCCCTACGAGGCGTGGTCGGCATCGAGCGGGCGGTTGCAGCGTGGGTGAGCGCGAGCGACAGCGGGTGACCGGAGCAAGGGAAGACGGGGTCGGATGGGAAGGTCGTCACCGGCCCTGTAGTGGTGCATGAGTGTGCTCGGGGAGGGCCTGAGCTATGGGGTGACGTCGAGTTGGCGTCGGGGCGGCGAGCACGGCAGGGACGAGGTGGCGATCCGGCGACGGGGACGCGATGGCGTCCACCGGGGTTGGCGCAGAGGCGAGAGGGTGTCGCGGCAAGGGAGACTCCGGCGAGTGGTCGCGTGGATCGGCGGCGGCGGCGGGCACTTGCCCCCTATCCAGATCGGATCAGGAGTGGAGCGAGACGTGGGGGAGTAGGGGAAGTGGGGTGGGGTGTCGGTAGGTGATACGTCTCCAACGTATCTATAATTTTTGATTGCTCCATGCTATATAATCTACTGTTTTGGACATTATTGGGCTTTATTATCCACTTTTATATTATTTTTGGGACTAACCTATTAACCGGAGGCCCAGCCCAGAATTGCTGTTTTTTGCCTGTTTTAGGGTTTTGAAGAAAAGGAATATCAAACGGAGTCCAAACGGAATGAAACCTTCGGGAACGTGATTTTCTCATCGAATGCAACTCAGGAGACTTGGACCCTATGTCAAGACACGTAACAGGAGGCCACGAGGTAGGTGGTGCGCCTACCCCCCAGGCGCGCCCTCCACCCTCGTGGGCCCCCTGTTGCTCCACCGACGTACTTCTTCCTCCTATATATACCCATGTATCCCCAAACGATCAGAGACGTAGCCAAAAACCTAATTCCACCGCCGCAGCTTTCTATATCCATGAGATCCCATCTTGGGGCCTGTTCCGGAGCTCCGCCGGAGGGGGCATCGATCACGGAGGGCTTTTACATCAACACCATAGCCTCTCCAATGAAGTGTGAGTAGTTTACTTCAGACCTACGGGTCCATAGTTAGTAGCTAGATGGTTTCTTCTCTCTTTTTGGATCTCAATACAATGTTCTCCCCCTCTCTTGTGGAGATCTATTCGATGTAATCTTCTTTTTGCGGTGTGTTTGTTGAGACCGATGAATTATGGGTTTATGATCAAGTCTATCTATGAATAATATTTGAATCTTCTCTGAATTATTTTATGTATGATTGGTTATCTTTGCAAGTCTCTTCGAATTATCAGTTTGGTTTGGCCTACTAGATTGATCTTTCTTGCAATGGGAGAAGTGCTTAGCTTTGGGTTCAATCTTGTGGTGTCCTTTCCCGGTGACAGTAAGGGCAGCAAGGCACGTGTTGTATTGTTTCCATCGAGGATAACAAGATGGGGTTTTCTTCATATTGCATGAGTCTATCCCTCTACATCATGTCATCTTGCTTAAGGTGTTACTCTGTTTTTAACTTAATACTCTAGATGCATGCCATATTGCGGTCGATGAGTGGAGTAATAGTAGTAGATGCAGGCAGGAGTCAGTCTACTTGTCTTGGACGTGATGCCTATATACACGATCATATCTAGATATTCTCATAACTATGCTCAATTCTGTCAATTGCTCAACAGTAATTTGTTCACCCACCGTAGAATACTTATGCTCTCGAGAGAAGCCACTAGTGAAACCTATGGCCCCCGGGTCTATCTTTATCATATCAATCTCCTACTACTTAGTTATTTACTTTGCCTCTATTTTACTTTGCATCTTTATCATAAAAATACCAAAAATATTATCTTATCATATCTATAAGATCTCACTCACGTAAGTGGCTCTATAGGGATTGACAACCCCTATTTGCGTTGGTTGCGAGGATTTATTTGTTTTGTGCAGGTGCGAGGGACTCGCGCGTAGCCTCCTACTGGATTGATACCTTGGTTCTCAAAAACTGAGGGAAATACTTACGCTACTTTGCTGCATCATCCCTTCCTCTTCGGGGAAAACCAACGAAGTGCTAAAAGAGGTAGCAGTAGGTGATTAGGGTTTCGATGGGGGGATAAGGTAGCATGGGGAGGGCAGGCTGGTTAGATGGCCAGCTGGGCTGAGGCCCAGCGCGGGGGGGGGGGGTCCCTTTTTTTTCCTTTTACCGTTTTACTTTGTTTTTCTTTTTATCTAGTTTCAATTTTGTTTTATTTTTCTAAAGCAAAAATAGTTTCATAAAATAAGAAACTTGCCACATTAAGTTTGGCATCAAATTAAAATAGTTTGTAATTTATACAGTTTTAAAAAGGCATTTAAATTATTATGATAGACATTGGTTTATTACATTGGGGAAATTAAACACCTTATAAAAATGTTGGTCCACTATGATAATTATTCAAGGATTGTTTGCAATACTTTGAACATTTTTGTTTTAATATTTGAAAACTTTTGATGTTTGCCTCTATTTTGAATTTGAATTTGAATCAGTTTCGAACTAACACGAACTTAGCAACAGTAATCGAGGTGACATGGCATCATTAGCAGAGGTTACTGTAGCTTAATTACCCGGGCGTCACACAAACCTTCAAAAAGGTAACATGACTATGGCCGAATACCTTGGGAAGATTAAGAGTCTCACCAATGAATTTGACTGCACCGCTGTCGCACTCTCTGATCCGGAGATCATGTCAAGATCTTGGCCGAGCTAGACATGGATTATAATCCAGTTGTTTCGGCCCTTGCCGCCCGGGTGGAGCCGATCACCGTTCAGGAGTTGTATAGCCAGCTCCTCAGCTTCGACGCTCGCCTCAGCCTTCTTCATGGCGCCACCTTTCGCTAATCCTTCGGCAACGCCGTGATACGTCCATTTTGCATCATGTTTTCTTACTGTTATTTATAATGTTTTTATCCATAATAATGCTTTTTAGTGTAATTATAATGCCTTTTCTCTCATAATATGCAAGGTATACACAAAGAGAGAGAGAGAATTCCGGCATCTGGTAATCTGGACTTGGAAAGGCTACATTAGACCACCTATTCTGCACAATTCCAAATGATATGAAACTTCACGGAGAATTTTTATGGAATATATGAGGAATATTGGAGCCAATAAGTACCAAAGGGGGGCCACCAGGTGGGCACAACCCACCTGTGCGCGCTAGGGAGCCCAAGCGCGCCCTGGTGGGTTGTTCTCACCCAAGCCTACCTCCGGTGCCCATCTTCTGGTATATAAGTCATTTTGATCTACAAAAAAATAAGGAGAGGACTTTCGGGACGGAGCACCGCCGCCTCGAGGCGGAACTTGGGGCAGGAGCACTTTTTCCCTCCGGCGGAGCGATTCCTATTGGAAATATGCCCTAGAGGCAATAATAAAAAGATTATTATTATATTTCCTTGTTCATGATAATTGTCTTTTATTCATGCTATAATTGTGTTATCCGGAAATCGTAATACATGTGTGAATACTTAGACACCAACATGTCCCTAGTAAGCCTCTAGTTGACTAGCTCGTTGATCAACAGATAGTCATGGTTTCCTGACTATGGACATTGGATGTCATTGATAACGAGATCACATCATTAGGAGAATGATGTGATGGACAAGACCCAATCCTAAACATAGCACAAGATCGTATAGTTCATTTGCTAGAGTTTTCCAATGTCAAGGATCTTTTCCTTAGACCATGAGATCGTGTAACTCCCGGATACCGTAGGAGTGCTTTGGGTGTACCAAACGTCACAACGTAACTGGGTGACTATAAAGGTATACTGCGAGTATCTCCGAAAGTGTCTGTTGGGTTGACACGGATCAAGACTGGGATTTGTCACTCCATATGACGGAGAGGTATCACTGGGCCCACTCGGTAATGCATCATCATAATGAGCTCAAAGTGACCAAGTGTCTGGTCACGGGATCATGCATTACGGTACGAGTAAAGTGACTTGCCGGTAACGAGATTGAACGAGGTATTGAGATATCGACGATCGAATCTCGGGCAAGTAACATACCGATTGACGAAGGGAATTGTATACGGTGTTGCTTGAATCCTCGACATCGTGGTTCATCCGATGAGATCATCGAGGAGCATGTGGGAGCCAACATGGGTATCCAGATCCCGCTGTTGGTTATTGACCGGAGAGCAATCTCGGTCATGTCTACATGTCTCCCGAACCCGTAGGGTCTGCACACTTAAGGTTCGGTGACGCTAGGGTTGTAGGGATATGTATATGCAGTAACCCGAAAGTTGTTCGGAGTCCCGGATGAGATCCAGGACGTCACGAGGAGTTTCGGAATGGTCCGGAGGTAAAGAATTATATATAGGAAGTGCTATTTCGGCCATCGGGACAAGTTTCGGGGTCACCGGTATTGTACCGGGACCACCGGAAGGGTCCCGGGGGTCCACCGGGTGGGGCCACCTATCCCGGAGGGCCCCATGGGCTATAGTGGGAAGGGATCCAGCCCAAAGTGGGCTGGGGCGCCACTTTCCCCTAGGGCCCATGCGCCTAGGGTAGGGGAAACCCTAAAGGGGGCGCCCCTTGCTTGGGGGGCAAGCCCCCCACCCCTTGGCCGCCGTCCCCCCTAGGAGATTGCATCTCCTAGGGCCGGCGCCCCCCTAGGCTCCCTATATATAGTGGGGGGAAGGAGGGCCTCTCACCCCACGCCTTTGGTGCCTCCCTCTCCCTCTCCAACACCTCCTCCTCCTCCATAGAGCTTGGCGAAGCCATGACGGAGTACTGCAGCTCCACCACCACCACGCCGTCGTGATGCTGCTGGAGCCATCTTCCTCAACCTCTCCTTCCCCCTCGCTGGATCAAGAAGGAGGAGACGTCACACTGACCGTACGTGTGTTGAACGCGGAGGTGCCGTCCGTTCGGCGCTAGGATCTCCGGTGATTTGGATCACGTCGAGTACGGCTTCCTCACCCCCGTTCTTTGAACGCTTCCGCGCGTGATCTACAAAGGTATGTAGATGCAATCCGATCACTCGTTGCTAGATGAACTCCTAGATGGATCTTGGTGAAACCGTAGGAAAATTTTTGTTTTCTGCAACGTTCCCCAACAGTGGTATCAGAGCTAGGTCTATGCGTAGTTCCTTTTGCACGAGTAGAACACAATTTGTTATGGGCGTAGATGTTGTCAACTTTCTTGCCGCTACTAGTCTTATTTTGCTTCAACGGTATTGTGGGATGAAGTGGCCCGTACCAACCTTACACGTATGCTTACGTGAGACCGGTTCCACCGACTGACATGCACTAGTTGCATAAGGTGGCTAGCGGGTGTCTGTCTCTCCCACTTTAGTTGGAGCGGATTTGATGAAAAGGGTCCTTATGAAGGGTAAATAGAAGTTGACAAATCACGTTGTGGCTTTCACGTAGGTAAGAAAACGTTCTTGCTAGAACCCTATTTCAGCCACGTAAAACTTGCAACAACAATTAGAGGACGTCTAACTTGTTTTTGCAGCAAGTGCTTTGTGATATGATATGGCCAAAGTTGTGATGAATGATGAATGATATATATGTGATGTATGAGATGTTCATGCTATTGTAATAGGAATCACGACTTGCATGTCGATGAGTATGACAACCGGCAGGAGCCATAGGAGTTGTCTTTATTTTTTATATGACCTGCGTGTCATTGAGAAACGCCATGTAAATTACTTTACTTTATTGCTAAACGTGTTAGCCATAGTAGTAGAAGTAATAGTTGGCGAGCAACTTTATGGAGACACGATGATGGAGATCATGATGATGGAGATCATGGTGTCATGCCGGTGACAAGATGATCATGGAGCCCCAAGATGGAGATCAAAGGAGGTATGTGATATTGGCCATATCATGCCACTTTTATTATTTGATTGCATGTGATGTTTATCATGTTTCTGCATCTTGTTTACTTAGAACGATGGTAGTAAATAAGATGATCCCTCATAATAATTTCAAGAAAGTGTTCCCCCTAACTGTGCACCGTTGCGACAGTTCGTTGTTTCGAAGCACCACATGATGATCGGGTGTTAGATTCCAACGTTCACATACAACGGGTGTAAGACAGATTTACACATGCAAACACTTAGGTTGACTTGACGAGCCTAGCATGTACAGACATGGCCTCGGAACACAGAAGACCGAAAGGTCGAGCATGAGTCGTATAGAAGATATGATCAACATGAAGATGTTCACCGATGTTGACTAGTCCGTCTCACGTGATGATCGGACACGGCCTAGTTAACTCGGATCATGTTATACTTAGATTACTGGAGGGATGTCTATCTAAGTGGGAGTTCATTGAATAATTTGATTAGATGAACTTAATTATCATGAACTTAGTCTAAATTTTTTACAATATGTCTTGTAGATCAAATGGCCGACGTAGTCCTCAACTTCAACGCGTTCCTAGAGAAAACCAAGCTGAAAGACGATGGCAGCAACTACACGGACTGGGTCCGGAACCTGAGGATCATCCTCATAGCTGCCAAGAAATATTATGTCCTACAAGCACCGCTAGGTGACGCACCTGTTCTCCCTGCAGAACAAGACGTTATGAACGCTTGGCAGGCACGTACCGATGACTACTCCCTCGTTCAGTGCGGCATGCTTTACAGCTTAGAGCCGGGGCTCCAAAAGCGTTTTGAGAGACACGGAGCATATGAGATATTCGAAGAGCTGAAAATGGTTTTCCAAGCTCATGCCCGGGTCGAGAGATATCAAGTCTCCGACAAGTTCTTCAGCTGTAAGATGGAGGAAAACAGTTCTGTCAGTGAGCACATACTCACTATGTCTGGGTTGCATAACCGCTTGACTCAGCTGGGAGTTAATCTCCCGGATGACGCGGTCATTGACAGAATCCTTCAGTCGCTTCCATCGAGCTACAAGAGCTTTGTGATGAACTTCAATATGCAGGGGATGGAAAAGACCATTCCTGAAGTATTTGCAATGCTGAAATCAGCAGAGGTAGAAGTCAAAAAGGAACATTAAGTGTTGATGGTGAATAAAACCACTAAGTTCAAGAAGGGCAAGGGTAAGAAAGCCTTCAAGAAGGACGGCAAGGGAGTTGCCGCGCCCGGCAAGCAAGCTGCCGGGAAGAAGCCAAAGAATGGACCCAAGCCCGAGACTGAGTGCTTTTATTGCAAGGGAAGTGGTCACTGGAAGCGGAACTGCCCCAAATACTTAGCGGACAAGAAGGCCGGCATCACGAAAGGTATATGTGATATACATGTAATTGATGTGTACCTTACCAGTACTCGTAGTAGCTCCTGGGTATTTGATACCGGTGCGGTTGCTCACATTTGTAACTCAAAACAGGAGCTGCGGAATAAGCGGAGACTGGCGAAGGACGAGGTGACGATGCGCGTCGGGAATGGATCCAAGGTCAATGTGATCGCCGTCGGCACGCTACCTCTACATTTACCTTCGGGATTAGTTTTAAACCTTAATAATTGTTATTTAGTGCCAGCTTTGAGCATGAACATTGTATCAGGATCTCGTTTAATTCGAGATGGCTACTCATTTAAATCCGAGAATAATGGTTGTTCTATTTATATGAGAGATATGTTTTATGGTCATGCTTTGATGGTGAATGGTTTATTCTTAATGAATCTCGAGCGTAATGCTACACATGTTCATAGTGTGAGTACCAAAAGATGTAAGATTGATAATGATAGTCCCACATATTTGTGGCACTACCGCCTTGGTCACATAGGTGTCAAACGCATGAAGAAGCTCCATGCTGATGGACTTTTAGAGTCTCTTGATTACGAATCATTTGACACGTGCGAACCATGCCTCATGGGTAAAATGACCATGACTCCGTTCTCAGGAACAATGGAGCGAGCAACCAACTTATTGGAAATCATACATACTGATGTGTGCGGTCCAATGAGTGTTGAGGCTCGCGGTGGCTATCATTATGTTCTCACCCTCACTGATGACTTGAGTAGATATGGGTATGTCTACTTAATGAAACACAAGTCTGAGACCTTTGAAAAGTTCAAGGAATTTCAGAGTGAGGTTGAGAATCAACGTGACAGGAAAATCAAGTTCCTGCGATAAGATCGTGGAGGAGAATACTTGAGTCACGAGTTTGGCACACACTTAAGAAAATGTGGAATAGTTTCACAACTCACGCCGCCTGGAACACCTCAGCGTAATGGTGTGTCCGAACGTCGTAATCGCACTCTATTAGATATGGTGCGATCTATGATGTCTCTTACCGATTTACCGCTATCCTTTTGGGGCTATGCTTTAGAGACTGCCGCATTCACTTTAAATAGGGCTCCGTCGAAATCAGTTGAGACGACACCGTATGAATTATGGTTTGGGAAGAAACCTAAGCTGTCGTTTCTAAAAGTTTGGGGATGCGATGCTTATGTCAAGAAACTTCAACCTGAAAAGCTCGAACCCAAGTCAAAAAAATGCGTCTTCATAGGATACCCTAAAGAAACTATTGGGTATACCTTCTACCTCAGATCCGAAGGCAAGATCTTTGTTGCCAAGAATGGATCCATTCTAGAGAAGGAGTTTCTCTCGAAAGAAGTAAGTGGGAGGAAAGTAGAACTTGATGAAGTATTACCTCTTGAACCGGAAAATGGCGCAACTCAAGAAAATGTTCCTGAGGTGCCTGCACCGACTAGAGAGGAAGTTAATGATGATGATCAAGATACTTCTGATCAAGCTCCTACTGAAATTCGAAGTTCCACAAGGACACGTTCGACACCAGATTGGTACGGCAACCCTGTCTTGGAAATCATGTTGTTAGACAACGGTGAACCTTCAAACTATGAAGAAGCGATGGCGGGCCCGGATTTCGACAAATGGCTGCAAGCCATGAAATCCGAGATAGGATCCATGTATGAAAACGAAGTATGGACTTTGACTGACTTGCCCGTAGAGCGGCGAGCCATAGAAAATAAATGGATCTTTAAGAAGAAGACAGACGCGGATGGTAAGGTGACCATCTATAAAGCTCGGCTTGTCGCTAAGGGTTATCGACAAGTTCAAGGGGTTGACTACAATGAGACTTTCTCACCGGTAGCGAAGCTGAAGTCCGTCCGAATCATGTTAGCAATTGCCGCATTCTATGATTATGAAATATGGCAAATGGATGTCAAAACGGCATTTATTAATGGTTTCCTTAAGGAAGAATTGTATATGATGCAGCCGGAAGGTTTTGTCGATCCTAAGTATGCTGACAAGGTGTGCAAGCTCCAACGCTCGATTTATGGGCTGGTGCAAGCATCTCGGAGTTGGAACATTCGCTTTGATGAGATGATCAAAGCGTTTGGGTTTATGCAGACTTATGGAGAAGCCTGCGTTTACAAGAAAGTGAGTGGGAGCTCTGTAGCATTTCTCATATTATATGTAGATGACATACTTTTGATGGGAAATGATATGGAGCTTTTGGACAGCATTAAGGCCTTCTTGAATAAGAGTTTTTCAATGAAGGACCTTGGAGAAGCTGCTTATATATTAGGCATCAAGATCTATAGAGATAGATCAAGACGCCTCATAGGTCTTTCACAAAGCACATACCTTGATAAGATATTGAAGAAGTTCAATATAGATCAGTCTAAGAAGGGGTTCTTGCCTGTGTTGCAAGGTGTGATATTGAGCTCAGCTCAATGTCCGACCACGGCAGAAGATATAGAAGAGATGAGTGTCATCCCCTATGCCTCAGCCATAGGTTCTATTATGTATGCCATGCTGTGTACCAGACCTGATGTAAACCTTGCCGTGAGTTTGGTAGGAAGGTACCAAAGTAATCCCGGCAAGGAACACTGGACAACGGTCAAGAATATCCTGAAGTACCTGAAAAAGGACTAAGGAAATGTTTCTCGTTTATGGAGGTGATGAAGAGCTCGTCGTAAAAGGTTACGTCAATGCTAGCTTCGACACAGATCTGGATGACTCTAAGTCACAAACCGGATACGTGTATATTTTGAATGGTGGGGCAGTAAGCTGGTGCAGTTGCAAGCAGAGCGTCGTGGTGGGATCTACATGTGAAGCGGAGTACATGGTAGCCTCGGAGGCAGCGCATGAAGCAATTTGGATGAAGGAGTTCATCACCGACCTAGGAGTCATACCCAATGCGTCGGGGCCGATCAAGCTCTTCTGTGACAACACTGGAGCTATTGCTCTTGCCAAGGAGCCCAGGTTTCACAAGAAGACAAGGCACATCAAGCGTCGCTTCAACTCCATTCGTGAAAATGTTCAAGATGGAGACATAGATATTTGTAAAGTACATACGGACCTGAATGTAGCAGATCCGTTGACTAAACCTCTCCCTAGAGCAAAACATGATCAACACCAGAATTCCATGGGTGTTCGATTCATCACAATGTAACTAGATTATTGACTCTAGTGCAAGTGGGAGACTATTGGAAATATGCCCTAGAGGCAATAATAAAAAGATTATTATTATATTTCCTTGTTCATGATAATTGTCTTTTATTCATGCTATAATTGTGTTATCCGGAAATTGTAATACATGTGTGAATACTTAGACACCAACATGTCCCTAGTAAGCCTCTAGTTGACTAGCTCGTTGATCAACAGATAGTCATGGTTTCCTGACTATGGACATTGGATGTCATTGATAACGAGATCACATCATTAGGAGAATGATGTGATGGACAAGACCCAATCCTAAACATAGCACAAGATCGTATAGTTCGTTTGCTAGAGTTTTCCAATGTCAAGTATCTTTTCCTTAGACCATGAGATTGTGTAACTCCCGGATACCGTAGGAGTGCTTTGGATGTACCAAACGTCACAACGTAACTGGGTGACTATAAAGGTATACTGTGGGTATCTCCGAAAGTGTCTGTTGGGTTGACACGGATCAAGACTGGGATTTGTCACTCCGTATGACGGAGAGGTATCACTGGGCCCACTCGGTAATGCATCATCATAATGAGCTCAAAGTGACCAAGTGTCTGGTCACGGGATCATGCATTACGGTACGAGTAAAGTGACTTGCCGGTAACGAGATTGAACGAGGTATTGGGATACCGACGATTGAATCTCGGGCAAGTAACATACCGATTGACGAAGGGAATTGTATACGGTGTTGCTTGAATCCTCGACATCGTGGTTCATCCGATGAGATCATCGAGGAGCATGTGGGAGCCAACATGGGTATCCAGATCCCGCTGTTGGTTATTGACCGGAGAGCAATCTCGGTCATGTCTACATGTCTCCCGAACCCGTAGGGTCTGCACACTTAAGGTTCGGTGACGCTAGGGTTGTAGGGATATGTATATGCAGTAACCCGAAAGTTGTTCGGAGTCCCGGATGAGATCCAGGACGTCACGAGGAGTTTCGGAATGGTCCGGAGGTAAAGAATTATATATAGGAAGTGCTATTTCGGCCATCGGGACAAGTTTCGGGGTCACCGGTATTGTACCGGGACCACCAGAAGGGTCCCGGGGGTCCACCGGGTGGGGCCACCTATCCGGAGGGCCCCATGGGCTAAAGTGGGAAGGGATCCGGCCCAAAGTGGGCTGGGGCGCCACTTTCCCCTAGGGCCCATGCGCCTAGGGTAGGGGAAACCCTAAAGGGGGCGCCCCTTGCTTGGGGGGCAAGCCCCCCACCCCTTGGCCGCCGTCCCCCCTAGGAGATTGCATCTCCTAGGGCCGGCGCCCCCCTAGGCTCCCTATATATAGTGGGGGGAAGGAGGGCCTCTCACCCCACGCCTTTGGTGCCTCCCTCTCCCTCTCCAACACCTCCTCCTCCTCCATAGAGCTTGGCGAAGCCCTAACGGAGTACTGCAGCTCCACCACCACCACGCCGTCGTGCTGCTGCTGGAGCCATCTTCCTCAACCTCTCTTTCCCCCTTACTGGATCAAGAAGGAGGAGACGTCACGCTGACCGTACGTGTGTTGAACGCGGAGGTGCCGTCCGTTCGGTGCTAGGATCTCCGGTGATTTGGATCACTTCGAGTACGACTTCCTCATCCCCGTTCTTTGAACGCTTCCGCGCGTGATCTACAAAGGTATGTAGATGCAATCCGATCACTCGTTGCTAGATGAACTCCTAGATGGATCTTGGTGAAACCGTAGGAAATTTTTTGTTTTCTGCAACGTTCCCCAACAATTCCGCCGGGGTAACTTCCCTCCCGAAGGGGGAAATCATCGTCGTCATCATCACCAACAACTCTCCCATCTTGGGGAGGGCAATCTCCATCAACATCTTCAATAGCACCACCTCCTCTCAAACCCTAGTTCATCTCTTGTGTTCAATCTTGTTATCGAAACTATAGATTGGTGCTTGTGAGTGACTAGTAGTGTTGATTACATCTTGTAGCTGATTACTATATGGTTTATTTGGTGGAAGATTATATGTTCAGATTCAATATGCTATTTAATACCCCTCTGATCTTGAGCATGATCATCGTTTGTGAGTAGTTACTTTTGTTCTTGAGGTCACGGGAGAAATCATGTTGCAAGTAATCATGTGAACTTGATATCTGTTCGATATTTTAATAGTATGTATGTTATGATTCCCATAGTGGTGTGATACGTCTCCAACGTATCTATAATTTATGAAGTATTCATGCTATTATACTATCCTTCTAGGATGTTTTATATGCATTTATATGATATCTTATATGATTTTTGGGACTAACCTATTAACCTAGAGCCCAGTGCCAGTTTCTGTTTTCTCCTTGTTTTAGAGCATCACAGAAAAGGAAAACTAAACGGAGTCCAATTGACGTGCCACTTGACGGAGATCACTTTTGGACCAAAAGAAGCCCACGGAGTACCAGAAGCAGGCCAGAAGAGTCCCGGGCTGCGCACGAGGGTGGGGGGTGCGCCCACCCCCCTAGGGCGTGCCCCCTGCCTTGTGGACAGCCCAGAGACCCCCCTGACAAGAAATCAACGCAAAACTCTTCTATATATATCAAAACTTCCAAAAAGAAACCTAGATCGGAAGTTCCGCCGCTGCAAGCCTCTGTAGCCACGAGAAGTCAATCTAGGCCCTCTCCGGCACCCTGCCGGAGGGGGCCATCATCACCGGTGGCCATGTAGGAGTATCCCAGAGGGGCCATCATCACCATGAAGGCCAAGGACCAGAGGGTGGAGGCCATGGAGGAGGAAGCACAAGGGGGAGAACCTCTCCTCCTCTCTTCCGGTGGCGCCGGAATGCCATCGGGAGGGGAATCATCGCCACGGTGATCGTCTTCACCAACATCACCATCCTCATCTCTTTTACGCGGTCCACTCTCCCGCACCCCGCTGTAATCCCTACTTGAACATGGTGCTTTATGCCACATACTATGATCCAATGATGTGTTGCCATCCTATGATGTTTTGAGTAGATATCTTTTGTCTTTGGGTTGATTGATGATCTAGATTGGTATGAGTTGTATGTTTTACTTTGGTGCTGCCCTATGGTGCCCTCTGTGTCGCGCAAGCGTGAGTGATCCCCGCTGTAGGGCATTGCAATACGTTCATGATTCGCTTATAGTGGGTTGGTGAGTGACTGAAACGCAAACCCGAGTAAGAGGGATTGTTGCGTATGGGAATAAAGAGGACTTGATGCTTTAATGCTATGGTTGGGTTTTACCTTAATGATCTTTAGTAGTTGCGGATGCTTGTTAGAGTTCCAGTCATAAGTGCATATGATCCAAGTAGAGAAAGTATGTTAGCTTATGCCTCTCCCTCATATGAAACTGCAATAGTGATTACCGGTCTTGTTAACGATTGCCTAGGACAATTCCGCACACCGATCCACCATTATCCCACACTCGCTATTTCCAATATTTAGTAATATATTCTAACTTTATGATAAAAGCACCTACTTTTATATTTTAGCTCTCCGATATCATACAAAGTTATCCTCTTCATACCCACAACATAGTTTTATTTCTCGTTGCTAGTTGGAAGCAAACGTTCGGTGTACGTAGAGTCGTATCAGTGGCAGATAGGGCTTGAGAGAATATTGATCTTACCTTTAGCTCCTTGTGGGTTCGACACTCCATACTTATCACTTCCACCTTTGTAAATTGCTACAATGATTCCTTGCACTTGCGGATTATCAAGCTCTTTTCTGGCGCTGTTGCCGGGGAGCAATAGTGTGGGGTTGATATTCTCGTGTGTGCTTGTTTGCTCTCTTCACTAAGTGATTTTGTTTTTCCTTTTTTCTGTTTAGTTGTGGGTGAAACTTACAGTTTTTTTAAAATAATGAAAATACCAAAAAAATTTTTTACTTGCCTCTCATGCCTAAATAGTTTTTCAAAAAGAGAAGTGATTGGAAAGTTATGCATTGAAGAAGTGAGGGTCGACCTTGAGCACTCGTGTTCATGCTCACGGAAACAATGTAGAATTTTCATGGAAGTTTCTCTGTAAATAATTATCCCCTTATATATATATCCATTGTATTATAAAAATAATGTGCCAAGCTTTGGTTTTAGGATGATTAGATTGCTTGTTTACTATGTGCAGAACAAAAACAGAAAGTTTGGCTGTAGCGCGTGATTTTACATTTTTTACTGGAAAGTCAAATGGGTCTGAAACTTTTTGCACGTTACTTCTGTACAAATTTTTCAAATTTTCAAAGTTATTTCATAATTATTGGAGTCACAGAAGTTTACTGAACTTCCAGATTACTACAGACTGTCCTGTTTTAGACAGATTCTGTTTTCTATGTGTTGTTTGCTTATTTTGATGAATCTATGAGTAGTATCAGAGGGTATGAACCATGGATGAGTTGGAATACAGTAGATATTACACAAATATGAATTTAGAATGAGTTCACAACAGTACCTAAAGGTAGTGATTTGCTTTATTACACTAACGGATCTCACAAAGTTTTTGTTAAAGTTTTGTGTGGATGAAGTGTTCGAAGATCGAGGAGCTATCAATATGAGAAGAATAAAGAGAGGCAAGAGCTCAAGCTTGGGGATGCCCAAGGCACCCCAAGTAAATATTCTAAGTATACTCAAGCATCTAAGCTTGGGGACGCCCCGGTTGGCATCCCATCTTTCTTCTTCAACAAATTATCGGTACACCTCAGTTTTTGATTTGTTCACATGATTTATGTCCTTTATGTTTTTGTTTTTATTTTAAGAACCATGATAGTATGAGATATACCTTCATTGGTTTATAGAATGCTTCATGTGCTTCACTTATATCCTTTAAGTATGATCTTGTATAATTGCTCTTTGTGCTTCACTTAAATCTTTTGAGTATGGTTTTATAGAATGCTTCGTGTGCTTCACTTATACATTTTGAGCTTGGACATTGGTTAGTTTATATTAATTGTAGAATGCTCCATGAACTTCACTTATATCTTTTGGATTAATAATAATAGTATTATCTAAAGCGGGTTTGGAAGAGTGTCAACTTTAGGAACTAGTGATCCCGCTATTCCGAATGAGGAGAATTTTGCTTATGTGGAGAGTAGTAAAATTTCTATGCTTGTAGATCATGAAAAGAATGCTTTATGTGATGGTTATGTTGTTGAATTTATTCATAATGCTACTGAAAATTATTATGAGGGAGGAATATATGCTTGTAGGAGTTGCAATAATATCTAGTTTTCCTCTCTATGTCCTTAAAGTTTTGAAGTATACTTGTTTTGCCTTCCTATGCTAGTTGATTCTTGCTCCTATAAATTATGTACTCAAAAAATCCCTAGGCATAGTAAGTGGGTTAGATTTAAAGATGCTAGTCATATTCTTCATGATGCTCTCTATATGTTTTAATTCTTATCTTTTATGTGAGCATCATTGAAATCATCATGCCTAGCTAAAAGGCATTAAAGAAAAGCGTTTGTTGGGAGACAACCCAATATTTACCTTTACTGTTTTTGTGTGTTCTCATGGTTAAGATACTGTAGTAACCATGTTTTATAGCTTTTGTTTCAATAAAGTTCCAAGTAAGACCTTTGGGAAGACTTGGGTGAAAGTTAATGTGATCTTGCTGTAAAAAACAGAAACTTTGTCCTCACGAGATTAGCTGCCATTTTTTTTACAGAAGAGTGCTTTGGTGCTGATTCTTTTTGCAGAAGATTAATAGACAAATTCCGCACGTCCACCAATTTATTTCATAATTGTTTGAGTAGCAGTAGTATGGTTAGTGTTCAGATCATTACAGACTGTTCTGTTTCTGATAGATTCTGTTTTCATTGCATAGTTTGCTTGTTTTCTAGTTTCTATGACTTATATTCCTTAATATAAATTATAGAAATGATATGGTACAGTAGGAATTGTGTGAGAACAATTACAATCTTTGTCTTTTACAGTACCAAGGTGAATGGTTTACTCTTTATCACACTAACCTATCTCACGAAGTTCCGTTAAGTTTTGTGTGATTGAAGTTTTCAAGCTCTGGGTGAGATATCGATATAAGGAAAATAAGGAGTGGAAAGACCCTAAGCTTGGGGATGCCCAAGGCACCCCAAGGTAATATTCAAGGAAGACTCAAGCTCCTAAACTTGGGGATGCCCCGGAAGGCATCCCCTCTTTCATCTTCAAAACTATCGGTATACCTTACTTGGAGCTATATTTTTATTCACCACATGATATGTGTTTTGCTTGGAGCGTATTTTCAATTTTACTTTATAATAAAATCATTGGATCTGAAATATTGAATGAAACATAATCCTCCCATGGCTAGTTAATTATTTGACTATTTGGTGTTCTTCACTCGTATCTTTTTGGAGTAGTTTGTCATTTGCTCACGTGTTCATGTATATCCTATGAGTAAATGGTTGAATGAATCGAATGTCATAAATCTGAATTTATATATGTTTCATGGGGAGTAATGACTTCACACATAATAAATATAGGTAGTAAACTTATTGAAAGTTAGCAAACGTAGAATTGGTCACTTGAACAATTCATGAAAGAATATTGAAGGAAGAGAGGTTTCACATATAAATATACTATCTTGGACATCTTTTATGATTGGAAGCACTCATTAAAATATGACATGCTAAAGAGTTGATGTTGGACAAGGAAGACAATGTAATGGGTTATGTTTTCTTATATCCGAAATAAAGTATATTGTCATGGATCATCCAACATGTTGCGCTTGCCTTTCCCCCTCATGCTAGCCAAATTCTTTGCACCAAGTAGAGATACTACTTGTGCTTCCAAATATCCTTAAACCAAGTTTTGCCATGAGAGTCCACCATACCTACCTATGGATTGAGTAAGATCCTTCAAGTAAGTTGTCGTCCGTGCAAGCAATAAAAATTGCTCTCTAAATATGTATGATTGATTGGTGTGGAGGAAATTAGCTTTATACGATCTTGTGATGTGGAAGAAATAAAAGCGACGGACTGCATAATAAAGGTTCATATCACAAGTGGCAATATAAAGTGGCGTTCTTTTGCATTAAGATTTTGTGCATCCAACCATAAAAGCGCATGACAACCTCTGCTTCCCTCTACGAAGGGCCTATCTTTTATTATTATGTTCTACTTTATGCAAGAGTCATGGTGATCTTCACCTTTCCTTTTTACATTTTATCCTTTGGCAAGCACAGGGTGTTGGAAAGATCCTGATATATATATCTAATTGGATGTAAGTTAGCATGAGCTATTATTGTTGACATTACCCTTGAGGTAAAAGGTTGGGAGGCGAAACTATAAGCCCCTATCTTTCTCTATGTCCGATTAAAACTCCATAACCACAAGTATTGCGTGAGTGTTAGCAATTGTGAAAGACTAAATGATAGTTGAGTATGTGGAGTTTGAGTGTTCGCAACTCCATAACCACAAGTATTTACCTACTCGAGGACGAGCAGGAATTAAGCTTGGGGATGCTGATATATCTCCAACGTATCTATAATTTATGAAGTATTCATGCTATTATACTATCCTTCTAGGATGTTTTATATGCATTTATATGATATCTTATATGATTTTGGGACTAAACTATTAACCTAGAGCCCAGTGCCAGTTTCTGTTTTCTCCTTGTTTTAGAGTATCGCAGAAAAGGAAAACTAAACGGAGTCCAATTGACGTGCCACTTGACGGAGATTACTTTTGGACCAAAAGAAGCCCACGGAGTACCAGAAGCAGGCCAGAAGAGTCCCGGGCTGCCCACGAGGGTGGGGGGCACGCCCCTGCCTCATGGACAGCCCGGCGACCCCCATGATGTGAAATCAACGCAAAACTCTTCTATATATACCAAAACTTCCAAAAAGAAACCTAGATCGGAAGTTCCGCCGCCGCAAGCCTCTGTAGCCACGAGAAGTCAATCTAGGCCCTCTCCAGCACCCTGCCGGAGGGGGCCATCATCACCGGTGGCCATGGAGGAGTATCCCGGAGGGGCCATCATCACCATGAAGGCCAAGGACCAGAGGGTGGAGGCCATGGAGGAGGAAGCACAAGGGGGAGAACCTCTCCTCCTCTCTTCCGGTGGCGCCGGAGTGCCATCGGGAGGGGAATCATCGCCACGGTGATCGTCTTCACCAACATCACCATCATCATCACCATCCTCATCTCTTTTACGCGGTCCACTCTCCCGCACCCCGCTGTAATCCCTACTTGAACATGGTGCTTTATGCCACATATTATGATCCAATGAACGCGGTCCACTCTCCCGCACTCCAGATAGGGCTTGATCTTACCTTTAGCTCCTTGTGGGTTCGACACTCCATACTTATCACTTCCACCTTTGGAAATTGCTATGATGATTCCTTGCACTTGGGGATTATCATGGTGTCATGTGAACGTCGAGTACATGACACTTCACCATAGTTGGGCCTAAGGGAACGCATTGTGGAGTACCAATTAGATGATGGGTTGCGAGAGTGACAGAAGCTTAAACCCCAATTTATGCGCTATTCCTTACACTACCGCAGGATGGTCCAAAGGCAACACTACGATCAAAGACCCTTCGACGAAATTGTGGGTGATGCCATAATCGCAAACGGTGATGTAAAAGAACCGTCAAAAAGGTGCAAAACGTTTGCGATGGCGGAGCTATCAAACACGGTTCAGATTTTAGTTGCGTCTGTGATGCAGGGAATACGGTTCAGCTCAATGAACTGTTTGCAATGAGGCGAAACAAAAGAAACGGGCAGCCTGATGAAGGCGTGTGCGATATAGAGCATATGGTTCACTCGGATGAACTGTTTATGATTAGGCAACACAAAAGAAACGATCAACCAGATCAAGGTGTGTGTGATACGCGGCAAACAGGTCCGTAATCAGAAATGTGTGCGAAGACAAATAATAACACAGACAATTGCTGCTAATAAGCCGTGTGAATTGCTCTGTCTATAGTAGAATAACATGTATGTATGTATGTATGTATGTACGTATGTATGTATATATAACTAAAGTAAACATCCAATTACATAAGTGACTATACAGATCATTCACACACACCTCAATAAACAATTGCATGCATTCTAAAGTAGGAGAAACGATCGTCTAGTCATCTACTTGTTGTGACGGTCCCGCCATTGCTATGTGGCTCGATCCCTCATCTGGGTCAGGAAGAAGATTGTTCCTCATGTCAACGATCCGCTTGTACATCTCGTAGCTTGTGTACGCGTCCATGGCTGCGTACTTGACATGTTGTTCATCCAGTCTCTCATGCCACACACTATGCCAGGCGTTCTTGTCCTTATTGCTCTCATCCTTCATCTTCACGTAGTAGGGGTCGATGATGGCCAAGGCGAGGTCAACCAGGGAGTTCAATTTGTTTTTGTCGCTGCCCTAGACCTTGTAGTGGTGCTGGATGTTGACATGATTCGGGCATTTCAAGTCCAAAACCTTGAGCGCTTTTAGATCGTTGGTGGTGTCCACCGTAGCGAAACTGTAGTCGGAGCTGTTGATAAACCTGGAGAAACGCTCGCAAGGCCTTGTGGCAAGGTGGTAGTGGTAGACGGGGACGTCATGTCGCACACACAACTGGGCGACGACAACCTTCTGATCGTGCCCAGCACGACCGATGGTGTACTCGAGGTCAAAGCCGACCACTCGGTACTTGTCCTCAGCAAGGAACTGCTCCATAGTTTGGATGGAGCTATCCATCGAGACTGGATCGTTCGTGCACACCACCGAGAGGGCCTTCCCCTCACGTGGGTGTCCACTACATGATGGGTGGTGAACTGCCCGCCGTTGTCGTCGTTGGCCGCTGGGAGCGCCATTGGAGCCACGGGGAGCGCCATTGGAACCGCTGGATGTCCTCTCTGTATGTGTCCTCGTGGGTGTGCTTATTGTGTCGTGTGAGACGTGAGATGAAGGTAAATGGCCGCAGGAATAAAAGGGGGCCGAGCAGCGTGGATTCTCGGCGCGTCCGCATGGCAAATTTTGTAGCGGGTAACTGCATCGTCGCGCAGAGCATGGCGCAACCGCTTGCACACGAACGTGCGTGATCGTGAGCTGGTCCCAAACACTGGCAGCACGCGTGGAGGGACGAGGGCAGAGCACCCGGAGGGATGCGAGAGTAGAGCGCACGCGGCGGGACACGAGAGTAGAGCACGCCGTGGCCGCTTGAACCACAAGCAACCACACACATAGAGCAGATGAATAGGCAGGAAATGGTTGCCTACAAGCCACCCGACAGTTGCGTCGCTTGCACATGAACGTGCGTCGGCCCCAAACACTGGCAGCGTGCATGGAGGGACAAGGGCAGAGTACCCGGAGGGACGCGAGAGTAGAGCACGCGCGGCGGGACGCGAGCAGAGCGCGACGCGACCTCCTGAACCGCAAGCAACCACACGCATAGAGCAGATGAACAGGCAGGAAATGGTCGCCTACAAGCCGCCCGATAGTTGCGTCGCTGCATAGAGAGCGGCCGTGTGCTACTACCTCCGTCTAGTCTATAGTCTCCTTTATATTCTGTGCCATACTTTGCCCTGAAATTTAACCAACAAAATGTTAATGCATGTTTTAAAAATTATATAATTGGAAACTAAGTTCAAATACAAATCCAACTATATAATCTTTGGTGACATGCATTCGTATTTTATTAGTTAAACCATACTTATAAACCAGGATGATGATATAGTAGTAATTAAATCGAAAACGTTTTTTTATTAACCGTATGTGTACGTGGCCTTTCGTCCTCCTCTCGCACGTCTTGTCACCCCACTTCCGTAGACGGCTTACAGCGCAAGCTTGCGCAGCGCGCGGGGGTGTTCTTTTGGCCAAACAGTGGCGCCAATGAATCGTCGGTGAGCCTGTTCCCGCGTGACCTCGCAGGTTGCCGCGCAAGCTTCCCGCCCGACTCGGTGAAATCCCTCAAAATCCCAATGCTTACTGGCCTGCTATAAAAACCCTCATGGCCGGCGAGTCCTGCGTCACATTTTCCCCTCCCTCCCTGTAGCTTATCTCGTCTGCTTCTCCCACAATCGCCAATGGCATCGGTCCGCCGTCGTCGCTCAGCCACTCCGCCATCATCACAGGACTGGGCTACACCGCGGCGGCGGCGTAGTCCCCGGCGTAGTGTAGTGCGCATGGCGTCCCTGTTGGGTGTGCGCGTAACACCCACCACACGCTCCGCCGCCGGTGCCCGTTCGCAGCTGTTGCCGACCGCCGTTGCCGCCACACCACCATCGAAAGCCAGGGCCATCGCGCGCTCCGCCGCCGCGGCCCGAAGGCGGGAGGTGGCCATCGTAGCCGCCACCCCACTGCCGGCCACTGTGGCCATCACCCGCTCCGCCACCGCAGCCCGAAGGTGGGAGGTGGTGGTCGTGGCCGCCACCCTGTCGTCGGTCGCCATGGCCGCCAGCCGACTGTCGACTGCCGGGGTCATCACCCACTCTGCCACTGCCGCTCGAAGGCGGGAGGCGGAGGTGGATGCCCGCACGTGCGTCAGCGACCTTGCGTGCTACACCGAGTTCCTGCGGGAGGAGGAGTGCCTCGTCAACCACGCAAAGAGTGTTGCCGCCGCCGCCACCGCGGCACATGTCGCCTCAGAGGTGAGGAATCGGGAGATCTACAAGGAGAACCACCGCTTCAAGAGGGGTCATTTGGAGCAGCAGAGGGCGTTCGAGGTGAGCTTCGCTGAAGCCGCAACAGCGGCAGGCACCGTATTGCGATTGCCCAGATTGTCGGTAGGCTCCTCCTCCTCCGCCTCTCACTGAGCGCGCTCGATAGAGGAGAGGCAACCAGAAGTAGTACAAAGCCCCTCCGCAATAGTAGTATTTAGGGGCTATTTTGTTCAGTTCATCTTACTATAGACGTGGTGGAACTGTACAACATACTTAAAATTAGCTAGTATATATAGTTGAACTAGCTATTTCAGTATGTTCTTGGCAACAATTGGGGAAAAGTTTGGTCGGTTTAGCTGTCGAGTTGAACTGTTTGTATAAATTAAGAACGACTGCTTAATCTATGAATGAAATCTATGCTTAATTACTGAATTTCAGTTGCAGAAATTAGATACTGCTAGTGATTTTTAGCTTCATATTTTGACAAATAATAGTGTCACAAGGATTACAAATCTTACCAAAATGTTTGTACGTGGTTGCACACGGGTCATCCAAAACAACCGTTTGCATTGAAGGGATGCACAAATCCCGCGCTGCTCTCACTTTGCTTACGGGTGTTCTATCTAAAATGTTTGCGATCAAGAGCAGCAGAAATCCTGCACGACACATTTTCACTTGGCTTCCTGGGGAAGCTGTCGGTTTGCATATGGGTGTTCTACCTAAAATGTTTGCGATGATTGTTTTATATTTAAAAAGGGAATTAAACTAAAGATTGGCCGCAATTAATGGAGAGGATGCAAGCAAGGCGGGTGGCCATGGAAGTCAAAGTGCTCTCTTCCCAGTGAACCTGCGCAGCGTACAGCTCGCACGCTTCCCGGTGAGCCTGTGCATTCGAGGACAGCTTGCACGCCTCTCGGTCAGCCTGCGCACCGGACGGCGCTCGGACGCCTCCCCTTCAGTCAAGGTCAAGAAGCTGTCCGCACGGCATTTCCAACGACCATTAAAACCAAGACACGTGGCGTCACGTGAATGGTTAATAGAACGCACACGGTTTGAATTATACAAATGTTTGAGATATTAAAATGGCAGCTATTTTTTCAAAATGCCTTGCCCTGGTGTTTGAAATTCAGTCTCATTTCTTGCATGGGACCTAAGCATGCACCCAAGGACACATATTTGATTTTTCAACCAACTTATAGGCACTAGTGTAACACCCCGGATGTAACTTTCCCCATTTGTACTCTAACTCTTGCCGTTTCCGGCGTTAAGTTATATTTATTTCTCGGGTTCAGGTCTTTGTCTCCGTGTGTTGTTGTCTTTGTCATGCATCTCATATCATGTCATCATGTGCATTGCATTTGCATACATGTTCGTCTCATGCATTCGAGCATTTTCCCCGTTGTCCGTTTTGCATTCCGGCGCTTCGTTCTCCTCCGGTGGTCATTTCTAGCTTTCTTTTGTGTGTGGGGATTAAAAATTTCCGGATTGGACCGAGACTTGCCAAGTGGCCTTGGTTTACTACCGGTAGACCGCCTGTCCAGTTTCGTACCATTTGGACTTCGTTTGATACTCCAACGGTTAACCGAGGGACCGAGAAGGCCTCGTGTGTGTTGCAGCCCAAAACCCCTCCAATTTGGCCCAAAACCCACCAAACTCTGCTCCATGTCCTAGAGCGTTCGATCACGATCGCGTGGCCGAAAACCGCACCTCATTTGGACTCTCCTAGCTCCCTCTATGCCTATTTATAGCCCCTCCTCCGAAATCTCGGGTTCATTTCGTCCCTAACCCTAGATCCACCCGTCCTCGCGCGCGTCGGACATATTCCCGCCGACGGACATTGTCCGGTCCGCCTCCCGCCACCACGTGTCACGCCGGCATTGGGCCGCGCCGCCGCCCCACATCGTCGCCGCCACCGGCCCGGGAGGCCCAGGTCGGGCCCCCGAGGCCCACGCCGCCACCCGCCTCCACCGGCTCGCCCGCGCCGCCCGGGCACGTCGCCGGCTCCGCTGCCTCTTCTCGCCGTTGACTCGCCGGCCGCCGCGCGCCAACTCCGGCGGCCCGGCCCTCGCCTCCGCTCACCTCCCGCCGCCGACGAGCCGCACGCCGCCGCCTCGGCTGCCGCGGACCCGCCACCTGCCATGCCGGCCACCGCCTCCCCGACGCCGGCGGCCTCGGATCTGGCCAGCTACAGTGCCGCCGCCACCTCGGGCCCCGTGCCCCGAAACCCTAGATCTGATCTGAGGGTTGTTTTTTTCTCTGTCTCAGAATTTTTAGTTCATATGCCCATGTTCGTGGCTCCGTAACTTTGCATTCGTAGCTTCGATTTGGGCCTATAGCATATCAAAATGTTCAATTCAGAGAGTACATCATTTCATTCCATTGCATCATTTTCATTTGAGCTCATCTTGATGCCCGAAATGCTGTTAGAAGAGGGCTACTTGAGTTAATTGTCAGATCTGTTACTCCGTTTAGCACTTTTGTCATTTTTGCCATGATTAATGTGTGCAAGCTATGCCCGTGAGTTCTCATATGTTTTGTTAAGGGTTTTGTCATCTATCCAGAGGTGCAACCCATGTATTTTTAGGATGTGTGTGGTGACTTGTGCAAGCTTGCAAAGTGGTGCACTTGCTAATTCTGTTTTCAGGGACTTAGTGATTTCACTAAGTCCTGGGATTGTTTATTCACGATGCCATATGTTCACGTTGTTTCCTAGTGATCCGTGCCCCTTTTGAGGATGATCAGTAAGGGAGTTTTGTTAATCTTATAGTGCTATATCCATCCATGTATTTGTTTGCAATTATGGAGCACCCTAGCTTGAGTCAGTCGAGCTCTACTTTTGCTTCGTGGTGAATCTGGGCAGATCGTCAACTTGTTTGCGATTTTGCCGATGTTATTGTAGTTGATCCGTGCATGCTATGCCATTGTTCTTGCCATGTCTATCTTGTATTTTGTGCCTTCTTTATGCGTGTATGCTTGTCTTGCCATTACTTTCACTGTAGTGAGTGCATCGAGCTCGTAAACATGCCTTCGTGAGTTGTGTTTCAGCATGTCCCAGTTTTCACTAAGTCTGAAAACTGATTATGTTTTTGCTATGTTCGTGTGCTTGTTAGTATATTTTGTGATCCCTTTTGGCCCAAGGTCACTAAGGGACTTTTGTTAAGATGGTTGAGTAGCTCCATGCCATGTCTTTCTTTGTCATGTTCAGATCATGTAGCATGTTGTTTTGTTGCTCCGAAGAGGGCTATATGATCTGAAATTCCAGACAAGTGTTAATTTCACTAAGTCTGAGATCTGTTTTACCATTTGCGTTTTTGCCATGCTTGTTTGAACCTCCTAATGGATGAATTGCCCGTAGCTCACCGCTAGACTTCTGTTAAGCTTCTTGTGTGCATCCCTGCCATGTATTTTGTTGTCATGTTTGGTGGCTGTAGCATGTTCATTTCGTTGCATTTAGATGCCTACTTGCTGTAAATCGCAGACCGGTGTCATTTTTGAATCGCTTGCCATTTCCAAACCGTAACTCCGATTCCGGCGTTCTTTATATCGTTTTTAAGCGATTTCATCCCATATTTTCAGTGGAACCCTTGGAATTCCAAGTTGAGGCCAGGTTCATGCATTTCCTGTCATATCTTGCATTTGACATCCCGCATCGCATCCCGCATAGCATATCATCATTTCATCATATTGCTTGTTCTTGCACGTGGTTGATTGTATCCTTGTTGCTTGTTTGTCTTGTTTGGGTAGAGCCGGGAGACGAGTTCGCTAACGAGGAGCCCGTTGAGTTTTCTTTTGAGGATCCAGCCAACTCTGACATCTGTGGAGGCAAGATGATCATACCCTCGAAATCACTACTATCTTTGCTATGCTAGTTTGCTCACTCTTTTGCTATGCCATTGCTACGATGCCTACCACTTGCTTGCCAGCCTCCTAAATTGCCATGTCAAACCTCTAACCCACCATTGTCCTAGCAAATCGTTGATTGGCTATGTAACCGCTTTGCTCAGCCCCTCTTATAGCGTTGCTAGTTGCAGGTGAAGATTGGAGGCCGTTCCTTGTTGGAACATTTATTTACTTGTTGGGATATCATTATATTGCTATGTTATCTTAATTCATCTATATACTTGGTAAAGGGTGGAAGGCTCGGCCTCTCGCCTAGTGTTTTGTTCCACTCTTGCCGCCCTAGTTTCCGTCATATCGGTGTTATGTTCCCGGATTTTGCGTTCCTTACGCGGTTGGGTTATAATGGGAACCCCTTGATAGTTCGCCTTGATTAAAGCTTTTCCAGCAATGCCCAACATTGGTCTTACCATTTGCCAACTAGCATTTTCTTTCCCTTGGGTTCTGCAGACTCAAGGGTCATCTTATTTTAACCCCCCCGGGCCAGTGCTCCTCTGAGTGTTGGTCCGACCGAGTAGACTGCGGGGCCACCTCGGGGCAACTTGAGGGTTGGTTTTACCCGTAGGATGTCTCATATGAGTGTGCCCTGAGAAAGAGATATGTGCAGCTCCTATCGGGATTTGTCGGCACATTCGGGCGGTGTTGCTGGTCTTGTTTTAACCTGTCGGATTGTCTTGAGTTACCGAGATACCGAGTCTGATCGGAACGTCTTGGGAGGAGGTCTATTCCTTCGTTGGCCATGAGAGCTTGTCATGGGCTAAGTTGGGACTCCCCTGCAGGGATTGAACTTTCGAAAGCCGTGCCCGCGGTTATGGGCAGATGGGAATTTGTTAATGTCCGGTTGTAGATAACTTGAATCTTAACTTAATTAAAATGAATCAACTGAGTGTGTTACCGTGATGGCCTCTTCTCGGCGGAGTCCGAGAAGTGGACACGGTGTTGGAGTTATGTTTGCGCAGGTTGTTCTGTAGTTTCTCGCTCGTGCTTTGCCTCCTCTTCTCGCTCTCTTTTGCGAATAGGTTAGCCACCTTACTTGCTAGTCGCTTGCTGCAGCTCCACTCATATTTTACCTTGCCTTACCTATAAGCTCAAATAGTCTTGATCGCGAGGGTGCGAGATTGCTGAGTCCCTGTGGCTCACAGATTACTATTACACCAGATGCAGGGCCTGATGATTCCACTCCAGGAGACGCGTATGAGCTCAAGTGGGAGTTCGGCGAAGACTCTCAACGATACTATGTTTCCTTTCTCGATGATCAGTAGTGGTGCCCAGTTAGGGGTGATTGGGACCGTGTCGCATGTTGGGTTCTCTTTTATTTTGGCGCCGTAGTCGGGCCATGAGTGTTTGGATGATGTAATGTTATTTATGTACTTGATTGACGTGGCGAGTGTAAGCCAACTATGTTATCTCCCCTTTTATTATTACATTACATGGGATGTTTGTGAAGATTGCCTAACTTGCGACATATGCCTTCAATGCGATTATGTCTCTAAGTCGTGCCTCGACACGTGGGAGCTATAGTCGCATCGAGGGTGTTACAAGTTGGTATCAGAGCCTTCCCCGACCTTAGGAGCCCCATTGCTTGATCGTTTTTAGCGGCCGAGTCGTGTCTAGAAAAAAAATGTTTTGAGTCTTTAGGAATTATATATCGGAGAGTTTAGGAATTCTTTTTACTTCCCAGTCTCCTCATCGCTCTGGTAAGGCATCCTGACGTAGAGTTTTGACTCTTCTCTTCTCAAATTTCACTAAATTTTTTTTAGGATCACGCGGGTATCTTGGAATCGTTCCGATGGTTTTATGATGAGAACATTGTCTTGGTGCCTCCTGTCAGGGGTTTAGTGAAAGTGTCCCGGGGAGTTGAGCTCTGAGTGTTGTCATCATAATTTTATTGTTGCAATTCTGGAATACCTGAGTTTAGTACGCCGACATCAAAAATCTCTTTTATACAGTTCGTTGGTGAGATAACCTCGACGCCACCCAGTACTGGGGCGGGAGTTCGGGAGTATCGCCATAACTTGTATAACGGATGCTTTTCGAAGGTTGAGGTAGATGGTTTCCGAAGGTTTCTTGGTTATGTGTTGAAGGATGGATACAGCTGGATGTAGGATTTGCTAGTTTGGGTGAGATATTATGCTTCCCATGTATCCCCAACACCTGATTGCATAACTGGAAAGGTTCGGAAGTTTCATAGGTGGGAATTCTAGTAGCTCTAGTTTTTCTTCCACGGATATTGGTTTGAGATTGGGATTTCTTACCGATTATTCATTCTTGATCCGTACCTTGTTGATTTATTTCTCTACCTTAATTCTACGTGGCTTCTCAATTTATGGATATGTGACCATTTCAAGAGGAATGCATTCGTTCATTTTGTTCGGATGTGAAGACTATATGTTGCAAATTTCATTCCGTTGGATTCAGCTTCAATATTTATCTGTCAATGTGCTGATGGTGGTCAACCTCTTCGGGATGGCTCCTCCAACACGCACGACTCTGAATCCTAATCCTCCACCACCCCCACCTCCTCCAGAGGCATGGCAAGCTGTGATGGCCGCAACCAATGCAAATACACAGCTGATCATGCAAATTCTCCAAGAGCGCAATCAAGGCAGTCATGGGAATCAAGGCAGCAATTAGAGTCACTTTGCTACACTCAACCAGTTCCTTGCTAACGGGCCCAAGACTTTCAGCAATTGTGTTGAGGCAACCGATGCTGACGATTGGCTTGTGGATCTGTGTAAGCATTTCGAGTGTAGTAACGTCAGGCCTGAGGACTTTGTCAAGTTCGCTTCCTTCCAACTCAAAGATCAAGCTGCAGAATGGTTCCAGCAGTACAAGGACTCCAGAGGTGGACGTGTTATCACTTGGGATGATTTCCGTCGAGATTTCTGAGCTCATCATATTCCGCAGAGTGTGGTTGAAAGTAAGTGTGAGGAATTCCGCAATCTGAAGCAAGGCTCTTTGTCTGTCTATGACTACAACAAGTTGTTCCAGAAGCTCGCCCGCTTTGCCAAGCAGGACGTCCCTGATGAGAAGAGCATGATATATCAGTTCAGGGGTGGTCTCAGAGAAGATATCCAGCTCGCTCTTGTCCTCTTCGAGCCCTTGAGATATGATGAGTTCTACAACATGGCACTGAAGCAAGAGGCTGCTCAGTTGAGGTGTGATGCTTCCAAGAAGCGAGTCAGAGATGTTACTCCTTCTTCCTCTACTCAAGTGGCCAAACAGTAGAAGTTTTGGCTTCCTCCTCCTCCGTTCCGTCAGCCGTTTCAGCAGAAGAGTAAAGGTGGCAGTGGTTCTTCCCACCCACCCAACCCTGGCTTTCAGAACAAGACTTCGTCTCAAGCTCCAAGATTGAGTGCTCTGTATCACCGTCCGCTTTCAAAGGTCACGTGCAATAAGTGCCAACAGAAGGGTCACTATGCCAACAAGTGTCTCAACCAGAGGCGTCTTCCTCCTCCTCCTCCCGTCAGATCGACAAGTACAGCTATGGTCAAGCATAACCCCAAGCACGCCAAGGTCAACTTGATGAATGCAGCTCAGGCAGAGGACTCGTCAGATGTGATCATGGGTAACCTTCCTGTTAACGATGTTCCTGCAAAAGTTCTTTTTGACACTGGTGCATCGCATCCTTTTTGTCATGCCCTTTTGCATCGAAGCACAATGTTGGTACCGAGATTATGCCCAAAGTCATGCAAGTTGTTTCTCCCGGCAAGCTTTTGACTTCTAGTTTGGTTGCTCCCGATGTCTCTATCACGTTGGGCGATTACAAGTTTCTCTCTTCTCCGGTGGTGCTTGGTAACTCAGATATTGATCTTATTCTCGGAATGGATTGGCTTTCTAAGCACAAGGCTCAGCTTGATTGTGCAGCCAGGCAGATTCAATTGACTCATTCGTCTGAGGATGTAATTGTCTTTGCCGCTCGTGATGATTCTATCCGTCTGTTTTCTCTCAATGAGAAGGGTGAATTGGATGCCATCTCTCAAATTCCAGTCGTTTGCGAATATCAAGACGTCTTTCCAGAAGAGCTCCCAGGAATGCCTCCGCACCGGCCAGTTGAATTCGTTATTGATCTTGAGCCTGGTACGGAACCTGTGTGCAAGCGCCCTTACAAGCTCGGACCTGAAGAGTCGAAAGAGCTGAAGAAGCAACTCGATATGCAAGAGAAAATGGGTCTCATCCGGCCTAGTTCTTCTCCATGGGGTTGTGGTGTTCTTTTTGTGAAGAAGAAGGATGGAACGGACCGACTTTGTGTTGATTACCGTCCGGTGAACAAGAAGACCATCAAGAACAAATATCCACTTCCCAACATCAATGAGCTGTTCGCATAACTTAAAGGTGCCCAAGTATTCTCAAAGCTTGATCTCCGTATGGGTTATCACCAGATTCGCATTCGTGAAGAAGATATTCCCAAGACAGCATTCAGAACAAGCTTTGGTTCATATGAATACACTGTCATGTCTTTTGGCCTCACTAACGCTCCTCCGACGTTCTCTCGCATGATGAACTTCATCTTCAACGCCTACACTAATGACTTCGTTTTGGTCTATCTCGACGACATTCTGGTTTTCTCGAAGAACAAGGAAGATCATGCCAAACACTTGCGTTTGGTTCTTGATAAGCTCAGGGAACATCAGTTCTACGCCAAGTTCTCCAAGTGTGAATTTTGGCTTGATGAGGTTCTTTATCTTGGTCAAATCATCTCTGCCAAGGGCATTGCCGTGAATCCTGAGAAGGTGTCTGCGATTGTGAATTGGGAACCTCCTCAGAACGTGAAGCAACTCCGCAATTTTCTCGGTCTCGCAAGCTATTGTCGAAGATTCGTTGAAAACTTTTCTAAGATCGCGAAGCCTCTGTCAAATCTTCTTCAGAAGCACGTCAAGTACGTTTGGTCTCCGGAGTGTGATATTGCTTTCCACACTTTGAAAGAGAAATTGATCACTGCTCCAGTTCTGACTCCGCCTGATGAATCCAAGCCGTACGAGGTCTTTTGTGATGCCTCTCTCCAAGGTCTTGGCGCAGTATTGATGCAAGAGAAGAAAGTTGTTGCTTATACATCCCGCCAGTTGAAGCCTAATGAGAAGAACTACCCCACTCATGATCTCGAGTTGGCGGCAGTTGTGCATGCTCTTTTGACTTGGAGACATCTTCTATTGGGAAGAAAAGTGGATATTTTCACTGATCACAAGAGTCTCAAGTACATCTTCACTCAGCCTAATCTCAACCTCAGACAAACTCGATGGGTCTAAATGATTCAAGAGTATAATCCGAGTATTGAGTATACTCCAGGCAAGGCCAATGTGATTGCTGACGCTTTGAGCAGAAAGGCTTACTGCAACAGTCTTATTCTCAAGCCTTATCAACCCGGGCTTTGTGAAGCTTTCCGCAAACTTAATTTGCAAGTTGTTCCTCAAGGTTTCCTCGCCAACCTTCAAGTCTCTCCTACCTTAGAAGACCAGATTCGCCAAGCCCAGCTTCTTGATGCTATGGTGAAAAAGGTGAAGATTGGGATTGCCAAGAGTTAGTCCAAGTACAAGTGCTACCGCCTTGATGACAAGGACACTCTCTTCTTCGAGGATCGTATTGTTGTACCCAAAGGTGACCTCCGTAAAGTGATCATGAACGAGGCTCACAATTCTCTCCTCTCCATCCACCCTGGGAGCACGAAGATGTATCAGGACCTTAAGCAAGCTTATTGGTGGACTCGAATGAAGCGCAAGATCGCTCAATTCGTGAATGAATGTGATGTCTGCAGAAGAGTGAAGGCAGAACACCAAAGGCCAGCAGGTCTCCTCCAACCTCTTGCCATTCCAGAATGGAAGTTTGACCACATTGAAATGGACTTCGTGACTGGGTTTCCAAAGTCCAAGCGTGGCAATGATGCTATATTTGTTGTCATCGACAAACTCACCAAAGTGGCTCACTTTCTGCCTATCAAAGAGTCGATCACTGCAGCTCAATTGGCGGAACTCTATACCTCTCGTATTGTCTCTCTGCACGGTATTCCTCAAGTGATCTCTTCAGACCGTGGCAGCATCTTTACCTCGAAGTTTTGGGATTCTTTTCAGAAGGCCATGGGCACTAACATCCGCTTCAGCACAGCTTTCCATCCTCAAACAAGCGGTCAAGTCGAGCGTGTCAACCAGATTCTTGAAGATATGCTCAGGGCTTGTGTGATCTCCTTCGGCATGAAGTGGGAGGATTGTCTTCCTTGTGCTGAATTCTCCTACAACAACAGTTTTCAAGCAAGTTCGGGCAAGGCCCCTTTTGAAATTCTGTATGGCAGGAAGTGTCGTACCCCTCTCAACTGGTCTGAAACCGATGAACGTCAGCTTTTGGGTAATGACTTAATCACAGAGGCAAAAGAAATGTGCAAAGTCATTCGAGATAACCTCAAAGCAGCCCAATCCCGCCAGAAGAGCTACTATGATAGTAAGCACCGTGATTTGGCTTTCGAGATCGGAGATCATGTTTACCTCCGTGTCTCTCCTATGAAAGGTACTCGTCGCTTCGGTATCAAAGGGAAGCTTGCCCCTAGATACGTGGGACATTTCAAGATTGTCAGCAAGAGAGGCGACCTCGCCTATCAACTCGAGCTTCCTTCAAACTTTGCAAATGTTCATGACGTGTTCCATGTCTCTCAGCTTCGAAAGTGCTTCAAGACTCCTGACCGCACCGTCAACTTCGAGGACATTGAGCTCCAAGAAGATCTCTCTTATCGTGAGCACCCAGTTGCTATTCTTGAAGAGACTGAACGCAAGACTCGCAACAAGTCAATCAAATTTCTCAAAGTCAAGTGGTCACACCATTCCGACCGTGAAGCTAACTGGGAACGCGAGGATCACCTCCGTTTTGAATATCCGGCGTTCTTTCAGTCCTAGATCTCGTGACGAGATCCTTTCGTAGTGGTGGAGTGTTGTAACACCCCGGATGTAACTTTCCCCATTTGTACTCCAACTCTTGCCGTTTCCGGTGTTAAGTTATATTTATTTCTCGGGTTCGGGTCTTTGTCTCCGTGTGTTGTTTTCTTTGTCATGCATCTCATATCATGTCATCATGTGCATTGCATTTGCATACATGTTCGTCTCATGCATTCGAGCATTTTCCCCGTTGTCCGTTTTGCATTCCGGCGCTTCGTTCTCCTCCGGTGGTCATTTATAGCTTTCTTTCGTGTGTGGGGATTAAACATTTCCGGATTGGACCGAGACTTGCCAAGCGGCCTTGGTTTACTACCGGTAGACCGCCTGTCAAGTTTCGTACCATTTGGACTTCGTTTGATACTCCAACGGTTAACCGAGGGACCGAGAAGGCCTCGTGTGTGTTGCAGCCCAACACCCCTCCAATTTGGCCCAAAACCCACCAAACTCTGCTCCATGTCCTAGAGCGTTCGATCACGATGCTTGGCCGAAAACCACACCTCATTTGGACTCTCCTAGCTCCCTCTGTGCCTATTTATAGCCCCTCCTCCGAAATCTCGGGTTCATTTCGTCCCTAACCCTAGATCCACCCGTCCTCGGGCGCGCCGGACATATTCCCGCCGACGGACATTGTCCGGTCCGCCTCCCGCCGCCACATGTCACGCCGGCATTGGGCCGCGCCGCCTCCCCACATCGTCGCCGCCACCGGCCCGGGAGGCCCAGGTCGGGCCCCCGAGGCCCACGCCGCCACCCGCCTCCACCGGCTCTCCCGCGCCGCCCGGGCACGTCGCCGGCTCCGCCGCCTCTTCTCGCCGCCGACTCACCGGCCGCGGCGCGCCAACTCCGGCGGCCCAGCCCTCGCCTCCGCTCGCCGCCCGCCACCGACGAGCCGCACGCCGCTGCCTCGGCTGCCGCGGACCCGCCGCCGCCGCCTGCCACGCCGGCCACCGCCTCCCCGACGCCGGCGGCCTCGGATCTGGCCAGCTACAGTGCCGCCGCCACCTCGGGCCCCGTGCCCCGAAACCCTAGATCTGATCTGAGGGTTGTTTTTTTCTCCAAGTCTCAGAATTTTTAGTTCATATGCCCATGTTCGTGGCTCCGTAACTTTGCATCCGTAGCTTCGATTTGGGCCTATAGCATATCAAAATGTTCAATTCAGAGAGTACATCATTTCATTCCCTTGCAAAATTTTCATTTGAGCTCATCTTGATGCCCGAAATGCTGTTAGAAGAGGGCTACTTGAGTTAATTGTCAGATCTGTTACTCCGTTTAGCACTTTTGTCATTTTTGGTATGATTAATGTGTGCAAGCTATGCCCATGAGTTCTTCATGTGTTTTGTTAAGGGTTTTGTCATCTATCCAGAGGTGCAACCCATGTATTTTTAGGATGTGTGTGGTGACTTGTGCAAGCTTGCAAAGTGGTGCACTTGCTAATTCTGTTTTCAGGGACTTAGTGATTTCACTAAGTCCTGGGATTGTTTATCTCACGATGCCATATGTTCATGTTGTTTCCAAGTGATTCGTGCCCCTTTTGAGGATGATCGGTAAGGGAGTTTTGTTAATCTTGTAGTGCTCTATCCATCCATGTCTTTGTTTGCAATTATGGAGCACCCTAGCTTGAGTCAGTCGAGCTCTACTTTTGCTTCGTGGTGAATCTGGGCAGATCGTCAACTTGTTTGCGATTTTGCCGATGTTATTGTAGTTGATCCGTGCATGCTATGCCATTGTTCTTGCCATGTCTAGCTTGTATTTTGTGCCTTGTTTATGGGTGTATGATTGTCTTTCCATGACTTTCACTGTAGTGAGTGCATCGAGCTCGTAAACATGCCTTCGTGAGTTGTGTTTCAGCATGTCCCAGTTTTCACTAAGTCTGAAAACTGATTATGTTTTTGCTATGTTCGTGTGCTTGTTAGTATATTTTGTGATCCCTTTTGGCCCAAGGTCACTATGGGACTTTTGTTAAGCTGGTTGAGTAGCTCCATGCCATGTCTTTCTTTGTCATGTTCAGGTCCTGTAGCATGTTGTTTTGTTGCTCCGAAGAGGGCTATATGATCTGAAATTCCAGACAAGTGTTAATTTCACTAAGTCTGAGATCTGTTTTACCATTTGCGTTTTTGCCATGCTTGTTTGAACCTCCTAATGGATGAATTGGCCGTAGCTCACCGCTAGACTTCTGTTAAGCTTCTTGTGTGCATCCCTGCCATGTATTTTGTTGTCATGTTTGGTGGCTGTAGCATGTTCATTTCGTTGCATTTAGATGCCTACTTGCTGTAAATCGCAGACCGGTGTCATTTTTGAATCGTTTGCCATTTCCAAACCGTAACTCCGATTCCGGCGTTCTTTATATCGTTTTCAAGCGATTTCATCCCATCTTTCCAGTGGAACCCTTGGAATTCCGAGTTGAGGCTAGGTTCATGCATTTCCTGTCATATCTTGCATTTGACATCCCGCATCGCATCCCGCATGGCATATCATCATTTCATCATATTGCTTGTTCTTGCACGTGGTTGATTGTATCCTTGTTGCTTGTTTGTCTTGTTTCGGTAGAGCCGGGAGACGAGTTCGCTAACGAGGAGCCCGTTGAGTTTGCTTTTGAGGATCCAGCCAACTCTGACATCTGTGCAGGCAAGATGATCATACCCTCGAAATCACTACTATCTTTGCTATGCTAGTTTGCTCGCTCTTTTGCTATGCCATTGCTACGATGCCTACCACTTGCTTGCCAGCCTCCCAAATTGCCATGTCAAACCTCTAACCCACCATTGTCCTAGCAAACCGTTGATTGGCTATGTTACCGCTTTGCTCAGCCCCTCTTATAGCGTTGCTAGTTGCAGGTGAAGATTGGAGGCCGTTCCTTGTTGGAACATTTATTTACTTGTTGGGATATCATTATATTGCTATGTTATCTTAATGCATCTATATACTTGGTAAAGGGTGGAAGGCTCGGCCTCTCGCCTAGTGTTTTGTTCCACTCTTGCCGCCCTAGTTTCCGTCATATCGGTGTTATGTTCCCGGATTTTGCGTTCCTTACGCGGTTGGGTTATAATGGGAACCCCTTGATAGTTCGCCTTGATTAAAGCTTTTCCAGCAATGCCCAACATTGGTCTTAACATTTGCCACCTAGCCTTTTCTTTCCCTTGGGTTCTGCAGACTCAAGGGTCATCTTATTTTAACCCCCCCGGGCCAGTGCTCCTCTGAGTGTTGGTCCGACCGAGTAGACTGCGGGGCCACCTCGGGGCAACTTGAGGGTTGGTTTTACCCGTAGGATGTCTCATCTGAGTGTGCCCTGAGAAAGAGATATGTGCAGCTCCTATCGGGATTTGTCGGCACATTCGGGCGGTGTTGCTGGTCTTGTTTTAACCTGTCGAATTGTCTTGAGTTACCGAGATACCGAGTCTGATCGGAACGTCTTGGGAGGAGGTCTATTCCTTCGTTGACCGTGAGAGCTTGTCATGGGCTAAGTTGGGACTCCCCTGCAGGGATTGAACTTTCGAAAGCCGTGCCCGCGGTTATGGGCAGATGGGAATTTGTTAATGTCCGGTTGTAGATAACTTGAATCTTAACTTAATTAAAATGAATCAACTGAGTGTGTTACCGTGATGGCCTCTTCTCGGCGGAGTCCGGGAAGTGGACACGGCGTTGGAGTTATGTTTGCGCAGGTTGTTCTGTAGTTTCTCGCTCGTGCTTTGCCTCCTCTTCTCGCTCTCTTTTGCGAATAGGTTAGCCACCTTACTTGCTAGTCGCTTGCTGCAGCTCCACTCATATTTTACCTTGCCTTACCTATAAGCTCAAATAGTCTTGATCGCGAGGGTGCGAGATTGCTGAGTCCCTGTGGCTCACAGATTACTATTACACCAGATGCAGGGCCTGATGATTCCACTCCAGGAGACGCGTATGAGCTCAAGTGGGAGTTCGACAAAGACTCTCAACGATACTATGTTTCCTTTCCCGATGATCAGTAGTGGTGCCCAGTTGGGGGTGATTGGGACCGTGTCGCATGTTGGGTTCTCTTTTATTTTGGCGCCGTAGTCGGGCCATGAGTGTTTGGATGATGTAATGTTATTTATGTACTTGATTGACGTGGCGAGTGTAAGCCAACTATGTTATCTCCCCTTTTATTATTACATTACATGGGATGTTTGTGAAGATTGCCTAACTTGCGACATATGCCTTCAATGCGATTATGTCTCTAAGTCGTGCCTCGACACATGGGAGCTATAGTCGCATCGAGGGTGTTACAACTAGAGCATGTGCATGTAGTTCAAATTTGAATTATGCACATAAATGCATTGAAAACTCAGTTAATTTATAAAAATGTCCAAAAGAACCCCGAAAAATCACAAAAATTCACACAACACTCATGTTGTTCTATGTTGACACGAGAAAAAAATTGAAAGCAATAAGAGGCAATGGATATCGTTTCGTCCCCAAAGGTGGGACGTTCCCTATCGAAAACCATCATGCTTGTTGTGAGAAGCTCCGGTTTGTGAGAATCATATACCCGAACCTACCCCAAATGGGACAAAAATTTTACCACGACATGTTGATGCCGCTCCATGATAGCATACCAAGTTTCATAAATTTCAGAGAGGTTTTGGATTTACTAGAATTTAAAAACCAGGCATCTCAATGTTTTGCCGGCAATCAACGGTTGTCAGATTTCGGGTTCCGGCAGACCCTTGAGGTTCGAACACTAGGGTGCGCGCGGAGATCTCTCCCCTACCGATCTACGTCCAATCTCCTCGTGTGATCTAAGCTGGGAACAACGAATAACACAAGGGACATGAGGTTTATACTGGTTCGGGCCACCATTGTGGTGTAATACCCTACTCCAGTGTGTGGTGTGGTGGATTGCCTCAGGGGCTGATGATGAATAGTACAAGGGAAGAACAGCCTCGCGAGAGGTGTTCTTGAGCTGGTGCGATGAACTGCTGGGGTGAGTTCAGTCGCCTCTCTCTCTCTGCTAGGGCCCTATCAGATCTCTCCATCCCCCTCCATACTCTGTGGTGGCTAGCTCTATTTATAGAGGCCCTGGGCCTCTCCCCAAATAATGAACGGGAAGGGCGCCAACAATTGGCCATTTTGAAGGGGAACATCTAGTACAAGTTATCCTGACCAAAGGTGGTTTTCGGCTGCCAAAAGTACTGGTGATGACACCGTCTTGGGCTCCACGGTGACCTCCGTCCTGCCGCTCTGCTGGTCTTGGTCTCGTTGCACCGGAATGGCAACCTTTGCCCGATGCCTTGGCCTGTGCTTGCCTCCTTTGCACCAAAGGGGAAACAAGGACGCTGCGTAGGCTGGCGCCCGCCTGGTCTCGATCGTCATGTCTTGCGTCACGGGCTCCTCGCGAGGTACCCCTGCCTTGATCTCTCCGCCTCCTCACGAGCCTGCCTGATGAGGCTGCCTCTGAGGAAGCTTTCTGTCATCCGCCCCGCGAGGCTTGGCCCCTTGCGAGGGTCTTGAGCTTGAGCTGATGAAGATAGGCCGCGCTGGGCCCCCACTTGTGCCACGCCACAGGCCGCAGGTAGGCAAGTCTGGGGACCCCGGTTCCCAGAACGCCGACAGTAGCCCCGGGCCCAAGGCGCGCCCGGGCTTGGCCTAGCAGGGAAGCGAAGAGGCAAGCACGAAGTGCCGCAGGCCCCAATAGCCTGCGGCCTTGGGCGCCGCGTGGCGATTGATTGGACGTGGGCGACTGCGCTTCCCCATGACGCCTCGGCAACCGCACGACTTGACAAGTCCCTACATGCAGAGAAACCGGTCATGATTACCTATGATCGTGGTGCTCGGCAGTTAGCCTCCTCCGGCTATAAGTACGGGGCTGCGCGAGCCCCTTCAGTCCATCCCTTGCCGCTGCTCCTTTCCTCCTTCTTCCTCGTTCTTGCTTCTCCTTACGCTAATGGCACCAATCCACCGGTTTTCTGCAGAAGAGAAGGGAAAGGCCCCCCGAGAGAGTCCTGACCCACTTCCGCCGAAGAAGCGGCTGGTCCTCTGCCACCAAGATGAGGGTGCTCAGCAGGAGGTATCGAGGCCCTGGTATGAGCGGCTGCCGCCGGGGTATCCGCTACCCTTGTACGCCCGCGTCGTCGGTCCTTGGGGAGAAGGCGTCGAGCGACATCGACGGTGTCGCCGTCGCCGCCGGCGAGTCACGGTGGTGCGCGTCGTTCCTCCTGGAGTCCACGCCGAGCGCTCCTCTCGCGAGCCCGTGCTCCACGCTGCCATGCCTCCAAGCTCTTGGATTCACCTTCCTCCCTCCTTCGCCTTCGAGATGCCGCCGAGAGGGGCTCTGGAGCTCTGGCTGCAGCACGCTGACTACAGTACCCTTGCGACCGGAGCGGAGGTCGCTGTCGTCGCTCCGGGCAAGGTCTTCATGACCCAGGGCTGGGGCGAGATCGTCCGGGTCTGCCGGACGTTAGGTGCCCTAGTAATTCTTCTTGAATATGACGGCGCCTCCCTGATGTTCTTCAAGGTCTTCGATGCTGAAGGACGCCGGCTGGAGTGCTGCCCCAGGGAGAGCGGCAGGGGCAACGAACCAGTGAGGACCTGGCCCGCCCATCGGCCCTCCAGCAGCTCCTCAGGCAGCAGCGAAGGAGCTGAGGAATCCGGCGGCTCCCCCAAGCTCCTCGCGATTCCGGAGATGAGCGACGACAGCTACGAGCCCCCGAGCTCGCGCTGTGCTCGGGGCGGGGCAGCTGCGTCCAGCCGCTGACGCCACTGATCTGGATGGGGTTGGCGCCGGTGTTGGGCAGCCCACTGTTGATGATGGCGTCCCTTGCGGAGGTGCGGGCGATTAGCGTTCCTTAGGATTAGTATCCTTGTTCCCTGCGAGTAATCGAAGCAACACCCCGTGGGGGTATGTAAGGCGCCTGCCATGTCTTTTGTGAACATTATGTCTTAATATGAATCAATGTGAGGTGCTCGTCCTATCCTGGCTCGGCTCCCCCTTTCTATCCTCATGAGGACTTGGCCCTCTACGCCGACAGGTCCCAGTCCCCAGGCAGGCTTCAGCCGTCGCTGGTATGCCAGGTCGCGATGCCGTGGTCAAGGCCAGGAGGTGGGCGGCCCAAGGTCGGGTAAGAGCCCCCGAGTCGCGATGCTCGGGAGGTCCCCTTTAGTGCTCAAGCAGCCCTCGCTGGGCGAGAAAGGAAGGCTATGTCGCCATGACAGAGCCGCACTGGGCGAGGGTTTCGCGCTGCATTGATCCAACTCCTGTAAGGGCGTGACTTATCTCTTGAGTCTGGTGTAGTTCCTCGGTGAAGCGCCCGGACCGAGTGGTGGCAGCTGAGGAGCTGCTGGGTTAGGTCCTCGCGAGCTTCTTCCCACTCCCCCGCACTCAACCGCCGCTGGTATGACAGGTCGCGATGCTGTGGGTCAAGGCCAGGGGGTGAGGGCTGGAGAGCCAGTAGGAGCCCATGAGTCGTGATGCTTAGGCGCCCCACTTTTAACGTGCAAGCGGTCCGTGCCGGAGAGAGGGAGAGATAGCTCGCGACGTCCCCAGCGTTGCTCCTGGAGTAGGTCCTGCACACCAATCATGAAGAGAAACAAGAGCTGTCGTTACGGTTGCCAGCCAACCTTTGGTCGCTCCGGGGAAGTGATTGAGGCACTGAGGGCCTGGTGAGGTGGCGCCTTGCGGGGCTACCGCGGCCAGAGCTCGACCAGTCAGGTTTATCAGCGTTGCAGGGACGGACTCATGCGCAAATGCCATGCCAGAGCAAGCGGCTCCATAGGTAGGCGTCAATCGAGCAAGCGATTAGGTCGGTTATGTTAAGCACGCAGGAGGAAATTCATTTTAAATAGACGCGAGAAAAGCAAACGCCGCTGGGCCAGGCCCGAGCAGCTCGGGGATGATGCAGCCCGAGGGGCGCCCCCAACAAGGTAAGTAAAGAGCATAAGCAAAACGGATACATGCCGCAGGGACGGACCCACGCGACATGGGAATGATGCGGCCCTGTGGGCGCTCCCAGCTAAAAAACGGAATTTAGAAAGATGTCACCTGGTGCCGTTGAAGATGAAGTGATGCTGAAGAAGTGGGTGATGCGCGATGATGACGTCGACCCTCACGAGCCCCCAGGCCCAAGAGCCTCAGGAGGCTCCCGGGGCACAGGTGGGTTTCCGAGGGCCATCTCCATCTCCACCAGGACCGCGCAATGCCTGACCTCGTGAGCCTCCAGAATGCTCCTCAGCAGGCGCTAATGAGCGGCGACCGCGTTCGGCAGGCCGAAAGGCATGCGAACGTACCTGTGAGGTGGACCCTCACAGTGCCCCACGCGCGAAGGCCAGAGGCACTCCTGAGACGCGGCTCGGTTGAGCCCTGGCATGTCGATGCAGACGCGCAGCCCACCATCCTCGCCTGGATGTGGGGCTACGGTGGGCAAGCGGTGGCTGCCGCGCATGACTCTCGACTCCTGTAGCTCGTGGGTGTTTCTTGCAATGAACTCCTGAGGGTTTGGTCTTCCTTGCCTTGTACCTTCCTGAGGGAAACGTGTCTGCAAGCACCCCTCCAAGTGGTGCCCGAGCGCCTCCCTCGCGACCTTGGCAAAGTCGGTGGCTCTCCAAGAAAGAGCCCCCGAGCCCTGCCTGAGGAGGGCGCCGGGCGTGCCTTCCTATGCGAGAGAGGGTGGCGCTCCCTGATTGGGCGCAGATCCTGAGGCAACACCTACGAAGGTGCCTGCCTCCTTATGGCTTGGGCTAGGCGAAACCTTCTTCTTCTTAAGGGTCGCTTCGGGAAGTCTTCGGTTCCTGTGGTCCGGGTCTTCGATTGCTGCGGCTTGGAACGCGCGCTCAAGTGAACACACAACGTCCCTTTCTTCACAGGGTACGGTGATGACTCCACCGCTTCCTGGCATCTTGAGGACATCGTATCCATGGTGAGTTACAGCCATGAACTTGGCCAGGGCTGGGTACCCGAGGATGGCGTTGTAAGGCAGACGGATGTGGGCGACGTCGAAGTCGATGAGCTCGGTGCGATAGTTGTTGCGCTGCCCGAAGGTGACTGGAAGGCGAACCTGCCCTATTGGAACAGTGGAACCATCAGTGACTCCTGAGAAGGGCTTGGTCGGCTGAAGCTGATCGTATGACACTTGCAGATTGTCGAACGTCTCGACGGACAGGACGTTGAGTCCTGCTCCGCCGTCAATGAGGGTCCTGGTGACCTGCACGTTGCTGATGACTAGGGAGCAAAGCATCGGGAGGACTCCGGCCGTTGCCGCGCACTTGAGCTGATCCGCTGAGCTGAGCGTGATAGCGCACGCAGACCACTTGAGAGGGCGCGTGGCATCAAGCTTGGGGAGGACTGCATTCGCCTCGCGAGCAAACTGCTTGAAGATGCGCTGTGAGGCTGGGGCCTGCGCGCCACCCAAGATGCAAGCGATTGCACGCGGCTCCTGGAAGCCCCCAGCTCCCTCGTCTTGATGTTGGTCTTCGTTCCTCCTTGGCAGTGGCGGCAGAGGAGGAAGGCCTGCGTTGCCGTGCGGGCGATCCTCACGAGGCCGATCTCTCCATCCTTCCTCGCGAGGCTGGTCCTGCCAGTGATCCTCACGAGGTCAGTCACGCCACCCTTGGCGAGGGCCACGGTCTTCCCATCGTCCGCCACCTCTTCCTCCTCCTCGGCCATCGCCCCTGTCGTCGCGCTTGGGGCGTCGGCCGACACGTCCATCTCTCACGGCCCTGAGCTCTTGACATTCGTTGGTGTTGTCGGTGTGGAGGTCGTGGTACACGCAGTACCAGCTGCCCTTGGATGACTCAGGCTGATCCCTGCCTCGCTTGGTGTCCGGTTCCACTGCAAGCATGGCAGCCCCCTTGCGCTTCAGGTCCTTGGCCTTGGGCTTCTTCTCTTTTGGGTCGGCAGCCGGGAGTTCGAGGAGGGAAAGGTGCCCTTCCTTAGCCCTGGCGCACTTGGTTGCCAAGTTGAACAGCTCCAGGGATGTGCACAGGTCTTCATGGATTGCTAGCTCCTCCTTCATCTTGATGTCGTGTACGCCATCGGAGAAGGCCGAGATGATGGCTTCTTCAGTCACCTTGGGGATCTTGAGGCGAGCGTTGTTGAAGCACTGGATGTATTTCTGCAGGGTTTCCCCTTGCTGCTGCTTGATGCGGCGCAGATCGCTCACGGGCGGGGGCCGTTCACGAGTGCCCTGGAAGTTGGCGATGAAGCGAGTGCGCATCTTGTCCCAGGAGGAGATCGTGCCAGGAGCCAGGTTCAGGAGCCAGGTGCGGGCCCCATCCTTGAGCGCGATGGGAAACTAGTTCGCCATGACCCTTTCGTCTCCGTTGGCGGCTTCGATGCATAGCTCGTAGAGGTGTAGGAACTCCGCGGGGTCCGCCGTGCCATCATAGCAAGGGGGCAGGTCAGACTTGAACTTGCCTGGCCATGCGAAACCGCGCAGCTCGGGGGTGATGGGCTTGTTCCTGGGGATTACCGCGCGCCGCCACCAGGAGCAGCGCGAGGTCTTGGCGTGGAGGTGCAGGGACGCGATCTTGGCGCGCCGGCGCTGGGAGCGCGTGAGGACCTTCTTGGGGATGAGGGATCTCTTGGTAGCTCCTTTCTTGCCGCGCAGGCACCAGACACGGAGGGTCTCGCCCTGGGGCTGCGCGCCTTGGAGCCAGGGCACCTTCTTGGGGAGGAGGTGGTGGAGGCATCTCCTGATCCTCGCCTCCTGCGCGGAATGGAGGGCGAGGCAGCGAGAAGGACGGCAAGGGGGAGCTCCCTGCGGCGCTGACGAGCTCGGTGATGTGGGCGAGCCAGTCCTTGTAGAGGTCATCGACGGGGCGGTAGTGCAAGAGCTCTCTTGCCGGGAGCAGCGCGGCGTGCGCGTCCGTGGGGGCGCGACGGGCATGGGACGACGAAGCGGCTGGAGTTAGCGACGGTGTGGCGGTGCGGCCCTCCCGCCGTACCGAAGGATGCTGGGATGAGGCCTGCTGCTCGTTCCCCGCCAGGCCGGTGGCGGCGTTGGCAACAGGCGATGGGGAACGACGAGGGCGTTTGCTGACAGGCGTAGTCTGGGCGACGCGGGTGGCGAGAGCAGCCCAGCGCTCGGCGCAAGCCCGACGAGCGTCAACCATGGACACGACGGAAGTTCACACGCGAACAGCGGAATAAAGATTCCGGCGCACCCCTACCTGGTGCGCCAAATGTCGGATTTCGGGTTCCGGCAGACCCTTGAGGTTCGAACACTGGGGTGCGCGCGGAGATCTCTCCCCTACCGATCTACGTCCAATCTCCTCACGTGATCTAAGCTGGGAACAACGAATAACACAAGGGACACGAGGTTTATACTGGTTCGGGCCACTGTTCTGGTGTAATACCCTACTCCAGTGTGTGGTGTGGTGGATTGCCTCATGGGCTGATGATGAATAGTACAAGGGAAGAACAGCCTCACGAGTGGTGTTCTTGAGCTGGTGCGATGAACTGCTGGGATGAGTTCAGTTGCCTCTCTCTCTCTCCGCTAGGGCTCTATCAGATCTCTCCATCCCCCCTCCATACTCTGTGGTGGCTAGCTCTATTTATAGAGGCCCTGGGCCTCTCCCCAAATAATGAGCGGGAAGGGCACCAACAATTGGCCATTTTGAAGGGGAACATCTAGTACAAGTTATCCTGACCAAAGGTGGTCTTCGGCTACCAAAAGTACTAGTGATGACGCCGTCTTGGGCTCCACGGTGACCTCCGTCCTGCCGCTCTGATGGTCTTGGTCTCGTTGCACCGGAATGACAACCTTTGCCCGATGCCTTGGCCTGTTCTTGCCCCCTTTGCACCAAAGGGGAAACAAGGACGCTGCGCAGGCCGGCGCCCGCCTGGCGCCCGCCTGGTCTCGATCGTCATGGCTTGCGTCACGGGCTCCTCGCGAGGTACCCCTGCCTTGATCTCCCCGCCTCCTCGCGAGCCTGCCTGATGAGGCTGCCTCTGAGGAAGCTTTCTATCGTCCGCCCCACGAGGCTTGGCCCCTCGCGAGGGTCTTGAGCTTGAGCTGATGAAGATGGGTCGCGCTGGGCCCCCACTTGAGCCACGCCGCAGGCCGCTGGTAGGCAAGTCTGGGGACCCCCGTTCCCAGAACGCCGAGAACGGTCCCCTGGAGTTTGAAATTCATTCCCATTTCTTGCATGGGACCTAAGCATGCACCCAAGGACACAGATTTGATTTTTCAACCAATTTATATGCGTTGTAGCATGTGCATGTAGTTCAAATTTGAACTATGCACATAAATGCATTGAAAACTCAGTTAATGCATAAAAATATCCAAACGAACACCAAAAAATCACAAAAATTCACACAATACTCCTGTTGTTCTATGTGAACACGAGAAGAAAAATTGAAAGCAATCAGAGGCACTGGATATCGTTTCGTCCCCAAAGGTGGGACGTTCCCTACCGAGAACCATCATGCTTGTTGCGAGAAGCTTCGGTTTGTGAGAAGCATATACCCAAACCTGCCCCAAATGGGACAAAATCACGGCATGTTGATGGCGCTCCATGATAGCTTGCCAAGTTTCATGAATTTCAGACGGTTTTTCGATTTACTAGAATTTAAAAACCAGGCATCTTAATGTTTTACTGACAATCAATGGTGCCGTCGTCGGATTTCAGGTTCCGGCAGACCCTTGAGGTTCGAACACTGGGGTGCGCGCGGAGCTTTCGCCTTCTACCTTCCTGCACCCCTCCGCCTCGCTAAGAACTAAGCTATGGAAAGAACAACACAAGAGACACAGGGTTTATACTGGTTCGGGCCACCGTTGTGGTGTAATACCCTACTCCAGTGTGTGGTGTGGTGGATTGCCTCTTGGGCTGATGATGATGAGCAATACAAGGAAGAACAGCCTCGCGAGGGTCTGTTCTTGGCTAGGGGGATGAACTGCTAGGAGGAGTTCAGTCGCCCTTCTCTCTCTCCCTTCTCGATTCTCCCTCCGATTTCCATCCCTCTACCTTGGGGGTGGCTAGTCCTATTTATAGGTAAAGGCCCTGGGCCTCTTCCCAAAAATTGAGCGGGAAGGGCGCCAACAATTGGCCATTTTGAAGGGGAACATCTGGTACACTTATCCTGACTAAAGTTGGTCCTCGCCTGCCAAAGGCTCTGGTGGTGACGCTGGCTTGGGATCCACAATGACTTCCTCCCTGCCGTTGGACTGGTCTTGGTCTTGTTGCACCGAAACGGGTGCCTTTGCTTGATGCTCTCGCCTGCGCTTGCTCCCTTTGCACCAAAGAGGCAAGGAGGACACTGCGCGGCTGGCACCCGCCTGGCACCCTTGGTTGTCATGGCTTGCGTCACGGGCACCTCGTGAGGTACCCCGTCTTGATCTCTCCGCCTCCTCGTGAGCCAGCCTGATGAGGCCGTGCCTGAGGAAGCTTCGAGTCGTCCGCCGAGGCTTGGCCCCCCGCGAGGGTCTTGGGTCTATGTTGATGAAGACGGGCCGTGCTGGGCCCCCTTTGAGCCACGCCGCAGGCCGCAGGCAGGCAAGTCTGGGGACCCCCGTTCCCAGAACGCCAACAGTAGCCCCCGGGCCCAAGGCGCGCCCGGACTTGGCCGTGCAGGGAGGCGAAAGGGCAAGAGCGAAGCGCCGCGGGCCCTAACAGCCTGTGGCCTTGGGCGCCGTGTGGTGGTTGATTGGACGTGGGTGGCACCGTTCCCCCACGCCCCCTTATTTTGCGCCATGCTAGGCGGACTCGTAGTCATACACAACCTCTCCCCTTTCTGTTGCTCGAGCGCCCTCTGTCCTTCCTCCGCTCGAACTCCAGTTTCTGTTTTCAACCCAATCTCGAACCTTCCCCCCCCTTCCCATCGCCATGGCTCCGACGAAGAAGGGAAGAGGGAAGAAACCCATGCCTCCGCCTTGCTCGCCGCCGTTGGCGGGCCCCGTCGAGGGCTTGGGCAAAGTCAGCTCGGCTCTGACCACTATCTTCAACGAATGCGGGAGGACGACGGTCTGGCCCGCCTCCCACTTCTCCATCGACAAGATAGTCACCGAGGTCCAGTATTTTCCCGACGCCCTGTGGGCGGGTCTGGTTCGCCCCTTTTCTGATTTCTTCAATGATGTGCTTTCCCACTATCAGATCCACATGATGCATCTTGGTCCTGAATCCATCACCCTTCTTTCGGTCTTCGCCTTTGTTTGCGAGGCAATGATGGGCATCCTTCCTTCGGTTGCCTTGCTGCGCCACTTCTTCTCTCTGTGTCTTGTCGACCCTACCCAATGCTCGGCGTGCGTGAGCTTCGCTGCCACGTCTGAGACAGCGGCCTCAGGGATTGACTTCAGGCTCCCTCCGCCTGCGGCTGGGTTCCGCGAGCGGTGGCTGTATGTGGATGTAGGGGTGCCCAGCCCCCTGCTATCGGAGCCAACTTCGCCTGCTGTCCCCAATTCGGGCTGGGGCCAGGAGACGCTTGAGAGCCCCCGGCTCATCTTCATCTGGCACCGCTTCGCGTTCTTGAGGTCGCTTGGCGTGACAGCGCCCAAGGTGGTGAAGGAGTTCCTGCTTCGTCGCATTGGTCCTCTCCAACGCCACTCCCGCCGGATGTGGGCCTTCAGCGGGCGTGATGATCGTATGAGGCTCCAGGAAGAGGACCTGACGCCTGAAGTGCTGAGGACAGTGCTCTTGATCCTGACTGGGGACCCCAACCCTGGCAACATCCAGCAGGGAGGGGCCTTGCTGTACCTCTGCCAGAACAGGGGCGATTTTGTGAATTAGATGCCTATCTTTGATGAGTGGGGCCGCGCCCCGCCGGCCTCCAGGGGCCTCGCGAGAACCCAATGATGGTGACTGCCCTTCCAGTCGGCCAAGGCGACTCTTCCTAAAGTGGCGGAGCAGGGAGGCATGAGGCGCCAGAGGCCGAGGGGGCTCCCGGCGGGGTGACAGCGCCGGGCGATGCTCATGAGGGAGCAGCTCTTGGGGCCCGTGCCGCGGAGGCTGAGGGTGGCAAGCTGCTGCCCTCAGCGCCTGCGACTGAGGCCCCTGAGGCTCCAGCCGCTTCTCTTGGCGAGGCGATTGGCAGCGCGCATCAGGCAGGCGCCCCTGACGCGGATCGCCTTGACGCTCCGTCTTCGTCGCAGGTTGATCCCTGCGCTCAACTCTAGGGCCGCTTCCGCATGGACTTTGAGGCCCTCTGGAAGAGAAGGGAGGCCCTGGGCGACGATTACCCTTGTCGCCTGCTGAAGCGTAGGAAGTACTTCGCCACTGATGAGTAAGCCTTCTCCTTTCCCAGCTCCCGATCCTTCTGTTGCTTTTACTGATCCTTACTCCACAGGCCCCTTCCAGCCGAGCTCGCAGAGACGGCTGAGGTGCCGTCCCCCTTGGCTTCGCCCCCTCCATCGTCCTCAAGCGCTTCGAGCAGCAGAGCCCTTGTGGTGAGGGCGTTCGGAGAGGGGAACCGTCCCGAGGCGCACCGTGGCCCTGCGCACCTTGCGATCCTCCTTTGCGGGCCTTCTCGTGGCATAGCCAGCCTGCCGTGGGCTTCTCGCCTGGTCGTGGACTGCGATTGGCTGAGGCGCTCCCTGCGCTCTTCATCTGGGGACGGGCTGGCTCCAGGCCGGGCTTCTGGCGTGGCGTGCCCGGCCGTCGCGAGGGTGCCAGCCCCCAGCCCCCTGCCCGGAGGGGGAGTGCTGATTTGTGGCCCCCGACGCTTGCTTGGGGCAGATGATGGTGTGGAAGACGTGCTCGAGCACGCCCGGGAGCGTCGCGCTCTTTGCCAAGGATTCCTTCGAAGGGCGGTTGACGCGGTGAGCCTGCTTGGTGAGGAGCTTGCTGATGAAGACGCGCGCCTTGAGGCCGAGGGCCTACGCCTGGCTGCAGAGAGGCGCGAGCTGGAGGGCTCCATCGCCCTTGCGCGCCGTCAGCGCGATCTTGACGACGCAGAGTCCAAGGCGTCGCTGGTGGCCTCTCGGGAGGCCCAATCTTGGGCCGCTGAGGAGGCCCGGGAAGCTGACCGGCGCCGAGAGGCGGCGGAGGAGCGGGCTCGGGAGCTCCTGGCCTGGTGTCACTCACTGTAGGAGCAAGTGGAGCTGCGCGAGGCAGCCCTCGCGTCAATGAAGGTGGCCTCTGGCGACCCAGCAGAGCTCCAGAAGCGTGAGGAGGCGCTGACGCTGGAAGCCGCCGAACGTACCCGCGAGTATGAGCGTCTGGAGACGAGGGAGCGCTTGGTGACGCAGGCGGAGGATGATGTCGCTGCACGGGAAGCCCGTGTCCTGGAGGAGGTCGGACGTCGGGTGGCGATGGCGCGCTTGAACCTCGAGCACGAGTTCGAGGAGAGGCTGAAGGTAGGACTGCTACCTTGAGGGCCAAGCTGGAGGAAACGACGCGGTGAGCCGATGCTTTTCGGGCCGCCCTTGAGGTAGCGCAAGGGGAGTCAACCACCTCCCTGGCCGAGGTGCTCCTTCTTCGCCAGCGGGTGGAGGAGGCTGAGGTCGTCGCACGCTAGAATGCGGACGAGATACGTCAGCGGAAGATCCTGGAGCATGAGCACGGCCCCATGCTCACCACGCTCCGGGAGAGAGCCAACACAGCCTTGGGCAACATCTGCGAGGCGGCTGTTGGCGAGCCGCACACAGTCAACTACGTCGGCAACCTTCAGTTCTTCACCGACGTGGTGACGCAGCTGGAGGCGCGGTCGGTCAGGGCTGACAGGTTGGTGGAGGAGAGGAGTCGCGCCTTGCTCGGGCGCGCCTTTTCTCGCGTCTTCAGCCATCTCCGGAACATGGATCCCCACTTCGATTTCGATGCCACCATCGCCCCAGTCCCCCAGGCCGTCCGAGACGACCTGGCGCACTGGGTGGAAGACAATGTGGATGCTCTTGTCAGGGCCTTTGCTTCAGACAACGACGGCGTGATCGTGGCTGCCGACGAGGGCGGTGTGGTGAACGGCCCTGCCGCCGCTGGCGGCGACGCAGACAGCGATGGCGAGTCCAGCGACGCCAGCAACGGTTCGGGTGGTGCTCCTGAGGACGCATTGGGGGATTTATCCGACCAATTGTGCATCGTTCCTGCTTCCTTACCCTGCATGAATAGAACTCAGGTTTTGGCCTGATGGCTGTGAGAGCATTTTGGGGGGAGCCCCTCATGTAAAACTTGTGTTCATCGTATTAGTAGACGTTACATTGCCCATGCGCCCGCGCCAAGTGGTTGGCTTACGCCACGGGCTGATTGGCTAATTTACCTTTGTCCCGTGCGGGCCCTGAGGTAGCCTGTGGTAGGTTGTGGTGTCCCGAGTGTTCCCTGATCGAATCTGTAGGATCTGCAATAAAAAACCCTCCTGACAGGACGTGGCGGCGGCAGTCTGGGCTGTGCGCAAGCTGGGCCTGACCCGTCTCGTGAGGGGCTCACGAGGGGAGGCAGCTGAGGCGAAGTGGTAATCAAAACGCGAGAAATTGCTCGAATGAGACTAAGCACCCCTTCCTCGAACACACGCAAATCTCAAATTCGAATCCAACTTGAATCCAGCGGGGGAAAGTGACAACCAAAGGGAAAAGCAATGAAAGCAGACAAAAGGCCGTGTCCGGCACCTAATCTAGTCTTGGACGTCTTCTCACCAGTGCGGAGCTAAGTGCTGCCACTGGGCATGGGAGGGAGCCCCAGGGCCTGAGGCCGGCACCCCTGAGACTCCGGGGCATGTACAGCCCCACTCATTATTACGTGAGAGTGTCACGGGGCGGCGAGCTTCACAGGCACTGGGGCCTTCTTCATAGGTACCGGCCTTGCTTCATATCGCCAGACGAGGGCCCCGCATTGCGCCACACTCTAGTGCCATCAACGACGACCGGAAACTAGGACGCCGCCGATGGGGTAGAGCGGTCGCCAGCGGTTCCCCCGACGACCACGGGTCCTCCGCCAGGGGCAGGCCCTGAGGCACCTCCCCAGCAGAGGGCCCTACCTCCTGAGAACACCTTGCTCCGAACGCCGCGGTGGTGATGTCGGATCTCAGCCCCTCTCCTGCAGCCCCCTGCGCCCTCCTCCCGAGGGGTAGGAGACTGTGGGAGCGGGGCAGCTGCTCGCTGTGGCGACCTGCACCTCCTGCGATCCATGATTAGCGTATGCCTGCTCCTGAGGAATTAGCGGTACCCGATAATCGCTGCCTCCAGCGTGGCCAGTGGGACCGTCCCGGGGCTCCTGGAAGGGCTCAGCTTCTGGCGCCTCGTCCCCCCAGTTTGGGCTGAGGAGCGAGCCTTGTTCGCCCTCGTGAGGGTGTCCTTGGTCCATCATGAGGGGCACGTATTCTTCTGGCGCCGTCATCCCGAAGGCCACACCGTAGTGCTCCACATGCCACGCAGTCCTGCTTGACGCGCCCACCGTGGGGTGGTAGCGCGGCTGTCCACTGGGGCCGCGGGTCGCGTCGAGTCCTTCTTCTGTGCGGACCGGGAGCGGGGGCAGCGCTGCCGCCGGTCCGGTGCCAACAGCTTCGCCGGTGTTGGGGTAGCCTTGGAGCCCACGGGCGCGCGTGGAGCCCCCGCGTGGGCCGCCATGGGCTTGAGATGGGAGCTGGGTGCAGAAGGGGTGAGTCCCCGAGGCGGCGAATCCCAGGAGCTCTGCCACCCGCTCCAGTAGTACGTCGCGGCCGCCCTCCAGCAGCCTGCACTGCAGCAGCTCTCGGGCCACCATGAGCGCGGCCCTCGAGTTCGCCTGCTCCCGGCGGGTGTACGGTGTCGTGGTCGCGGCGTGATTGGAGGCCCTTGCTGCCGACCGCGCCTGCCGCGGTGTGAGAGCTGTCGAAGCCTGTCCGCGTCACCCACGGCCTGCAGCGCCCTGCGGACCGCGAGCTGCCTGGGGCACGGGGTCGCCCGAGGCGAGCGGCTCTGCACGGGCGGGCCACGCCGCCCATGGATTTGGGTTGCCCGCCTGGTCACCGGACATGGTGATAACGATGCGACGGGACACAAAGCGGTAGAAGGTGGATTCCGGCGCACCCCTACCTGGCGCACCAAATGTCGGATTTCGGGTTCCGGCAGACCCTTGAGGTTCGAACACTGGGGTGCGTGCGGAGCTTTCGCCTTCTACCTACCTGCACCCCTCCGCCTCGCTAATATCTAAGCCATGGAAAGAACAGCACAAGAGACACAGGGTTTATATTGGTTCGGGCCATCGTTGTGGTGTAATACCCTACTCCAGTGTGTGGTGTGGTGGATTGCCTCTTGGGCTGATGATGATGAGCAATACAAGGAAGAACAGCCTCGCGAGGGTCTGTTCTTGGCTGGGGGATGAACTGCTAGGAGGAGTTCAGTCGCCCTTCTCTCTCTCCCTCCTCGATTCTCCCTCCGATTTCCATCCCTCTACCCTGGGGGTGGCTAGTCCTATTTATAGGTAAAGGCCCTGGGCCTCTTCCCAAATATTGAGCGGGAAGGGCGCCAACAATTGGCCATTTTGAAGGGGAACATCTGGTACACTTATCCTGACTAAAGTTGGTCCTCGCCTGCCAAAGGCTCTGGTGGTGATGCTGGCTTGGGCTCCACAATGACTTCCTCCCTGCCATTGGACTGGTCTTGGTCTCGTTGCACCGAAACAGGTGCCTTTGCTTGATGCTCTTGCCTGCGCTTGCTCCCTTTGCACCAAAGAGGAAAGGAGGACACTGCGCGGCTGGCGCCCGCCTGGCACCCTTGGTCGTCATGGCTTGCGTCACGGGCACCTCGTGAGGTACCCCGCCTTGATCTCTCCGCCTCCTCACGAGCCAGCCTGATGAGGCCATGCCTGAGGAAGCTCCGTGTCATCCGCCCCGCGAGGCTTGGCCCCTCGCGAGGGTCTTGGGTCTGTGTTGATGAAGACGGGCCGTGCTGGGGCCCCTTTGAGCCACGCCGCAGGCCGCAGGCAGGCAAGTCTGGGGACCCCCGTTCCCAGAACACCGACAGCCCTGGTGTTTGAAATTCATTCCCATTTCTCGCGTGGGACCTAAGCATACACCTAAGGATGCAGATTTGATTTTTCAACCAATTTGTATGCGCTGGAGCATGTGCATGTAGTTCAAATTTTAATTATTGACATAAATGCATTGAAAACTCAGTTAATGCATAAAATGTCCAAACGAACCCCGAAAAATCACAAAAATTCACACAACACTCTTGATGTTCTACGTTGACATGAGAAAATTTTTGAAAGCAATAAGAGGTAATGGATATCGTTTCTTCCCCAAAGGTGGGTCGTTCCCTACCGAAAACCATCATGCTTGTTGTGAGAAGCTCCGGTTTGTGAGAAGCATATACCCAAACCTGCCCAAATGGGACAAATTTTTTACCACGACATGTTGATGCCGCTCCATGATAGCATGCCTAGTTTCATGAATTTCAGACGGGTTTTGGGTTTACTAGAATTTAAAAATCAGGCATCTCAATGTTTTGCCGGCAATCAACGGTACCCTGGTGTTTGCAATTCATTCTCATTTCTTGCATGGGACCTAAGCATGCACCCAAGGACACAGATTTGTTTTTTCAACCAATTTATATGCACTGGAGCATGTGCATGTAGTTAAAATTTGAATTATGCACATAAATGCATTGAAAACCCAGTTAATGCATAAAAATGTCCAAACGAACCCCTAAAAATCACAAAAATTCACAGAACACTCCCGTTGTTCTATGTTGACACGAGAAAAAAATTTGAATGCAATAAGAGGCAATGGATATCGTTTCGTCCCCAAAGGTGGGACGTTCCCTACCGAAAACCATCATGCTTGTTGTGAGAAGCTCCGGTTTGTGAGAAGCATATACCCAAACCTGCCCCAAATGGGACAAATTTTTTACCATGGCATGTTGATGCCGCTCCATGATAGCGTGCCAAGTTTCATGAATTTCAGACAGGTTTTGGATTTACTAGAATTTTAAAACCAGGCATCTCAATGTTTTGTCGGCAATCAACGGTGCCCTGGTGTTTGAAATTCATTCCCATTTCTTGCATGGGACCTAAGCATGCACCCAAGAACAAAGATTTGATTTTTCAACCAATTTATATGCACTAGAGCATGTGCATGTAGTTCAAATTTGAATTATGCACTTGAAATGGCTAGAAAACCAATGTAATGTATAAAATGTTCAAACGAACCCTGAATAATTCCAATTCTTTTACGACACACATATAGTTGCATGTTCACTCCAGATAAAAGGTCTAGCAATTTAAACACCGTCCATTGCCGCTGTGACCCCATTATGTAATTCAAATCAAGATAAAAAATTCAAGTAGATCGCACACAGTTTATTACCAGCAACCATGTGAGATGCAGCACAAAATATTCTGGAGCATCGTCGGTGTATAGTACGCCTATGGCTTACGCGAGAAGGTGCGTCGGCTACAGCCCACTGCCGACATCTCAAGCACACGAGCTCGCTCCCCAAATATCATTTCACTGTTCAATCATCGTCGGTGAAAGATGGGCACATGGACCGCGTCGTGAGGGCAACTTTGGTGGCCCACTCTGGTGAGAGCGCGGCCGCAATCCGTGACCAGGCAGCAAAGGCAGCCCAAACGGCCATTGTTACTTCTCAGGTGGCCGCAGCAACAACTGCCTCGGGGATAGCAACTGGCGAGAGAGGCACATCAGCTGTCCGTTCCGCAACGGTGGCCTTAGCCTTTATGGAGGCCGCCCACGGTCATGTCGAGGCCGCGCACGCCCAGCTCCTGGCGGTCACCGCACAAATCGAATGAAGCTTCTTCGACATCGGTTGGCAACCCACGGACGAAGAGTTGGCAATCCACGAGAGCGTTCGAGCAGCCGTCCGTTCCTCCGCCGCATACCTTGCGATGACGGAACCCGTCCAAGCCCAGATCGCATCTGCACACACCCAGCTCTTGGCGGCCTTTTCCAAAGAGATGGCGGACATGAATGGCGAGATGCTTACCGAGTATGGTGCGATGGATGCCATGGAGCCCCTTCCCCAGGAGACCGTCGACGCGAGCTGGAGATGGAGGTGGCGGCGGAGATCGACGAGCACCACCCGTAGTAGTACTCTTTGTTTTGTTTAATTAAGAGTGCCGGTCTTTAATTTGTTAGAGTAATGTTTAGGTCAGCTAGCTCTGTTTAACTGCTGAACTTGCTTGGTTAAGAAGTGTAGGTGTGCTGTAGTCTCCTTTGTGTACCCAAATAATGAAATGACGTGGATGACCACTGTAACCATGGAAATTCGAACCAAAACTTTTGATGTTCAAACTCATCACACACGGGTGAAGCTATCTGAATCGTTTGTGATGTCCACATATCATATACACAGTTCTGAATAAGGGACCGTGTCTGATGACACTTTGCACGCCAGTTTTTTGGCTGGAGCGATTCCAAATTTTCGGCTTCCGCGGAAATATCTACCTCCCCGCCCCATCCCCTTACCAAAAGCCACATTCCCCCTCTTTCCGCCTTCTTACCAAGTTGAAACCTTCACTCCTTGCTTGCAGTGCCGCCTCCTCGTCGGTGACCCTCCTTCACGCTGCTCGGCCTTGTCTATCCAGGCAGGTAATCCACACCCGACCCCATCCTCCTCCTCCTTCCACATCCCACATGCCTCGACTACCGGCGTGAGCACGACACATTCCACCCAAATCACCGACCCCTCCACCAAATAAGCACCGCCCTAAGCCATGGTGCACGCAGTATAGCCAGGATCTCAAGGAGCATTTGGCAGCGGAGACGCAAATCGCAGCCGCACGCGCGGATGAGGTCACGATGGCTGCCATTCATGCCGACCCCCAGATCTTGAAGGAGCACCTTGCCATTTGCTAGCTGCGCTAGTTAAGCATGCTCGGTTTACCTGTTGCGTGTGCTGCTCCCGCCTTTCCTTCACAAATTCTAGTGAATTGTGCTATCTAATTTTACCATGCAATCTGTTGCTCTAGTGTACATGTTCTATATGTCATGGAGTGTGGTGCTCACTTATTAACTGTTTTGTTAATTAGTTGTTGTCTTCAGTTAACTGTTTGGTTCAATTCTGCAAATGTGATGTTCAATTCTTCAGTCTGCAATTTTGTATTGTCTTCCACGTGAGAAATAAATCAAATTTATCTTTACAAAATACATGAGAAACGAATACAACTGCTATATTTCCAAGTTGTCAAGCATGCTAGGTTTGGTTATACATTGTGCAATGTGGTGCTTAGTTAACGTTTGGTTCATTTGTGTTGTGGTGTTTAGTTAACTGTTTGGTTCAATTCTGCAATGCGATGTTCAATAGTTGCGGGTGCATTCTGTTATTGTATACCATGTGAGGAATAAATTGAATTTAGCTGTAATAAATACATGAGAAACAAATTGCTACAATTGGCTATAGTTAACTATTTGTTTAATTATCTAATCTTCTATTAGGAGTATGTTATATTGTGCAATGTGGTGCTCGTTAATGTTTGGTTCATTTGTTGTGGTGTTTAGTTAATTGCTTGGTTCAATTCTGCAATGCCATGTCCAATTGTCATGGGTAGAATTTTGTATTATTGTGCATGTGAGAAATAAATCGAATTTGGCTGCACTTAATACACGAGAAACATATACAAGTGTTATATTTCCTAATTCTTAATCATGCTTGGTTTGGGTAAATGGGTTTTCCGTGTGGCTTGAATTAATCTGATGAATCTGCAATGTGATTATTTTTCATCAACATATTTTACTGATAGCATGCGAAACCTTACTTAAACTGATGACTAACTACCTTATATGTGTTGCAGGGAAACAATGAGAAGCACTAAGGTTTACAATCGAGGTTAGAACGTGCATCGTCCGTTGTCTAATAACACATTATTGTGCAATTGCAGGAACCATTCTAATATTTTGGTTTTTAACAATTTGGTCTTGCACATGTAGGTCGTGTTGTCAGAGGTTTTGACCCATTGTTCGACCCTTTTTGCATATGGGGAAATGAGTTGTCCATGAATATCAATCAAATCAAGAAATTCAGAAAGATTGTTAGGACAAAGAAATTAGCGACAAAAAACAACAAGATCTTTATCTGCACAATGAAGAAGACAGCAGTTCACTACAAGATGGTACTAACTATTATACCTTGCCCTTTTTTATTCCTTTGCCCCATTTCAAATATAGAGAAGATATTTATGCACATCCTTGTTTTCAGGCCTTTCCAAAGCAGTTCACTGATGATTACCTCTCAAACCACCTCTATGGTCAGGAGGCGAGGAAGGTATTCATAGAACACCCACGGTTCAATATTGAAGTGTTCCTGAAGAGGACGAAGGACAGACGGTCAATCATCAACAGGCACTGGCCTAAAGTTGCAAAGACCTTCAACATGAATGAAGGCTCAATATTCGCCTTCCGCTCGAGGAGTTTTCCAGATGAGATGCATCTTTCTATATACCGTCTATGATGATAATTTCGAAAGGTTCTACATGTTGCATGTGGAACTTGCTGCTGTTGCAATTGTGTAATGGGGTAGCTGAGTGCTGAAGCTATATCATGTTGTACTCTGATGTATTTCAATTATGAAATTCTGCTTCCTTAATATGGAACTGTTAATTAGATTAATAAATGGATTATGAATAGTCGGATAATTAGCATGCTAATGGCGAATTAGCCTGCTAATTGGGTTTTGTTATTCCAAATGGTTCTTCAAAAAATACCGTGGGCGATGACCTCAGGAAACGCACATAGTTTCTAGGAATAAACCGTGTTGGATCAATGAACAATCACACACGACTTTCTCTTGAAAACTGTTTGTGTTAGGCCACCTTGTGCAAACGTTTACCACATAAAAACCGTGTGTGATGGACAGCCTTTGCCACATAGTTTCTTCTACAGACCGTGTGTGATACATTCAATAACGCAAACGATTTAACGAGAAAAATTGTGTGTGATGTACCCGGAACGAAAACGTCTTCCTTGGAGCGACTATGTGGGATGTACATACGAATGGAAACATTTAGCGGGGACTGACTGTGTGGGATGTACATGCAACCGGAAACAATTTCGCCGTATAATTGTATTTTTTAGCTCTATTGTACGTATTTCCGTATTTGAGCGCTCGCTGGTCGAACACGACCTCATTTTGACGAACATGTGTGCCAGGAGGGCATATCCCCGACAGTTTCTGGGTCGTGTGGAAAGGACCCCCCTATCACCCACACTCACTTGGCGATGGTTCGAAATGTCGTTACGGGAAGGGGTTAAAAACTGTTTGTTTTAGACCGACGCGCACAAGTGGTAAGGGACCGATTGGATCCAAAAGTTTAATGCTACGGTTATAATTTATTCTTAATACTTTTCTCATAGTTGTGAATGCTTGCGGGAGGGTTAATCATAAGTAGGAGGTTTGTTCAAGTAAGAACATCACCTAAGCACCGGTCCACCCACATATCAAATTATCAAAGTACCAAACATGAATTAAGCCAACATGATGAAAGTGACTAGATGAAATTCCCGTGTACCCTCAAGAACGCTTTGCTTATCATAAGAAACCATTTTGGCCTGTCCTTTTCCTCAAACGGATTGGGCTACCTTGCTGCACTTTTGTTACTACTATCATTACTTGCTCGTTACAAATTATATTGCTATCAAACTACTCTGCTACTTACAATTAACCACTTGTCATTTCCTTCTGCTCCTCATTGGGTTCGACACTCTTACTTATCAAAAAGAGCTACAATTGATCCCCCATACTTGTGGGTCATCAAGGCTATTTTCTGGTGCCGTTGCCGGGGAGTGAAGCGCCTTTGGTAAGTGGAATTTGGTAAGGTAGCATTTATATAGTGTGCTGAAATTTATTGTCACTTGTTACTATGGAAAATAATCCTTTGAGGGGTTTGTTCGGGGTATCTTCACCTCGTCCGGGACCACAATTAGCTACCCATCCACCTACTGCACCTACTGAAAATATTGAATATGAAATTCCTTCGGGTATGATAGAACAACTGCTAGCTAATCCTTATGCAGGAGATGGAACCGAACATCCTGATATGCACTTGATGTATGTAGAACAAATTTGTGGGTTGTTTAAGCTTGCTGGTTTACCCAGGGATGAAGTTACGAAAAAGGTTTTCCCTTTATCTTTGAAGGGAAAATAATTGGCATGGTATAGGCTATGCGATGATATTGGATCTTGGAATTGGAATCGTTTGAAATTGGAGTTCCATCAAAAAATTTATCATATGCATCTAGTTCATCGTGATCGGAATTATATATATAAATTTTGGCCTCGTGAAGGATAAAGTATCAGTCTAGCTTGGGAGAGGCTTAAGTCAATGTTACATTCATGCCCCAATCATGAAATCTCAAGAGAAATTATTATCCAGAATTTTTATGCTCGGCTTTCTCGTAATGATTAAACCATGCTTGATACTTCTTGTGCTGGTTCTTTTATAAAGAAGACTATTGAATTCCGGTGGGATCTTTTGGAAAGAATTAAAGACAACTCTGAAGGTTGGGAACTCGACGAAGGTAAAGAGTTAGGTATTAAACCTAAGTATGATTGTGTTAAATCTTTTATGGATATCGATGTTTTTCAAAAGTTTGGCACTAAATATGGACTTGACTCTGAGATAGTATCCTCTTTTTGTGAATCATTTGCTACTCATGTTGAACTCCCTAAAGAGAAGTGGTTTAAATATCACCCACCTATTAAAGAAGAAACTAAAGAACCAGTACCATTTAAACAAGAAACTAGACTTTATAATGTTGATCGAGTTGTTCCTTCTTCTTATATAGAGAAACCACCTTTCCCTGTGACGATAAAGGAACATGCTGAAGTTTCAACTATGGTTAACAAAAGCTATATTAGAACACCTAAACCTGATGAACAAATTAAAGTATAACCTAGTATTGCTATGGTTAAAGATCTCCTAGAAGAAGATATAGATGGTCATGTTATTTACTTCTGTAAAGAAGCTGCTAGAATTGCCAAACCTGGTAAAAAAGATAAACATAGACCTGTTGTTGGCATGCCTGTCATCTCAGTTAAAATAGGAGATCAATGTTATCATGGTTTATGTGACATAGGTGCTACTGTGAGTGCTATTCCCTACACCTTATATCAAGAAATTAAGAATGACATAGCGCTCGAAGAAATAGAAAACATATATGTTACTATTAAACTTGCTAATAGAGACACAATGTCACCGATTGGGATTGTTAGAGATGTTGAAGTCTTGTGCGGGAAAATTAAATACCCTACAGATTTTCTTGTTCTTGGTTCCCCACAAGATGACTTTTGTCCCATTATCTTTGGTAGACCTTTCTTAAACACCATTAATGCTAGAATAGATTGTGAGAAGCAAACTGTCGGTGTTAGTTTTGGTGATGAGTCTCATGAATTTATTTTTTCCAAGTTTAGTAGAAAGCTTCATGAAAAAGAATTGCCTAGTAAGGATGAATTAATTTGTCTTGCTTCTATTGCAGTACCACCTACTGATCCTTTAGAACAATATTTGCTAGACCATGAAAATGATTTACATATGCATGAAAGAAGTGAAATAGATAAAAATTTCTTTGAACAAAGTCCTCTGCTGAAACACAATTTGCCTATTGAAACTCTAGGAGGTCCTCCTCCACTTAAAGGTGATCCTGTGTTTGAATGAAAACAATTGCCAGACAATTTGAAATATGCTATCTTGATGAAAAGAAGATATATCCTGTTATTATCAGTGCTAACCTTTCAGAACATGAAGAAGAAAGATTATTGAAAGTTCTAAGGAAGCATCGAGCTGCTATTGGATATACTCTTGATGATTTAAAGGGCATTAGTCCCACTCTATGTCAGCCCAAAATTAATATGGAACCTGATGCTAAACCCGTTGTTGATCACCAATATCGGTTAAACCCGAAGATGAAAGAAGTGGTAAGAACGGAAACATTAAAACTTCTAGAAGCATGTATAATCTATCCTATAGGTGATAGTAGATGGGTAAGTCCTATTCATTGTGTCCCTAAGAAAGGAGATATAACTGTTGTTCCTAATGATAAGAATGAACTTATTCCACAAAGAATTGTTACAGGCTATAGAATGGTAATTGATTTTAGAAAATTAAACAAAGCAACTAGAAAAGATCATTACCCTCTGCCTTGTATTGATCAAATGCTTGAAAGATTATCTAAGCACACACATTTTTGCTTCCTCGATGGATATTCTGGTTTTTCACAAATACCTGTTTCTCAACCTGATCAAGAAAAGACCACTTTTACTTGTCCCTTTGGAACTTGTGCTTATAGACGTATGCCTTTTGGTTTATGCAATGCACCTGCTACCTTTCAAAGATGTATGACTGCTATATTCTCTGATTTTTATGTAAAGATTGTTGAGGTTTTCATGGATGACTTCTCTGTTTATGGGAAGTCTTTTGATGATTGTCTAATCAATCTTGATCGAGTTTTGCAGAGATGTGAACAAACAAATCTTGTCTTGAATTGGGAGAAGTGCCACTTTATGGTTAATGAAGGCACTATCTTGGGTCATAAAATTTCTGAAAGTGGTATTGAAGTGGACAAAGCTAAGGTTGATGCAATTGAGAAGATGCCATCTCCTAAAGATATAAAAGGTATTCATAGTTTCTTAGGTCATGCTGGTTTCTATAGGAGATTTATCAAAGACTTCTCTAAAATTTCTAGGCCTCTTATGAATCTTTTGCAAAAGGATATTCCTTTTGTTTTTGATGATGATTATTTAGAAGCCTTTGAAACACTCGAGAAATCCTTAATCTCTGCACCTTTTTTTCAACCACATGATTGGAACTTGCCTTTTGAAATTATGTGTGATGTTGGTGATTATGCTGGTGGTGCTATTCTAGGACAAAGAGTTGATAAGAAACTTAATGTAATTCATTATGCTAGTAAAACTCTAGATAGTGCTCAAACAAATTATGCTACTACTGAAAAAGAATTCTTAGCAGTTGTGTTTGCTTGTGATAAATTTAGACCTTATATTGTTGATTCCAAAGTAACTATTCACATAGACCATGCTACTATTAAATATCTTATGGAAAAGAAAGATGCTGAACCTAGACTTATTCGATGGGTTCTCTTGTTACAAGAATTTGATTTACATATCATTGATAGAAAAGGAGGTGAGAACCCCATAGAAGATAATTTCTCTAGGCTTGAAAATGTGCTTGATGACCCACTACCTATTGATGATAGTTTTCCTGATGAGCAGTTAGCTGCAATAAATGTTGCTCATAGTACGCCTTGGTATGTTGATTATGCTAATTACATTATTGCTAAATATTTACCACCTAGCTTTACATACCAACAAAAGAAAAAATTCTTCTATGATTTGAGACATTACTTTCGGGATGACCCACATCTTCATAAAGAAGGAGTAGATGGTATTATTAGAGGTTGTGTACCTGAGCACGAATAGGGACAAATCCTATGGAAATGTCACTCTGAAGCTTATGTAGGGCATCATGCTGCAGATAGAACTGCTCACAAGGTATTGCAATCTGGATTTTATTGGCCTACTCTCTTCAAGGATGCCCGTAAGTTCATCTTATCTTGTGATGAATGTCAAAGGATAGGTAATATCAGTAAGCGTCAAGAAATGCCTATGAATTATTCACTTGCTGTTGAACCATTTGATGTCTGGGGATTTGATTACATGGGACCTTTTCCTTCTTCTAATGGGTATACACATATTTTGGTTGCTGTTGATTATGTTACTAAATGGGTAGAAGCTATTCCAACCAGTAGTGCTGATCACCACACCTCTATTAAAATGCTTAAGGAAGTTATTTTTCCAAGGTTTGGAGTTCCTAGATATTTAATGACTGATGGCGGTTCACACTTTATTCATGGTGCTTTCCGTAAAATGCTTGCCAAATATGATGTTAACCATAGAATTGCATCACCTTATCATCCTCAGTCTAGTGGTCAAGTTGAACTTAGCAATAGAGAAATAAAATTAATTCTGCAAAAGACTATCAATAGGTCCAGGAAGAATTAGTCTAAGAAATTAGATGATGCACTTTGGGCCTATAGAACAACATATAAAAATCCTATGGGTATGTCTCCATATAAAATGGTTTATGGAAAAGCTTGTCATTTGCCTCTTGAGTTAGAACATAAAGCACATTGGGTAATCAAAGAACTCAATTATGATTTTAAACTTGCCGGTGAAAAGAGGTTATTTGATATTAGCTCATTAGATGAATGGAGAACCCAAGCTTATGAAAATGCAAAATTATTCAAAGAAAAAAGTTAAAAGATGGCATGACAAAAGAATCCAAAAGCATGAGTTTAAAGTTAGAGAATATGTTCTTTTGTACAACTCTCATTTCAGATTCTTTACGGGAAAACTCCTCTCAAAATGGGAAGGCCCATATGTCATCGAGGAGGTTTATCGGTCTGGAGTCATCAAAATAAATAATTCCGAAGGTACTAACCAGAAGGTTGTCAATGGGCAACGAATAAAGCATTATATCTCAGGTACGCCCATTAATGCTGAAAGTAATATTATTCAAACTTTGACACCGGAAGAACACATAAAAGAGTCCTTCCGGAACACTCCAGAATCGTCAAAATAAGGAGGTACGTGATACGGTAAGTAAACGGACTCCGAAAATTTTGCAAAAATATTTTTTATCGGTTTTGGAATATTTAGAAAATTTAGAATTAAAGAAACTTCCAGGAAGCGTACCTTCCGTACTCCGTTTTCCTACCATATGCTTGTCCTCCAAGATAAAAAAGTCTATATATACTTCCTGAACCCGTTGATCACCGTATCACAAAGAAATCCTCTACTCTCTTTTTCTTGCTGTTTTCTACGCAGTTCTGAAAATATTTCTTCCCAAGACTCCGAGGGTGAAAGCTATGTTGCCGATTTCATCTCAAACCCCAAATCCTATGGGGATGAGGGGCACTATAGCTGGACCTCCGAAGAAGGTGAAGATGAATCGGTTCCTCCCTGGTTCAAAAACGAGAGCATGGAGGCGTTATGCAAGAAGATAATAAAACTTGAGATAGATAACGACGAGTTGAGGATAGAATTTTATTCTTCGTCAGAAACTGGAGGAAGCGAAGGGCAAACCCTCTACTTTTTCTCCACCACCACCAAAGGAGAACCGAGTATCAGGTATGGGCACTCCCCTTGGCTTTCGCCAAGCTTGGGGGAGGTGCCCCGGTATCGTATCATCCCACTATCTTTTTTGCTTTTACTTATTTTAGTTCGATCTTTTTCACTTTAGATGAATAAAAGTTTAGTTTGAGTTTTTGCTTTCTTACTTTCATATTGCGAATAAACAGTACCGCAGGATGCTGCTAACGCGACACTACAATCAGAGACCCTTTGAGAAACTGTGTGCGATGCCACAATTGCAAACGGTGGTGTATGGAAACCGTCAGAAATGTATAAAACGTTTGCGATGGAGGACGCATCAAACACGGTTCAGATTTTAGTTGCGTGTGTGATGAAGGGCATACGGTTCAGTTCAATTAACTGTTTGCGGTGAGGAGGAACAAAAGAAACGGGCAGCCAGATGAAGGCGTGTGCAATACACAACATACGATTCACTCGGATGAACTGTTTGTGATTAGGCAACACAAAAGAAACGGGCAGCCAGATGAAGGTGTGTGCGATATACAACATACGGTTCACTCTGATGAACTGTTTGTGATTAGGCAACACAAAAGAAACGGTCAGCTAGATCAAGGTGTGTGCAATATACGGCATGCGGTTCACTCGGATGAACTATTTGCGTTGACACAAGAGAACAGAAATGGTTCAACTTAACAAGACGTGTGTGTTGTGCGATGGGATTGCATGCGGTTCACTCGGCCCTTGTCGTTAGTGTGTGACCTCTGTGGCAACCGTTCGCTCCCAGACGCCTCTTCATATACCGTGGCAACCGTCCACCGACTCTTTGCCTTTCCCTCTCGATTTGGAACTGTTGTCGCACGCTAGCTCTTCCTCCCTCCTCCATTTGCCTTCACCCTTCCTTCTGCCATTGTTTGACCGTCTTCTCCATGGAGGGACAAGCCGGAAACGACCCGGTTATTCTTGCCCCGATCTGAATGATGACGTGGTGGAGGAACTCATTGATCGGTGCGACGTCATCACCTCGGCTAGCATGGCAGGTTCGTTCAAGACCATTCTCGACTCAACTAATAACATCATTACAAGGAACCCAAGGGTCCAGGAGCGGTTTGATCTCCCTATCTTCTTCGCCGTGACCCTGCTGACTGGTGCTGGGATGAGGGAAGCCTCACCTTGTGTAAGTTGATGCTGCTTGATAATGATACGTATGATGTTAAGATGCCATCGCTTGAGGGAAAGGCTTGGGCAGGCGCAAATGGAGATTGGGTGTTTATATTGGGTACAACTGCGAGTGGGAACTTGTGAATGTGTACACTCGTCACCGGGTTCCACTTCCAAAAATCTCAGACTGCCCAGAGGTTGAGCACACAGATGGTCTATGTGAGTTCAAATACGATCATGGTAACTATCTTCTACGAAAGATAGCAATTTGTCAAGTTCCAACCGCTCTTGGGATTACATGAACTATGAAGTTGTTGCAATCTTCGACAAGATTGTTGCCTTCCGTACTTCCATGCCTCGATGGATATTGCTCGAAAATCAGTTTCTATACACGGATGAGTACTGTGATGCAGTTCAATATGAGGGTCTTGTGTTTGCTGCCACCACTTGTGGCACTGTTTTTGCATGGAATATTCATGATTTTAGTACGTTTGTCTTCCACCATAATTATAATTGTTTCATCCACATGCATGCGGGTTAGCTAGTTTCCCTTTACTAATTAACCTTCTTGTGTTTCCAAGGTCCTGTGAACATTCCACCACCTATACTTGAAAATTTTATTCACGAGCATGAGGATGATCAGGACCCATATACTCAGTGGCGCCTGGCAACTTATTCCGGTGGATCACCTCTTCTTGTCTGTATACGGGGCACTGCTGATGTTACCAACGAAGCAGGTGTTGTCTCGTATGGTCGCACTCTCTGGAACTATTCCAACATCCGTTGCAGGGTATTCGGGATGGATACTGGTGTACTAGCACCAACACCTTCTCCATGGTTCAGTATTGAAAGTCTTGGAGGAAACTCGCTCTTCCTTGGACAAAACTATCCAATGATGGTGGAAGGCGGTCCAGCTGCTGTGGACACAACGTTACTACCATTTATGAGAAGCAACTGTATCTATACCTCGGACATTACTATGCTTCCCTACCGTCCCAATATGGGTATTGAAATAGGCCGCTTCAGCCTGGATGATCAGTCCTGCGTTGGTCTCGAGATTGACAGTAGCTGGCCCTTCCCAAAGAATCACTTCTGGTTCAAAGCAAGCGTTTCCAACGCCGACAAGTGGTTGAGATGAAGTTCATTTCATCGCTTTGTTATTTGGTGTGTGAGAAAAACTTTACTAGAATGTTTTGTTGGAAATGATCTATAATCCAACGTGTATCCTCGTTGTCGTTGTGGGTTGATGACTTGTTGTATGTAATCAAGGGTACATTTGCATAAGCGTCCATGAACTCACGCCTTCTAGTGGTGTCCATATGAACAATGCTAGTGATTTTAGTTGCAAAAATTAGATAGTGCTAGTGATTTGTAGCTGCATATTTTGACAAATTGCAGTGTTACAAGGTTGACAAATGGCAATGTTACTAGATAAAGAAGTGTCAATATTTCCAGTTTGAGAAATGGCAACATACCCAAAATGACAGATATGCAAATCTTACCCAATTGTTTGTACGTGGTTGCACACGGGTCATGCAAAACAACTGTTTGTGTTGAAGGGATGCAGAAATCCTGCTCGGCACATTTTCCCTTGGCTTCCTGGGGAAGTTGTCGGTTTGCATACGGGTGTTCTAACTAAAACTTTTGCGATGAGTGTTTTATATTTAAAACTTGACGTTTTTTTTCAAAAGAAAATCGTTTGATAAGTCTGTACATTAAGAGAGAAAAATGCAAGTTCGTTCAAACCATATCTTTCATTCAGTCACACTGAGAATTTATATTCATATGATCGAGAATTCAAGATACAGTACTAAACCTAAAAAAAACTATTTCCGACGGCAGCGGAGGCGGCGTGCCACGCTGTCGTTGTCGTTGTCGTCCTCCGGTACGCCGTTGTTGAAGTCTTCAAGGCAGCACAAAATGTTCTTCACTTGTAAATCAAACATCATGTCATCGCGCGATCGAGGGGTGGGGCGCGGGAGGACGGCAACTGGCGCTGCTGAGAGGTAGCGGTCGACGGCAACGTCCCATGCCGCTGAGGGGGGGGGCACGGGCACGAGCGTGGCGGGTGCAGCCAAACGCATGGGGATCGGCGCCGTGGTGGGTGGAGGGGCGCGCACGGGCACGACGGATGCAGCCAAACACACGGGGGCCGGCGACACAGTGGGTGGAGGGGCGTGCACGGGCACAGGCGCTGGCATGTACACGAGCTCGCGCGGGTCCGCAGAGACCTCGCTAACGCTCGCGGCTTCCAGCTCTACGATAGAGCTCGGCGACCAGCCCGTCAATGCTACGGGGATGATCGCTGGCGCGGGCGCGTGGATGGGAGCTCGGACGTGAGCGGGGGCAGCAACCGCCACGGCCAGCTCCTTCTGGGCCATGTCCATGAGGTCCCATTTCTCCTTATTTTCTATCTCCTCTAGCTCGGAGTCAACTTCACCAAACTTGAAGACTAGTGGCAGATGATCATTCTGCGCCATGGCGGTGGAGGTCTGCGGGGGGGGGAGGGGAATGGGACGGGAACAGTAAGGATGCCCGTATTAAACAGCGGCTCGGGTGCCATTAATGGAGAGGAAGGAGGGCGCCTGCCGGTGTCAAAACCGACGGATCTCGGGTAGGGGGTCCCGAACTGTGCGTTTAAGGTGAATGGTAACATGAGGCAGGGGACACGATGTTTTACCCAGGTTCGGGCCCTCTTGATGTAGGTAAAACCCTACGTCCTGCTCGATTACTATTGATGATATGGGTAGTACAAGAGTAGATCTACCACTTGATCATAGAGGCTAAACCCTAGAAGCTAGCCTATGGTATGATTGTTGTTCACCCTACGGACTAAAACCCTCCGGTTTATATAGACACCGGAGAGGGCTAGGGTTACACAGACTCGGTTACAATGGTAGGAGATCTACATATCCGTATCGCCAAGCTTGCCTTCCACGCCAAGGAAAGTTCCTTCCGGACACGGGACGAAGTCTTCAATCTTGTATCTTCATAGTCCAAGAGTCCGGCCGAAGGTGTAGTCCGGCTATCCGGACACCTCCTAATCCAGGACTCCCTCAGTAGCCCCTGAACCAGGCTTCAATGATGACGAGTCCGGCGTGCAGATTGTCTTCGGCATTGCACGGCGGGTTCCTCCTCCAAGTACTTCATAGAAGATTTTGAACACAAAGGTAGTGTCCGGCTCTGCAAAATAAGTTTCCACATATTGCCATAGAGAGAATAATATTTACACAAATCTAATCTGCTGACGTATTCCGTAGCGTGACATCACACCATGGCCAAGTCTTTATTCAAATCGTGTTACTGTTCCACCTCAGCGCGTTTAGCGAGGCGGTTTCCTTGGCACGTCTTGTCAAAGCAGAGATCGTGTCCCCTTATTCCGGGATTCTCATCAATACGGGCGTGGGTAACCCAACCGCGCCATTGATTACGGCGCTTGGGAGATAAGTGAGTTTTACCAGGCTGGTGGGGACGCATAGTCGCGTCCGCCCATATAAGGGGATAAGGATCCACCTTTTCATCCATGCCTTCTTCCTCCTGTGCCTATCCATTTCCGCGCACTCGAGCTCCAGCGCTCAAGTCCGCACACCCCACCTCAACCTTGTCCAGCCATGTCCGGAGCGGGAGCCAAGTGGATGGTCTCCTCCGTCATGGAGGGACACATCAAAAAATTGAGGAAGGCCGGATACTTGTCTAACGACATTGCGCACCGGCTTCCCGAAGAGGGGCAGCTCATCCCCACCCCTAGGCCCCATGAGAGGGTGGTGTTCCTCCCCCATTTCCTCCGCGGACTGGGCTTCCCTCTCCACCCATTTGTCCGAGGGCTCATGTTCTACTATGGCCTGGATTTCCATGATCTGGCCCCGAACTTTGTCCTCAACATCTCAGCGTTTATCGTCGTGTGCGAGGCTTTCTTCTGCATCCGCCCCCATTTCGGCCTATGGCTCAAGACTTTCAATGTCAAGCCGAAGGTGGTGCGCCGCACCCAGGCGGAGTGCGGAGGCGCCATGGTGGGCAAGATGCCCAACGTCCTATGGCTCGAGGGCTCCTTCGTGGAGTCCCTAAAGGGGTGGCAATCGGGGTGGTTTTACATCACCGAGCCGCGCGACCCTGAATGGGTCGGAGCCCCCGAGTTCCGATCCGGACCCCCTACGCGGCTGGCCTCCTGGAAAGAGACGGGCCTGTCGTGGGGTAAAAAAGGAGAGCTGACCGAACTCCAAACATGCGTCCAAACCCTGGTGGACAAGAAGCTCAAACTTATCAACGTAGTCCAGGTTATGCTCATCCGTCGGATCCTCCCGTGTCAACAACGGGCTTTCAACCTGTGGGAGTTTGACCCGGCGCGGCACCGAACTCTGAGCAGGCTCTTCGACACGATGTACGAAGATGCCTGGAAGGTGCTTTTCAAGGGCGCCGAGGCCCCCGCATCCGCTACCGAGGATCGCGGATTCAGCACGCAACGTCATGCTCGTGCGGTAAGCTGTTTTTACCTTTTATAGGGTATTAGTTTTTCATAGTCTGACTCCGTGAGGGATCTAAGTTCCCTTACCTTTGACAGGATTGGCAGGAGACGTCCGGACATATCAACTGTCCGGCTCCTTTGCCCTAAGGCCCAGTGGACGCTCGCTTGGCGAAGTTGCTGGTTTCGGGACACTATGTGGTGCCGGAGAAGAAGGCCAAGAAGAAGGCCGCGGGGACTCGAAAGAGTGCCCGGCGCCAGGAGGTGTCGGATTCATCATCCGACGATTCCATGGCGCACTCCTCCCATGAAGACGAGGAGGAGGAAGAAGAGACATCTCCCCCTCCAGCGGGGGGAGGGAAGAAAAGGAAGGCTGCCCAAACTGGGGAGGCCGAAGGGTCCAAGAAGGGGAAGACCCCTCCTCCGGACTACTCCACCAACGCCGACGACGGCGAAGAGGAGTGGCCGCACAGGGCCAAGCCCCTGGCGAGATCGTAAGTATCCGGATACCAAAGTGATTCATAGTATTCCCCCATTGCACAGCTTTTCCTTACGTCGAACATGTTTATGCAGTCCACCCAAAGACCGGCTCGACGTGTCGTCGAGCGGTTCCCTGGATTCGTTGGATGTGAATTCGCTTCCAACGGCTACCTCCCCCCATCCTACAGACGACGCCACAGTGGCGTCCCAACAGGTTCCAAGCCAGGAGGAGGTGGTCCTGGAGGCGCCGCAAGGCGACCTCCCGGACTCTAGGCGTAAAGGGGATAGAACCCCCAAGGGCTCCAAGTCCGGCCTTGAGCCGGACACCGCGCCGGAACCTTCAACGGTTTCGGACTCCGGTAGGCAGCCTCCTTCCAAGAGGAGCAAGCCTACCGAGCCGGCGCCCTCCGTCCAACCGGAGGCACCGGACAATTCGCTGGAGGCGCTTAACGGTGCCTCCATCGACGAGGAGCACCGCACTATTATGAGTGCGGTGATCGAGAGGGTTCAGTCCGCCAAGAGCGGACTAACTGAAGCCTGTGCCAGCCTTCTAACAGGCTTTGAGGTAAGTAAAGAATATGTAAAAATATTACCGCATAGACAGTAGCCCCTGATGCTCTGTTCGGCGTTCAGAAAGAAAAGCCGAATAGAGGATCTAATAACATTCGCAGGAGTCTAACATAATCAAGTCAATATGCGTATGCAGGCTTCGCTGCTGGCCTCCGCCGCACTGACTGCGGAGGTGGATACGCTGAAGCAAAACCTCGCACGGTCCGAGAACGAGCTCGGCCATGCCAAGAGGCAACTCGAGGAGAAGGAAGGTAAGTAATACCTTGCGCAAGTATATAGAGAAGATGTGGTTGCAAAAAATGACAGGATCAATGTGCTATTATAGGGGCCACGACCGAGGTTGCAACCCTTAAGAAAGCGCTGTCCGAGGCCGAAAATAGAGCGGCCGCGGAGCGCACAGAGAGAGGGAAGCAGGAGGCGCGGGTGGAGGAGGTGCAGAAAGAGCTCCAGGCTCTCGTGAAAAAACACGAGAGTTTGGAGCTTGACTCAAAGACGCAAGCGTCCGAGCTTGCAGTAGCCCTCGAAAGCGCGAAGTCTGCCAAGGCCGAAGCCCAGAAAGACCTCCAAGAAATTGAAGCGATGAAGAAGATAGCGGCGGGTAAGGCATTCATTATGCAAAGCAAGCACGTGAAAGTGAATTACTTGTTACTTACCCGAGTCCGGAGCTCTCCAGGAGCATTCGCAGATTTGCCCCGTAGTGCGTCTGATGCCGCCGCCTACTACCGATCTGAGGAGGGGAGCTCGACAGAGAAGGTGTTCTGGTCTTAGTATGCTGAGGCCGGACACCTGGTGCCTTTGAGCGACTAGCTGAAGCAAATGGTCGAGCTCCACAAGGTGGCCGAACAGGCCATAAAGGGCCTCGTAGTTCGGCTTTGGCCTGGAGAGGCTCTGCTTGGGAGCTACTTCGGGCTGGTGAGGCGGCTGGTGGATGCCTGTCCACGGCTTGAAGTAATCTAGCGCTCCGTCTGCATCGAAGGTGCCCGTAGGGCGCTTGCCCGTGCTAAAGTGCACTGGGGCAAGATGGATACGGAGAAGCTGGTGAAGGACGGGTCGCTGTCGGGCAAGGAGCATCGCGTCCCGAAAGCATATGATGAGGGCATCCTCAAGGGTGCCCGCCTTATAGCGGATGAATGCTCCAAAGATGTAATTTTTGAGTAAACTCGCATTTGTGATCCTGTACGCTGAAAACTTGTTCACATGCGCTAAGCAACGCTTTTGAATTTAAAATATTACCTTCTGTGCGGCCGTTTATCAAATTTGAGAGATGGCGAGTCGTCGGCTTCTGCCCCCGTGCCACGAGTGCTGGGGTGTTCGGGATAAACATGAGCGCGCCTTTTCCCATTCTTGGGTCCTTCGAGGGTGGCGCTCAACACAACGAACAAGGCAATCGGACTATAATGCTTGAACACTCTCACTTAGCCATAGAATTCTATAATTTTAAATTTCGGCGAAGCCCCTAGTGTTCGGAAGACCGAGTTCGGGGCGCTATCCACGCCTAGGCCGTACAAAGCCGACTCCTCGCTCTAAGCGGCATAAGTCTTTAGGGACTCGAAAACCTCTCGAACAGTGACCAGCTCTCGCCTCATCATGACGGTCAGTTTTAGCTTTCTCTACTGAGGTGCTTAGCCCAGCTCAACTGGGGCACAATCGTAGTAGTTCTCCTAGTGCTACCTTAGCCGATATAACGGAACGTAAGGTACCAAAACATAGGAGCCGGGCAAACACAACTATTGACCCAAGACATGATTCGTAGCCGATGCATACAATGCTATAAGTTTGGGGTGCCGCACATGTGAAAGTGTTCGGACTGCTCACACCGTATTGTGGGGTACTTAAGCCCCAGGCGTATAGGCCGTACCAAAGTGTACGGGTGCAACATGTCGTTAATGAACATATATTCGTAAAAAAGAGTAATGCAATAATAGACGGAAGCTATGCATTGTTTATTTAAAAAGGCTGCGATCAAAGCAGAATGATACAAATACTGCAATAAGCAAAAGATGGGACTATTTAACATGTCCTTTCCAGGGGCGAGCTGCGGAATGTTATGTGAAACAGGTATACTGCTCGTTATAGAGACCACCTTAGAGTCCCATAGTGCGGCGTAGCTTTCTGCTTCCCTGGTTGTATCGTTTGTGCAGCAATTGTACTGCCGTACAAGCCTTCCGAAGAATGGAGTCCTGAAAATAAGAGAAAATTAAGAAATTGGCAGCCCCTAGTGCGGTTTAAGCCGCGTTTCGGGCGTGCCGTGATGGTGCCCCTCCCCCTGTGCCCATGGTATTTCCAGAGCGTAGTTATTTATGCGCAACACTGGTTTCGCAAGTTCGCGAGGGCTGGGATTGGGGCCGCATTGCTACGCTTGCTCGGAACGTGCCAGGCGGTCTTGTTGTAGGTTACTCCGGGCGCGCTTGACGGTGTCCAGACGTTTAATGGCCGGACTTGAGAATTGCCTTGAGAGGCTGCTTTGTACTTCCGCTGCGATAGCCGCCATATGCTCCTCCGTTCAGAGAGAGCGTTCGGTGTTTCCATTGACCGTGATGACTCCTCGAGGGCCTGGCATCTTGAGCTTGAGGTATGCGTAGTGCGGCACCGCATTGAACTTGGCAAATGCGATTTGCCCGAGCAGTGCGTGATAGCCACTGCGGAACGGGACTATGTCGAAGATTAACTCCTCGCTTTGGAAATTATCCGGATATCCGAAGACCACTTCAAGTGTAACTGAGCCTGTACAGTTGGCCTATACACCTGGTATGACGCCTTTAAAGTTCGTTTTAGTGGGTTTAATCCTCGAGGGATCGATGACCATTTTCCGCACTGTATCCTGGTAAAGCAGGTTCAGGCTGCTGCCGCCGTCCATAAGGACTCTAGTGAGGTGAAATCCGTCAATAATTGGGTCTAGAACCAATGCGGCGAATCCGCCATGACGGATGCTAGTGGGGTGGTCCCTTTGATCAAAAGTGATCGGGCAGGAAGACCATGGGTTGAACTTTGGGGCGACTGGCTCCATCACGTATACGTCCCTTAGCGCATGCTTCCGCTCCCTCTTGGGGACGTGGGTTGCGTATATCATGTTCACCGTCCGCACTTGTGGGGGGAAACCTTTCTGTCCACTATTGTTCAGCGGGCGGGGCTCCTCCTTGTCATCGCTATGCAGCCCCTTGTCTCTGCTTTCGGCATTTAACTTGCCTGCCTGCTTGAACACCCAACAATCCCTATTGGTGTGATTGGCTGGTTTTTCGGGGGTGCCATGTATCTGGCATGAGCGGTCGAGTATTCGGTCCAAATTGGACGGGCCCGGAGTATTGCTTCTGAATGGCTTTTTCCACTGACCGTGTTTAGAGCCTCTGAATCCAGCATTAACTGCCGTATCCTCAGCATTGTCACCGTTAATGCGGCGCTTTTGCTTGTTGCGACGCGACCTTCCACTACTGTCCTTGGTATCCGAATTACCAGGGCTCTTGGTCATGTTATTGCTGCGAGCTAGCCAGCTGTCTTCTCCCGCGCAAAAGCGGGTCATAAGTGTCGTGAGGGCTGCCATAGATTTCAGATTTTCCTGTCCTAGGTGTCGTGCAAGCCACTCGTCGCGGATGTTATGCTTGAAGGCTGCTAGGGCCTCTGCGTTCGGACAGTCAACGATTTGATTTTTCTTGGTTAGGAACCATGTCCAGAATTGTCTGGCCGATTTCTCTGGCTGCTGAATTATGTGGCTAAGGTCATTGGCGTCTGGTGGTCGCACATAAGTGCCATGGAAATTGTCGAGGAATGCGGTTTCCATGTCCTCCCAACAACCAATTGATTCTGCTGTCAAGCTGTTAAGCCAATGCCGAGCTGGTCCTTTAAGCTTGAGTGGGAGGTATTTGATGGCGTGTAGGTCATCACCTGTTGGCCATGTGGATATGAAGGAGATAGTCCTCGATCCATACCGCAAGATCTGTTGTGCCATCGTATGATTCGATGTTCACAGGTTTGAAACCCTCGGGTATTTGATGATCCATTACTTCATCTGTGAAGCATAGTGGGTGTGCGGCGCCTCTGTATTGGGCTATATCACGACGCAGCTCAAACGAGCTTTGTCTACTGTGTTCGGCCCGACCGGATTTACTGTATCCGGAGTGACGATTACCGTCTCGTGCCGTGTGGCGCCCACGCGATCCGTAGATCGATCTTGTTTGCCTTGCCTTGTCCTCCAATATATCTCGCAGGTCTGGTGCATTTTCCCGTGCCTTGGTATTGTTTGAGCGGTGCCGGGGTGCGGCTTGAGTGGAGGGCCAAGAGGCCTCTCTGTCGCAGCCACGGGGTGGCCGGTCGGCCGCATCATGCCCTGGTGATGTAGGTTTAGGTGATTCTTCCTCTAATCGGGGTAGCAACCTGCGCTTTGGGTAGCTCTTGGAGGGGCGTTCGAGTTCATACTCTTCGGCCGCAAGGACTTCAGTCCATCTGTCGGCTAGCAAATCTTGATCAGCTCTAAGCCGTTGCTGTTTTTTCTTGAGGCTGCTCGCCGTGGCCATAAGCCTGCATTTGAAACGCTCTTGTTCGACGGGATCCTCCGGCATGACAAATTCGTCGTCGTCGAGGCTTGCCTCGTCTTCGGAGGGAGGCATATAATTATCGTCCTCGACCTCTCTGTCTGCCATTCTCTCATGAGGGCTGGCTTCTCCATCCTCCTGTGCTGAATCTCGCTGGAGGTGGTTGTCTTCGGCACTGTCCGGGGTGTTATTATCTCCCGTGCCGGAATCATTGTTTTTGCTTTGGCGGGATTTAGAGCAGCACCGCTGACGCCGGCGCTTAGGCTGCTTCTTGGAGGGGTCATCCTCCGCTATTCCATCACCATTGCCTTCTTTTGGGGTGTCCACCGTGTATATATCATACGACGAGGTGGCTTTCCAGTGCCCTATAGGCGCTGGTTCTTGATCGTCTCCTGCATCGGCGTCCATACCGTCGATGTCTTCGGAGTCGAAGTCGAGCATGTCGTTTAAATCATCGACAGTGGCTACGAAGTGGGTGGTGGGTGGGCTTTGAATTTCTTCATCATCCGCATCCCAACCTTGCTGACCATAGTCCGGCCAGGGCTCTCCTGATAAAGAGAGAGACTTTAGTGAATTCAGAATATCGACGAAGGGTGAGTGCTGAAAGATGTCCGCGGCGGTGAACTCCATGATCGGCGCCCAATCAGGTTCGATCGGTAGGGGCGCGGAGGACTCGGAGTTTGGAGAGGAGTCCGGCTCCTTGGAGTCACGGGCTTCGCAGAGAATAGGGTTGGTGTTCGGCTCGATCGCCATAGAGATTGCAGCCCCCAAGGCGGTGTCCAACCACCCATCCTCGATTGGCGCAGTTGGCTCCGAATTAAGGGTCGGAGCTGATGCGGGTGCGGCCTCCAGGGCACTATTCGGCGGCAGAGCTAGATCATGCCCATCGTGATAGTGCGGCGTGCTCGGCTGCGGCTCGAACCCGTCGAAGATCAAGTCTACGCGGAGGTCGGCCGTGTAGTTCAAACTTCCAAATCTGATCTGATGGCCAGGGGCATAGCTTTCGATCTGCTCCAGATAGCCAAGCGAATTGGCCCGCAGTGCAAAGCCGCCAAATACGAAGATCTGTCCGGGAAGAAAAGTCTCACCCTGGATCGCATCGTCGTTGATGATCGGAGGAGCCATCGGGCCTAAAAGTGACGACAAAGAGGAACTCTCAATGAAAGCACCAATGTCGGTGTCAAAACCGGCGGATCTCGGGTAGGGGGTCCCGAACTGTGCGTCTAAGGCGGATGGTAACAGGAGGCAGGGGACACGATGTTTTACACAGGTTCGGGCCCTCTTGATGGAGGTAAAACCCTACGTCCTGCTTGATTACTATTGATGATATGGGTAGTACAAGAGTAGATCTACCAGAGATCAGAGAGGCTAAACCCTAGAAGCTAGCCTATGGTATGATTGTTGTTCGCCCTACGGACTAAAACCCTCTGGTTTATATAGACACCGGAGAGGGCTAGGGTTACACAGAGTCGGTTACAATGGTATGAAATCTACATATCTGTATCGCCAAGCTTGCCTTTCACGCCAAGGAAAGTCCCTTCCGGACACGGGACGAAGTCTTCAATCTTGTATCTTCATAGTCCAGGAGTCCGGCCGAAGGTATAGTCCGGCTATCCGGACACCCCCTAATCCAGGACTCCCTCAGCGGCCATGGAAGTCAAAGGGCTCGCTTCCCAGTGAGCCTACATAGCGTAAAGCTCGCACGCTTCCCGGTGAGCCTACGCATTGGAGGATAGCTTGCATGCCTCTCGGTCAGCCTGCGCACCGGACTGCGCTCGCACGCCTCCCGTTCAGTCAAGGTCAAGCAACTGTCCGCACGGTAGCTCCTACAGCCATTAAAACCAAGACACATGGCGTCACGTGAATTTAACAGAACAAACACGTTTTGAATTATACAAACGTTTGAGATATTAAGCGGTAGTTATTTTTTCAAAATGCCTTTGTTGGCTATCATTATTCGAGTGCGCCTTCTCTCAAAATGGACACGAAAAATAGCACATCATGTCGGGCGCCATTCCATGATAGCATGCCAAGTTAAAAGAATTTCAGACGAGTTTTGGATTTACTAGAATTTAAAAGCCAGGCATCTCAATGTTTTGTCGGCAATCAATGGTGCCCTGGTGTTTGAAATTCATTCCCATTTATTGCGTGGGAACTAAGCATGCACCCAAGGACACATATTTGATTTTTCAACCAATTTATATGCACTGGAGCATGTGCATGTAGTTCAAGTTAGAATTACGCACATAAATGCATTGAAAACTCAGTTAATGCATAGAAATGTCCAAAAGAACCCCGAAAAATCACAAAAATTGACACAACACTCCTATTGTTCTATGTTGACAAGAGAAAAATTTTGGAACCAATAAGAGGTAGTGGATATCGTTTCGTCCCCAAAGGTGGGACGTTCCCTACCGAAACCATGATGCTTGTTGTGAGAAGCTCTGGTTTGTGAGAAGCATATACCCAAACCTGCCCCAAACGGGACAAAATTTTTACCACGGCATGTTGATGCCGCTCCATGAAAGTATGCCAAGTTTCATGAATTTCAGATGAGTTTTGGATTTACTAGAATTTAAAAACGAGGCATCTCAATGTTTTGCCGCCAATCAACGGTTCCCTGGTGTTTGAAATTCATTCCCATTTCTTGCATGGGATCTAAGCATGCACCCAAGGACACATATTTGATTTTTCAACCAATTTATATGCACTGGAGCATGTGCATGTAGTTCAAATTTTAATTATGCACATAAATGCATTGAAAACTCAGTTAATGCATAAATGCATTGAAAACTCCTGTTGTTCTATGTTGACACGAGAAATTTTTTGAAAGCAATAAGAGGCAATGGATATCGTTTCGTCCCCAAAGGTGGGACGTTCCCTACCGAAACCATCACGCTTGTTGTGAGAAGCTCTAGTTTATGAGAAGCATATACTCGAACCTGCCCCAAATGGGACAAATTTTTTAACACGGCATGTTGATGCCGCTACATGATAGCATGCCAAATTTCATGAATTTCAGACGAGTTTTGGATTTACTAGAATTTAAAAACCAAGCATCTCAATATTGTGTCGGCAATCAACAGTGCCCTGGTGTTTGAATTTCATTCCCATCTCTTGCATGGGACCTAGAAATTCACCCAAGGACACATATCAAAATTTTCAACCAACCTTAGTCCATTGGAGCATGTGCTTGTAGTTCAAACTTGAATTATGCACATGAAATGCCTAGAGACCCCAGTTAATGCATAAAAATGTCCAAACAAACCCCCAAAAATCACAAAAATTGACAGAACACTCCTGTTGTTCTATGTTGACACTAGAAAATATTTGAAAACAATAATAGGCAATGGATATCATTTCGTCCCCAAAAGTGGGACGTTCCCTATCGAAACCATCATGCTTGTTGTGAGAAGCTCTGGTTTGTGAGAAGCTTATACCCGAACCTGCCCCAAATGAGACAATTTTTTACCATGGCATGTGGATGCCGCTCCATGATAGCATGCCAAGTTTCATGAATTTCAGACGAGTTTTGGATTTACTAGAATTTAAAAACAAGGCATCTCAATGTTTTGCCGACAATCAACAGTGCCCTGGTGTTTGAATTTCATTCCCATCTCTTGCATGGGACCAAGAAATTCACCCATGGACACACATGTGATTTTTCAACCAACTTTAGTGCATTGGAGCATGTGCTTGTAGTTCAAATTTGAATTATGGACATAAAATGCCAACAAAACCCAGTTAATGTATAAAAAGGCCAAACAAACCCCAAAAAATTCCAAGATTGAACACAACACTCATGTTGTTCTATGTTGACACTAGAAACTTTTTGAAAGCAATAAGAGGCAACGGATATCGTCCCGTCACCGAAGGTGGTACGTTCCCTATCGAAACCATCATGCTTGTTGTGAGAAGGTCTGGTTTGTGAGAAGCTTATACTCGAACCTGCCCCAAATGGGACAAAATTTTCACCATGGCATGTTGATGCCGCTCTATGAAAGCATGCCAAGTTTCATGAATTTCAGACGAGTTTTGGATTTACTAGAATTTAAAAACCAGGCATCTCACCGTTTGGCCGGCAATCAACAATGCCATGGTGTTTGAATTTCATTCCCATCTCTTGCATGGGACCTAGAAATTCACCCAAGGACACACATGTGCTTTTTCAACCAACTTTGGTGCATTGGATCATGTGCTTGTAGTTCAAATTTTAATTATGCACATAAAATGCCTAGAAAAACCAGTTAATGTATAAAAAAGGCCAAATGAACCCTGGAAAATTCCAAGATTGAACACCACACTCCTATTGTTCTATGTTGACACTAGAAATTTTTTGAAAGCAATAAGAGGCAACAGATATCGTCTCGTCCCCAAAGGTGGTACGTTCCCTATCGAAACCATCATGCTTGTTGTGAGAAGCTCTGATTTGTGAGAAGCTTATACCCAAACCTGCCCCAAATGGGACAAAATTTTCACCATAGCATGTTGATGCCGCTCCATGATATCATGCTAAGTTTCATGAATTTCAGATGAGTTTTGGATTTACTAGAATTTAAAAACCAGGCATCTCAACGTTTTGCCGGCAATCAACAGTGCCCTTTCATTCCCATCTCTTGCATGGGACCTAGAAATTCACCCGAGGACACACATGTGATTTTTCAGCCAACTTTGGTGCATTGGAGCATGTGCTTGTAGTTCAAATTTGAATTTTGCACATAAAGTGCCTAGAAAACCCAGTTAATATATAAAAAGGCCAAATAAACCCCGGAAATTCCAGGATTGAACACAACACTCCTGTTGTTCTATGGTGACACTAGAAAATTTTTGAAAGCAATAAGAGGCAACGGATATCGTCTCGTCCCCAAAGGTGGTATGTTCCCTATCAAAACCATCATGCTTGTTGTGAGAAGCTCATACCCAAACCTGCCCCAAATGGGATAAAATTTTCACCACGTCATGTTGATGCCGCTCGATGATAGCATTCCAAGTTTCATGAATTTCAGAAGAGTTTTGGATTTATTAGAATTTAAAAACTGGGTCTCTCAACGTTTTGCCAGCAAACAACAGTGCCCTGGTGTTTGAAATTCATTCCCATCTCTTGCATGGAACCTAGAAATTCACCCAAGGACACACATGTGATTTTTCAACCAACTTTAGTGCATTGGAGCATGTGCTTGTAGTTTAAATTTGAATTATACACATAAAATGCCTAGAAAACCCAGTTAATGTATAAAAAGGCCAAATGAACCCTGAAAAATTCATTCCCATTTCTTCCATGGGACCTAAGCATGCACTGAAGGACACATATTTGATTTTTTCAACCAATTTGTATGCACCGGAGCATGTGCATGTAGTTTAATTTTCAATTGTGCACCTGAAATGGCTAGAAAACCAGTTTAATGTATGAAATGTCCAAATGAACCCTGAATAATTCCAATTCTTTTAGGACACACATATAGTTGCATGTTCACTGCAGATAAAAGGTCTAGCAATTCAAACACCGTCCATTGCCGTTGTGACCCCATTTTTAATTCAAATCAAGTAGATCCCACATAGTTTATTCTCACCAACCGTGTGGGATGTAGTACAAAATATCTTGGGGCACCGTCGGTGTATAGTACGCCTATGGCTTACGCGAGAAGGTGTGTCGGCTACAGTCCATAGCCGGCGTGTCAAGCACACTAGCTCGCTCCCCCAAAACTCCAGCCTCTGCATCCCTCTCCGCTTCAGTCCCTTGATTCAAATTTTCTGTAGCCCCGGCATTTTACTCCTGCCTCTGCATCCCTCGCAATCTCAAAAATATCTGCTCCCCTTGATCCAAATTTCTAGTAGCCCCGCTTTGTTACTCCCGCCTAGTAAAATTTTTAGTTGCCGCAGTATTTCCTCAAACACAACCTCCGCTCACACAGACACACACAACCCTCGAAACCATCGATAGGTCGCCACCATCGCCGGCGCCTGCATCCTCAACCTCTGCTTGTGTGCCAGGAGCTCGAGTAGCCAATGGCTAAAAAGATGTTTATCACGGCCTTTTCGCCCGACACCGGCGAGGTGGCCGCCGAGGTGTCCCCGTCGTCCTCCGTGGGCCCGATCCGCCATCACCGATCCCCCGATCAGCCCACCGCCGCGCCCCGACGCCGGTTCAAGGACTTCCCCGTCCTCCCCCGAACCAGGCAGCCGACGAAGTCCTAGCTTGGTGTCCGGCAGAGGCAGTGGGGGACGTGGGTCACCGAGATTACAGATTGAGAGACCCACACCCGCCGGTGGCTCGGTAGCTTCCACACGGCCGAGCTCGCGGCCATGGAGTACGACCGCTGGTAGGTCCGCTACCACGGCGCGGCGGCTAGGCTCAATTTCCCCTTCAGCACATGTCCGGTCCACCTCGTTCCGCTGGAGCCAGGGGTGGTGAGCTCGGCTATGGCGCGGGAGGACCGTGAGGCGTGGGAGCGTCTCGAGGCCGAGGCCGCCGATGAGGCCTACATGCAAGAGCTCCACCGGCAGCACCCGGAGCTCATGGAGGCGGAGCAAACGATCTTTGCCAGCACGGAGGGCGGCGAGGTTATCGCGCTCTCCTCTGATGATGAAGTCTAAGGCGGCGAGGACGGCGGCGCGGAGGGCAGCGAGGTTATTGCGCTCTCCTTTGATGACGAGGTCGAAGGCGGCGGCGGCGCGGAGGGCATCGAGGTGGGCCCCCAGGACGAGGAGATCGACATCGACGAGTGGAGCAGTGCCTTCCCCAACGACCCCTACGATGGTACTGGCCCGGACCCGGCTCGCGGCACACTGTACATGACGAGGAAGGATTGTCTCGACCTCTACTTCGACCGAAAGTAGTTTAGCTTAGTTTCAATTTATGTTTTTGTTCGGTTATGCAAAACTATCTATGTTTATGTTTGAATGCATGCTACTTTTGGTTGAACCTGCTTTGAACTTGATCAAATTGAAGTTTACAACCTTAAGTTTAGGGGATCGACTAGAAAAGGCCAAGAATTGCTGGAGTATATATATCCACTAAGGGTTTTAGTCCTTTAAATTTTTAAGGATCACCTAGAGATGTCCTTATGACTTGTTTATTTCAGTTCTTCACAATGTGATGCTCTATATGTACAACTATTTGCTGTGCAGTGCAATTTCATCAATAACAGTTTCAACAATACCACTATGAATTATGATATTTGGTTGATGTTAAGGATATTGCAGTTAACATGCCTTTTCGTTTTTCAATTGTTGTTTAGCAACATGCATTGTACTGAATGACTAAATTTGCAATCCCAGGCTACATAGCAACAAGGAAGAGTGTTACCTTAATGTTCTGATGATGTCTAGATATACATGTAATAAAATATTATATAATGGGATGGATGGAATGTTGTACTACATCATTTTTTAATTGTTGTTTAGCTTCTAATATTAACTTGGTGCTTTTAGGTACATATATCATTGCCAAAGATCCACACTTCGACCCTTTCTGCTCATGGGGCAATGAGATATTCATGAACCAGCATCAAGTGAGGAAACTGATAAAGATCGTTACAAAAATGGGTCAAAAGATGTCAATCGAAGTATTTGTTTACACTTTATGCAAGACAATAGTTTACTGCAGGATGGTAAGTAAGAACCCTGTAGCCTTCTTTTTACTGCCTATAATGAGTTGTGTTAGATGACAATATCTGAATCTTTGTTCTTTTGCAGTGGATCCGGAAGCAGTTTACTCAAGATTACCTCTCAAACTACATGATTGGCGGCCGGCCATCACAAGGGGTTGGACTAGAGTCCTGCATGCCTTCTGCATCCAGGAGAGCACAATAGGGCCATTCCGCTTCACCTTGTTCAACAACTGGAATGTCCATCGCCTCTTTCTTTACCATCTGTAATTGTACAAGTATAGAACCCTGGTACATCATTCTTTATTTGGTGCTTCTGTAATTCTTAAACATATGTACCTGTGAATCGAATAATGCATTGGCTGTTTGAACCTAATGGATATGAATAAAGCTATAGCCTACTTTCAAGTTTAAATTAGGTACAATCAATTAAATTAGGGCGAAATTACGTTGTGCAGTGCATTGGTTGTTTGAACCTGATGGATATGAATAAAGCTATAGCCTACTTTCAAGTTTAAATTAGGTACAATTTTAAATAGCAGCAATTAAATTAGGGCAAAATTACGTTGTGCAGGTCATTACGGCACACACGGTTGGTAAAACACAAACATTTGCGATATACACCATAATCTGAGACGGTTCATAGAGAGGAAACGTGTGCAAGCATGCACACAGTTGCCGTTCGCAAAGCGTCTGTGATGTCAGACACTATCACATATGGTGTGGGAAAACTAAATGTGTCTGATTGTCTACCTATCGTACACGGTTTATAATCATGAACTGTATGTGATGTGCCAGGCGTCGTAAATCTCCCGTGCCTGGAAAGCTCCCGTGCCTAGAATCTGCCTGGTTTTAGGCAGAACCACAAAACTCTGACTGCGATGGAAATGTGAGCACAAACCAGTAGCAAGGATGAAGCGTGTGGGATATTCGAGATATCGGAAATGGTTATATAGGGACAACTGTATGCATCAAGGCTCCCTATCCCAACAGTTTTTGGGTCGTGTGGGAAGGACCCCCCTATCGCCCACACTCACTTGGCGACGGTTCCAAAGGTCATCGCGGAAAGGGGTAAAAAACTGTTTGTTTAGGACCGACGCGCATCAGTGAAAAGAAATAATAAAGAATAATAGAAATGAAAGAAATAATGAAAAGATCATCCTATGGTAGGTGATGACACCACATAAGGAAAAGATTGACAAACATAGCATTAGTCAATGATGCAACTCATGAAAGAATTAATAAGGGAAGACAAGATTCACATATAAATATACTATCCTAGAAATCTTTTGTGATTGTGAGCCCTCATCAAAATATTATATGCCAAAATTGTTGACGTTGGACAAGGAAGACAACTTAATGGTTTATGTTTGCTTATGTTCACATAGAAGTCATATTGTCATAGATCCTTCAACATGTGGTTCGTGCTCCCTATCTTTGCTAGCCAAAAATTCCGCACTAAGTAGAGATACTACTTGTGCATCCAAAAACCTTTAAACCCAAATCTTATCTTCAAGTGTCCACCATACCTACCTAAGGATTGAGCAAGATCCCTCAAGTAAGTTGTCATCGGTGCAAAAAGGCAATAAAAATTGCTTCTAAATGTGTGAGATCATTTTAGTGTAAGAGAAAATTGAGCATTGCACGAACTTGTGATGGTGAAGAATAAAAGGGGCAGACTACATAATAAAGGCCGCTATCACAAGGGGCAATGTAACGTGACGTTCTTTTGCACTAAGAGGTTGATCATACAAACAGATAAGTGCATGGCAACCTCTGCTTCACTACAAAAAAAAGACACATCCGTGACATTTTGGGACGAACGAATCTGTCATATATATGACACTTCTATGACGATAATTGTGACAAAACCCAGTATCATCATAGATATGGTGGGCTCCTACTTCTATGACAAAAAATCATGACAAAAAATGGGCTTTTCGTCCTGGGAGGGCCGGAGACGCAGCTGCATGGCATTCTTTGGGCCGTCCATGACGGAAAAAATCGTGGTAGAAGCGAGGGGGAGGAAAATTTCGGGGAGTTCTCGTTACGATGGGAGGTCCGGAGCCGAGCGATGCACGTTTCTCTCGTACACGTACGCGCGTGTGTGCGAGGCGTTGGCTCTAAATGAACCCAAGCGAGGCGTTGGGCTCTAACTGAACCCGAGCGATTGCACTACAGGCTACGCATTACTGAACCCGAGCGATCGATCGATGGCTGTTAACTGAACCCGATCGAGCGATTCCTTCGCTACTACTGCTAACTGAAGCCGATCGATGTTGCCTCTGGGATGAACAGTGAGCGTTGTGGGGGGTTTGGATGAACAGTGAGCGGTGGCATTGCCTCTGGATGAACAGGACCCCGTGGTGTGGTGGAGGGCTGGATGAACAGTAGACGGTGGAGGGGTGCCCGTGGAGGGGTGGTTGAATAGGACCCCATGGTGTGGAGGGTTGGATGAACAGTAGACGGTGGAGGGGTGCCCGTGGGGGGGTGGTTGAACAGTAGCCGGTGGAGTAGTGCGCGGTGGAGGCTGGATGAACAGGAGCCCATGGAGGCTGGAGGAGGTCGACGGTAGCCCGTGGAGGCTGGAGGAGGTTGATGGTGGAGATGAACAGTATCCCGTGGAGTCCCGTTTTGCGGTATGCCACACCCTTCCCGATGAACAGGACCCCCGTTTCGACCGTAGGAGGTCCATTTTGTCCGTTTTGCGGTACGGCACACCCCTCCCGATCAACAGGACCCCTGTTTCGACCGTAGGAGGTCCGTTTCATCCATTTTGCGGTACGCCACATCCCTCTCAATCAACAGGACCCCCGTTTCGACCGTAGGAGGTCCGTTTCCTTCGTTTTGCAGTACGCCATACCCCTCCCGATCAACAGGACCCCGTTCAGGCCTCGTTTCCATCGCTTGTTCCGTCCAAGCCCTCCCGATGAACACGACCACACATTCCGTTCTGACCCAGCTGGTTGGCTCCCATGCGTTTCGTTGCCTCCCGATGAACACGACGCATTCCGTTGCCTCCCCATGAACACGACGCATTCCGTTGCCTCCCCATGAACACGACGACGACGCTGTTTCTCCGTTCCGACCCAGCCATGTACACAAGCCCTGGCCGTACGTATGCGCGAGTAGGCGTTCGAGACCCTGCCCGTATGTACACATACATGGCCGTATTTTCTTTCTTGCACCCTGGCCGCTGTACATACGTGTACATGCTACATGCGCGCCTCTACTACGACCCGTACACGCCTCTACTACGACACGTGCGCGCCTCTACATCCACAAGTATATATGTACGTACACATTCGCGACCAGAATGACAATGCTACGTATGCTTCGACCAGGTGGGTCCCGACTGTCAGGCACTTCCTTACCTGCGAAGATGTAGCTGGTGGGTCCCAGCAGTCAGGGGGGCGAATCGTTTTTTTGCCCGGACGCACTTCCTTGCGTGCGAAGATGTAGCTGGTGGGTCCCAGCAGTCAGGGGCAAACCTTTTTTTCGCAAAATACGGTGGCCCATCTGGTGGGTCCCCGCTGTCAGGTGGAGGAATAATTATTTTGCACGTAATAAGGAGGCACTTCCTTGCTACGGTCGTGGACCCAGCTGTCAGCCTCTCCACGTACAGTCCATGTCTGATGGAAGTCGTTCCTTGACCGCGTTGACCACACCGCGCCAAGAGCACCAGGGCGGTGGACGACGGCGAGGCCTAGGAAGGGGACGACGCGGAGTCAGAGAAGACACGACAGTGATGCCCACGCGTAGAGGAGTACGAGGGTTCACTAGTTCGCTGCAGTGTGAGGCTGTCGTCGCCGCAGAATAACAGGGGGTGTGGGTGAGTAGAGGGATGGCCTGGCCAGTGGTGGGAGTAGTAGGGGGCGGTGAGGCCTCCGCCGCATCGCAGCCGGCCACGGGAGGCAGGAGCACAATGCACGACCGGCGCTGGTTTGGGCAGCTGGAGCAAGAAGACCAGAGGTTGAAGAAGCACTACGGTCGTTGGATGGACATCGTACGGTCACTGGAGCTAGAATCGTGCATATTGACTAAGTTGACAAAGCCCTCCGTCCCCATCAACTTAGTAGGCCCACAAGTCAGCCTGCCACTATACTGGGTCCCAGCTAACAGGGGGAGTATTCATTTTTTTGTGCGTAATAAGGAGGCACTTCCTTGCGTGCGAAGATATAGCTCGTAGGTCTGAGCTGTCAGTGGCGGTAACGTTTTTTCACGAAATACAGAGGCCCTTTCGGTGGGTCCCTGATGTCAGGTGGATGAATCATTATTTTGCGCGTAATAAGGAGGCATTTCCTTGCGTGCGGCCGTGGACCCAGCTATCGGCCTCTCCACGTACAGTCCACTTTAGATGCATGTCGGTCGTTGACCACATTGACCAGGCCACGCCGAGAGCACCAGGGCGGTGGACGACGGCGAGGCCTAGGAAGGGAACGACACGGAGGCAGGGAAGACTCGGCAGTTGTTTCCCACGCGGAGGGGAGTACGACTGTACGAGGGTTTACTGGTTCGTCTGTCGTCGCTGGAGAATAACAGCAAGTGTGGGTGAGTAGAGGGATGGCTAGGCCAGCGATGGGAGTACGGTGGGGCGGTGAGGCCTGCGCGGCAGCAGCGCTGGCCGCGGGGAGGAGGGAGCAGGCAGTCCCGCCGGCGCTTGTTTGAGCAGCTGGAGCAGGAAGAGCAGAGATTGAAGAAGCACGACGCCCGTTGGATGACCATCCAACAGTCACTGCTTGTGCGTCAACCTTTTTTTAGGAAAGCCTCAAATCTGTGGAAAACAGCATACAACCCATCTGCCATTATTTCAAATAATTTACAGCCCATTTGCTAATTATTAAGGTTTTTTGGAGCCCATATTCTTTTTGTTAGCATTACAACCCATATTGTGGCCACGGTTAAAAAATTATACGAAATTTTGCATATTTCGGTGCGGTCCGAACTGTTTTTAATCCTGAAATTTCGACTCACATTCAAACTGATTTTAAAAATAAATGTATATAAATATAAAATCCAATAAATTTTCCATGCATAAAAATTAATGTAATTTAAAATCTCGAAATGAAAAAAAAAAGATATTTGAAACTAAATGCCGGTTTGATGTGTTTTAAAAATGTACAGCCCATTTCTCATTACTGATAGGCCATTTTCTCGGCCAGCCGAATGGAGCTCTCCTCGTCTTGAGAGATTTGCAGCCCAACAGGCCTGACAAAGCGACTTACTTGGCAAATCACAAAAAAACTGGGCTATGGCCGTGGACCCAGCTGTCCGTCCATTTGTTTTTTAGTCCATTTGGTGGGCTGGGTGAAACAATGATGTAGCATCTATGCAGCCCGTTTAAATCCCATTTGCATTTTTCTCGAAATCCATGGACTTGCTGGGCTAGGTGAAAATATCATGTTGGGCTAGACGGAGAAATGTTATAAAAACATAAACACATGATTGCATGTCAGTAAAATCTTTGCAAGCTTATGTACGCAATCACTAGGAGTTAACTTCCTAAGTTATATATAAACAATTATTATTATTATTTTGTAAGAACTTTCAACTTATGAAATAAAATATCATTTTAATTTGATGAGTTAATAGTATGTGGGGTATTATTATTTTTTAGGCTAGACGTGGGGCAGTTGAGTTGGTTCTAGGGGAAAGTACTGGGAGAAAACTCAGTTTACATCAAAAAATAAAGTGGGAGAAAATTCAGAGACCTGCTGGGTCCACCTGAGGAGAGGAATATGTTGGGAGGAAGGAGATTCAAAGCACGGCAGCCGAGTGAACTAGTTTTTTATGGACAAGTGAACTAGTTTACATACATAAGCAAATAGCCACTAAAAAGCAATCAGGTTAATGGGTTCTTAAAAGAAATATTTCGGACAAAACAGATAATTACGACACATAGGCTAATGCATGAAACACTAAGATGATAAAGGTGCTTATAAACAGATAAAGTACAACATCTAGACCTTCCTGGCACGCTTGATTATGACGTTGTGGCAGTCCGTGTACTCGTCGGTTACGGGAAGCAGACACGCCCTCATGTCCAAGATCTGCATGTACATGTCGTAGCATGCGTATGCGTCCTTGGTCGCGTAGGTTATGTAGGCTAGATTCAGAGGTACCTCCCACGTGTTCAGGTCATCTTCTTTCATGTTGGCGTATCAGGGGTCGATGATGGTCTCAGCGAGGTCAACCATAGAGTCCTTCTCCTGCCCGTTGCTGATGATCTTGTATTGCTTCTGGATATCGACAAGCTTGTTGCACCAGATGGACGAATCGTCGCGTTCTTCCTTCTTTCCACCATAGCGAAGGTGCAGTCGGCGCTGCCGATGAAACGGGCGAATGCTCCAGAACCTAGTGTAGCCATAGGACTGAGGCGAGGCAGAGCTTCACCGAGTCCGTATCGTTGGTGTACATCACATTCAACTTGGTGCAGCCATAGGACTGAACGGCGAACTCAAAGGGGAACTCCTTGCTAAAGTCCATATCTAGCAGGCTCACCCCTCGGATCGCCATTGGAGTCTCTTCGAGTGAACGAGTGTGTAGGCGACGGCAGTTCGTTTTTCAGCTCTTGGGGAACTGGATTCAACAGTAAGCTGAGTGTGTACATGTGACAACAGTTACTACCCCTCCCTCGTCCGCTGCACGCCCGACAGAAGATGCACCCTCGGCCACACGTTGGTTCACGAGCGGGTCTATATTGGTACTATAATAACAGGAGTTAGTGGTCACTTTACTTAAATTTAATTAGCTTTAATAGAAATTTGTACTTAAAACAAGCAATGCATTCGCTCATTCTATCAGTGCCATAGGATCAACATGCACAACAATTAGAATTATTATTCTCAGGACGCACACGATCAACACATTTATCGCACTTTCACAAAGATAATACTACCAAGTTTGAACTGTTTGTTATGGTTGTTGTCCTCTGCATCACCATGCCATGTTTCCCAGCTTGCAAGATCCAGAACCAACAAATAAGATCCAAATAATAATTACAACAAAGATGCCTACACATCTCATTGATTCCCAGCTTGCAAGATATAGAACCAACAAATAAGATTCAAATAATAAGTACAACAAAGATGCCTACACATCTCACTGATTCCTAGCTTGTAAGATTCAGAACCAACCCATTAGAACCTTTTGATAAAGTGAATATTGGGATTAAATCCATCTTGGCTAGCCATGTCATACAATCGAAGAACTTGGCGAATGCTCTTGACCGTCACAACATCTGTAGTTCAGTATTCCTGTTTGCACAGCATGTTTGCACAGCACAAACAAGGAGACAGGAGAGCATGATTTCGCTTTAATAGCAGCCTCCTTGAACTCAACCTCCAGCTCTACTTGGATGAGGTCTGCCTGGAGTTCCATGATTCAATTCATGCGCCTTTTTTGCAGTTCACCTGAAATGAAGCAAAGATTGCATCATTCAGCTAGCAAGAAGTACTTGCTCTTGTGAGCTGGCAGGTTCTTCTTTAGTAGTTGCACTAAAATTGAGGAACATTAAGGTTGGCTTTCCGGCTCATGTAAGGTGCAACTATAATTTTCTTATCCTTTTGTGCAGTTCCACTAAAATAAAATGCCATTGTGGTGACAGTGACGGCTCCATCTTGCAAAGGCTAATAAAATGTTGCACGAGATTACCAGCAGAACTTGACGGAGATTTTGGACACTCCAATCACCATTTTGTGCAGTTCCACCCAAATTGAGAGATGTTGCCCACGTGACATTTTAGTTGAACTGCACAAGACACTCATTCCAAAAAAAAGTGTTTTGTGCAATTCACCAAAAGGTCACAATAGCAACAAGGTGAAATGGATATCCCTATCTGCACAAAAAGATATAAAGTAAACAGTTGCTGGTCAATAAGAATATACGAAACATATAAAAAATGAAAAGAAGCATCTTAATTATGTTCATGGAAATCATGCAAGGACAATAGAAATTTTAAAACGTCAGCAATGCTTCATGTTACCAGAAGCATTACGATCAACAATGAGATTCCTTAAATATGGGATTACTTTAATGGTGGCATTGCTTATTTACCAGACACAGCAAATCAACAGCAGCTAAAGAGTTGGTTTAAGGGCATGGGACCGTGGGGACACCAGGACACTCAGTAGCGTAAAGAAGCAACTTACTTATCATACTGGGGAAAACAGCAGGAGTGCCATTGTACTATGTGAGGGCAGCAAATCTAATCCTGGAGACCTTTTACTATGTGAGGGCAGCAAATCTAATCCTGGAGACCTTTTACTATGTGAGGGCAGCAAATCTAACCCTGGGACCTTTTACTATGTGAGGGCAGCAAATCTAATCCTGAGACCTTTTACTATGTGAGGGCAGCAAATCTAATCCTGGAGACCTTTTACTATGTGATGGCAGCAAATCTAATCCTGGACATACTCTATTGACTTGTCCACCAGCCGCCACTTTCTATCCTTTTTTCAACCAATAATAGATATGTTCCTTATCCAGTTTGTACTGCGTTTTCCCATTATTTCCCTTTTCAACCAAGAGACCGGTTGGGTATCTGGTCTCTACTACTTTCACCATATTATTTCCTCTTTGAATCAAGTCCTAGATTCATGCTACAACTTCCCCCCTTTCTTCGTTGTTTGAACAAAGCCCTAGATTCGAATGCATGAAGTAGCTTTACCTCTAATAATACTAAAAATTTAGGTGGCTTTGGAAGAGCTGATGGGAGTAGAAAAAGATGCACATGCAGAAACATGGGGAGCTGGGGTAGTAGAGCAAGGCCGCTTTCGAAGAACTTATACCTGAGGGTCGTCGGGATGTCAGCGGCGGCAGGTCGGATCTGCGGACAATACGGCAGGGAGGAAGAAGGGTCGAAGGACCTCCCGAGTCGTCCATGTGTCGGAGAGAACGGCACGGGCAGAGGATCGGGCCCCTCCGGCAGCTGTGGGTTTCCTCCCTCGGCGGCGATGACCGCGTGAATGATGCACCTTTTAGTCCTCTACACACACCGACCAAAGGGATCCGGCCGGATCTGTGACCAGCGGTGAGTAGAGAGAAAATGTCGCTACCGCTGTCTTGTTTATATCTGGAGAGGATGAGAGAATGAAGAGAGCAACCCTAGTAAAGCAAGCGCTCAGGCCCCTGCGTCCATATATAGTGGAGTAATTATCTTTTTTTTCTCTCCACAACAAGCGTTTCAATTTGTGTACGTGGCATTAAAGAAAAGAAACTCTCTATTTAAGGTGACTACTATACGACTCCTACTTACTACTAGTAGTACTACAGTATTGTTCACTTGTGCTCCCGCCCCTCCATTCATTGAACAACCCCACGGGTGAATAAACATACAGTAAGTATTGTATTTATATAGAACGAACAAGCTCGAACTATTTTCACCTAGTTAAAAGTTGAGGGCGGGGCTTTTCCCGGGCAGTACGCGCGGCAGTTTTCGGGTAGGGCCAGAAGACTATTTTAATTTTTTTTAAAAACTTCGAGACGGCAACATAGCATGGATCCGACCCCAACGATTTTACGCTTACAGGCATGGTACACGCAATCCTAGACTACTATACACATGAACTTGCCACACGAGCGTCCGGGCTGCGCTTGGCTCTTGGCCTCTTCGGGAAGTCGAACAATGATGGAATACTACTGCACTTGAGGAGTACTACAGTATGCTTCTGGCCATCTGATACCGATTGAACTGCTGCATGTCCACTGCGTGCGGGAGGGAGAGCGTGTAGCGAAAGCTTCTCCTAGTCTTGCCAGCCACCACGCTCATGGGCGAGGGAGGGACGCTCCTGCCTTTGCGTGTATGACAGGTGGGCCCTACAGGTGTGTGGCCAACCTGTCATACAGCCAAAGGCAGGTGCAGTTAAGTCCGTGAGGAAGAGGATAATCAAACTTCTCGTTGATGTACGAGTTGATGCGACACATCAAAGCACTGCACTCGATATATTTCAATAATTTGCGTGTGTGACTCCCAGATGCAGAGGCCGGGGGTCATCATCCTCCTTTTTGAGAAAAAACAGACGCGTGTGTGAGAGGATGAGTGCATGCGTGCACCTCTTCTCTTCCTGTATAACGTACTACTAAACTCAGAGTACAAGTTTTTGTGGGTGGCATGATGGTGCGTGCGAGAAGTCCCGAGAGATAGGTTTAATGCATTAATTGCAATACATGCATGCATAAAGTACATGCATTGGTCAATTTTCTCTTAATACTTGCATGCAATGATTTAATGCACCTTGGAATCTGAACATGTGTTGGGGAACAACCAAATTGAGCCTTATAAAATGGAAAACCTAAAATTTTGAGATAAGCCCTATAAAACCGAAAAGAAGGGAGTAGAAAAAGAAGTACTCCATCCAGGAATAGTGCCGCACTTCGAAACTAGAACCGTCAATAAATTTTGAGCTTGCGTCTCGTCACGTTCCAAATTACTCCATGCTATATTGAATTGCAAACCTGTTCACACCGATCACAACCTAAACGGTTTCCCACTTAGGAGCGTATTAGTACTCGGTTATAAATACTAGTATGCCAAGATGACTGCACATTCCTCCTTAACTCCTCATCCACAAAAACAAACAAGTCATTCAGCATCGTTCCCTTGCGTCTGCCATGGCCAGCGTGAGTTCTAGGTCGGGAGATTGCCACCAGGGAGAGGCGAGCATGGAAGCGGAAGCACGAGAGATGTCCCGACTCGCTGCGAGAACAGCCAGCATGTCCCGCCGCGCGGAAGTAGCGGCACAGAGGTCCCGCCGCGCCGCTGAAGCAGCATGGAGGTCCCGCCACGCTGTCGATGCAGCAGACTGGTCCGGCCGCACCGCGGAAGCAGCAGAGATGTCCCGCCGCGCCGCGAATGTAGCAGAGATGTCCCGCCGCACCGCGGCGGCCTGGGAAAATTTCTCATGGGTAGGCGACGACTGTTACAGGCGCATGCATGCGATCGTCCATAGCCAGATGGATCAGATCTCCGGCTCGGCGAGGTTGCAGGACGACATGATAGCCTCATTTGAACAGGCTACCGGCGTCATCCGGCAACTAAGGGAGGGCAATGAGAGGCTCCGGGCCGAGCGCGACCTGCTGAGGGAGAAGATCGTCCGAAGTGCAGACCTGCAGGAGGAGACCACTGCCTTGTTGAAGAAACTTATGGACGAGAATGACATGCTCCGCAACGACCGCCAAAGGCTGGTGGAGGAATCCATGGATGTTCTCAAGCAGCGTCTTGAGGACACGAAAGAGCTCATTGTCGCTCGCCGCGGAGACTAGTTTCCTGGTTTCTTTTGATGTAATAATCGGTTTAGGATGTGTATTGTGTCGTCCGTTGTGAAATGTTGGGTTCTAGCGTGGATGTTTGGCCTTTGTTGGCCTCTTGGGATGTTGCGATTTCAATCTGGTAGCTTTTAGTCCTTCGTGTTAGGCTGGAGTTGTGCTGAACTTCTTGTGAATTGTGGTGGTTTTCAGTAATGAAAATCGGAAGGGCAAGCCCTTCTTTGATCAATTTTTTTAATCGTCCTTATATATTCATCAGTCTTGCTATAAGTCGCAGTAGATGCTATATAGGTCCGTCGGATCTTACATCAAGATCCGTGCTTTCAGATTTTCTTTTCTCTCTCATAAATCTCAGTTGAGTGAGACATAGCCACGCCATTAAATAGAGGCTCGGGCGCCATTAATGGAGACCTTGGGAGAGAGGTGGATGGCAGATGGAGGTCAAAGGGCTCTCCTCCCGATAAGCACGCGCAGGGGTCTGATCGCACGCCTCTCGTACTCAAATAGCTACCCTGCACGGTGCCTCCTAGCTAATAAAAAATGGGGACGCGTGGCGGCACGTAAATGGTACTAGTAAGTAGAACGCCCACAGTTTCAATAATACTTGTGTTTCCGATTGTAATGTGACAGCACTTGTTCCAAAATGACTTTGATGATTGTTAATGTGTGCGCCTTCGCAAATCGGACTGCAAATTTACCACAGCATGTTGGTGCCATGTCATGGAACCAAGCCAAGTTTCATTATTTTCATGCGTGTTTTGGATTTACAGGAATTAAAAAACTAAGTTTCTCAATGTTTCCAACCCAGCCACGACGCCCAGAATTTTGAATTTCATTCCCATTTCTTGCATGGAACCTAGAAATTTACCCGATGACACACATGTGATTTTTCAACCAACTTTGGTGCACTGGAACATGTGCTTGTATTTCAAATTTGAATTATGCACACAAAGGTGACACGTTCCCTCCTAGAACCACGAGCCTTCTTGAGAGAAGCTCCAATTTGCAAGAAGCTTATACCAAAATTTGTTCCTATTCGGCCAATTTTTTTACCACGGCATGGTACTACCATGACATGACACCATGCCAAGTTTCATGATTTTAAAACCAAGTTTCTCAATGTTCTCGACCAAGCCACGATGCCCAGATGTTTGAATTTTATTCTCATTTTTTGCATGGGACCAACTCCCTACTTCCATCTATATAGGGCCTAATGTGTTTTTCAAGACAGCCTTTGACTATTGACAAGATTAATAGCACATGAGATGTATACTATGAAAATTATATTATTGGAAGCTCCTTTGACATACAAAATTGAAGGTATGCTTTGTGTAAGTTGCATGTCATATATTATTGCTCTAACGTTTGGTCAAAGTTAGCCTTGAAAAATGCATTAGGACCTATATAGATGGAAGGAGGGAGTAGAAATTCACCCGAGGACACAAATGTGATTTTTCAACCAACTTTGGTGCAGGGGAGCATGTGCTTGTAGTTCAAATTTGAATTATGCACATTAAATGACCAAAAACTCAATTAATGTGTAAATAAGGCCGAACGAAGCTAGAATAATTCCAAAATTTAACAGGGCATTCATGTAGTTCGATGTTGCCTTTGTAAATAAACTCAAGGGGGACAATGTATATCGTTTCGCACTCAAAGGTGGCATGTTCCCTCTCAGAACCACGAGCCTTCTTGAGAGAAGCTTCGGTTTGCAAAAGCTTATACCAAAATCTGTTCCTATTCGGCCAATTTTTTTACCACAACATGGTAGTACCATGACATGACATCCATGCCAAGTTTCATGATTTTCAGACGTGTTTTGGATTTACAAGAATTTTAAAACCAAGTTTCTCAATGTTCTCGGTCGAGCCACGATGCCCAGATGTTTTAATTTTATTCTCATATCTTGCATGGGACCTAGAAATTCACCCGAGCACACAAATGTGATTTTTCAACCAACTTTGGTGCACGAGAGCATGTGCTTGTAGTTCAAATTTGACTTGTGCACATTAAATGACCAGAAACTCAATTAATGGATAAAAATGACAAACGAACCCGGAATAATTCCAAAATTTAACAGGGCACTAATGTAGTTCTATGTTGCCTTTGTTAAGAAACTCAACGGGGGGGCAACGTATGTCGTTTCACACTCAAAGGTGGCACGTTCCCTCTTAGAACCACGAGCTTCCAAATCGGCCCAATTTTTTACCACAACATGTTAGTGCAATGACATGACACCATGCCAAGTTTCATGATTTCCAAGCGAGTTTTGGATTTACATGAATTTAAAATCAAAGTTTCTCGATGTTCTCGGCCGAGTGATGACGCCCAGATGTTTGAATTTCATTATCATTTCTTCCATGGGACCTATAAATTCAACCAAGGACACACACGTGATTTTTCAACCCACTTTGGTGCACCGGAGCATGTGCATGCAATTCATATTTAGATTATGCGCATTAAAAGTCCAGAAACTCAACTAATGTATAAAAAGGCCAAATGAACCTGAAATAATTCCAAAATTTAACAGGGCACTCATATAGTTCTATGTTGCCTCTGTAAATAAAATCAGGGGGGAGGCAGCGTATATCGTTTCGCACACAAAGGTGACACGTTCCCTCTCAAAACCACGAGGCTTGTTGAGAGAATCTCCGGTTTTGCAGGAGGCTTATACCAAAACTTGTCCCAATTCAGCCAAAAATTATACGTATGAAAATAGGGTTTAGATTATCCCAAACATCTCGCTACCTAGACCAATAATGTACTATGATTTGAATTCAACATAAAATGGATACAAATATTTGAATTGGAGAGCGTATGGTACATGTAGTTCATAGTCAAATATGATTACTACTATATGTATGTTTTTTGTTATCAAGATAATATTTAAATTATTGTATAACTTGACAACAATCGTATTCAAATAAGGAAAATTGATTCAAATTTAGTCCATATGGTAGACGACAATATATATGTTCACATGGTGCAGTAAAATGTTCATATATGATGGAAGATCAAAATGCACGACTACATCAATTATAAACCGCAAGGTCACCTAACAATATATTCGAATTCAACATAACGTGGATTCAAAAATTGAAATTCGAGATCATGGCATCTGTAATCATATAAAAAGGGACATTACTCTTTCTTTGGTGGGAATTGATTTGTTTTTTGCTGTTGTTAAGGGAAGTGCAAATCGATTTGGTACTATGCAGGGTAATCTTGTTCTCCTGATTTTTTTACATTTTTCTTGTAGTTTTTTCAATGGCATCTATAGCATTATAGTAAAAGGGGACATGACTCTCTTGTGTCTTGTATGAATTGTTTTTTACACGTTAAGTTTGTTCTGCCGAACAAGGAATCCGCACCTTGTTATCCCGAATTTTTCAAGCTCGAGTATCTTTTGTCTCACCTGCTTTGAAACTCCCGCTTCATCAACCCGTGCTGCGCCTTGTTATCCCAAAATTTGGACGCACGCGAGAACTCCCTCCTCATCCAAAATCGCTCCCGCAGCCAAGACACGGGAAATCCCCCTTCTACCCCTCAGCCGAAAATGAAGCTCCACGTCGCGGTGTCAAAACCGGTGGGGGTACGCTGGTAACTTACCCTACATTTCGGACAAGCGTCTCCCTAAGCTTGGCTCCCCCTCCCCCTTCGCCCCCCCCCCCCATTCATACACCGAGGCCGCCAAAACCCGTGAAACCCCACGCTCCTCCGTCGGCCTCCCGACCGCCGCCCAGCCGGAGACTCTTCCCCGACTACGTCGTCCACAGCAACAGCTCGCCGTCCCTCATCCACCGCACCGGATGAGGATCCGTTGTCGATCTCATCATACCACCAGATCAGCCGCCCCGTCCTCCACCTCCAAGGAGCTGCCCCGACGTTTGCCTCGTCTATCACGCCACCTCAATCCCCACAGCGCCGTATTGACCTGCCCCACCGGAACCGCAACACCCTCACCAATTCCTCCGATGAAGCCGAGGCCAACTCGGCGCCACCAAGGAGGTTCTGCACTCACCGCTGCATTTTATCTTTTATTCGATCTCATGGGGCTGCCGGTGCTCGATACCGAGCAGACATGGCGTGTCTCCATCGATGGCACCGTCGCCGACCACATCATCCACGGCGTCTCTCCCCCATGTAGTTGCTTCCTTGGCGGCGACTTCCACAATGGCACTAGCTATAGCTGCTCCGGCTCTCGCTCGCTGTCGGTCGCGCTGCTGCACTGCTCCTGCTTTCGTTCGTGCTCCTGCTCTGCTCTTGCTCTCGCTTGCGCTGCTGCTGCTGCTGCACGACCTCCGGCAGCTACATGAGTTGCTGCTTTAGCACTCGTTCACGGTGCTACTACATGACTTGCTCTCTGCTAGTGCGTTCCCTGCTCGAGCGTCTGCTGATTTAGATCACTGCTTCTCTGCTACTAGTGCTCGAATGCCCTAAACATCTATTGCAATGCACTATTACTAGTTCAATCAGTTTCGATAGTAAAATTCAGTTTTGACTGTGAAGTTCATTTTCTTCAGTTAAGTTCAGAGTGAACAGTACTTACAGCATCTGTCGGAGCGGCCGTGGCGCCGCTGATGCGTTTTACATCTAGCACTTTTTGGTGATGTATTTTACATCATCTATTGCAGATGATATTAGGGTCCCACTTCAGATTAACGTTGTCTGTCTTGTCATGCTTCAACCTCATCGTCGTATACCTTAGCGGAGCTGCTCCAACGATGGAACCGTCCATCACAGCAGAGCAGTACCCTCGGCGCCGTTTCTAGAGGCCTAGGATCTTCTTCCCCGCCTCCGACAGTCACACCAGCATCATCACCATCCACCACGTCCAACCCAATGATGCTGAGGTCCACAAGGCTATGCCAAAGAGGTTGTACACTCGTCGCATCACTTTGTTTCTCCATTCCTCTATTCTTCCAATTCATGTGAGCCAAACACCCAGGTTGACTGAAATCCTATGTTTCCAAATGCTCTGTTTTGCACGTGCACTCCTATCCTATTCCTGTGTTTTTCCTGTCCCTGTGTTTATAGAATCCTCTAATTCTAAGGAGCCCTTACAGATTTACTTCATTTTCAAATAGGCGTCAAAGAAAACTCTGTGTGTTATGTCCTGCTCCTGCGTTGCCATCATCCACCCCACCTGAGGTGCACCATCGACAAAAGCGTTCACTGCAGCAGAGATCCCCCCTGCAGACTTCCTTTCGCCGCCTCAGATCATCTTCCCCGTTGCCGGCAGCCACGTCAACTGCATTACCATCATTGACTGAGCAGATGAACCCGAGGACTACACAATTCCAGAAGAGAGGTCGCAGTCTTTCGTGTTTGCTTACGTTATACATCGGTTATTATTACCAGCTACTTTATCGTTCAATCTTGACATAATTGCCGATGGGTCTCATATCGAGCCAGCAATGAATAGTATCTGTCTACTATCTGCTTCATCTGGGGTCTTCTATGTGGTTCATGTTGGGTGGGCAACAAACAATAGATGATCCATTGTCTATCTTTTTAAACTGAAGCTATAATCTACCTTCTATCATTAGTTTTGGATCCATCCACTCGTTTGCTACCATCAGTCTTGATTTTTGCATGCACCCCTTAGGCCTTACAAAATCTAACTATTTGTTTTTATTATGCATGTCAGATATTGTACACAATCATACTGAACATGTAGAGAAAAAGAGAAGACCGTTGCGTGCGAATATAATGTCATGCAAACGCCGCTCCATGGTGGGCGAAGTGCCCCCCCCCTCCTGCATTTCTAGATTGTATTCTAGAGGAAGATAACTATTCAGATGGAGATTCAGAAGGAGCTGACCATGCCTGTTTACCACCTGAGGTGTTTGCTCTAACCTGGCATGCTGATGTTGGTCATATCATGCATATGGCGCCTTGCATTGCTTACATTATACATCTTATATGTCACCTGTTTGGTTTCTATATCATACTCCCACCATTCCTAAATATTTGTCTTTTTAGAGATTTCAACAAGTGACTACATACGGAACAAAATGAGTGAATCTACACTCTAAAATGTTTCTATATACATCTGTATGTGGTAGTCCATTTGAAATCTCTAAAAAGACAAATATTTAGGAACGGAGGGAGTATATGGGAATTATGCAATGCCATCTTCTTTAGCCAGGCATCATATACGTGAATCATGCAATGCCATCCTGTTTAGCCAGTCATCGTATATCTGAATTGTGTCGTGCCATATTTTTTCCATAATGTATTCCATTTGTCAACAATGTTTATACATTCATCTACTCTTCCTGTGCATCAGCCATTTGAGTCGGTCATGGGAAAATCTAGAGTGAAAACAAGGTCTTATGAGCAGTCAGTGCTACCTGTCGATGCAGATTTCTTGCTGTTTACAGATAGCTCCTCAGAGGAGGATTCAGACAGAGATGACCAGTCATATTCCCCTCCCCCCCCCCCCCGAGGTGCATGCTCTAACTTGGCTGGGTTATATTGGTCATATCATGCATATGGTGTCTTGTATTGTCATGCCATCTGCTTAGATTAGACATGCTTTGTGTGAATGCCTCATGTTTGCTTTCTATATCAGATGTGTGAATTATGCAATGCCATGTTTTTTAGCCAGTTATCATATATGTGAATTATGCACCACCATGGAGCCAGCCATCATATATGTGAATTATCTCATGCCATCTTTTTTTTCATTACGTATTCCATTTGTCGACAATCTATGTATATTGAACTACTCTTCATGTGTATCAGCCATTTGAGCCGGTTATGGAAAAATCTGTAGTGAAAACAAGGTCTTCAGAGCAAGCAATGGTACCTGTTGAAGCATATATCTCGATGGTTACAGGGAGCTCCTCAGAGGAGGATTCAGAGACAGATGACCAGTCCTATATCCCACCTGAGGTGTATGCTCTAAGTTGCAATGTTTATATTTCTCATATGATGCATATGGTGTCTTGCATTTCTTAGTTTAGACATCATATGCACAATATTGAATTCTATCCGCTTAGTTTAGAGATCATACATGCGAGTGTCAGCTGCTTAGTATATGAATCAATTATGTCAATTATATCATGCCATCCTGTTGTTGGGTTTCGTAGTAATTCCAAAAATTTCCTACGCACACGCAAGATCATGTGATGCATAGCAACGAGGGGGAGAGTGTTGTCTACGTACCCAACGCAGACCGACTGCGGAAGCGATGACACGACGTAGAGGAAGTAGTCGTACGTCTTCACGATCCAACCGATCAAGCACCGAAACTACGGCACCTCCGAGTTCGAGCACATGTTCAGCTCGATGACGATCCTCGGACTTCGATCCAGCAAAGTGTCGGGGAAGAGTTCCGTCAGCACGACTGCGTGGTGACGATCTTGATGTACTACGGCAGCAGGGCTTCGCCTACACTCCGCTACAGTATTATCGAGGTATATGGTGGCAGGGGGCACCGCACACGGCTAAGGAATAGATCACGTGGATCAACTTGTGTGTCTAGAGGTGTCCCCTGCCTCCGTATATAAAGGAGTAGAGGAGGGGAGGCTGGCCGACCAAGGAGGGAGGCGCAGGAGAGTCCTACTCCCTCTGGGAGTAGGATTCCCCCTCCAATCCTAGTCCAACTAGGATTCCTCGAAGGGGAAAAGAGGAGGAGGGGGCCGGCCACCTCTCCTAGTCCTAATAGGACTAGGGGAAGGGGGAGGCACGCAGCCCATCTAGGTCAGCCCCTTCTCTTTTCCACTAAGGCCCACTATGGCCCATATAGCTCCCGGGGGGGTTCCGGTAACCCTCCCGGTACTCCGGTAAAATCCCGATTTCACCCGGAACACTTCCGATGTCCAAACATAGGCTTCCAATATATAAATCTTTACGTCTCAACCATTTCAAGACTCCTCGTCATGTCCGTGATCACATCCGGGACTCCGAACAACCTTCGGTACATCAAAATGCATAAACTCATAATATAACTGTCATCGTAACCTTAAGCGTGCGGACCCTACGGGTTCGAGAACAATGTAGACATGAACGAGACATGTCTCCGGTCAATAACCAATAGCGGGACCTGGATGCCCATATTGGCTCCTACATATTCTACGAAGATCTTTATCGGTCAGACCGCATAACAACATACGTTGTTCCCTTTGTCATCGGTATGTTACTTGCCCGAGATTCGATCGTCGGTATCCAATACCTAGTTCAATCTCGTTACCGGCAAGTCTCTTTACTCGTTCCGTAATACATCATCTCGCAACTAACTTATTAGTTGCAATGCTTGCAAGGCTTATGTGATGTGCATTACCGAGAGGGCCCAGAGATACCTCTCCGACAATCGGAGTGACAAATCCTAATCTCGAAATACGCCAACCCAACATCTACCTTTGGAGACACCTGTAATGCTCCTTTATAATCACCCAGTTACGTTGTGACGTTTGGTAGCACCCAAAGTGTTCCTCCGGCAAACGGGAGTTGCATAATCTCATAGTCATAGGAACATGTATAAGTCATGAAGAAAAGCAATAGCAACATACTAAACGATCGGGTGCTAAGCTAATGGAATGGGTCATGTCAATTAGATCATTCAACTAATGATGTGACCTCGTTAATCAAATAACAACTCATTGTTCATGGTTAGGAAACATAACCATCTTTGATTAACGAGCTAGTCAAGTAGAGGCATACTAGTGACACTTTGTTTGTCTATGTATTCACACATGTATTATGTTTCCGGTTAATACAATTCTAGCATGAATAATAAACATTTATCATGATATAAGGAAATAAATAATAACTTTATTATTGCCTCTAGGGCATATTTCCTTCAGTCTCCCACTTGCACTAGAGTCAATAATCTAGATTACACTGTAATGATTCTAACACCCATGGAGCCTTGGTGCTGATCATGTTTTGCTCGTGGAAGAGGCTTAGTCAACGGGTCTGCTACATTCAGATCCGTATGTATCTTGCAAATCTCTATGTCTCCCACCTGGACTAGATCCCGGATGGAATTGAAGCGTCTCTTGATGTGTTTGGTCCTTTTGTGAAATCTGGATTCCTTTGCCAAGGCAATTGCACCAGTATTGTCACAAAAGATTTTCATTGGACCCGATGCATTAGGTATGACCCTAGATCGGATATGAACTCCTTCATCCAGACTCCTTCGTTCGCTGCTTCCGAAGCAGCTATGTACTCCCCTTCACATGTAGATCCCGCTACGACGCTTTGTTTAGAACTGCACCAACTGACAGCTCCACCGTTTAATGTAAACACGTATCCGGTTTGCGATTTAGAATCGTCCGGATCAGTGTCAAAGCTTGCATCAACGTAACCTTTTACGGTGAGCTCTTTGTCACCTCCATATACGAGAAACATATCCTTAGTCCTTTTCAGGTATTTCAGGATGTTCTTGACCGCTGTCCAGTGATCCACTCCTGGATTACTTTGGTACCTCCCTGCTAAGCTTATAGCAAGGCACACATCAGGTCTGGTACACAGCATTGCATACATGATAGATCCTATGGCTGATGCATAGGGAACATCTTTCATATTATCTCTATCTTCTGCAGTGGTCGGGCATTGAGTATTACTCAACTTCACACCTTGTAACACAGGCAAGAATCCTTTCTTTGCTTGATCCATTTTGAATTTCTTCAAAATCTTGTCAAGGTATGTGCTTTGTGAAAGTCCAATTAAGCGTCTTGATCTATCTCTATAGATCTTAATGCCTAATATGTAAGCAGCTTCACCGAGGTCTTTCATTGAAAAACTTTTATTCAAGTATCCCTTTATGCTATCCAGAAATTCTATATCATTTCCAATCAGCAATATGTCATCCACATATAATATTACAAATGCTACAGAGCTCCCACTCACTTTCTTGTAAATACAGGCTTCTCCGAAAGTCTGTATAAAACCAAATGCTTTGATCACACTATCAAAGCGTTTATTCCAACTCCGAGAGGCTTGCACCAGTCCATAAATGGATCGCTGGAGCTTGCACACTTTGTTAGCTCCCTTTGGATCGACAAAACCTTCCGGTTGCATCATATACAACTCTTCTTCCAGAAATCCATTCAGGAATGCAGTTTTGACATCCATCTGCCAAATTTCATAATCATAAAATGCGGCAATTGCTAACATGATTCGGACGGACTTAAGCATCGCTACGGGTGAGAAGGTCTCATCGTAGTCAATCCCTTCAACTTGCCGAAAACCTTTTGCGACAAGTCGAGCTTTATAGACAGTAACATTACCATCAGCGTCAGTCTTCTTCTCAAAGATCCATTTATTCTCAATTGCTTGCCGATCATTGGGCAAGTCAACCAAAGTTCATACTTTGTTCTCATACATGGATCCCATCTCAGATTTCATGGCTTCAAGCCACTTTGCGGAATCTGGGCTCACCATCGCTTCTTCGTAGGTTCATCATGATCTAGCAGCATGACTTCCAGAACTGGATTACCGTACCACTCTGGTGCGGATCTTACTCTGGTTGATCTACGAGGTTCAGTAGCATCTTGTTCTGAAGCTTCATGATCATTATCATTAACTTCCTCACTTATTAGTGTAGGTGTCGCAGAAACAGTTTTCTGTGATGTACTACTTTCCAACAAGGGAGCAGGTACAGTTACCTCGTCAAGTTCTACTTTCCTCCCACTCACTTCTTTCGAGAGAAATTCCTTCTCAAGAAAGTTTCCGAATTTAGCAACAAAAGTCTTGCCTTCGGATCTATGATAGAAGGTGTATCCAATAGTTTCCTTTGGATATCCTATGAAGACACATTTCTCCGATTTGGGTTCGAGCTTATCAGGTTGAAGCTTTTTCACATAAGCATCGCAGCCCCAAACTTTCAGAAACGACAACTTTGGTTTCTTGCCAAACCATAGTTCATAAGGCGTCGTCTCAACGGTTTTCGATGGTGCCCTGTTTAACATGAATGCGGCCGTCTCTAGAGCGTATCCCCAAAATGATAGCGGTAAATCAGTAAGAGACATCATAGATCGCACCATATCAAGTAAAGTACGATTACGACGTTCGGACACACCATTACGCTGTGGTGTTCCGGGTGGCGTGAGTTGCGAAACTATTCCACAGTTTTTCAAATGTACACCAAATTCGTAACTCAAATATTCTCCTCCACGATCAGATCGTAGAAACTTTATTTTCTTGTTACGATGATTTTCAACTTCACTCTGAAATTCTTTGAACTTTTCAAATGTTTCAGATTTATGTTTCATTAAGTAGATATACCCATATCTACTTAAATCATCTGTGAAGGTGAGAAAATAACGATATCTGCCACGAGCCTCAATATTCATCGGACCACATACATCGGTATGTATCATTTCCAACAAATCTGTTGCTCTCTCCATATTACCGGAGAACGGTGTTTTAGTCATCTTGCCCATGAGGCACGGTTCGCAAGTACCAAGTGATTCATAATCAAGTGGTTCCAAAAGTCCATCAGTATGGAGTTTCTTCATGTGCTTTATACCGATATGACCTAAACGACAGTGCCACAAATAAGTTGCACTTTCATTATCAACTCTGCATCTTTTGGCTTCAACATTATGAATATGTGTATTACTACTATCGAGATTCAATAAGAATAGACCACTCTTCAAGGGTGCATGACCATAAAAGATATTACTCATATAAATAGAACAACCATTATTCTCTGATTTAAATGAATAACCGTCTCGCACTAAACAAGATCCAGATATAATGTTCATGCTCAATGCTGGCACCAAATAACAATTATTTAGGTCTAATATTAATCCCGAAGGTAGATGTAGAGGTAGCATGCCGACCGCGATCACATCGACTTTGGAACTGTTTCCCACGCGCATCATCACCTCGTCCTTAGCTAATCTTCGCTTAATCCGTAGCCCCTGTTTCGATTTGCAAATATTAGCAACAGAACCAGTATCAAATACCCAGGTGCTACTGCGATCATTAGTAAGGTACACATCAATAACATGTATATCACATATACCTTTGTTCACCTTGCCATCCTTCTTATCCGCCAAATACTTGGGGCAGTTCCGCTTCCAGTGACTAGTCTGCTTGCAGTAGAAGCACTCAGTTTCAGGCTTAGGTCCAGACTTGGGTTTCTTCTCTTGAGCAGCAACTTGCTTGCCGTTCTTCTTGAAGTTCCCCTTCTTCTTCCCTTTGCCCTTTTTCTTGAAACTAGTGGTTTTGTTAACCATCAACACTTGATGCTCCTTTTTGATTTCTACCTCCGCAGCTTTCAGCATTGCGAAGAGCTCGGGAATAGTCTTGTTCATCCCTTGCATATTATAGTTCATCACGAAGCTCTTGTGGCTTGGTGGCAGTGATTGGAGAATTCTGTCAATGACGCAATCATCTAGAAGATTAACTCCCAATTGAATCAAGTGATTATTATACCTAGACATTTTGAGTATATGCTCACTGACAGAACTGTTCTCCTCCATCTTGCAGCTATAGAACTTATTGGAGACTTCATATCTCTCAATCCGGGCATTTGCTTGAAATATCAACTTCAACTCCTGGAACATCTCATATGCTCCATGACGTTCAAAACGTCGTTGAAGTCCCGGTTCTAAGCCGTAAAGCATGGCACACTGAACTATCGAGTAGTCATCAGCTTTGCTCTGCCAGACGTTCATAACATCTGGTGTTGCTCCAGCAGCAGGCCTGGCACCCAGCGGTGCTTCCAGGACGTAATTCTTCTGTGCAGCAATGAGGATAATCCTCAAGTTACGGACCCAGTCCGTGTAATTGCTACCATCATCTTTCAACTTTGCTTTCTCAAGGAACGCATTAAAATTCAACGGAACAACAGCACGTGCCATCTATCTACAATCAACATAAACAAGCAAGATACTATCAGATACTAAGTTCATGATAAATTTAAGTTCAATTAATCATATTACTTAAGAACTCCCACTTAGATAGACATCCCTCTAATCCTCTAAGTAATCACGTGATCCAAATCAACTAAACCATGTCCGATCATCACGTGAGATGGAGTAGTTTCATCGGTGAACATCATTATGTTGATCATATCTACTATATGATTCACGCTTGACCTTTCGGTCTCCGTGTTCCGAGGCCATATCTGTATATGCTTGGCTCGTCAAGTATAACCTGAGTATTCCGCGTGTGCAACTGTTTTGCACCCGTTGTATTTGAACGTAGAGCCTATCACACCCGATCATCACGTGGTGTCTCAGCACGAAGAACTTTCGCAACGGTGCATACTCAGGGAGAAAACTTCTTGATAATTTAGTGAGAGATCATCTTATAATGCTACCGTCAAACAAAGCAAGATAAGATGCATAAAAAGATAAACATCACATGCAATCAATATAAGTGATATGATATGGCCATCATCATCTTGTGCCTGTGATCTCCATCTCCGAAGCACCGTCATGATCACCATCGTCACCGGCGCGACACCTTGATCTCCATCGTAGCATCGTTGTCGTCTCGCCAATCTTATGCTTCCACGACTATCACTACCGTTTAGTAATAAAGTAAAGCATTACATCGCGATTGCATTGCATACAATAAAGCGACAACCATATGGCTCCTGCCAGTTGCCGATAACTCGGTTACAAAACATGATCATCTCATACAATATAATTCAGCATCATGCCTTGACCATATCACATCACAACATGCCCTGCAAAAACAAGTTAGACATTCTCTACTTTGTTGTTGCAAGTTTTACGTGGCTGCTACGGGCTTAAGTAAGAACCAATCTCACCTATGCATCAAAACCACAACGATAGTTTGTCAAATAGACTCCGTTTTAACCTTCGCAAGGACCAGGCGTAGCCATACTTGGTTCAACTAAAGTTGGAGAGACAGTCGCCCGCAAGCCATCTATGTGCAAAGCACGTCAAGGGAACCGGTCTCGCGTAAGCGTACGCGTAAGGTTGGTCCAGGTCGTCTCATCCAACAATACCGCCGAACCAAAGTATGACATGCTAGTAGGCAGTATGACTTGTATCGTCCACAACTCACTTGTGTTCTACTCGTGCATATAAGATCAACATAAATAACCTAGGCTCGGATGCCACTGTTGGGTTTCGTAGTAATTTCAAAAAATTTCCTACGCACACGCAAGATCATGTGATGCATAGAAACGAGGGGGAGAGTGTTGTCTACGTACCCAACGCAGACCGACTGCGGAAGCGATGACACGACGTAGAGGAAGTAGTCGTACGTCTTCACGATCCAACCGATCAAGCACCGAAATTACGGCACCTCCGAGTTCGAGCACACGTTCAGCTCGATGACGATCCCCGGACTTCGATCCAGCAAAGTGTCGGGGAAGAGTTCCGTCAGCACGACTGCGTGGTGACGATCTTGATGTACTACAGCAGCAGGGCTTCGCCTAAACTCCGCTACAGTATTATCGAGGTATATGGTGGCAGGGGGCACCGCACACGGCTAAGGAATAGATCACGTGGATCAACTTGTGTGTCTAGAGGTGTCCCCTGCCTCCGTATATAAAGGAGTAGAGGAGGGGAGGCTGGCCGACCAAGGAGGGAGGCGCAGGAGAGTCCTACTCCCTCTGGGAGTAGGATTCCCCCTCCAATCCTAGTCCAACTAGGATTCCTCGGAGGGGAAAAGAGGAGGAGGGGGCCGGCCACCTCTCCTAGTCCTAATAGGACTAGGGGAAGGGGGAGGCGCGCAGCCCATCTAGGTCAGCCCCTTCTCTTTTCCACTAAGGCCCACTATGGCCCATATAGCTCCCGGGGGGTTCCGGTAACCCTCCCGGTACTCCGGTAAAATCCCGATTTCACCCGGAACACTTCCGATGTCCAAACATAGGCTTCCAATATATAAACCTTTACATCTCGACCATTTCGAGACTCCTCGTCATGTCCGTGATCACATCCGGGACTCCGAACAACCTTCGGAACATCAAAATGCATAAACTCATAATATAACTGTCATCGTAACCTTAAGCGTGCGGACCCTACGGGTTCGAGAACAATGTAGACATGACCGAGACATGTCTCCGGTCAATAACCAATAGCGGGACCTGGATGCCCATATTGGCTCCTACATATTCTACGAAGATCTTTATCGGTCAGACCGCATAACAACATACGTTGTTCCCTTTGTCATCGGTATGTTACTTGCCCGAGATTCGATCGTCGGTCTCCAATACCTAGTTCAATCTCGTTACCGGCAAGTCTCTTTACTCGTTCCGTAATACATCATCTCGCAACTAACTTATTAGTTGCAATGCTTGCAAGGCTTATGTGATGTGCATTACCGAGAGGGCCCAGAGATACCTCTCCGACAATCGGAGTGACAAATCCTAATCTCAAAATACGCCAACCCAACATCTACCTTTGGAGACACCTGTAATGCTCCTTTATAATCACCCAGTTACGTTGTGACGTTTGGTAGCACCCAAAGTGTTCCTCCGGCAAACGGGAGTTGCATAATCTCATAGTCATAGGAACATGTATAAGTCATGAAGAAAAGCAATACCAACATACTAAACGATCGGGTGCTAAGCTAATGGAATGGGTCATGTCAATCAGATCATTCAACTAATGATGTGACCTCGTTAATCAAATAACAACTCATTGTTCATGGTTAGGAAACATAACCATCTTTGATTAACGAGCTAGTCAAGTAGAGGCATACTAGTGACACTTTGTTTGTCTATGTATTCACACATGTATTATGTTTCCGGTTAATACAATTCTAGCATGAATAATAAACATTTATCATGATTATAAGGAAATAAATAATAACTTTATTATTGCCTCTAGGGCATATTTCCATCACCTGTATACTTAGACAACATGTATGTGAATTATTTCATCCCAACCTATTTTAGAAAGACATCATATAGTTTTGTCATGTCATCCTGTTTAGGTACTCATCATATGTTGAATTATGCCATTATATCCTGTTAAGTTATCCATCATATATCTGAAACTGTGTCATACTATCCTGTTTAGTTAGGCATCATATATGTGAAACTGTGTCATGTTGTCCTGTTTGGTTAGACAACATATATGTGAATTTCCACATTTGTCTATCATACAATGTCTATACGTTCAATTTATTTTCTTGTTTATCAGCCATTTGAATTGGAGGGGGTGATGGCAGTATCTAAGGGAGCAAAAACCCGTTCTTCACAAAAGACAGTGCTACCCGTTGATGCAGATAGAACCATGGTTGTACTGGCCCACAAACTAGCCCCACCACACATAATTGAGACTCTTCTAGATTGCACACTTGCACCGTTGGGCAGAGAACCAGCTACAACCCATCTAACCGCAACCCCAGCGGATAGTAACCCACTTATAGTTGACAAAGCACCATGTCCACCATAGAGTACCCCCACACGAGCAGTTTGTAAAGCTACTGCAGTTCCCAAAGCACGAAGACCACCACAGCTAACCCAAACTCCACGTTTAAAGCAGAAGAGCAACTATTCTCAGGTCAGATTCTGTAGCTATGGTCCATACTCCTTTGCTGTTGCATCACTGTATTTACTCATACCAACTACTTTCGAATTTGAAGGATCCAATTGAAACTCCAATGGCGCAATAGGTATGTTTTAAACCTATTTATTTAACTGGAATGCTGTTCTAACTTCTTGCTCTATGTTGATTTCAGTTTAAGTTGTATAAACAGTTATGTTCTCATGTGATGTTGTTCTAACTTCTTGCTCTATGATGTGTAGTTTCTCACACTTATATTCTGTCTATGCTGCTGTGTCTTAAAAATATATGAGTTGAACTGTGTCTCTATCTTGATTAGGGAACATAAACTAGAATGATATGGACAATATAGTGACCATAGTACATAGATATATGTTTGTTTCATGCTATTATCCTGTCCACCTTACTACTGAACCGGTTTACCAAAATGAGTTTCGTATACTACAAGCTAAACCTGTGATGTGTCTGCTTGTTTCTCTTGTATGCAAACAGAATATTGGAGAAGAGCACCCCACTATGCAATGGTAGAGAAAGTAATGCAGATAAGGTTCAAGATAGTGAGACAAGCCTGTTGGTCTCCAAGAAAGGTGATAAAAACGATCTTGTAGACAGTGAGAAAACCCCACAGTTCTGCGTTTATGTAGTGTTCGAGTTACTAGCCAGTACCGCTGGCACAAGCTCTTCGAACTCGCTGCCTGAATCACTTCGGCTTCTTCAGTCTCAGCTACAAGCTGAAAGGCATCAGTCAGCTCTGCTGCGGCAAGAAGCCGAAGGACTGAGGAAGTCCCTGCAGAATTCAGATGCGTACTTTCTTGTGCAACAGCAAGCGCTGGAGGATTTAAGCGCCAAACAAGAGAAAGTTAATAAGCTTGCTAAGCATCTTGCCAGCATTATGGGTACCCAGGATATTGTTTCTTGAACTCTTCTGAAGTGGTTTCAGTTCTGGACATGTTTTGCTGTGGCGTTTATATGCTGCTTTGTTCCCTATATTTGCAATGGTGGCGAACTTTTATGCCCAGTGGATGTAATATCTGTAATAGCAGTGATAGCCTAGCATAAGTTGCTTGATTATTTATTTCCTTGTTGTCTTTTTTATTTGTTTCCTTGTAGTCAGTGCAGTTCTTTTTCCATGGTTTGCTAGTGGCTGCAATAACCTATTTTTTAAAACTAGGCCACAATAACCATGGGCTAATATTTACTGTAGTGCCACTGGGCCACCTACGGGCCATAGAAACAGTGGGCCTTCTACGGGTCGTAGAAACAGTAGGCCTTCTATAGGCCGTAGAAACAATGGGCTTTCTACGGGCCGTAGAAACAATGGGCCTTCTACGGGCCGTATCATCAATGGGTCCTATACGGGTCGTATGATCGATTGGCCAAACATGGGCCAATAACAGGCCACATTATGGCCATAAACGGGCTAGAGTTGGAATCGTCCGTTCATGGGCCGACCATAACGGGCCATCGTTAATAGGCCGTATTTGATGACGCTATGAAAATGGCCCAACGTATTAACGGACCACAAACGGGCCGACTGTAACCATGGGCTGAATTTGGCCCACAAGCAGAAAATGACAGTAACGGGCCGTAAGTAAACGAATGCTGGAAATGAGCCCAAGAATAAATTGGTTGTGAGAAGGCTGAAAGATAACATGGGCTGGAAACGGCCCAACGGAATAACGGGCCGTTAAAGGGTATAAAGTGATGCACTGTTCATTACGGGCCAGTTTCACCACGGGCCGTTAATGGGTGTAAAGTGATACACTATTCATTATGGGCCAGTTTCACCACGGGCCGTTAATAGGCCAAGAGTTACATAGGGCCTCATATGGGCCGAAAGACGTCATGGGCCATACATGGGCCAGAAGTGAAAACGGGTTGGAATCATATTGGATGGCCCAGATGACGCTACTGGGCCTAATTCGAATACGGCGTAACGGGCCTTGGGTTAGCGGGCTGTAAATGGGCTATATGCGAACAGGCCGTTAACAGGCTTTCCATGGGCCGGGCCGCCACCTTTTGACCAAATCAAACGGGCCGGCCTTTTCACAGGAATGGGCCTCTATTGGGTCGTGCCATGTGTCGACGTATCATAGGCGCCTTTTGTCCAATGAGTGGATGACATCTGTCCCAACGATGAGCCGACACGTGTTTCCTCCAGCCAATGATGATTTTACACGTGGAAAATCCCCATTGCTCGGGGCTGTTAACGGGTTATCAGATCCAAAACCCGACCCGATATCTTAACGGTGTTCCGTTACGGTGGATGCCACGTGTCGGTCACCCTTGATGAAAGCACTTCTGTGACGCGCGATTTATCGTCATGGAAGTGCACACTTCCGTGATGATAATTTTGGTAATGTCATGGAACACTTCTACGACAGCACAGGTATGACTATCTTGATTCTGTCATAAAATCGTCATGGATGTACATGCATGACAAAAAACGCGACCTACTGTGACAAACACGTATCATCACGGAAGTGTATTTTTTTGTAGTGCTTCCCTCTGCGAAGGGCCTATCTTTTACTTTTATGTATTTACTTTTATGCAAAGAGTCAAAGTTTTCCTTCTATTCCTTTTTTTTCTCCTTTGGCAAGCATCATGTGGTGAGGAAAGATCTAGGCACATATGTTCACCTGAATATGGATAGCATGAGTTATTATTGTTGACTTCACCCTTGAGGTGAGTACGTTGGGAGGCAAAACTATAAGCCCCTATCTTTCTATGTGTTCGGTTGAAACGTTTTGCTCATGTGTACGCGGTGAGTGTTAGCAATCATGGAAGACTATATGATGGTTGTGTATGTGGACATGCCTAACGGCTCAGATACGTGACCCTTCCTGAAAAGATGATGCATTATAGTTGCAAAGTTGACTGAGAACACAGTTTGTTGGTTTCTAATAGAGTTTTTGCTTTATACTTCGATTGTGTGATGAATTATTATTTATTCTGAGAAGTATATGATAAAAGTTCTATGATAAAAGTCTTATGTTTAATTTAGTTCTGTTATAATAATCAACATGATGCTTCTATGCCCGTATTTTGTTTTTATCGACACCTCTCTCTCAAAGCATGTCGACATGTTTTCGATTTCGGTTTTCGCTTGAGGACAAGTGAGGTCTAAGCTTGGGGGAGTAGATACGTCCATTTTGCATCATGTTTTCTTACTTTTATTTATAATTTTTTATCCATAATAATGCTTTTTGGAGTAATTCTAATGCCTTTTCTCTCATAATATGCAAGGTATACACAAAGAGGGAGAATTCCGGTAGCTGGAAATCTGGAACTGGAAAAGCTACGCCAGGCCACCTATTCTGCACAACACCAAATGAGCTGAAACTTCTCGGAGAATTTTTATGGAATATATGAGGAATATTGGTGCCAATAAGTACCAGAGGGGGCCCACCAGGTGGGCACAACCCACCTGGGCGCGCGAGGGAGCCCAGGCACGCCCTGGTGGGTTTTGCTCACCCAGGCCCACCTCCGGTGCCCATCTTCGGGTATATAAGTCATTTTGACCTAGAAAAAATAAGGAGAGGACTTTCGGGACAGAGTGCCGCCGCCTTGAGGCGGAACTTGAGCAAGAGCACTTTTGCCCTCCGGCAGAGCGATTCCGCCGGGGGAACTTCTCTCCCGAAGGGGGAAATCATTGCCATCATCATCACCAACAACTCTCCCATCTTGGGGAGGGCAATCTCCATCAACATCTTCAACAGCACCACCTCCTCTCAAACCCTAGTTCATCTCTTGTGTTCAATCTTCTTACGGGAACTATAGATTGGTGCTTGTGGGTGACTAGTAGTGTTGATTACATCTTGTAGTTGATTACTATATGGTTTATTTGGTGGAAGATTATATGTTCAGATCCAATATGCTATTTAATACCCCACTGATCTTGATCATGATCATCGTTTGTGAGTAGTTACTTTGGTTCTTGAGGTCACAGGAGAAATCATGTTGCAAGTAATCATGTGAACTTGATATGTGTTTGATATTTTGATAGTATGTATGTTGTGATTCCCTTAGTGGTGTCATGTGAACGTCGACTACATGACACTTCACCATATTTGGGCCTAAGGGAATGCATTGTGGAGTAGCAATTAGATGATGGGTTGCGAGAGTGGCAGAAGCTTAAACCCCAGTTTATGCACTATTTCGTAAGGGACCGATTGGATCCAAAAGTTTAATGCTATGGTTAGAATTTATTCTTAATACTTTTCTCGTAGTTGCAGATGCTTGTGGAAGGGTTAATCATAAGTAGGAGGTTTGTTCAAGTAAGAACATCACCTAAGCACCGGTCCACCCACATATCAAATTATCAAAGTACCGAACAGGAGTTAAGCCAAAATGATGAAAGTGACTAGTTGAAATTCCCGTGTACCCTCAAGAACGCTTTGCTTATCATAAGAGACCATTTTAGCATGTCCTTTGCCTCAAAAGGATTGGGCTAACTTGCTGCACTTTTGTTACTACTATCGTTACTTGCTCGTTACAAATTATCTTGCGATCAAACTACTCTGCTACTTACAATTTCAGCACTTGCACACATCACCTTGCTGAAAACCACTTGTCATTTCCTTCTGCTCCTCGTTGAATTCGACACTCTTACTTATCGAACTGAGATACAATTGATCCCCTATACTTGTGGGTCATCACGTCGTCTCGCATGGACGCGGCCGTGGGTGCGGTCACCACGCGCAACGCGGCGGTGGGCGCGGGCGCGACAACTCCCAGGGCGACAGCGGCTACATCAACAACTACAACAACGCCGGAGGCAACAACTACAACAACACCGGTAATAGATCAGGGGGTGGTGGCTTCAACAACAACACTAGCCGCCGCCCCTCCTCCCCCTCCTCCCGTGGTCGCCCTCGCTGTCAACTCTGCAAGAAGGCCGGCCATGAGGTTATGGACTCGCTTTGATAAAGACTATGTGCCCAATGCTCGCCATGTTGCTGCAACTATGCGTGAGCAAGGAGGAGATGGTGTGTGGTATGTTGACTCCGGTGCTACGGATCATGTCACAAGTGAGCTAGAGCAACTTGCGCTCCGTGAAAAATATCACGGCAATGATGAGATTCACACCGCAAGCGGTGGAGGTATGGATATTCGACACATTGGTCAAGCTTTTATTAATTCCCCTATGCTTAAATGTGATCTAGTCTTAAAAGATGTTCTTCATGTTCCACAAGCCGACAAAAACCTTGCCTCTATGTCTCGTTTAGCCACTGATAATAATGTCTTCTTTGAAACTCACCCTCGTTACTTTTTTATAAAGGATCGGGCAACGAGGGAACTTCTACACCATAGTAGATGCATTGGAGGCCGCTACCCCATCACATCCGGAGCACTTAGTCGCAAGCGTCGTTAGGTCTACTCCGTCATCAAGCCCTCTTTGGCAAGGTGGCATCAACGATTAGGACATCCTTCTTCAGTCAGAGTTAAGCAAGTAGTCGATAAAGGCAATCTTTCTTTGTCACATAGCCCTATTAGTGATTAGGTTTGTGAAGCTTGTCGATGTGCCAAGAGTCACCAACTTCCCTATCCTAGGTCAAGTAGTGTTTCCCATGCTCCTTTAGAGCTTATTTTCAGTGATGTATGGGGACATGCCCGAGATTCTTTTGGAAGAAAAATATACTATGTCAATTTCATTGATGATTATAGTAAGTGTACTTGGATTTATTTACTCAAGTATAAATCTGATTTTTTTTTCTATATTCCAAGAGTTTCAAAAACTTGTCGAAAGACACTTTGACGAAATTTTTTTGGCATTCCAAAGTGACTGGGGAGGGGAGTATGAGAAGCTCAACTCCATCTTTCGTAGCATAGGCATTGCACACCATGTGTCCTACCCTCATGCCCATCAATGGAATGGCTCTGCCAAGCGTAAACATCGCCACATTGTTGAAGTTGGTCTCTCTTTACTTGCTCATGCTTCCATGCCTCTCAAATATTGGGACGAAGCTTTCATCACTTCCACATATCTTATTAATCATTTGCCTAGCAAAGTCATTGGCAATTCTACTCCTTTGGAACGTCTCTATCATTAAAAACCAGATTACAACTCTCTAAATTTTTTTGGGTGTGCATGCTATCCCAATTTTCGTCCATACAATCATCATAAACTTGAGTTTCATTCTACTCAATGTGTTTTTCTTGGCTATAGTAATCTTCACAAAGGCTATAAGTGCCTGGAAATTGCTATTGGACAAAATCTATATTTCTCGAGATGTTGTTTCTGATGAAACTCTTTTTCCATTAGCCAAGCTTCATCCCAACGCAGGAGCTCTTCTCCGTGCTGAAATAGCCCTTCTTCCAGATCACGGGGGTGAATTAACTAAAGTTGATCATGTGAAAAATTCCAAAGAAAATTGTAATTCTGCAGATTTTGGCCATCATTTTATGTGTGCAGATCCGGACGAAACAAGCACGGGGTCCCACACTGATTCGGCTGGCAGCGGCGCTGGATCCCATGTCGATTCCTGCATCAGCTCCCCTGTCCCTGGCGGCGTGTGATCCCAGGAGGATTCCCCTCCTCTGCATGCATCCACCAGCACGCGGGTGGCCGACTAGGTGGACCCCGCCTGTCCTGACGTGCGATTGGCTGAGGTCGCCAGCTCTGGCGCGGCCACAGGCGCGTGTGTGGCCAACAGCCCCCACCGGGTGGAGCCCGCCAGCCCAGGCACGGGCAGGGACGTATCATCGTGTGCCACTTGTCGGCAGGACGACGTGGCGGCTGGAAGCGGCTGGCGACAGGGGGACACCCGCGTCGGACGCATCAGGATCAGTAGCGGGTGCAGAATTTGTCTCGGATCCGGCGCCTGGATCTTCTATGGATGCGTCTACTGCTTCTGGATCTTCTGTGCCTACATCACCAGCACTACCTCAGCCTCCTCGTCGACACACCCGGTCACAGTCAGGTATTGTTAAAGAAAAGTAGTATACTGATGGTACGGTACGATATGACAGAGTCAAATGTGCTTTTCTTAGTAGTGTTGGAGAACCAAATCATTTGCATGATGCTCTAGCTCATAAAGAATGGAAGGAGGCTATGGATAATGAATATGATGCACTCATGAAAAATAGAACTTGGCATTTAGTACCCTCAAGGAAAGGTAGCAATGTTATAGATTGCAAATGGGTATATAAGATAAAAAAGAAAACCTGATGGAAGCATAGACAAATATAAGGCTGGATTAGTTGCCAAAGGTTTTAAGCAAGGATTTGGCATTGATTATGACGATACATTTAGTCCTGTTGTTAAGGAAGCTACCATTAGACTTGTATTGTCTATTTCTATTTCGAGAGGTTGGAGTTTACGACAGCTAGATGTTCAGAACGCTTTTCTTCATGGTGTTCCCGAGGAAGAAGTGTTCATGTGGCAGCCACCTGGATATGAAAATCAAAGCACACCACATTATGTTTGTAAGTTGGATAAAACTTTATATGGTTTGAAACAAGCCCCAAGAGCTTGGTACTGAAGGTTGAGCGTGCAGTTACAACAACTTGGGTTTACACCATCTAAAGCAGATACTTCATTGTTCTTTTATCATAAAGACAATATTACTATATTTCTGCTTGTTTATGTTGATGATATAATTGTTGCAAGTTCAAGTTCAGATGCTACCACTTGTTTGCTTAAAGATCTAAAGTTGGAATTTGCTCTCAAAGATTTGGGAGATCTTCACTATTTTCTTGGCATAGAGATGAAGCGGATCAAGGATGGTATACTTCTTACGCAGGAAAAATATACTACTGATATACTCAGAAGAGTAGGACTGCAAAATTGCAAACCTGTGAGTACACCAATTTCAACTTATGAAAAACTTACAATTGAGAGTGGGGAAGCACTTGGACCAGAGGATGCAACTAATTACAGAAGTGTTGTGGGTGCTTTACAATATCTGACTCTTACACGTCATGATATTTCTTACTCTATGAATAAGGTATGTCAGTATTTACATGCACCTAGAACAACTCATTGAACTGTAGTCAAGAGGATTTTAAGGTATCTTAAGTTTTCTGAAGGACTTGGACTTCAGATTACCAAGTCTCCATCTCTACTTGTTACTGCCTATTCTGATGTAGACTGGGCAGGGTGTGCTGATGATAGAAGATCTACAGGTGGTTTTGCTGTGTTTCTGGGAACTAATCTTGTATCATGGAGTGCAAGAAAACAGGCTACTGTCTCAAGGTCAAGTACAGAGGCTGAATATAAAGATTTGGCAAATGCTACAGCAAAAGTAATGTTGATACAAACATTGCTCTATGAACTTCGAATCAAGGCTCCACAAGCTGCTAGATTATAGTGTGATAATATTGACGCAACCTATCTTTCAGCTAATCCTGTTTTTCATGCACGCACCAAGCATATTGAGGTTGATTTCCACTTTGTCAGAGAACGGGTAGCTCAAAAGCCACTTGATATTCGGTTTATACCTACTGGAGATCAACTTGTTGATGGCTTCACAAAACCTCTTACTATGAGGAGGTTGGATGAGTTCAAGTACAATCTTAACCTTGCGAAAGTTTCTTGAGGTTTAGATTGAGGGAGAGTGTTAGATGATATTGTATAGAGATAGGAGAGCTATTTAAAGTGTATATCTTTCTTTCTCTTCTTCTATTCTAACTTCTCCAACCTCCTGTAATGATCATGATCGATCTCATCGATCTCTTGTAAGCCACGACACATGTGATATATATACAACCGCAGCCCGAGCAAAGGGTTCAACGCTGCCATCTACTTTTACACTCCATCGTGGTCTTCATTTTTTTAGAAAAGGAGGAGGACCCCTGGCCTCTGCATCTAGGCGATGCATGCGGGCACTTTATTAATTATTCTCACAAGACATTACAAAGTCATACAAAAGTAAGACTAAAGCCACTGTCTAAGCAACAACTATCGCTACACCTATCCAATTGATGAAGGGGAGTAGATAGCCTGGGCCTAATACCAAACAGACATCGCAGCCAAACCTAAACATCTAAGACCTAAGGTCCCAACCAGGACACCTGCCGGGTATGGGGCACCTGCTAGTCCGGCGCACTCCTCAACCAGAACGTCTGTCGGGTATGAGGCCGCCGTAGCCACCTGCCACCAATCCATCTTCAGAGCTATACTGTTGCATCTACCGTGCCAGGTCTCTCTGCCATCGACACCACCACGACGCCAGACAGTGTCGTCCTCCTACGCAAGTCCATCCTTGCACATCGAACTCCGAATTTGCACTGCGCCATGCCGTCGTGATCCGTCGCCATCAATGTGTAGGATGAAGCACCGCTCCACCAAAGCTGTCGTCCGCTGGTCCCGCGAAGCCAAGTGCACCTCCAAGAATGCCGCCCCCCAAGGAGTAACGACACATGATTGCCACCAACATCCGATCGGCTGATCTAGGGTTTCCCTCGGAGGTATTGAGTGGAGTTGGGAGCTTCACCTCGATGATGCCTTCATGAAGAAAACGATGATAAGGTCATCGTCATCACCGGCTCCGACCATCGATCGAAGACCAGGTTTTCACACGGATCCGTCCCAAGAAATCCACCCGACAACCAGTGCACCGTCTCGACCACCTTGAAAGCCCCAGATCCATCCACCTAGATCCGGCAACCAACCGCAACAACAGTGCCACCGTAGGAGCCCTGGCGCACCGGCCATTGCCTGAGTGTGCCACCACTGGAGCCTAGGAGGAGGGCTCCCGCCCCACCTCGCCAAGCCGCGAGAGCCGTCGAGAAGGACCCCGCGCGCTCGTCACCGTCTCTGATCCGAACCAATCCATAGCAGATCGCCATCACAGATCCTCCTTGGATAGGGACTGCAACACACCATGCCGCCGCGGGAAGCCCTAGCTTCACCAGCCCCCACACTCCAGGGCCGCCGCCCCGGGATCCAGACAGAACATCACCGCCGCCACCAACCATGTTCCGCCGCTGCCGATCGGCCAAGCCACCGGCCCCTGCGACCTATGCCGCCATGACCAAGCACGCCCACCGAGCAACCGGCACCAGCAGATCTTCCACGTAGCTCGCAGCTCCGCCACCTCCTCCCATCACCACGCCACCACTGCGCTGTCGGCGGACTCAGATCTGCCGCGCCGCCGCGACGACTCAGATCGGGGAGGAGGGCCCCTGCACCCCGGATGACCCGCCTCACCCAAAGGAACGCGGGAGGAAAGGGGGCCTCCGCCGCCGCCGTCAGCCGCCCGGGGCTTTGCCCGGAGACCTCCTCCAACGGCGGCGGAGGGGAGGGCGGGGTTGGGAGCCCGGTGGCGGTGGGGGTAGGGTTCCGCCCGAGCCGCCCTAGCGGGGGGCGACACGGGGGCCTGAGCTCAGCATCGCGTTGTTTCCCCAAAGGTATCCACATCTGAAAAAGAAATGGCATTTGAAAAACACGTCAGCCGGGTGAGCAGGAATTTTTTTCTCAATTGTCATCTTATTTCTAATCATCCAAAGGGACCAAAGCAGCGCTCCCACGCATTGCCATAACACCTTAGCATTGGCCCCGTGTTGCGACTGCAACACTGCCAAAAGATCCTTTCTCAGGAGCTCTGTTGGGGAGGAGAAATCGTTTGCAAATCATGCGGCAACAGTCGACAGTGAAGCTATTTCGTTCGTGGAATCTGTTGAGTTGGTCATGGATGGCGACGGAAAAATTTGACTGTGCAGCAAGACGTCTGCTCATGTAGCGATCGAGCGTGCAGTGGAATCAGCGGACTCAGCGCAGCAGGGCTGTATTGAATCGATCGATCAGAAGCGCCGACGACGTAACGCGGAAAGCTTGGGTGGTCCAGGAGCGCCTTTTTTGAGGAATATGCGTGTGGGTCGGTCGGACGTGCCTAGGACTGGGAATATGCGCGCGGGTCAGTCGGACGTGCCTAGGCTGTGGCCCAACAACGGCTGAAGACCAGCCTTGATGTGGCCCACTATCTGGGCTCAGGTGCGCAGTAGCCCGGGCATTTTGTCTAAAGAAAAAGCTAGCCCAGGCGAGGCTGGCTATTAGCCCAGGCATGCAGTAGTGATGTGGCCCACTGATGTGGAGGCATAGGCTGGTGCGGAGCGGATGTGCGCACGAAAACCATGTCGCAAGTGCTGGAGAGTTGCAGGAGCCTGAGACAGGGACAGATTTGTTGGAGAGAAAGAAAGTTACGCAAAAGACTAGTTCTATCCATCGGAGGGAAAGATGGGGAAAGCTAATTGATCTAAAACCTACAGGAGCACGTGGTGGTGGAGTTTTGGAGATTTTTCATTGATCTTGACACTGGAGTGCATGCGGGAAGGCTTATGTGGTGGACTTTGGCTTTTATTTCTTTTGTACTTCCTCCGTTCCAAATTAGTTGACTTGAATTTGTCTAAATACGGATGTATCTATACTTGTTTAGTGTCTAGATAAATATGGGTCAAGTAATTTGGAACGGAGGGAGTATATGCTTGTACGAGGATGGTAGCGTAAGGGTCTGTGGTGCGTGGCGAGGATGGCGACACGCGTACATGGTTCATAAGAGTATGATGCGCGTCGTGGCATGATCATGCATACAAAGGGCGTTAAGAAATGCACCAAGATGTGTGGGACGGACAAGACGCAAGGTGGAACATGGTTGCATTTGGATAATTTCGGCTGGATCAGACTGGGCAGTCTGATGGATCGACATGGATGTTGGTCAAAGCAGAAGACGTCGGTGATTTATGCGCAGACAACACAGGAGCGTGATGTTGATAGTAGCCGGCTTCTGGGGCGTGGAAACACATGGTGTGGGTATGAGGGCTTGTGCGGCTTCGACAAGACTATGGTCCAGTATTGATTCAAGGCAGTGTGCACATGAGAGTTTGAAGTCGATGGGCGTGGGGTAACATAGCGTAGCTACATGGAGTCATGTTGAAGGTGGAGCTGGAGTCTGATGGATACTACACTCTTATGGAGAGGCTACGGTGTAGATGCATCGAGAGTTGAAGCCTATTTCAGCGGAAAAACGCAGAACACGTGGATCGGACTAGGGCCAATGGTCTAATGGAGACGTGATACTCAGCATTGGTCGGTGATGATCCATGGTTCTCTACAGTAGGGGTTGAGTGGTGTGGGTACGCGACCTTGGAGACTCGGCCGGGACAACAGAGGCTCGATGCGGTGACAACGGCGAGGTGTGTGTGATAAGCACAGGGACACAGCAATAGACCAAGGCACTAGTGGCCAGACATGTGGCCAGACAAAGTGTGCAAAGGGTGCTGAAGCAGTGTTGACAAGTAACATATTCAAGTTGGTGATTGGGTCTGAAAGATGGACAGGAGTTGACCATGGATAATCTGAGAAAGTGATGGAAAGTCTAAAATTGTCAAAATTGAGAGAGTACATGGTTGCATATTATGTGGTGTTCAGTGCACATGGCAAAGTGTAGATGACAAGTTGAAAGTGCAACTATGCCTGGGTGGTTTTGGTAATTCCTAACAACATATAGCCCATTGAGCTAATGCTATTTTAAGATAAATATTTCAGGAAAGCTCGATGTTTGGCATGGCATGGATCAGAAAGTGGACTCCTCAAAATACTAAGAACACATGTTGGCTCAAGCTCAAGACTCTACATTTTACTTTTAGTGATCCAAAATCACACTGAGTCCATAGGAAAAGCCAATACTATTAAAAGGGGATGAGGTGTTGCTTAATGAGTTACTTGCTCAAAATGCTTAGTGATATGCTCCAAAACCCTCAACTACTTTCTCATATCCACATATGTCCCAAACCAAAAGTCAAACTCGGCCCCACCGAAATTTCCTACCCGGCGCCACCGAGTTCACTTGACATAGCCACTGCCACAAACCCTAGTCATTTCCGTCTCGCCAATAGGGATCTCGGTCTCACCGAGATGGGATTGCAAACTCTTTGTTTCTCTTTGTAAAATTTCGGTCTAACCGAGATGAGCGATCGGTCCCACCGAGTTCGCAATGCAAACTATTTGTTTCCCCTTCGTAACGTTTCGGTCTAACCGAGATGAGCGAATCGGTCCCACCGAGTTTGCCTGACCAACTCTCTGTTTGCCTATTACCAAAATCGGTCCCACTAAGTTTGTGTAATCGCTCTCACCGAGATTACATTATGCCCTAACCCTAATGGAATCGGTCCCACCGAGTTGACGTGTCGGTCCCACCAAAAATCCTAACGGTCACATTATGAACTAAATTGGTCCAACCGAGTTGTCTGATTCGGTCCCACCGAGTTTGGTGATTTGTGTGTAACGGTTAGATTTTGTGTGGAGGCTATATATACCCCTCCACCGACTCTTCATTCATGGAGAGAGCCATCAGAACATGCCTACACTTCCAACATACATTTTCTGAGAGAGAACCACCTACACTTGTGTTGAAGTCAAGATACTCCATTCCAACCACATAAATCTTGATCTCTAGCCTTCCCCAAGTTGCTTTCCACTCAAACCCTCTTTCCACCAAATCCAATCGTATGAGAGAGAGCTGAGTGTTGGGGTTACTATCATTTGAAGCACAAGAGCAAGGAGTTCATCATCAACACACCATCAATTACCTTTTGGAGAGTGGTGTCTCCTAGATTGGTTAGGTGTCACCTGGGAGCCTCCGTCAAGATTGTGGAGTTGAACCAAGGAGTTTGTATGGGCAAGGAGATCGCCTACTTCGTGAAGATCTACCATAGTGAGGCAAGTCCTTCGTGAGCGATGGCCATGGTGGGATAGACAAGGTTGCTTCTTCGTGGACCCTTCGTGGGTGGAGCCCTCCTTCGACTCGCGCAACCGTTACCCTTCGTGCGTTGAAGTCTCCATCAACGTGGATTTATGATAGCACCACTTATCGGAACCACGCCAAAAATCTCCGTGTCTACATTGCGTTTGCTCCACCAAACTCCTCCCTTTACCTTCATATGCAATTGTTTTACATTCCGCTACTATACTCTTAGAATTGCATGTGTAGGTTGATTACTTGACTTGTGCTAAGTTGTTAAAATCTACCAAGACTTCAAACTGGGAAAAGGCTATATTTTTATTTGGTCAAGTAGTCTAATCACCCCCCTCTAGACATACTTTCGATCCTACACAAGTACAGAAGGAGGCGGAGTGCTATAACTGTGGGACATGTCAGAGACTATCCGGAAAAAAGGATGAAGATAACTGTGAATTTGACTTAGGTTTGACAAAGGGAGATGGTGAAATTCCTTCAAGTTTTAGATAGACGATCAAGAAAGAGCGATGATGTTGAGTTCAAGTAACTCTTATGTGTGGCATTCAATATATGAGTGGTTCACTTTCATGTAGATCAGTGACCAGTGTGTGATGATGTTGCACGGATACTCTGGAAGTTGGGAGCTAAGAGTAAAGTAATGAGGAACTTAATTTTGCTTGAGTGTTGACTGTGAAGAAGACGAGAAGGGCCTACAGTCGTAGGTGGAGTCAGATGGAATCTGGGTGTAGCGGTGGTTCTCATGGCGTATCTCAAGTTCAATGTACATGGAGGTTCGACGTATGGACGAATCCAATGCGATGAAGAATATTTGTCAAGATGGAGTTTGTTAGAGTTGTGTCAAATATTATTGTACAATGTAGGTTATAGTTGGACTGTGAGTTGTATGGCATGTAGAGTATGAATTTGTGTCCTAATAGGACGTCATTATCCTAGGCCTCTTATATATGTGTGGTAGACAATGATATAACCTATGCCAACATAATAACACATGAACGCAAGGGGAGCCGACGGTGTGTACCGGCGCCCAGGCGATTGGGGTGCGGTATTTTAGCGGTGTCATGTGGAGGAGCGCCCGCAGTCAGGACCTAGGGATGTAGCCATATCGGTGAACCTTGTTAATAAATCTTGGTGTCGTGCCTCGTGCGATTGTTTGGTCCTCGGTAGATCGACTAGAAGCCTCGAATTAATTCTAACAAAACTCGCGAACACAGAAGCACAAAACCTCATCCCTGGAAGGGATCATGAGAGGGAATCGACGGAAGGGACATCCACCTTGCCACTGCTTAGATCAGGGAGGCTACAACATCGATCATCATCATCATCAACAACAACTCCATTCATCTCATTGTAATGGCCATGACTGGTTGAGTGTTGCAAACCGATTCTAATTGTTGCCATGGCCTTGGTTGCGCTCTTGCAAGAGTTGAATGATCAGCTGCGTGTTTGCATTGGTAGCGGCCATCACAGCTTGCCATGCCTCCAGAGGTGGAGGTGGTGGTGGCGGATCCGTATTCGGAGTCATACGCGTTTGAGGAGCCATCCTGGAGAGGGTGACATCCATTAGCATCTTGACAGACAAATATTCAAGCTGAATCAAATGGATCGAAATTGCAACATATAGTCTTCACATCCGAACAAACTGAACGAATGAATTCCAATTGAAATGGTCACACTTCCATAAATTGAGAAGCCACTTAGATAGAGGTAGAAGAATAAAACAACAAGGTACGGACAAGAACAAATACTTGGTGAGGATTATCCAATCACAAACCAAATATCCGCGGAAGAAATACTAGAGCTACATGAATTCCCACCTATGAAACTCCCGAACCTTTCCGGTTATGCAATCAGGTGTTGGGGATACAGGGGAAGCATAATATCTCACCCAAAGCTAGCAAATCCTACATCCAGCTGTATCCATCCTTCAACACATAACCAAGAAACCTTCGGAAATCATTTACCTCAACCTTCGAAAAGCATCCGTTATACGAGTTATGGCGATACTCCCGAACTCCCGCCCCAGTACTGGGTGGCATCGAGGTTATGTCCCCAACAACTGCATAAAAGATATTTTCGATGTCGGCGAAACTCAGGTATTCCAGAATTGCAACGATAAAATTGTGACGACAACACCTCGGAGCTCAACTCCCCGGGACACTGCCACAACCCCTAAATGTCAGGAGGCACCAAGAATAATGTTCTCGTCACAAAACCATCGGAATGATTCCAAGATACCCGCGTGATCCTAAAATTATTTTAGTGAAATTTGAGAAGAGAAGAGTCAAAACTCTACGTCAGGATGCCTCACCAGAGCGACGAAGGGACTGAGGAGTAAAAAGAATCCTACTCTCCGATATATATAATCCTGAATGACTCAAAACATTTTTCTAGACTCAACAACGCCAGCGATTCGATCAAGCAGGGGGCTCCTAAGGTCGGGGTAGGCTCTGATACCAACTTGTAACGCCCTCGATGCGGCTATATCTCCCACGTGTCGAAGCACGACTTAGAGGCATAACCGCATTGAAAGCAATGTCTCAAGTGAGGTAATCTTCACAACAACCCATGTAATACAATAAGGGAAAAGGATACATAGTTGGCTTACACTCGCCACGTCACACAAATAGCATAAATATCATTACATTCATCCAAATACACTCAAGGTCCGACTACGGAACCAAAATAAAGATAAACCCCAAATGCAACACAGTCCCCGATCGCCCCAACTGGGCACCACTACTGATCATCTGGGAAAGACACGTAGTATCGTCATGAGTCCTCATCGAACTCCCACTTGAGCTCAGTTGAATCTCCTAGAATGGTATCATCGGTCCCTGCATCTGGTTTTGGAAAAATCTGTGAGTCTCGGGGACTCAGCAATCTCACACCCTCGCGATCAAGACTATTTAAGCTTATAGGAAGGGTAAAAGGTATGATGTGGAGCTGCAGCAAGCGACTAGCATAAATGCTGGCTAACATACGCAAAAGAGAGCGAGAAGAGAAGGCAAAGGCACGGTCGAAGAACTATGATCAAGAAGTGATCCTAGAACAACCTACGATCAAGCATAACACGATACCGTGTTCTCTTTCCGGACTCCGCCGAAAAGAGACCATCACGGCCACACACTCAGTTGATTAATTTTAATTAAGCTTAGGTTAAGGTTTTCTACAATCGGACATTAACAAATTCCCATCTGCCCATAACCGCAGGCACGGCTTTCGATAGATCAAATCCCTGCAGGGGTGTCCCAACTTAGCCCATCACAAGCTCTCACGGCCAACGAAGGATATTCCTTCTCCCAAGACAATCCGATCAGACTCAGAATCCTGGTTACAAGACATCTCGACAATGGTAAAACAAGTCCAGCAACACCACCCGAATGTGCCGACAAATCCCGATAGGAGCTGCACATATCTCGTTCTCAGGGCACACCGGATAAGCAATCCGTACAACTAATACCAGCCCTCAAGTTTCCCCGATGTGGCGCTGCAAGGGTCTCTAGTTTGGACCAACACTCAGAGGAGCACTGACCCGAGGGTTTAAATAAAGATGGCCCTTGGGCTCCGGAAACCCAAGGGAAAAACAGGCTAGGTGGCGAATGGTAAAACCAATGTTGGGCATTGCTGGAGGAGTTTTATTCAAGGCGAACTGTCAAGGGGTTCCCATTATAACCCAACCGTGTAAGGAACGCAAAATCAAGGAACATAACACCGGTATGACGGAAACTAGGGCGACAAGAGTGGAACAAAACACCAGGCATAAGGCCGAGCCTTCCACCCTTTACCAAGTATATAGGTGCATTAAGATAGACAAAATATAATAATGATATCCCAACAATAAACATGTTCCAACAAGGAACAAACTCCAATCTTCACCTGCAACTAGCAACGCTATAAGAGGGGCTGAGCAAAGCGGTAACATAGTCAAACAACGATTTGCTAGGACAAGGTGGGTTAGAGGTTTGACATGGCAATATGGGAGGCATGAAAAGCAAGTGGTAGGTATCGTAGCATAGGCATAGAAAAAGAGCGAGCATCTAACAAGCAAAGATAGAAGTGATTTCGAGGGTATGATCATCTTGCCTGCAAAGTTCTTCAAGTTGACTTGATCCTCGTAAACATACTCAACGGGCTCCTCAATCACGTACTCGTCTCCCGGCTCTACCCAAAGCAAGAAACACAAGCAAAAGGGAGAACAATCAACCACGTGCAATGCACAAACAACATGATGCAAAACATGTCAGGATATGCGGGATGCGATATGTGATGCATATGCATGATTCGGAAAGGAATGATTGAAACTGGCCTCAACATGGAAATCCAAGAGTGCCACTGGAAAGAGGAGTTTATTTCGGTCGAAATCGATATAAAGATCACAGGAATCGGATGCACGGTTTGGAAATGACAAGCAAAACAAATATGGCACCGATCTACGATTAACAGCACGAGACCATCTAAATGCATCAAGAACAACATGCTACAGCACTCCAACATGACAACAAAATACATGGCAGGGATCCACTCAACATGCTTGACAAAAGATGAACACTGAGCTATGGCTAATTCACTCATTAACAGGCTCAAACAAGCATGGCAAAAGTGCAAAAGATATCAGGTTACAGACTTAGTGAAATTTACATCAAGTCGGGAATTTAACATCAGGAAGCAAAGTTTAGAGCACGATAACTACATGTTACAGGAACATATCATGGAAAAGAAAGGCATGGCATGAAGCTACTCAAAGCATACAACAAAAGTCCCTTACTGACCATAAGCCAAAAGGGATCAGAAAATACAATTGCAACCACGTGAACATAGCAATTATCGTTAACAGATTCAGACTTAGTGAAAAACTGGAACATGGCAAAACAGATATCAAGTAGACATGTTTACGAGCTCGATGCACTCACTATAATGCATTGCATGACAAACTAAGAATACACCTAGCAAGTAGACATGGCATAGAAGCTAAACATGGCAAGAACAACAACATAGCATGCATGGATCAACTACAACAAGCTCGGCAAAATTGCTAAACATGTTAACAACCTGCCAGGAACATTTTATAGCAAAAGTAGAGCTCGATTGACTCAAGCTAGGGTGCTCCATAATTGAAAACAAAGACATGGATGGATAGAGCACCATAATATCTACAAAACATCATTACTGATCATGCTGAAAAGATGCACGGATCACTTGGTAGCAACATGAACACATGGCATAAAAATAATGACAGGACAAAGACTTAGAATATTTCTAAGTCCCTGAAATCAGCAACATTAAGTAAGCTACTTTGCATGCTTGTGCTAGTCACCACAGAGATCATAAAAATACATGGCATACACCCCTGTAAAGATGGCATGGCATACTTCAAAACTCGTGTAGAGCTCAAGATCATAGGATGCACACATTAATCATGGCAAAAGTGCAAAACCTGATAAGAATCTGAAACTAACATCACATAGCCCTCTTCCAACAGCATTTAGGGCATCTAGATGAGCTCAAATGAACATGATGCAATGAGATGAAATTAAGTACTCGTCGAGACGAACATTTCGATATGCTACACGCACGAATCGGAGCAACTGGTGCGGAGATATGACATGTCAAAGTATGCAAAAATAATTAGGGTTTCAGGGCAAAAGTCAACCGAGTTCAAATCCAGATCTGGATCCATCCGGGTCACTGTAGCAGCGCGCCTCCCGAGGTTTGTCGGCGCCGGAGCTGTTCGTCGGAGTTGGGGTCGAGCTCGGGGTCGCCGGGGAAGGAGAGGAAGCCGGGGCGGTGCGGCGCCGGGCGGCGATGGTCGGCGCGGCGGGGCGGTGATGGTCGAGGCGGTGGGGTCGGCGAGTGGCTCCGGTGGCTCGGGGGCCAGGTCGCCGGAGCGGGGCGGCCCGGTGGCGAAGCTCGCCGACACGGGGAGGAGAGGCGCTGGCCTCGGGCGGAGGAGAGGCGATGGCCTCGGGCCCGGTCGGCGGCGGGAGGGCCCGAGCTGGCCTGGCGAGCCCACGCGGCGGCGGCGAAGTGGCGCTCGGCCCTAGGCGACGTGGCGCGTCCCTATTGGACGAGGGCGGCGGCGGCGCGTCCGGACGTCCCGCGGACGTGTCCGGCTGCGGGAGGAGGGAGATGGACTAGGGTTTGCTCGAAAATTTCGGGGAGTGGCCTTTATATAGAGGTAGAGGGAGCTAGGGGGCTCCAAATGAGGTGCGGTTTGCGGCCACGTGATCGTGATCGAACAGCCTAGGTGATGGAGGAGGTTTAGATGGGTTTTGGGCCAGTTTGGAGGGGTGTTGGGCTGCAACACACAAGAGGCCTTTTCGGTCCCTCGGTTAACCGTTGGAGTATCAAACGAAGTCCAAATGGTACAAAACTTGACAGGCGGTCTACCAGTAGTAAACCAAGGCCGCATGGAAATTCTCGGTCCAATCCGAGAATGTTTAATACTCACACACGAAAAAGAGGTAGAAAGGGACACCGGAGGACATAGGAGCGCCGGAATGCAAAACGGACAACGGGGAAAATGCTCGGATGCATGAGACAAACATGTATGCAAATGCAATGCACATGATGATATGATATGAGATGCATGACAAAGACAAAAGCACAGGGAGACAAAAACCCGACAACGAGGAAATAAAATAACTTAGTGCCGAAAATGGCAAGAGTTGGAATACAAATGTGGCAGGTTACATACGGGGTGTTACAACACTCCACCACTACGAAAGGATCTCGTCCCGAGATCTAGGACTAGAAAAACTCCGGGTACTCACAAGGGAGGTGATCCTCGCGTTCCCAGGTGGCTTCACCATCGGAATGATGTGACCACTTGACTTTGAGGAATTTGATAGCCTTGTTGCGAGTCTTGCGCTCAGTTTCTTCAAGAATAGCAACGGGGTGCTCACCATAAGACAGATCTTCTTGGAGATCAATGTCTTCGAAGTTGATGGTGCGGTCAGGAGTCTTGAAATACTTGCGGAGTTGAGAGACATGAAACACGTCGTGCATGTTTGCAAAGTTGGATGGAAGTTCAAGTTGATAGGCGAGATCGCCTCTTTTGCTGATGATCTTGAAAGGACCCACGTATCTAGGGGCAAGCTTCCCTTTGATACCAAAGCGATGACTACCTTTCATTGGAGAGACGCGGAGGTAGACATGGTATCCGATCTCGAAATCCAAGTCACGATGCTTGCTATCATAGTAACTCTTCTGGTGCGATTGCGCGGCTTTGAGATTATCATGAATGACTTTGCACATTTCTTCGGCCTCTGTGATCAAGTCATTGCCAAGAAGTTGGCGTTCACCAGTCTCTGACCAGTTAAGAGGAGTACGGCACTTCCTGCCATAGAGAATCTCAAATGGGGCCTTGCCCGAACTCGCTTGGAAGCTGTTGTTGTAGGAGAACTCGGCATATGGAAGACAACCTTCCCACTTCATACCGAAAGAGATGACACAAGCCCTGAGCATATCTTCAAGAATTTGATTCACTCGCTCGACTTGGCCACTAGTTTGAGGATGAAAGGCTGTGTTGAACCGAATGTTGGTGCCCATAGCCTTCTGAAAAGAATCCCAAAACTTGGAGGTGAAGATGCTGCCATGATCTGAAGATATCAACTACGGAATGCCGTGCAGAGAGACAATCCTGGAGGTATATAGCTCTGCCAACTGAGCTGCTGTGATAGATTCTTTGATAGGAAGAAAATGAGCCACTTTAGTGAGTTTGTCGATGACAACGAAGATATAGCATCAATGCCACGCTTGGACTTTGAAAATCCAATCACGAATTCCATCTCAATGTGGTCAAACTTCCATTCTGGAATGGCAAGAGGTTGGAGGAGACCAGCTGGTCGTTGGTGTTCTGCTTTCACTCTTCTGCAGACATCACATTCATTCACGAACTGAGCAATCTCGTGCTTCATTCGAGTCCACCAATACGACTGCTTGAGGTCCTGGTACATCTTTGTACTTCCAGGGTGGATAGAGAGGAGTGAATTGTGAGCCTCGTTCATAATGACTTTATGAAGGTCACCTTTAGGCACAACAATGCGATCCTCGAAGAATAGAGTATCCTTGTCATCAAGGCGATAGCACTTGTACTTGGGTTGACTCTTGGCAATCCCAATCTTCACCTTCTTCACCATAGCATCAAGAAGTTGAGCCTCGCGAATCTGATCTTCCAAAGTAGGAGAGACTTGGAGGTTGGCAAGAAATCCTTGAGGAACAACTTGTAGATTGAGTTTGCGGAAAGCTTCACAAAGCTCTGGTTGGTAAGGCTTGAGAATCAGACTATTGCAGTAAGCCTTCCTGCTCAATGCGTCAGCAATTACATTGGCCTTGCCTGGAGTATATTCAATACTCGGATTATACTCTTGAATTATCTCTACCCAACGAGTCTGCCTGAGGTTGAGGTTTGGCTGAGTGAAGATGTCCTTGAGACTCTTATGATCAGTGAAGATGTCCACTTTTCTTCCCAATAAGAGATGTCTCCATGTTAAAAGAGCATGGACAACTACCGCCAACTCGAGGTCATGAGTGGGGTAGTTCTTTTCGTTGGGCTTCAACTGGCGAGAGGTATAGGCCACAACTTTCTTCTCTTGCATCAACACTACACCAAGACCTTGAAGGGAAGCATCACAGAAAACCTCAAACAGTTTGGATTCATCAGGAGGAGTCAGAACTGGAGCAGTGACTAACTTTTCTTTCAGGGTGTTGAAAGCGATGTCACATTCAGGCGACCAGACGTACTTCACATGCTTCTGGAGAAGGTTGGAAAGAGGCTTCGCGATCTTAGAGAAGTTCTCGACGAACCTTCGACAATAGCTTGCGAGCCCAAGGAAGCTGCGGAGTTGATTCACATTCTGAGGTGGTTCCCAATTCACAATTGCAGACACCTTCTCAGTATTAACCGCTATGCCCTTGGCGGAGATGATATGCCCAAGGTAGAGAACCTCATCGAGCCAAAACTCGCACTTTGAAAACTTCTCATAGAACTGATGTTCTCTAAGTTTATCCAGCACCAATCTCAAGTGTTTGGCATGATCCTCCTTGTTCTTGGAAAAGACCAAAATGTCATCGAGGTAGACCAAGACGAAGTCATTTGTGTAGGCGTTGAAGATGAAGTTCATCATGCGAGAGAATGTTGGAGGAGCGTTGACGAGGCCGAAAGACATGACAGTGTATTCATATGAACCACAGCTTGTTCTGAATGATGTCTTAGGGATATATTCTTCACGAATGCGAATCTGATGATAGCCCATACGGAGGTCAAGCTTGGAGAATACTTGAGCACCATTGAGTTGTTCGAAAAGCTCATTGATGTTGGGAAGTGGGTACTTGTTCTTTATGGTATTCTTGTTCAATGGACGGTAGTCGACACAAAGTCAGTCCGTTCCATCCTTCTTCTTGATAAAAAGAATACCACAACCCCATGGAGAAGAACTTGGTCGGATGAGACCCATATGCTCTTGAATATCGAGTTGCTTCTTCAGCTCCTTCAACTCTTCAGGTCCAAGCTTGTAAGGACGTTTGCAAACAGGTTTCGTGCCAGGCTCAAGATCGATGACAAATTCAACTGGCCGGTGCGGAGGCATTCCTGGAAGCTCTTGTGGAAAGACGTCTTGATATTCGCAAACGACTGGGATCTGAGATATGGCATCTAGCTCGCCCTTCTCATTGAGAGAAAACAATCGAATCGTATCATCCTGAGCGGCAAAGACGATAACATCCTCAGACGAATGTGTCAATTGAATCTGCCTGGCAGCACAATCAAGCTGAGCCTTGTGCTTAGAAAGACAGTCCATTCCAAGAATAAGATTGATATCCGAGTCACCAAGGACATTAGGAGAAGACAAGAACTTATAGTCGCCCAACGTGATAGAAACATCCGGAACGAAAACTTGAGAAGTCATTTGACGGGCCGGAGAAACAATAGCCAAAGGTTTCGGCAAAACTTGAGTAACCAATTCATGCTTACATGCAAAAGGTCTCGAGATGAAACAATGCGATGCACCAGTGTCAAAAAGAAATTTTGCAGGAATATCGCTAACAGGAAGGTTACCCATAATCACATCTAACGAGTCATCTGCCTGAGCTGCGTTCATCATGTTGACCTTGGCGTGCTTGGGATTATGCTTGACCACTGCGGTACTAGCAGATCTCATAGGAGGAGGAGGAAGACACCTCTGATTGAAGCATTTGTTGGCATAGTGACCCTTCTGCTGACACTTGTTGCACTTGACCTCCGAGAGCGGACGGTGATACGGAGCACTTGATCTTGGAGCATGAGACGGAGTCTTGTTCTGAAAGCCTGGGTTGGGTGGGTGGGAAGATCCATTGACACCTTTGCTCTTCTGCTGATAAGGTTGACGGAATAGAGGAGGAGGAGGCAACCAATACTTTTGCTGCTTAGTTGCCACTTGAGTTGAGGAAGAAGGAGTTGCATCTCTGACTCGCTTCTTGGAAGCATCACACTTGAGTTGAGCAGTCTCTTGTTTCAGTGCCATGTTGTAAAACTCATCGTAGTTCTGCGGCTCGAAAAGCACAAGAGCAAGTTGAAGATCTTCTCTGAGGCCACCTCTGAACTGATAAATCATGCTCTTCTCGTCGGGGACGTCCTGCTTGGCGAAACGAGCGAGTTTCTGGAACATGATGTTATACTGGTAAACAGACAAGCTGCCTTGCTTCAGGTTGCGGAATTCCTCACGCTTGCTCTCAACAACGCTCTGAGGAATGTGGTGAGCTTTGAAGTCTTGACGGAATTCATCCCAGGTAATCACACGGCCTCCTCTGGAATCTTTGTATTCCTGATACCACTCTGCAGCTTGGTCTTTGAGTTGGAAGGAGGCAAACTTGACAAAGTCCTCAGGCCTGACATTGCTGCACTCGAAATGCTTGCAGATATCCATGAGCCAATCATCAGCGTCTATTGCCTCGACACAGTTGCTGAAGGTCTTTGGCTGGTTAGCGAGGAACTGGTTGAGTGTAGCAAACTGATTCTGATTATTGCCATGGCCTTGGTTGCGCTCTTGCAAGAGTTGCATGATCAGCTGCGTGTTTGCACTGGTAGCGGCCATCACAGCTTGCCATGCCTCCGGAGGTGGAGGTGGTGGTGGAGGATCCGTATTCGGAGTCGTACGCGTTGGAGGAGCCATCCTGGAGAGGGTGACATCCGTTAGCATCTTGACAGACAAATATTCAAGCTGAATCAAATGGATCGAAATTGCAACATATAGTCTTCACATCCGAACAAACTGAACGAATGAATTCCAATTGAAATGGTCACACTTCCATAAATTGAGAAGCCACTTAGATAGAGGTAGAAGAATAAAACAACAACGTACGGACAAGAACAAATACTTGGTGAGGATTATCCAATCGCAAACCAAATATCCGCGGAAGAAATACTAGAGCTACATGAATTCCCACCTATGAAACTCCCAAACCTTTCCGGTTATGCAATCAGGTGTTGGGGATGCAGGGGAAGCATAATATCTCACCCAAAGCTAGCAAATCCTAGATCCAGCTGTATCCATCCTTCAACACATAACCAAGAAACCTTCGGAAATCATTTACCTCAACCTTCGAAAAGCATCCGTTATACGAGTATGGCGATACTCCCGAACTCCCGCCCCTGTACTGGGTGGCGTCGAGGTTATCTCACCAACAACTGCATAAAAGAGATTTTCGATGTCGGCGAAACTCAGGTATTCCAGAATTGCAATGATAAAATTGTGACGACAACACCTCGGAGCTCAACTCCCCGGGACACTACCACAACCCCTAAATGTCAGGAGGCACCAAGAATAATGTTCTCGTCACAAAACCATCGGAACGATTCCAAGATACCCGCGTGATCCTAAAAAAATTAGTGAAATTTGAGAAGAGAAGAGTCAAAACTCTACGTCAGGATGCCTCACCAGAGCGACGAAGGGACTGAGGAGTAAAAAGAATCCTACTCTCCGATATATATAATCCTAAATGACTCAAAACATTTTTCTAGACTCAACAACGCCAGCGATTCAATCAAGCAGGGGGCTCCTAAGGTCGAGGAAGGCTCTGATACCAACCTGTAACGCCCTCGATGCGGCTATATCTCCCACATGTCGAAGCACGACTTAGAGGCATAACCGCATTGAAAGCAATGTAGCAAGTGAGGTAATCTTCACAACAACCCATGTAATACAATAAGGGAAAAGGATACATAGTTGGCTTACACTCGCCACGACACACAAATAGCATAAATATCATTACATTCATCCAAATACACTCAAGGTCCGACTACGGAACCAAAATAAAGATAAACCCCAAATGCAACACAGTCCCTGATTGCCCCAACTGGGCACCACTACTGATCATCTGGGAAAGACACGTAGTATCGTCCCAAGTCCTCATCGCACTCCCACTTGAGCTCAGTTGAATCTCCTGGAATGGTATCATCGGTCCCTGCATCTGGTTTTGGAAGTAATCTGTGAGTCACGGGGACTCAGCAATCTCACACCCTTGTGATTAAGACTATTTAAGCTTATAGGAAGGGTAAAAGGTATGATGTCGAGCTGCAGCAAGCGACTAGCATAAATGGTGGCTAACATACGCAAAAGAGAGCGAGAAGAGAAGGCAAAGGCACGGTCGAAGAACTATGATCAAGAAGTGATCCTAGAACAACCTACGATCAAGCATAACACGAGACTGTGTTCTCTTCCCGGACTCCGCCGAAAAGAGACCATCACGGCCACACACTCAGTTGATTCATTTTAATTAAGCTTAGGTTAAGGTTTTCTACAATCGGACATTAACAAATTCCCATCTGCCCATAACCGCGGGCACGGCTTTCGAAAGATCAAATCCCTACAGGGGTGTCCCAACTTAGTCCATCACAAGCTCTCATGGCCAACGAAGGATATTCCTTCTCCCAAGACAATCCGATCAGACTCGGAATCCCGGTTACAAGACATCTCGACAATGGTAAAACAAGTCCAGCAACACCACCCGAATGTGCCGACAAATCCCGATAGGAGCTGCACATATCTCGTTCTCAGGGCACACCGGATAAGCAATCCGTACAACTAAAACCAACCCTCGAGTTTCCCCGAGGTGGCACTGCAAGGGGCTCTAGTTTGGACCAACACTCAGAGGAGCACTGGCCCGAGGGTTCAAATAAAGATGACCCTTGGGCTCCGGAAACCCAAAGGAAAAAGAGGATAGGTGGTGAATGGTAAAACCAATGTTGGGCATTGCTGGAGGAGTTTTATTCAAGGCGAACTGTCAAGGGGTTCCCATTATAACCCAACCGCGTAAGGAACGCAAAATCAAGGAACATAACACCGGTATGACGGAAACTAGGGCGGCAAGAGTGGAACAAAACACCAGGCATAAGGCCGAGCCTTCCACCCTTTACCAAGTATATAGGTGCAATATGGGAGGCATCAAAAGCAAGTGGTAGGTATCGTAGCATAGGCATAGAAAAAGAGCGAGCATCTAGCAAGCAAAGATAGAAGTGATTTCTAGGGTATGGTCATCTTGCCTGCAAAGTTCTCCGAGTTGACTTGATCCTCGTAAACATACTCAACGGGCTCCTCGATCACGTACTCGTCTCCCGGCTCTACCCAAAGAAAGAAACACAAGCAAAAGGGAGAACAATCAACCATGTGCAATGCACAAACAACATGATGCAAAACATGTCAGGATATGCGGGATGTGATATGTGATGCATATGCATGATTTGGAAAGGAATGATTGAACCTGGCATCAACTTGGAAATCCAAGAGTTCCACTGGAAAGAGGAGTTGATTTCGGTCGAAATCGATATAAAGATCACCGGAATCGGATGCACGGTTTGGAAATGACAAGCAAAACAAATATGGCACCGATCTGTGATTAACAGGACGAAACCATCTAAACGCATCAAGAACAACATGCTACAGCACTCCAACATGACAACAAAATACATGGTAGGGATCCACTCAACATGCTTGAAAAAAGACGCACACTGAGCTATGGCTAATTCACTCACTAACAGGCTCAAACAAGTATGGCAAAAGTGCAAAAGATATCAGGTTACAGACTTAGTGAAATTTACATCAAGTCAGGAATTTAACATCAGGAAGCAAAGTTTAGAGCACGATAACTACATGCTACAGGAACATATCATGGCAAAGCAAGGCATGGCATGAAGCTACTCAAAGCATACAACAAAAGTCCCTTACTGACCATAAGCCAAAAGGGATCAGAAAATGCAATTGCAACCACGTGAACATAGCAATTATCGTTAACAGATACAGACTTAGTGAAAAACTGGAACATGGCAAAACAGATATCAAGTAGGCATGTTTACGAGCTCGATGCACTCACTATAATGCATTGCATGACAAACTAAGCATACACTCAGCAAGTAGACATGACATAGAACCTAAACATGGCAAGAACAACAACATAGCATGCACGGATCAACTACAACAAGCTCGGCAAAATTGCTAAACATGTTAACAACCTGCCAGGAACATTTTATAGCAAAAGTAGAGCTCGATTGATTCAAGCTAGGGTGCTCCATAATTGCAAACAAAGACATGGATGGATAGAGCACCACAATATCTACAAAACATCCTTACTGATCATGCTCAAAAGATGCACGGATCACATGGTAGCAACATGAACACATGGCATAAAAATAATGACAGGACAAAGACTTAGAATATTTCTAAGTCCCTGAAATCAGCAACATTAAGTAAGCTACTTTGCATGCTTGTGCTAGTCACCACAGAGATCACAAAAATACATGGAATACACCCCTGTAAAGATGGCATGGCATAATTCAGAACTCGTGTAGAGCTCAAGATCATAGGATGCGCACATTAATCATGGCAAAAATGACAAAAGTGCAAAACCTGATAAGAATCTGAAACTAACATCACATAGCCCTCTTCCAACAGCATTTAGGGCATCAAGATGAGCTCAAATGAACATGATGCAATGAGATTAAATGAAGTACTCGTCGAGACGAACATTTCGATATGCTACACGCACGAATCGGAGCAACGGGTGCGGAGATATGACATGTCAAAGTATGCAAAAATAATTAGGGTTTCGGGGCAAAAGTCAACCGAGTTCAAATCCAAATCCGGCCGGGTCACTGTAGCAGCGCACCTCCCGAGGTTCGTCGGCGCCGGAGCTGTTCACCGGAGTTGGGGTCGAGCTCGGGGTCGCCGGGGAAGGAGAGGAAGCCGGGGCGGTGCGGCGCCGGACGGCGATGGTCGAAGTGGCGGGGTCGGCGAGTGGCTGCGGTGGCTCGGGGGCCAGGTCGCCGGAGCGGGGCGGCCCGGTGGCGAAGCTCGCCGGCGCGGGGAGGAGAGGCGCTGGCCTCGGGCGTAGGAGAGGCGATGGCCTCGGGCTCGGTCGGCGGCGGGAGGGCCCGAGCTGGCCTGGCGGGCCCGCGCGGCGGCGGCGAAGTGGGGCTCGGACCCAGGCGATGTGGCGCGTCCCTATTGGACGAGGGCGGCGGCGGACGTGTCCGGACGTCCGGCGGACGTGTCCGGCTGCGGGAGGAGGGAGATGGACTAGGGTTTGCCCGAAAATTTCGGGGAGTGGCCTTTATATAGAGGTAGAGGGAGCTAGGGGGCTCCAAATGAGGTGCGGTTTGCGGCCACGCGATCGTGATCGAACGGCCTAGGTGATGGAGGAGGTTTAGATGGGTTTGGGCTAGTTTGGAGGGGTGTTGGGCTGCAACACACACAAGGCCTTTTCGGTCCCTCGGTTAACCGTTGGAGTATCAAACAAAGTCCAAATGGTATGAAACTTGACAGGCGGTCTATCGGTAGTAAACCAAGGCCGCATGGCAAGTCTCGGTCCAATACGAGAATGTTTAATACCCACACACAAAAAAGAGGTAGAAAGGGACACCGGAGGACATAGGAGCGCCGGAATGCAAAATGGACAACGGGAAAAATGCTCGGATGCATGAGACGAACATGTATGCAAATGCAATGCACATGATGATATGATATGAGATGCATGACAAAGACAAAAGCACACGGAGACAAAAACCCGACAACGAGGAAATAAATAACTTAGTGTCGGAAATGGCAAGAGTTGGAATACAAATATGGCAGGTTACATACGGGGTGTTACAATGAAGGAACCTAGTATTTGTATAAACTGAACACCGATAAGATATATGATGTTTGTTATATGATTATGGTAATGTTCTTCATGATATTGTGCGACATCGACGGCACAATATTTAGCTTTTGTGGACTTGAAGGATATTATTATCTTTTTTATGCCGAGTTGAAAGCACAACAGTATCAAAAGCTACATCTCTCCTTAGCGGATCATTGGTAAGGGAATAATGGAGTCCCATATGCCTTATGTTGTGTGCACGGGGAGATCCTTAATCACCCATGTACTTCGTCGGCAGGCATTGTAGGGACGGTGGTGGCGTACATGATACAAAGTTGTGACAATATGCTATTAGCTCCACCCACATAATACACATATAATATAGATTACATATCTGAACCAAATGGTGTGTCTCTACATAATTAAGTATCATAAATACTACTGGTAATTCCAGACTCCATGAGAACCCATTTAGCCCTGCTGCAGTTTCCATCACCTCCATTACTCTCTTGTTCTTAGTTACTAATCTTGCACTCTTTAATTCTTGATTTTGCACACACACATTTGCAATATTTCCACCTTAGCACCGCTTTTACTTAGGATCTTAACTAACTTGCATGCACATTTAGATAAAGCACTATAAGGGGCAAAATACCATTTTCTCATCTCTTCGTGGGATCAATACTCTTACACCAAAACAACTACAAGTAAACCATATGGACTGGTAGGACATAATTAAGGCACCGAGCTAGATGGGTTCTAGGCAGATTTCTATCAGAGGTTCTTGGCCGGTCACATAAGGTGTTTTTATGCCTATGTTTGCAGAATTATACAATGGGAATTTGTCGTTGTATAAGTTAAATTTTGAAATATGATGATAACACCATAATCTTCATGGAATATGCCATTGAGAAGGATAAAAATATAAAACATACTCTCTATTTATTTGAGCCGTCATCGGGCCTTAAAATGAACTTCCACGGGAATGAACTCTTCTTATTTGCTAGAGAGGAAGTTAGTATAAACAACGTTTTGGTTATGAGATTGGCTCATTCCTTTTTAGATACCTTGGTATTCGAATGCATTTTCGTAAACTTCTTAACCATAAATGAAAATGTATTTTATATGGCTTGGAGAAAAAACTTTGGTTGGATAGGTAAGCTTATGGCTTGTGGGGCAAGGCTCGCCCTAGTCACGAGTTTACTAATGTTCATGTTATTCTCCTTTTGAAATACCTAAAGGGGCTAGGAAAATATTGAATTACTAAAGATCCAGATTTATTTGACATTCTGATAAACACAAGTGTAAATATGGCCTGATGAGGTGAGATGTGATACGTCATCCTAAAGACCAAGGTGGTCTTGGGGTGGAAGACATCGATATTAAAGTAAGTTTATCCTGAGAAAATGACTCTACACGATACTTACTAAGGACGGGGCTTGGCAAGAATTGCTTAGGATAAGTACTTGCATTCTAAAACTCTCTCTTAGGTTTAGGGAAAACCAACTGACTCGAGGCTTCCTAGGGATAAAAAAATGATTTTTTCACATTAGGATCTTTGTGGTGGAAAATGGCTTAACCACTAGTTATGAGAAGAAACGTGGCGGGAGGATACCACTAGCTATGCAATCTCTGTGAATATCATACTAGTACAAATGCACGTGCGTTGCAACGGACGAAAAATATTGTAAAACCTACTCCGTGTGACAGTACACGCCATTTCTTATACACAATTCTCATAAACACCAGTAATAAGTTTATATTGTTATCGTTTTTCGGAGTAATATGATGGAAGAATAGTGGTGCATGGAGTAGTCTAGTAATCGGTTTTATTTATTTACTTTTTGAGAAAAAACTAATATTTATTTATTTTAAAATAAATGAACAATTTTGAAATTTTTAATCTTTTTTATTAGAATTGAAACATGTTTTGAAGATGATCATGTTTTGACCACATGTCTTTTTAAATATGAAATTTTAAATTTTTTTGATAAATTTTAAATATTTGTTTAAGCTAGATTTTTTGGGATTTTGTGCATTTTTTAAAAAACATGAACATACTTAAAAGCATGATTTTTTTAAAGCAAGAAGATTTTGAAACACCCTTTATCTTAAAACACACACACACACACACACACGCTCGATGTCTGCAATTTAAAACATGATTGTTGGTGTCTAGACCATGTAGTATAAAGTTGAGAAAGTCATAGGATGTCCTTTGATGGCTCCTTCTTCAGCTTACCACTATCATCCGGTGGAAGAGGAATGGTGTAAGTGTTTTTAGCGGGATATACAGACAAAATAATAGTATACCATTCGAGGTTTAATAAATAGTTCAAAAAAATTCTTTGGATTTTCAGAGGATTTGAATGCAAAAGAATTTTTTTTGGATGGAAGAGTAGTGGTGCATTCAAGTGGGATTGTTTATAAAGAATTATTTGTTGTTAATATTTGAAATCAAACATGTTTTTATTATGTTGATTATTTTTTAGAAAATGCTGGTTGTTGGGTTTACAAGATTATGTTCGGTTCTTTTTCTTTTGCTCTATTTAAACTTGGCCCAAAGACCACACACCCCCGTCCCATCATCACCATAAAAAGCGATAGTCCAATTTAATTTTGCTATGGAAGAGCAGGATAACAACATGAAACAAATATATATCTATATAGTACGGTCACTGTATGGTCTATATCATTCTACTTTTTGTTGCCTAATAAAATAACATGGCCAAAGAAAGCTTATCCCTATAAAATCATAAAGTATGGCTATGCTCCATCTTCATCACACAAACATTCAAATCATGCACAACCCCGATGAAAAGCTAAGCAATTGTTTCATATTTTTGACGTTCTCAAACATTTTCAACTTTCACGCAATACATGAGCGTGAGCCACACATTTTGCTACCTAAAAGCTATATAGCTTGACTATATATCTCATCGACCTGTTTGGTCAAAGTTAAAGCAGATACATGGTCCATCAATAAATATATGGTGTCGGGTTGATTTAGCAGAAGAGAACATGTGAATAATAAACATATATGGTTACAATAGTAGAAAAACGACCTTTAGTACTGATTCGTAAGGACATTTAGTCCTAGTTCAACACGAACCGGGGCCAAAGGCCCACCACGTGGCACGAGCTTGCGCCGTGGTCTGGGGGCTCTTTAGTCCCGGCTGGTAACACCAACAGGGACTAAAGGAATTTTTTGATCTTTTAGGATTTTTTTTTGATTTTTAATTTTCTGAATTATTTGACGATTTAGTCTCTAATCACCCCTCATAACTGCTCAAGTGTATATCACTCATTTCAAATCATCTAACTTCCCGGCCGGTCACCCATTCTCTCACTACTCCAGCTTGATCATACTTAACTTCCGAGTTCTGTTCCCCCTAGTTAAGTCTGCACTTGGTGTTTTCCTGACAATAGTAAGCTGTCAATCCTTTTAACCCTCAGGAGTTTAGCTTGAGCATGAAGTGACACGTTTCACCGTTTGAGTTTGAAACTATTATTCTAAAAATCAATAATTATTTAGTAACACTAATATTTGTTGAATAAGTAGTTTAACCAGATTTGACCAAAATTCAAAAAAAATGAGATAATTATTTAGTAACACTAATATTCTTGAATAATTATTTAGTAACACTAATATTTCCTGAATAAGTACTTTGACCACAGTTTGACTAAATTAAACCAAAATTCAAAAAAACTAAAATTTGGGCATATCATTTTTCCTTTTAGAATTTGAGAATTCTAAAAATTAGCAAAACGGCCTATGGCCGTCAAAATCGGTTGTTGATTTTCGTGCTGAACATTTTGATATATTATACAGTTTTTTCGACATCGTATGCAAAAGATATAATCGTTTTACTTTTTTATCACACTTTTTTGTAAAACATGTCGAATCTTATGTTTTTAAATATACCTAACTACTAAATGTAGTAACATAACTACATCTCAAAGGATTTTAAGTTTTGAAGTTTTTGTCATTTTCTTTTGTTTTTTAAACTAAAAAGACGATTGGGGGTAGAGTTTAAAAATTGTCCTTTAGTCCTGGTTTGTGTCTCCAACCGGGACTAAAGGTTAGCCCCCTTTAGTATCGGTTTGTGACACAAACTGGTACTAAAGGGGCTCGTGGGGCCCCGGCCTGACGCTAGCCTGCCACCACCCCTTTAGTATCGGTTCGTGGTACGAACCGGTACTAAAGGTTCAACACGAACCGAGACTAATGCATAGCTGTTTGAACCGGGATTAATGGTACCATTAGTACCGGGCCAAAATCGAACCGGGACTAATGTGTCTCACGTAAGGTCGTTTTTCTACTAGTGTTAATTTCCGCTCCTGAACTTCAGGTTACCGTCTGCCGCCGGATCCACGGCGGAGCAGCCGAGATCCGCCGCCCATTCCGCGACACCTCGGCCCACCAAGGCCAGTGCCGAGGCCGACAAGGCGTGCAGGAAGGTCAAGGCCCTCACCAAGCAGCGGGAGGACTTGCGGGCTAGGCTCGCCTACCGCAAGCGCGCCCGCGAGCTCACCTCCATGCCGGCCAAGGCCACCGTCGCGACGCCAGTTTTTTTAAACGAATAGTTTCCCAGATCCACTTAATAGGGACTACGGGTTGATTTCGCAGAAACAAAGGGACTTTTTTATAAAATTGGCGACAACGTACGACCAGAAACCCTACATGCTTTATTATTAGGTAGAGATTGTATCCTCCGCAAAGAAAAATAATATCATACTGTACAATAGAAATATGTCTTTATTGCCTCGCTAATGGGCCAGGTGCCACTGGATGTTCCACTCTAGAGGCCATTAAGTGGTGAGAAATTATTTTACCAAAAGTTTATTGTGATTTTTTTGTTCAAATAACAATTAAGGTGAAGCAGGGTGAGGAACAACGAATCTTTTATGATAAACAAATCAAATTTGCAAGTTCATTATTACGGGTAGTTCCTACAAAGAATCAGACTAATGACGTATATAATGCTTGAATTATCGATGTAGATGCTACATAGTGGATTCTCATCCTTCAGAGACTACAAATGTAATAGGAGCATCCGTTGACAAAAAGACTACCATAGGTCGTTCTTGGGCAGATCCTGCTCCTAAACATAAGGGATGGATAGGGGAAAAGGGGCCCTAAAAATCATATAAATAAGGTTGTAGAAAGACCGATTTCTTTCTTTCTTTTTTGCGAGAAGAAATACCACTTTCATTCGACGGTCTGGGCGCTCGATTCGATCGACGAATTTGGCGAGTTTCGATGGCTTTGCCCAAATATGTCATGAAAGTCAAATAGATCTTATTGAAAGGTTAACCATGACGATGGTCAACCTTACAAATGATTCCAACAATTTCTCTCTCACGTCTTTACAGTTAAATCAATGGACATGGACCTTATCAATGGCGGTCAACCTGTACACAGCGTTTATTATTATTTTTCCTTATCGTGTGTATACAATAAGCCCCGGCCATGTTCATCAGTTATTATTTTTCTGTCCTAGACCACCTACGAGTATACAATAAGCTAGCTTGGGCAACTTTCTCCTTCACCATCAAGTGTACATGCTGCCCAATTTTGGTGGATTGCTTTCATTCTGAATTACTGTTGTTTGCCTGCAACGTACTGCCAATAACACATAACGCTCGCGCTTCAGTGTGTTTTTTCTAAGAATAATCAATGTAGCCTTTTTTTGTACCCCTTGCAGGGTAAGCATTATGATTGTGATACGCGCAAATTGAAATTTCATTGCTCAACATGAATTGTTAATTTAGCATTGAGTGTTATTATCTGGAATTTCCGGTAAGGAATGGTTTGGTAACCCTGTAGACTTTTACCATACATACAAAAGAATGTACGATAAAGGGAAAAAAAACAAAGATATGCAGAAGTTCTCTGTTAATGTATGCAATGTCTGAAAATGCATGCGAATAGAAGTCCAAGGAGGCAAGGAGTAATTGAAATTCCAAATACTGTTAATTTGCTAACAGAAAGCAAGCATTAAGCAAAACAAAATCAAAAGTCCTATTTGGAAGGTAAGGTCCTGTACGAATTTCGTAGGAAATCCCAAATCCGATGAGAATGGATGTTTGTTTTCCTGCGAAATTCCCACGCTCCAAACAGTGTCTTCACACGCTATGTAAACTACTGCAGGATGCAGCTTATGAACCACCATAGGACAAATGGACACTCCTCAAAACATAAGCATATGCGATGAACAAAACAAAATACGGTTGCCTCCGATCACCTGCACTTGCTCGAGAAGATGCCTCCGACGAGTGAGACGGCATTCTTCCTCTGCTTCTTGTGCTGCTTCTTCTTGGCTTTCTTGCTGCTCTTCATCTTCCTTATGTCATCATCGACCATCTTGATTGTCAGCGCCTCCGAGAGGCTCGGCAGGTACTCGAGGCTGGCCATCCACTCCTCGGCCCTGGTCTCGTCGACCCATAGATCGCTGCGAACCCGGCCATCGCCGTATTCCTCCTCTGCGCCGACCATCGCGGTCCTGCCGACGTCGACGACGGCGAGCTCCTTCCCTTTCTTGAGCTCCACGGAGTCGGAGAAGATCCCCAGGCTGTTTGCGAACTGCATGCCGATGCTGGAGACGGCCATCTCCATCTGCGACTGCCTCTGCTTGAGTTGCGCCAGCTCGCTCCTGGACTCCGCGAGGTCGACCTCCAGCTTCTTCAGGCAGCCCAGCAACGTGGATGACGGCGGGGAAGCCGCCCGTGGCGCGCTGAACTTGGAGCTGGATGCGCTACTGCCACATGAGCTGCCGTCGCCGCAGCCTGCGACGCGCCTCACGCCACCGAAGACCTCGACGGCCTCCCTGACAGACTGGAACGGCCGGGTGCTGTCGATCTCCCCGCGGACCGTGGTGGCGGTGATCTCCATGAATGGTTCAGATGGTGATTGATGGACTGATGGGATTGCATGGCAAGAATGTGAGAGTGGGGACTGAAGTAGACATATGTGCGTTCTTGGTTTTGTCTTTGCTTCTACTTCAAAGTTCAAACACCAACCCGCCCGAGTAACATGAGAATGCAGGCCTTGTGTCGGCGTCAAGTAAAACCGGCGGGTAGAGGGGAAGACGGGGACTTGCGACCAAAGGCAGCATAAAGAGGCCTTCTAGAGCAACCACACTTTTTAGTCGAAGCCTGTGAGCTTTTTTCCTTTTTTACAAGTGGTCGAAGACTGTGAGCTGTGTGAGGGACGGCGCGCCCCAAACACTCCTCAAACGCCCGCATGGGTCGCCCGGCCATGGTCCGATTACGAAATTTCAACTCAGAAGGATGCTTCAGATAGGCTTCAAATGTTCACGCTTGTTATATTTGTGTCGAATATTATGTACGCAAGGGGTTACGTGGACTTGGAGTTGTAATTGGTGTGGTTAGGTACGAATTGTGTAGGAGTCGGACACTTGTATCCTAGGCCTTTTATATACGGAGGGGCACCACACGTTGTAACCCATGACGACTTGATAGCAACAGGTACGCGGGGGAGCCAACGGCTTGTGTCGGCGCCCGGGCGGCCGGTGTTGCGGTATCTTGGGGAGGAGCGCCCGTAGTCATGCCCCGGGGATGTAGCCATATCGGTGAACCTCGTTAACAAATATCGTGCCTCGGTGTGTCGTCTATGATCTTACATTAGCGTTTTATTCTAACAAGTGGTATCATGAGCAAGGTTGCGAGAAGGCTATGCGGAAGATCATCCGGAGGTACGAGGATCATGCTCGACGGGTGCCATGGAACATCCAATTGACGCAAGGTGGAGCATGGCGGCGATCGCGGAGGCGGTCGGTGGTGTCGAACACTTCGGGCAGGAGGTCTGGACCGTTCGATGGGCTGCGGTCGGTAAGGATCAGCTAGACGTGGCGATCGGACCGGCGTAGTGGCTGTTGAAGACGTTGCGGAGGCGACGGATTCGGCTCGCGATCAGACCGGCGACCAGACGTGGGGACGGCTGGATAGATCGGAGTGTGAGAGTATCGAGACGATGCGCTCGGTGTTGTACAAGGGCGGCGGCGCGGCACTGCGGACGGATTGTGTTGGCGACGTAGATAGCCTGGGTATGGCACGGCTCGTGCACGGATGATGCGCGAGGTGGCGTCTGTTTCAGCAGGGTTGACGTACGGTATGCGCGCGATAGGACAAGTTACAGATCGCTGGCGAAGAACCAAGATCAGAGACGGGAGCTGTCGTCGGATACGGCGGCGATCTTTTCAGAGGCAAACGGAATCGAGAAGGTCATGCTTTTGGTTGCGGCGCTGCGTACGCAAGACGGCACACGGAGCCACGGACGCGTGTGATAGTCGGTCTCGGAAACAGCGGACGTACAGGCAAAGGGCAAAGGATCAGCAGGTCTACTCGGATAAGATGCAGCACAAGGAATAAGATCGTACTGGCGCAGGAGTCCAGAGGATTAACGAGCACGCGGCCAGCCAATACAAGGTGTACGTGCGTGTGGATGTTTTGCTTCAGGGACAAGCCTACCGCTGGTTATATTGAAAATAATAAAAAAGGAAGGTGACGTGTGCATGCAAACTGGATCTGTGTGAGACTTGTTTGGCGAAGTCCTAGCAAAATTGTGACAGGCTTGGACTTGGGTTTTCGTGTACGAGAAGAAAAGATGACGCCCGGGTGATCAGCGGTAATAAAAGGCTGGCCTGGACGAGGCGAACAGGCACAAAAAATAGTTTGCAGGTTTAGAAAAAAAAAGGTGGAGCAGTCAAGTTTCTGCACAGAGCAAGTTGATCTGCGCGTTTTGGTGACAGGTTCCACGGGAATTTTCTGAAGGGCGGACATGGACGTTGTGCTGGTTGTGTGCTGGTTGTATTTCTTGGTAGATCGCGGACTACGGCGTGGCTTCAGATGAGGAATACGGGATTAGTGATCTTTTTCGTGAGGAAGTCGTAGAGGAAAAGAGCGGTAAGACCGGCGGCAACATCGGTTAGATCGCGGCTCGGCATGGCGCCGGGATTCACCAGGTTTGATTTGGAGAAATTCGATGGCACGGGTAACTTCGGTCTATGGCAGACAAGAGTCAAGGATATTCTGGCGCAGCAGGGAATCTTGAAGGGTTTGCAGGAGACGAAGCCGGCCAAGGTTGACAATGATGCGTGGGAGGATATGCAAGTGCAGGCGGCCGCTACCATACGGCTTTATCTTGCGGATCAGGTCATGTATCATGTCATGGACGAAGATTCTCCTAAGGGAATTTGGGACAAGTTGGCAAATCGTTATATGTCCAAGCCAGCGACCAATAAGCTGTATTTGAAGCAAAAGTTCTATGGGCTAAAGATGCAGGAGGGGTCGGATCTTGTGGAGCATGTGAATGCCTTTAATCAGTTGGTCACAGATCTAGCGCGTCTGGATGTGAAGATTGAGGACGAGGATAAGGCGCTACTTCTTCTTGTTTTGTTGCCACCGTCCTATGAGCATCTGGTCATTACATTGACACATGAAAAGACAACCGTCAATAATGAGGAAGTCACTGCAGCGTTGCTTGGGCATGAGTTGAGGAAGCAAAAGAATACTACAGAGGAGAGTACTCAAGGTTTGGGGTTGGCAGTTAAAGGTTATCAGGAAGGGACAAGAGGCGGAGAAGAAAAAGAAGAAAAAGGTGCAGTGCTACAGGTGCAAGGATTGGGGACATATAAAGAGGGAATGCCCAAAACTGAAGGGTGGGGCAAGTGCTAATGCGGCTACTCGTGATGATGACTCAAACAGCAGTAGTGATGTTCTCGTAGTATCAAACAGGCGGTCAACAAAAGCTGAAGCGTGGATGTTGGATTCAGCTTGCTCTTTTCATGCGACGCCCAACATGGAGTGGTTCTCTTCGTACAAGTCTGGTGAGTTTAGTTTAGCCTATGTGGGCGATGACACAGGTTATCGTGTTGTTGGAGTAGGTGACATCAAAATTCAGTTTTTTGACGGAGTTGAGCGGATGCTTCGGGGAGTCAGGCATGTGCCAGGGCTAAGGAGGAATCTAATTTCGCTTGGTGTTCTTCATGATGGTGGTATGGAATTCCGTTGTGATCGGGATACGAAGACCATGGAAATCATGGAAGATGGGGTGACTGTGATGATAGGAGAGAGGACGGCTTCGCATCTTTACAAGTTACAAGGAAGCACTGTTGCAGGTGGAGCCATGGGGAGTGGAGCTGCAAGAGTAGCAGTGGAGTCTCACGGTGGCGGCGGGTCTGACCCGTTGGGTAGCTCTCAGTAAACTACAAAGGAGACAACCAAAGTCCGGAGTACATGGAGGTTCGAGCATGGACAACTTCTAAGTGGTGGAGAATATTCGTCAAGGTGGAGTTTGTTATATTTGTGATGAATATTATGTACGCAAGGGGTTACGTGGACTTGGAGTTGTAATTGGTGTGGTTAGGTACGAGTTGTGTAGGAGTCGGACACTTGTATCCTACGCCTCTTATATACGAAGGGGCACCACACGTTGTAACCCATGACGACTTGATAGCAACAGGTACGCAGGGGAGCCGACGGCTTGTGTCGGCGACTGGGCGGCCGGTGTTGCGGTATCTTGAGGAGGAGCGCCCGTAGTCATGCTCCGGGAATGTAGCCATATCGATGAACCTCGTTAACAAATATCGTGCCTCGGTGTGTCGTCTATGATCTTGCATTAGCGTTTTATTCTAACAACGCTAACCGACACCCCTCATATCCAGCCCTAATATGGAGAGGATATGGGACGCCCGGACACGTCAGCCACGTCGGATCCGGCCCACACTGGCCCACCCGATCCCATATATATTCGTCTCCATCCGCTCGTCGGACCAAACCCTAGTCACTTCACACTCCTTTTCCCTCCACTCCCTCCGTCATCTGAGCTCACCTCCGGTGATTTTCGGCCGTCTCTAGCATGGCGCGCAGCGGATCTGACTCCGACCAGTCCGAATTCGTCGACTGGGGTGTCATCTCATGCGGGTTGGAGGAGGCAATGGCGGTTCGCATTGGACTCTGCCGCTCCCGGGAGGACAACGCCCGGCCGACGGATGGATCTGTCCGGCGCGACTCCATTGCGTCGGCTCAACGGGCCCTCAAGTCCTCTGGGGTTGGATCATCGCAGTCTCGGCAGTAGGAAAATTGCTCCTTCCCCATCACCGGTCGGGCAGACTATGAGTCCCAATGAGAACGGGCAGCCCTTGGAAGGAGAGGATAAGGGCCGCCGAGGCCCGTATCACGGCGAAAATGGCGGCGGTGGAGGCAGCTGATGCGGCGGAACGGGCGGCCGCAGAGGAGAAAGCCATCCGCGCCCGCATTATAAAGAAACGACGGTGGAGTAACACGCGCGCCCTCGCCCGAGAGCGGAATTGGGCGGTCCGTGCCATGGCCGGACTGCCACCATAGGAGGAGAAGAAGGACAACGACCGCGAGGACAGCTCCGGCGACGAGCGGATCCGGCTTGATTCCTACTGCATCTTCGAATGATACTTCCGCGAGAAGGACGACAAGGGCGCCGGAAAGGGCAAGGGCAGCCGTGGATGATCTCCACCATAGCCAAACATGCCAAATTTTGATAGTCCAATGGCATGTTTAGTATAGTGTGATGGAGTAGCCGGGCGATGTGTGCATCGACGTAATTGCATGAATTTGTATGGATTTGAGATATGATAATTAAGGTGATCGGATGTGAATTGCATTATTTGAGACATGACCGGTCAGTGTCCGTGGACGTGTCCGGACACGTTCGCAGGCGTTTGAAGGGCCGGATTTGCAAAATCCGGTTGTAGATACTCTAAACACTTTGTATATGTCGTTTTCTTTCTCGTGTAAGTTTTTTTCACGAGAAAATTTTCTATCTATTCATCTTTTATCATAACAGTTAATGAATAAAAAATAATAATAACTACATCCAAATTCATAGACTATGTAACGACAACTGCTAACACCGAAGCAAGCCGAAAGCGCGCTGTCGTCATCGTTCCTCCTTTGTTGCTCACTGTAATTCCTATCCGGTTGCTGGCTTTGTTGCGGACGTCATGAGCCTTCATTGTAAAAAAAAATCAGAGCAACTTTAACAAGCACCATAAAACATAAATCTTTTTAAAATATATCATTAAAAGGCCCAAGTGCTAAAAGGAATTTTTTGTTATTTATGATTTCACATTCTTGTTCCTAGACGTTCTATGAAATAAGAAGAAATCGCAACAACCCACTCTAGCACACACTATAAATGGCATTGAGCCTTTATTTTCCTATGGTGCAGCCTAAAAGCAGCTTGTTAAGAGTAACTCCAACTTGCCGACCTGAAGAGACGCGAGTTTTGTCTTTTTTGTCCGTTTGGGTCGGCTCATCCGCCTCCTTTTGCGTTTGGATCAGCCGTGCACCCAATGCGCGGACGCATTTTTGTCCCCACGGCCAGCCTGCGTCCATTTTTTTTATTTGAATCTCGAGTACATTTTCATCCTCGCGCTTGGGTGCTGCAGGCAGGGGGTGGTAGCGGCGACATCAGGGAGCTGCGAGGGTGGTGGCGGCGACGTTGGAAGGTGGCGTGTTGCGGGGGGAGGTACGTGGGTGCAGACGGCTGGACTGGGAACCGGAACTGGGTGGCGGCGGCGACGGGTGGGGTGACCGGGTGTGCTGGCTGTCGATGGGAGGAAGATGAAATGGCCAATGTGCCACCGACTGACGGGCCAGAGAGGACAAGGGCGGGTGTCGCATGTGTCCGTTTCCTGTCCGCGCCCATGCAAACACGCCCAAATTTAGGCCGAATGGGTCGCGCGAACAAAAAATGGACGCGCGTCCGTTTGGGTCACCGCCACATTGGGCTGACTTTTGTATCCGTTTTGACCTAAATGAATAGCATGAACAATTTGGATCGATGCGTTGAAGTTGCTCTAAACTCCTATCAACTTTGTCCCAGTCTCTGGCAAGCTCCCTGATGGTGCATAGTACCGGAAGCTGGTCGTCAGGCCAGTCTCAGGGCCGACAAGCTAAGGTGTAGCCTAGCCCCTCATCCTGCATGAACCCCGTCTTCTAGAAGATCATCACCTTGATGTACAAGTCAAGGACACCCCATTCGAATAGGGTTCTGCGTTAGTTAGCAAGCCATGTAACCCTAGGTCTTGTCTCCCCTTTAATGCGGGACCTAGGGATAGTAAGACACAAAAAATCTCCACCCTAGATGTACTTCTATGGAACTGTTTCTCCTTCAAATAGGTGTGGAACTTGTCTTCTTCAATTCGGTTTCTTCAAAAGCTCATAGGTTGTTGGGTTTCTTCAATGTGATACCTAAGTTCATCCAACAAGCTTTGATCCTTTTTTTTTCTTTGGTGATGGATGAACTCACAACGATAAGGAGATACCCCATGGGCATATGTTATTTAATTTTTTCTTTCAAAGTGTTAAAAAAATTGAAACAAAATTTCACGCATACATATTCACATATGCGCCACTTTTAGATCCGCGCAAAAAGTTTTGAAGTTTTTCCAGAAAGTTTTTTTGTCTTCTAAATATGTTCCATGACACTTTTTTTTGTCTATATAGCACAAGCCAAGGAAAAAGTTGTTTTTTAGCGAAACTTTCTAAGTGCATCTTTCAACTTTTAAGAATATTTATCCATTTCTCTAGAAAGTTTTAAAAAATTTCACAAGGCTAAACTTTCTGCACACATTTCTACATGTATGTGTGAATATTTTTGCAGAATTTTTTATCATTTAGAAATTAGTTTTCCGTATTGGATTCATCCACTTACTTTCCATGGCCGGGGAGCCTTGGCAGGTAGCTATCGACTGGGTTTCTAGATCTTATGGATTTTAATTTCAGCCTATCCCAACTAGTTCGAAACTAAAAGACTTTGTTTGTTGTTGTTGGCGATGGTGTTGGTATTGCCCGACCATGTGTGTTGTCTGTTGTTGATTTTATTGGCATCTGTGTCATCTGTCCTTTAGATCTAATCCGGCTATGTATGCCTTGCTGTTGTTCAGGTTTTCACCTAGTTTTCCTTCACTAAACAAACATTTTTCTTTGGTTTTACACTAGCCTTTTTGCTATGCTTTCCTCCTTTGGGATGTTCTTGTAATACCCTTGTCAATCAAAAATGATTTGATAGTTTTCTTATATAAATAAAATTAAGGATTAAGTGATGAGCGAAGCTGGATGTCAGACCAGGAAGTTTCCCTCCACAGCTTCTAACAAGTAAAAGTATGTTCAATAGATGATGTAGATGTCAAAATAACCGAAATATACATCAGGAAGGCTCAAAACGTCCCCACAATAAATGATGTATGCAAAAAAATCTAAAATTTTGCTCCACCTGTTACATCATCAAGTGATGCAAATATACATCACTTGGTCACGCCCTAGTAAAACACAGTCGCACCGCACGAACGCCCAACTACCTCTAAAAACTCCATTCCCCTGAAGGAAATATGCTGTAGAGGCAATAATAAAGTTGTTATTTATATTTCCTTATATCATGATAAATATTTATTATTCATGCTAGAATTGTATTAACCGAAAACTTTGTACAGGTGTGAATACATAGACAAATAGAGTGTCCCTAGTATGTCTCTACTTGACTAGCTCGTTAATCAAAGATGGTTAAGTTTCCTGACCATAGACATGCTTGTCATTTGATGAACGGGGTCACATCATTAGAGAATGATGTGATGGACAAGACTCATCCGTTAGCTTAGCATAATGATCGTTAAGTTTTATTGCTATTGCTTTCTTCATGACTTATACATATTCCTCTGACTATGAGATTATGCAACTCCCGAATACCGGAGGAACACCTTGTGTGCTATCAAACGTCACAACGTAACTGGGTGATTATAAAGATGCTCTACAGGTGTCTCCGAAGGTGTTTGTTGGGTTGGCATAGATCAAGATTAGGATTTTTCACTCCGTGTATCGGAGAGGTATCTCTGAGCCCTCTCGTTAGTGCACATCACTATAAGCCTTGCAAGCAATGTGACTAATGAGTTAGTTGCGGGATAATACATTACGGAACGAGTAAAGAGACTTGCCGGCAACGATATTGAACTAGGTATGATGATACCGACGATCGAATCTCGGGCAAGCAACATACAAATGACAAAGAGAATGGCATATGTTGTTATGCGGTTTGACCGATAAAGATCTTCGTAGAATATGTAGGAATCAATATGAGCATCCAGGTTCCGCTATTGGTTATTGACCGGAGATGTGTCTTGGTCATGTCTACATAGTTCTCGAACCTGTAGGGTCTGCACGCTTAAAGTTCGATGACGATTTGTATTATGAGTTGTGTGTTTTGGTGATCGAAGTTTGTTCGGAGTCTCGGATGAGATCACGGACATGACGAGGAGTCTCAAAATGATTGAGAGGTAAAGATTGATATATTGGAAGGTTATATACGGACACCGGAATGGTTCCGAAGAGGTTCGGGGATTTTTTGAAGTACCGGGAAGTTACCGAAACCCCCGGGGAAAGTTAATGGGCCTCATGGACCATAGTGGAGAGAGGGAGGCAGGCCACAAGAGGTGGCGCGTGCCTCCCCCCTGCCCAATCTGAATTGGACAAGGGGTGGGGGCGCGACCCCCCTTTCCTTCTCCCTCTCCCCTCTTTCCCCTTTCCCGCTCTCCGTTCGAAGGAGGGGGGGCGAATCCTACACTACTAGGAAAAACCTTATACACAGAAGTTTATCAGTAGCGCGGTTTAAAAATGGGCGCTACTGCTAATTAGTAGTAGCAAGGGGTATAAAAACCGCGCTACTACTAAGTTGATAGTAGTAGCGAGGGGTATAAACCCGCGCTGCTACTGAATGGTCTCCAACAATGCCCCCGGGATAGGCCATAGTAGTAGCGAGGGGTATAAAATGGGCGCTACTACTAAGTAAGTAGTAATAGCGTAGGTAAGACCCCCACGCTACTACTAAGCGTGTCCACCCCGGTCTGATCCACACTCCCACCCCACCACCACCTCCCACCCCACCAACCGTCCCACACCACCCACCCCCCGTCTGTCTCAAAAAAAACGCAGCCCGATCCAGATCCCCAACCTCCTCTCCTGTCCCAACCCACTAGCCGCCGGCCTCCCTTCCACCTCCTCTCCTCCGTCTGTCCGCCCCCATGCCCCCCGCCGCGTGCGCCACGCCGGCGGTCGCGCGCCCGCCGCTCCTCGTCTCGCGCCGCTGCCCGCCCCCGCCCCGGCCCCGGTGCCGGCAACGAAGCCGTCCCCGCCCACCAGGTCCGGGATCCCGCCGCGGTACGACCTCGATGCCAAGTGGGACGCCTGCCTCGACCTCTCCATCCGCCGCGTCACCTACTCCTCCCTCGCCGGCGCCTTCGGAGGCCTCATCCTCTTCCGTAAGCCCCCAACCCCCTCCGCCTCACCTCTCCATTCCCCTCGCTACATCACGAGATCTGTTCGCCGCGCCTCCGTGGGTATCTCATGATCTAGGGTTGCGCGAAAATAATGCTCGCGTTCCATCTCGATTGGCCTAATCTGATGAGGGACTCCCTATCTGCATAGGTAGGGCGCGCTCCTCCAGGCAAAAACATTTGGGAACGTTACTAATGCGCATGCCCTGCTTTAGGGTGTTGTAGATCGATTGTTTCCTGCGCGATTGGAGCCCCAAATTTGCGTCGAGTGCTCTGAGATTCCGATGATTGTAAGCAAAAAATCGCTTACGTTTTATTTCCTGTATGTTTGTATTCTGCAGAGGCCAGAGTCTCATTTCAATTGATTCGTCAGCCAGTGTATGAATAGCAGGACGTGCTTGAATTGGGCTAGGCTATGTGATGGCTTTGACTGTTAGCCAGGGAAACTTTTGTTTGTGATTTTATTGGTGTGAACAATGCTTTCCTGGTGTTAGTCATGCTCCCGGAATGGTTATGGTGAATCATGGTTCTGAAAATAATTCAGTCTTACCATCATTTCCTCGTGTCTGGTATTTTTTTAGAGAAAGAACAACGCTTTGTCTGATTGGGATTGTGGTATTCAAGAAAAATGCATGAATAATTGCTAGGCAAACTGCTTACACCATATAGGCTGCAGTATGTGGAGTCCTAAGTCAGTTTCATTCTCGAACTTTAGGGGCTTGTCCATTGATGTCTATGTGATGCTTGTTATCAGCTAATCTCAAACTGTTTCCCCGTATCCTATTCTGTTGAATAACTTGGAGTCCTTTTATTTGTATCCAGAATGAGTTTGATTTCACAAGTTCTATAAAGTAAGCAATGCAACTTGTTACTGTGTATCTGATGTTGGTAAGGGAACTATTAAAAAAGTTATTTGGCTATGTGAATTGTCTGTTTTCCACCCGATAATCCATAATTATTAGTTTGCCTAGCAATTATTCATGCATTTTTCTTGAATGTTCTCAAATTTTATAATCTTATTTACTTGTTAATTATTCAGAGTTGGCATATGCCGAAAGAAACACTTTGAGAAGGACTCAAATTTACACTTCGTGAAGTAACTGTCACTAAACCTATGGTCTAATGCATGTTTGTGACTTGTGTTATTTTATACAGGTAGCCCAACAACCCGCTGGGCATCAGTTGCACTTGGAGCTGGTGTGGTGATAGGGGCTGCGTTCACCAAACTGGTCGGCCCCTAAATGCTCATACATATTCAATGGTTCTTCTCCAAAGTGGGGAAAGGTAAGCATTTCTCTTCTCCCCCTTACCCTCTGTCCGTCTCCTTCCTCCGATTGCTTGCTGCACCACAGCAAGTAATTATTTTTCAGAGAGGAGAAGAGGAGAGGTCTTGCAATCCAACTTACCTGTATTCTTGAACAAATGAAGCACAATACTTTGCAACACCTCAAGTTTCAAACTGAATAAATTACGTTGGACACCTGTATTTACAAAATTTACCTTGTATATGCATTGTGCTTGTCTTTCGTTAGTTAGCAACTCAACTCGACTCATGCTGGTGGCAAGATTTGAAATCACTCTAGTGCAGTTTGCATCTTTGTAACTGAACATGTTATAACATCAATATTAACAGTAAAAAATGGACTTTGTATGTGTAGTATAAGCAAGTTCAAGTGATTTTGCGAATCTGCTTTCCTTTGGTTATGCCTAAGATTTCACAATCATTTTGTATTTAGTTTAGAAACTGAAAAATGAAGAGAGTTGCCTTTCCTTTTGTTATACATGCAGCCATGTGCTTGACGCCACCTGATGCGTGCGTTTTGTGCTCCTATCTGCTTGTCAAGCAGAAATCTGCTGCTGTGATAGGAGGACGACGAGGCGAGTGGCTGCTCCGACCCTGCTACTGCCCACATGATAGAAGGTCCTCTCTCTCCCTCCCTCTCTCTCTCTCTCGTTTTTTATTCCTCTCTCCGATGAGAGTTTGGTGCAACCTACCTCATAGTTGTACCCTTGGTAGAGTGATTTGTTTGACATGTTGTTGATCTGAAGTAAAACTACTTAATCATCCTCTTCCTTTTTTTAAAACAAACCAGTCTTGTCATTGTTTCCCCGTGTATGGTAATTTGAAGAAAGAACAATGCTATTCCTGTCTGGGATTGTGGTCTGTTGGGGACTTGAACACTGCTCTGTTCTTCAAAATTACAGCGTGTTTGCTCCTAGTGCTCAATCATATTCTGTCCTAGATCGTTATCCACCTAGGCCGTTGATCTGCATAATGCAGACTCTCATTGTAATATGTAAGATGCGTGTGATATGTTTCGAATATGATCGATGGTAAACTTACTGACTTACTGATTCCTGAGTTCTATCTTGATGCTATTTGTTCCAAGTGTTAAGCAGGAATTGATAGGGCTGTCATATGATTTTGTTTAATCTTTGCTAATGTGAATTGTGAAATGTTGGTTAAACTTAATATGATCATAACCAAACTCTCTACCCCAGTTCTGTTTTAGTAGTGACGCAAACTGCTTACAGCATATAGGCTGCAGTATGTGGAGTCCTAAGTCCAAAAAAGAGGTCTGGGCACGTTTATTATTATAGTTATTACTTGGTAAATTTAGTAAGAACAAGTAATAACTAGTAAGAGTTAAATCAACTGTGTGGGCAGCATTAACATAGGTGCTCCTGTGTCGTGCTGCTACGTACTTGGTAGTTCGACCTTCTCCACCGATTAGTGAGCTCCGCCACCGAACATAGCTCATGTGCTGTGTTGCTATTCTAGCCAAAGGTTTTCTCTCAATTTATGCACTTTTCCGTTGAGTGCCTTTGTTTTAAACTATGAGATATGCCTATGTTTAATTCTGAAATCTCAATGCAATTTTATGTTGTTGCAAAAGGTAATTTTGGGAAATTTTCCATTGCTGCAGGATAATGAGATGTTGAAGCGGCAGACGGAATCCATGACACCGAAGTGCAATTGCGGCAGATTATCTCTATTTTTCCTTTTCATTTTTCTTATTATTGGAGTGAGAACAGGTAGAATGAGGAACTGTGTGATAATAGATACAAAGAAACTTATGTTTGCAATTGTTAATGACATACATACTTGCATGTTCTTTGAAGTGGTCAATCGTGAGTACCAATGCATAATGATGGGGTTTTGGCTCATTTGTTGGCTTCGATGTCCAGTTAACCATGAAATAGGATCCATGTCAATTATGTATGCTCTTACTGGATGTGTTCTAATGCTGGTGTAATAATGTGTACTGATTTATTTATTTTAATTTCTAATAAGTTAGTAGTGGCGTGGGGAGGAAACTGAGCGCTACTAGTATAAATGATACTAGTAGCGTTGGTTGTTAACACACGCTACTGCTATTTCATTAGTAGTAGCGCGTGTACGTAATAGCAGTAGCGTGGGTGGCACACGCTACTACTAACAAAGTTAGTAGTAGCGCGGGTTTAACCAACGCTACTACTAACTATTAGCTGTAGCGCCTTATTGGTAGCGCGGGTGCCCGCGCTGCTGATAGGCCTAAAACCCGCGATGCTGCTAGGCTTTTCCCTAGTAGTGCTACTAGGAGTGGAGTCCTAGTAGGACTCTCCCCCTAGGCGTGCCTCCTCCTGGCCAGCCACCTCCTCCCCCTCTCCTTTATATACGGGGGCCGGGGGCACCCCAAAGGCACATCAATTGTTTTCTTAGCCGTGTTCGGTGCCCCCTCCACAGTTTACTCCTCCGGTCATAGCGTCGTAGTGCTTAGGCGAAGACCTGCGCGGATCACATCACCATCACCGTCACCACGCCATCGTACTGACGGAACTCTCCCTCGACCCTCTACTGGATCAAGAGTCCAAGGGACGTCATCGAGATGAACATGTGCTGAACACGGAGGTGCCGTACGTTCGATACTAAGATCGGTTGGATCGTGAAGATGTTCGACTACATCAACCACGTTAACCTAACGCTTTCGCTTTCGATCTACGAGGGTACGTGGACACACTATCCCCCTCTCGTTGCTATGCATCTCCTAGATATATCTTGCGTGATCATAGGAATTTTTTTTAAATAGCATGCTACGTTCCCCAACACCCCCCTCCCACCGTACCATGTCGTCCCCGTTTCGCCCACCCATCGCACCCCCACCGTACCCCAGATCCGACCTTCCCACCCTCGCCGACGCCGGATACGCCGCATGCCTTGAAATCGGCCGAATCGAAGCCGCTCCGCCGCCCGATTTGAAGAAGCTCCGTCCACACAACCTCTGTGGCACTCTTCAAGTTGTCACCCTGCGACTCTGCTGCCTGGTTCAATGCCGCACCCGCACGCCGCCATGCCGCTGAAGGTGTCCAAGAGCAAGTCCTACTAGTTTAGCGTGCGAACTAAGTCATCCGAGAACTTTGCTATCAAGTTCCAGTGCGACGACCGTCACTACTGGCTCGCCACCTACTCGTCCACCGACGAGGCCACGCGTGCATACGACGTTGCCACTTGGTGTTTCGACCGGCCGAGGGAAGAGCTCAACTTGCCGGAGATTAAGACCCTGGAGGATGCGGAGTTCCTCGCGCTGGTAAATTTTAGGATACAACTGATCAAGGAGAGTCAAGAAAAAGAAGCCGGGGATTCAAATTGCTCCCAGTGAGAGTGATGAAGCAACTCTCGTGAGGTTTGCCGCGGGAGCATTCTGAAGTATGTCTAGGCCGAGCAGGAGTTCTAATGAAAGTGTGATGGCGAGTAGGAGAAGACGATGAAGGAGGACGAGGCCATACCCTCGACGGTGACCCCCGTCGGGTCTAACTCGTCGGACTGGGATGACTGGGAGGAGGAGGACGAGACGTTCAATGACTCCAACAACCACAGTAAAGAGAAGTTTTGGAGCAGTTCAAGAGCGACGGTCAGTTTTATGTTTGATTCAAATGAACCTGGTATATACATTTGGATTATGTTTGAAATGATCTAGTAGTTCAAATAGTTTTACATCATCTCTATACCGGACGAAAACTATGTGGCCACCCTGTCCTATCGCACCGCCATCACCGTCCGCGCTGTTGTTGTTGTCATCGTCGTCCCTCTAGCGGCGCAAGGCCTTCGGAGGGTCGCGACAGCCTTGTCCGGCTGCTACCCACTGTTCACGGCGTTGCCGCTCTGCCTCCTACTGCGTGATGTGGAGTGCCGCCGCGACTAGTGCTAACGACGCGAGCGAAGCCCTGGCGGCGGCCTTGCCCCTAAAGAAGTCGGAGGTCTTGTTAAGAGACCACTCCTCGCCGTACTTGACGATCTTGCTGTTGAGGCGGCGACAACCTCTGGCGTCTGTCTCACTAGTGGTGATGGAATGGTCAAGGACCCACGCGGCGACGAGGTCCGGGTCGTTGCGGACCCATTCTGGTGCCTTATCGGTCTCGGCAAACAAGGAACGGAGGGTGGCGTTGTGTCGTTCGTACCGCGCCCGCTGACGCACCACCTTCTCCTTAGAGACAACGACCCTCAACCCCGGGGCCACCGACACCGGTGCCTCCGAGCTAATGGAGGATGCGGTCGTGCTCCTTCCTTATGGCCGGTGGCAACTCCTCGATGGCTTGGCGGCGGATGCAGCTGGGTGGCGAGTAGGGCCCGCTAATGCACGTGTATCAGTTGTGCACCGGTGGCGACGCAAGCTTGTCCTTCACACAAAGTCAAACCTGGACGCACCGCAGACATGGCTGCAGGGGGGCTCCTGCTTGACCCGCGGGGGTGGGGACATCAGATCGGCTCCTCCTTGACCCGCGTTGACGACGTGGTGCCAGGCCCATCTGATGGAGCGAGCACTCCGCTTCGTCCGTCAGAGCCTCCTCCGCAAGGAGGCGCGACCGTTGCTACGACTGCTAGTCCTCCTCGTCGCTGGAGGAGAGGATGATATCCTCCTTGCCGAAGGAGCCGGTCGTCGAGGATACTAAGGGGTCCAAAGAGCGTCGGCGCCAGCGTCAAGATCCACCTGAGGATGAACCACAGCCTGCCGACACGGACCACCACGATTTCGGCATCGCTGAAGCACAGGTAGCCGCGGACAGGCCAGTCGAAAGGGGTGGTCAGCTCACTTCAATGTGACGCAACGACTAGAGTTGGTTCCTCGGGAAGCTGCGTCCGCATTGAAGTGGCGGTTGCGAAAGGTCGCGTCGGTCAGCATCGCCCTCCCTCTGATCACATACCGCGACATGTCGGCCGCTGCGTGCTTCATGCGGCGTTGTAAGCGGCGCATGCATCGGAAGGGAAACATGGGAGAGGTGGGTTGGGGGTTTGGGTGGGCCACAACAGAAGGGATGGGTGGGGGGTTTGGGTGGGCAGAAGCGGGCTTGGGAGCAATCCGAACGCCCGCAAAGTTTGGTCTCTGATTTGCGGGAGAAAACACGTTCGGCCATCGTGCAGACTGATACAGACTCGCATTGGATGGTTTCTGTAGAAGTGCATGCTTGATACGTCTCCAACGTATCTATAATTTTTGATTGCTCCATGCTATATTATCTACTATTTTAGACATTATTGGGCTTTATTTTCCACTTTTATATTATTTTTGGGACTAACCTATTAAACGAGGCCCAACCCAGAATTGTTGTTTTTTGCCTGTTTTAGGGTTTCGAAGAAAAGGAATATCAAACGGAGTCCAAACGGAATGAAACCTTCGGAAAAGTGATTTTCTCATCAGATAAGATCCAGGATACTTGGACCCTCCGTCAAGAAAGCCACAAGGTGCTCACGAGGGTAGGGGGTGCCCCCCCTAGGACGCGCCCCCTACCTCGTGGGCCCCTCGAAGCTCCACCGACGTACTTCTTCCTCCTATATATATCCACGTACCCCCAAACGATCGGGGACGGAGCCAAAAACCTAATTCCACCGCCGCAACTTTCTGTATCCACGAGATCCCATCTTGGGGCCTGTTTCGGAGCTCCGCCGGAGGAGGCATCAATCACGGAGGGCTTCTACATCATCATCCAAGCCCCTCCGATGAAGTGTGAGTAGTTTACTTCAGACCTACGGGTCCATAGCTAGTAGCTAGATGGCTTCTTCTCTCTTTTGGATCTCAATACAATGTTCTCCCCCTCTCTCGTGGAGATCTATTCGATGTAATCTTCTTTTTACGGTGTGTTTGTTGAGACCAATGAATTGTGGGTTTATGATCAAGTCTATCTACGAATAATATTTGAATCTTCTCTGAATTCTTTTATGTATGATTGGTTATCTTTGCAAGTCTCTTCGAATTATCAGTTTGGTTTGGCCTACTAGATTGGTTGTCCTTGCCATGGGAGAAGTGCTTAGCTTTGGGTTCAATCTTGCGGTGTCCTTTCCCAGTGACAGAAGGGGCAGCAAGGCACGTATTGTATTGTTGCCATCGAGGATAACAAGATGGGGTTTTTATCATATTGCATGAAACTATCCATCTACATCATGTCATCTTGCTTAAGGCGTTACTCTGTTTTTAACTTAATACTCTAGATGCATGCTGGATAGCGGTCGATGAGTGGAGTAATAGTAGTAGATGCAGAATCGTTTCGGTCTACTTGTCTCGGACGTGATGCCTATATACATGATCATACCTAGATATTCTCATAGCTATGCTCAATTCTGTCAATTGCTCAACAGTAATTTGTTCACCCACCGTAGAATACTTATGCTCTTGAGAGAAGCCACTAGTGAAACCTATGGCCCCCGAGTCTCTTTCTCATCATATCAATCTCCATCACTTTAATATTGCTTTGCTTTTACTTTGCTTTTACTTTGTTTACTTTGCATCTCTATACCAAAAATACCAAAAAAATATTATTTATCATCTCTATCAGATCTCACTTTCGTAAATGACCGTGAAGGAATTGACAACCCCTAAGCGTGTTGGTTGCGTTGAGCTATTGTTTTTGTGTAGGTACGAGGGACTCGAGCGTAGCCTCCTACTGGATTGATACCTTGGTTCTCAAAAACTAAGGGAAATACTTACGCTACTTTGCTGCATCATCCCTTCCTCTTCGGGAAAATCCAACGCAGTGCTCAACGCCTGTTTGATTGCCTGTCATGTACAATCTATCGTGAATGGCAATCAACCCATCAAGAAACTCGCATAACAGGCCTCTGAGACCGTTTAGCTAGACGAGCTCACCCCGGTCTGTCGACCTCATGCGACATGGCACCGTTACTCCAAAAGCCCTATCCTGTACCGGATCTAGCTGACAAACCAACAACTGACTCGGCCCTCCCCGAGAGGCCCAAGTCCGTGGTTGGGTTTGCTTCCTATTCCGAACAGGAACACATAAGAGGTAGCAATGCTCTAGGCAATGCAACCAAAAGATTAATCTAACACAAGAGACTAGGCAATACGTCAACAAGGGCTAAACATGGACCGAAAGTGGACTTCGATTTAATTGCACCGGCCGGATCTTGAACTCGAAACTTTTTGGCTCTGATACCATATAGAAATGCTTTAGTCAATGCAATCAAAAGACCGATCTGATGAAAAAAACTAGACAATACATTTATACGTCAACAGTTTCCACGGTTCCTACGGCATGATCCAGACGCATGTAGGCGGTTTAGGATAAGCATTGGTATGCCCTAAAAAGCACTTTTTAATGAAGTATATTTTACTCACACCACATTTTGATACCATAGATACTTTAATGCGCCGCTCTCCCAAAAATAAAGAGATACTCCCTCCGTGTCTAAATGTCTTTATAGAGATTTTACTATGAACCACATACGGATGTATATAGATGCATTTAGAGTGTAGATTCACTCGTTTTGGTCCGTATGTAGTCCATAGTGGAATTTCTACAAAAATATTTAGGAACAGAGGGAGTACAAAGTGTACGGGTGGACCAACAGCACGGAGCAAAAGGCAGCAGTGCCAGTGTTACAGGAACGCATGGATTGAGAGTACAGATTACAATGAAAAAACAAAATCGATGCTACAAGCAAAAAGCAACTAGGCCAAAGCTTGTTCGACACCAGCACGGCAGGAGATGCAAGCAGAACTATACTGAAGAACAAAATGCATCTGAGAACACATGCGCTGACATGATAACTTTTAGATGCATTTTAGCCAACACCAAACTAAACCTCTAACTAGAATACCAGGTTGCAGAAGACTGAACCTTACGAGTGGGGTTCCTCCAAACACGCACAGGCGATGGTGCACACAAAGGCTCGGGTCCAAGTCAGCTTCCTTGCCTAGCCACTTGGACGATAACAGCCTCCATGCCATATCGTCCTCCTCTCAATCCTGTTGCTACTGCCTGCCCATGCAAGACCTGGCCCTATCATCTGCCCTTGCATTGCAACCATCACAGCACCTTCGCGCTGCATCTCTTGGATGAGTTGCTCGAGTCGCGGAGTTCGCTGAACCACAAAGCCATACAATGCTCCTGTAGGAGCAGCCATGTTTGGGTGGTCTTGACAGTGGTTGGCAGACATTGTAGCTGCAGCCGCGGTAGGAGCTTCAGTTGTAGGACTCGGCGCGTTGGGTCCAGCCAACTTGGGATTTTGTTCCTGCTCCATGCCTTGCATCTCCGGTTCCTCAGAAGCTTCAAGTCCAGCTTCCATGTTTAACCCTTCTCCCACACTGAAATGTGAAGCCTGTTGTTTTCCTTTCTCCTGTGCACAGCGTCCTTTGCCATGTTGTTCCTCTTCCACTATTCTGCGTTTAAATACCGCCCACAGGTAGGGTTTTCCTTGGAAAGCTGCAACCAAACAAAGACAAACATGGTAAGTCACTTAACCATTGAGCCAAATATACACAGTAGGGAAAAGCTTAGATAGTGATTCTGGATAATTGAACTATATCTATATCTATTAGATGATTATTAGTACGGCTGTGTATGGGTAGGGTTGCGACTAGAAATCAGGAACATCAATCATACTCTGTTACTAGCATCTTTCCAGAAAGAGAAGAACATACTTTGGTGTTGCTCAGGCAGTAGAATAGATGGCAATATCAGCATCTCAGCTTCACCAACAATAGCTCGTAGGATCATATCATTCTCCACGACTTCTTTAACAAGTTGATCCAGGTCTGCATCTTGCCTAGGGATAGAAACAAAAATGATTAGAATCCAAATGCGCAAAAGATGGTAGGCAAATAAATAGCAAAGGGTAATAAACACACCTCATCTCGGTGGGCAATAAATACAACGCAATGTTGTCATCAGTGGGCCTTGATGCCTCAAAGCTCTTAGGCCAAGCCTCCAGTCTAGAAAGCTTTGTTACTTCAACCACTGGCTCAAGTGATCTTGACAAATTCCACACCTTCTCACAGTATTTGGTTGACAAATGTGCAGCCAACGAAACAAATTTTCCGCTGCCTATCTTAATGCTTCCACTGTTGAATAATAAAACAAAAAATAATATCAGCATATAGGGACAAGCATTTGCAACATGTTAAATTGGAAGAAAAAAAGGCATATGTTCTACCTCCAAATAGGTTCATCGATGGGCAGGGAACAATAGTGATGTGGCTTCGAAGGTTCGTAACCATAATTCTGTGTTTTCAATCCAGCGGCACCACTTTTACTACCAGTGAGATTCTGATCACCATCATCATCGTCTTCATCATCAATTACTACAAATCTACTCTTTTTGTTTGTTTGACTACAATTCTCAGTCCTCTTCCTCTTATTAAACTTGTCATCAACGGTCCTTTCATCCTCCCTGAGGCTAGTGTTCTCACTGTTAAGTTTATTAATGGATTTTTTCAATCTAGCGACCCCACGTGCCTCAAACCTTTTTTCCAACAACGGCTCCATCCTCTTACTCTTAGATTTGTACACATCGGTTCTTCCATGCTCCGAAAGGCTAGACATGCACTTTCTACTATCAAGTCGAATGCACCCGTCGATTGAATCAACCATGCATGATGCCTCGACCGTTTGGTGATTTGAAAGTTTCTTACCAGGTAAATTGATCTCCAGGTTGGGCGAGATATCTTCCATGACTTTTTTACCCTTCAAAGCTGAGTTGGAATTTGTACCTTCCATCGCCATCGGATGGTCTTCTTTTCGTGAGTTCTGAACCATTGAAGAGGGATACAATTTCTTTGAAACACCAAATGTGGAATTTGAACCTGCAGAGGGCTTAGACTTTTCTATGTTCCTTGCCAAAGAAGCGGACACACAATTCAACCCAGAGGATAAGGGCCTAGCTTTCATTGATTGAGGAGCGATCTCATCATTGGGCATTGAGTAAAAGGATCCTGACATCTTTGTATTCTTTGACAGAGGAACTTCAACGTCATTTAACCTTGAGTAAGACTCCACATTCTTCGCCAAATAACCCATGCCATTGTTTAGCCTCGAGCTATTACCACTATTTGACATAAAGGGAGAGGATCTAAACTTGGTAGTATTCTTTTGCAAAGAATCAATGCCATTGTTAGGCATTGCGCTAGGCACTGCGCGAGATGGACTAGCCTTTTGGGTATTCTTTTGGAGAGTCTTAGAGAAAGAGGGCTCAGACTTCTCGACATTTCCCCGTGGGGAAGCCGTACCTTTGTTTGGCCATGAAGAACGTGACGAGACATTTGGACGAGACGCTGCCTTAGCATGGCTAGGCTCATCATACGCCACCCTAAACGACTGCTGAGTTCTCTTAAATTGTTCAAGGCACATTTTCTTGAGTTTGCCTGGTGCCTTGCTTATGGATGGCTTTCTCAAGTTTGGACCAAAGTACTTGACACTATGTTGTCTTCGACTCCCCATTTTTCTTTGAATAGTCCCTAAAAAATTAAAAAAATGTGTAAAATATACTTTCTAAACAAATAAGAAACTTGTAAACTAACTTTTACAACAAAAACACTTCTATAATAGTGCCAACCTAATGGTAACATAGTTAAGTGGTGAAGGGGGCTACATTATATGAGATCGATAGCACATCAAAAACATTTTGCATGGCCCACAAAAGTTGCACTTTTTCACAATTGGATTTTTGTGATTCGCACCAATTTGACAAAATGATCTCTATCTAATCTATTCCCGTGACGCACACACAAGGAATGATCTCTATCTAATGACTTCATTTTTTTGGGTTTTTATCATTTATGCCATCGGTTGTGTCCCACTACTCAGTTTTGCCACTAGGAATTTCAACTGCTCAAAAATGCCATCGCTTTGTTAGACACATGTTCAAAAATGCCATTGGGCACCATTATTGTGATCTCAAATCTCTTTTGCCATGTTATAATGACATAAATACCTATGAACCAGCATGCCAGCTCTCCTTCTATCTTACTACAATAAAGTGTGGGGCCCACTTGATCCCAATGACATTCTTATTTTCCTATAAAATTATTCACTTGGTTACTCCTGACAAGTGGGGCCACACTTATCATTGTGAGATAGAGAGAACTGACATGTGAGTCTAGGCTTATTTTTGTCATATAACATGGTCAATGAGTTTGATGTGAAAATAACGATGTCTAATGGCATTTTTGAGGAAACATCTAACGAAACGATGGCATTTTTGAGCAAACATCTCACGGATCGATGGCATTTTTGAGTAGTTGTAACTTTTAATGGCAAAAATGAGTAGTGGGACACAACTAGTGGCAAAAATGATAAAAACCCTTCAAAAAAAATCTCTATCTAATGACTTTTTAGTCATTCATTTTGATCCTAGTAAATGTGTGGGGCTTAGCGATGCAAAAAATAAGGAAATTTGATGACACAAAAGTACAAATACAAGTACAATAACATCCTTTTGCAACACAAACATAAACATTTTTGTGACACCTTAATGGTATCCACCAAACCTTGGTTTATATCCCGACTAATTTTAGAAAGCCCTACTCATGCTAGAGATTAACTATTTAAATTTATTCTCAAAAGTAATATCATTAAAAAATATATTAAAAATTAGTTCTAGTTGCATCCTATAAAATTGCTTTGGTTTGTCTTTTTGCCATCGTGGCTCGACAAGGGTAGACATATTGTCCTGAGGCCCCTTCAAGTTGGTATGTAGATCAATTCCACAACTGCATCGTCGCTACTTTTTATGGCCTGCTTTAGAAGCACAATTAGCTATCTTTGTCTTCACCCTTGTCATCGATTTTGACACCTTTACTCATTGTTTCTATTACCCCACCCACTACTTCACAACCAACCTATAGTTGCCACGCCACCGACTGTTACATGAGTAGACACAATATGACAGCAAAAGAGAGACAAATTAAACTAGACCACACAAACGATGGAGGTACGGGATTATATGCAGGGCACCCTTGAGTTTTGATTCACCTAGCAAACTTTGTACGGCACAAGATTTTACTTATATACTAATATCAATCTCGGTTGTTGTACGGCATGGCAGATCTGGAGGATTTGAGCGTTGGGGTTCTACCCTTTCATTTTTCTTCCAAAAATAAAATACAACGGCTACTCATAGATCATAGCAGGACATTGAAACTAATTAATGTTGAGAGGAGAGAATATGGTCCAGCCAAACCCATGGTTCAGTCAATGTGGATTCATGCCTGAATAACATTCAAATTTCACGGTTTAACTTAATCCTTGTCTTGGCCAGCTTGCTCGTAAGACTAGCCACAATAGGAGTAACTTCAGCAGTAACTTCAAGTCCAACTCAGCAAATTTGTCTATGTGGCAATGAGTTAATGAAGAGAGAGGTAGTTCTAGTAACTTAGCTAGTTACTGTAACATCACATCTCCCAATGCTATATGAGTCTATAACCTAATAAATGGAGCTTTGCATGACACCACACCTATGTTACTACCCACTATGAAGGTAGTAACATAGTCTAGGGATATGTGTATGTTACTAGTGTATGTTACTCTTCATTGTGGCTAGTCTAAGGGGATGGCTTGGCATGCACAGATCTCAAAAAACGCTGCCCGTTGATGTGTGATTCTTGTTTGAACGGATCAATGCCAAATCAAGCTGACCAACATGAGGTGTTCTCCTACTTCACATTTAGCCATGCATCCCAACTTACAAATAGTCTTCATGTTCCCTATTTCAAGGGTTTCCTCAGCCCGGCCCCATCCGCTTCTGCCCCACTAAATTGGGTCAGTTTCCAACAAAAGAGGGAGCACAAAACAAGCCAGTTGTGCATGTGGGCTAAGGGCGTTGGGGAACCAACCGTTGCAAAAAGGAAGGAGGACCAGTCAACCATGTACATTTATTCCTGATGCTCATGCTTACTCATGCGCAGGGGCAAATTAGTCCAAAAAAAACAAACTAATGCCCTCCTTGGTATGAGGAGAGTTAGGCTGGTCATAGTGGGGAGTAACTTAGACTAGTGTCATATGCATGACACTAGTCTAAGTTATTATCTTTATAGTGCAAAATAACATAGTACTTGTGTCATATGTGCCCTCATTTAATAGCTTGTAGACTCATGTTGTCTTGAAAAGCGCTATGTTACAGTAACATATTATGTTACTACTTCTCATTAACTACTTGCCACATAAGTAAAAAATTCTTGAGGTGCGCTATGTTACTACCTAAGTTACTCCCACTATGACTAGCCTTATGCGCAGAGTAAAAAGAATTGGCGTACATGGAAATTTTAGGTTTGGTATGCAACTAGAAATTACGGTTGGTTTTCTATCTCTTTGTGATGATGGTTGATTTTGATAACCATCCAAAAATATACAAAGCCCTTCATGGCAGGCACGTATGCCATACGGCATCGGAACCATCTACTGTACTTTCGCACATGTACTGTATTCACGGCCTATTTCTACCAACTTGAATCTGTTTGACACAATGTGAGCAATTACAGTGCTCAGACGGCCACATCCCTAAGCAGAAACCAGGTTTCCAGGCACAAACCGGACTGGATCGACTAGGAAATCCTTAAACAATCTTGGACCATTACCCTCCAAGCTCGAAACAAAAATAGGACACGAGCACAATCACAGCAGCAGCAGCAGCAGCAGCAGCAGCAAGAACATGAACACAACCATATGACCGTAGCTCTAGAAAAGAACAGATCGAGAGTAGAAAACGAGCGTTACCTGACGGCCGCCTGCTCCGGCGATGAAGGAACGGAGATCGAGTCCTCCTCGCCCGACTCAGAATCGGCACCTCCTCCACCCAAGAACTTCGCCGTATCTTGATACGAGGTACGAACTCGCCTCTGGCCGCTAGGTAAACCCTAGCAAACCCCGCCGCGAAGCAGAGGACGGCGAAGGCTGGGGCTGGCGATAAAGAAGCAGAGAGAAAAAGCAGGCTGCGCAAGCGGAGGCCGGGGCCCTTGTACTTATAGGCGCTGCTGGCCAACGACGCGTGGGGAGGCAGGAGACCGGATTGGAAAAGAATCGGGGAAACACAACTTCCAAGCAAAAGGATCAGGATTACGACGGCTGCCGCGGAAGGCTATCGATCTGTTTCCAGTTATTACGGCGCGGTTTTACCGCCGTGGCCCGTTGGGATTCCGAACGTGAGTCGTGGACGTTTGCGGTTCGCGATATCTGCGGGGTCGTGCAGGGTGAGGGCCGGGAAGAGGAGACGCATGGCTGGCAGGTGGCAGCCGGCCCGGCCCGTTCGTACTATGCAGCACGATGCATCTAATCGGCAGTCTGTCTCGCCTGTTTCTTTTCCCTTTTTTTTTTAAACTCATCACAGTTTTTATTTAACCCTCCCACTCAGGGATCTCGTCTGAGACAATATGCAAAATGAAATATAGGGGCACATGCAGCCACGCCTTACATAATTTATTTGACACTGCTTCTCTAGCTAAAGAATGAGCCGCAGTATTGGTCTCACGACGCGCCCAAGAGACTTTCCAACTTACCCTATCAGCCAGCACTTGCTTGACATCCTCCACAATTGGTCCCAGCGGTGAAAGATCCTTCTCCGTATTTTGAAGTTTACATACGATCTCTTTGCAATCCATATTGATGTGGATCCTAGCAATATTCAGGTCATTCGCAAGCTGGGCTGCTCTTTTGCATGCGAGGAGCTCTACCCTCGCTGGGTCACTTTCCACTGGGATGACATGGCACGCTCCGCCCAAGTAAGCACCTTCATGGTTTCTAAAAATCATCCCAGCTCTCCTACTGTCACTCCCTTTCGACGTAGCGCCGTCGACATTAACTTTCACCCAGCCTTCCTCCGGGGGCTGTCACCTTTCCTTCACCACCGGCTGGGTCTGCTTGCTTGTACGACCATGGATGCCCTGCCACTCGCCCATGAGATGAAACACCCTTCGCGCAATCTCCTCTGCTTCTTCAATTCGCTTGTCGTCCCGTACATTATTTCTTGCAAGCCAGAGCACATACGTCCCTTGTACCATGACCGCTCGCTCATCATCTGCGCCTTCTCGCACCACGAGAGTAACCACCGCGACAACGCACTCTGGGGGGCAGACTGACTCCGGCGGGATCGCCACCGGTACCCCCAACTCCGAATGCATTATCTTCCAGAACTTAGCCGAGTGATAGCAGCCCCAGAACCGGTGATAGATCGTTTCCTCCCTCCCACACGCAACGCAGAAGACGCCCTGCTTAATCTTCCTTCTCAGCAGTTCAGCTCCCACCACCAACCCGTTTCTAATCAGCCGCCACATATGGATCTTTACTTTGCCCGGCGCCACCGTATCCCAAAGGTTCATCCATGCCCTATGGTCCGTCACCGAGGACGATGACTCCGGCCGTCCGAAGCTCACCCTCTTCTGGCTCATCCGTAGGTGGTACGCCGAGCGGACAGAGAAAATACCGTTTTTTGTATAGTTCCAAGCCAAGTAGTCATGTACACCTTGCCCTCCCACCGGGATTTGTAGTATCTCATGCGCTTCGTCCGGGGCAAACATCTCCAGCAGTTTGTTTCTGTCCCATGAAATACCATCATCCTCGAGTAAGTCCCCCACCCGGGTGATGCCGTTGATGTACACTTGGCCCAGTGGCCTCAGACTGCCCTTCCTCGGAATCCAGTTGTCATGGTGAATGGAAATTCGGGAGCCGTCACCGGTCCGCCATATCAACCCGTCATTAAGCAGGTCTCGGCCATGCAATATGCTTCGGAAGGTGTACGAACCCCCAGTGGGGCATGTAGCATTCAGAATTGATCCATCCGGGAAGTTCCGTGCCTTCAGTACCCTTCCACGCAACGAGTCCGGCACCCGTAGCAGTCGCCAAGCCGCCTTGGCTAGCATTGCTTGGTTGAAAGCCTCCGGATCCCGGAAGCCTAGGCCACCCTCATACTTACGAGTACACATTTTTCCCATCCAATGCAATGCACCTTCTTACGACCATCCGCTTCACCCCGCCAGAAGTTTGAAGATATAGATGACAGGTTCCCGCACATTTTCTTCGTGAGTTGAAAGCAGCTCATGGTGAAAGTCGGTGTGGATTAGAGTCCATATTTCACCAACACTTCCCTAGCCATTTTAGATAACCCTTGACCCTTCCATCCAGAGACTTTCCCTTTGGCACTATCCTTGACATATTTGAAAGACCCATCCTTTGACCTCCCCACCACCGTAGGGAGTCCCAAATAACGCTCGCTCAAGGCTTCCTCCGATATTCCAATCGCTTGAATGAGCTCGTCCTTAACATCATCCTGAGTGTCCTTTCTGAAAATGATCGCAGATTTCTATAAGTTAACCTTTTGGCCCGATGCAACTTCATAGTCCTGCAAGATTGAGCGAAGCGTCTCAAAACTGTCTCTTGAACCCTCCAGGAAGACCATGCTATCATCGGCAAAGAGAAGGTGGGTAACCGTAGGTCCGCCCCCTCCAAAAGACACTCCTTTGATATTGTTTTCCTCTTGAGCATGCTTTAGCAAGGCGGAGAAACCCTCCACACAGAATAAGAATAGATATGGGGAGAGAGGATCCCCCTGTCGAAGTCCTCGTGAGGGAAGAAACCGTTCAGACAGATCTCCATTAAGCTTAACCGAGAACGTTGCGGATTTCACACATCTCATAACCATCTCCGTCCAGTGACCAGAGAAGCCAAATTTGTGCAACATTTGTTCAAGGAATTCCCACTCAACTCTGTCATATGCCTTCATCATATCCAACTTAACCGCACAGATGGGCTTCCTTCGCTTCCTCTTCCTTATAGCATGCACACACTCATACGCCACCAGAACATTAGCAGTGATGAGCCTTCCCGGTACTAACGCACTCTGCTCCTCAGAGATCATCAACGGAAGAACCACTTTGAGGCGATTGGCCAGTGCCTTCGCCGCAATCTTATATAGCACGTTACATAAACTGATGGGTCTGAATTGTGACAATTGCTCTGGTGACTTCACTTTCGGGATCATAACTAAAACCGTATCATTAAAGTCATCAGGAGCAGCTGTCCCATCAAGGAATTCACGCACCGCACCACAAACATCGTCCTTAACCAACGCCCAGTGGCGTTGGTAGAACATGGCCGGGAGCCCGTCCGGGCCTGGAGCCTTCGACGGCCCCATCTGGAAAAGGGCCACCTCGATCTCCTTATCTGTGAATGGCGCGCATAGTTTTGCATTCATCTCCTCAGTCACCATTGCATCAATGTGTTGCAGCACCCTTTCCGCACTCTGTGATCCCTCCGATGCAAATAACTGTGCATAGAACTGGGCCGCCATCGCTCTCATCCCCTCGTCATCTGTACACTTCGTCCCATCATCTCGCTGTAGCGTCTTGACGGTGTTATTTCTCTTCCGGTGCGAGGCCCGGTTTTGGAAATACTTAGTATTCTGATCTCCGTCCTGAAGCCAATCAACATGTGAGCGCTGTTTATAGTACACCTCCTCCCTCTCGTAGAGCTCGTGGAGCTGGTCCTCTATATCCTTGATCTCCTGTCGATAACCCGTCCTAGCAAACCGCTCTTTTGCTTCCACCAGCTGAGCTTTGAGGTGCGCAATTTGCCTTTTGATCGATCCAAAAACCCTTCGGCTCCATTCCTGCATCGCCGACGTCGCAGCTTTTAAGGTGCTGCATGCTGTCGTGAGTCGGACCCCTCTCTGATTGGCTGCATGCGCATCCCCCCATGCATTGGTGACCATGGCCTCATAATCATCATGGTGCGTCCACGCTGCTTCATAAAGAAACCGTCGCTGGCCCCTCGCCCGGACGCCCTCCCCTGTCAAAAGTGCTTTGACTAATAAAGCTTGGTGGTCTGACTCTTCTGTCATCACATGTAGCACTTCCGTTGCTGGGAAAGCTTGAGCAAAGTCTGCATTGCATGTCGCCCTGTCTAGCCGCACTTGGACATTGTCACCCGCATCCCGCTTGTTATCCCATGTGAACGGATACCCCGAGAAGCCAAGATCTGCCAGACCGCAGTCGGTTAGGCATTCTTCAAACATTTCCATTTGCGCCCTTTTCCTTTTTTACCAGGCATGTGAACTTAGCAATAGGATGTGACCGGTCGTAGTTATTAGTGCAACTCCGACTCCAACTCCGACAGCCACTTTATTCTTTTTCGTCCGTTTGAATCTGTTTGGCGTTGTCCGACGCAAGCCTTGACGCTCGTCTATGGTGAGGGCTCCATCGGTGGTCGTTGATGGTGGAGTCAGAGTCGCCCTGGCGGAGGTGTGACGACGATGACACCGGATTGCTACCTCGACGCTTTTCTTCTTGACGGCGTGTGTGCGTTCTTGTGTGGGTTGCCAGGTCGCCCGGGATGTCCTGTGTGGGCATGTTGTAACGGTTTTCGTCCAGTTTTCTGTTAATTAACCGGACAATTCTCTTCTTCTTTATTAATGAGATGAGGCAAAACTTTTGCCTCCGTTTCAAAAAAAATCCGCAGTACGCTCGTCGTCCGCTCAGTTTTGCGTTTGGGTCAGCCGTGTGTTCGATGCGTCTGATCCATTTCGTGTCCTTAAAATAGGCATGTGATTATCGATCATGCCAGCTATCATGTCATCGCCTAGAGTTCATTCTGACGTCATGTCGGCGATCAACATACATGTTAGCTCAAAAAAACATCACATAATTCGTATTGGCACACCTGTCAACGACCGGCACACATGCCGGTGCAAAAAAGGGGGCAGGAGTTCAACCATGCCGTCTCAGCCGTGGTCATGCCAGCATACTTGTCGACAAAAAAAAAAGATGATGCTCCACATCATAGATCACTCGTCATCGAACTTGAGCATGTCGCCCTGCATCTTCTCGAACCATGGCCTCATCCTCGGCGACACCGTGCTCAAGTCCACCTTCATGATCTCCACCCCCGTCAGCATGCTAGCGAGCGCCACTTCTTTTGACTTGGTCTTGCCATTGGCGGCCTCGATCTCGAGCATTTTCGCTTGATTCTCCGCCTTCATCTCAAGCATCTTGGCTTGCTTCTCCGCTTCGAGCTTAAGCCACATCCTTTGGATCTCCATGAAGGAGTTCATTTGCTCTTCCTTGTCTTGTCGGCGCTTCTTCTCCCTTGTGTCCTTCTTGTTCACCATGCCTTCCAAAGTGCCATGCAAGTTCTCAGTTTCAATCGACACCGCTTTGCGCTTGTCCTCCTTCTTGGAGTTGGTATTCCCCCGCAGCCATGGCTTGTTGCCCTCTTCATGCTCCTTGAAGGCTCCCCCCCCCCCCCCCCGCGCCTTGGAGGCGGTATATTGCACCTTGAACTTCTCCTCCGTTGCTGATCATCCAACAATGACTGAGGTTGAAGGACTTGTCGTCATGTTGGGCCTTGAATGACTCCAAAGTTTGGAATGCCTAGAAATGAATAGCATGTAAGCATATGGGCAAATGGACATGCAAGCACAAACGGAAACGAATACGGAGAGGGCGCATGTATACCATATCTTTGAGGCCAAGACCGCTCACGGGACGTGCTTGGATGCTCTCAAGGGTGGCACAAAACTTGTTGCATTCTTATTGTATCACCCTCCATCGCTTCGAGAGGGATACCCACCCCCGCTTCCTCTCCATTTGGTAGGGCACGAACTTCTTGCGTTCATGGTACTCACGATGAACATGAAGCCAAAAGGTAGATGTCTTTTGCTCGGCGCCAACCTTGGGGTCTTGTCCAATGTCCCTCCAACACTCACAAATGAGTTTGTCTTCCGGTTGCGTGTATGCCTTCGTCCACTTGCTTTTGTGCTTCTTGTTTGCGATGGCTTGGTTGGTGAGCTCGTCCTCGAACAAAGGCTCCCCGTCGATGTCCATCTCATCTTCTTCCTCAAGGCCATAGTCCTCCGGGAATTCGTGGTCGAGCGGGAAGGTGTTTCCCAAGCCGACCTGGTCTTGCATGAACGGGTCGTCCATGCTAGCTTGATCAAAGGTGGCGGGCATGAAGGGTGCTCGGCCGTATTGGCTTTGGGTCTCGTCAGGACCGAAAGCAACCACGCCTGCACCGCCTGCGGAGGAAGCGGCTCCCACACCGCCTTGGAAGATGATGTTCTCGATGATGAAAATGGTTGGCCGTCTCGTCGTCACCGGTGGCCGGAATTTTGTCGAACAGGTTGCGGGCGTCGGGAAGCTTATCGGCTGGCATCTCCCGCAGTCGTTTCCTCGCCCCTCTGGAGGATGATCCACCGGCCACCGGTGTGGTGTTGTGGTCGATGGCCATAGCCGCGGGCGTGGACGGCGCCACCATGCTCACCTCCGGCGAGCATTTCTCGAAGAAACGGGAGGCCTGCGGATAGACATGGAAGCCGGGAATCGGCTGGGTGGGAGAAGCGTGCGACAACTCTGGCAGTACCACCCGAGGTAATGCCGATGAGCCCGTGTTGGCTGCCGCCACAGCGGCGCTGACGAGCCCGTGATGGCCAGTGTTTAACCCTAGGTAGAGCAGGGCCTCCCTCGTTGCCGCGGCCACTCGGGCATTGGTTTCCTCCTGCTGTGTGGCGGTGGAAAGGGCCGCGGCTTCGAGATTGCGGTCCTTCGCGTGCCTTCGACCCTTCCTCTTAGCCGACTACAAGACCCGCTCCTTGGGCGTCAAATGCTTATTCTTCGGCGGCGCCGCAGTCTTGCGGGGCGCGCGGGGCTTGCCTTTGGGAGGCGACGGAGGTGAGGCCGCAGGAGGCGAGGCTGGCGGCGGTGTCGAGGTCAGCACGTCGTCCATGGAGAGAGGCCGGTAGCTTTTTGGGAAAGTGGGGGGGAATGATTGTGGTTGTGCCGCCAACTGGCGGTCCAGGGGGAGGAGTAGTCGGGCGTCGCGTGCATTCGTTTTGTGTCCAGACCGATGCAAATGAGGCTCAAATTTGGACTAGGAATGGGTCGGCAGGCGGATGAAAAGTGGATGCGCTTCCATTTGGGTCGGCACGTTGGGCCGATTTTTTTTGTCCGTTTTACCGCCGTGGCCCAAACGTGAATCATGGACTTTTTGTTCGCGACATCTATTTCTCGCGTTAAGCGAGAGGAGAGGGAAACTCTCGCTTAATGTGCTACAGTGTCGGGCCGGCCCACTGGTCCAGGGGGGTAGTTGGGCGTCGCATGCATTCGTTTGGTGTCCACGCCGACGCAAATGAGACTTAAATTTGAACCTAGAATGGGTCGGCAGGCGGATGATATGTGGACACGCGTCTGTTTGGATCGGTGCGTTGGACCGACTTTTTGTGTGAGTTTTACCGTCGTGGCCCAAACGTGAATCGTGGACGTTTGCGTTCGTGGCAACTCTCGCTTAATGCGCTACAGTGTCAGGCCGGCCCACTAGTCCAGGGGAGAGTAGTCGGGCGTCACGTGCATTCGTTTGGTGTCCATGCCAATGCAAATGAGGCTTGAATTTAGACCGGGAATGGGTCGACAGACAAACGAAAAGCAGACGCTCTTCCGTTTGGGTTGGTGCGTTGGGCTGACTTTTTGTGTCCGTTTTACCGTCGTGGCCTGAACGTGAATCGTGGACGTTTGCGTTTGCGGCGTCTATTTCTCGCATTAAGCGAGAGGTGAGGGAAGCTCTCGATTCATGCGCTGCAGTGTGGGGCCGGCCCACTAGTCCATTTTTTCAGAGAAAAAAAGCTAGCTAAGTTAACCACTACGCTGAGTTCGAGTTCATGTTTTTTTTTAGAAAAGACCATCATGACAAGCTTTATTAAACTCAAAATAATGATTACATCGTTCGCTAATCCTCCTAATAAGAAGTTTGGAGGATCATCGTCCCATCTACCATGATATGAACATGCATATCATGGCTTGAAGCTCCGTCCCCCGTGCCGCTCCCGCGAGCGGCCCGGGCGGAACCCTAGATCGCCGTCGCCGTCGCTCCCTTCCTTCGCCTTCCTTCTCCCTCGCCGCCGTCAGGGGACTCCGCCGGGCAAAGCCCGCGCGTGCGTCGGCGGCGGCGGGGCTCCCTCCCTCCTCGCGAGGCTCTTGGGTGGCGCGGGACGGCCGGCCCTCGCGGCGGCGCTCGGCTCGGCGGCAGGTCGGGTCGCCGGCGGATCTGAGGGGCTCCCCTTTGGTGGCGCTGCGGTGATGGCGGCGGCGTGGTCTGCGTGGGGCGGCGAGGCGCGGGCTCCTCCTCCTCCTGATCTGATGGCGTCGCGGTGGCGCCGGCGCTCGGGCGTGCGACGGGGTTCGCGAGGGTGGTCGACGCGTGACGTCTCCCTCCCCGATCTGATGGCTCCACAGTGGCGCCAGTGCTCGGGCGGCGGTTGGCGTCGACAAGCGATGGCGGGCGCTGGGATCTCGGCGGCGCTCCGGCGTGTGCAGGCGGCGGCGGTCCCTGTGCGCGGTCGACAGCTTCGTCTCCGACCCGGACGGCGCGGAGGATGGCGGCGGCCCGGCGTGGCCGGCGATCTGGATGCGGTGGTGCCGGTGGCTCGCTGATCTGCCGGTACTCCAGGGTCTGCCTGGTGGTGCTGGTGGTGACGGCGGCCCGTGCACGAGAGTTGGATTCCTTCGAACTGATCTGGGTGAAAACTTGCCTTCGGCTTCTGCTAAGGCCGGCGGTGGCGGCGCTATCTGCGTCGTTCCCTTTTTGAAGGCATCGCCGTGGAGAAGTTCAAGGCCACTCTCTGCTACCTCCGGGGGAAACCCTAGATCGGATGATCGGATGACGGCAGCGCTCTGTTGTCGTTCCTCCCTTGGGGGCGTCATTTTTGGAAGTACACACGTGATCGAGGGACCAGAGGACGGATTCTTTGGTGGAGCGGTGCTTCATCCTACACATTGATGGCGACGGATCTTGACGGCGTGGCGCAGTGCAGATTCGGAGTTCGCTGTGGGAGGATGGACTCGCGCAGGAGGACGGCGCTGTCGGGCGTCGTGGTGGCGTCGATGGCAGAGAGACCTGGCACGGTACATGCAACAGTATAGCTCTGAAGATGAATTTGTGGCAGGTGGCTGCGGCGGCCTCATACCCGGCAGGCGTCCTGGTTGAGGAGTGCGCCGGACTGGTAGGTGCCCCATACCCGGCAGGCGTCCTGGTTGGGACCTCAGGTCTTAGATGTTTAGGTTTGGCTGCAATGTCTGTTTGGTATTAGGCCCAGACTATCTGTGCCCCTTCATCAATTGGATAGGTGTAACGACAGATGTTGCTTAGACGGTGGCTTTAGTCTTGCTGTTGTATGGCTTTGTAAGGTTTTGTGATAATAATTAATAAAGTGGCCGTATGCATCGCCCAGATACAGAGGCCGGGGGTCATCCTCCTTTTCTTAACTACCAGAATGTTTATTCAAAAAGCTGAACTTAGCAAGCTCATGAGCTACACCATTCACTACCCTATTACAATGTTTAAATTTGACCTTTCCGGCTAGATTGGCTAAATCAACACACTCTGCGTAAATAGCCGCCGCTGAATCCCACCGTTGCGATTGGCCGGTGCAGAAGTTGATCACCTCAAGAGAATCCGACTCTGCTTCAATATTATCAAGGCCCAAAAAATATGCAAGAGATAAGCCTTCGAAGTCATTGCTTCAGCAGTTGTAGCATCGGCCGCATGGTTTAAATAAACGCGCCTAGCTGCTACGAAGAAGCCGTTATGATCTCTGATGACTGCTGCAGTTGCTCCTGTACCTTCTTCCAAGTGGTAGGAAGCATCAACATTCAATTTCTTTATTCTTGGTTCAGGTCTGGACCATCTTTCTTCCACAACATTACCTGACTGTTTCCTCACCCTTAAGGCATTCCCAGTAATGGCAAGGATTGAAATTGCACTGCTTCCAGTTGGGTATACCTTTCCTTCGTGCGTTACTTGGCGTCGTAGCCACCAGATGTACCAATAGCCGACCGCAATTGTTTCCCTGATGCCAATTGCTTGTGTACCGGGCATTACACCTCCGACACTGCAGATTAGGTGTTCAAGAATTTCTGAACCAGACCGGTCAGCTAATATATGTGCTGTAATGCATTCATAAATTCCAAGGTTAGTCCATATCTGCACAGCTAGCGTACATGTAAATAAGAGATGCTTAACATCTTCAGCTCCTTGCTTGCAGATTAGACTATTAGAAGGGAAAGTGCAAGTTTTATTTCTTTGGTTTTCTGTTTCTTCTCTGGTTTTTATTTTTTTTCTCCAAGTTTTTCATTTGTTTCTTCAGTTTTTTTATTTTCTTTTTTCTTTGGTTTATTTTGTTTCTTTTTTAATTTTCATTTTTAAAATTTTCTTTCTTTCTTTGTGTTTTCATAACATTCTTATATACGTGATCAATATTTATTTAATAAGTGATCAATATTTTTTTGTATAACTCTTCAAAATTGTTCAAACGCTTATTCAATATTTTTATACTTATTTGACATTTTTCAAATACTTGTTCAGCATTTTCCAAATACTCGTTCAATTTTTTTTAATACTTATTCAACATTTTTTTCAAATATGTGTTCAATATTTTTAATACTTGCTCAACATTTTTCATATACTCATTCAACATTTTCTAATATGTATTCAACATTTTTCAAATATTTGCTCAACATTTTTAGTACTTATTCAATATTTTTAAATACTTGTTCAACATTTTTTAATTCTTGTTCAACATTTTTTAATACTTATTCAACATTTAAAGTAAATAAAAGCAAAACACAAAAAAAAGGAAACAGGCATGTGCTGCCCCGCGCGTGGGCTGGCTCATATGTTCGCTCGCTTCAGCGAGTCAGAAGGCTCGACTCGCTGAACGCGAGGAATAGTCGAGCCCGTTTGCGTTTCGCGAAATCTGAGGGGTAGTAGAGGGTGAGGGCCGGGAAGAGGAAACGCATGGCTGGCAGGCGGGAGACGCCCGGCACGTTCGTACTATACAACACGATACATCTAATCGGCAGTCTGTCTCAGCATGTTTCTCTTCCTTTTTACGAGGACTATGTACTCAGCATAAGATGTGACTGGCTCAGTCTCTCAAAGGTGTTTATAGTGCGTGTGTGTGTTTATAGGGGTAAATATATGCATGTTTATATGAGTGTTTACGTCTGTACTGTGTTTAAAGCATAGGATGTGACCGGTTGTACTTTTTTTCGTGGAAGAGCATACAACTCAATATACTGAAGTAACTCCAACATACACGACACCCCTGATAATAAAAAAGAAAAATACAAGTTGATCTCTGGGGAGTCCACCACCTTTAACGACTGGAAACCAATCTGTAGTTGGATAATTAGAGGGACAGTGATATTCCCAGCCAATCAGGGTTCAAGTCCTGGTGCTTGTATTATTTATGGATTTATTTCAAGATTTTCAGTGATGCGCTTTCAGTGGGAGGAGACATTTTCATTGACGACGAGGCACTTACGATGACTTCGCAAATCCCAAGATGATATGCCGGCTCAGTCTTTCAAAGGTGCTCATAGAAATAGGGTGTACGTGTGTGCGTTCATAGAGGTGAGTGTATGTGTGTATGTATGAGCGCTTGTATGTGTACTGTGTTAGAAAAATAAGCAGATGACGCGCCGCCGCCACCGTCGCTGCTCCACACTTGAGCCGGCAAACTTTTTTTTTTTACGGTTTCCTTGACGGACGGGAAGTCATCCATACTAAGGCCTCATGGACCAACACCCCTGAACTGAAGACGTCGCTAGGTACGCAAAACAACACACGAAGCACTCTGAAGATCATTGACCTCATATCCGCCATGCTCGATAGTCGACGTTTAAGAGCATGAACACAATCAGCCACCAGCAATCCAAGAGCAAGCACCTGAGCAGTCATCACTAACAACACTTGAGCTAGTCTTACAGGCAAGATTAGGAAGCTAATTTTACCGTTCATTATTTCACACGTGCATATGAGTTTTTGACTGAATTGCATATTCCGGGATTATAGTAGTTATAGCACAAAATATAAACTCTTAATTATGAACATGAAAATATAATAATACAATATTACTGTCTCTAGGGCATATATCCAAGGGGAGGAAGCTTGGCAATGATGCCTCCGCAATGAATTTGTCCGATAAGACACAATTGAAATGATCAAGTATCTTAGTGAGCGACTGAATCTCATGAGCCTACTCAACCACGGAGCGGTCATCGGTCATCTTATAGTCATGATATTATTCCATGATATACAATTCAATTCTTACGTCTGAGACCCCAGACTTGGCCTCAAGTGCACCCCGCATATCTTTATTGACCATGATGGTCATGAAGGGATCGACAATCTTCTCGCCAAAAACACTCAGAACAGCACCTCGAAAGAGGGTGTTCGTAGACTGGAAAGCTTGCTCCTGTTCAGCAGTAAGCTCTACCTTTGGCTTGCCCTTAGAGGCGTGAAAACAATTCATGGTGGTAAGCCAAAGAACTGCCCCTGCATGCCACCTCGTATAATTCACACCCTCAAACGTAGCAGACTTGAAAGTTGCAACAATGCAATTGGAGAAAATTGCCTATACATATCAGGTTTTTATATTGTTAAATAATTAGGCATTTTTTGTTTAGTTTAATCCAGAAAAACAATAGGTAAAAGATGATCAACATGATAGAGAGAATAATTGAGACATGCAAAAGATTGCTGAAACTAGTTGTGCAATCGAGATCAAGTAACATATCTGTATGGATTGCTACTAGTAGTACTCGAAACCCTAATCCTAACAAAGAGGACAAGATGACATACAGAGCAGCGGCAGAAGATGCAGATGTGCCGATCGTCATGTCGCCGAAAAGGTTGTTGACGTCGGGAATAAGTCGTCCCTGGGGAACTCGTCGTCGTCATTCGCAGCCACGTTGAAGAAGAATTCAGCAGTCATGCAAGGGCACTCCCCACAAATCCGACCGCCTCTCTCCCGTACCAGATCACAAGAGGCGAGGCTTCGGAGGTGTGTTGTCTCATTCCCCGGTGCATGCCGAGGAGCGAGATGGAAAAGAAGTAGGCGACGCAAGATTCTGGAACGAGACGAGGAGTTGTGTATTCTGCCTGTAGAGGAGCAACCTCTTATATAGGAGAGATGAAACCAACCCCTCATTAGTAGAAGTGAAACGGACGCAATAAACATCACTAATTGTTCAGTTTGTTCTCTCATTTATGCGTTAATTGTTTCAACTTCTTTCTTGCGTGACAAAAATAAAGCAGCGCATACACGTGGCATAGGTCCTAGCTCGGCTTGACTCGATCACGAAACAAGATACGCACGTGAGGCGTGGCGGGCGGAGCAGGAGCGCGCATGTATGTGCTCTCTTCTCAAGCTCTTAGTGGTATGTGGAACAACTCCCCTTATAAATTGGCCTCACACACTCTCCACTAGCGGGGTGTGGCTAAACTTTTCACACCACCTTGTCATTCATGAATGGTTCTCATGGGTCTCTGGGATTTACAATAATTTATTAGTAGAAAAATCTGAATTATTATATGGGCTAGGCCCAATAATTTCAACAATACGATGTTTATCTTTGGCCGTGTTGGACTTGTTGAATTTGTGCATCATGTTATGTATAGGCTGGACATTCTTTGGATGCGGTTATATCAATTCAATTCGATGTTCTTTATTGAAAAAAATCTCTCAACGAAGGCAAGACGCTTAATTCTGCACGCGCATCACGCAGAGTCATTACAGCCATACATTGTTCTGCGCAAACGGAGGCCAGGAGGGAAAACAGCAGCACAATCAAAAGCGCGGTTCAGGGAGCGCAAATGCGCAATTTTCCCATCCTCTTGTCCCCATAATATTTAATAACTTATTCTTATGCAAGTCTTGGTAAATGAATAAGAAGAATCAGGTAGCATGTCATACAAGGTACGTACATCTGTACTACTACTAGAGCTTTTCAGCTGGAAAACATATCTATACCGGCACGGTTTATACAACCTCCCATCATATCATAACTTAACATCTCCAGCGCCTGAAGCGCTCCGCATGTCACCGATCCCTCCATCACCATCAGCAGCAGCAGCGACGTTACATACATAGGTACACGTCTAAGGGCCAGCCATGTCGACTCTCACTTCATGATCGGGGGAGAGGCGTAGGGGCCGTTGAGCCAGCCGTTGGCCACCATGCGGTAGGCGGCCTCGGTCATGTGGATGCCGTCCCAGCTCACGTACGCCGACGGGTTGGAGCACACGCTCGCGCCCGCCTCGCCGCACTTCTTCTTCAGGTTGAAGTTGTAGGCGCCCGTCCCTCCGGCGCCGCAGCACGCCTGCAATGCCGTGCTGAAGCCTGCAACGGCCGTCAGGTTCTTCAGTTAGATCATGCCACATGCCAAATAAATCATGCTGATCGTATGGCGATCTTGTGATGAATAACTACTGTCAGCGTGCAACTTTGGACCCATCTTCACATACCGAATTTTCCGGGGCTCACGACGAACTGCATTGCGGCTTTGAAGTAGTCGCCGTACATGATTTTGGTCTTCGGGTACTTCTTCTGAAGCGCGTCGAGCTGCTGCTTGAGCTCCCTGTTGTGGTGGAAGGCCAGACGGTTGTATCTCCGGAGGCACCCCGTGCGCGCGTTGTAGTCGGACTTCTTGCTGCTGTTGTAGAGAGTCAGGTACAACGGGAAGCACCCGATCGGAAGAATTCCAGGCACCAACAGGTCCGTCGCGCCAAGCTCGATCAATTTCTGAAAGAACAACGAAAAAATGAGCGTCGTATAGTGATCTAAACAATTAGTGTACAAAGTAGTACTCCCTCCGTCTTAAAGTTAGTACAAAGTTAAGTCACCTATTTTGGGACGGAGGGAGTATATTCCAAACAGCACAACCGTTTGAAACCGTTATATTATACTGACAAGCTAGTTTAGCAGAGAAGTACGCCCTCTGTAACAGCACAACGTTGCAGAAGGTCTTACATTAGTTTAGAGGGAGTACTAATAACTAATAAGTAACAGCAATGCAACACTGACAGTACTGTAATTTTTGAAGATCTTTTCACTCTCATTGAAGTGTGTGGACTGGACACTAACCAATTTTTTAGAGCCATGTCATGTGACAGCCGTTTCATGATTGCCATGCACATAAAAGATGATTCCTCATCTTCTTTGCCAGCCATGCCCAATCTCTTCATTGTGCAATCATGTCAGATTGACACGAATTCCCCATCGGGACACCACATGTGCCACTACACTAAGCAACAATCTGATGTACTGTGATGGAGCAACTCTATCCGGGACCAAAGTACAGACCCCATGGCATCACGAATATCTATCTGGTGTTTGATTTATGCCGGCGAAAAAAAGACCCCTTTTCCAAACCAGTGTAACAATAGCAGTTTCATGTTAATTGCCCAGTCACAAGATTCTCCACTTGTGAGAAAGATACCAAAAGTGTCACATGGCATCGCCCCTATTTTAATGTCTGCAAATGTTGGTAGGCAACCATCATACTGAGATCCCTAGATCCAATCCAAATCCAATCAAATGTGTATTGGCCCTATCAGTCTATCACTCGCCTACCACCACACCACATTGCAGCCAAAGCTTAGGTAGTGACACTGTGCCTACCTACTAAACGAAACCACTACTCGGTCTCCTAACTGAAGACTCCCTCGTAGAACTGAAATCTATATGGTCTCAAGGCAATTCGAGGGCACGGCCCGAATAATCCGTGCCACCTGATCGTCTCCACGCCGTTTTTTCGGCCGCTCATGCGTTTGTCATGAATTCCACCTTGCCAGCAAACATCCAGGTATGACAGATGTGTGTTTGCCCGGAATTCGCACCCATGACACACTTGCATGATCCCCCTGAAACTGGAATCTTCAAGTACATTGCACACCTGGCGCTACTTTTCTACTTTGGCCATGTGTGTGTGTGCATTCCGTTGGATTTTCTACGGCTTCTATATGATGCAATGCCAAGGTGACCCTACATTTCTACCTCCATGGGTTTTAGTTTCATACCTCGACGCCGTTGGCGATGGCCTTGGCGACCAGCGGCACGTAGGTCTTCACCTCGGAGAAGGCGACGCCGGAGAAGAGAGGAGCGTTGTAGTCGTTCCCCCCGAACTCTCCCACCACGAACAGGGACTTGCTGAAGTAGTCCCTGCACTCTGCAGTTGGCACCACAAAATGAAAGTCTGAACTTGAGATCTACTGACGGTAGCATCACATTTCAAGAAGGCTTAAGAGGGTCGGCGCCGGACCTTTCTCCGATTTGCAGAGCGACGGCTTCATCTTCTGGAGCCAGCCGATCTGGGTGTTGATGGAGCCGGTGTTCCAGATGCGCTGGTCGATGCCGTGGGCCTTGAAGAAGGAGTACTCCAGCGCCGTGGCGCCCGTGATGGCGAAGTTGGCCCCCTTCTTGAAGTCCTTGCCATGCGCCTGCGACGCCGGCGGCAGGGGCAGCCCGAAGTGCTCGGCTGCAAATTTGACAGAAGATTCCCATCAATAAAAAGGAAATTTTACACGGCATACAACGTGGTGATGTTCGTTATGCTTGTGAAAAAGACGCATAGCAATTCACAGTCTAGCAATGCAATGGCGTACTAGTCAATTGGCGGTAACAGTAAATCACAAAGTTCTTTCAGTAAAAAAATTCGGTCTGCTTTAGTAGTATATCTTTACATCTTTACAGAGGGAAAAGAAAAGGAGCTTTAATTCGAATCACTACTTTGCTGTGGCAGAGTAGACAATGGAGGCAGCAATAACTCACTGTTGCAAAGCAGCAGCTCTTTTTACAAGCTTATTTTACCACTCAATTTTATCTTATCTTCTTCTCTGAAAGGAGAACTTGGGCCTTTTTTCTACTACCTGATTAGCTTTGCATCAAGTGAAATTTTTTGAACACTCTAGCTGGTTGAGTAGGAGTAGCACGCTAGACAAGAGTCAATTTCATCATGACCAAGGTCAGAGCATGGTCAAACGCTCTAGCTGTGGCTCCAAATCAAGCGCTTTAAAAAAAAAACAGACATTTCCATGGGGTACCTCAAAGCTCATAAAATAAGCTCTACTGCACCAAAAGACCAAGAGGAGAAGGAAAAGGACGGCACGGGGAGCTAGGACGAGCTACAGGCCATCTATCCATCCATCCGGGACGGCGGCCGGCGCAGGAATGCGGGATTCGCGGGCGAAGGGATAGGAGAGGAGAGGAGGGAATGGTAGGTACCGAGGAAGTCGACGACGACGCGGCCGTTGGAGCAGCGGCCGGTGGGGCGGCCGAAGAAGGTCATGCCGTAGGGCGACCGCGCGGTGGTGAGCGACTTGGGGATGCCGTCGACGATGAGGTTGCCGGCGTCGGAGAGCGAATCCCCGAAGCTGAAGACGGCCCCGTACGACTTCTTGGCGTGCCTGGCGTGGGCGCCGCCCGAGAGGCACGCCGCCGCGACGAGGACGAGAAGCAGGCCCCGATGCTCCATTGCCGCTGCCGCTGCTGTGGGTGTGGGTGTCGGCGGGCGACGCGCATGTGCTGCGGGAGAGAGAGAGGGAAAGATGGGATCCTTTGCTTGTGTGGCGCCTGCTTTATAACTGCTGAGGGCTGAGCAGCGTGACCGCGGGGGAGTGAGGTGAGTGAAGTGTGTGCCGCTGCCGCTGCCGCTGGCCTGTGGCGGGCGGGCGGGCGGGATGCGCGGGCGGCACTGTTCGGCATGACCGACCGGATGACGCTCGCGCTCGCGCGGCCGGCCCAGCTGATCTACTAACCATAAGCAACCAGAAAAACGCGGCAAATCCTATCCTTTTCTGCGGCAAATCCTGTTCATCAATGTCACTCATGCCAAATGCGCGCGACCAAGTTAGGCGCCACCAATTACTGCCGCTTGCCAGTCTGAGACGAGCAGAGGCGACTGTGAGCAGCCGAAGAGTGGACTTTCTTGACTTGGCTTGGCTACCGCGTCCGTAAAGACGAGCGCTCGTACCAACCAAAGTAACTCCACTATAATAACTCTCCTCCCTGCACCCCGGGCCCCGGTGGTATTTCTCATTCCTGGCGTTGATCATAGGTTCGCAGGCCATAATGAGATGCTGCTACCACCTCTCTCTCTCTCTCTCTGATATCCTCCGCCATTATTAACCGGATCTGTGCGGAGCCAGGTCCGGCCGTCCAGGCTCGGTCGCGAGGGCGCGCACGGGTCTTGACGCTCGGGGGAAAATGGAGCTCCGGCTAGGCTCCGATCCATGTCGTCTTTTTTACTTGCATGGCAGCACCGGTCCCTGTCGTCGTCGTCGTCTTGATGACCTCGAGGTTACCTTCCGCGCCCGTTTCTTGTTGAACCGCCCATTAATTGGCGCCCAGGCCTTCGAGTCGGCGCCCTCGTGGTTTCCCTGAATCGCGCAAGCTTTGTCTTTGCCCCTGTGTCCAGTGTGCGTGCGCGCGGTAGCATAGTACGTTTTGGAGATTCCTGGCTCGCGGCCTCTGCCGTCGGATCGGCTTCGACCTGATCCGGGCCGTTCGATTGGAACGTGCTGCGTCCAGTTTTCAGCGCTCACGGGTCCAGCATGCGGGCTTCATTAGTTTTCTAATGACGGAGTTTAGGGTTTAGGCGGCTTATTATTATGAGTTGTGGCACTCCATCCTCGCCGTGACGCCAACGACACTCTGTACCAACCTGGTCGGCACCCAGCACCCACGTCTCACCAAGTGAGTGAGTGATCTGCCAGAGCATAAGGCCAACTCCAAGGCGCGACCCCATCTGTTCACACGCGTCCGTTTTGGATAAAATGGACGAATAGCGTGGCCCAACGTGCGGCCTCAAACGGACAAATGTTCGGATTCCGTCTGTTTTTGACTCATCCCGGTTCAAACTTGCGTTCGGTTTGAGGTGAAACGGATGCGCGCGGACGGCCTGGACGCACGTCCTTGTCCTCCCTGACCCGCCTGTCGGGGACACTAGCAGTCCCTCCGCTCCCAACGCTTCGATCTCTCTCTCCCGCCCCGCCCCGTCGCCGGCGTCGCCGCTATTCTCCGGCCGCCTCCTCACCGTGCAGCCCCCGGCCGTCCCTATCAAACCACGTCTCGACATGGCTGCCACCACGCCCGCGCTTTGGCCGTAGTTTTGGCTGTCACCGTCTTTGCCGGTCGCAGAGGGGAGACGACCGCTGGCGACGTACCACGGCGGCCTCGGCAGCTTCCGACGAGAGCTCCAAAGCGGCCAGTAGCCGGCCGGCAACCACCCCTGCTGCGTCGAGCTGATCATCGCGGCCTCTTCGCCACCACGCCCGCAAGGTGTTCGGCATTTTCCCCACAAAGGTATGGACAGTGGAGACGAGTTTTTCTTCCATCACTTCCTTTGTTCATCGGATGATTCGTCGTCGGATGATGAAGATCTCGTGGTGGCTGCACTGGTCGTTCACGACCACATTCAACGGCAGCTTCCTCGGTACAGGGGGTCAGTCCCTGGCCATGCTCCCAACCTGAACCGCAACAGGAAGAGAGGCCACGCCCTGCTCTATGTCGATTACTTTGCCAACACCCCGCTTTTCAAGTCGGATAAATTCCGTCGCCGTTTTTGAATGGCAAGGCATGTGTTCAATCGTATCCGAGAGGGAGTGGTTGCTCATGACCCATACTTTGAGTGCAAGACAGATGCCCTTGGCAAGCTTTGATTCTCCTCTTACCAGAAATGCACCGCGGTCATCCGCATACTTGCATATGGAATTCCAGGCGATCTGGTCGATGAGTATGTGCGTATGAGTGAGACAACATGTCTGATGTCAATGTACAAGTTTTGCCCGGCTGTGATCGAGGTGTTTGGCCAAGAGTACTTGAGACAGCCAACTGCCGCTGATACAGAGAGATTGTTGGCGACCAACGCAACTAGAGGCTTTCCAGGCATGCTTGGCAGCATAGATTGTATGCATTGGGAGTGGAAGAACTGTCCATTTGCTTGGCAGGGCCAGTACAAAGGGCATGTCAAGGCGTGCACTGTCATATTAGAAGCGGTGGCATCACATGATCTTTGGATATGACATTCTTTCTTCGGCATGGCAGGTTCTCACAATGATATCAACGTGCTGCAGCGTTCTCCAGTCTTTGCGAGGCTTGCAGAAGGCCACTCCCCACCTGTCAACTTTGAGATCAACGGCCACTAGTACAACAAGGTATACTATCTAGCAGATGTTATATATCCTCAGTGGTCAACTTTTGTGAAGACAATCTCGAAACCCCAAGGTGAGAAGAGAAAGAGATTTGCCAAATGCAAGAGAGTGTTAGAAAGGATGTGGAACGTGCTTTTGGTGTGCTTTAATCCCGGTGGGGTATCGTTCGAAACCCTGCACTGTCATGGGATGAAAGGAAGCTTTGGGAGGTGATGACTGCTTGTGTGATCATGCACAACATGATCGTCGAGGACGAGCGTGATGAGAGTATCTTCGACTAAGGATTTGATTATCAAGGTGAAAATATTGAGCCCCCGCACTAAGACCCAGCCACATTTGAACACTTTGCCCAATTCCACCGTGAGATGCGTGATTGACACACTCATTTGAATCTTCAAAATGACTTGGTAGAGCACGTGTGGATCACATTGGCAACCAATAGATGTATTGGTCCATTTTATGTTCAGTGTAGACAATTTCGATTTGGTTGTAAAACTATTTTAATTTTCAGACAAACATTTGGGTTGTAAAACTAGTTTTGATGAAAATATGGGTATTTTTGGCCGCGACGGACAGGATGGGGCAAAGGGATAGGGCCGCGCGCTGGGTGCACGGCCACCGCATCCCAGCCTCCCAGGACATGCCCGGACGCGACCCCAAATCCCTACCCAAACGGACATAATCCAAACAAAACGGACGTCCGTTTGAGGTCGCATAGTAGAGTTGGCCTAAGTCGGCACATGCATGCGAGACGGGTTTGTCAGCGTCAGCGTGACGTCACTGCGAGCAACTATTGTTTTCTAGAATCAGGATTTCAGATGCCTGACCAACAAAGTGCGTGTACACAGAAATAAAATAAACACATTTCAATGTGGAGTACTCCCTCCGTCTCATAATATAAGACGTTTTTTGACACAGTAGTGCTTATTTACTTTGAAGTGTGATTACACTGCTCTGTGTTGGCGTTAGGTAAGCCCTGGACAAGGCACTCGATCAAAGTCAACAACAGTTGCCTTGCGCCAACTCCATGCGTCCAGCATTCGACTGGCCCCATGCATGGCTTGCCATTGCCTGCCCCAATGCGCCCACGGGCCACAGCTCATCTCGCCTCATCCGGACGAGCACGATGGCAGCCACTGATAAAAGGGCGCCGCGCGCGGTTGTTGAGCCATAACTATTAGGGTTGCTCGCGGCGCCAAGCTGCGCGTGCGAGTGTATATATCCTCCCCACGCAGCGCAGTGGCCACACTCCACTCCACACATGCCACCAGAGCCAGAGCTTCTGCGTTTGGGAGGGAATGGAAGATGGCAAACACTTGGTACTGTGCACGCGCGCCACTCTGAAGACTGTACAACACAGAGTACAGTAGTATGCATTTTTTTTATTACACGAAAAATGGAAAATGTATGTTGGTGGTAACTCGGAAGTAGTGTTGTCACCCTTCTTTCTTTTGTACAGCTTCGGCGCCGAGTACTTGCACGTCACAGCCATGAATGCTTGTAGGAGCAGGACGCATGCATGCATGCACTGGCTGCTAAATGCAAAACCATTAGGATATACTCCGCGGCGACCATGTGACGCCGATAGTGGCGGTGGATCCTTGTCTAACCATCACACGGCTCTGAAGACCCACGCACATGGCCGCCACACGTACCACCTTTTCCTCTTCCTTGCGACCTCAGAAAAGAATGACATACGGGCCAGCGTCGTAAAGAAAGCACCACTGCACGAAATTGTGCGCGAGGGTAGATCGCGCCTTGCTCCAGTTACACAGGAGGTTAACTCAAAGAACACAAGGTACTAAGCTCCGCTGTCACTAGGGCGTGTTTATTGTGCACAAGGTTCGCAAATTATTCTCCTCGCCTCTTGTTCGTTGAGCCTAATGATGATCTAACCTACGCAGAGTTAATGAGAATGTTGTCGTCCAGCGAAGGAGGATGCATGCCCTGATGAGACACCGCACCAAATCGTGAAGCCGAAGGCGATGCACGTCTCTTGCCGCCCTACATTCACTGCCACGTTGTAGTGCACTGCTAGAATAACAAGTGGGAAATCAGAGGAGTTATCTACTTTTGGACACGGGCAGCATGCTCTTATTAACTAGTCGTGCATGTGAGGTCAACCAAACTCGCATGCTGATCAATGCGTGCGTGGAGGATGCAACATGCGCGCATGGCCTGGCTGCAAATCGTACTGACACCATCACAACACTCGAGATCACGGCGTCCATTTTATTTATTTGCAGTGGCCAGTGGAAGATACTGTACATTACAAATTGGATTAGCCAGCTGATTACTGAGCGGAGGACACCATTGTCAGGAACTCAACGGCTAGTGCGCGTCTTTACAGGAGAATTTCACCGCGGCAGTGCCTACTGGCTAACACTAGGCTAAAATCAGCAGGATTTAGTGGTTGGAGCTGCTCAGCACTTTGATTAGGTGTTTACCCAAAAACCATGCATGCAGCCACCAGCCTGGAACGGAATCGATTCCTACGCGCAGCAGCGATAACAAACGGGGGTCCTTTTTCCCATGTGCGTTCGTGCGGGCCTTGATCGATCGCCAGCAAAAAAGACGTGAATAATGCTCGGTGCATACCGCAAAATGCTACATTCGGCGGTAGCAGTGGGTGAGCCCGATCCATCAGCCTGCAGTCTTTTTCTTGGACCATTGGAAACTTCCAAAATGTTGGAAAAGAGGAAATAATTGGGGTGTGAGAGGGGCTAGATCCCAAACGGCGGGGTTTTGTTTGTTTATTTATTTATTTCTGGGGGCAGTGTTGTGTTGTGTTGGTACTTTTGGTTGGATTGGTGGTTTGGCCGGTGCTTACTGGGTTTGTTGTTCTGGTTAAGTGTCATGATCAGGAATTAAGGATGTTACATGTTGGTTACATTGTCACACATTCTTTACCCTTTTATTGACAGCGATGCAGTCCAAACAACAACCCCTAGAAGGGGAAAAGGGTTGTTTCGATATCATAAAATGTTTTTTGGCGGAAATCTTGTGCGCAAGTATGTGTAACTCGAATGTGAGGAAAAACACCTATGGTCCGGTGTCACACTCTAGGGCGACTCGGGTGGTAGCGCTCGTCCCTACCGCCAATGCTCCCCCCCCCCCCTCCCACTAGAAGAAAACAGGGCTTTGGTCCAGACCGGGTCAGCCCATTAGTCCCGGTTCAGTCTAGAACCGGGACCAATGGGGGTATTGGACCCGGTTCGTGAGATCAGGGGGCCGGCCGGGCCATGTGGGTCATTGGTCCCGGTTCATCTGGACCTTTTGGTCCCCGTTGGTGGGACGAACCGGGACCAATGGGCCTCGCTCCTGGCCCATCACCATTGGGCTCGGTTGGTGGCTTGAACCGGGACCAAAGGCTCCCCTTTGGTCCCGGTTCAAGCCACCAACCGGGACCAATGAGGTGCCTATATATACCCCCTCGCGTAAGAGCAGAGCACACTGCTCTGTTTTTTTCTGGCCGACGGGAGGAGGGCTTGGTGGTGCTCTAGCTCACCTCCTATGCACACAAGGTGTTCGATGGAATGCCCGAGCTACACTACTTAAGCTTTCTCCTCTCCAAGCTCGACCTCCAAGCTCCATTTTCCTCAATATTTGTCTAGGTTTAGCGGTCCGTCATGCCCCGTCCCCGTCTTCACCGTCGTCGATCACCCGCGTCGAGCTCATCGCCGGCACCACCGTGGTGAGCCTCTTGTTCTTATCTTCTTTCTAAAAGGAAAAATATTCTTACTTGTATGTTTACATAGATACTTGTATTATTTTCTCACTTTTATTATTGCATCTTATATAGTGTGATGGTTTTGATATCCGCCCCCGTCGGCCCTCGTCCTGTCTATGATTCAGATGTGGTATATATATTATCTTTATAACTATTGGTTCATTTATTGTTTATGAAAATTATGCCGACCAACGTGACATAGATTTTATTTATGTAGGATGTATGTGAATCGGAAATGCCAACCGACCCTATTGTCAAGAGGTTAAATTTAGTTGAAGAAGAAAACAATTTATTGAAGGAAAAAATAAAAAAAAATTAAGGAGGCGAAGATGATATTGGAGTTGCATGTTGCGGATGTCGTCGATAATCACAAGATTAAGATGGATGCAATGCGCTTGAAGATTAGAAAGATTAGAAAATATGCCATTCATACCGAGGCTTGATATCATTATGCCGTTGGATCAATTGTTACCTTGGTTGCGATTATGATTGCATTTGTTTTCGCATTGAAATGTTTTACATAGTTTCAATGTATGGTTTAATTAATTAGATGCTCTGGAGAGCTATATGTTGTTAGATGAGAACTCTTGTATGCACTTTGGTTTTAATGTGATGATGAACTTCTATTAATTTAGACACTTAATTATATATAATGCACGCAGATAAACCGGCAATGGATGTACGGTGACAGACACACCTCCGAGTACATTAAGGGCGTGCATGAGTTTCTCAATGCGGCTGAGGCAAACAAGTAGAATGGTTTTATGTGTTATCCATGCACTGAATGTGGGAATACGAGGTCTTACTCTAACCGGAAAATCCTTCACTCCCACCTGCTTTACAAGGGTTTCATGCCACACTATAATGTTTGGACGAGGCACGGAGAAATAGGGGTTATGATGGAAGACGACGAAGAAGAAGAGTACGATGACAACTATGTGCCCCCTGAATACGGTGATGCTGCAACGGGGGGAGCTGGTGAAGATGAAGAGGAACCCGACGATGTGCCCAATGATGCTGCAACGGGTGAAGCTGCTGAAGATCAAGAGGAACCAGACAATGTGCCCGATGATGATGATCTCCGCCGGGTCATTGTCGATGTAAGGACGCAATGCGAAAGTCAAAAGGAGAAGCTGAAGTTCGAACGCATGTTAGAGGATCACAAAAAAGGGTTGTACCCTAATTGCGGAGATGGCAACACAAAGCTCGGTATCGTACTGGAATTGCTGCAGTGGAAGGACCCAATGCTGTGGCTGACAAAGGATTTGAGAAGCTACTGAAAATATTGAAGAAGAAGTTTCCAAAGGATAACGAATTGCCCAACAGTACATACGCAGCAAAGAAGATCGTATGCCCTCTAGGATTGGAGGTGGAGAAGATACATGCATGCCCTAATGACTGCATCCTCTACCGCGGTGCATACAAGGATCTGAACACATGCCCGGTATGCGGTGCATTGCGGTATAAGATCAGACGAGATGACTCTGGTGATGTTGACAGCGAGCCCCCCAGGAAGAGGGTTCCTGCGAAGGTGATTTGATATGCTTCTATAATACCACGATTGAAACGTCTGTTCAGAAACGAAGAGCATGCCAAGTTGATGCGATGGCACAGTGAGGACCGGAAGAAAGATGGAAAGTTGAGAGCACCCGCTGACGGGTCGCAGTGAAGAAAAATCGAGAGAAAGTACTGGGATGAGTTTGCAAAGGACCCAAGGAATGTATGGTTTGCTTTAAGCGCGGATGGCATTAATCCTTTCGGGGAGCAGAGCAGCAATCACAGCACCTGGCCCGTGACTCTATGTATGTATAACCTTCCTCCTTGGATGTGCATGAAGCGGAAGTTCATTATGATGCCAGTTCTCATCCAAGGCCCCAAGCAACCCGGCAACGACATTGATGTGTATCTAAGGCCATTAGTTGAAGAACTTTTACAGTTGTGGAATAGAAACGGTGTACGTACGTGGGATGATCACATACGGAAGGAATTTAATCTAAAGGCGTTGCTGTTCGTGACCATCAACGATTGGCCCGCTCTCAGTAACCTTTCAGGACAGACAAACAAAGGATACCATGCACGCACACACTGTTTAGATGACACTGAAAGTATATACCTGGACAAATACAGGAAAAATGTGTACTTGGGCCATCGTCGATTTCTTCCGACCAACCATCAATGTCGAAAGAAAGGCAAGCATTTCAAAGGCGAAGCAGATCACCGGAAGAAGCCCGCCATGCGTACCGGTGATCACGTACTTGCTATGGTCAATGATTTACACGTAATCTTTGGAAAGGGTCCCGGCGGACTAGCTGTTCCGAATGACGCTGAGGGACACGCACCCATGTGGAAGAAGAAATCTATATTTTGGGACCTAGCCTACTGGAAAGACCTAGAGGTCCGCTCTTCAATCGACGTGATGCACGTGACGATGAACCTTTGCGTGAACCTGCTAGGCTTCTTGGGCGTGTATGGGAAGACAAAAGATACACCTGAGGCACGGGAGGACCTGCAAAGTTTGCACGAAAAATACGGCATGCCTCCGAAGCAGTATAAAGGTCCTGCCAGCTACGTTCTTACGAAAGAAGAGAAAGAAATCTTCTTTGAATGCCTGCTCAGTATGAAGGTCACGACTGGCTTCTCGCCGAATATAAAGAGAATAATAAATATGTCAGCGAAAAAGTTTCAGAACCTAAAGTCTCATGACTGCCACGTGATTATGACGCAACTGCTTCCGGTTGCATTGAGGGGGCTTCTATCGGAAAACGTCTGATTAGCCATTGTGAAGCTATGTGCATTTCTCAATGCAATGTCTCAGAAGGTGATCGATTCAGAAATCGTACCAAGACTAAGGAGTGATGTGGCGCAATGTCTTGTCAGTTTCGAGCTATTGTTCCCACCATCCTTGTTCAATATCATGACGCACGTCCTAATTCATCTAGTCGACGAGATTGTCATCCTGGGGACCGTATTTCTACACAATATGTTCCCCTTTGAGAGGTTCACGGGAGTCCTACTTCTGTCATTAAGTCTCTCTATATAGCTCAGCTCTTTCATTGCATATATTTATAATTATCCTCACTATATTATGCGGATTGAAGATCGCCGAATTGAAGAAAAGACAAGTCGGTGATATTGGGTTCATCAACACATATCTCATAGATGCAACTGAGGTTAAATTTCATGCCGCAGATACCGAGGCCAACTTGCTACGATCGTTGATAATAAATGAAAACAAAGATATAATATTCTTTCCTTACAACTTCAAGTGAGTGTTACTGTCTTGTGCGTATTTGGTTTCCCTTATATATTAGTCAAGGTTATATTATGTAATTGATGAGTTATGCATGCGTGTGCAGTTTTCACTATATTCTCCTAGAAATTAAGCTTGAGCAGGGACTAGTAACCGTTTTAGACTCAAGACGAAAAGATCCCCAGGACTATGCGGACATGACTCAAATGCTCGAGAAGTAAGTTAAATCGATCATTATCCACCATATCAGCAACTTTGTTCATTTCCTGATATATCAAGCAATTGTTTTCTTTATCTGACAGGGTTTGGAAAAAATTCACCCAAAAAATTTCAGGACTCCCGAAGAAGCTGCAATTTAGACACCCGAAAGTAAGTACTATAGTAGCATGTTCCGCGCATTTTCTATTGATTCAAGCGCTAGTTTCATCAATACCATTTGGCATTCTTGCTTATCAGTTTGATTGACCTCTATTTCTTGTAAAGTGGTTGTGCCAGGAACAAGGGAATGATTTCTATGGATACTACATTTGCGAGTCCATCCGCCACACGACCTGTGAGCGGGGCTACTCTGACGAACAATATGAAGTACGTAAATAACAACATTCACAATTTTATTTTATTACCATAATTTGTGTTGAGTTTTATTCATATATATATATATATATATATATATATATTGACCCCCTTCTTCAAATTAGATGTTTCGGAAGCGGGATGAACTCCTAGTACCAGCTCGCATGCGAGCAATTCAAAAGGAATTAGCGGTATTCTTTCTTGACCACGTGATCGCTGAAGACGGAGAATACTATGTGGACCATGAGTCCGTATGTTAGGAGATTATATTTGTAAGAGATAATTATTGTATATATGTAGCCGGTAGTGTCGGATAGATATACGAGAACTTGTTGTTCGACCAATCTCTCGGAAAAGGAGATGTGGTCGATATCACTTCTCTCTGTATGCATATATGTTCATGACGATCTTCTATTTCCTTCGTTTGCTTACTAGCTAGCTAGCGTGTCTAGTCCTCTCTATAAGTATGTATAGTACGTAGCGTCGACCAAGCACAGACATAAGAGAGGACACTTCTCTCTATTAATTATAGCTAGCTAACACAATATATGAAACACCTAAATTAATCCCCCAAAACCTCAACCCCCCACCCTTTCAAAAAAACAAAAACCCTAGCCACAGAAATGCTGACGCGTGGATGCCTATTGGTCCCGGTTGGTGGCACCGACCGGGACCAAAGGCCCTCCTGCCTGAGCTCCGCGCACAGGCCACGTGAAGGCCCATCTGTCCCGGTTCTGAATTGAACCGGGACTAAAGGGACAGGGCATTAGTACCGACCCTTTAGTCCCGGTTCAGGAACTGGGACAAAAGGCCCTTACGAACTGGGACAATAGGCCCCTTTTCTACTAGTGTCCCCCCTCCTTGGTCGTTGTTGATCGGAGCCGCCGAACAAGCCCGTGTTGTAGGCAGCCGTGGTGGGCCGTCGTCTCCGTCCTTGGTGCTTTCATGGTGCCCTGGGGCGGGACCCGAAACCCTAGTTGTGGCTTGTTGCACCGCCGCTAGATGAAGTGCTCCTCTTGTTTGCGTCAACGAGTGGTCGACGACTTAGGGTAGGGTGCTCCGCCCATGAGGGCCAATGGTCGTCTCACCATGGGCTCATGGTCTGCTGCACCTGGAGCTCGCGCCTGTCCCAATTAGGGTTGGGGTTCATCGAGTTGAAGAATGGTCACATTCAAGAAGGTTGCAACCGTCTGCTTGTGCTCGAGGGCAAGGGCATGTCGCTGGGGTTGCTCCCTTGCTCGGATACGTTGATGGTAGGGTGTGCTTCGTTCAAAGTGGTCGGACCTGGCCAAGGCCACAGTTTCAAAAGGTAGAAGCTGTCGTGGTGTTCTCTCTGGCAAATGCAATTCTTGAAGACTGATGATTGTGTAGGAGCCTAGGATCTCGGATGCTCGGGCAGCAACTTTGGAACTTAAGTTGCACTATTAAGCTACCTAGTTGAGTGATATCATTTATCGAGGAAACCCCTCTTACAAAATTCCAGTACTACTATCTCTGTAACTTAACATAGTATAAAATAGTGTCAAAAAGGTCTTATATTCTGATACAGAGGAGGTGTATGAAAGAAAACATAAACAAACAAAAACAACAATGCAAGTCGATGTGCAAGGAATACATTATTGTACGCGGCCGACTCACCGCCGCACATGGGCAGATGAGTGGCCAAACCGCATCAAGAAGTTCTAAGAGGATTAGAGAGGAGAGAATTGATGTAATGCGTTGTGTGAATTATCCCAAACCGATGGAAGCAGCCAACACCATGGCCACGCTGCTCGCCGAAGAGCAAACCGTGCAGCGTGCTATCAGATAGTACTACTGGAATTTTGTAAGAGGATTTCCTCAATAGCTGATATCACTCAACCATGTAGCCTTTTTGTTTTTTCACGGGCACTCGACCATGTAGCTTTATCCACAAAGCAGGACGAAAGCAATGCTATCCGAAGTACATTTCAAAGAGAAAAACATCACAATTTTGAAGGCCCTGCAAATTGCTATGACGATATCATAGTGCACGTCAGTGGAGGATGCATGTTGTCAATGCCTTTGCTTTTGCATGTAACTCGTGGTGCATGCCGGTTTCTAGCCTCCCTCTTCTAGCAACATTTTGCTCTCAGAGTATCCTTGACACATCAGGAAAATAGCATGAATTCCGAGTATACAGTGTGATAAACGACGCCACACCCGCTCCTGGACGTCGCAGAATGCAACTCGTGTAAAATCCTACTCGTATGCTAGTAGCAGTGCAATCAGACTACTAGTGGTAGCTAATTAAGTCGGCACTTATGCCAAGTACACGACTAGCTCTTCTAGAAGTCCAACCACCACCCCGCTCACTCAAGCCTCAGTGCGTACGTCCAAACGCAGCAGACAAGGCCACTATGCCAGCACTCACCTGCGTGGAAACCGGTAACTATTCCAGCCAAGGCCACCATGTTGGCATGGTCCACGACGGTCGTCGGCCGAGCCCGGGCGTGAGAGCGAAAGGGAACGTTGGAAGCGGTGATGCCCCAGCGCGACGAGCAGACGCAACGGCTTGGCGGAGCCCAAAATGAGGGAGGATCCGAGGACGGTCCATGGATATCTACCATGTATTCCGGTCCGGTGGTTCTGTTGCCGGGGCCATCCGTGCACCACCACCAGCGAGCGGGCGCGATAAAGCTCTTCAGGAAGCATCCATCCACCTGCATCTGGGCATCGAACCAACCCCAATAAATCGGTTGGGTCCGGGCGGGGCGGTGATGGGGGGACGCGGAGCGACACGGGACCATGGAGCTCGCGGCCGTGCTGGTTTTCCTGGCACGCCCGTGAATGTCGACAAATGACTGAGACTCACGTGACGCGCCGGCCCCTGGGCACCTCCCGGGAAAGAAAGCCGCGGGTGAAATTCTGCTGCTGCATGCGGTGCCGGCGCACAGGACTGTACACGTGCATCTTTTCTTTCATCACGGGCAATATATCAGTATAAAGTCTTTTTTATGAAAAAGAACTGTAGTTGAATGATTAGAAAGACAGTGATACCCTTGCCCATCGGAGTTCAACTCTCGGGCTTGACATTGGTGTTTGAGATTATTACAATCTTTTGTTACAACATACGCCTTGCTTGGCGGAAAACTATTACAAAGAATATCATCTCATCTAGTATCAAAACTATGCTTCACAATCTCATGCACAACTCTGTTGGCCCGGCGATTAACTTTATTAGAGATTTTAAAATTCCGAACCATTCTAGATAAAATCAAAGCCTTCTTCTTTGGATAAGCAAGAAGGGATCCACCGATAATTTCATTTGCAAAGAAGGAAGTCACAGAAACACAATCAGTCTTCAAAGTAATAGGCATCTAAAGAGTAATACCAATGTAGAGGCCAGCCAGGCACACCCGAAGTTCCACTTCATTCTTACTGGAGCATCGCCCAATAAAATTCCAGAAGGAAAAAATGACATTACCGGAGGAATTCCTAGCAACAACCCCACGCAGGAGACTCCCAAGCCGTCCATAAAATGACGTCAACGTTAATCTTGAAGTAATCAGCGGGGGGAGGTTGACACACCATGTGGTCAAGTAATGGACCAGAAACAACTTTTAACCTCTCAGTCTTTCCTTTCCCTTTGTCTTTGGTTCCACCACAGCGTTAAAAATACTAGGCGAGAAAAACGACCGGAAATTACCCACAAAATTGGCAGAGGCCATATCTGATTCCTTACCCTTTCCAAAAATCAAGTCATTCTCAAGTGCGAAGCTCTTGAGAAGAGAAATAAAATTTTCTCATGTTGTTGTAAACAAACTTGATCCAACAGAACAAGCAACCAATCCGGCCCTGTGAATTTAAAAGCTTCTTCCCCTGGAAGGATCCAAGCGTCCCCTCAAAGCCATATGCAGAGCACGAGCCTTAGGACAATTTACAAAAGTATGAAAAGTGCTTTCGTCTTCCACACCACATATAAAGCACATATCAATAACAGACTGATGGTGTTTTACTCTATTAATCTGAACCGCCAAACAATGAGTTGTGGCGCACCAAGCAAAAATCCGGATCTTCTGGGAAACATTGGCCTTCCAAATCATATTCCAGACTCTCCTACTCCCATCAGGAGTGCCGCTAGATTGTCCTAGAACCTCCTTACTATCCTTAAGGTTGAGTGCAAAATTGTACACACTTTTAACTAGAAACATATCGTTCTTTTCATAGTGCCACACAATAAAATCTCCATCTCCTGTGGGCTGAACTCGCAGCTTAAGAATTTCCTCTGCATCATAAGGATAGAAAAGGTGCCTAATCAAATTCTCATCCAAAATTTTGGACCGAGTCATGAATAAATCACCCTAGAAGGTTGAGGTCACCTCGGAGCCACATTCCATTGTGATGAAGCTCCATTGTATCATTGGGAGCCTCCAATAAAGTTGTGGAGATTGCCCCAACCTTATTTGTAAAGATTCGGTCGCCGCCTTCAAGGGCACCACTAGTGGAATCACGGCATGTCGCATTGTGTGAGGGCGTGAGGGGAATACGGTGGCTCTAGTGGCTTCTTGGGAAGCATTGTGTCTCCACACCGCTCCAACAGAGACGTACCCCCCCCCCCAAAGGGAAGGAACTTCGGTAACACATTCTCGTCTCCACCAGCTCCACTTGTCGTTATCTCTTACCTTTACTTTGTGCAAGCTATTGTTGTGTTGTATCCTTTTCCTGCACTTGTTGTTGTTGTTGTTAGCATCATATAGGTTGTTCACCTAGTTGCACATCTAGACAACCTATGTTGCTAACCCTAATTTGTTAAGAAAAGTTAAAATCTGATAGTTGCCTATTCACCCCCTCTAGTCAACCATATCGATCCTTTCAATTGGTATCAGAGCCTCGTGTCTTTATTAAGGGTTTCACCACCCGAAGAGTATGGTTGACACCGAGGAGGAAGTGCCCGAGGCCATGGAGTTGACTTCGACCTGAGCCTCATCTCGGCGTCTTCCTCGAAGGCGGCGACGTGGTCGGTGGAAGGTGGTGTAGCGGCGTGTTGGCGTTCGGCGTCAACGGGCTTCTCTGCATCTTGTGGATTCTGAATTTCTTTGCTCTCGTGGGTGATGGTGCCTCGACATGTTCGTGGTTCGTGAAGACGACGCAAGTGGTGATGCGGTGCCGATGTGGTTTTCTCTTTGGTGTGATGGTCCTGCCGGGCCGAGGATGGAGACTTCCCCCTGTCAATAATCGGTGCGCATAACCATGGTTTTCGCTGGCTCCGGGAGGGAGCAGCGGCGGTGGCGCGCCCTCATCCCGCGCTAGTGTGGATGCTGGATCTATTTCCCAGGGTTCTGTTTCTAATTCTCTTCTTGTTTGGGAATGCTTATAATGTCAATATAATTCAGGGTCTTATTTGCGCAAAAAAAACTAGCGCCCGCGCTGGCCCATACTATGGCCGTGGCCCAATACGATTCCCTCATCGGTCGCTCGGGTTCCTAGTTGTTAGTTTTTTCTTCTCTCAAAAAAGGTTGTTAGCTTTTTTATCGAAAAGACCGCTCGTTGACCATGAACATTGACTACGAGAATTGACCCATGACCGGGCCATTGACTATTGAATTTCATAAAAAAAGTTTAGAAAATTTGGTAAAAAAGAAGATCGATATTTTTAAAATCTTTATAGTTTTTTCATGAATTTGAAAAAGAATTGTGCATTTGAAAAAAGTTCATGATTTTTTTTGAATATGGAATTTAAAAAAGGATCAACAAATTTGGAAAAAAATTCATAATTTTGTAAATGGTTATGAATTTGTAAAATCATGAATTTGAATAATATCATAAATTTTTAATGGGGTTTCCAAATTTGGAAAAAGCTCATAAATTTGAAAAAAGAACAAATGTTAAATTCATGATTTTTTTAAAAAAATCATGCACTTGGAACAATTCACACATTTAAAAATTAAGTTCGACAAAAAATGAAAAAGAAAAAACAAACAAAAGAGTTAAATGAAACTTGGAAAGAAACTGACCTGAAGCTTCAGAAAACGGGCTGGTGAGTATGTAAAAGAAAACCGTGACCGCTTTATATGGGCAGGCCCATTACTACCTACTTGCAATGGCGTGGTGAGCGCCATGTAGGAATAATACTATAAGTAACTTTATAGTGCCAAATAGGGATTGCACGTTTGCTCGCCATCCAGTGGCCCGCGTCATAGGACTGACCAACAATGATTTTCAAAAAGATTGATACAATGATGCGTAGTTGGGCTAGTCAATTTAGGCAGGTGACATTTCATTTGGTCTCAGCACAAGGGGGCTAATAGCACTAGGAGCTATATCTCGCTTACGGCTAGATATAAGCTCCCTCGACTGAAACTTTTTCCAGATCGCAACAGCAGTGGGCCAACACCTTATCTATCGTATCACTAGTCTACTGCCCGTGCGTTGCCACGGGCTTTTCATATTTTGTATTGGTTGCATGTAAAATTTCATATAGATAAAAAATATAGCCAAAATAATTGTAATGTACTTGGAAGAAAATCTTATACGACCCTGGTCGTACGCTCTCAAACGTGAGACCCTCTCCAGCGCTTGACACCTGGACGAACGAATCTTAAAGCAATGTGAATCCCCTTTTTGTTCCTGACTCGGAGTCGCCGCCCACGCTCGCCCGTCGTCATAGCCGCCGCCGCCGCTGCAACTCTTCATGCTCGCTCTATCCCCGAAGCACCGGCGTCCCGTCCCCGCAGCTCTTCCGCGCTGTCCACGACCACGCTCCTCGGCGCCCCGGCAGCTTGACCATGGAGGCACATCAAATTCGTTTAGGCCACATCTTGTATGAGAACAAATTCAGAAGAAAGCGATGTGCCTTTGTTCAGATTTTTACAGCTCAAAGTTAAGCATCAACAATGTACAGGGAACCCAGGCGAGAAGACGGAGCTAGCTTCGCAACACACCGTCGCCGTCGGCTAGAAGCTTGGCAGCCAAGGAGTGCGTACAGCCTGCGTAGTGCGCCGGCGGTGCCGCAAGTGGAGGCGGACAGAAGCATCGCTGTCGCCGGCGGGGACGAGCACACCGGCGGCGATATGGAGAGATTGAGCTGGATAGAAATCACGATTTGGAGATGGGGAGGTGGGGAATAAGACGGCTGCTGCTTTACGATTCGTATCGCCAGGTGTCGCCTTGGGGAGAGGGTCGCACGATCAGCTTTGTACGATCCGGTCGCATAGGATTATTTTCCAATGTACTTCGCTTGCAATGTATTTCGATAATAAAATGTAACTCTACCCTATACACAAAAGGGTTATCATATCTGATGCACAAAATAAAGGTGGTACACAAACATTGACCTCTTTATTGTGCATTGCATTACAAATGATAATAACACTTGAATGTTTTTTTATGCTTAAGATCAATTATCTCGTGAAAGCGTGTGCATTGCTATTCTCCATTAATTAAAATGAACACATGGATGATTTTGTTCCCTTTTAAAAAATGTTCCAAGAAGTTACAACAAAAACTTAATTGCAATGTGCAATTGGCTGGCAAACTATTGCATATGAACTTAGGCACTTGAAACCATACAATTTACCATTTAGAAACTGCTGCAGCAAAACACATCTTCTAGAACATGCTACTCCCAGCTATCTTGGGAGAGGTAGATACATCAATCTTTGATAACATTTGTTGATTAAAAATTTATTGGCATTTATTTATATTTTTATAGTAATTTTTAGTTTTGTTAGAATTATGTAACTTCATATTTGGTGTATCGGCTCAAAATGAAATTCACATAAGACTCAAAAGGAAATGTGTGTGTTGTACTATGAACTATGATGTAAAGGGAAGCGACCAACTCCTATTCAAATACCAACCGGAGAAAAACCCTAATTATACATACACTAAGACATTAAAATCAAAAATAAGGGTGAAAGGGCGATTGACATGCAGCATCAATTGTGAATAAGCAGGTTAAAACTTGCCCAGAGAATATTGCTCACGACTCACAAGTTTACAACATACTTTTTTCTGTATTAGCACAAAAGTCGAATAATACATGGTAGGATTGAGGAGGAGGAGGTCTATAATATTAGTCTTATCGATTGTTCATTATTATATTAGCAACTAAGAGAGAGAGAGAGGGGGGGAGGGAGGGAGAGAGAATCGGATCTCCAAATTGTCTTCATGTGTCTACGCTATCTGAAAACCGCCATATGTGAGAAGTAATGGGGTCAGGACGTCTCAGGGCAGCACGCTAGATCAGGCCGGATCACATCATGCTGGAAAAAAAATATAGTTTTCTAAATTGTCTCCATGTGTCTACGCTATCTGAAAACCGCCATATGTGAGAAGTAATGGGGTCAGGACGTCTCAAGGCAGCACGCTAGATCAGGCCGGATCACATCATGCTGGAAAAAAATATATAGTTTTCTAAAATATTGCAAGGCATCCCGAAGATATTGACGTTACAAGTTGCTACGAGCTTAAATGCTTAAAACAATCAACCGAAAATACCAACATACTTCTCCATTTTGAGCTAGTCCACCTAACGAGGACTTCTTCATTAATACCCACAATCGTTCCAGATAGCCAATATGAGATAAAAGTTCGTAAATGTTGTACTCCCTCCGTTCCTAAATATAAGTCTTTTTTGAAAATTCAATAAGGACTACAAACAGATTGTAAGGACATATTTATCCCTAAGTGTTTTAGTGATTGATGACAACGCATTTACGGACTAATCATGTGCCATGAGTTTTCCAGACACTTCTTTGCTAGGCACAAGACGATTGGGTGCCCCTCGAAGACTGACGAAGACGGCGTCTTTTCTACGTTTCTTTTTGGTGGATTTGAGTCGTAGGAAAGCCGTACTATTAAGAGGGGGTCCGCGTTGGAAAGGTTTGGATGGAATCATCACGTACACGTCTTCTTTTATCCCCCCTTATTCCTTGGAGCTTTCTCCGTTCTTCCTGCCTCCTTGGACTGGCTGCTGTTGTGGTTGCGGTAGTACTGCTCCTGGATCAACGGTAGTACCGTAGGCATCCATGGTAGTACCGCGCGGTGGCGCGGTAGTACCGCTGGTGCTCACGGTAGTACCGCTCCTCTGGAGCCGCACTACCGCTGCCCACCAGGCTAGTGCCGCCCCTTTGCGGTAGTAGGAGCGGATGTAATTTTTTACATCCGCACCTGCCGTAGTAGTACCGCTTTCGCCGTGCGGTAGTACCGCGCTATGCGGTCAGGCAGTAGTACCGCCCCTCGGCTGTACTACTGTGTCAGATTTTTGCTATTTTCGTTTATTTGCGGAAGTAGGCACGGTAGTTCCCCTTCCCCCTGGCTGGAACTTTTGTGTTGCGGTAGTACCGCATGGGGGGCGCGGTAGTACCGCGCGGGCGGAAGTACAGCCCCCAGCCTGCGTTTGCTTCTGTGCTGGGGTCGCGGCAGTACCGTGGGACGGTACAGTTGTACCGCACTGCCGTGCGGTAGTACCGCTTGGTTACAAGCAGTAGTACCGCGCGGCCTTGCGGTAGTACCGCTGGCCAGGCGCGGTAGTACCGCTGGCCGCGGGCTGGTTGGTGGGTAATGGTTGGATCTTTTCCACACACTATATAAAGGGTCTCCTTCTTCCCCGTTGACTTACCTCTTCCACCATTAAAGCTCCATTATTGCTCCAAGCTCCATTTTCGCCCGATCTCATTCCCTAGCCAACCAAACTTGTTGATTTGCTCGGGAGTGGTCGAGAAGGCCCTGATCTACACTTTCACCAAGAGATATTTGATTCCCCCTACTAATCCCTTGCGGATCTTGTTACTCTTGGGTGTTTGAGCATCCTAGACGGTTGAGGTCACCGCGAAGCCATAGTCCATTGTGGTGAAGCTTCGTGGTGTCGTTGGGAGCCTCCAATTGAGTTGTGGAGATTGCCCCAACCTCGTTTGTAAAGATTCGGTCGCCGCCTCCAAGGGCACCAATAGTGGAATCACGGCATCTCGCATTATGTGAGGGCATGAGGAGATTACGGTGGCCCTAGTGGCTTCTTGGGGAGCATTGTGTCTCCACACCGCTCCAACGGAGACGTACTTCCTCTCAAAGGGAAGGAACTTCGGCAACACATCCTCGTCTCCACCGTCTCCACTCTTGGTTATCTCGTGCCTTTACTTGTGTAGCTTATTTGTTTCATATATCTTACTTGTTTGTGGTCCTATTCGTGTTGCATCATATAGGTTGCTCATCTAGTTGCATATCTAGACAACCTACTTTGATGCAAAGTTTAAATTGCTAAAGAAAAGTTAAAAATTGTTAGTTGCCTATTCACCCCCCCTCCAGTCAACCATATCGATCCTTTCCATTGGTATCAGAGCCTCATCTCTTTATTAAGTACTTTACCGTCCAAAGAGTATGGTTGATACCGTAGACGGTGCGGAGGAACACTCCGGTGTGAATCCTATCTCGTCTACGGGCGATGGGGGAACTTCGGTCTCTCGTGAGGAGTTCAATGTGGCCTTGGAGACATTGAAAACCTCCATGACGACCGAAGTTGAAAGCATGTTTACTAAATTTCTTGAGGGGCTTAAACTATCCACCGCACCGTTGAAAGTGGGTGATCCCGCCATCAAGGTGTCGGATGCTATCCCCGACAAGGGGGAAGCTAGTAGTGAAAAGGCTCCTTCTTCTAGTGGCAAGAATGGCACCGGCATCTTTGCCAATGTGGAACCACCACTTGTTTATGGTGGACCGGTTCCTTCCACTCATTTGAATCATGCCGGTCCTCCCCCTAAGATTGTGAAAAATAAGGATTTTGATTCTTGGGTTTACCGCTTTAAATGTCATTTGAATCATGTGAACACTAACCTTTGGAGAATCATTGAAGAAAGTTTCTATCCACATGATCCAAGCAACTTCACTCCCCGAGAAGCCGTGGACAATCAATTCAATGAGAATGCCCTCTTCATCATTCAAGACGCAATTCCACCCGAAGATCTACCTCATCTTCGTCCCTTCGCCTTGGCCAAAGATGCATGGCATTGTGTCGTGTCTCTCTACTAGGGAAGCGCAAGCATTTAACGCTCCAACTATGAAGTGGTACAAGATGAGTCCGATGAGTTTGCAATGAAGGAAGATGAAGAACCTCGTGAGCTTTATCGGAGAGTAACCAAACTCGCGGTCTCACTACGAGATCACGGGAGCAAGGACACGGATGACAATTGGATCAAGCGCAAATTCCTCAAGGCAATGATGCCCTACCACAAGGCCATGTCTTCCGTCATTCGTCAAAGACCGGACTTCCACACTTTGACCTCAAGCGAAGTGTTGGATGAGTTTGTGGCCATGAACATTTTGGACAAGACCGCCGACAATGCGGTGCTCCGTTCTCAACGGGCAAAGAAGCCTAACCTTGCATTGAAGGCCAAGCTCACCGTGGAAGAAGAAGAAGAGAAGAAGAGGAGAGCAACCCCGAAGATACAAAGTATGCATATCATGAACACATGGCACTTGCTTCAAGGCAATTTTGGAGCAAGAAAAACTCGAGGCCCAATTTTAGCAAAAACAACTCGAGTGGCACAAGGGGCAAGCAACGTGTAAGGACTTGCTACAATTGCGGCAACGTGAGTCATTTCATTGCGGAATGCCCGTATGAGAAGAGGGAAGACAATGGTGGCAAACTCATCCGAAAGGACAAGGCCAAGTCATTCCCCAACAAGAACAACTTCACCAAGAAGACTCCTCCCAAGGCTTTGGTTGTGCAAGAAGAGTACAATGAGGATGATGATGAGTCAGTTGCCATGGCCTCCGTTGCCATTGCAACAACGTCACGGGTGTCTCTCTTCGACTCACCCAACAAGAGCATCACCGCCAAGTGCCTCATGGCTAAAGCCACCAACAAGGTAACCTCCAACATCAAAACTACCATCATTAATCATCCTTCCCCAACGGATAGCATTAATGAACTTGAGGGAGATAATGTGGAGGCTAACGAGTTTGAGGCCTTTATGGGTAAACTCAAGGGAAAATCCAAGAAGCACTTTGTTGCTCTATTGGAACAACTGGGTGAGGCCAATGACATGATCGAGACTCACGAAGACACCATCTCTAAGATGGAAGGGCATAGTCGTGACTATGCCGATGAGATTTTGGATCTTTCCAATGCTCTTGAGGAAGAGCGTGGTCTTCGTTTGGCTCTTGAGGAGTCACACAACGTTGATCATGCTAAGTTAAAGAAAGATTATGATCATGCCCTCATTGTGTCTCGTGTGCTAAATTCCGAGAAGGCCAAACTCGGGGTTGATCTTGCTAGACTCAAAGAGGAGTTTGATATACTTGACAAGGCCCACAAGGCCTTGAAGGGTATTCACGCTAGTCTCAAGGAGTCTCATGATCAACTCCAAGTGAAGTTAACTACGGAGAAAGCAACTTTTCCTCATATGGTTTTAATTGATGATGCAAATGCTACTAACCCGTGTTGTGAGCATATACATCTTGTTGAGGAAAATGCGAAGTTGAAGGAGCAACTTGAGAGAGGTCTTGCGACTTGCATACAAGGCAAGAAGAATCTCAACGATCTCTTGATCAACCAAAAGGGAGGTGTGACAAAGGAAGGGGTTGGGTACGTGCCCGACTCCAAGAACAAGAAGAAGAATGACAAGACCAAATGACCTCCTCCCCTCATGCAAACCTTTGTGAGGGAGGGAGAAAGTGCCCCTGAGGAGAAGAAGAAGAACAATGTCAAGAAGGGCAATGCCATCCCTCTTAACAAAGCCGGCGATTTTAACCCTTTTTATGTGTTATGCCGTGCTAGTGATGGGCATGTTTATGCCAAATTTGTTGGTTCTCTTCATGAATACATTGAATGGTCTATTTGGGTTCCAAAAACCCTTGTTACTAACATCAAAGGACCCATTACAAAATGGGTACCTAAAACCAAGCATTGATCTCTTGTAGGTGTTTGCTTCCGGTGGGGGATCATGGTTGCTCGATAGCGGAGCTACAAATCATATGACCGAAAGTAAGGACTTGGTGGTGGACGTGCACAAGGTTCCATCTATGCCCACCAATGTCGAGTGGGGTGACGCCTCATCTTCTAAGGTATTGGGACTTGGCAAGGTGGTCATCTCTCATGATCTCACAATCGAGAAGGTCATGCTTGTTGAGTCCCTTGCATACAATTTACTTTCCGTTCGTCAACTTGCTATCATGGACTTTGCCACTTTCTTTGATATCGATACCGTGGCCCTCTTGTGGAGCAAGACTCTTAAAGTAGCATTTGTTGGGCATATCGAGAACAGTCTATATGTGATTAACTTTTCGGAGCAACCCACTAAGACCGCGACATGCCTAATGGCTAAAGTTGATGTGGGATGGCTTTGGCATCGCCGTTTAGCCCATGTCAATATGAGATCTTTGCAAAGTCTCCTCACGGGGGACCATGTCCGTGGACTAACGAATGTTAGTTTTTGCTAAAGATCGTGCTTGCAGTGCCTGTATCGAAGGAAAGCTACATGAGAAGGCTCATCCTTCCACGACTATCATTTATTCAAAGAGGCCTTTGGAGCTCCTTCACATGGATCTCTTTGGGCCTCCATCCTTCGATAGTCTTGGAGGTAGGAAGTATTGCTTGGTGATTGTGGATGACTACTCAAGGTACACGTGGGTGTATTTCTTCAAAAGGAAGAGCGAGACCCAACAAACCGTCATTGACTTTGCAAATGAAGCACAACGTCAACACAATGCAAAGATCTTGACAATAAGAAGTGACAACGGCACCGAGTTCAAGAACTACACCTTGGATGAGTTTCTTAGTGACGAGGGAATCAAGTATCAATATTCCGCACCCTACACCCCTCAACAAAACGGGGTTGCGGAGAGGAAGAACCGGACGTTGATGGATGCGGCAAGGACCATGATGGCGGAGTTCAAGTCTCCGTACAACTTTTGGGCCGAAGCCATCAACACCGCGTGTCATGCATCAAATCGGCTCTACCTCCGCAAGGGCTTGAACAAGACTCCATATGAAATACTCACCGGTAACAATCCCAACCTCAAGTACTTCCGGATATTCGGGTGTAAGTGTTTCATTCTCAAGAAAGGTGTTCGGTTGTCTAAATTTGAGGCTAGAGCTTATGAGGGCATATTTGTTGGTTATGCTACAAACTCTCATGCTTACCGTGTCCTCAATAAATCCACGGGACTTATTGAGGAGACGTGTAACGTGGAGTTTGATGAGAATAACGGCTCCCAAGTGGAGCAAAGTGGCACTTGTGATGTAGGTGATGAAATTCCTCCTCAAGCCATAAGAAGAATGGGTGTTGGTTTCTTCCTACCCATTGAGGAACCCCTTGTGGCCGAAGGAGAAGGACAATGCTCCACTCAAGTGGAGCCATCACCAACCCAAGGCCCGCACGCTTCCGAAGAACAAAATGAAGGCCCTCAACCTCATGAACAAGACCAAGGGCAAGATCATACTCAAGACGGTGTGGACACACCAAGTGATTCCCAAGGTCAAGTTCTCTCCCCCGAGCAAGTTCAAGATCAAGAACAAGTTCATGACGGCGCTCAAGATGATCAAGTAACCGCTCCTCAACTCATCACCGAGGAGGAATTAGAGCGTCGTGCCGCCAAGGTTGCTTCCAAGCTCTCCACCAAGGATCATCTCATGACGAATGTGCTTGGAAGCTTAAGAAAGGGGGTAAGCACTCGTAGACAATTAACAAATTATTGTGAGCATCACGCGTTTGTCTCTTGTGTGGAACCCCACAAGGTCTATGAGGCGCTAGAAGATCCGGATTGGCTCAATGCCATGCACGAAGAACTCAACAACTTCGAGCGCAACAAAGTGTGGAGATTGGTGCCAAGGCCAACGGGGAACCACAATGTTATTGGAACCAAGTGGATATTCAAGAACAAGCAAGATGCCCATGGGATTATCATTCGCAACAAGGCTCGTTCGGTAGCACAAGGCTACTCCCAAGTCGAGGGTATCGACTACGGCGAAACCTTTGCTCCCGTTGCTCGTCTTGAATCCATTCACATGTTGATTGCATATGCTTCTCATCATAACTTTAAGTTACAACAAATGGATGTGAAGAGTGCTTTTCTTAATGGTCCCATTAATGAATTGGTGTACGTCAAGCAACCCCCCGGGTTCGAGGATCCCTACTTTCCCGATCATGTGTATCAATTTGATAAGGCACTCTATGGCCTTAAACAAGCCCCACGTGCGTGGTATGACCACCTTACCGAGTTGTTACAAGACCGTGGTTTTGAAGTTGGGCTAATCGACCCCACTCTTTTTACTAAGAAGGTCAAAGGGGAGTTGTTTGTGTGCCAATTATATGTTGATGATATTATCTTTGGTTCTCCTAACAAAGATTTCAATTGAGTTGTGGAGATTGCCCCAACCTCGTTTGTAAAGGTTCGGTCGCCGCCTCCAAGGGCACCAATAGTGGAATCACGGCATCTCGCATTGTGTGAGGGCATGAGGAGATTACGGTGGCCCTAGTGGCTCCTTGGGGAGCATTGTGCCTCCACACCGCTCCAACGGAGACGTACTTCATCTCAAAGGGAAGGAACTTCGGCAACACATCCTCGTCTTCACCGTCTCCACTCTTGGTTATCTCGTGCCTTTACTTGTGTAGCTTATTTGTTTCATATATCTTGCTTGCTTGTGGTCCTATTCGTGTTGCATCATATAGGTTGCTCATCTAGTTGCATATCTAGACAACCTACTTTGATGCAAAGTTTAAATTGCTAAAGAAAAGCTAAAAATTGTTAGTTGCCTATTCACCCCCCCTCTAGTCAACCATATCGATCCTTTCACAGATGTATATAGACATATTTTAAAGTGTAGATTCATTCATTTTGTTCCGTATGTAGTTCACATTGGAGTCTCTAGGAAGACTTATATTTAGGAACGGAGGGAGTACAAATAATAATTTCAGTTGAGTTGAAAGACTTAAATTAAAAACCAACAAATATATGCAGGGTTATTTCATACTGTTATTTTAATGGGCACCAATAACGTCCTTTTCAGCATCATAATATATAATCCAAAATCATATTAACAATTTCGGGGTAACTTTATACTACTTATGAGTATAAATAATATGATTAATTAACAAATCTTGGATTGTAATAGATCTGAAAAAACATTTATATGTTTCAAAGAGTCAGATGGTGTGAGTATCGTCTGAAAGCTTTCTGGGTAAATAAGGATATAGAGAGTTGTTAAGTTCAAGAAAACAAAATGGCTCTCCTTACACAAAGTCTAAGTTCACCACCGTTAGATTTATAAATGGGGAAAAGACGCTATGAATAAGAGAAACAACAAATAAAGATAGAAAGGTGTTAAGTTCACCACACTCTTTATTTGCTTACTGGGTTGAGTAGGTAACAATATGTTTTATAAGATGATGACTTCCTAATACTTTAGCACATAACTGTACTCTACTGAACCGTGGGGAACGAGTCGGAGGTACAGTAGAAGAATGAACAAATAGATTTTATTTATATTATCCACACCCTACATGTACAACACTGAGAAGCTCCTCGTGAAACAAGCTTACAACAGTGAGCATTGAACAATCATACTCTCTTCTTGCTAGCCGGTGCTGAGAACACTTGTGCAGCAATTAGTATATCAATGTCCTCGTAGATAGGTTGATGAAGATTGCCAGCAATGAAAATATCATCCAGTTCATAGGCCTGAAAATTTCACCATTGGCACTCATGGGAATTAGTTAGTACTAAAAAGAATGGTATAGCTCTCGCAAGAAATTACATACAACTCCATTACTGGTTCTTCAATGTCAAAATTTCAGCATATATGTGAACATTAAAAAGACTTCACATACCTAAATAAATTATGAAAAACACTCATGCTGCAGTGCGGCTCCCGTGTCCTCGTCAGTTTTGACGCACCTACCACGTACTTGCAGCTTGGGGCGCGACCCCTACATCCTTGGTGGCGGCCACAGCGCCCACATCCACCTACATCCACGCTTCGGCAGGAACCATATAACAAAAAAAATATTGTGGACCAAATGTTCATGGAATTTTGCAGTATGATATAGACTACAAATGGGTATATGATAGGCAAATCTTATTCCTCATACATCCGAGCATGAGCAAGCTCCACAAAATTTAACCGTCTGGATAGTCCGGACCCCCCCTCCCAAAATCCAACCCATATATTATCCCAACATGCGGTCCCAACGCGAAAACCCCACCTCACGACGCACACTTACCTTTCTTGTCGGACATTCCACTTACCGCTTGATTTCCCGTCTTAGCAGGACATTTCTCGTTGGAGCCCTCGTTATTAACTGTTGAAGCAACCAACAACCCTTCTATCCTAACCAAAAAATTGTACAGCTTGATGAAAATAATATATGGACCGCTCGCTCATGCTGTTTGTTGCAAAGAATCTCACATGAAATGTTATACATATGTCACATTGGTTCACTATCCTATCTATAATGCCGTGACAGTAGTTTAGAAACTCTCCTAGCACTCCAAATACCGGCAACAAAATCACCAAATATATAGCATCCGCAGCTACCATGAAATAGGACACTAAACAACATTTGCAGCAAGCAATCAATTTATGCACCAAGCACACTGAGCAGAAGCAACAAGCTATCAAGATTTCTTCTACTCACAGAACTGACAAATGTGACTAACTCTGTAAGAAGCTTTGCCTTCAGAACCTAAAAATGGTGTAGTCCCATCACTACTTCAGCCGCTCTCTAATCTCAATAGAAAACATGGAGATCGTCCAAAAAACATAGTACACTTCGGCTGCACTTAAATAAGCTTGCTAAAAAGAAACTTCTCAAGTGACGTAAGAAAAAATATAAGTAACTTCCACTTGACAGTCGCATCATTTGACTTATAGATTTTCAGTTAGCATGGCAACTAAAGTGAGTCTATTGATTAAATTACATAGTTCATTGTTAAATGCTAAACACAAATTTAGAAGAGTTTCCAATGCTCATCTGTCAAATATGCTACTGTATACTTAGAGCATCTCCAGCCGCCCCCCCGGGTGCCCCCCCCCAAGGAGCCTTTTTTCTCTGCCGGCGATGCAAAAGGGCAAAAAAATGGCCCAGACGTGCTCCCCAAGCCCCCCCATGACCTCAAAATTCCGCCGGCGAACCCAGGCCAAACCCAGCACGCTGGGGGGCTGTTGGGAGCGCCGGCGGAAGCAACGGCCAATCCTACTCCCCCACGCGTTTTTTTCCTTGCCACCTAATCACTTTTTGCCCCGCAATTCTTCTGAGGACACCAATGGCTGGGGATACGGATTCTTGGGGGCGCCGGCGGAAGAGTTTTGCCCCCCAGGACGTGCCATTTTTGGTCCGGCGATTGTCCTGGGGGGCTCAAACGGCTGGAGATGCCCTTATGTGAGCTGCTAATGATCATCATCATCTGTCAAATATACTACTGTATACATATGTGAGCTGCCAATGCTCATCTCAAGAAAGGATTGTATACCCAAAAGACCAGATCTTATACGGGCCTTATTCTATGAAACAATTTCAAAAAGGCTCACCCTGTATCCACTGCTAGTAGTGTCTATAAAAGAGCTCTTTTTCCCTACATCGGCGAGTTAATACTTTGATCTCTACCAACTGGAAGCACAGATAACTATATTTAAAAACAGGAACATCTGCTATCTTCATGAGTAAATAAACAGTAAAAAAGTAGATGACCAAACCCAAATATTTTCATGAATGTTACAGGTCATTTTTGTTAATGTGTAAGTACATCAAACATGTTCTAACAAGCAGGAAAATTGTAGAAACATTCAAATGATGAGCAGTTCCTAATTCCTATCATGGAATCACTGCATGATGCATTGCACTGAGCACCTTCTGTGTGATATGGAGATGGGCAGAGGCAAAGATCAAGGAATTAAAATTCGAAAAGAATAAATAAGCTATCAGTAAGCCAATAGAAATCGACACAGAAAAAATAAATAAGTTTACTTCAGTAGCCGATAGGGATCGACGCATTTTGAGACATAACTACCACAACAAAGATTCCATCATTGTAATAATAGCCTTAGTGCTGAATTATACTCCTTAAGATATGTCTCGGGCATTTTCTTCAAGTACCTTGTAGGCAACAAGAATGACAATGATTCTAGGGAATGAAATTCTCTCGCAAATAATCTGACTAGTATTGTAAATTCACCTAGCTGTATGAAAATCAAAACCAATCATTAAATAGGTTATCCAAAGAATTGAGAAACAGACTTTAAGAACGAAAGTGTTTTAACCTGAACTTCCACGAAATCATCAAAGCAGAAGTGGCTTCCCTCCCATCAATAAACTTCTCGGTGAATAGGAGAAGCATGACCATGGAGAATCATACCTGAATACCTTAATAGAGTCATAACTGTCTTGGCAATAGCACATCTCTTTGTCCCTCCTATATTCTTCAATCACATTAGAATACTAAAATTGACCATATATCGTTTTCAAGAGAACAAAAATGATCGATCAAACAATTGGTCTAATTCAAAAGTTTGTGTCCTTCATTCTCATAATCGCCAGTCTTCTTAACCAACTTCATCTTGCAATACAATATCTTTCTCCCAGCCCTCAACCCCATCCATCTTCATTCATAACACCATTTTTTAACCCTCTTTTCAAAATCAATCAGGTGAATATTTGAGAGCAGTAATTTGATCTCCCTCCTTATTGATTAGTAGACATAATATAACATTAAATCTTTCCATGTGCAGTTGCTGGCAACCTCTGTCATTTAGTGAAGAGGTGGTAGCTGTGGTGTCAGAAAAAAATTAAAAATAATAATGCATTGATGTATTGCAAGTTTCTTGAGACCAATATAATAGATTTGAAGATTTCCTACACCAATCCCGGCCTCATGGCATTCCAGACAGCCTATGTAGATGAAGCAAGTGCAACCATATCTTGTAAAAGGAAGATATATCAGCTTCACAAAGGTACTCCTGAAAATATCTCAATTAAAAATACACATCTCTCTATGGTTCCACCTTCATCATAATGTTACCGCCATATGGAAGAAAGATATATATTACAAATATCATCCATATGTCAGTCAAAGGCTGAACAATTACTATTACGAAATACAAAAATATTAGACGTGATGGAAGATGGTTTCAGAAACACCAACGACACGCACTCGTATTTTAAAGTCTTCATACTGTAGAGTTATCTCCCTGCAAGTTATGTGTGCTAAATAATCACAATACTTGGATAGCACCTACACATGGGATTATATATTCAATTCACATAATCAGTTCTTCTGCTTATATAAATTAAGAATTGCATAAAAAAGTACGTGTCTATCTAGTAGTACTCCCTCCGTCCGAAAAAGCTTGTCCCTCAAATGAATGTATCTAGCACCAAGTTAGTGCTAGGTATATCCATTTAAGGGACAAGCTTGGGACAAGCTTTTTCAGACAGAGGAAGTATAAGATAAGGATTTGAATTGTTGACGCAAGGCCGGTGGAGCCGTGCATGATCCACTTGCAAAGTGCTTTCGAGCATGGACGTCGTACACATAGTGCAAAGCTGGCTGAAGGAGTTAATAGATTGGATCCCGGCAAGACTGCACATACTTAACGTTGGCTGCCCCTACCTTGATTGATTCCCATGCTGGCAAGGTTGCACACATAGAGGAAGACTCGATGGATTCTTGCCGGCTAGACTGCACATACTTAACGTTGGATTCCCCTACGGTGATTGATTCCCATGCTGGCAAGGTTGCACACATAGAGGAAGACTCGATGGATTCTTGCCGGCTAGAAACGAACAAAAGCAAGCACGCAGGTAATGCCTATTTCTTTGCAACAGATGCGTGTCTCCTGATGCAATGGGGGAAAACAATATGTATATAGTGATTTTACCTCAATAGATATTTTGGTACCTCCACTCCATTAGTATGAAATTTGTGATGTTGAAAACCTGAAAAAAAGGAAAATAATGATCTCAGTGGCAATTGTGTCAGCTGTTGAATAGGTACGGCATTTATTTCAGGATTACAACTGTTCTCTCCCATTGAACAATGGCTTGAATTCTTTCAAGAGAGAACCATACAGTAAAAAGCTTCAGAACACAATGTACTCTGAATCAGGTCATATTCAGGCCATATACATTGAGCTTATACTACCAAAAAATATCAGCTAGAAATCTAGCAAGTATCTTCAAGGATCAAGAACATGAAAGAGGAATAATGACGAAAGAACTAAAAAAACTAACCTCCATATGGAAGCATTAGATGCACTTGTGAGTCCAAGCATATTATCTGCAATAAATAGAAAACAAGTACATAATTATATTTTTCTTGTGGGCAAAATGGTAGACAGTGATAGAATGCCCGTGCGTTGCTACGGGCAAACACCGGATGACCACGCATTGCCATGAAATAATAGAAATATACACATTTATCAAATTGTTATTTTAATTCAGAAATACGTTGTTAAGCATGATGGCATCTGGTTTCATCAAATAGCGACAAATTCAAACTCTCTCCGGCTTCTTTCTTTCTCGGCGGTCGTGGTGTATACTAAACCAGAAAATCGCTCGCCACCAAAGAACATATACCATCCATTACTAAATACTATCAATATCACTCAATTCACACCTCCATGCGTGTCACTATTACAAGGTACACAAATTCTGACAATTCCTTGTAATGAGCCTCTTAATTTCAGCAATAATAGCACAAAAAGAGAGATCCAACTTCCGAGAGTGTTCTCTATCACTAGCATGGCCATTCCATTCTTCATAGCAACAATCAGCCTTAAAAAACACTGTAAATTGTTTAAGTTCATGTCCAATATTAGGCCCAAATTGTTAGCTGCGGCCATTGGTAAGTATGTAGAGCACAAGATATTCACCCTTTGGCTGGTCCCTCTCTAGCATTTTTCCCTTCTTGGACTTAATCACACTACTTCACGTTCTGTGTTGGATCTTGTAGGTAACCCATGCTCCATCTCTGTTCTAAAAAAGCAGCTAAACCTTTTGCTAAGTACCTGGCCCACTCATCCGACTACCATCTAAATTCAAAAGCTCTTCCACCCTAAAAATTAATAAAGTTAATTAGAAACACAGACGAACCAATAAACCATCAAATGCAACCTTCAATAAAAAGCTGATTGTATATAGGAAAGGGTTCATTTATCTTGAATCAAGATTTTTTTTTACAATGTCATGAACCTGGTGCCAACGGCGTACTCGCAGCGGCCGATGAGCCTTTGGCCACTGCCTACACTGCGCTCGCGCACGCCGCTTCGCTGCTACCGCAAGCACCGGCCACACTCCCGCCGCAAGCAGCCGAAATGATGGAACTCCATGCCATCATAAGCCAATCCAGATGTTGAATTAAGGCTAGTACGACATCCCATATTTGAGGATTGCACCCGGAAGATTGCACTCAACACGCCAGTTGAAACCAAGATTAATAATACAGATACAAAGAAAACAAAGATAAGCAGGAATAGGATGTTGATGGCCTGCTCATCTTGGTCCCTCTAGACCCAAAAAGTCCGTTACATTTGTAGAACAAAGATTTTTTGGTTCCCCTGGTATCTAGCACCAGCGACAATTTCCTATTGTGGTGACACCCCGACATGGCCCTACTTAAGCTCCTTCTCGTTCTTGCTTTGGTTCCGGTCCGGCAAACCATACCATCTTCCAAATATTTTTACATTGTAGCATCCTAAAAGTTCTCATGTCTTCCAGTACATTATCTTTTGTAGAATCATCATATATAGCTCTAAGTCTGCGTCCTCCCAACCTAATGCAAAATGAACAAAATCAGATATCTATACATCAGTACACAACTTAGCATATACTCCCGCCGTCCCATAATATAAGAACATTTTTTAAGCTATATCATGGGAGGGAGTAGTAGACAAAGTACTGTTTCAAATAATGGTCCCTAAGAGAAAGGTTAACGTTCCCAACCAGACTTGTGAGCATCTTCGAGCAACATACAAGCCACAGGAGTGTAATTGGATATCACAAGTGTCAAATCAATAGCTGAGCATAGCATCTCTACATGGACTAATAAAACCAAAATAAATTTTAACATACCGCCGGTCCTACAACAGTGGTTGATAGTGAATTTGGTAGACACCCATAAATGACAGTTTAGCAGTGTCTCCGACTCTCTATACATTTTGAGTCCCATGTTTTCAGCATTAGATATCTCCTTGGATACAATGAAATTTATGCTTCACAGGAGGATCTGCACAAAATAAATGAAAAACACTTAAGTTTCTCATCCTTGTAAGAAGAGGTAATTCTATCGAGAACTTATTAAGGGCATTCAATCAATTCACTTCATGAAAAGTTGTGTCCGTTGGAGCTTGTTATGCCAACTGAACCATGTTGACCGACCCCAATAAGCATATGCACTCACGTTCTCTAGTCACATAGCAGAGTTATGTCTGATTCTCCCGTTTGTTGTACTCCCTCCGTTTCTAAATATAAGCTATTTTAGATAATTCAATAGGGACTACATATGGATGTACATAGACATTTTTATTGTGTAGATTCACTCATTTTGCTTCGTATGTAGTCCATATTAAAATATTTAAAAGGTCTTATATTTAGGAACGGAGGGAGTAATTCTTTATCCCCGTTAGAAATTGATGGCCAGGGATCAAATGAGAAATGAATAGAACCTTGAAGAACAACATCAAATAGACCTTCCTCATTCTCAGGTAATTAAAACCAAGGGAGGGTTCCTGTAGGATAACTATATTCACCTTCCAGTCTTTGCATCCATCACAGCCCCAAAATTGATTGACATAACCAGCCAGAGAACGCACCTGCCCTGCTGCCCAAAAAGGAGGAATGCCAGACAACAGAATGTAGAGTATAACTCCAGCACTCGATATGCAATTATCGGCTCCATATCTCCGCTTCAGCACCTCCGGAGCCACATAATAGGCACTCCCAGGAATATCCCTGAACTTCTCATCTGCATTTCCATTATATCCCATTTAATCTTAAGCACTGCATGAGCTTAGTTGCTAGAATTTAATTCAGGTAGCACTACATATACAATTGTAAATTGTAGAGACAACATGAACTAAGGGGAATAGTTGAGGTTTCTTTCCTTGTCCCTTCTCAAATAGTATGTTCAGTCAACCAATTAATTACTCACCGGCTTGAAGGAGACGGAGAGGCTGAAATCAGTGGGCTTGAAAAAACACATACGTGTACAGTTGTCCAACAAGTTGACTGAAACATGCATCACAATACATCGTCAATGGTTTTCTCCTTGCTTCATCTTAACCAACACGCAGCGCAATACATCGTCAATGAAATGAGATTTCAACAAAGGAAGAATGCTACTTAATGAGTTTAAGAGGTTTCGGCCCAGCATTGACTGAAACTGTTTCCAAGAAATTAGACCTACACCGAGATTGAACAATATAAAGAGTATTCCCTGGAGTAAATACCGGCTCTAAAAATTGTCTAAACGAAATCGGCGCGTCAGAGCCCTGAGATAAACAGACCCAATAAAAAACTCCATACATTAACAACTGTATGATCTAGCTGGGTGCACAAATAGGTTTTAAAGAAACTCACATGAACAAAATAAAAAACTCCATACATTAACAACTGTATGATCTAGCTGGGTGCACAAATAGGTTTTAAAGAAACTCACATGAACAATCTTGGAGAGCGTAAGTAGATATTCAGTCAAATTAAAAGGCGAAGTCAGAGCAGGGAACAGTTGATCCGAAAGACATGCCGTTCCAAACTTCCAATGCACAAACATCCATATGCGTGTTCAGGAAGAAGAAAAGCACAAAGATGTCATCTCCTATAGCTAACTAATGTACTATGGTAAAGATCATACATACTCTGGGCGAGCGAGCATTGCATAAAAGAACAAACACCTTAAACTACAGAGGGCATAGACAACAAAGAACACCTAGTCACAGAGGCGACACTCACCAGCAAGCAAGCAGCGCACGCACAACACAACCGTCTTAACCCCTTCACTCACTTCATCGTGTAGTTGAACTGCTTACACCCCAGGCACTGCACCTCGTCGTCCCTAAGGTGCTCAATGGCCAGCTAGACGAAGGTATTCTTTGAGGTCGCACCGGATGCAGCAGAACACTCGTATACTAAGCATCGGCTAGCTCGGAGGTGTGGCCTGCATGCACCACCCAATCATGAGGTTACCAGGGTGTCAGATCACAAACTATTAGTTAGTTTTGCAATGCACTGGAAAAGACCATATATTACATAATAAGCTCATCTCACTGCGGCAATATCGCTAACAGTTCAGAAATATTACAAAATAACACAATAGCACACGCAGTAGCAGTAGCAAGCAACATTCCCTGCACTCTTCCATCTAGTGACCATCCTCTCCGTGCTACCTCCACCACCACCACCACCCCCACACCAAAAGCTCATCTATACTCTGGATCCATGTGATCTCTCAGTTCTCTCTGCTCTCTCACGCAGAAAACACAACAACAAGCAAGCCTCTCTAGCCTCCCCCAATCCAACTAAATCAGAGGGGAAATCTCTATTACCTGGCGGCTAGTGGCTTGTACCTGATGGATCCATAACTGGGTGGATGGATCTCCGGCTCGCGGTAGTATGTGTGTTCTCAAACTCGCGTGAAGAAGAAACGTGTACCTGTACGAGAGGTCGAGAGCTTTACAGCAGGAACACGCCATGGAGCCTGTCTCCTCTGCATCCTTCATTCATCTCGTTCTTTGAAGAAGATAGGCATCCCTCGCACATGTCAGCGGCGGCGGCAACGAAGAGGCGGTGATGGTGGAGGCAGTGGCCCATCCCGGAGATCTCGCCTACCGCCTGATGGACGTCCTCCGCGCTGAAGAGCCGGTCGATGCGGGAGCAGTGCAGGCATGGCGGCATGAGGCCGAAGTAGGCCGTGAAGCGGGCGACGGCATGGGAGAAGAGATTGTTGAGCGCGAGGGAGACGGCGAGCTCGCCCCCGCCCTCCTCCGCCAGAGAGAGCTCGTCGGCGGCGGGGCTCCGCCGCTGCTGCTATGCTCGGCTGCGGGAGCGGCCCCCCGGTGCGCACATCGTGGGGAGCCTGGCCAGCGCCGGCGGCGGCTCCACTCGGTCCTCGGCGGCAGTGGATCGACTCATATCTCGGCGGCGGCTCGTCTTGGATCTCGGCGGCGGCTCGTATTGGGGGCTGGGGCGTCTTTGAGAGATCGTAGGATAGAATACATAGATCGAGGGGAGCCTCGCTGGCTGTTTTTTTTTACGTGCGGGGAAGGGACGAGAAAACCGACGAAAAAATAAGCGAAAAAAACCGGATGAAAATGATGGGACGAAAATGGTGGGACGAAAATAAAATCCGAAACACGACCTACCAACTGAGATATTAGGAGTAGAGATTAGTTTACTCATTCACATCACTCGTTTCGTTAACTCCGTCTTCTATTTTATTTTTCTATATTATTTATTTTTATTTGTGTCTTCATCAGTTTTCTTCCATTTCCTTTGTTTTCCATCAATTTTCTTTGTTTGTTTATGGGTTTCAATTGGGTTTTAATTTCCCTTCCATTTTCATTATCATCTTTCTTTTATTGGTTTTCACTTGTTTCTTTTCTTTCTCAGTTTCTACATTTTTCTTTGTATATTTCTTGGTTTTCATCAGTTCTCTTTGTTTCTTCTCGGTTCCAACGTTTTTATTCTTTTGCACTGGTTTTCTTTCATTTTTTTTTATTATTTCTTTGTTTTCCTTTGTTTCTTTGTTTCTTTTCTTATTTTCTTTAGTTTTTAGTTTCTTTCTCCATTTTCTTCGGTTTCTCTTATTTTTGTGTTTTCTTTTTTGGCATTTTTTCTTGTTTTCCAAATTCTTGATTAACATTTTGTAACGCCCCGAGACCGATGTGCCAGGCGTCCTTCAGTTATTCGCTGTTGTTGCCTTGTCATGTGCTTGCGTGTCATGCATTACATATTATGTCATCATGTGCATTTTATTTGCATACATATTCATCTCATGCATCCGAGCATTTTCCCCGTTGTCCGTTTTGCATTCCGGCGCTCCTATGTCACCCGGCGTCCCTTTCTATCTCTTTTCGTGTGCGGGTGTTAAACGTTTTCGGATTGGACCGAGACTTGTCATGCGGCCTTGGTTTACTACTGGTAGACCGCCTGTCAAGTTTCGTGCCATTTGGACTTCGTTTGATACTCCAACGGTTAACCGAGGGACCGAAAAGGCCTCGTGTGTGTTGCAGCCCAACACCTCTTCAAAGTGGCCCAAAACCCACATAAACCTCCTCCATCATCTTGGTCGTTCGATCACGATCACGTGGCCGAAAACCGTATCTCATTTGGACACTCCTAGCTCCCTCTACCTATATATTTGTGCTTCCCTCCTGAAATCCGCGCAGATGAAACCCTAGCTTCTTCCCCTCGCGCCGCCGGACAAAAACTGCCCACCGCCCGGACATGTCCGCGCCGCCGCCATGTCGTCCGGCCAATCCGGCGCCGACACCTCAGCGCTCGCCGCCACCCTCACCCACTACCATCGCGCCACCTGTCCACCGTCGGCCTCTCTCTCCTCCATCCCCGCCGCCGGCCCGCGGGGCCCATCTCGTCGTCGCCGCCGCCAGGTACCCGCTGCCGAGCCGCCTCCTGCGCCGCTCCGCGCCGCCGTCCGGCGCCGTCGACCTCGCCGGACCACCGCAGTGAGCTGCCCCGCCGCGACCCCGCTCCCCGCCGGTGACCTGCCCCGCCGCCTTGGGTCGCCGGACCACCGCGTCACCCGGATCCGCCGCCCAACTCCGGCCGCCGCCTCCACCGCGCGGCCTCGCCGGCATCCTTCGCCGTCACCGCGCCGGTCGCCTCCACTCGCCGGCGTCCATCATCTCCGGACCGCGCCGGCCCCGCCTTGCGCCGCCCTAGCCCCGCTCGAGCTCGTCGGAGAAGCTCCGGCGACCGGAGCCGCCCCTCACCGGAGATCCCCTCCGTCACCGGATCTGAAGAGGGTGGACCAGATCCACCAACCCCTCCATCCAAACGCCCCCCTCGATCCGGATCTCCTCATCCCGCTTCGCCTCGTCCCCGCGTTGACTTTTCGCGGAGGTAATATTTCACTAAGTCCTGAGATTTCCTGATTCATATGCCTCTATTCATCATGTCATAACTTCATCACCGTTGCTCCGATTCACGCGTGTAGCATATCAAAATGTTCGTCTCGACGAGTAAATCATTTCATCGCATTGCATCATTTTCATTTGAGCTCATCTTGATGCCCGAAATGCTGTTGGAAGAGGGCTATGTGATTAATTTGTCAGATCTGTTTCAGCAAATACCTTTTGTCATTTTTGCCATGATTAATGTGTGCATGCTATGATCCTGAGCTCTACATGTGTTTTGTTATATGTCATGCCATCTTTACAGGGGTGCTTGCCATGTATTTTTGTGATATTTGTGGTGACTAGCACAAGCTTGCAAAGTAGCGTAATCGGTAATGCTGATTTCAGGGACTTCGAATTTCACTAAGTCCTTGTCCTGTTTTTGTTGTTATGCCATATGTTCATGTTGTTTCCTAGTGATCCGTGCCTCTTTTGAGGATGATCAGTAAGGACGTTTTGTTAATATTGTGGTGCTCTATCCATCCATGTCCTTGTTTGCATTTATGGAGCACCCTAGCTTGAGTCAATTGAGCTCTACTTTTGCTATAAAATGTTCCTGGCAGATTGTTAACATGTTTAGTGATTTTGCCAAGGTTGTTGCTATTGAACCGTGCATGCTATGTTGTTGCTCTTGCCATGTCTAGATTCTATGCCATGTCTTCTTGATGGGTGTATGCTTAGTTTGTCATGCCATGCTCTGTAGTGAGTACATCGAGCTCGTAAACATGCCTACTCGTTAACTGATTTGCATGCTCCAGTTTTTCACTAAGTCTGAATTTGTTTATGTTTTTGCCATGTTCACATGCTTGCAATTGTATTTTCCGATCCCTTGTGGCTTAAGGTCACTAAGGGACTTTTGTTAAGTGCTTTGAGTAGCTTTATGCCATGCCTTGCTTTTCCATGTTAAGTTCCTGTAGCATGTAGTTTCATGCTCTAAAGTGTGCTTCCTGATGATAAATTCCAGACTTGTGTTAATTTCACTAAGTCTGAAACCTGTTATCATTTGCACTTTTGCCATGCTTGTTTGAATCTGTTAATGAGTGAATTAGCCGTAGCTCAGTGTTCATGTTTTTTTCAAGCTTCGTGAGTGGAACCCTTCCATGCATTTTGTTGCCATGTTTGAGTGCAGTAGCTTATTTATCTTGATGCATTTAGTTGGTTACTTGCTGTTTATCGCAGACCGGTGCCATATTTGTTTTGCTTGCCATTTCCAAACTGTGCATCCGATTCCAGTGATCTTTATATTGACTTCAACCGAAATCAACTCATCTTTCCAGTGGCACTCTTAGATTTCCAAGTTGAGGCCAGATTCAATCATTCCTTTCCAAATCATGCATATGCATCACATACCGCATCCCGCATATCATACCATGTTCATGTGGGTTGTTTACTATATTGTGTGCTTCTTTCCGGTGTTCCTGCTTCGGATTGGTTCCAATAACGTCGTGTTTGTGAGGACCCGTTCGACTACGTCCGTTTGTCTTCTTCATGGACTCGTTCTTCTTCCTTGCGGGATTTCAGGCAAGATGACCATACCCTCGAAATCACTTCTATCTTTGCTTGCTAGTTGCTCGCTCTTTTGCTATGCCTATGCTGCGATACCTACCACTTGCTTATCATGCCTCCTATATTGTTGAACCAAGCCTCTAACCCACCTTGTCCTAGCAAACCGTTGTTTGGCTATGTTATCGCTTTGCTCAGCCCCTCTTATAGCGTTGTTAGTTGCAGGTGAAGTTTGAAGTTTGTTCCTTGTTGGAACATGGAGATGTTGTTTCTTGTTGGAACATGTTTACTTGTTGGGATATCACAATACCTCTTATCTAATTAATGCATCTATATACTTGGTAAAGGGTGGAAGGCTCGGCCTTATGCCTGGTGTTTTGTTCCACTCTTGCCGCCCTAGTTTCCGTCATATCAGTGTTATGTTCCTGGATTTTGCGTTCCTTACGCGGTTGGGTTATAATGGGAACCCCTTGACAGTTCGCCTTGAATAAAACTCCTCCAGCAATGCCCAACCTTGGTTTTACCATTTTCCACCTAGCCTTTTCTTTCCCTTGGGTTCTGCAGACTCAAGGGTCATCTTTATTTTAACCCCCCCGGGCTAGTGCTCCTCTGAGTGTTGGTCCAACCTGTCAGCCTCCGGTGGCCACCAGGGGCAACTCTGGGCTGGCTTACCGGAAGTTTGGACAATCTGAGTGTGCCCTGAGAATGAGATATGTGCAGCTCCTATCGGGATTTGTCGGCACATTCGGGCGGTGTTGCTGGACTTATTTTACCATTGTCGAGGATGTCTTGTAATCTGGATGTCGAGCCTGATCGGATTGTCTTGGGAGAAGGAATATCCTTCGTTGACCGTGAGAGCTTGTGATGGGCTAAGTTGGGACACCCCTGCAGGGATTTGAACTTTTGAAAGCCGTGCCTGCGATTATGGGCATACGGGAATTTGTTAATGTCCGGTTGTAGAAAACCTAAAGTTGACCTTATTTAAAATACATCAACCGCGTGTGTAACCATGATGGTCTCTTTTCGGTGGAGTCCGGGAAGTGAACACGGTGTTGGAGTAATGCTTGACGTAGGTTGTTCTAGGATCACTTCTTGATCATAGTTGTGCGACCATGCTTTTGCCTTCTCTTCTCGCTCTCTTTTGCGTATGTTAGTCACCATATATGCTAGTCGCTTGCTGCAGCTCCACCTCATACCTTTTACCCTTCCTTTAAGCTTAAATAGTCTTGATAGCGAGGGTGTGAGATTGCTGAGTCCCCGTGACTCACAGATACTTCCAAAACCACCTTGCAGGTGCCGTTGAACCGTGCAGGTGACGCAACCAAGCTCAAGGAGGAGCTCGATGAATATCCTGTCCTTTGTATTGTTCCGTTCTAGTTGATCAGTAGTGGAGCCCAATTGGGGTCGATCGGGGATCTGTGTAGCTTTTGGGGTAGTCTTCTTTTATTTTGGTTCCGTAGTCGGACCTTGATTGTATCTGGATGATGTAATGCTTTATTCATGTAATTGTGTGAAGTGGCGATTGTAAGCCAACTATGTATCTCTTTCCCTTATGTACTACATGGGTTGTGTGAAGATTACCTCACTTGCGACATTGCTTTCAATGCGGTTATGCCTCTAAGTCGTGCTTCGACACGTGGGAGATATAGCCACATCGAGGGCATTACAAGTTGGTAATCAGAGCCTTCCCCGACCTTAGGAGCCCCCTGCTTGATCGAATCGCTGGCGTTGTTGAGTCTAGAAATGTTTTGAGTCATTTAGGAATTATATATCGGAGAGTTAGGAATTCTTTTTACTCCTCAGTCCCTTCGTCGCTCTGGTGAGGCATCCTGACGTAGAGTTTTGACTCTTCTCTTCTCAAATTTCACTAATTTTTTTTAGGATCACGCGGGTATCTTGGAATCGTTCCGATGGATTTGTGACGAGAACATTGTTCTTGGTGCCTCCTGACATTTAGGGGTTGTGGCAGTGTCCCGGGGAGTTGAGCTCCGAGGTGTTGTCGTCACAATTTTATCGTTGCAGTACTGGAATACCTGAGTTTAGTTTCGCCGACATCGAAAATCTCTTTTATGCAGTTGTTGGTGAGATAACCTCGACGCCACCCAGTACTGCGGCGGGAGTTCGGGAGTATTGCCATAACTTGTATAATGGATGCTTTTCGAAGGTTGAGGTAAACGATTTCCAAAGGTTTCTTGGTTATGTGTTGAAGGATGGATACAGCTGGATGTAGGATTTGTGTAGTTTGGGTGAGATATTATGCTTCCCCTGTATCCCCAACACCTGATTGCATAACCGGAAAATTTCGGGAGTTTATAAGTGGGAATTCAAGTAGCTCTTAGGATATCTTTCCGACAGATTTATGATATGAAATTGGGGTTCGACGTCTAGTGGTCCGCCTATCCACGGTTAGTTTTACAGTGGTCTCGTTGTGTCTTAAAGAGTCATTGGCTATGCCGACTCGGGGACGCTTCGTATGTCATGTGCACTGCCTTGTACATGATGGTGTTGTACGATCGAGCCCGTGTAGGCCCCACCACGAAAACTTCGGATGAAATCTCTATCATATGTTTGTTCCGGCTTATTTTGCAAGCCAATCTTTTGTTTTATTTTGAGTTGTGGTATTCGAGTTGCTTCGAAATCAAATGTTGATTCCGTACCTTCTCTAAAGGGTGTTCTCATATTTCTATGGGAATACTAATCCTTCATGATAATCGAGATTGTCATGTCAATCCTTTTCAATCGGCGTGTTTCTCTTCAAGTGGATCCGATCATTTCAACATTTGCAAGATCCAATCTCAGCTTTTCGTCAACGGTGTTTGCTTCATCCGTTCCAAGTTGCCTTTGTGTTCCCACCCTCCCACCCTTTTTCTTCGAGGACTCGAATTTCTTAATCAAGTATCCATTTTACTGATGTGAAGTCTCTCCATTCTTTTCAATCAATATCCTTATACGGTGATTCTCATGAAGATCCTAACGGTACCTCAAGTTCGTCATTCCTCATTCTTTTTCTTCTCCGGTGGAACCAATTCAAGCTTGGTTGACCATATCCTTTCCTCGTTTCCAATGCTTTTCTTATGTCGGTGCACCTCATAATCATTCCCCGCTCGTTATTCTATTGTTCCGGAGTGCTCAAGATATCTCGAAGATTCGTGTTTCCACTCTGCTTTCGTAATCCTTTCAAGCTCTTTCGAGATTGTTATCTCATTCAAGCCATCTAATTCATCGGGTGCAATCTCGATTTTCAAGCAATCATTTCAATGGTGTTTCTTTTGAGTGGGCCCTAACCCACAGGTCTTTTTCCAGGATCTTACCTGACTCTTCTTATTTTCCCGGAGCGATTATCAAATCTTTTAAGTTTGACGCAAGAATGAATTATCATCAGTCAAATGTCTTTCTCCAAGATTGGGTTAAATCCTTTTCATCGTTGTCTCAACCTCTTCGCTTTTGATTATCCCGGAGTGTCTCAACAATTCTTGGTGGTGTTTCTCGTTGTCATTCTCAGATTTTGAAGACCGAAGAAGACTTTTTCCTCCATATATTGCTCCATTCTCTTCAAGATTCGTGATTCCAGCTTGTTGCCATCCTCTCATAATTGTATTCGATTGTGAGAATTCTTTTCACCCATCCAGAGTAATTCAGAAGTCTTTTCAGTTTGATTCTCCGGAGCCCATCGTCTCAGAATTATTCATTCTCAGCTTTCAGCTCTCTTTCTCTAAATCTTACCGGTGCATCATTCAAATATTCTCTAATCAATTTGTGATCCCTTCGTTCTCATGTATCTAAACTCTCTCATATATCTTTGTTCATTTGCTAATTCTTACCGGTGATTCACCCCTACTTTGTTCATTTTCAATTCTTACTATGGTTCGTTCAAGATTCTCTTCCATGGTTACCATATTAATTCATTCGTTGTTCCAATCCTACCGGTGGTTCGTTGAAGACCTTCCCAAGTTGACGCTATATCTATCTTAATCCTATCTACGAGAATAAGTAGTATGCCAATTCCGTTGCTTGTCATCAATTTAATTGGTGAAGTATAAGCATAATGTAATTATTATTCTTGTTTCATCGAGTGAACTCAATTCCCTATTCCGGAGGCTCACCAAATTCTCGGTTTCATTTGTTTCATCTTTTCTTTCCCGGAGTTCCAGGCTCTCTCAATTATATCGTCGCGAAGATCCATCTAATCATTACAAGGATTCACCTTGTGTTTTCAACTTATCTTTCCTTCCGTTTGATCATTCTTTTGTTACCGGAGATCTTCATGGATGTTCTACATGGCGGTTCATCAAGGATTTAATTCCTTCTCGAAGTGTTCACCAACATTCTTTTCAGAGGAACTCAAGCATTCTTCTTCTTGCTATCCGGAGTGCAATTCTTTCTACCTTATCATTGGAGGTGGTATTATGTCATTCTTGATAATTTGAGCTCATGTTTCATGATTCACAGGTTGTTAAGAATGGGGTATTTTAAATCCATCAACCTCTTCGTTGGAGTTATCTTGGGTTATATTTCGCCTAAAGCCTTCCCCAAGGATTTGTAACGCCCTCGATGCGGCTATATCTCCCACGTGTCGAAGCACGACTTAGAGGCATAACCGCATTGAAAGCAATGTCGCAAGTGAGGTAATCTTCGCAAATAACCCATGTAATACGATAAGGGAAAAGATACATAGTTGGCTTACAATCGCCACTTCACACAATTACATGGATAAAGCATTACATCATCCAGATACAATCAAGGTCCGACTACGGAACCAAAATAAAAGAAGACTACCCCAAATGCTACACAGATCCCCGATCGACCCCAACTGGGCTCCACTACTGATCAACTAGAACGAAACAACACAAAGGACAAAATCTTCATCGAGCTCCTCCTTGAGCTTGGTTGCATCAACTGCACGGTCCAATGGCACCTGCAAACTGGTTTTGGAAGTATCTGTGAGTCACGGGGACTCAGCAATCTCACACCCTCGCAATCAAGACTATTTAAGCTTATGGGTAAGGTAAAGGTATGAGGTGGAGCTGCAGCAAGCGACTAGCATATATGGTGGCTAACATACGCAAATGAGAGCGAGAAGAGAAGGCAAAGCACGTTCGAGAAAGTATGATCAAGAAGTGATCCTAAAACAACCTACGTCAAGCATAACTCCAACACTGTGTTCACTTCCCGGACCCTGCCGAGAATAGACCATCACGGTAACACACGCGGTTGATGTATTTTAATTAAGATAAACTTCAGGTTTTCTACAACCGGACATTAACAAATTCCCAGCTGCCCATAACCGCGGGCACGGCTTTTGAAAGTTCATAACCCTGAAGGGGTGTCCCAACTTAGCCCATCACAAGCTCTCATGGTCAACGAAGGATATTCCTTCTCCCAAGACAATCCGATCAGGCTCGGCATCTAGGTTACAAGACATCCTTGACAATGGTAAAACAAATCCAGCAACACTGCCCGAATGTGCCGACAAATCCCGATAGGAGCTGCACATATCTCGTTCTCAGGGAACACTCAGATGAGACTAGCTACGAGTAAAACCAACCCTCAAGTTTCCCCGAGGTGGCCCCGCAGGCAGCTCAGTTCGAACCAACACTCAAAGGAGCACTGGCCCGGGGGGGTTAAAATAAAGATGACCCTTGAGTCCGCGAAACCCAAGGGAAAAAGAGGCTAGGTGGCGAATGGTAAAACCATTGTTGGGCATTGCTGGAGGAGTTTTATTCAAGGCGAACTGTCAAGGGGTTCCCATTATAACCCAACCGCGTAAGGAACGCAAAATCCGGGAACATAACACCGATATGACGGAAACTAGGGCGGCAAGAGTGGAACAAAACACCAGGCATAAGGCCGAGCCTTCCACCCTGTACCAAGTATATAGATGCATTAATTAAATAAGAGATATTGTGATATCCCAACAATAATATCCAGGTTCCAACATGGAACAAACTCCAATCTTCACCTGCAACTAACAACGATATAAGAGGGGCTGAGCAAAGCGGTAACATAGCCAAACAACGGTTTGCTAGGACAAGGTGGGTTAGAGGCTTGGTTCAACAATATGGGAGGCATGATAAGCAAGTGGTAGGTATCGCAGCATAGGCATAGCAAAAGGGCGAGCAACTAGCAAGCAAAGATAGAAGTGATTTCGAGGGTATGGTCATTGTCGGTGTCAAAACCGGCGGATCTCGGGTAGGGGGTCCCGAACTGTGCGTCTAGGCTGGATGGTAACAGGAGGCAGGGAACACTTTGTTTTACCCAGGTTCGGGCCCTCTCGATGGAGGTAATACCCTACTCCTACTTGATTAATATTGATGATATGGGTAGTACAAGAGTAGATCTACCACGAGATCAAGGGGGCTAAACCCTAGAAGCTAGCCTATGGTATGATTGTTGTATATATTGTATATCTATCGACTAGCCTGGCCTTGGTTTATATAATGCACCGGAGGCCTAGGATAACAAGAGTCCTAGCCGAATACGCCGGTGGGGAGAAGTCCTTGTCTTGATCGCCAAGTCTTGTGGAATCTTCCTTGTATGCGGTAGCCGTCCGAACTGGCCCATGAGTATACGGCCACGGGGGTCCTCGGCCCAATCTAATAGATCGGGAGACGACGTGGTGAGTACCCCCTAGTCCAGGACACCGTCAATAGCCCCCTGAACCGGTCTTCAAGTTAGGGACGCTCCTCGATTCTTCCGAACTGTTCTTCATCTTCGGTTGCCGGTCTTGAAAACTGGTTCAACAAATCTTCTTTATCTTCGATCTTGAGGATCGCCGAAATGCATTTGACGAGTTTACACGTCGGGTATCCGTGGAGCCCCTTTAAGTTTCCGGCCTTTATCAATGCCTTGTTTATTTTTATGCCACACCTCGGGTTTGAAGTTGTTCCCGGGAGGCAGGGTCCTCTTGCGTCCGAGCTCCAACGCCGGACTGCATTCGAGGTATCTTTTGCAGCCGAGCACCAACGTCGGACCGCTTCCCAGCTCTAGCGCCGAAATGTATCCGAGCTCCAACGCCGGACTATGTATCCGAGCTCCAACGCCGGACTGTATATCCGAGCTCCAACGCCGAAATATATCCGAGCTCCAACGCCGGACTGTGTCCAGGCTCCAATGCCGGACTATATCCGAGGTGTCATATCACCTTGGTTCAAAAAAGTTGAAGGAGTTTAGCCGAGCTTAATGCCGGAAATGCCCTCTATGGAGCCAGCCACTAGCGCCCGAGCTTTATGCCGGACTGCTTCCGAGGTGGTGCACCACCCCGACTATGGGCCGATTTTTTGTCAATATTTTTTATTGGTGCAATTTATTCTCTGCCGAGATATATAGCCAGTAGCCCTCAAGGTGTGTATCGGTCTAAAAACCCGAGATGCACATGAAGGATGACATAAGACCGCTGATCCCAGTAGCCGCTGAGACTCAGGTTGATTTGCAAAATCGGACTGAGGATCAAGTCCTAGCTCGGCAGAATACTTCAGGACACAAAAGCAGCGTGCTCAGTCCTCAAGACTCAGGTTGGGTGCGGCCGACCAACCTGAGGATCAAAATCTCCTCGGAAACTATATTGCACATAAAATTTTCTGCATTGGACAAGCAATGCAGTAGCCCCCGAGACACTGGGCGGGTGGCAACACCAGATCAGGGGATCAATGTGCCCCTTTAATATTTGTAAATAATAAGCCCGAAGCCCAGTAGCCCCCGAGCCGTAATGCGGGCACGGGTGGCCGAATTAAGGATCAATATCCATAGTAAAATCACAAATTATGTGTAATGACTCTATGTATCCAAGTACTTTACGTCATTAATGCTCGGATCCGCATTGTACAAAACTTTGTTGACCGACCATCGGCTTCCACCTCCTTGGCCAATAGCCGAGGAGTGTTTGTCCTACTTTATAAATCCTTTATGAGGGCAAAGATTTACGACAAACAAGGCAATCTGGCCACACCGTTTTATAAACAAAGGTACGCAGAGAGATATGTTATATTACTGTTTAACAGAAGAAATGTATTCCAAAGAAAATAGTCCCGCTATCGGTTCCTTTCTTTGGGTTTTCATGCTAAGCATGATCATGAAACCTCAGCTCGAATGTAAGAGCAAAATATTGAGGATTTAGTTTGGGAGGCCAGTTAATAGCCCCCGGTAGTGTTCGGCGACAGTCGAGGTCAAGCCGTAAACACTTCGGCCAATGTTATGAATGGCCCGTCATAGTCATCGGATCGCTGACGCTTATTGTGACAGTCAGTTTTTGGCTTTCTCCACTAAGGTGCTTAACCATGTGAGCTGGAAGCACAATCGCAGTGGTTCTCCCTTTGCACGCCTAGCCGAACAAAACGGAACGTAGGAAGCAAGTGCAAGAGCCGGGCAACCCAACTATTGACCGAAGACACAATTCGAAACCGATGCATATATAGCAATATCTGAGAATGTTTTTGCCGAATCCCTAAAGGTGTCCGGCGTTGCACTGCGAGACTAATGCTGGAAAAGCACAAATAGTTTAAAAGTGCCAAAAAGCTTGGAAAACCAAGAAACGTCAGTAAAAACATGACGTCCGAACAAGATCAAGTGTTCGGTGCCAATCCGAAAATTGGTCTTAGAAAAAAGAAGTGCTTCTGTCGTCCTTTAACATGACACATTCTATCTCAAGACTTCGAGCGGGTCAGCCTATGGCTTCAACCTCCTATCCCGAGGGCGGAGTACTTCTCATTAGGCCAGTTTAGCAAACTAAACTCTAGCGGCTTTGAGAGAGAAATTAGGCTCCCCGGCTAGTGACCGCACACTCGCGTCGAAAAAAGGAGTGATAAATAATAATAATAGAACTTTGCAATGACTGAGAAGAAGAACACTTATTATAAAACGGCTCAAATAAACTTAAGAGCCCCCAAGTGACTTGGGTAGAAGAATGATTGCATGTACCGAAGTACTTATATCATATCTATGTTCAACCGAACTTTAAACGTGTCTTAACCGACCGTCGGCTTCTCCCTCTTCGGTTAAGGACCGAGAAGTGTTATGTACTCCATCGGTCGAGAATATCGACGATGTTTCCAATAACCAGGCAATCAGGCCATAAGACTATAACAGACAAAGCGCGCTCAGGGAACTTATGCTGTATTACTGCGAAGAGTAAGAAGCATCTTCGAAGAAAATAGTACCCCCACCGATACCTTTCTTCAGTGCTCATTGTTATTATGAGACTTGTGCAATAGATTTTTTGTATTCATGAGTTCCGTTGTGTGCCGACCATCATTGAATAACTATAAGAGTGCTAGCTTTCGGCTTCACCCAGTCTGAGGTCCGGCTCGGGTGACCCGATCGTGACAATCGCAGAGGTGCTCCCTTTACTCCCTAGCCGAACAATCGGGAACGTAGGGGTAAACACAGGAGCGAGGCAACCCAGCTTGCAAATCGCTTAAGTCAATGTGGTGCATATTGTGGTGTAATACACGAACAAGGAACAAAGCCGTACAAGTATAGTCATATGCAATAGGAAAAGCTTCATAAAGGAAGCCCCCAAGTAAACGGGGTATTTGAATTTATGCGTCACAAACAAAGTTTGGACAAGGAAATTTTTTAGAAGCAACTTTTTTCCAAAAAAGTATAATGCTTGGTCGAACCGAACGCAAGTTAGAAATTAAAGCTTTGAGCATGAAAGCGACTTAGCTGGTTAATGTGTTCGGTATTGATGACGCGTTCCGAGCTTGATGCGGGGCAAGGTTCCATCCCTCGAGGCGGTCCCAAGGTGGCGGAGCGGAGAGCTTGACACGCCGAAGTGGTGACATAGCACGATCAATGCAGACCGGCAGAGTGACGCCGAAGTCCCCGGATCATTTTCCTGTGCACAAAAAATAATGCAAACCGGAGATAATAGTAATAATGATAATTAAAAAAATCGTTGCATAATAAATAATTTATGCAAAGTGAGTAATAAAAGAAATATGGCCTGGCGCCGAAGTCAAGTCGATGCAGGGCGTCGGCGTGATGCGGTAAAGGCGTGGCAAAGCCTGAATTCGCAGGTCGGTCCGAGCTCCGAGTGCGGCGTTCGCTGGACTATGTACGAAAACTGACCGAACCACCATGCGACTGTCGTTAATGCAGTCACCATTTGATAGACCTGTGTACATATGACGGACAAACCAGAGTAATAATTCCTTAGGAAAAATGAACCCAAACAAGCAAAAAAAAATACTGGGATTAATAGCACCTGGTTTATTTGTTGTAGCAATCCGAAGGAAGGTGATTCCTAAAATTGGGACCCGCTCCGCACACACATTGCCTGATGGGCGATAAAACGACGGCATGGCAATGCTGGTAAAGGTTGACTCGCCGAGGCAAAGCCCTCGGCCCAGCTAACGTGACGGAGCTGGTCGGCTAGTGACGCCGAAGTGTCCGGAGTAGGTTGATGAAGAGATGGCGAAGCCCCGATCCAGCCGAGATGTCGAAGCCTTGATGTCAGCCGATGAGTCAAAGTAGGTCGGCGTGATGGACACCAGCTTGAAGAAGCAATAGTGCGGCCCTGTCGATGCAGGTCGTGACGTGGTCGATGCCGGCTTGATGAAGCGACCGTGCGGCGATGCCGGTATGCCCGCTCCGTGTAATCCGTGGGGCGGCGATGTTGGTGATGATTTATCCTTCGCGATGCCGGGCTCTTGTTCGGCTTGCCGAGATGATGATCCGAAGAAGTTGAGCTCAGCTCAACAAAGTGACGCCGTGTCTAGCACAGGTCGGCAGCCGTGGAGTAATATTACCGGAGTGGTTTGACACCAGCATGATGTTGAAGATCATGTTCAAAAGATCTTACAGTTAGTGGGATGTGTTCGGGAACAAAACACAATACCCCATACAAAACTTCCTTCAAAAGGGATGTCCGAAATCCTGTTCATAAAAAAGATGAACTCGGGTCGGATTCGTTTTCGCGCAGAAAACAGATCCGAAAAGTGATGCACTAATCGGAAGGTTCCCGGAGTTTGGACGGTCAGATCGAGCCGAAATTTTGAGAGGTGGTAGATATAGGAATTCCCCAGCTGATCAACGGTTGGATCTTCCAAAGGACATCCGAGCTAGAAGCTGGACATCACTCCCTAAACTCATCCAAATTCCCGTCCAGATTTGACAGGGCTCCGGTATATCGTGGATTGCCAGAGATTCCTCCATCGGAACTCGACGAAATTTTCCAGGTTTGTTGTAGACTCAATTCCGCACAATTCCACCAAAGCGATCGTCAAAGCGATACTCGAGGAGGTGGTGGTGGCAGATACGAGTTCGCTGTCCAGAAAAACAGCACGGTCGCTTGAGGGCAATGTTGACGTTGAGCCCCCGAGCTCCATAGATGATTCCTCCGTGATCTTGATAGAGATCGGAGTTGATGTTTGATGAAGGCCCTCGTCCGGACATGGTGATCCGAACACGGGGCGCAATTCTTGGTCGAACCAAGGTGACCAGTCGAGCTAGTGATGAAGATGCCGAAGTCGCAGTTAATCTGCAGGCGAGCCATCGATCCTTTTGTCGATCACACAGCGGAACTCTCAATGAAAGCACCAATGTCAGTGTCAAAACCGGCGGATCTCGGGTAGGGGGTCCCGAACTGTGCGTCTAGGCCGGATGGTAACAGGAGGCAGGGAACACTTTGTTTTACCCAGGTTCGGGCCCTCTCGATGGAGGTAATACCCTACTCCTGCTTGATTAATATCGATGATATGGGTAGTACAAGAGTAGATCTACCACGAGATCAAGGAGGCTAAACCCTAGAAGCTAGCCTATGGTATGATTGTTGTATATATTGTATATCTATCGACTAGCCTGGCCTCGGTTTATATAATGCACCGGAGGCCTAGGATAACAAGAGTCCTAGCCGAATACGCCGGTGGGGAGAAGTCCTTGTCTTGATCGCCAAGTCTTATGGAATCTTTCTTGTATGCGGTAGCCGTCCGAACTGGCCCATGAGTATACGGCCACGGGGGTCCTCGGCCCAATCTAATTGATCGGGAGACGACGTGGTGAGTACCCCCTAGTCCAGGACACCGTCAGTCATCTTGCCTGAAATCCCGCAAGGAAGAAGAACGAGTCCATGAAGGAGACAAACGGACATAGTCGAACGGGTCCTCACACACGCGATGTTATCGGAACCAACCCGAAGAAGCAACACCGGAAAGAAGCACACAACATATTAAACAATCATCACATAAGCATGGCACGATGCGCAAACAAGTATGATGCATGTCCGATTTAAAGAGGCATGGCATGGCAAAGTGCACAAGCAAAACTACAAGTTAAGTGGAGCTCAATATGCAACGAGTTGCATATTAACGAAACACCACAACCATTATTTAGTTCTCTCTCAGTTAGGTACTCAACAATATTAAATGTTGGTTAACATGGCAAGAGGTGAAGCACAACAAAACTACCTATCTAGGCAAGTTTAAATGAGGCCGGAAACAAAGGACAACAATTCCGGTAAAACCCCATATGCATATTTTAAGGTTTGGTACTGTTATGCCCTAAACACAATTTTAGAGTTGTTAAACATGCAAAGTGATGCCACCATGTTAAACTAGGCAAAATTCTACCCCATTTACATATAAAGTTTGTTAAAATCCGAGCTACGGTTAATTAGTTATGAATTAAAGCATTTTAACATGACATTTGAGCAAATTTAAACAAACAACATTTTTAAACTTTTCAAACATGGATGAAAGTTGGATATTATTAAACTAGACAAAATTCTAAGCAACTTTCATATAGAGATCATTTTAATCTGATGCACGGTTATGGAATTATTAAATGCATGATCAACAAGGGCTTTTCTGTAAAACTGGACGGCTCTGGATAAAAAGATAAATCGCTGATCTGAAAAAAAAATACACTGGGCCGAATCTGGTGCACTGCTGGGCTGAACAGAGAGGAGGGGCTGAGGGAGCTGCTCACAGCGGGCCTTGGGCCGGGGAAGCAAGCCAGCAGGAGCGGCCCGACGGGGGGGGGGGGGGGTGGAGTTGGGCCTCTCCAGATCGAGGCGAGACGCTGGCGGATTGGGGCTGGACGCGGCCGATGCAGAGAGTCAACGCAGCGAGCAGAGGCGTTCTCTTCCTCTTCTCGACAGGAAAAACAAGCAGCGGCGGCATGGGATTTGCGCCGGGAACGAGACAAGGCAGCAGGGGTCACGGACGAGCAGGACGGAGAGGAAGCAGTGGCGTGGTCCATACAGAGGGCCATCCCGGGGCGCGCCTGGCTCGTCCTCGAAGTAGAGGCGAGGCGCTCACTGAGAAGAGACAGGACGACGGCAGCGAACTTGGCGGGAAGGAGGCAGGGAACACATGGCCTCGTGAAGCAGGAAGACGGCGGCGGACTTGGCGCACGGCGAGGCTGACGGAGGCCGGACGGACCTGGCCGTTCCAAGGTCAGGCGAGGGAGCTTGCCTCCTGCACAAACAAGGCTGCGGCGGCGCTGCTCCTGCGGCTTGAACGAGTGCACATCAAAACGGGGGGGGGGGAGAGGGAAATGAGCACAGGCAGCGGGGAAAAGAAAGAAGGAAGGAATGAGAGAGGAGGCGCGAGGTTGGCTCCGGTGCTGCTGCTGGTGGCCGGCGGAGATGACTCGGTGGTCGGTGTAGGATCGAAAGTGTGTCTAGAGGGGGCGGTGATGAGACTACTTGACCAAATAAAAATCTAGCCTTTTCCCAATTTTAGTTCTTGGCAGATTTTAGCTATCTTAGCACAAGTCAAGCAATCTCCACACAATTCAAGCAAGCATGCAAAAGAGTATATGAGCAGCGGAAAGTAAAGCATGCAACTTGCAAGAATGTAAAGAGAAGAGTTTGGAGGATTCAAACGCAATTGGAGACACGGATTTTTTTGTCGTGGTTCCGATAGGTGGTGCTATCATACATCCACGTTGATGGAGACTTCAACCCACGGAGGGTAACGGTTGCGCGAGTCCACGGAGGGCTCCACCCATGAAGGGTCCACGAAGAAGCAACCTTGTCTATTCCATCACGGCCGTCGCCCATGAAGGACTTGCCTCACTAGCGGTAGATCTTCACGAAGTAGGCAATCTCCTTGCCCTTACAAACTCCTTGGTTAAACTTCACAATCTTGTTGGAGGCTCCCAAGTGACACCTAGCCAATCTAGGAGACACCACTCTCCAAGAAGTAACAAATGGTGTGTTGATGATGAACTCCTTACTCTTGTGCTTCAAATAATAGTCTCCCCAACACTCAACTCTCTCTCACAGGATTTGGATTTGGTGGAAAGAAGATTTGAGTGGAAAGCAACTTGGGGAAGGGTAGAGATCAAAATTCATATGGTTGGAATGGAATATCTTGACCTCAACACAAGTGTAGGTGGTTCTTTCTCAGAAAATGTGTATTGGAAGTGTAGGTATGTTCTGATGGTTCTCTCCACGAATGAAGAGTGGGTGGAGGGATATATAGCCTCCACACAAAATCTAACCGTTACACACAATTTGCCAAACTCGGTGGGACCGAATGGTTAAACTCGGTCGGACCGATTCAGCAAACCTAGTGACCGTTAGGATTTTCGGTGGGACTGAGATGCAACTCGGTAGGACCGATATGGTTAGGGTTAGGGCATAACGTAATCTCGGTGTGACCGATTACACAAACTCGGTGGGACCGATTTTGGTAATAAGCTAACCAGAGAGTTGGTCAGGTAAACTCGGTGGGACCGATTCGCTCATCTCGGTGAGACCAAAATGTTACAAAAGGGAAACAGAGAGTTTATATTGCAATCTCGGTGGGACCGATCGCTCATCTCGGTAAGACCGAAACGTTATGAAGGGAAACAGAGAGATTATAATCCCATCTCGGTGAGACCGAGATCCCTATCGGTGAAACCGATTTGCCTAGGGTTTGTGGCAGTGGTTATGACATTTGAAACTCGGTGGCGCCGGATAGAAAGAATCGGTGGGGCCGAGTTTGACTTTTGGTTTAGGTCATATGTGGATGTGGGAAGGTAGTTGAGAGTTTTGGAGCATATCACTAAGCATTTTGAGCAAGCAAGCCATTAAGCAACACCTCATCCCTCCTTGATAGTATTGGCTTTTCCTATAGACTCGATGTGATCTTGGATCACTAAAATATAAAATGTAGAGTCTTGAGCTTCAAGCTTGAGCCAAACTTTTTGTCCTTAGAATTTTGAGGGATCCACTTTCCTCATCCATGCCATGCCATTCATTGAGCTTTTCCTGAAATGTTAATCTTGGAATAATGTTAGCTCAATGAGCTATATGTTGTTAGGAATTACCAAAAACACCCAGGGATAGTTGCACTTTCAGTCGGCCTGCGCGAGGGAGACGAGGTCCCATCTGGATTGAGCGTTGGGAGACGGCGCGCTGTGGTGGTTGGCTCGGGGATCGGGCAGGATTGGTGGGGATGGATTTTTGGATCAGTTTGATGGTTGGTTGGGTGAAGAGCTCGAGGTGGATTGGAAGGTGGCGGCGACTGAGAGGGATCGATGGGACATCTCCCTAGAAGTTAGGGTTTGTCCAGATTTAGACTAGGTAGTTTTTATATAAGGAAAAGAGGGGAAGTTTAGGGTAGATTCGGACCCTCTGATCAAAATCAGGCGGTTTGAGAAAACTAGATTAGGAAGTTCAAATAAGAAAACGGTGACGTTTTGTAAATGTTTGGGGATGATCCGGACACAACGGTGGCGACAGTCCGGGTCGGGTTCGGGACGACTTTCGGACGCGCGCGAGGAGGTCCGCGGACTGACGAGAGAGCCTAGGTTAGGCCCGGCGGTAGGTAGTGGACTGTGCAGAAGGCCTCAGGCTGAGAGAAGAGAAGAGAGAGAGGCCCGGCGACTGTTTCCGGAGACCAAAAACGTCCGACGTTAGACCGGCTATAATGCCGCTATAGTTTAACGGTTGGGCTATCAAACGAACTCCGAATGCGATGAAACTTGACAGGCGGTCTATCTACACTATAATAAGACCACACGCCAGCTTTCAACCCAATCCGAAAACATTTTCCGGCCACTTATAAAATAATATTTCGGACGTGCCGCGGGCGCGTGAAAGTGTGTCTGGGCTCAGAACGGACAACAGACGGAACTGGGGGAACCCGGACGGATGCAAGTTTTGAAAACAGATGATGCAATGCACATGATGACATGATGAAATGCAACACGCAAGCACATGACATGGCAACGTCGGCGAATAATAGGAAGACACCTGGCACATCGGTCTCGGGGCGTTACAGGATTGTTGCTATTTATGGTGCTCTTAAATGACCCAAGCTCTTCATTTATCCTCCCGGTGTTATAGTTTCTCGTCTCCTTGTTCTTATCAATCCAATCTTGTTTTCGTTAGTCGCAGATTTTCACCTCATAGTTTTGAGATGTTTTCCATAAGACCACAACAAGTTTACTCTTTTCGTTGCTGGTTTTCCAACAACTCCGTTCGACCCTCCTTGTAACGCCCTCGATGCGGCTATATCTCCCACGTGTCGAGGCACGACTTAGAGGCATAACCGCATTGAAAGCAATGTCGCAAGTTAGGCAATCTTCACAACATCCCATGTAATATATAGATAATAAAAGGGGAGATACATAGTTGGCTTACACTCGCCACATCAATCAAAGTACATAAATAGCATTACATCAACCAAACACTCATGGCCCGACTACGGCGCCAAAATAAAAGATAAACCCAACATGCGACACGGTCCCGATCGCCTCAACTGGGCACCACTACTGATCATCAGGGAAAGACACATAGTAACGGCGCGAGTCCTCGTCGAACTCCCACTTGAGCTCAAGCACGTCATCCGGAACGGAATCATCAGGCCCTGCATCTGGTTTGGAAGTAATTTGTGAGCCACAGGGACTCAGCAATCTCGCACCCTTGCGATCAAGACTATTTAAGCTTATAGGTAAGGCAAGGTACAATATGTGGAGCTGCAGCAAGCGACTAGCATATATGGTGGCTAACTTGTTCGCAAAAGAGAGCGAGAAGAGGAGGCAAAGCGCGAACTAATAACTAGAGAATAACCTGCGGCAAGCATTACTCCAACACCGTGTTCACTTCCCGGACTCCGCCGAGAAGAGACCATCACGGTAACTCACACAGTTGATTCATTTTAATTAAATTAAGGTTCAAGTTATCTACAACCGGACATTAACAAATTCCCATCTGCCCATAACCGCGGGCACGACTTTCGAAAGTTCAAATCCCTGCAGGGGAGTCCCAACTTAGCCCATGACAACCTCTCATGGTCAACGAAGGAATAGACCTTCTCCCGAGACGTTCCAATCAGACTCGGTATCCCGGTTCTACAAGACACTTCGACAAGTTAAAACAAAACCAGCAACACTGCCCGAATGTGCCGACAAATCCCGATAGGAGCTGCACATATCTCGTTCTCAGGGCACACTTAGATGAGCGCTCCATACAACTAAAACCAAACCTCGAGTTTCCCCGAGGGGGCGCTGCACAGGACTCCAGTTTGGACCAACACTCAGAGGAGCACTGGCCCAGGGGGGCTTAAAATAAGATGACCCTCGGGCTCCGGAAACCCAAGGGAAAAAGAGGCTAGGTGGCAAATGGTAAAACCAAGGTTGGGCATTGCTGGAAAAGCTTTAATCAAGGCGAGCTATCAAGGGGTTCCCATTATCACCCAACCGCGTAAGAAACGCAAAATCCGGGAACATAACACCGATATGACGGAAACTAAGGCGGTAAGAGTGGAACAAAACACTAGGCGAGAGGCCGAGCCTTCCACCCTTTACCAAGCATATAGATGCATTAAGATAACAAGGTAATATAATGATATCCCAACAAGTAAATAATGTTCCAACAAGGAACGGTCTCCAATCTTCACCTGCAACTAGCAACGCTATAAGAGGGGCTGAGCAAAGCGGTAACATAGCCAATCAACGGTTTGCTAGGACATGGTGGGTTAGAGGTTTGACATGGCAATTGGGAGGCATGATAAGCAAGTGATAGGCATCGTAGCATAGGCATAGCAAAAGAGCGATCATCTAGCAAAGCAAAGATAGTAGTGAGTTTGTCGATGACAACGAATATAGCATCATTGCCACGTTTGGACTTTGGAAACCCAGTCACGAAGTCCATCTCAATGTGGTCAAACTTCCATTCTGGAATGGCAAGAGGTTGGAGGAGACCAGCTGGCCTTTGGTGTTCTGCCTTCACTCTTCTGCAGACATCACATTCATTCACGAACTGAGTAATCTCGCGCTTCATTCGAGTCCACCAATAAGCCTGCTTGAGGTCCTGATACATCTTTGTGCTCCCAGGGTGGATGGAGAGGAGATAATTGTGAGCCTCGTTCATAATTACTTTATGAAGGTCACCTTTGGGCACAACAATACGATCCTCGAAGAAGAGAGTATCCTTGTCATCAAGGCGGTAGCACTTGTACTTGGTTGACTCTTGGCAATCCCAATCTTCACCTTCTTCACCATAGCATCAAGAAGCTGAGCTTGGCGAATCTGGTCTTCCAAGGTAGGAGAGACTTGAAGGTTGGTGAGGAAACCTTGAGGAACAACTTGCAGATTAAGTTTGCAGAAAGCTTCACAAAGCTCGGGTTGATAAGGCTTGAGAATCGGACTGTTGCAATAAGCCTTTTTGCTCAATGCGTCAGCAATCACATTGGCCTTGCCTGGAGTATACTCGATACTCGGATTATACTCTTGAATCATTTCGACCCATCGAGTCTGCCTGAGGTTGGGATTAGGCTGAGTGAAGATGTACTTGAGACTCTTGTGATCAGTGAAAATGTCCACTTTTCTTCCCAATAAGAGATGTCTCCAAGTCAAAAGAGCATGCACAACTGCCGCCAACTCGAGGTCATGAGTGGGGTAGTTCTTCTCATTGGGCTTCAACTGGCGAGAGGTATAAGCCACAACTTTCTTCTCTTGCATCAACAGTGCGCCGAGACCTTGGAGAGAGGCATCGCAAAAGACCTCGTACGGTTTGGATTCATCAGGAGGAGTCAGAACTGGAGCAGTGACCAATTTCTCTTTCAAAGTGTTGAAAGCAATGTCACACTCCAGAGACCAAACGTACTTGACGTGCATCTGGAGAAGATTTGAGAGAGGCTTCGCGATCTTAGAAAAGTTTTCAACGTATCTTCAACAGTAGCTTGCGAGACCGAGGAAGCTACGGAGTTGCTTCACATTCTGAGGTGGTTCCCAATTCACAATTGCGGACACCTTCTCAAGATTCACCGCAATGCCCTTGGCAGAGATGATATGACCAAGATAAAGAACCTCATCGAGCCAAAATTCGCACTTGGAGAACTTGGCGTAGAACTTGTGTTCCCTCAGCTTATCGAGTACCAAATGCAAGTGCTTGGCATGATCTTCCTTGTTCTTCGAAAAGACCAGAATGTCATCGAGATAGACCAAAACGAAGTCATTGGTGTAGGCGTTGAAGATGAAGTTCATCATGCAAGAGAAAGTCGGAGGAGCGTTGACGAGGCCAAAAGACATGACACTGTATTCATATGACCCAAAGCTTGTCCTGAAAGCCGTCTTGGGAATATCTTGCTCACGGATTCGAATCTGGTAATAACCCATACGGAGATCAAGCTTGGAGAATACTTGGGCACCTTTGAGTTGTTCGAACAGCTCGTTGATGTTGGGAAGTGGGTATTTTTTCTTGATGGTCTTCTTGTTCAATGGACGGTAATCAACACAAAGTCGGTCCGTTCCATCCTTCTTCTTCACAAAAAGAACACCACAACCCCACGGAGAAGAACTAGGTCGGATGAGGCCCATTCTCTCTTGAACATCGAGTTATTTCTTCAGCTCCTTCAACTCTTCAGGTCCGAGCTTGTAAGGACGCTTGCACACTGGTTCCGTGCTAGGCTCAAGATCGATGACGAATTCAACTGGCCGGTGCGGAGGCATTCCTGGAAGCTCTTCTGGAAAGACATCTTGATATTCGCAAACAACTGGAATTTGCGAGATGGCATCCAGTTCACCCATCTCATTGAGAGAGAACAGACGGATGGTATCATCACGAGCGGCAAAGACAATTACATCCTCAAACGAATGAGTCAATTGAATCTTTCTGGCTGCACAATCAAGATGCGCCTTGTGCTTAGAAAGCCAATCCATTCCGAGAATAAGATCAATATCCGAGTCGCCCAGAACAATAGGAGAAGCTAGAAATTTGTAGTTGCCCAACATGATAGTAACATCCGGGACGCAGGTATTAGCTGTCATTTGCTTGCCCGGTGACACAATTTGCAAAGAATTTTGCAGATACTGATAATCGCACTCATACTTAGATGCAAAAGGTTTGGAAATGAAACAATGCGATGCACCAGTGTCAAAAAGAACTTTTGCAGGGATATCGTTAACAGGAAGGTTACCCATGATGACATCTGACGAATCCTCTGCCTGAGCTGCATTCACCATATTAACCTTGGCGTACTTGGGGTTATGCTTGACCACAGCTGTACTTGCCGATCTCACAGGAGGAGGAGGAGGGAGGCGCCTCTGATTGAAGCATTTGTTGGCATAGTGACCCTTCTGTTGGCACTTGTTGCACGTGACCTCTGAAAGCGGACGGTGATACGGAGCACTCGATCTTGGAGCTTGAGACGAAGTCTTGTTCTGAAAGCCAGGGTTGGGTGGGTGGGAAGATCCACTGCCACCTTTGCTCTTCTGATACGGCTGACGGAGCGGAGGAGGAGGAAGCCAATACTTCTGCTGCTTGGCCACTTGAGTAGAGGAAGAAGGAGTAGCATCTCTGACTCGTTTCTTGGAAGCATCACACCTCAGTTGAGCAGCCTCTTGCTTCAATGCCATCTTGTAGAACTCATCGTACCTCAAGGACTCAAAGAGAACAAGAGCTAGCTGAATTTCTTCTCTGAGACCATCCTGAACTGGTATATCATGCTCTTCTCATCAAGGACGTCCTGCTTAGCAAAGCGGGCGAGCTTCTGAAACAACTTGTTGTAGTCATAGACAGACAAAGAGCCTTGCTTCAGGTTGCGGAATTCCTCACGCTTGCTTTCAACCATGCTCTGAGGAATATGATGAGCTTTGAAGTCTTGACGGAATTCATCCCAGGTAATCACACGGCCTCCTCTGGAATCCTTGTACTGCTGGAACCACTCTGCAGCTTGGTCTTTGAGTTGGAAGGAAGCGAACTTGACAAAGTCCTCAGGCCTGACGTTACTGCACTCGAAATGCTTGCACAAGTCCACGAGCCAATCGTCAGCATCAGTTGCCTCAACACAATTGCTGAAAGTCTTTGGCCCGTTAGCAAGGAACTGGTTGAGTGTAGCAAAGTGATTCTGATTGTTGCCTTGGTTGCCTTGGTTCGCTTGATTGCGCTCTTGAAGAATTTGCATGATCAACTGCGTGTTTGCATTGGTTGCGGCCATCACAGCTTGCCATGCCTCCGGAGGAGGTGGAGGTGGTGGCGGATCCTGATTCTGATTCTGATTGCTGCTCTTAGCGGCAGCCATCCTGAAGAGGGTGACAACCGTTAGCACATTGCGAGATAAAATGAAGCTGAATCAAACGGGTTGAAATTGCAACATATAGTCTTCACATCCGAACAAAATGAACGAATGCATTCCACTTGAAATGGTCACATATCCATAAATTGAGAAGCCACTTAGGATTTAGGTAGAGGAATAAATCAACAAGGTACGGATCAAGAACGAATACTTGGTAAGAAATCCCAATCTCAAACCAAATATCCGTGGAAGAAGAACTAGAGCTACAAGAATTCCCACCTATGAAACTCCCGAACCTTTCCGGTTATGCAATCAGGTGTTGGGGATACAGGGGAAGCATAATATCTCACCCAAATCTAGCAAATCCTACATCCAGCTATATCCATCCTTCAACACATAACCAAGAAAAACTTCGGAAACCATCTACCTCAACATTCGAAAAGCATCCGTTATACAAGTTATGGCGATACTCCCGAACTCCCGCCCCAGTACTGGGTGGCGTCGAGGTTATCTCACCAACGAACTGCATAAAAGAGATTTTCGATGTCGGCGTACTAAACTCAGGTATTCCAGAACTGCAACGATAAAATTGTGACGACAACACCTCGGAGCTCAACTCCCCGGGACACTGCCACAACCCCTAAAGACAGGAGGCACCAAGAACAATGTTCTCGTCACAAAACCATCGAAACGATTCCAAGATACCCGCGTGATCCTAAATTTTTTTAGTGAAATTTGAGAAGAGAATAGTCAAAACTCTACGTCAGGATGCCTTACCAGAGCGAAGAGGAGACTGGGGAGTAAAAAGAATTCCTAACTCTCCGATATATAATTCCTAAATGACTCAAAACATTTTTCTAGACTCAACAACGGCTGCTAAAAACGATCAAGCAATGGGGCTCCTAAGGTCGGGGAAGGCTCTGATTACCAACTTGTAATGCCCTCGATGCGGCTATATCTCCCACGTGTCGAGGCACGACTTAGAGGCATAACCGCATTGAAAGCAATGTCGCAAGTTAGGCAATCTTCACAACATCCCATGTAATATATAGATAATAAAAGGGGAGATACATAGTTGGCTTACACTCGCCACGTCAATCAAAGTACATAAATAGCATTACATCAACCAAACACTCATGGCCCGACTACGGCGCCAAAATAAAAGATAAACCCAACATGCGACACGGTCCCGATCGCCCCAACTGGGCACCACTACTGATCATCAGGGAAAGACACATAGTAACGGCGTGAGTCCTCGTCGAACTACCACTTGAGCTCAAGCGCGTCATCCGGAACGGAATCATCAGGCCCTGCATCTGGTTTGGAAGTAATCTGTGAGCCACAGGGACTCAGCAATCTCGCACCCTTGCGATCAAGACTATTTAAGCTTATAGGTAAGGCAAGGTACAATATGTGGAGCTGCAGCAAGCGACTAGCATATATGGTGGCTAACCTGTTCGCAAAAGAGAGCGAGAAGAGGAGGCAAAGCACGAACGAATAACTAGAGAACAACCTGCGGCAAGCATTACTCCAACACCGTGTTCACTTCCCGGACTCCGCCGAGAAGAGACCATCACGGTAACTCACACAGTTGATTCATTTTAATTAAGTTAAGGTTCAAGTTATCTACAACCGAACATTAACAAATTCCCATCTGCCCATAACCGCGGGCACGGCTTTCGAAAGTTCAAATCCCTGCAGGGGAGTCCCAACTTAGCCCATGACAAGCTCTCACGGTCAACGAAGGAATAGACCTTCTCCCAAGACGTTCCGATCAGACTCGGTATCCGGTTCTACAAGACACTTCGACAAGTTAAAACAAAACCAGCAACACCGCCCGAATGTGCCGACAAATCCCGATAGGAGCTGCACATATCTCGTTCTCAGGGCACACTCAGATGAGCGCTCCATACAACTAAAACCAAACCTCGAGTTTCCCCGAGGGGGCGCTGCACAGGACTCCAGTTTGGACCAACACTCAGAGGAGCACTGGCCCAGGGGGGCTTAAAATAAGATGACCCTCGGGCTCCGGAAACCCAAGGGAAAAAGAGGCTAGGTGGCAAATGGTAAAACCAAGGTTGGGCATTGCTGGAAAAGCTTTAATCAAGGCGAACTATCAAGGGGTTCCCATTATCACCCAACCGCATAAGGAACGAAAATCTGGGAACATAACACCGATATGACGGAAACTAAGGCGGCAAGAGTGGAACAAAACACTAGGCGAGAGGCCGAGCCTTCCACCCTTTACCAAGTATATAGGTGCATTAAGATAACAAGGTAATATAATGATATCCCAACAAGTAAATAATGTTCCAACAAGGAACGGTCTCCAATCTTCACCTGCAACTAGCAACGCTATAAGAGGGGCTGAGCAAAGCGGTAACATAGCCAATCAATGGTTTGCTAGGACATGGTGGGTTAGAGGTTTGACATGGCAATTGGGAGGCATGATAAGCAAGTGATAGGCATCGTAGCATAGGCATAGCAAAAGAGCGAGCATCTAGCAAAGCAAAGATAGTAGTGATTTCGAGGGTATGATCATCTTGCCTGCAAAGTTGTCAGAGTTGACTGGATCCTCGAAAGCAAACTCAACAGGCTCCTCGTTAGCGAACTCGTCTCGCAGCTCTACCCAAACAAGACAAACAAGCAACAAGGACACAATCAACCATGTGCGAACTCAAACAACATGATGCAAACATGATATGCTATGTGGGATGCGATATGCGATGCATATGCAAGATTTGATAAGGAATGAATGAACCTGGCCTCAACTAGGAAATCCAAGTGTGCCACTAGAGAGGTGAGATGAAATCGCTTGAAAACGATATAAAGAATGCCGGAATCGGAGTCACGGTTTGGAAATGGCAAGCAATTCAAATATGGCACCGGTCTGCGATATACAGCAAGTAGCCATCTAAATGCAACAAGATGAACATGCTACAACACTCAAACATGACAACCAAATACATAACAGGGATGCTTAACAAAAGATGAACACTGAGCTACGGCCAATTCACCCATTAACAGGTTCAAACAAGCATGGCAAAAATGCATTTGGTAAACAGATTTCAGACTTAGTGAATTTAACACTTGTCTGGAATTTCAGATCAGGTAGCACATTTTGGAGCATGAAAACTATATGCTACAGGAACTTAACATGGCAAAGTAAAGCATGGCATGGAGCTACTCAAAGAGCTTAACAAAAGTCCCTTAGTGGCCTTGAGCCAAAAGGGATCAGAAAATACAATTGCAAGCATGTGAACATGGCAAAAACATAATAAGATCACAGACTTAGTGAAAAACTGGAGCATGCAAATCAGATATCAAGTAGGCATGTTAACGAGCTCGATGCACTCACTAGAGAGCAAGTCATGACAATCTAAGCATACACCCATCAAGAATACACATTATACAAGCTGGACATGGCAAGAACAATAACATAGCATGCACGGAATAACCACAACATCCTCGGCAAAATCGCTAACAAGTAGACAATCTGCCCAGATTCACGAAATGACAAAAGTAGAGCTCGATTGACTCAAGCTAGGGTGCTCCATAATTGCAAACAAAGACATGGATGGATAGAGCACTACAAGATTAACAAAACATCCTTACTGATCATCCTCAAAAGAGGCACGGATCACTAGGAAACAACATGAACATATGGCATATTGAGATAAACAGATCAAGGACTTAGTGGAATTGCTAAGTCCCTGAAATCAGCATTAATGAATGCTCCACTTTGCAAGCTTGTGCTAGTCACCACACACATTACAAAAATACATGGGTTGCACCTCTGGAAAGATGTCAAAGCATATAACAAAACACATGTAGAGCTCAGAGGCATATCATCCACACATTAATCATGGCAAAAATGAAAAATATCTAATTGGAGCAGTAGATCTGACAATTATCTCAAATAGCATTATTCCAACAGCATTTCGGGCATCAAGATGAACTCAAATGAAAATGATGCAATTAGATGAAATGATGTGCTCTCTGAGCCGAACATTTTGATATGCTATATGCCCAAAACGGAGCTACAGATGAAGAGTTACGGCACGATGAACATGGTAAAATAATTAGGGTTTCGGGGCAAAAAGTCAACCGAGGCAATTCCAGATCTAGATCCGACCGGGTACTGTAGCAGCGGCGCGGACTTCGAGGTTCGTCGTCAGACTTGCCGGAGTTAACGAAGCTCGCCGGAGGTGCGAGGAAGCTAGGACGGAGTGGCCGGAGCGGGGCGGTGCTCGCCGGGGACTTGGCCGGCGTGGAGGAGGAGCAGCGTCGGCGGCGGCCGGCGACGTCGGGCGGTGGTGGCGAGGAGGCGCGGCGGCCGGCGACAAGCTCGGGCGGCGGAGGAAGCCGAGGCGGGCGCGCGGGATCTCAGGCGGCGCGGGGATGTGGGCGCGGCGTCTCAGCGAATGGGGAGGCGACACGTGGCTGCGGAGAGGGGGCGGACACGTCCGGCGCGATGGAACAAAATGTTCGGCGGCGGCGGGGAGAGTTAGGGTAGGGCTTGCACCGCAAATTTCGGAGGAGGAGGTGTATATATAGGCATAGAGGAAGCTAGGAGTGTCCAAATGAGGTGCGGTTTTCGGCCACGCGATCATGATCAAACGCTCTAGGTGATGGAGAGGGTTTTGGTGGGTTTTGGGCCAACTTGGAGGGGTGTTGGGCTGCAACACGCACGAGGCCTTCTTGGTCCCTCGGTTAACCGTTGGAGCATCAAACAAAGTCCAAATGGTACGAAACTTGACAGGCGGTCTACCGGTAGTAAACCAAGGCCGCTTGGCAAGTCTCGGTCCAATCCGGAAATGTTTAATCCCCACACACGAAAGAAAGGTAGAAATGACCACCGGAGGAGAACGGGGCGCCGGAATGCAAAACGGACAATGGGGAAAATGCTCGAATGCATGAGACGAACACGTATGAAAATGCAATGCACATGATGACATGATATGAGATGCATGACAACGACAACAACATATAGAGACAAAAACCCGAACCCGAGAAAATAAAATAACTTAACGCCGGAAATGGCAAGAGTTGGATTACATATTGGGGAAATCATATCCGGGGTGTTACAACACTCCACCACTACGAAAGGATCTCTTCCCGAGATCTAGGACTGAAAGAACGCCGGGTATTCAGAACGGAGGTGATCCTCGCGTTCCCAGGTGGCTTCACGGTCGGAATGGTGTGACCACTTGAATTTTAGGAATTTGATTGACTTGTTACGAGTCTTGCGTTCAGTCTCTTCAAGAATAGCAACGGGGTGCTCACGATAAGAGAGATCTTCTTGGAGCTCAATGTCCTCAAAGTTGACGGTGCGGTCGGGAGTCTTGAAGCACTTTCGAAACTGAGAGACATGGAACACGTCATGCACATTTGCAAAGTTTGAAGGAAGCTCGAGTTGATAGGCGAGATCGCCTCTCTTGCTGACGATCTTGAAAGGTCCCACGTATCTAGGGGCAAGCTTCCCTTTGATACCGAAGCGACGAGTACCTTTCATAGGAGAGACGCGGAGGTAAACATGATCTCCGATCTTGAAAACCAAATCACGGTGCTTACTATCATAGTAGCTCTTCTGGCGGGATTGGGCTGCTTTGAGGTTATCTTGAATGACTTTGCACATTTCCTCTGCCTCTGTGATTAATTCATTGCCGAGAAGCTGACATTCACCGGTTTCAGACCAGTTGAGAGGGGTACGGCACTTACTGCCATACAGAATTTCAAATGGGGCCTTGCCCGAACTTGCTTGAAAACTGTTGTTGTAGGATAATTCAGCATATGGAAGACAATCCTCCCACTTCATGCCGAAGGAGATCACACAAGCCCTGAGCATATCTTCAAGAATCTGATTGACACGCTCGACTTGACCGCTAGTTTGAGGATGGAAAGTTGTGCTGAAGCGGATGTTGGTGCCCATGGCCTTCTGAAAAGAATCCCAAAACTTGGAGGTAAATATGCTGCCACGGTCTGAAGAGATCACTTTTGGAATACCGTGCAGCGAGACAATCCGAGAGGTATAGAGTTCCGCCAATTGAGCTGCAGTGATAGACTCTCTGATAGGCAGAAAATGAGCCACTTTAGTGAGTTTGTCGATGACAACGAATATAGCATCATTGCCACGTTTGGACTTTGGAAACCCAGTCACGAAGTCCATCTCAATGTGGTCAAACTTCCATTCTGGAATGGCAAGAGGTTGGAGGAGACCAGCTGGCCTTTGGTGTTCTGCCTTCACTCTTCTGCAGACATCACATTCATTCACGAACTGAGTAATCTCGCGCTTCATTCGAGTCCACCAATAAGCCTGCTTGAGGTCCTGATACATCTTTGTGCTCCCAGGGTGGATGGAGAGGAGATAATTGTGAGCCTCGTTCATAATTACTTTATGAAGGTCACCTTTGGGCACAACAATACGATCCTCGAAGAAGAGAGTATCCTTGTCATCAAGGCGGTAGCACTTGTACTTGGTTGACTCTTGGCAATCCCAATCTTCACCTTCTTCACCATAGCATCAAGAAGCTGAGCTTGGCGAATCTGGTCTTCCAAGGTAGGAGAGACTTGAAGGTTGGTGAGGAAACCTTGAGGAACAACTTGCAGATTAAGTTTGCAGAAAGCTTCACAAAGCTCGGGTTGATAAGGCTTGAGAATCGGACTGTTGCAATAAGCCTTTTTGCTCAATGCGTCAGCAATCACATTGGCCTTGCCTGGAGTATACTCGATACTCGGATTATACTCTTGAATCATTTCGACCCATCGAGTCTGCCTGAGGTTGGGATTAGGCTGAGTGAAGATGTACTTGAGACTCTTGTGATCAGTGAAAATGTCCACTTTTCTTCCCAATAAGAGATGTCTCCAAGTCAAAAGAGCATGCACAACTGCCGCCAACTCGAGGTCATGAGTGGGGTAGTTCTTCTCATTGGGCTTCAACTGGCGAGAGGTATAAGCCACAACTTTCTTCTCTTGCATCAACAGTGCGCCGAGACCTTGGAGAGAGGCATCGCAAAAGACCTCGTACGGTTTGGATTCATCAGGAGGAGTCAGAACTGGAGCAGTGACCAATTTCTCTTTCAAAGTGTTGAAAGCAATGTCACACTCCAGAGACCAAACGTTCTTGACGTGCATCTGGAGAAGATTTGAGAGAGGCTTCGCGATCTTAGAAAAGTTTTCAACGTATCTTCAACAGTAGCTTGCGAGACCGAGGAAGCTACGGAGTTGCTTCACATTCTGAGGTGGTTCCCAATTCACAATTGCGGACACCTTCTCAAGATTCACCGCAATGCCCTTGGCAGAGATGATATGACCAAGATAAAGAACCTCATCGAGCCAAAATTCACACTTGGAGAACTTGGCGTAGAACTTGTGTTCCCTCAGCTTATCGAGTACCAAATGCAAGTGCTTGGCATGATCTTCCTTGTTCTTCGAAAAGACCAGAATGTCATCGAGATAGACCAAAACGAAGTCATTGGTGTAGGCGTTGAAGATGAAGTTCATCATGCAAGAGAAAGTCGGAGGAGCGTTGACGAGGCCAAAAGACATGACACTGTATTCATATGACCCAAAGCTTGTCCTGAAAGCCGTCTTGGGAATATCTTGCTCACGGATTCGAATCTGGTAATAACCCATACGGAGATCAAGCTTGGAGAATACTTGGGCACCTTTGAGTTGTTCGAACAGCTCGTTGATGTTGGGAAGTGGGTATTTTTTCTTGATGGTCTTCTTGTTCAATGGACGGTAATCAACACAAAGTCGGTCCGTTCCATCCTTCTTCTTCACAAAAAGAACACCACAACCCCACGGAGAAGAACTAGGTCGGATGAGGCCCATTCTCTCTTGAACATCGAGTTATTTCTTCAGCTCCTTCAACTCTTCAGGTCCGAGCTTGTAAGGACGCTTGCACACTGGTTCCGTGCTAGGCTCAAGATCGATGACGAATTCAACTGGCCGGTGCGGAGGCATTCCTGGAAGCTCTTCTGGAAAGACATCTTGATATTCGCAAACAACTGGAATTTGCGAGATGGCATCCAGTTCACCCATCTCATTGAGAGAGAACAGACGGATGGTATCATCACGAGCGGCAAAGACAATTACATCCTCAAACGAATGAGTCAATTGAATCTTTCTGGCTGCACAATCAAGATGCGCCTTGTGCTTAGAAAGCCAATCCATTCCGAGAATAAGATCAATATCCGAGTCGCCCAGAACAATAGGAGAAGCTAGAAATTTGTAGTTGCCCAACATGATAGTAACATCCGGGACGCAGGTATTAGCTGTCATTTGCTTGCCCGGTGACACAATTTGCAAAGAATTTTGCAGATACTGATAATCGCACTCATACTTAGATGCAAAAGGTTTGGAAATGAAACAATGCGATGCACCAGTGTCAAAAAGAACTTTTGCAGGGATATCGTTAACAGGAAGGTTACCCATGATGACATCTGACGAATCCTCTGCCTGAGCTGCATTCACCATATTAACCTTGGCGTACTTGGGGTTATGCTTGACCACAGCTGTACTTGCCGATCTCACAGGAGGAGGAGGAGGGAGGCGCCTCTGATTGAAGCATTTGTTGGCATAGTGACCCTTCTGTTGGCACTTGTTGCACGTGACCTCTGAAAGCGGACGGTGATACGGAGCACTCGATCTTGGAGCTTGAGACGAAGTCTTGTTCTGAAAGCCAGGGTTGGGTGGGTGGGAAGATCCACTGCCACCTTTGCTCTTCTGATACGGCTGACGGAGCGGAGGAGGAGGAAGCCAATACTTCTGCTGCTTGGCCACTTGAGTAGAGGAAGAAGGAGTAGCATCTCTGACTCGTTTCTTGGAAGCATCACACCTCAGTTGAGCAGCCTCTTGCTTCAATGCCATCTTGTAGAACTCATCGTACCTCAAGGACTCAAAGAGAACAAGAGCTAGCTGAATTTCTTCTCTGAGACCATCCTGAACTGGTATATCATGCTCTTCTCATCAAGGACGTCCTGCTTAGCAAAGCGGGCGAGCTTCTGAAACAACTTGTTGTAGTCATAGACAGACAAAGAGCCTTGCTTCAGGTTGCGGAATTCCTCACGCTTGCTTTCAACCATGCTCTGAGGAATATGATGAGCTTTGAAGTCTTGACGGAATTCATCCCAGGTAATCACACGGCCTCCTCTGGAATCCTTGTACTGCTGGAACCACTCTGCAGCTTGGTCTTTGAGTTGGAAGGAAGCGAACTTGACAAAGTCCTCAGGCCTGACGTTACTGCACTCGAAATGCTTGCACAAGTCCACGAGCCAATCGTCAGCATCAGTTGCCTCAACACAATTGCTGAAAGTCTTTGGCCCGTTAGCAAGGAACTGGTTGAGTGTAGCAAAGTGATTCTGATTGTTGCCTTGGTTGCCTTGGTTCGCTTGATTGCGCTCTTGAAGAATTTGCATGATCAACTGCGTGTTTGCATTGGTTGCGGCCATCACAGCTTGCCATGCCTCCGGAGGAGGTGGAGGTGGTGGCGGATCCTGATTCTGATTCTGATTGCTGCTCTTAGCGGCAGCCATCCTGAAGAGGGTGACAACCGTTAGCACATTGCGAGATAAAATGAAGCTGAATCAAACGGGTTGAAATTGCAACATATAGTCTTCACATCCGAACAAAATGAACGAATGCATTCCACTTGAAATGGTCACATATCCATAAATTGAGAAGCCACTTAGGATTTAGGTAGAGGAATAAATCAACAAGGTACGGATCAAGAACGAATACTTGGTAAGAAATCCCAATCTCAAACCAAATATCCGTGGAAGAAGAACTAGAGCTACAAGAATTCCCACCTATGAAACTCCCGAACCTTTCCGGTTATGCAATCAGGTGTTGGGGATACAGGGGAAGCATAATATCTCACCCAAATCTAGCAAATCCTACATCCAGCTATATCCATCCTTCAACACATAACCAAGAAAAACTTCGGAAACCATCTACCTCAACATTCGAAAAGCATCCGTTATACAAGTTATGGCGATACTCCCGAACTCCCGCCCCAGTACTGGGTGGCGTCGAGGTTATCTCACCAACGAACTGCATAAAAGAGATTTTCGATGTCGGCGTACTAAACTCAGGTATTCCAGAACTGCAACGATAAAATTGTGACGACAACACCTCGGAGCTCAACTCCCCGGGACACTGCCACAACCCCTAAAGACAGGAGGCACCAAGAACAATGTTCTCGTCACAAAACCATCGAAACGATTCCAAGATACCCGCGTGATCCTAAATTTTTTTAGTGAAATTTGAGAAGAGAATAGTCAAAACTCTACGTCAGGATGCCTTACCAGAGCGAAGAGGAGACTGGGGAGTAAAAAGAATTCCTAACTCTCCGATATATAATTCCTAAATGACTCAAAACATTTTTCTAGACTCAACAACGGCTGCTAAAAACGATCAAGCAATGGGGCTCCTAAGGTCGGGGAAGGCTCTGATTACCAACTTGTAATGCCCTCGATGCGGCTATATCTCCCACGTGTCGAGGCACGACTTAGAGGCATAACCGCATTGAAAGCAATGTCGCAAGTTAGGCAATCTTCACAACATCCCATGTAATATATAGATAATAAAAGGGGAGATACATAGTTGGCTTACACTCGCCACGTCAATCAAAGTACATAAATAGCATTACATCAACCAAACACTCATGGCCCGACTACGGCGCCAAAATAAAAGATAAACCCAACATGCGACACGGTCCCGATCGCCCCAACTGGGCACCACTACTGATCATCAGGGAAAGACACATAGTAACGGCGTGAGTCCTCGTCGAACTACCACTTGAGCTCAAGCGCGTCATCCGGAACGGAATCATCAGGCCCTGCATCTGGTTTGGAAGTAATCTGTGAGCCACAGGGACTCAGCAATCTCGCACCCTTGCGATCAAGACTATTTAAGCTTATAGGTAAGGCAAGGTACAATATGTGGAGCTGCAGCAAGCGACTAGCATATATGGTGGCTAACCTGTTCGCAAAAGAGAGCGAGAAGAGGAGGCAAAGCACGAACGAATAACTAGAGAACAACCTGCGGCAAGCATTACTCCAACACCGTGTTCACTTCCCGGACTCCGCCGAGAAGAGACCATCACGGTAACTCACACAGTTGATTCATTTTAATTAAGTTAAGGTTCAAGTTATCTACAACCGAACATTAACAAATTCCCATCTGCCCATAACCGCGGGCACGGCTTTCGAAAGTTCAAATCCCTGCAGGGGAGTCCCAACTTAGCCCATGACAAGCTCTCACGGTCAACGAAGGAATAGACCTTCTCCCAAGACGTTCCGATCAGACTCGGTATCCGGTTCTACAAGACACTTCGACAAGTTAAAACAAAACCAGCAACACCGCCCGAATGTGCCGACAAATCCCGATAGGAGCTGCACATATCTCGTTCTCAGGGCACACTCAGATGAGCGCTCCATACAACTAAAACCAAACCTCGAGTTTCCCCGAGGGGGCGCTGCACAGGACTCCAGTTTGGACCAACACTCAGAGGAGCACTGGCCCAGGGGGGCTTAAAATAAGATGACCCTCGGGCTCCGGAAACCCAAGGGAAAAAGAGGCTAGGTGGCAAATGGTAAAACCAAGGTTGGGCATTGCTGGAAAAGCTTTAATCAAGGCGAACTATCAAGGGGTTCCCATTATCACCCAACCGCATAAGGAACGAAAATCTGGGAACATAACACCGATATGACGGAAACTAAGGCGGCAAGAGTGGAACAAAACACTAGGCGAGAGGCCGAGCCTTCCACCCTTTACCAAGTATATAGGTGCATTAAGATAACAAGGTAATATAATGATATCCCAACAAGTAAATAATGTTCCAACAAGGAACGGTCTCCAATCTTCACCTGCAACTAGCAACGCTATAAGAGGGGCTGAGCAAAGCGGTAACATAGCCAATCAATGGTTTGCTAGGACATGGTGGGTTAGAGGTTTGACATGGCAATTGGGAGGCATGATAAGCAAGTGATAGGCATCGTAGCATAGGCATAGCAAAAGAGCGAGCATCTAGCAAAGCAAAGATAGTAGTGATTTCGAGGGTATGATCATCTTGCCTGCAAAGTTGTCAGAGTTGACTGGATCCTCGAAAGCAAACTCAACAGGCTCCTCGTTAGCGAACTCGTCTCGCAGCTCTACCCAAACAAGACAAACAAGCAACAAGGACACAATCAACCATGTGCGAACTCAAACAACATGATGCAAACATGATATGCTATGTGGGATGCGATATGCGATGCATATGCAAGATTTGATAAGGAATGAATGAACCTGGCCTCAACTAGGAAATCCAAGTGTGCCACTAGAGAGGTGAGATGAAATCGCTTGAAAACGATATAAAGAATGCCGGAATCGGAGTCACGGTTTGGAAATGGCAAGCAATTCAAATATGGCACCGGTCTGCGATATACAGCAAGTAGCCATCTAAATGCAACAAGATGAACATGCTACAACACTCAAACATGACAACCAAATACATAACAGGGATGCTTAACAAAAGATGAACACTGAGCTACGGCCAATTCACCCATTAACAGGTTCAAACAAGCATGGCAAAAATGCATTTGGTAAACAGATTTCAGACTTAGTGAATTTAACACTTGTCTGGAATTTCAGATCAGGTAGCACATTTTGGAGCATGAAAACTATATGCTACAGGAACTTAACATGGCAAAGTAAAGCATGGCATGGAGCTACTCAAAGAGCTTAACAAAAGTCCCTTAGTGGCCTTGAGCCAAAAGGGATCAGAAAATACAATTGCAAGCATGTGAACATGGCAAAAACATAATAAGATCACAGACTTAGTGAAAAACTGGAGCATGCAAATCAGATATCAAGTAGGCATGTTAACGAGCTCGATGCACTCACTAGAGAGCAAGTCATGACAATCTAAGCATACACCCATCAAGAATACACATTATACAAGCTGGACATGGCAAGAACAATAACATAGCATGCACGGAATAACCACAACATCCTCGGCAAAATCGCTAACAAGTAGACAATCTGCCCAGATTCACGAAATGACAAAAGTAGAGCTCGATTGACTCAAGCTAGGGTGCTCCATAATTGCAAACAAAGACATGGATGGATAGAGCACTACAAGATTAACAAAACATCCTTACTGATCATCCTCAAAAGAGGCACGGATCACTAGGAAACAACATGAACATATGGCATATTGAGATAAACAGATCAAGGACTTAGTGGAATTGCTAAGTCCCTGAAATCAGCATTAATGAATGCTCCACTTTGCAAGATTGTGCTAGTCACCACACACATTACAAAAATACATGGGTTGCACCTCTGGAAAGATGTCAAAGCATATAACAAAACACATGTAGAGCTCAGAGGCATATCATCCACACATTAATCATGGCAAAAATGAAAAATATCTAATTGGAGCAGTAGATCTGACAATTATCTCAAATAGCATTATTCCAACAGCATTTCGGGCATCAAGATGAACTCAAATGAAAATGATGCAATTAGATGAAATGATGTGCTCTCTGAGCCGAACATTTTGATATGCTATATGCCCAAAACGGAGCTACAGATGAAGAGTTACGGCACGATGAACATGGTAAAATAATTAGGGTTTCGGGGCAAAAAGTCAACCGAGGCAATTCCAGATCTAGATCCGACCGGGTACTGTAGCAGCGGCGCAGACTTCGAGGTTCGTCGTCAGACTTGCCGGAGTTAACGAAGCTCGCCGGAGGTGCGAGGAAGCTAGGACGGAGTGGCCGGAGCGGGGCGGTGCTCGCCGGGGCTTGGCCGGCGTGGAGGAGGAGCGGCGTCGACGGCGAGGCCTTGGTGAGGCGGCGGCCGGCGGCGTCGGGCGATGGTGGCGAGGAGGCGCGGCGGCCGGCGACGAGCTCGGGCAGCGGAGGAAGCCGAGGCGGGCGCGCGGGATCTCAGGCGGCGTGGGGCGGCGGCGACCCGGGCCGGGAGGGCCCCGCCTGGGCCTGGCGGGCCGGAGCGTGGGTGGCGGCGCGGGGATGTGGGAGCGGTGTCTCAGCAAATGGGGAGGCGACACGTGGCTGCGGAGAGGGGGCGGACACGTCCGGCGCGGTGGAAGAAAATGTCCGGCGGCGGCGGGGAGAGTTAGGGTAGGGCTTGCACCGCGAATTTCAGAGGGGGAGGTGTATATATAGGCATAGAGGGAGCTAGGAGTGTCCAAATGAGGTGCGATTTTTGGCCACGCGATCGTGATCGAACGCTCTAGGTGATGGAGAGGGTTTTGGTGGGGTTTGGGCCAACTTGGAGGGGTGTTGGGCTGCAACACGCACGAGGCCTTCTCGGTCCCTCGGTTAACCGTTGGAGCATCAAACGAAGTCCAAATGGTACGAAACTTGACAGGCGGTCTACCGGTAGTAAACCAAGGCCGCTTGGCAAGTCTCGGTCCAATCTGGAAATGTTTAATCCCCACACATGAAAGAAAGGTAGAAATGACCACCGGAGGAGAATGGGGCGCCGGAATGCAAAACGGACAACGGGGAAATGCTCGAATGCATGAGACGAACACGTATGCAAATGCAATGCACATGATGACATGATATGAGATGCATGACAATGACAACAACACACGGAGACAAAAACCTGAACCCGAGAAAATAAAATAACTTAACGCCGGAAACGGCAAGAGTTCGATTACATATTGGGGAAATCATATCCGGGGTGTTACACTCCTCCTCAGGATGCCTTTTTCAAGATCTTTGTGGTAGAAGTTGGCTTTTCTTATCCATTCTTTTATTTCAATTATCTATCTTCTATTATTTTGTTCCGGAGGCATTGTGATGTTGCTCTCTTCAGCCCATCTTCTTGTTTTGTCAGGATCATGTTCTTTTCATGCCTATCCATTTAACCAGAGTGTTGTGCCCTTTTGCTCAAGTTCTTTTCGCCTTATCAAGCCTTGCATCTCTTTTCTACCGGAGTGCTACCCAAATTGGTTCTTTCTTATTTCTCTTTCTTAACGGAGTGCTTTCAACTTTGTTCCTCTTCGTTGCATTCTTTCTTTCAATTTGTTCAACCTCTCAAGGTTCATTGGTTTCACTCGTTTGTTAAAGAAGCAACTTAGTTTTACCTCTTCTCTTTCCCTTCCGTTTTTCCCTCCGGTGCCATTCTAGATCTCGGGACGAGATCCTCTCGTAGTGGTGGAGTGTTGTAACGCCCCGAGACCGATGAGCCAGGTGTCCTCCAGTTATTTGCTGTTGTTGCCTTGTCATGTGCTTGCGTGTCATGCATTGCATATCATGTCATCATGTGCATTTCATTTGCATACATGTTCGTCTCATGCATCCGAGCATTTTCCCCGTTGTCCGTTTTGCATTCCGGCGCTCCTATGTTTATTATGTTGTGTGCTTCTTTCCGGTGTTGCTTCTTCGGGTTGGTTCCGATAATGTCGCGTGTGTGAGGACCCGTTCGACTACGTCCGTTTGTCTCCTTCATGGACTCGTTCTTCTTCCTTGCGGGATTTCAGGCAAGATGACCATACCCTCGAAATCACTTCTATCTTTGCTTGCTAGTTGCTCGCTCTTTTGCTATGCCTATGCTGCGATACCTACCACTTGCTTACCATGCATCCCATATTGTTGAACCAAACCTCTAACCCACCTTGTCCTAGCAAATCATTGTTTGGCTATGTTACCGCTTTGCTCAGCCCCTCTTATAGCGTTGTTAGTTGCAGGTGAAGTTTGAAGTTTGTTCCTTGTTGGAACATGGAGATGTTGTTTCTTGTTGGAACATGTTTACTTGTTGGGATATCACAATACCTCTTATCTAATTAATGCATCTATATACTTGGAAAAGGGTGGAAGGCTCGGCCTTATGCCTGGTGTTTTGTTCCACTCTTGCCGCCCTAGTTTCCGTCATATCGGTGTTATGTTCCCGGATTTTGCGTTCCTTACACGGTTGGGTTATAATGGGAACCCCTTGACAGTTCGCCTTGAATAAAACTCCTCCAGCAATGCCCAACCTTGGTTTTACCATTTGCCATCTAGCCTTTTCTTTCCCTTGGGTTCTGCAGACTCAAGGGTCATCTTTATTTTAACCCCCCCGGGCCAGTGCTCCTCTGAGTGTTGGTCCAACCTGTCAGCCGCCGGTGGCCACCAGGGGCAACTCTGGGCTGGCCTACCAGAAGTTTGGACAATCTGAGTGTGCCCTGAGAACGAGATATGTGCAGCTCCTATCGGGATTTGTCGGCACATTCGGGCGGTGTTGCTGGACTTGTTTTACCATTGTCGAGGATGTCTTGTAATCTGGATGCCGAGCCTAATCGGATTGTCTTGGGGGAAGGAATATCCTTCGTTGACCGTGAGAGCTTGTGATGGGCTAAGTTGGGACACCCCTGCAGGGATTTGAACTTTCGAAAGCCGTGCCCGCGGTTATGGGCAGATGGGAATTTGTTAATGTCTGGTTGTAGAAAATCTGAAGTTGACCTTAATTAAAATACATCAACCGCGTGTGTAACCGTGATGGTCTCTTTCCGGCGGAGTCCGGGAAGTGAACACGGTGTTTGAGTAATGCTTGACGCAGGTTGTTCTAGGATCACTTCTTGATCATAGTTGTGCGACCGTGCTTTCGCCTTCTCTTCCCGCTCTCTTTTGCATATGTTAGCCACCATATATGCTAGTCGTTTGCTGCAGCTCCACCTCATACCTTTTACCCTTCCTTTAAGCTTAAATAGTCTTGATCGCGAGGGTGTGAGATTGCTGAGTCCCCGTGACTCACATATATACTTCCAAAACCAACTTGCAGGTGTCGTTGAACCGTGCAGGTGACGCAACCAAGCTCAAGGAGGAGCTCGATAAAGATCTTGTCCTTTGTGTTATTTTGTTCTAGTTGATCAGTAGTGGAGCCCAGTTGGGGTCGATCGGGGATCTGTGTAGTTTTTGGGGTAGTCTTCTTTTATTTTGGTTCCGTAGTGGGACCTTAATTGTATCTGGATGATGTAATGCTTTATTCATGTAATTGTGTGAAGTGGCGATTGTAAGCCAACTATATATCTCTTTCCCTTATGTATTAAATGGGTTGTGTGAAGATTACCTCACTTGCGACATTGCTTTCAATGCAGTTATACCTCTAAGTCGTGCTTCGACACGTGGGAGATATAGCCGCATCGAGGGCGTTACACATTTTAAATATAAGATTAACATTTTTTTAATACATGGTCAAGATTTTCTATACACATTTAGCATTTTTCAAATGCTTGGGTAACTTTTTTAAATTCTTTTTCAATACTTTTCAAATGTTTGATTGGCATTTTCTAATGACATGATCCGTTTTTTCATACACATTGAATTTGTTTGTATAGAATTTTTGTATTCATGAGAAATATTTTTTTATACACATTTAACATTTTTTAAATGCTCTGTTAATATTTTTTGAATGTTCTGTATATAGTTTTTTGTAATATGTATGTTTCAAATATTTGGAAGGATAAACAAAAGTAAAAAAATAAAGCAAAAAACGAAAACAAAAACATGAAAAAAGACCGGAAAAATTAGGCTGTGGACCTCCCGTGTGTCTGGGCCGGGCCACGTGAAGGTCGACTTTATGCGAGGGTTCCATGATTCTTGCTTTAGGTGAGACATAGGGGCGTCCGGCTAGTAGGTAAAAGCCAACTTGGGATTGGGTTGGCCTACACGCGCTCACATATGCGCCGTGACCTAGGTAGACAATTTGAATTTTGTTCTCTTTGTTTATTTTCGTTTAATTATTTTTCTTTTTAACTTTCACCTATTTACTTTTTGATTCTTTTCTGTTTCTAGTTTTCTCTTCATTTTTGCGTTTAATGTATATTTTAATTTTTATGTTTTCTGTCCTAATTATTTTATTACCATAGATGAATATTTAATTTTAAAAATTTGAGTAACATGAACATATTTTTAGAATGTGACTTTCTTTTTTATGATATCTGAAGATTCTTTTAAAATAAAAGAATATTTAGAAAACTCTTGAATTTTATTGACAATGGTTTTTGGGTAGACCTGAACATTTATTTTTCAAAACATGAACATCTCTTCTAGGAAAATATGAATATTTCTATTTAAAGACACTTTAAGCTATAAACGGCAAAATGCGGGAGCAACTAATCCACGAGTATTCCTTCGGAAGCTCCCGTGCGGGTCACTTGGGGTGGGCTGGGAGAGCATCACTTGGCATCCTCTTAGCCGCCGCCATATATCGTGCTTTGGACGCTCGCTTTGATTTTTTTCTGAACGCTTTTCGGCTTTTAGATGTTTTTTTAGTTTTTTGGCATTTTGGTTTCAACCCAGTTTTTCTTATGTTTTGGACCAAATAACAATTAAAAAAATAGATGCGAAAAACACGTTTTTCCCAACCGTGAGAGGGATGGATTTACTTCTCGTGGATGCACGAATATGCTTACACGAGAGATACGACCATATCTCGCGCAAAAGGAAAAAAACTCGTTTTCTTTTATTCCCCTTCTGAGAGAGGCACGGATTTATTTCTCATGGAGGCACGGATTTGCTTTCACGAGAGGCACGGTCTGGCTCTCTCGCAAAAGAGGGGAAAATGCATTCCACGAGAGGCACGGATTTATTTCTCATTGAGGTGCAGATTTGCTTACACGAGAGGTACGGTCTGGCCTCTCGCAAAAGAGAAAAAATGCATTCCGCGAGAGGCACGACCATGCCTCTCACAAAAGGGAAAAACATATTTTTTCCTTCCGCAAGATGCACAAATTTATTTTTCGTGGAGACACGGATTTGCTTACGCGGGCCATCGCCGTACCTCTCGCAAAAGGAAAAAAAGGCGAGAGACACAAATTTACATCTTGTGGAGGGACGGATTTGCTTACGCGAGAGGCACAACCGTAATTTTGAAGATCTCGATGTGAAAAAGACACGCATAAACTAACTAGGGATGGCTGCCTTAATAAGTTATGTAGGACTCGGTTTACTATTTATCCGCTTTGTATTCGTGACATTGTTGCGGCAGAGGCCGCTTAGATAATAAATGGCTGCAATTTCCCCTAAAAAAGTAATGTTTGTGTTCTTTAGAAATGTTGACATTGTTTTACAAATGGCCTTTATCCAAATTATTGTAAAATTCTATTTTTTTTGAAATTTCATTTTTTTAATTTAAGAAATATTCATATTTTTATATAAATATTTTTGTTTTTAAAAATTCAATATGCTACAGGACATGTCGAGCCGCTATTGCACTGGTTGAGTTGTTATGGTACTGTCTAATCGCTGCAGTACCCCCGGAGTGATGGGTCGGGCCAGTCGGGCGCGCCCTGTGCGACACAAAGCAGAGTGCGTCCAATAAGAGCTCCCCCAAACCTTTGCTGGTTCTTGTTCTTGCTTTTCCATTTTCTTTTGAGACGAGAGGAACTGTTCTAGTCTGTCCAAGACAGGCATCTGCATGTCAACTTCTTTTTGAGAACAAACCCAAAAGCAAAACTTCCAACTAGTTTATTGAGAGGGCCATCGGTCAGCTGTTCGGCGACATGACATCGTGCATGCATGGACGCAATGACGCGCCATTATCACCCAAGCACGTATGTACAGGTCATTTAAACAAAACGAGCATAGTGCATACATATAAAGTGATTCGATCTTTCATGAAAATCTTTTGTGCCTGCCAGTTTCTTCGCGTTTGCTAATCATCATATGCCTGATTTTTTTTTCAAGCGTCGGTAAATTTCTACTTTGCTCAAAGGCAAGCCAAGACCTAATCCAAGATGGAAACGATGCTGCGCGTCCCAGGAAGATCGAAGAAGCAGGTTGACGGATGACGGGTGCGGATTACTTAGAGAGATGGTCGCGGCGGTGGCAAGCAATGACGTTGAAGGAGGTTGAGGTTGAGGGGAGGGCGAGGCGACGAGGCAGCGTGCGACAGTGCTTGCCGGCCACGCAGCACGTAGCAGGTGGATGGAGTGGGGTAGGCCGAGGGTTTTTCAGAGGAAGAAGATGAAAATGGTTGAAGCCTTGAAGGGAACATGTGTGGGAGGATAGTGGTCGTTGGATGGTGATCCAACGGTTGGGGATTTTTTGATGGATTTTTTCAGGCAGCTGGTATAGACGGTCCTTTTTTTTAAAGGAATGTAAATGGCAAATAAATGATGTTCGCAAGTCCCATTTAGTTAGCTTTATCTCGTTCCATAGTTCATTTTTCCAAAAAAATAAAATTTCAAACTGTTAGATTATATAATGGGTTTAAACGAGATTAAAGAGGACCCGGTTGACATCCGTGTATTGTTAGCCATGCATGCCTTGCAGCCACGGTATGTATCGCTGGAAATTAAATACTTGGAGAGTACATAATATCGTTAGGTTTAAATACTTCATCATATAGTAAAATCTCAACCCAACTAACTTGTGGCTGTCATCACACCGGTGACAGCACACCTGAAGACGGCCACGTCCGCTCCACACACAAATTCAAATTAACGTAATAACCATGCATGCATTTTACTACAACAAATTTATTCGAACGTACTACTAGTGGTGTTGCGATCAACTGGACGTACGTACGTCTCTCTGACTGCATGCCTCTATGGAGCGACCGAATTTGGCGGGATGCTGCCATGGTGGTGTATCGGGTCAGGCCCACCTGGCACCTCCCTCTTCGCGCCGTCTCCACCAGCTGCCTGGCTCGACGGCGCCTCGACGACGTCGTCCCCCATCGTCAACGACGCAACAGGCCTTGGCCGGTGGCCGTCGACGAACCCGTGCTGCAGCGCATTGCGGCCACCGTCTCCTCCATTACCCACCACAACCTCACCTCTCTGCATCATCCTTGCCGCTTCCATCTTCCTAGCGACACCGAGAGTGCAAACCAAGAACAGCAGCACGGCCATCCTCAAAGAAGCCATGGACAAACTGAAAACCTTACTTGACAAATTATGCCGTGAGCCTGCCACTCTATTGCTACCAATCCCTGAGATATTTGTCTTATCCTAGGAAGGAAGGATGGAAGGAAGCGAATGATGGGTCAAGCATGCACCTGGAAACCCTTATATACACGCGGGCCGGCCCAGGTGAGGTGAGGAAACAACGAGACGACCAGTCGGTTGGACGGATGGCGACGTTAACTAATCGTGGCTTAAATACTCAGCAAAACATTCAAAGCAAAACAGATCAAGCCTCCGTAGGCGGATCGAAAATGCGACGATCTTTTAGAGAGAGGGAGAGGGCATACATGCGATAAAGGTACGTAGTGGGGGTCGCTTCGGCATCGCAACGACCTCGATCGTGCACTCAGATAAATCCAGAGCTGGCGGTTAATCGTGGGCGTGCACCCTGAAAGCATTAGTTTAGCCCTTGCTAGTGCCGCGCAACCTGATACTCTGTCGAACCGTTGTTTGCTTGTGGAGGCCAACGCCAAGCTTTGCTAGCTAGCGAGATGTGACGGTGAGATGTGTCTGTGTCACCAAAGCATAATGTGAGCCAGCAATACAAGTATAGAATGACTCTGATTCGGATTGTCTGACTGTGTACTGCGTCTTTACACTACCTTTGACTAGCCGGTGGATCTTGGAGAGGTGCATTTAGTTAGGAGCAGCAGCATATTAGCACTCTCTGTCATAGAAAGCACACTTACGCAACTCGTCTGTGACAAATCCAGTAGGGCACATCATCAACTTTGTAGGTATTAGAGGCCTCGCTACCAATACACACCAGGAAATCCAAATCCAGTGGCCTGGCCAAGCCACTGTAACTACTGTTGTAACTTCCTCTCAGTTTTTAAAGTATTTAACCTTTAGTTGTAGTGGGATCACTGTGTAAAGGGAGTATCTTCATTCACAATGATATGTACAACTTTGTATTTACTAACTATGCATATGCAAAGCACGCCCAATTAACAAAGATTAAACAGAAAATACTCCGCTTAACATTTACCGCATATGTTTGTAATTTTCATCAATACATGTCGTCTTAAAAAGTGTGTGTTGCCAAACTTGTGTAACTCTGACTGTAATAATATTTTTAAGTACATATAAGTAAGGTAAAATACAGTAATATTTTTAGGTTTGTCATAATATATATATATATATATATATATATATATATATATATATATATCCGAAACAACATGTATTTACAGATGGACAAAGTACAACTTATCTGTATATGTTTGCTTACCATTTAAAAAAAAAGGAGGCAAAAGCTTTGCCTCATCTCATTAAAAAGAAGGGGAATAACAAAGTCTACAGAGGGCCATTACTCCTCACACGAATGTTTTCTTACCTTGATAATTGAAAGACGGTCATACAGATTAGTTAACCATGCATGCTCTTAGAATCTTAGTTAAGGAAATACCTTTTTACTAAGGCACAGATAATTTCAGAAGCGCACATAAATATGTATAATTTTATCTTAATTGCTAAATATTTATTGGGAAATTTGTAAGAATAGGTGCTCAACTAAGAATATGCAATTAAGCATGCCAAAAATAGGCGAGTTATTAGGAGGAAATAATTATAACCATGAGACAGTAAGTACATGAGTGATCAAGATATATGTGAAGAATTATGAAACTGGTTTGATGATTTTGGATTCTTGGATGGTAAGTACGCAAATTCTTACTCGTGCTTTTTTATACTGGTAGTTGATTGTGTAAATTAAACCAGCTAACACATCTTTAGACAACAAGATTATTTTACCCGCAAAACAAAAAGACAACAAGATTACTTAGACATAGGGAACCTGATTTGATGTCTTCAGCCGATCGATCGGTCTCGGTTGAATGAGGAGTACGATACACACTCTTTTCGGGATTGGTGAATCTCAGTTGATTGAGACTTAACCAAGTCTCAGTGGATGATATATTCGTGGGATTTTACTTGGAGATCGGTGCAAAATTTCTTTTTAGTTTTTCTTTTTCTTTCTTACATGTTATATCACTTGACATGGATTTGGTTAAGTTTCAGTCGACTGAAACCTAGCCACACCCCATTATTTTTGTTAACTCGACCGAGCACCATGCACTGTCACCCATATACTACCATGTCCGCTTAGTTTGACCTTCAAAACTCATACTTTGACAAAACCATGTAGTCTGTATTACACAAAATATAGCCATTACATTCTATTTGAAATTGTCCTTGGTGCTACATTTTGAGTTAATAAAAGTGCCATTTGCCGAAAAAATATTCTATTAGAAAACATTTCGATATGATTATGATTGCGTAACCATTAACTAAATACTTTACGAGAGTTTTATGATCAAATAGTAATCTTGGACGTCCAAACTAGGCCTTATAATTTTGAGCGGATATTTTCGGTCAAATTACCAGCTGACAACATGAGCATGGCGAAACCCCTGTTGGTTCAGGTGGCTTAACTAAGGCATGATCTCCATCGTACGGATGCATGGTGTGTGGTGGGCTTCTGATATTGATTTCTTCAATTCGATTTAGTAGAAATAAGAGAGAATTCCTTATTTAACACCGTCTTCAAATTTGTTGCCTTATTTGACACTGAAAACTTTTTTCTTCCTTATTTAACACCGAGTCTAAATTTTATGCCCTTTATAACACTATAGTCCATTTTAAGCCTTAGTGCTGTTAAATGACACATGAAAAGACCTATTTACCCCTCATGTCATATGTGATCAAATTTTTATGCGTATATGTGTATCCGGCCAACTCGTTTTGTGCCTCGGTCCCTACCTTGACCGTGTTGTAGCCAAGTGCTTTCCGGCGTACAAGCGTACGAGGCTAGCTCGAGTTTTTGTTACTCTGTACACAATCGATTTTGTGCACGTACACACCAAGAAACAAGCAAGCAGACAGATGGGTCGATTCTAGTTGGACATGTACTGCTATACGTACTGGACGAAGCTAGCTAAGCAGCCGATCTCTCGCTTGATTGATTCTAAGTTGGCTGGCTAGCTAACCAAGTTAGCGATATTATCACGGAGACTATACACAAACACACGAGGCCGTTGATGGCCACATGATCGTGTCAGCCTTGTTTATTTTCTTTTGTTCAATATATCAACTCTATTAACTTACTGATTTGTTGTATACTACTATCAATTGTGTACAGGCACTAACTATTTTCACACACAAAAATGTAAAAGCACTGACACAATATTAACCACATCCAAACATAGTCGCATGATGAAGCTAAACTACCACATAACAATTTTAATCACAAATCACATTGAGGGCAAATAGGTCTTTTCAGGTGCCGTTAAGGCTTAAAATGGATAAAAATGTCGTAAAGGGCATAAAATTTAGACACAATGTTAGATAGGGAGGAAAAAGGGTTTTGGTGTCAAATAGGGAAACAACATTTAAAACAGTATCATATAAGGAATTTTCTCTAGAAATAATCCGGCCGTTAGGCACTTTTCATGCATGATGCGACGTCTACGTGGGATGTGTTGATAAGACGACATGAGAAGAGCTCTGTTGTCGCGTCAGCGTAATCAGATATATATGGGGCAAAGAGAACTTGAGCCTATCGGTTGATCCAGCTGCATGGATCACGAGTGGATAGAGATGTATGGCCAGACTAGACTTTCCAAAGGCCAAATCCGTCTGACTACACTCCCCAAAGGCCAAATCCGTGCAAGGCACCACTAGCAACGAATGTTTAACAAAGGTCAGGTGGTGATTAAACAAGCCAGCTAGCAGTTATCTTGGTCATAAACCGGCAGATACGGTGACCCACACGACCGCAGACAGCGCCCTGATGCACATGCCTCCACGGGAGGCGATTTGTGGCACACATGGATGGGGCTCGCGGATTGTGGACCGTCGATCTGCGCTAAAATTTGGGAATATGTTTATGTATATCAACTATTTCCCTTGGTATAGCCCTAGGTGTATATTTGTAATTACTTTGTAACGGAATCGATATACGTGTTGGTGCGGGGCCGCTTTCATGGGTGCACATATTTTTCATAAACAGTTGATGCAAATAGTATTGTACAAAAACGGTAACATCTTTGGTAAATCATTCATTATGTTTTTCTTCTCCCTTGATGTGTGTTCTTTAAGTAGGTTTTTCTTTTCCAACAACTCTTGTGGTTGAGTAGCAATGATGTAGAGGGAAAAGGACAAAACAAATACTGTTGTTAGCGATTGAAAGACGTCGACTATAGTAGCACCGCCAACAGAAGTATATCGGAACCGTTTGCGGAACTGGTTAGCTGTATTCATATGTTTGATCTGCATTTTAGTTTCATGTTTAGAACTGTTACATTTGTTAGTGTTTTTATTGTTCATGTTTGTTGTTTGTGCTTGTATTGGTTGGTTATCTTCCAAGAAGTCTTGAGTTGGAATTATCGAATTTTTGTTCTTTGATATTTTTGATGTTGAATCTTAGAACACAAATAAAAACAGATGTACTAAGTTTACATCTATAAATCGGGTTGTGCTAAGTTCGGAGCACAAAAACTTATATGAGTTTGAAAGTACACGTTAGTTACAGAGGATGAAACTTAATCCATATGTTAGTCTCGAGTTAAGTTACTGGAGATAAAAATTAGGGTTATGTTATTATAATAGTGGGTTAACTTCTATGGCTTAATGGTTACAATATGCTTTTTATGGATGGACATCACTTCATAAAGTATATAATTGTCAAAGACTTCACCAATATTAGATTGCAATTTCTAATGTCACATTAGTTATAAAATTTATTCAATTAAGTTAGATGGGGTCGAACATAATTAGCACGTGGACGTGTGTTAGTCAATTTACTTGCATGACTTAACGAAAATGATTTTTTTATTCAGGTTAGTTTAGTCTATAATCATAACTTTTTATGGTATAAAACATGAAGCTAAAGAGCAGTTTCTTGAATTTTAAATTTTGTTGCATTACAATTTGAACCATATAAGTTGTTAACATTGTGTAATTTGATAATTTTAATTATGAAGCTTTACATGCTGATAAAGTTTATATGATAGTATACAACTATTTGTTTGGTATATTGACTAATTTTACGGAAATCATCCGGTGTCCATTTGTGTACTGTCCCAACCCTCCATCCGCCGTCCATTGTGTGTCTTTCATTCAACGTCCAAGAGTTAATCTCCACTAACCACGTCTATCTTCTACCATGGACATATAAGAGGCAGAAACTACGGAGGCTACCTACATAGCATAGCATTAAAGTCCATTTGAATTTGAATCACATTTTTCTTTATCGACTGTGTACACACCGCAATTAATACCTTTTGAATTCATGTGTTTTTTTCTTGTAGAAATTTCTTACAATATTTTCTTGCAAAATGTAGGTTTCCATGCAAATTTTTCTTGCAAAAAATTTCTTAATTTATTTTCATGCGAAATGTATATTCCCATGCAAAAATTTTCTTACAATATTGTCTTTTGAAATGCAGATTCTGTTTGCAAATTTTCGTACAAAACTTTTCTTACAGCATGCATGCAGCAATACTACAAAGACAGAAGATTCCGAGCACATGATGCTATCCCCAGTCTAAGTGCATCTCCAACGTTGACCCGCAAATTCTCTCCCACATCCGTCCACGGATGCAGGAGCCGGCCATCCAACGCTGCCCGCATACATTTCAAGCCAGGTTCAACTAGCAGGACGAAATTCATGCAAACAAGGCGGATATTCATATAAATCAAAGCACATTCGTTACAATTCAAACAATTTTCATATAAACAGACGAAATTCATTACATTTTGGACAATTGTAACTAAACCCTACTCTAAACATGTTCTAAATGATTGCCGGTGCCTGTTTTCCCATGTCCAACTATGAGCCCCGAGAACTAAACTTCTGGATCTTGCCTTCGCCTTCTCCAGTTCCGCTTCGGATCTCTCCAGCACTCCCTCCGCAGCCTCGGACACCACAGCCTGAGCGGCTAACCGACCGACGATGATCAGCCTGAGCGGCGACCTACCATTCACTATTCTTCCTCGCTGCCAGCGGTGCCCGCGAACGTGTCGACTTCATGGTCGTGGCGGAGGGGCACGGTCGGGGCGGACCTGGAGATGTCCTCCTCGTCATCGTTCTTGCTAAACACCTTGTCCACGGCCTCGTCAATCTCCCTATAGGCGGCCTATAATTCCGCCTGATGGAGGCAGTACCGCTAGCGGTCGCGGCGGATGTCGCGGGTAGAGCTATAGGAGTCGAGCAGCGCCTCCTTGATACGTCCCAAACATATCTACTTTTTCAAACACTGTTGCTCTTGTTTTGGACTTCAATTTGCATAATTTGAATGTAACTAACCCGAATTGATGCTGTTTTCAGTAGAATTGTCATAATCTTATTTTTGTGCAGAAATAAAAGTTCTCGGATTGAGCTGAAAATTTACTGAGAATTATTTCGAAATATATTAAAAAATACTGGCAAAGAGAAATACTAGAGGGGAGCCACTAGGGCGCCACAATCCCACGAGGCGCCCACCCCCAGGGCGCAAACGAAGTCTATTTTGATGAAAACTCTAATGTTCCTAAATTTTATGGACTTTCCCAATATCGACGATTCCCAAGATAATAGGCTTGGCAGGCCCGTGGGCCCCCCTGCAGCTCCCACAACCCTATCTCCAACTCCATAAGTACCTATTCGTCTAGAAAAAAAATCAGAGAGAAGGAATCATCACGTTTTATGATATGGAGCCGCCACCACCTCCTGTTCTTTATCGGGAGGGCTGATCTGGAGTTCGTCCTAGGCTCCGAAGAGGGGGATTCGACGCCGTCGTCATCATCAGCCTTCCTCCATCATCAATTTCATGATGCTCACCGTCGGGAGTGAGTAATTCCTTTGTAGGCTTGCTGGACGATGATGGATTGGATGAGATTTATCATGTAATCGAGTTAGTTTTGTTAGGGCTTGATCCCTAGCATCCATCATGTTCTGAGATTGATGTTGCTATGACTTTGCTATGCTTAATGCTTGTCACTAGGACCCGAGTGCCATGATTTCAGATCTGAACCCTTTATGTTTTCATGAATATATTTGTGTTCTTGATCCTATCTTGGAAGTAATAAACACCTATTACATGTTATGACCCACATACCCCAAAGCGACAATAATTGGGATTCTTTCCGGTGATTATCGTAGTTTGAGGAGTTCATGTATTCACTATGTGTTAATGCTTTGTTCCAGTTCTTTATTAAAAAGAGGCCTTAATATCCCTTAGTTTCCTTATGGACCCATGATGTCGCTTGAAACTGCATTGGTATTTCCCCAAAGAGGAAGGAATGATGCAGTACATCTACGGTAGGTATTTCCCTCAATTGTGAAACCAAGGTATCAATCCACTAGGAGAACCAAGCAATACTATGTAAACGATACCTGCACACAAAGAACAAATACTTGCAACCCGACGCGTATGAGGGGTTGTCAATCCCTCTTCGGGTAACAGTGCCAGAAATTGCCAAGTTGATGGGATAAAATTTGTGTAGATTGGATAAATAGATCTCTATAAAACGCGAAATAAAATAAGTAATAAAAAAGTGTAGCAATGTATTTTTGGATTTTTGGAATAATAGATCTGAAAACAAAAGCAAATAAAAATAGATCTCAAAGCAAACATGATAAAGAAAATAGACCCAGGGGCCGTAGATTTCACTAGTGGCTTCTCTCAAGAAATAACATACGGTGGGTAAACAAATTACTATTGGGCAATTGATAGAAGGTCAAATAATTATAACGATATCCAAGGCAATGATCAATATATAGGCATCATGTCCAAGATTAGTAGACCGACTCATGCCTGCATGTGACGCCCCAAGACCGGAGCTTCAAATGCCTTCCAGGGTTTCCGGGTTTCGTTGTGTGATTTTTTTGGTTCTTTGCATTCATCATTGTAGCATGTGCATATTGCATCATGTCATCATGCCATCATATCATTTCTTTTCTTAAATTAACTAAATAAATTGCATGGATCTTCGGTCCATTTAAACCGAGAGAATTCACATGGTGATTCTCTTTATAACATATCCTTCCGTTATTACGGAGCTATATTAAATGTTCCATTTTGGGAATCACCCATGAACACACTTGCAAATAATCACATGCCTTTTCTCGCTTCAAGTTTGGTCCCCAAACTTTGCTTTTTATCCTTTCTCCATTTTCCGGAGCTTCACCAAAAATCCGAACATTTTTGGACCTTCCTAACCCTCACTTCCTATTCGAACCATTTGAATTTAAATCAAATGAGTTTGGATTTAAACTTTGAAAAATGGCCACTCCATTTTTCTTGGATCGTGTATATTTTTGCGAGTCCGGAAATATTATCCCCATGCCCAGATTCCACCCCTACCTTCCCTTTCTTTTCTTTCTCTTTTCTGTTTTGTTTTAAAAATGGAAAAGTGAGAAGAGAAGGAAATGGGAGAGAGGAGAGCCCGGTTGGGCCTCCCAGCCCAGCTGCAACCTGCCAAGCCGGCTTCATCCCCGCGGCCCACCTAGGCTTAGCCAGCCTTCTAAGGCCCAGCAGTGCCGATCCCCTCTAACCCTAGCCGCCAGCTGTGCCCGATCGCTACTTCCTCTCGTTCCCATCGCCGCCGCCAGAAGCCATCGCCCTCGATCCCCTCCTTCTTCCTTGCATCGCCAGGGGGAGGAGCGAGGCCCCGCACCCGCAGCCGTCGTCCTCCCTGGTCCACAGCGCCGCCACCTCTTTCCCTCTCCCTTCGTCCTCCCGTGCGCCGCCCAGTGTGAGAGAGAGAGAACGGCAGCGCCGCCTGCGCTCGATCCCCGTCGCCCTCCTCTGCTACACTCCGCGCGCCCCCTTCCTGGCTGCTCCTCCTTCCACGCCCTGCGGCAGCTGCTCTTCCCGGCCACCTCGTCGCGCCACGACCTGCCCCTGCGCGCGCGCCGCCACGCTTCGCCGTGCGCCGCCATGGGTCGGAGCTCGCCGGAACCAGCGTGCCATCGCCTCGGCTGCGCCTCCCTCTTCTTCTTCTTCTGAAGAGCAGCGCCACGGAAGTACTGCCCCGACCTCCGGCGAGAACGTTCCTCCCCTCCAGCCGCGAGACCCTCTCCGTGGCGCCATCCCTACCTCCCAGAGTCGTCGCCCTGCCCTGCCAGGGACCTCGTCGTGGCTGCCCATGAGGTTCCTGCCGCCGGCGCCTGTTCCCGGCCGGATCCGCCGCCCGTGACTTCGTTCCTCCGCTCCGTCTCTCCTACTGCTTCGTCCCCGCACCACCTGGTGACCCCGTCGTCACTCCGACCGGCGAGCCCAGGCCGCCGAGCTCTTCGTCTTGCTGCTGCTCCGCCATGGACCATCCCCACCGGGCGCTGTGGGCGTGTTGTTTCTTCTCCCTCAAGGTCGAAAGGACGCCAGTTACACGCAACACCAAGTACCTTCAAGAGTTTGGGTTCGACAAGTTTGATGAAGCTATTGTACAACTACGTTATCGAGACCGGCAAGACCGACTGAATGAAACCGCCAAGTACCTCTATGAATGGATGCGTCAAGGTCGCCTTGAAAATCGCCAAGTACACCACCGACAAGATCACACGGATGCTCAAAAGAGTGCTGAACGAAACGCCAAGTACCACGACGACCATCGGCATGTACCCCTACACCGCATCGGAACGCCGAGTTCCTCTTCGGATGTGTGTACGACTATCAGGGCCAAAAGACCCATACACCATTATCGTCTCCAAAGAACCGTGTAACGGAAACGTCAAGTTCGACTATGACTCGTGTACGGCTACGCGGGATTCCTCGGACGCCAAGTTCAACGATGCATCAAGTTCCTTGTCGTGACCTCGAACATCTACGGAAACCCGTGCAACGATAGACATGTACCACTACTGCCGCATGTACTTCTACAGAACATGTACCACAACCATTGCCGAAGACCCGTGAACGGCTAACTATGACCGTCCAAGTTCATCCACGATTGCTATGTGCCACTACCATCTACGTGAACCACTACTTTCACTACGGCATGAGTACAACTACTACCACTACGAACGTGGCGAGACCATCTACTTCCGCTACGAACTTGATCCGTTCTGATAATGCACGCTTCGAAGGTATAACCCCGAGATGACCGCCCGTGAACTAATACATGTGTGATGTTTGAGATACTCGTGTTTGCACCCTGTTCAAATTGTCACTCGTTTCCTTGTCGCCAACTCGTGGGACACCCGGAATCCGGGAGCGCCCCACCATCTTTTACACGCATCCGCACACTTCTCCTTTGCATCGGTATCTCAATCGAGTTACCGGAACCGGAACCGGAACGCTGCCGTGGCACCGTTTTTGTTATCGTTGCCGTGACACCACTTTCCTTTCCACCACGGTGACAAATGCTTCATAATGCTCTTTTCAGCTTTTAATAAAATTGCATAAACTTGTTCATGTCATCCGCATCGCGATAATAACAATTAAAATGTTTAAATTGTTGTTGCATTAAATTACTAAGGCATATGGGGATTTACCGGATTCGTTATTTGTTATATCCGGCCCCATTTAAATTTTTTAGATGATGTAGTGTCGTTATGCCTCACCTCTTGCCATGTTTAAACAACATTTAATATTGTTGAGTACCTAACAAAGAGTGAACTAAATAATTGATGTGGTGTTCCGTCAATATGCAACTCCGTTGCATAATGAGCTCCACTTAATTTGTAGGATTGTTTGTGCACTTTGCCATACCATGCTTCTTTAAACCGGACATGCATCATACTTGGTTGTGCATCATGCCATGTTATGTGGTGGTTGTTTACTATGTTGTTTGCTCCTTTTCGGTGTTGCTTCTCCGGGTTGGTTTCGTTGCGTTTGTGAGGATCCGTTCGACTTCGTTTGTTTGCCTTCCTCATGGACTCGTTCTTCTTCCTTGCGGGATTTCAGGCAAGATGACCATACCCTTGAAATCACTTCTATCTTTGCTTGCTAGATGCTCGCTCTTTTGCTATGCCTATACTACGATACCTACCACTTGCTTACCATGCCTCCCAAATTGCCATGTCAGACCTCTAACCCACCTTGTCCTAGCAAACCGTTGTTTGGCTACGTTACCGCTTTGCTCAGCCCCTCTTATAGCGTTGTTAGTTGCAGGTGAAGATTGGAGCTTATTCCATGTTTGGAACATGGTTATTTTGTTGGGATATCACAATATCTCTTATTTATATTAATGCATCTATATACTTGGTAAAGGGTGGAAGGTTCGGCCTTATGCCTGGTGTTTTGTTCCACTCTTGTCGCCCTAGTTTCCGTCATATCAGTGTTATGTTTCCGGATTTTGCGTTCCTTACACGGTTGGGTCATAATGGGAACCCCTTGACAGTTCGTCTTGAATAAAACTCCTCTAGTAAGGCCCAACATTGTTTTTACCATTTGCCACCTAGCCTTTTCTTTCCCTTGGGTAGGCCTGCCCAAGGGTCATCTTTATTTAAACCTCCGGGCCAGTGCTCCTCGGAGTGTTGGTCCAAACTGAGCGATGTCCGGAGCTACCAGGAACTCTGGGCTGGCCCACCCGACGTCTGGCTCATCCGGAATGCCCTGAGAACGAGATATGTGCAGCTCCTATCGGGATTTGTCAGCACATCTGGGTGGCTTTGCTGGTCTTGTTTTACCATTGTCGAAATGCCTTGTAACTGGGATGCCGAGTCTGATCGGATTGTCTTGGGAGAAGGAATATCCTTCGTTGACCGTGAGAGCTTGTGATGGGCTAAGTTGGGACACCCCTGCAGGGATTTGAACTTTCGAAAGCCGTGCCCGTGGTTATGGGCAGATGGGAATTTGTTAATGTCCGGTTGTAGAAAACCTGAAACTTATCTTAATTAAAATGCATCAACCGCGTGTGTCGCCGTGATGGTCTCTTCTCGGCGGAGTCCGGGAAGTGAACACGGTGTTGGAGTTATGCTTGACGTAGGTTGTTCTAGGGTCACTTCTTGATCATAGTTTATCAACCGTGCCTTTGCCTTCTCTTCTCGCTCTCAATTGCGTATGTTAGCCACCATATATGCTAGTCACTTGCTGCAGCTCCACCTCATACTTTTACCCTACCTTTAAGCTTAAATAGTCTTGATCGCGAGGGTGTGAGATTGCTGAGTCCTCGTGACTCACAAATACTTCCAAAACCAGTTTGCAGGTGCCGATGAGACCGTGCAGGTGACGCAACCAAGCTCAAGGAGGACCTCGTTGAAGTTCATGTTTGTCATGTTGTTTCCGTTTTTCAGTTGATCAGTAGTGGAGCCCAGTTGGGACGATCGGGGATCTGTGTAGCATTTGGGGTAGTCTTCTTTTATTTTGGTTCCGTAGTCGGACCTTGATTGTATCTGGATGATGTAGTGTTATATTCATGTATTGTGTGAAGTGGCGAGTGTAAGCCAACTATGTATCTCTTTCCCTTATGTATTACATGGGTTGTGTGAAGATTACCTTACTTGCGACATTGCTTTCAATGCGGTTATGCCTCTAAGTCGTGCTTCGACACGTGGGAGATATAGCCGCATCGAGGGCGTTACACTGCATCAACTACTATTACTCCACACATCAACTGCTATCCAGCATGCATCTAGTGTATTAATTTCATGGAGAAACAGAGTAATGCAATAAGAACGATGACATGATATAGACGAGATCTATTTATGTAGGAATAGCCGCCATCTTGTTATCCTTAATAGCAATGATACATGTGTGTCTTGCTGCCCCTTCTGTCACTGGGAAACAACACCGCAAGACCGAACCCATCACAGAGCACCTCTTCCCATGGCAAGAAAAATCGATCTAATTGGCCTAACTAAACCAAATATTCGAAGAAGAAATACGAGGCTATAAATAATCATGCATATAAGAGATCAAAGAAGACTCAAGTAATATTCATGGATATAGATCTGATCATAAACTCAAAGTTCATCAGATCCCAACAAACACACTACAGAAAGAGTTACATCAAATATATCTCCAAGAGACCATTGTATTGAGAATCAAAAGAGAGAGAGGAAGCCATCTAACTACTGCCTACGGACTTGTAGGTCTATGGTGAACTACTCATGCATCATCGGAGAGGCACCAATGAGGATGATGAACCCCTCCGCATGATGGTGTCTAGATTGGATCTCGTGGTTCTGGAACCTACGTGTAACAACCACGATGCGATTATATCTCCCACGTGTCAGGGCACGACTTAGCGGCATACGCTACAAAAAAAATACACTTTCGTGATGATATGTGTTTGTCGCAGTAGGTCGCTTTTTTTGTCATGCATGTACATCCATGACAAATTTATGACAGAATCAAGATAGTCATACCTGTGCTGTCGTAGAAGTGTTCCATGACATTACCAAAATTATCATCACGGAAGTGTCCACTTCCGTTGGGGATATTACTACTGGGCATAAACCGGCCTACCTGGGCCGGATTAACTTCATCAGTAGATCAACGGTGTTAAAGCCTAAAGAGGCAGATAAAGGCCCAGGGCCCGTAGTCGGTTTACAACCTGTAGCCGTACATCGACGTTTGTGCATATACTTGTACTGTAAGTTAGGAACAAGGAGGGACCAACCCGGATACGAGTATGAACCGGTGTTGGGACTCTCTGAACCGGCGGGCGTCACCCGTGTATATAAGGGGGCGACCTGGCGGCGGTTCAGGACGACAGACAACAACTCGAGACATAGGCGAAGCTTGTTTGCTCCCTAGTCATCGAAACCCCATCAATTCCATCACAAATAGACGTAGGCTTTTACCTTCCTTGAGGGGGCCGAACTAGTATAAACTCTCTTGCGTCCTTGTGTCCGCTTTAACCCCTTCAAGCTAACCCGTCGCGATGGCTCCACGACTAAGTCCTTTCTCTAGGACATCTGCCGTGACAAAACCACGACAGTTGGCGCCCACCGTGGGGCTATCGCATGATGGTTTCCGGTTCTTGGAGGGCCGCTTTGAAGGACTCGAGGGCTATGCTGTAGGCCGGATGACTAAGAGTCATCGCGGCAGGCTCTACATCGACGACGCAGGCTGGGGCCCCGAGGCCGGCTCAGTTGAGTACGGGTACCGGGTCCCCTTTGGTAGCATTCACGTTTTCATTGGTAAGATCGGTGAACCGGGCCCTGAGCCGGACATCTGCACCAACCTCGTCGAGACGGCTCAACGTGCGCAATCCGCCCGGGTTAAACCGGCCATGAAGCGTGCCTTCGTGGGAGTCATCCATGGAGGAAGTCGTGAGGACGGATCGGGATTTCACGAGGCGACTGTCATTTGTTCCGGTGAAGAATCTTCGACCGGAGAAACCGAATCTCTTTATCAGCTACAAGATGGCCGGATTGGGAGCTGTTCCGATGGCGACAGTATTCCGGACCCCTCTGATCTGCCCAACCGGGTTGGAATATTCATGGCCGGAACACAAGCAGCGCTTCATTCTTCGACAGCTACGGCAACGATTTCCGGTTCAGCAGCAGCGACGGCCGCCGGGGCAGGAGGCCCTGTGCGCCCGCCGGCTCAGGTTCTATCAGAGCTATTTGATGCGTTGGCTGTGCTTATGGCGGAAGTTAATCCGCCAGATCAGGACGTTCACAATACGGAGATTGCAAGGGTAAAGGAACAGATCACCCAGGCCAAAGCGGATTTGGCGGCTGAGGACACCAGGATGGCCGCAGAGCGGGCTGCTTTAGATGCACAGGCCTACAGGCTTATGTTAGACCAGAGCGCATCACATGAAGTCATGAGGAGGAAGCACCGATCCCGCTTACCTCCGGTTTTCGAGGCCAGAGACCTTTTCAACACTCCAGGGCCAAGAGCCGGCAATCCGCTGGAGGGGAACCGGGCAGAAGCCCCTGGGACCGGTGCACCGGTTCAGCCTTGTCAGATCGACCCGCCTCGTCAAAACACCGTTGTACCTCAGGCTGCTTTAACACCCCCGGGTCACTACTCCAACCCAATGGACAATCTTGTTGCCGCTGCTGCACGGCTGGAGGCCATTCCAATTGAAGGTGACTCGCCGCAGGCAGTAGAGACACGGCGGGTTAAGGAACTTCTGAGGACCGCTTTGGCCCAACAGGAAGCATACTCGTACAACCACGACCGGATCCACTCGACCCCTCGTCCAAGCCGGAGCTATAACAGACATATGGATGAACCGACAGTGTCGAGTAATGAACGACGTGGGGCACCCCGGGACAACAACCTAGCGGGTGGTGCTGATGACACTCAAGGAGTGGTGGACCGGGCCCGCGCGCGCAGGGAGGCCGAGTTAGCCGCACAGCATCAGGCTCGGCAGCTCACGCCGGTTCATCCAACCACCTTGACTGAACCTGGTGTTACTTCCAGTTCTTTGGGGGTGCCTTGCCTTATCCCCGCTTTACGTAACGTGCGCCTGCCCAAGGATTTCAAAGGCCCGCGCAAGGTACCAAATTACACGACGGATCAACCTCCAGAGACATGGGTGGAGAGCTATGAGATGGCCATGGAGATGCTTGATGTGGATGACGCGGCGTGTGCAAAATACTTCACCATGATGCTCGAAGGAACGGCCCGTACTTGGTTAAAAAGCTTACCGGCTAATTCTATCAGTTCATGGGCCCAATTACGGGCCCGGTTTATCAGCAATTTCAAAGATACCTGTAAACAGCCTATGTCGATAGTGGACTTATCTGCACGCGTCCAGGAGGAAGGAGAATCAACGACTCATTGGGTGCGCCGGGTTTCACAAGTGTTGCACTCCTCAGACCGCATCAACGCTGACACCACAGTATTAACCCTAGAGGGCAACTGCCGGTTTGGACCCCTGAAGCTGAAGTTGGGACGGATGAAGCGTCATTGCACCGACATGGGGACTCTCATGGCCGCTTTGGTGAAATATGCTGATTCTGATAGTACCAAGGATCCCGAATCTGATGATGACAAGACAGGGAAGGGAAAGAAGAACAACAGCTCCAAAGGTCAGCAGCATCATTGGGTAGGCAATGGCGGAGGAGGCAAGCATAAAGCGGACGGTAACATGGACTTTGTGGCTAATACCAACGCATAGAACAATGGCCAACGACGCAAGGGTAGGCCAAGAAATCGTAGTGGGGCACCCAACCCTAACCCAAACCGCCTAAACTATCTGCTAAGCCAGCCCTGTCCAAAACATGGGACGAAGGAGGAACCAGCAAACCACCTTTGGAAGGTTGCTTTATTATGCAGGAGTTCAAGAATTCTAATAATTTACGGTATGATCGTGAATCTGGCGATGGCTCAGGGTCCGGGCCGGGTTACGGTGGAGGAAGTTCTGGTTCAGGGTTTAATGGTAATTCGGGCGGAAATAATGGTCAAAATAATCGGAACAACTAGGGTGGTTACAACCAACAGCAGCAGCAGCAGTCGGGTTACCAGAGCAACCCAAAGCAGTTGAGTGGTGGATAGTACCATGTCTTTACCACTAGCTTGGACAAGCGAGACCGGAAGGTTCAGAGGCGGGCAGTCAACTCTGTTGAACCGGCCATACCCCGTTATCTACGTTGGTCTGAACAGCCGATCATATGGAGCAGAGAAGATCACCCACCCCAGGTCGATAATCCGGGTCAGTTGGCTCTGGTGGTGGCGCCTCAGGTGGGAGGTTATAAGTTTACCAAGGTGCTCATGGATGGAGGAAGCAGTATTAACATCCTGTACTATGAGACCTTCCGACGTATGGGGCTAACAGATAAGAATCTCAAACCATCTAATACAGTATTCCATGGTGTAGTGCCTGGCAGATCAGCATATCCCGTTGGTAAGATAGCTCTGGAAGTGGCCTTTGGGGATGATCATGATTCCAGGTCGGAGACATTGACGTTTGAGGTGGTGAAAATCCAAAGTCCATATCATGCCCTGTTTGGGCGACCGGCATACGCCAAGTTTATGGCTCGGCCCTGTTATGTATATTTGCAGCTCAAGATGTCGGGTCACAAGGGGACAATAACGGTTCATGGAAGCCGCAAAATCGCTTTGGAATGCGAGGAAGGAGATGCGGCTTATGCAGAGTCGGTTTGTGCCACCGAGGAGTTGAAGTACTATAAAGACAATGTTGATCCGGCGGACATGACTCCGTTGAAGAAGCCAACTACGGAGCATGATCCGGCCCTGAAGTTCAAATCGGCAGCAGAGACTAAGCTTGTTGATTTCGTACCTGGAGATTCGTCCAAGCAGTTCAGCATCAGTGCCAACTTGGATCCGAAATAGGAAGGCGCGCTCATCGAGTTCATCCGTGAGAATCGGGACATTTTCGCATGGAAACCTTCTGACATGTCAGGTGTACCGAGGCAACTCGCTGAGCACACACTTAATGTGGATCCTAAATACAAACCGGTGAAACAGTTCCTCCACCGGTTTAACGAAGAAAGGCGCAAGGCGATTGGAGAAGAGGTAGCCAGGCTCTTAGCAGCTGGCTTTATTATTGAAGTTTTTCACCCTGAGTGGCTTGCCAATCCGGTGCTGGTCCTCAAGAAAAACGGCACCTGGCGCATGTGTGTGGATTACACAGATCTTAATAAGTCTTGTCCAGCAGATCCTTTTTCCCTCCCCCGTATTGATCAAATTATTGATGCTACGGCGGGTTGTGAGCGTCTAAGTTTTTTGGAAGCGTATTCTGGCTATCATCAGATCAAAATGGCAGTTAAGGACCAGGAGAAGACAACATTTATAACTCCCTTTGGAGCCTTCTGCTATGTGTCTATGCCCTTCGGGCTCAAGAGTGCCCAGGCAATTTACCAACGGTGTGTACAAAATTGTCTTCACAAGCAGATTGGCCGTAATGTACATGCTTACATGGATGATATCATGGTTAAATCCAGGGAGAAGGAGACTCTGATTGATGATTTGAAAGAAACCTTTGATAATCTGAGAACATACAAGATGATGCTTAATCCGGACAAGTGTGTTTTTGGTGTACCGGCAGGCATTGGGTTTTCTAGTGTCCAACAGGGGAATTGAGGCTAATCCGGAGAAGATCACAGCTATCACCTCCCTGGCTAAACCGAAGTGTATCAACAATGTTCAACGCCTGACAGGCAGGATTGCTGCGCTAAGCCGGTTTATCAGTCGCCTGGGTGAGAAGGCAATCCCTTTGTATCAGATGTTGAAAAAGATGGATCAGTTTGTCTGGAGTTCTGCTGCTGATGAAGCGTTTGAGGACTTAAAGCGACAATTGGCCAATCCGCCTGTGCTCGCCGCTCCCGTTGACAAGGAGCCGTTACTGCTATATGTTGCTGCTAATGTTCGGGCGGTTAGTGTAGCTATTGTGGTAGAGCGAAAGGAGGCAGGTAAGGAGCATCCGGTTCAACGTCCGGTTTATTACATCAGCGAGGTGCTCATTGAGTCCAAGCAAAGGTATCCGCATTGGCAGAAGCTGGTGTATGGAGTCTTTATGGCAAGCCGGAAGCTTAAACAATATTTCCAAGGGCACACAATTACGGTGGTCAGTTCTGCTCCTTTGGGAGATATCATCCAGAACCGGGAAGCAACTGGCCGGATTGCAAAGTGGGCCATAGAGCTGGGGCCGTACGGTTTGAAGTATGTGCCTCGGACATCAGTTAAGTCTCAAGCACTTGTTGATTTCATCAATGATTGGATGGAAATGCAAGCACCTGAAGAAAAGCCGGATCATACGTATTGGACCATCCATTTTGACGGATCCAGGCAGTTGGAAGGCTCGGGGGCTGGAGTCGTATTAACTTCCCCATGAGGTGATAAGTTTTGTTATGTTCTCCGTTTAATGTTCCCTCGTACTAACAATGCAGCTGAGTATGAAGCCTTGTGAAGGGTCGAAAGTATGTCTAGAGGGGGGTGATTAGACTACTTGACCAAATAAAAACTTAACCTTTTCCCAATTTTAGTTCTTGGCAGATTTTAGCTATTTTAGGACAAGTCAAGCAATCATCACACAATTCAAGCAAGCATGCAAAGAGTATATTGGCAGCGGAAAGTAAAGCATGCAACTTGCAAGAATGTAAAGGGAAGGGTTTGGAGAATTCAAACGCAATTTGAGACACGGATGTTTTTCCCGTGGTTCGGATAGGTGGTGCTATCCTACATCCACGTTGATGGAGACTTCAACCCACAAAGGGTAACGGTTGCGAGAGTCGACGGAGGGCTCCACCCACAAAGGGTAACGGTTGCGTGAGTCCACACAGGGCTCCACCCACGAAGGGTCCACGAAGAAGCAACCACCCACAAAGGGTCCACGAAGAAGCAACCTTGTCTATCCCACCATGGCCATCGCCCACACAGGACTTGCCTCACTAGCGGTAGATCTTCACGAAGTAGGCGATCTCCTTGCCCTTACAAACTCCTTGGTTCAACTCCACAATCTTGTCGAAGGTTCCCAAGTGACACCTAGCCAATCTAGGAGACACCACTCTCCAAGAAGTAACAAATGGTGTGTAGGTAATGAACTCCTTGCTCTTGTGCTTCAAATGATAGTCTCCCCAACACTCAACTCTCTCTCATAGGATTTGGATTTTGTGGAAAGAAGATTTGAGTGGAAAGCAACTTGGAGAGGCTAGAGATCAAGATTCATATGGTAGGAATGGAATATCTTGGTCTCAACACATGAGTAGGTGGTTCTCTCTCAGAACATATGAGTTGGAATGGTGTATGTGTTCTGATGGCTCTCCCTTCGAATGAAGAGGAGGTGGAGGGGTATATATAGCCTCCACACAAAATCCAACCATTACACACAGTTTTCCAATCTCGGTGGGACCGAATCAACAAACTCGGTCGGACCGAAAATGTAAACCTAGTGACCGTTAGAGATTTTCGGTGGGACTGACATGCAACTCGGTAGGACCGATATGGTTAGGGTTTGGGCATAACGTAATCTCGGTGAGACCGATTACACAAACTCGGTGAGACCGAATTTGGTAATTAGCTAACCAGAGAGTTGGTCAGGCAAACTCGGTGGGACCGATTTGCTCTTTCGGTGAGACCGAAAAGTTACAAAGGGGAAACACTGAATTTACATTGCAATCTCGGTGGGACCGATTCGCTCTTTCGGTGAGACCGAAAAGTTACGAAAGGGAAACAGAGAGTTTGCAATCCCATCTCGGTGAGACCGAGATCCCTATCGGTAGAACCGAATTGCTAGGGTTTGGCAGTGGCTTATGGCAAGTGAAACTCGGTGGCGCCGGATAGAAAGAATCGGTAGGACCGAGTTTGGCTTAGGGTTTAGGTCATATGTGGATATGGAAAAGTAGTTGAGGGTTTTGGAGCATATCACTAAGCACATGAAGCAAGAGGCTCATTAAGCAACACCTCATCCCTCCTTGATAGTATTGGCTTTTCCTAAAGACTCAATGTGATCTTGGATCACTAAAATATAAAATGAAGAGTCTTGAGCTTTTGAGCTTGAGCCAATCCTTTGTCCTTAGCATTTTGAGGGTTCCACTTTCACATCCATGCCATGCCAATCATTGAGCTTTCCTGAAATAATCATCTTGGAATAGCATTAGCTCAATGAGCTATATGTTGTTATGAATTACCAAAACCACCTAGGGATAGTTGCACTTTCAATCTCCCCCTTTTTGGTAATTGATGACAACATATAGATCAAAGCTTCGACAAATGATAATAATCATGAAATATATCGTCGCTTTGAGAAGTATGTGATAAGTAAGAGCTCCCCCTAAGTTTGTGCATATCTAAAATTTGCTTTGGACTGCAAATGCACAAGGAGTTAGAGTCATGGGTTACTCTTCCATGTCACATACATCTTGCTGGAGCGCTTAAGATGATAAGAATGAAATACATGCACTCATCACCAAGAATAGTGAATGATCACATAAGATAGATAAGATAATAGCATTAAGCAAGCATTAAGTGTAGCTTATGATCAAACACATGATCATCAATGTCTCACAAGCAATGACATAGTATCTCAAGCACTCAAAAGCAAACAAGTTCGAAAAACCACCAAATAAAGCAAGAGAGAAAAGCAACACTCTCTCTCTCGAAGCCTATGATCTATACAATTTTCTCCCCCTTTGGCAACAAGTTACCAAAAAGTTCCTAGAAAATGCATAGTGCTAGATCGACGCTCAGGTTTCTGTAGACGCTGAAGTAGACGTTGGAGTTGGAGCTGAAGTAGATGCCGGAGCTGGTGGAACTGAGGCTGTAGCTGGTGCTGAGGTGGTGGCTCTAGTGGCAGCAACTGGCACGGCAGACGACCTCGGACCTCGTGGCACTCTGGCAAAGGCATCAGTGGTAGTCCTGCCTCTCCTCTCCTGCATGTCATCCTAGAGCTGCTCCACTGCAGTCTGAATCTCTGTCACCTTGACATCCAAGTCATAGAACTTTTGTTCCATGATCCTCTCTAAGCTTGCCTGGTTCTGAGTTAGGGTGGCTAGTCCTTTCTCAATCCACAGGGTGGATGCAATCAGGTAACCAAGCTGCTCTTGTTTAGTTTTCAAGAAATACTCAGATGCCTCCTCTTGGGTTGGCATCTTGGCAGCTTTCTCCTTCCTTGCCTTCTCCTTCTTTGCTTGTGCTTGGGCAGATGATGGCTCATTCTCAGTCATGACAACTTGATTGTCCTCAAAATCTGGATGGATGAGCAGGTGTTCCTTGTCCAATAAATATATGCCCGTGCCCATCTTAGAGTTGATGAGCTCCTAAATTTGAGGTGCATATCCACAGCTCCTCTTCTGATCTGCTGCAGTCCTCTTGATAGTCTCTACTATGAGGCTCATGACCTTGAATTTCTGTGGCACATCAAATATGTGAAGCAAGTTGATTGCATGGCCTCTGATCATCTTGTGATCTCCAGACTTGGGCAAGAGAGTGTGCCTCAATATCCAATTGATGGTTGGCAGCCCTGACAGAAGATAATGCACTGAGCCAAATTTGAAAGTGTCAAGAGTTTCATTTGGAATTTCCTTGTACATGTTGGACATTGAGTTATGATCCATCTTTTTCTTGGCATAAATGTCCAAGTCATCTGCTTGCTCCTCTGGGGCATTGATCAGTTGAGCCCATTCAGCAACTGTAGATTGGTACCTCGTACCCTCAGACATCCAAGTTATCCTCCCATCTGGATAAAAGTGTGCTGTGGAGTAGAATTGCATGATAAGCTCCTCGTTCCACTTTGTGAGCTTCTGCCCAACAAAGTCTGCAACTCCACACGCACTAAAGCTGTCATACACTCCAGGGTAGTGTTCCTCATTTTCCTTCATGTAAGTCCAGTCGACCCATCTCATGTCACAAACAATGGGCTTCTTATCTAGCAGCACTGTCTCATAGAAGTCCTGCTGTTCCTTGGTGTGAAATCTGTAATCCACAGCAGTCCTTCTCCTTGAAGCATACGGGTCTGCTTCTCTCCACTTCCTCAGCCCTGAATCTCTCCTGAGCTTCATGTCCTCAGCCACATGATGAGCATCATTGTGGTCTGGGATCTTGGGCTTGAGCTTTCTAAGAACTTGCTCTTCATCCTCTTCTTCAGCAATAGTCTTAGGCACTGGGGCCTTGTTCTTCTCAGCTGCAGGAATGCTCCTTGTATTCCTCTTTGGTTTAGGCTTGGAGGCAGCTTTGGGCTTAGATGCAGTAGCCCCTGATCTTATGGCATCACCCATCAGCTTGGGTGCCTTAGGTGCTGGTGCAGCTACCTCTTCTTCCTCTTCCTCTTCCTCTTCCATGATGGAAGCCTTTCCTAGCACTCTGGCTACGGTCTTCTTGACCCTTTCCTTCCTCTTCTTGCCTTCTACAGCAACTGGCTCTTTGGGAGTGGGCTTCTCAGTTGAGGCTCTAGCCTTTGACATAGGATGCCTGCCTGCTGGCCTTTTGATCTTTAGACTTGGCTTTGTGCCTTGAGCTGGCTCAACTCTCTTTGATGTGGCCTCTTCCTCTGCCACATAATCTTCATCTTCGGAGTCTGAAGTTCTCTTCTTCCTCTGTCTGGTGGCAGCTTTTGGCAGATTGCTTGGGGTACTTCTTCTGCCATCATATGAAGAGTTGGAGGGACTAGTGCCCTCACTCATCTGCACTTGCTGCTCTAACAACTTCTGGCTGTCACTCTGATCAGACATGCTGCAAGCTCTGACTGCTGACCCTGTGAATAGTTTATAGATGAGGTAGAATAGATGAGCATCACAAAATGCAGAGATTTTTGCAAAAGAATGATCCAAAAATTTAGTTTTAGTTTCCCACTGAAATCATCTCGGATCTACCGATTTTTAAACTCGGTGATACCGAAGCAGTTTTGGAACCTAAACTAGTGAACTCGGTTGGACCGAGTCACAGTTCGGTGGCACCGAGACTGCTAGGGTTTCACAGAGTTCCAAAATCGGTCACGCCGATAAGTAATTCTCGGTCAGACCGAGTCTCACTTGTGCAATGGCATAAGCCAAATCGGTGGGACCGAGTTTTTCAACTCGGTGGGTCCGAGATGGTTTCGGCGGAAACCTAACCCTAAAATTTTCAAATCAAAGCTAATCTACGGGCGTATTGACTAGATAGGAGTGTTTAAATCATGGCAAGAATCATGATGATCACAATGTGCTGAGAATTGGATTGGAGAATAGCACAAAGATCGAGTCCATACCCTAGCTCGGCGGAGACTCGCTACGGCGGCAACGGCAGGGCAGAATTCCCGTTGACGGCGATGGAGACTAGCGACTGGAGGCGGCTGGCGGCGAGAAGACGATCCGGAGACCACGTTGGCAGAGCAGGCTATCGCGCGGGCGAAGGGGTTCGGAGAAATTTCCAAATTTTGCCCGTGACTATATATAGCCCGACCCTGTCGGTGTGACCGAGTGGAACAACTCGGTGGCACCGAGATTCATAACTGCAGGTAGTTACTGAAACTCGGTGTGACCGAAAGGTTCAAATCGGTTGCACCGAGATCGAAAACCTAGATCAACTTAATGATCTCGGTAGGACCGAAAGTGGGGTATCGGTCAGACCGAGAATCATAAAGAGGTTTTGGAAGTTTAAGTCTATGACGAATCGGGGACTCCGAGCGCTCCTCACACAGAGTGGTTCGAATCTGACTTGATCAAATTTTGTGATGCAGCATGAATAGAGTTTGAGACGAGAAAAGCATAGATAGCTAGAGGAGGTTCTTAGGCATTCTTGTCCATCCACTTGGCAAAGGAAATAAACCCAAACGATCAAAACAACAAGTGGGTGTCCTCGAATGAGTAAAATATGCAACCAGCATGCTCACACAATAAGATGGCAAATGAAATATGTGGCAAGGCATGCACAACCAATTCTAGCATCTATCAAGCAATTTGCGATGACAAGGTCATCTATATATGAGTATATTGACTTAGGAGTCAAGTGAGAACACTTGATCATAGGTCATACTCATCGTTTAAGCTCAAGTGGGGTTACCACTTTTACATAAAGCATTGTTGTGTTCACATCTTTAGAGTTGCTTTAGCTCAAGTCTTAGAGTAAAGCTCCCCCTAGATGTGATATCCCCCCTTGGAGGGATGAACTAACCTTGGGTTTCGTTGATGATGACTTCATGTAGATGTTGAAGATGTGGATGCTCAATGTTGATGTAGATCACTTGGAGCTATCCATTTGAGTGAATTGCACTTTCAATACCTACATGGGTTAGTCCCACAAGGAACAAACAAGGATATCCATAGACATAGAGTGATGCACACACAAGATGATGTCCATGAAAACTTTTAGGTTACCTTGTCCCTTGTCTTACCAACAAGAGGGTTTGTGACTCCTTGAACTAGTGCAAGATGTGGAAGTTGATTGCACTTGTTCTTGCCAAAATGATAAGAGTGAAGTATGTTGGCGGAGTCACCCTCAAGAACTCTCTAGTTCTTCTTCTTTTGGATCCACACCATCTTGATGGGAATCCTTGGAGTTGTAGTTGTACTTGATGAAGTGGAACTTGAAGTAGTCTTGGGAATCCACTTGACTAAGGTCTTAGGAGCTTCTTCAAATGCGTCAATTTCCTCTTGAAGCTTTTCCTTGCCTTTTTGCTTGTAGTCTTGTGGTGGAAGATCATCTTGAGCTTGTGTCCCCTTGAAAGAAGTATCATACTTCTCTTGTTGAGGAACAAACTTTGTCTTGGGGTATTGATCTTCTTCCCACTCAACTCCATTGGCATTGAACTTTCGTTCAAAACCAACGCCTTGATTCTTCCGGTGCATTCCTTGCTTGCGCACAATTTCCTCGAATTGCTTGCTCCCGGCAAGGCTTTTGTACACTCCTTTCTTTATAATTCCCTTCAATAAGCTATTTTCTTGCTCAAGTGTAACTTGGCTAAGAGAGTCATTAGTGGAATCAAGAGAACTACTAGAAGCAACAATATTGGATTTAGCATGATCATTGTTACTGCTAGAGGAAGAATCTTTCTTGTTCTTGTTACTAGACTTGACTTGAGGCATGTAAGTGGATAAGAGTAAACGCTTGGCAATGTAAGAAGAACTTTTCTTGCGGAGATCATCATTGATTGCTTTTAAGAACTCATGCTCTTGCTCAAGGTTGAGCTTTTCAAAGCGTAATTTCTCATGAGCTCTTAAAAGTTCTCGATGATCTTGGAAGATAGTTTCATGAGCTAACTTAAGAGTGTTTAGTTCTTTAGTTAGAGCCTCAATCTTTTCCTTATCATTGTCATTCGTTTTATCTTGATTAGCATGATTAATTGACATTTCATCATAGTATTCATCACTAGAGTTGTCAACAAGCAAATCATCACCTAACAAGTCATCTTCATCACTATTGAAATCAACATACTCGGGGTGTGTTACCTTAGGACCTTTGGCCATGAAGCATCTTCCAATTCCTTCATTTGGTGAGTCAAATATGTCGTAGGAGTTGGTTGACACAAGTGCTAGACCGGCAACACCTTCATCTTGAGTATCTTCGGAGTCGGAGTGATAACTTCTCTCGGAGTGGCTGTCGGAGTCGGAGCCGGATACCCATTCACCAACATGAGCTTGATGTCTTCGTCTTGTGTAGCTCCTTGATGATTTTTCCTTCCTTTCCGAATCCTTACTTCTCCGTGAGTATCTTCATTCATAACGATCATCTCTACTCCTTCTCTCTCTTGGTGGTGATTCTTTGCTTCTTCTTTTTGGAGAATCTTCTCTTCTCTTGTAGGGAGCCGTACACTCATTGGAATAGTGTTCGGGTCTTCCACAATTGTAGCTGTTTCGCTCTCGACTAGAAGATCTTTTGTCATTGTAGGACCTTGACTTGAAGCTTCTATCTTTGCTTCTACTCTTGTAGAACTTGTTGAAGTTCTTCACCATTAAGCTCAATTCTTCATTGAAGTCTTGTTTCTCACTTGATGATGTAGGGGCTTCACATGAGGCTTTATAGGCACCACTTGATTTGCTGTGAAGTTCCTCTTTGTCCTTAAGTGACATCTCATGAGCAACAATTCTTCCAATCACCTCCGTTGGCTTGAGATCTTTGTAATTGGGCATCATTTGGATCAATGTGCACACGGTATCATATTTTCCATCCAAGGCTCTTAGAATCTTCTTGATGATGAATCTATCGGTCATCTCTTCACTTCCTAAGCCGGCAATCTCATTTGTGATGAGAGCAAGCCTAGAGTACATTTCAGCGACACCTTCACCATCCTTCATCTTGAACTTGTCAAGTTGGCTTTGAATCACATCCAACTTGGATTCCTTGACGGAGTCGGTACCTTCGTGCATATCAATCAAAGTGTCCCAAATTTCCTTCGCATTCTCAAGACGGCTGATTTTGTTGAATTCTTCGGGGCACAATCCGTTGAAGAGAATATCACAAGCTTGAGCATTGTATTGCAACATCTTCAACTCATCCGCGGTAGCTTCACGGTTTGGTTCTCTCCCATCAAAGAAGTCACCTTGCAAACCAACACACACAATAGCCCAAACGACGGGGTTATGTCCAAGAATATGCATTTTCATTTTATGCTGCCAACTAGCAAAATTAGTACCATCAAAGTAGGGACCTCTACGGTGATAATTTCCCTCGCTAGACGCCATACTCTCCTAGGTTGTGAAACCAAGGCTATGACCACCAAAAGCTATGGAGATCAAAGCAAATGGAGACCAAAGCTCTGATACCACTTGAAGGATCGAAAGTATGTCTAGAGGGGGGGGGTGATTAGACTACTTGACCAAATAAAAACTTAACCTTTTCCCAATTTTAGTTCTTGGCAGATTTTAGCTATTTTAGGACAAGTCAAGCAATCATCACACAATTCAAGCAAGCATGCAAAGAGTATATTGGCAGCGGAAAGTAAAGCATGCAACTTGCAAGAATGTAAAGGGAAGGGTTTGGAGAATTCAAACGCAATTTGAGACACAGATGTTTTCCCGTGGTTCGGATAGGTGGTGCTATCCTACATCCACGTTGATGGAGACTTCAACCCACAAAGGGTAACGGTTGCGAGAGTCCATGGAGGGCGCCACCCACAAAGGGTAACGGTTGCGCGAGTCCACACAGGGCTCCACCCACGAAGGGTCCACGAAGAAGCAACCACCCACAAAGGGTCCACGAAGAAGCAACCTTGTCTATCCCACCATGGCCATCGCCCACACAGGACTTGCCTCACTAGCGGTAGATCTTCACGAAGTAGGCGATCTCCTTGCCCTTACAAACTCCTTGGTTCAACTCCACAATCTTGTCGAAGGTTCCCAAGTGACACCTAGCCAATCTAGGAGACACCACTCTCCAAGAAGTAACAAATGGTGTGTAGGTAATGAACTCCTTGCTCTTGTGCTTCAAATGATAGTCTCCCCAACACTCAACTCTCTCTCATAGGATTTGGATTTTGTGGAAAGAAGATTTGAGTGGAAAGCAACTTGGAGAGGCTAGAGATCAAGATTCATATGGTAGGAATGGAATATCTTGGTCTCAACACATGAGTAGGTGGTTCTCTCTCAGAACATATGAGTTGGAATGGTGTATGTGTTCTGATGGCTCTCCCTTCGAATGAAGAGGAGGTGGAGGGGTATATATAGCCTCCACACAAAATCCAACCATTACACACAGTTTTCCAATCTCGGTGGGACCGAATCAACAAACTCGGTCGGACCGAAAATGTAAACCTAGTGACCGTTAGAGATTTTCGGTGGGACTGACATGCAACTCGGTAGGACCGATATGGTTAGGGTTTGGGCATAACGTAATCTCGGTGAGACCGATTACACAAACTCGGTGAGACCGAATTTGGTAATTAGCTAACCAGAGAGTTGGTCAGGCAAACTCGGTGGGACCGATTTGCTCTTTCGGTGAGACCGAAAAGTTACAAAGGGGAAACACTGAATTTACATTGCAATCTCGGTGGGACCGATTCGCTCTTTCGGTGAGACCGAAAAGTTACGAAAGGGAAACAGAGAGTTTGCAATCCCATCTCGGTGAGACCGAGATCCCTATCGGTAGAACCGAATTGCTAGGGTTTGGCAGTGGCTTATGGCAAGTGAAACTCGGTGGCACCGGATAGGAAGAATCGGTAGGACCGAGTTTGGCTTAGGGTTTAGGTCATATGTGGATATGGGAAAGTAGTTGAGGGTTTTGGAGCATATCACTAAGCACATGAAGCAAGAGGCTCATTAAGCAACACCTCATCCCTCCTTGATAGTATTGGCTTTTCCTAAAGACTCAATGTGATCTTGGATCACTAAAATATAAAATGAAGAGTCTTGAGCTTTTGAGCTTGAGCCAATCCTTTGTCCTTAGCATTTTGAGGCTTCCACTTTCACATCCATGCCATGCCAATCATTGAGCTTTCCTGAAATAATCATCTTGGAATAGCATTAGCTCAATGAGCTATATGTTGTTATGAATTACCAAAACCACCTAGGGATAGTTGCACTTTCACCTTGCTCCATGGTCTCCGCATGGCTAAGGAGATGAATCTAAGTCGAGTTAAGTGCTTCGGTGACTCGGACCTTGTGGCCCAGCAAGTGTCTGGCACTTGTGACTCCAAGGACCCACTCATGGCAGCATATCGTCGTGAGGTGGATACTGTCGCAGGTTATTTCAAAGGCTATCAGGTGGATCACGTGGACCGGCGGAAAAATGAAGCGGCAGACGCTTTAAGCCGGCTGGGCTCTCAGCGCAAACCGGTCCCACCCAATGTTTTTCTGGATGTGCTGCACAACCCGTCGGTCAAGATCCCCGGTGAAGAGGATTTGGCTATTCCTGATCCGGAGGCCCGATTGGTGGCGGCTCTTCATGTTATTCTGGATTGGACGCTTCCTTACCTGGCGTACAAGAACCGGGGTGAGTTGCCAGAGGATGAAATTCTAGCAAGGCAGATAATCCGGCGATCCAAGTCCATGTCTACCATCAACGGCGAGTTGCATCATTGCAGTATATCAGGGGCTTTCCAACGCTGTGTGTCTCCTGAAGAAGGCCGTGAAATCTTGCGTGAGATCCACGAAGGAGATTGTGGTCACCACGCCGGTTCAAAGTCTCTGGTGGCTAAAGCGTTTTGCCATGGTTTTTATTGGTTAACTGCTCATGCTGATGCGGAGGATCTGGTCAGACGGTGTGATGGTTGCCAAAGGTTTTCAAGGCGCGCTCATGTACCGGCTCAAGAATTGAGAATGATTCTGATTACTTGGCCGTTTGCGACTTGGGGGCTGGATATGGTTGGGCCTTTCAAAAGGTCCAAAGATAAGAAGACCCACCTCCTGGTGGCGGTTGACAAGTTTACAAAGTGGGTGGAGGCAGAACCTGTTAGCAAGTGTGATGCGGCCACGGCAGTTCAGTTCATCAAAAAGGTGATTTTCCGGTTTGGCTTTCCGCACAGTATTATCACAGATAATGGTACCAATTTATCCAAAGGTGCTATGAAGGAGTTCTGCGAACGAGAGCACATCCGGCTCGATGTTTCATCAGTGGCACATCCACAGTCCAATGGTCAAGCAGAAAGAGCTAATCAAGAGATCTTGAGAGGCATCAAGCCTCGGCTCATGGTTCCTTTGCAGAGAACGCCGGGTTGTTGGGTAGATGAATTACCATCTGTGCTATGGAGTATCAATACAACACCCAACAGATCAACAGGATACACACCGTTCTTCATGGTTTATGGAGCGGAGGCGGTTCTCTCCAGTGATATCCGGCATGATTCACCACGTGTCATAGCTTATATTGAAGCGGACAACGAGACAGCACGGAAGATGCTTTGGACCGGTTGGATGAAGAGCGTGACATCGCAGCCGCCCGATCGGCGATTTACCAGCAGGATCTTCGTTGTTATCATAGTCGCCGGGTCAGAACCAGAACCTTTCAGGAAGGAGATTTGGTGCTTCGGCTCATCCAAGATCAGACTAACATGCATAAGCTATCCCCACCTTGGGAGGGGCCTTTCGTGGTCAGCAAGAATCTGCACAACGAGTCATACTATCTGATCGATATTCGAGAGCATAAGGACTCACGTACATCAGAGGAGGAGACTAACAGGCTGTGGAATATAGCTCATCTTCGGCCTTACTACACCTGAGCCATTGGCTATACTTATGTACATATTACGACAATGTATATATTATGATTAAACATAATAAACCGGAACCTCAGCTAAAGCGGGGTATCTGTTCTTTTACATCATGTGAGGTTACACGGAATTACTCTAAAGCGGCCTCTGCTTTACCCCTTGAGTTCGCTTTGCTAAAAGCATCATGTTATATCACTTGGAGGATTGGTCATGTCCGAACCAATACCATGCCTCTTGATAGGCGAAAGCCACCAGATCACTTGGGGACTTGGTCATGTCTGAACCAGTCATGCCTCTTGGTTGGCCTAAGGCCACAGAATCACTTGGGGGCTTGGTCGAACCCGAACCATGACCACGCCCTTTGGTCGGCATAAATGCCACGGTTTCATCTGGGGACCTGGCTGATTAGAACCATAGTTACACCTAACGGGAACTTGGTCGTGTTTAGCCATGGTAACGCCATTTGATCAGCTTAAATAAAACTTTTCTTTTGCTTCACACTTTTCTTTGAAGGTTTTTTTTGCTTTTCATTGTGTTTCTTAAACCGACAATTTTTTTTCAATTGATGGAACAGAGTTCACGTCAATCCGGAGGCTATTTGACCGGTTTGATCCGTGTTGTTAACATCCTTTTATGGAGTAACACGGTGTTTATTTTAACCCGACACGGTTTACATGGTAAACCAGCGTCATATATATATATATATACATGAGCTGTTATCTCCTCCAACAGTATGGGTTTGCAAAACTCCGCTTCAAGATTGGCCAAGCCAACTTCACGCTCAATGACGGCAGGTATCATGTATCTCAAAATTTGGTCATACTTAAAATTTTGTTTTCATATATGCAGACATCATATTCCGCCTGACGGTACAACCGCGGTGGCACTTAACGAATTTTTCATTTCAGAAAGTGTTTTGGAAAGTTCATTGCCACAGGAAGAACAAATTATGCACGAAGGCATATCAACATCAAAGGTATCAGATAGCCTATTACAAGGCAACATGGTGCCCATAATAATATAATTGTTTTTCGTGAAGAAGAGGCAGTTTTAAACCGGCGTCCGGTTCAAGCTTGGTCATCAGCCTGGCCTGATGGTTGTGGGTCGTCCTGCGCCGCTTCAGCCTCCGTATCCCTACCCAATGGCTGGAAATCCACAGTTGTCCAGTCGATTCCCATTAATGCTTGAAAAAAAGCTTCATCGTGGATCAGCAAGGACGGGTCAATATCGGGAGCGTAAGTATGCTTACAGATTGGAGGAATCAGATTTTCCGATTCATGGATTGGCGCAGCTATTCGCTTGTTCTGACTGTTATATTGCGCTTGATAACGAGACAAGTCTGCTTCCTCAGCCAACTGACAAGCTAGTGGACGCACCTCCCGGTTTATCGCTCGCAGATCCGCTTCACCGAATTCTGATCCGTCTTCCTTCAAGCTGGGATAGCCCTGAGCCGCTTCAACAGGATCAAAATCCGGCACCCAGGCTTTTGCCCGGATTAAAGCATTGATTGCGCCGGTTCGAGCAGCAGATTTCTTTAGCTCTTCAATCCGGGCAGGAAGCACCGGCAGTTTCATCAAAGTATCTTGAATCAAAGTAGGCGCCGGTTTGTTATGAGAGGCGGTACAGATGATCCGCTGGGCACTAGTATACAATTGTTCAACCAATGTATAGGCGGCTTTTAGCTTTTTCCGTACATCTGACCCCAAGTGACCAATGCGTGTCCCTGAAATACCATAAAGGGTTAATAAACCGGCGACTTTGTTAGAAGGCAGAGCCAATTTAGTAGGAAAATTGGCTTACCAAAGATAGCAGCAGTCATGGCATGCACGTGCCGCTTTATGCTGGTCAGTTCATCTGCCACTGGTTTTAGTGCAGCCTCAGCATCCTCTGCTCGTTTGATCAAAGCGGATTTCTCAGTGGCCTAGTCCGCCCGTTTCTTCTTGAAGTTCTCCTTAAGTTGTTCCATGGCGCTTAAAGCACTGGCCAATTCCTCTTTTGCTTTGGAGGTTTCATCTTGTTGGGTTTTCAGGGCTTCTTGAAGATCGATGACTTGGTTCTCTTTCGTCTTCAGCTCCGCCTGCATGCATACAGATATATACTTCAACAAATTGGTAGAAGGATTCAAGTACCAACCACATAACAAGTTATGCGCTTAGTACTTGGGGGCTAATGCATATTTGATCTAAAGCGGCCTCCGGTTTACCCCTTTCATCTTTCGATTGTTTACAAAGTCCCAAGATCAATACAAGTATTCAACTTGGCACTTGGGGGCTAATGGCTACTTAATCATATATATTCTGAAACGGCAGTTTCAATTACTTAAAGTACCGGTTTAACTACGCTAACGTTGAACCGTCCCTTGGGGGATACATCAGCAAATTTCAAAGCAACAAGATTTATATTATTTAAGTCCCGGTTTGAAAGAATATTCCAAACCGGCCCTTGGGGGCTAGGAGAGTCAGGAATGGAAGCATACAAGCAGGAAGGAGCATATGGAAATTACCTCATATTTGTCTTTCATCATGTTGACCAGACCGGCTTCATAGTCACGGCTGGTATACAGCCGGTTCAGATAGCCGGAATGGATATCTTGGGCGTTCAGAGCAGCATAAGTCATCAGATCAGCGTTCCACTTGCCTTTACCAAAGGCAGCAAGTTCTTCCTTGGCAGAATGTTTGGATAAAGCGACAGGATTGTTTGGCTCAGTATGGCCAGTACCAATAATGACAACCTCATCATCTTTGGTACCGCCGGTTTGCATTGGAGCTGTTGGCTTGTCAGTAGGCTTTGCTAGACCGGTGGAGCTTTCAATCCGGATGGAACCTGTAGGCTGATGGGTAGGACCTGAGGTGTCAGTAGGTCTCTCTTCTGCAATAAGATCATCATCTTGCTGCGGTGGATCGTTGGGAATATCCTCAGGAATAGCCGTTTCAGCATTGGGTGTCTTGTCCGCTTCAAGAACGACATCCTCTTCGGCCGCTTTGTCCAGGCGGGCCTTCTTGCTTGGCCTAGGTTTGGCCCTGAGAAGGATAACAAAATCAAATACAGAATATGTTCTAAGGCAAGGTACTGCAAACATCACAATAAGTATAGCTTACCCAAACACCGTTTTGAGCGGTGGGAGCTGAGTAGCCGATGACTCGCCAGAAGATGAGTGGGAAGTAACCTGATAATTGGAGTCAGACAGAGTAAGAGGTTGACGAAAGCAGCCCGCTTTAGGACAAGCACTGACAAGCAAATTAGAGACCTCGGAATGGCGTTTCCGAACCGGACTATTCGGTAAACCGGCGGAGGTAACTACCTGACCGCTGTGCCGGGTGGTGCGGCGAGCTTCATGTTGTTGGGTCTTCATAAGAAGTTTAGGATCCAAATAAGCAAGAGGATGAGAAAATTTGACTTTCCGATTTGCCTGACGGATTTTTTGTGAAGGCAAAGTTTCTGAATCGGAAGAGAGAATAATTACCTCGGCAACATCCGCGTGGCTGGCTTCGACATCATCCTGACAAATATCATCATCAATAAGATGCATGAAAAATAAACCAAGTGAGTCAAGCTCTACCTCAAAGTCCGGGTTATCAACCTCATCGTCAGGAGCCGGATTAGAAGAGGCAGTGGTTCTTTTCCTATGGGCAGTCTTCTTCACAGCTTTAGTCTTTTGCCGGGTTGCTCTTTCCGGTTTGTCTGGTTTTTCTGGCTTCTCCTGTGACAGTTTTTTGCTCCAAAACAGATCATCGCCCTGATTATGCAGACACTGATATTAAAAACAATGACCAGACATATCAATAACAGATTCAGTAAAGGGAAAAGTCAAAGTCTTACAGCTGGCGGTTTGTTGGTGGCACAGAAGGGAAGCAGGCCGGTTCTGGCACAGATGTGTTCCGGTTCATTCAGTATCTTACGCACAGCCTCTGTGATTTCTTCACCAGAGAGCTGGAGTCTTGAGTGTCGCAGTGGGTCATCAACACGGTCAGTATACTGGAACATCAAACCGGAGCGCAGACTAAGAGGTAGTATGCTCCATGATATCCAACAGCGAGCAAGGTCAACCCCTGTTAAACCGTTGGCCATAAAAGCTTTGAGCTTTGATAGCTGAGGAGCATATGTACTTCTCTCCTGTGCAGTCAATCTTTGTGGAGAAGGGTGTGTGTTGCTGAGCCGCTCCGGTCGAAAGCCAGGCAAGGGATTTTCACCCGCAGGGGAGGTGTCTTTACAGTAGAACCATGTCTGATTCCATTCTTTGGGGTGGCTATGCAGTTTTGCGTGAGGGAATGTGACCTCTTTCCTTTTCCGAACGCCACACCACCCAACTCCGTATTGGAGCCGTCAGTAAATTCAGTACGACGGTTTAGGTGGAATAGGTCTCTGAACAGTTCCACTGTGGGCTCCTCTTGAAAGAACACTTCACAGAGCACTTGGAAGTGACACATATTTGTAATAGAGTTGGGGTAGTATCTTGTGGATGGAGCTGGAAATCGGCTAAGACATCCCGGTAAAATTTAGAACCGGGCGGCTTAAAGCCCCGGGCTAAGTGATCTACGAAAACAACAACCTCTCCTTCTCGAGGTGTGGGAGGGCATTCTTTGCCAGGAGCCCTCCAATGGATTGTATCCTTACTGCCTAAAGCACCAATCAAGACTAAATCGTCCAGTTCAGCCTCTGTGACGCGAGAAGGAACCCAATTGCACTCATACACTTGCTTGGCCATGATGGAATCTACAAGGTAAAAGATCCCGGTTCAAAAATGCATTGATTAAAATGCACTGGTATGTACAATGTTAAATCGGAAACAGCCCTATCTAAACCGGAGTTTCATGAAGCAACCTACATCTGGCGGTTCAACAAGGGGACTAATGGCATATACCGGTTTGGAAAATTTTCTATAAGGTTAAACCGCCTGACCTAAACATTGAAGCAATTGAGATTGCGGATGATTAAGTGTGCAGAAACAGGTTTCACAAGATCTTATTACGGCGTTGGATCTGAAGCAAGTTCAGAAAATAAGAAAAATAGTTGAAGATCAAAGCAGAACAGTATTGAATCAATGAGCAGAAGTATATGTGAGATCTATTGTTTTGGGCAGGAAACTAGCGGCGGATACTGAAAGTTACCGCTACACAAAGCAAGGGTTCACATGTGCATCCAGGAGCTAGTACATGAGTATGAACAAATGATGAACACCGCAAGAACACGAAGCCCTAGATCAGATCTATGTTGAGAAGAACAGAAGACCTACCAGAACTGAGGAAGACGCGGAAGGTCGCCGCGGCTTTCTGGTGCGTTCAAGTTGATGCAGCAGCCAAGGGTGATGCAGAAGATGATGACGGTGGCGGAGCTTTGAGACTGGCGACGCGAGGAAGACGAAGAAGAAGGGCACGAAGGGAAGAAAAGAAATGACCCTTCGGGCCTATTTATAAGGCAAAGGACATGTGTCAGGCGCGGGAATCAAGGGACCGCAGATTTTGGAAGTGGGGTGGTCACCTCGGTCATTGCAAATCTATTAAACAAGAGGATATCATGGATGTTTTCTTTATGACAGATGATGTCACGCCGGTTTACAGCAAACAGAGAAGATGACGTCACGGTGGTTCAACAACTACAAGAAGATGTTGAAGATGAAGATTTTTGCTAAGGATTGACATGAACCTGTTCAAATCAATCTGGGGCCTAATGTTGGGGATATTACTACTGGGCATAAACCGGCCTAACTGGGCCGGATTAACTTCATCAGTAGATCAACGGTGTTAAAGCCTAAAGAGGCAGATAAAGGACCAGGGCCCGTAGTCGGTTTACAACCTGTAGCCGTACATCGACGTTTGTGCATATACTTGTACTGTAAGTTAGGAACAAGGAGGGACCAACCCGGATACGAGTATGAACCGGTGTTGGGACTCTCTAAACCGGCGGGCGTCACCCGTGTATATAAGGGGGCGACCTGGCAGCGGTTCAGGACGACAGACAACAACTCGAGACATAGGTGAAGCTTGTTTGCTCCCTAGTCATCGAAACCCCATCAATTCCATCACAACTAGACGTAGGCTTTTACCTTCCTTGAAGGGGCCGAACTAGTATAAACTCTCTTGCGTCCTTGTGTCCGCTTTAACCCCTTCAAGCTAACCCGTCGCGATGGCTCCACGACTAAGTCCTTTCTCTAGGACATCTGCCGTGACAAAACCACGACAACTTCCATGACGATAAATCGCGCGTCACAGAAGTGCTTTCATCAAGGGTGACCGACACGTGGCATCCACCGTAACGGAACGCCGTTAAGCTATCGGGTCGGGTTTTGGATCCGATAACCCGTTAACAGCCCCGACCAATGGGAAATTTCCACGTGTAAAATTCTTATTGGCCAAACGGAACACGTGCCCACTCGTCAGTGGGTCAGATAGGCGCCTATGATATGTCGACACGTGGCATGGCCCAACAGAGGCCCATTCCTGTGAAAAGGCTGGCCCGTTTGACTTGGTCAAAAGGTGGCGGGCCGGCCCATGGAAAGCCTGTTAACGGCCTGTTCGCATATAGCCCATTTACAGCTCGCTAACCCAAGGCCCGTTACGCCCTATCCGAATTAGGCCCAGTAGCGTCATCTGGGCCATCATCATTCTGTCGTTGGAGTAGCTCTGGTGAGCCGTAAGACGTCAAGGCTGAAGCAGCACAAGACAGACATCGTCAATCTCAAGTGGGATTCTAATAGCATCTCCAATAGATGATATAAAATGGATGTAAAATTAACATCACCAAAAACCACATGACTACAACAGATGAGGTAAAAACTGTTGACTCTGAACTTAACTGTCGAAACTAAAATTTACTATGGAATCTGAATGCTACTGTCGAAACTGAACGCAATGGTAGCAGATAGGCACTTGGCATGTAGTTTAGGGAGGGCCTGCAGTTCATCTTCAACCTGCACCCCCCTGAGCCGCCAGCCACCACCGGCAGAATCGCCGGCCCCAGCGCCGCCTCGCCGCCCCGAAACAACTCGCCACCACCGCCCCGGCCAGCCCTCTAGGCCCCTTGCCCCCACCCTGAACCCTAAGATAGATAGTGGGGTACCTCTCCGGCGAGCCCTCGTCCCCGTTGCGGGTGGTTCTTCCTTAACTCCGGCGAGCCCCCCAACCCCTGAAAATCGACTAACCCAAAAGTCGATTCAGTCGACTGAAGTGTGGCTTAATCGGATCAGAGCAGTAGCACGAGTGACGGGGAGAGCAGCAGCAGCAGCTGGGTGAGCGAGCGATCTAGCGAGAGCCGGAGCAGCAGTAGTAGATCCGGCTGGTATGGACGCCGCCGCCGAAGGGGCCTCGCACTGGGGGAGAGCCGCCGTGGAGATGTCGCCCGCGGCGCCGGCTTCAAGGTAGCCGCTCAATGGGGGTGCGGGATGGAGCACCGTCGGCGCCGGGAGGTCAAGTTAAGGAGAAGGTGCGATGCGATGAGTGTACAACCTCTTTGGTGGCGCCGAGTAGGCCTCGGCTTCATCCGAGGAGTCGGTGAGGATGCTGCGGTTCCGGTGGAGCAGGTTAAGGCGGCACTGTGGGGATGGAGCAGCCGCGATAGACAAGGCGATCATCGGAGCAGCTCCTTGGAGGTGGAGGACGGGGCGGCTGAACCGGCGGGACGGCGAGATGGACGACGGATCCTCATCCGGGGAGGTGGACGAGGGACGTCGAGCTGTTGCGGTGGACGACGTCGTCGGGGAAGAGGCTCCGGCTGGGCAGCGGTGATGTGGCGGACGGAGGAGGGTGGGGTTTCGCGGCTGGAGCAGAGAGGTTATGGCGGCCTGGGATTTCGAATGGCGAAAAGGGGGCGATGGGAGGGGGTGAAGCATGACTTAGGAACGCGCTTGTCCAAAATGTAGGGTGTGTTACAAAAGTACCCCCCACCGATTTGAACTAGTGGCCCTTTCGGCTCAGGGTTAGAAGGGGGATTCCGCGTGTCGGGATTTGGCAGCTGGAGGGAGTTTTCGCGCGCGTTGTAATTTCGGGATAGCAAGGCGTGGGTTGTGAAGGCGCCAGTTTTGGGAGCACGATATCTGAATTTTCGGGATATAACAAGACGCGGGTTGAATTTTAGGGACAAGCCTAACGTGTAGTAATATTGTACTTGTACGTACCAAATCAATTCGCACTTCCCTCAACCAAAAAGAAAACGAAAAAAATAAAACTATTCACACCACACAAAGAGAGAGTCTTGCCCCGTTTTACTATACAAATGCTATTCAAAGCTACTCCCTTCTTCCATCTATATAGGGCCTAATGCGTTTTTATGCTAACTTTGACCAAATATTAGAGCAATGATATATGACATGCAACTTACACAAAGCACACCGTTAAATTCGTCTGTGAAAGGTTCTTTCAATGATATAATTTTCACGTTGTGCATGTCATGTACTATTAATCTTGTCAATAGTCAAAGGCGGTCTTAAAAATCTCATTACGCCCTATATAGATGGAAGGAGGGAGTATGAATCCATGTTATGTCCGATTAAATTTTTTCGCTTGCTGTATAATGCATGTAACCTACTCATACCAACATTTTAGTGCATTCCAAATGTCTATACTACCGCTGCAATTCGAACTAAATTTGAATTCGTTTCTCTATTTCAATAAGAATCTACAATCATGCTTGTTGCCAACTTCAACCATCATAGTTTCCTTGCTATCCGCCAGATATAAATCAGACGGCCTATAATGCAGGATGGCAGACACACCATCATCAACAACTCCGTTTTTTTAAGAGTAGATATAAAATATATTAAATGTAGTATACCATGTTCATAACCACACCATGTGTATCACCGTTATATATATTCACACATCCGTCGGTTTGAAACACTATGATAAATTCTTCAAATATCCGAATTCGCTTTTTATAATGAAGTATATATGATCTGTATTCGTCTTTTACACCCACACAACCCTCTTATCTTTGTAGCTAGTGCTAACTTCCTCTTGTGCATGCACACGCCCGCATCCCTCTCACCCTCCCTCAGCATTCTCTAGCTCCATCGCGCAAATTCGTCTTTTCACTTTAGGTCGTTTACCCACGGTGTGTGTAGGCCCCCAGCTCCTTCTTTACAGCACACATCGATCGATATGCCTCTCTAGCCAGGTGTGCCTAGCACAAACACAAGCTTCCCCTCTTCTCTTGTCACCGTCCATGCCTCACTCCCACCACTCTTTTCATCGTTCTCGTACTCGCACACTCCTCCCCCTCGATATAGTATGCCTCTCGTACCACCTCCTACATGCATCCCTCTCTATCTATCCTTCTCCTCGTGCCTCATTTGCTTCTAACACACACATGCATGTATACTGATCGATCTCCCAACATATACCTAGATCGACTTTAACTACCCCCATCGATCGACGTACCTCACAAGTTATGTCTCTCCTTTCTCTTACATAGGGCGATTGATCTTCCTATGTAGTTACGTCTGCTTACCACAGCCACATTGTCCCCCCTCATCATTCGTGCATGCCTCCTGACCCGTCTCTCACACGTACGTGCACAGACAACAAGCAGCCATCTCCTCTCTTATTGATATTGTGGGCGTGCCCTCCGTTTGTCTAGCAAGCCTATCCCACCATTTGTTAGAAGCAACTCCACTACCACCCTTCAACACTCTAGCTCTGTCTCTCTCCCAACCTTATTCATCTCCTGCACATATGCATGGATGCCGATCGATCTCCCTTAATACATGAGGCAGATCGATCTCCTTAATACATGAGGTAGGCCTCTCTCCTCCTCCACACATATACCAGCCATTGTACCTCTATAGTTAATTGGGCCTCCCTCTTCCCCCACCACACACCGATAGTCGAGTGCTGCAGGTAGGTATCCATGCCACAGAGACAAACTGCACATGTCCCATCTCACGTTCCAGTAGGCCAGCCACTCTATATCTTTGACGTGGACACACACAAATTCGATGGCACTCTTTAGCGATCGCGCGCGCGCACACACACACATCATCCCTCTCTTCGATTCTATGGACACCTCAAGCCGATGATACCTCCACTCTCTTCTCGTGGATCACCCCCTCTATATATATGTTATATCCAGGACTCTATTTCACACACATTGCATATGTTAAATTTTTTTATTGACCCCCCCCACACAAAAAAAACTCTCAAGAACCCACACACTATATCTCTTTAGGTTTGTATCTCTCTCACACAACCCCACATAGGTGGTGTACGTATACAAGAAGAGAATAGGTGCACCGTGCACGTACTCACACTTCGTGCCCAGCCACACCCGCGCGGGTACACGGTGGAGCTCATTTCTCCGCAGAAGCTGAATTTGTTTTTGAAACATCAAGTGGCCAGAGACTCAAAAACTTATTTGCCCATTAGTGACTTGTCAGGGCGGTGGATTTTAGTTTGTACGATAATGTTGCATCCACCTAAAGTAACGAAAGTTCTTATGTAAACTTCCTAGTAATTCCCTCTTCGTAGGTGCAGCATTACTCCTAACATTTGTAATATCAGTTTGAAACTTGTAATATTGCCGTGTCCTATTCATGCGTTTCAAAATCCTACGAATCAAACAGGTCCTGAGTTGGTGATGATGTTGTGCCTCCCATCTTTCACCAATAGCCGTCGGATCTAGATCTGACGCATACAAACCAAGCTTCTCCATTTTTGCAAAAATATGCCCGCACTTGTTCCCTATTTACAAACAACTCATTGTCTCTCACAATCAGCCTCATCTCCTCCCCACCACATCTAGGAGTAGAAGGCCATGGAAAAATCTGGCGCGATGACCGCTGCTGGAGCCGTCCACCCCCAATCTTGGTGTTTCGTGCAATGCACGGGCATCTACGCACGGGAAATTATGTCGAACAAGGCTAGTTGTAAGCAGGCTAGCTCTACAGCCATGATGATAGTGACTGCAGACGGTGAGGCTGACTATGGTATGCCGAACACGGCACCTATACTCAGGTGTCATCTCCGGCGCAGGGTCTTGTCAATTCACTGTGAGGAGCAGCACGTAATAATTTGACCAACGGATAGTACGGTGCTAGTACTCCTACTACTACTCCTACATTGGTAGTACTACTACTAGTACTAGTAGCACCACCGTCTGGATTTAGGAGTACTACCACGTCCATCTGGATTTTAGTATTTGACTAGCAATATCTAGTAATGCATGTCACCAAAAATGTACTACTCCCTCTGTAAATAAATACATGGTGTTTTATTCCTATCGGCGAGAGAACTTAATGTTTTTTTGCTACTCCTAACTAGAGTACTAATAGGATTACATGCAATGAACTAAACACTGCATGTCATGTTTGGTAGTCTCAAGTCATTGAAAGCATGCACGGCCCACATCTCTCATTGGTTGATATGTCACGAAATAAGAAACAAGGAGGGAGTTAATGCACCGTGCCTAAGTATTTTGGGATTATTTGGTTTTCGTAAAGTGACTTACACAACATTTTGTTTACATGCATTAATATTTTATTAGTTAAATCAAAGGTCAAAACTTGGCGCAAAATGCAAAGGGGACCAATAAACCAGTAAACATCAAACTTCTCTCGTTTGGCCCCAACTAGAGGTCCGGTGAGATGACTATACTGCACCGGCACGGAGGGGGACACAGCTTCATTGACTTATGACAACTGCCTTTGGGTGAATGACACGTCGCCCCAGGGGGTGGCTGGCCCACCTATCATACAGCCAAAGGCAGGTGCAGTAGAGGGCCGAGGAGTAGTATGAAATCCTACGCACCTACGCACGCTAACCAAGGGCTGAGTGATCACTCGAATCGCAAGATCAGTTGACTAGAAGCTACGCTAGACCCATGGAGGCGATGAGGGCGAGCATCAGTCGGCTGTGCCAGATGGTCCACGACGCCGGCCTGCGGCCCGACACCGAGGAACGTCTCCAGGTAGTATTTCTTGAGGCCGCCAGGGCGAGGGGCCGCTTGGACGACAGCTTCGTCTCCTTGTTCGACGAGGTCCTTGTCAGTTTCCTCGACAAGTTCACCGTCGTCAAGAAGCTTGCGGACGACTTTGACGTAAGCCTCCAGCCGACGCGCCCAGGCTCTGTGATGCCCGCCACCCTCAATGGCCACTATGGTAACAACCTCTTCGATGCACTAGTGGCCCTGCGACTGCCCGCCATCGCGCCGGAGAATGTCCACCTTGAGGTCGCGCTCGCCGCGAAGCGCCTGGCGCAGCAAGACACCATTGACATAATCACCCACGTCTACGCGCAAATCGTCCACAAGGACTACTACATGCAAGAGGAGGACGATAGGACGCTGGCCTTCTTGGAGCACAGGGCAACCTTGGATGGCACTGTTCAGAAGCACGTTGAGCTCGCCGCCAACGCCGCTGCTCCTCACACGTCGGTTGGTGACCCGGCGCACTAGGGCGTGAGGATGTCGTTGAACGTTGATGGATCCGTATGTATTTTTATCTTTTCTTCAAATCCATGTAGTAGTATATGATACTACAGTAATTATCTTACCTTTCGCATCAACTTCATAATTTTCGTACGTACTCCATGCATGAACGGCGCCAGAACCAAACTTCTCATTACTCTAGGCAAAATCGTTATTTTCTATCTATCTGTCGCGCCATGGAGCAGAACCAAATTTTACAAGTTACGAGTTCAAAAGGAAAAGCCTGCCGTGTTCGCGTCGCACCCCCACACGGTTGGTCCATCACGCCGCTCAAGCGGGAATGCGTGCGGCGTTGCATTTTCAGTTACAAGTGGGACCACAGTTGAGCAAACTGACTATCGGCAAACCCCTACCCCGCCCACTGCGCGATGGCTGAGAAAACAGGAGGGAGAAGAGATGGTTGTAGCATGGACTCCAAGAAAATTGGTGTCGGATGGGACTCGTGTGGGTGGCGTGTGCCGTACTGCTAGACGTGAATGCCAGTTATGGCCCATGCCACCCCACTATATCGAGCCTATATCGAGGTACGTAGAACAAATTTCCTGCAGTCCGTGCTCAGCCCTCCTCTATCTCTCTTCTCAGCCAGCCGGCGAACGCGCGGAGCCCATCGTTTGTTTCCTCACATGCGGCCCCACATGTCAGTGAAAACGCAAGAGGACCCACTGAACCTGCACATCTTTCACCTCGACATGCTGGTGATGAAAAACAAATCCAATAAAGATCTTCGATGGCCGCTTTTGGAGTTACTCAAGAGTAGTAAGATTCTATTTACAGTTTAACCCAAGATGCACATCTCGTGGCTTAAACTACCACTCTATTTTCTTTCATGACACGACCTGGATGCTGGATGTCCCATGTGTCGGCAAAAGGAGGAAGATCCCGACCAAATCTTCGGTTCTGCTCTCGGATTAGACTAGTTGTGCTAACTTAAATTTTTTTATTGTGTACTCCCTCCGTTCCAAAATACTTGACTTCCATTTGTCCAAAAATGGATGTACCTATATACTAATACATATATATATATATTGACAAATAGAAGGCATGTATTGTGCAACGGAGGGAGTAGAATGGATGCAAGTTTTTGTATTGGGAAGAAGAGTACATCCATATATTGATAGAGCGCAATTTAGTAGATGTTCTATCACTTTTAGCTAGCACAGACGCAAGATTGAGCCTCCGCAGATCAACAATGAATGCATCGAGAAGGCACTAATCCAACTTACAGGAGTAGTAAAATGTATTCTTGTGGTTCTTGTTTTCTTTGGTCTTGCTTTTCTAGTCAAAATTATCGTTGGAGTTCGTGCAAAACGGAGGTGCGTTTGGGGTCGTGCGTTGGAGTTGGCCTTACAAGTGGGACCGCGGTTGAGGAAACCGACTATCGGCAAACCCCCACCTCGCCCGCCGCGCAATGGCTGAAGTTAGAGAAACGACGAGGTTGAAGAGATTGCTCTAGCACGGACTCTAAGAAATAATATGGTGTCAGATGGATGTCGTGGTGGTGGCGTGTGCCGTACTCCTGGACGTGAATGCTTGTTCTGGCCCATGCCACCCTACTACTCCTACTACTTACTCCTACTAGTATATAGTATACTAGTATCGAGGATTCGAGGTGCTGGTTACGTACAACGAACACATTAACATGTGGCTACAGTAAAAACACCCACCCGACGTGCGAAGCATGTGAAGCTAGTACAAATTTAGAGAAGCGACTCGAAAGCCATTCATAAATTTAGTAAGTTTATCATAGGCATATCATTTTATTACATACAACAGGTCATCAACCCACATCGACAACGGGGATACATTATAAATACTAAAGTTTTCACCACACAACAAATAACAAGCCATGAAATGAACTTCAACTCAACCATTCCGTGGCGTTGGAAACGCTTGCTTTGAACCACAAGTGATTCTCTGGGACGGGCCATCCGTTGTCGATCTGGAGACCAACGCAGGACCGATCATCCAGGCTGAAGCGGCCTACTATATCGGTACCAGGGTAGGGAACCACCCAAATGTCCGAGGTATAGACACAGTTGCTTCTCATAAATGTGTCAACAACAGTTGGATCGCCTTTCACCATCATCGGATAGTTTTGTCCAAGGAAGAGCGAGTTTTCTCCAAGACTATCAATTATGTGCCAGGGAGAAGGAGTTGGTGCTAGCACACTAGTATCCACCCGAATACCATGCAACGGGTGTTGGAATAGGTCCGGAGAGTGCGACCATGGGAGACACCTGCTTCCTTAGCAGTAACATCATCAGTGGGCTGTATACACACAAGAAGAGGTGATCCATCGGAATTAGTTGCCAGGCGCCACAGAGTATATGGGCGCTGCTCGTGATCATCACCATCGTCATCTCCCCCTTGGTTATAAATTTTTTGAAGTATAGGTGGTGGGATGTTCACAGGACCTTGGAAACACAAGAAGAAGGTTAATTAGTAAAGGGAAACTTGCTAACCCGCATGCATGTGGATGAAACAATTATAATTACGGTGGAAGACAAACGTACCGAAACTACTAGGATGCCATGCAAAAACAGTGCCACGAGTGGTGGCAGCAAACACAAGGCCCACATATTGAATTGCATCACAGTACTCATCCGTGTACAGAAACTAATTTTTGAGCAATATCCATCGAGTCGAACCACGAAGGGTGGCAACAAGCTTGTCGAAGATAGCAACAACTTGATAGTTGTTGTAATTCCAAGAGCGGTTGGGAACTCGACAAATTGCTATCTTCCGTAGAAGACAGTCACCATGATTGTATTTGAACGTGCGTACATTACCGGTGTGCTCAACCTCTGGGCAGTGTGCTGAGATTTTTGGAAGTGGAACCCGGTGACGAGTGTACACATTCACAAGTTCCCACTCGCAGTTGGACCCAATGTAAACAACCCAATCTCCATTTGCGCCCGCCCAAGCCTTGCCCTCAAGCGATGGCATCTTAACATCATATGTATCATTATCAAGCGGCATCAACTAGCACAGGGCGAGGCCTCCGTCATGCCGGCGCCAGTCATCAGGGTCACGGCGAAGAAGATAGGGGAGATCAAACCGCTCCTTGACTCTTGGGTTCTTTGTAATGATGTTATTAGTTGAGTCAAGAATGGGCTTGAACGAACCTGCCATGCTAGCCGAGGTGATGACGTCGCACCGATCAATGAGTTCCTCCACCACGTCATCTTTCAGATCGGGGCAAGAATAACGGGGTCGTTTCCGGCCTGTTCCCTCCATGGAGAAGACGATCGAACAATGGCAGAAGAAAGGGTGAAGGGTTGAAGGAAAATGGAGGAGGGAGAGGAAGAGCGTGCAACGGTAGTTCCAAATCGAGAGGGAAAGGCGAGGAGTCGGTGGACGGTTGCGAGTTTGCCACGGTTCACGAAGAGGAGCCCCGGCCTACACGTCCGTTCGGAAATACTCCTACTACTCGCCATCGTCTCACTGATATGTTGGAACGGGACCACATGTCAACGAAACATGGTGTGTAATTTCTCGTGCAAAATGCGATCTGGCCGCGTTGGCCCGAGGTGCCACATTAGTTATCGGCCTTTATTTTTTTAATGGTGTGCCGATCAGTTTTGAAGCACGACTAACTGGTACTGTACGTGGAGAGGATGACAGCAGGGACCCGCCAAGGTCATGGCAGTACGCAAGCAAGTGCCTCCTTATTTCAAGCCAATAAAAAAATGGCTCCTCCTAGTGGATTTCTGACATCTGGGTCCGATGCCATTGTCAACGTAGTCAATAAACGAGAGAATTGCACAACGAGTGGCTGACACTAGGGACCCAACAGCTTGCCCAGTTATTTTTGTTTTGGGTTAATTTGATAAATGCCACTCCAAATTTGGTGTATCCGAGAAATGCCACTGCAATTTCCAAACTTTGAAAAATGCCATTTCTAGTGGCATTTTTCGAAGTCTGGAGTGGTATTTTTCAAAGTTTGCAAACTGAGTGGCGTTTTTCAAAGTTTGCAAAAATTGTAGTGGCATTTTTCAAAGTTTGGAAATTGCAGTGGCATTTTTATGAATCGCCATAATTGGAGTGGCATTTATCTAATTTGTTTTTGAGACGGAAGCAGGGTGTCAACTGGGCTGTGCGGGACACTCTGGCCTGTCTAGACAGCCTTTTCTTTTATGTTTACCACAGACCAGCCCATTAGTTTTTTTTCTTTCTGAATATGGCTAGCCCAGTTTTTTTTGTGATTTGTCAAGTAAGTCGCTTTATCAGGCCTGTTGGGCTGCAAATCTTTCAAGACGAGGAGAGCTTCATTGGGCTGGCCGAGAAAATGGCCTATCAGTAATGAGAAATGGGCTGTACATTTTTAAAACACATCAAACCGGCAATTATTTTCAAATATCTTTTTTCATTTCGAGATTTTAAATTGCATTGATTTTTAGCGAGGACAATTTATTAGATTTTATATTGATATACATTTATTTTTAAAATCAGTCTGAATGTGACTCGAAATTTCGGGATTAAAAACAGTTCAGACCGCACCGACATATGCAAAATTTCATATAATTTTTTAACCGTGGCCACAATATGGGCTGTAATGCTAACCTTAAGAATATGGGATCCAAAAAAACCCGTAAAATTAGCAAATGGGCTATAAATTATTTGAAATAATGGCAGATGGGTTGTATGCTGTTTTCCACAGATGGCATGTATATTGTTGGATGTCCATCCAATGGCCGTTGTGCTTCTTCAATCTCTGCTCTTCCTGCTCCAGCCACTCAAACAAGCGCCGGCGGGACTGCCTGCTCCCTCCTCCCTGCGGCCGGCTGTGCTGCCGCGCATGCCTCACCGCCCCACCGTACTCCCATCGCTGGCCTAGCCATCCCTCTACTCACCCACACCTGCTGTTATTCTCCAGCGACGGCAGACGAACCCGTAAACCCTCGTACAGTCGTACTCCCCTCCGCGTGGGAAACAAAAACAATGGCCGAGTCTTCCCTGCCTCCGTGTCGTTCCCTTCCTAGGCCTCACCATCGTCCACCGCCCTGGTGCTCTCGGTGTGGCGTGGTCAGCGTGGTCAACGACCGACATGCATCTGAAGTGGACTGTACGTGGAGAGGCTGACAGCTGGGTCCACGGCCGCACGCAAGGAAATGCCTCCTTATTACGTGCAAAATAATGATTTCCTCCACCTGACATCTGGGACCCACCGAAACAGCCTCTGTATTTCGCGAAAAAAATGTTACCGCCGTTGACAGCTTGGACCCACCAGCTATATCTTTGCACGCAAGGAAGTGCCTCCTTATTACGCACAAAAAATGAATACTCCCCCTGCTATCTGGGACCCAGTATAGTGGGCCTACTAAGTTGACGGGGACGAAGGGCTTTGTCAACTTAGTCAATATGCACGATTCTAGCTCGACTAACCGTACGATGTCCATCCAACGGCCGTAGTGCTTCTTCAACCTATGGTCTTCTTGCTCCAGCCGCCCAAAGCAGCGCCGGTCGTGCCGCCTGCTCCTGCCTCCCGTGGCCGGCTGTGCTGCCGCGGAGGCCTCACCGCCCCCATACTACTCCCACCGCCGGCCAGGCCATCCCTCCACTCCACTCACCCACACCCCCTGTTATTCTGCGGCGACGGCAGTGCAGCCGAACCAGTGAACCCTCTTACTCCTCTCTGCGCGGGCATCCACTTTCGCGTCTTCCCCAGCTCTGCGTCGTCCCCTTCCTAGGCCTCACCATCGTCCACCGCCGTGGTGCTGTCAGCGCGGCGTGGTCAATGTGGTCAACGACCAAATTCCATCGGAAGAATACTGTACGTGGAGAGGCTGACAGCTGGGTCCACGGCAGCCGCAAGGAAGTGCCTCCTTATTACGCGGAAAATAATTATTCCTCCACCTGACAGCAGGGACCCACCGGACGCCCACCAGTATATCGCGAAAAAATCGTTTGCCCCTTACTAGTGGGACCCACCCGACGGGCCACCGTATTTCGTGAAAAAAACGTTCCCCCTGCTGTCAGCTCGGACCCACCGGAAGTGCCTCCTTATTACGCTCAAAAAAATGAATACACCCCTGCTAGCTGGGACCCACCTTGGTGGGAGGCTGACTTGTGGGCCTACTAAGTTGACGGGGACGGAGGGCTTTGTCAACTTAGTCAATATGCATGATTCTAGCGCTAGTGACCGTACGATGTCCATCCAACGGCCGTAGTGCTTCTTCAACCTCTGGTCTTCTTGCTCCAGCCGCCCAAACCAGCGCCGGTCGTGCCTCGTGCTCCTGCCTCCCGTGGCCGGCTGCGATGCGGCGGAGGCCTCACCGCCCCCTACTACTCCCACTGCTGGCCAGGCCATCCCTCTACTCACCCACACCCCCTGTTATTCTGCGGCGACGGTAGCCTCACACCACAGCGAACCAGTGAACCCTCGTACTCCTCTACGCGTGGGCATCCACTGCCGCATCTTCCCCGGCTCCGCGTCGTCCCCTTCCTAGGCCTCGCCGTCGTCCACCGCCCTGGTGCTCTCGGTGCAACGTGGTCAACATGGTCAAGGAATGGCTTCCATCGGACGTGGACTGTACGTGGAGAGGCTGACAGCTGGGTCCACGGCCGCAGCAAGGAAGTGCCTCCTTATTACGTGCAAAATAATTATTCCTCCACCTGACAGCGGGGACCCACCGGACGGGCCACCGTATTTCGCGAAAAAAATGTTTGCCCCTGACTGCTGGGACCCACCAGCTACATTTTCGCATGCAAGGAAGTGCCTGACAGTCGGGACCCACCTGGTCGAAGCGTACGTAGCGTTGTCATTCTGGCCGCGAACGTGTACGTACATATATACTGGTGGATGTAGAGGTGCACACGTATCGTAGTAGAGGCGCGCATGTAGCATGTACACGTTCGTACAGCGGCCAGGGTGCAAGAAATAAAATACGGTCATGTATGTGTACATACGGGCGGGGTATCGAACGCCTACTCGCGCATACGTACGGCCAGGGCTCGTGTACATGGCTGGGTCAGAACGGAGAAACAACATCGTCGTCGTGTTCATGGGGAGGCAACATAATGCGTCATGTTCATGGGGAGGCAACGGAATGCGTCGTGTTCATCGGGAGGGCTTGGACGGAACATGCGATGGAAACGTGGCCTGGCGTACCGCAGAACGGAGGAAACGGCCTTGTGTTCAAAACGGGATCCTGTTGATCAGAAGGGGTCTAGCGTACCGCAAAACGGAGGAAACGGACCTCCTACGGTCGAAACGGGGGTCTTGTTCATCGGGAGGGGTGTGGCGTACCGCAAAACGGAGGAAACGGACTTGTGTTGGAGCGCTACGGTCGAAACCGGGGTCCTGTTCATCGGGAGGGGTGTGGCGTACCGCAAAACGGGACTCCATGGGATACTGTTCATCTCCACCGTCGACTCCCTCCAGCCTCCATGAGCTACTTTTCATCCACCGTCGACCTCCTCTAGCCTCCACCTACGACTGTTCATCCACGGGATCCTGTTCATCCAGCCTCCACCGCGCGCTACTCCACCGGCCACTGTTCAACCAGCCCTCTCCACGGGCTCCTGTTCAACCACCCCTCCACGGGCTACTATTCATCCTGCCCTCCACCATCTACTCTTCATCCAGCCCTCCACGGGGTGGTCCTGTTCATCCAGCCCTCCACGGGGGTCCTGTTCATCCAGCCCCAACCGGCTCGATCGATCGGGGTCCTGTTCATCCAGAGGCAACACCATGGGGTCCTGTTCATCCACCCCCCCACAACGCTCACTGTTCATCCAGAGGCAACATCAATCGGCTTCAGTTAGCAGCAGTAGCGAAGGAATCGCTCGATCGGGTTCAGTTAACAGCCATCGATCGATCTCTCGGGTTCAGTAACGCGTAGCCTGCAGTGCAATCGCTCGGGTTCAGTTAGAGCCCAACGCCTCGCTCGAGTTCAGTTAGAGCCAATGCCTCGCACACACGCGCATAAGTGCACGAGAGAAGCGTGCATCTCTCGGCCCCTGACCTCCCACCGTAACCGGGAACTCCCCGAAATTTTCCCCCCCCTCGCTTCTACCATGGTTTTTTCCGTCATGGACGGCCCAAGGAATGTCATGCAGCTGCGTCTCCGACCCACCCAGGACGAAAAGCCCATTTTCTGTCATGATTTTTTGTCATAGAAGTAGGAGCCCACCACATCTATGATGATACCGGGTTTTGTCACAATTATCGTCATAGAAGTGTCATATGTATGACAGAATTTTTTTCGTTCGGCCCAAAATGTCACGGATGTGTCTTTTTTTTGTAGTGATAACCGCATGGTAGGCATGTCGCAAGAGGGGTAATCTTTATGCATCCCATGTACTGAATAAGAAAGGGACAAATAGTTGGCTTACAATCGCCACTTCACACAATACATAAATATATCATACATCATCCAAGAATACAATCAAGGTCCGACTACGGAACCAAAATAAAGAAAGACCACCCCAAATGCTAGATCCACGATCGCCCCAACTGGGCTCCACTACTGATCAACTGGAAATGAAACAAGACAACGATCAAGATCTTCATCGAGCTCCCGCTTGAGCTCGGTTGCGTCACCTACACTGGTATCATCGGCACCTGCAACTGTTTGGAAGTATCTGTGAGTCAAGAGGACTCAACAATCTCACACCCGCGAGATCAAGACTATTTAAGCTTATGGGTAGGAAAGGTAATGAGGTGGAGCTACAGCAAGCACTAAGCATATATGGTGGCTAAAATACGCAATTAAGAGCGAGAAGAGAAGCAACGCAACGGTCGTGAACTACTTACGCACAAACATAACACAAGAACCGTGTTCACTTCCCGGACTCCGCCGAGAAGAGACCATCACGGCTACACACGTGGTTGATTCATTTTAATTAGGTTAAGTGTCAAGTTTTCTACAAACGGACATTAACAAATTCCCATCTGCCCATAACCGCGGGCACGACTTTCGAAAGTTCAAACCCTGCAGGGGTGTCCCAACTAAGCCCATCACAAGCTCTCGCGGTCAATGAAGGATATTCCTTCTCCCAGGAAGACCCGATCAGACTCGGAATCCCGGTTACAAGACATTTCGACAATGGTAAAACAAGACCAACAAGCCGCCCGGATGTGCCGATAAATCCCGATAGGAGCTGCACATATCTCGTTCTCAGGGCACACCGGATGAGCTAGACGTCGGGTTGGCATAGACCCTGGTTGCCCAGGGGGCGCTGGACATCGCTTAGGTTGGACCGACACTTAGAGAAGCACTGGCCCAGGGGGGGTTAAAATAAAGATGACCCTCGGGCTCCGGAAACCCAAGGGAAAAAGGCTAGGTGAGGCAAATGTAAAACCAAGGTTGGGCCTTGCTGGAGGAGTTTTATTCAAAGCAAACTGTCAAGGGGTTCCCATAACACCCAACCGCGTAAGGAACGCAAAATCAAGGAACATAACAATGGTATGACGGAAACTAGGGCGGCAAGAGTGGAACAAAGCACCAGGCATAAGGCCGAGCCTTCCACCCTTTTCCAAGTATATAGATGCATTAATTAAATAAAAGATATTGTGATATCCCAAACAATGTTCCAACATGGAACAAACTTCATCTTCACCTGCAACTAGCAACGCTATAAGATGGGCTGAGCAAAAGCGGTAACATAGCCAAACAACGGTTTGCTAGGAAAGGTGGGTTAGAGGCTTGACATGGCAATATGGGATGCATGATATAGCAAGTGGTAGGTATTGTGGCATAGCAATAGAGCTAGCAACTAGCAAGCAAAGATAGAAGTGATTTCGAGGGTATGATCATCTTGCCTGAGATCCCGCAAGGAAAAAGAACGAGTCCATGAAGAAGACAAACAGACGAAGTCAAACAAATCCTCACAAACACGACGTTATCGGAACTAACCCGAAGAAGCAACACCGGAAAGAAGCAAACAACATGGTAAACAACCATCACATAAGCATGGCATGATGCACAACCAAGTATGATGCATGTCCGGTTTAAAGAGGCATGGCATTGGCAAAATGCACAAACAATCCTACAAATTAAGTGGAGCTCAATATGCAACGAGTTGCATATTGACGAAACACCACAACAAGTGATTTAGTTCGAATCTCATTTATGTACCCAACAATATTAAATTTTGATTAACATGGCAAGAGGTGAAGCATAATTAAACTAACTATCTAGTCAAGTTTAAATGAGGCCGGAAATAACAAACAACAATTCCGGAAAATCCTCATGTGCATATTTTAGGTTTGGTACTGTTCTGCCCTAAACCATATTTTAGAGTTGTTAAACATGCAAAGTGATGCCACCATGTTAAACTAGGTATTTTTCTACCCCATTTACATATAAAGATTATTAGGTTTGGAGCTACAGTTATTTAGTTATGAAATAAAGCATTATAGCATGGCAATAGGGCAAATTTAAACAAAAAGCATCTTAAGAATTTTAAACATGCATGAAAGTTGGATATTATGAAAATAGACACAATTCTAAGTATTTTACATATAAAGTTTGTTTTAATCCGATGCATGGTTAATTAGTTAGGATATGCATGAAGGCTAGGGGCTTTTCTGTAAAAACTGCAGTCTCTGGTTAAATGCGAAAATCACAGCATCAGGAAAAAATACAATGGGCTGAAACTGGAGGTGCTGGGAGCTTCTCACATTGGGCCAAGCCCAGCTGGAGGAGAGGCTGGGCCGAGATGAGGCACAAGGCGAGGCCGGCAGGGAGCGGATGCAGGCCGTGGGGCAGGGGAGGCCCACGGGCGGCAAAGGCGACCAGTGGATGGACGAGGCTGCTGCGCTGGCGTGGTACACGGTCGACACGCGCTGGAGTTGCCGCGGGCTCGAGGAAGAAGCAGAGGAGGTCGTGGGAAAAAGGGGTCGAGCTCCTCTGTCCGGTGCAGAAATGAGCAGAGGCCGACACCGACGGGGACCCAGGGCGGCGCGGTTGATCCAGGGCACGGGCGCGTCATCCGAGGCAGGACCCGCCGGATCCGCGACGGGAGCTACAAGGCCATGGCGCGGTGCTCCAGCGGCTATCAAACAAACAGCGGTGGCGCTGGTTACACAAGAGAAGGGAAAAACGAAGGAGAGGAGGAAGAGGGCTCACCGGTCCTCGGGGTGCCGGCAACCGTCGGGCAAGGCGGCGAAGGAGACGAGCTCGAGGCCCATGCGGGCGTCCATGGCTAGGAGTCGGGTGCCTGCGAACGAGAGAGAGGCGCTGAGATGGAGAAAGGAGAAGCACAGGGGAAGAGAAAACGAGGCAGGAGGGACGATGCTGGTTGCTGCTGCCGGGGTCGGTTGCTGGTCGAGGTAGCCGGCTGGCGTGGAAGAACTCAGACGGCCATGGCGTTTTCCCCTGGTTGGCCGCTGGTGCTGCTCCGGTAGGGAGGTGGAGTCGCACGGGAGACTCGGTCGCGAGGTCACCTGTTCGGCTGCTGCGGCACGGGAACGAGGAGGCAAGGGGATCGGGCGCGGCTGCGCTGGTCTCTGGCGAGGCCGCTCGAAGATGGCGACCTCAGGCAGGGGAGCTCGGGCTCCTGGATCAAGAGGGGAGGCGCGGGAAGGGTGGACCAGAAGGGATGCAGTGGTTTGGTGGTGGTGGAAATCAAGGAGATGGTCGGAGGCAACTTGTTAGCTGGATCAGATCTAGGAGGATCTCGAGAGAGAAGGGAGTTTGTGGGGTGGCGGCTGAAAGAAAGGGATGGATGGGACGGCTCCTCGCATTAGGGTTAGGCGTCTATTATTTATAGGAAGGGTTAGCTTAGGACTACTCGGTCCCTCCGATCGTAATCGGGCGGACGAGAATAAATAGCTTAGCGGAGCCCAACAAAGAATCGGAGATGTTTTAGGGATGTTTGGGGATGATCCGGACACGACGGTGACGACTGTCCGGGTTGGGTTCGGGACAACTTTCGGACGCGCACTCGAGGGGGGTCGATGCACTATGCAAGGAGGGGTTTGAGGGGTGTTTTCGGACCGTGCGATCACCATCGGATGGCTCCGGATGCGAGAAGGGGTACTAGGTGGGCTGTGTAGGAGGGTGTGAGCTGAGAGGAGAGGAAAGAAGGCAGCCCGGCAACCGTATTCGGAGACCGAAAACGTCCGAGTTTAGTCCGACTATACTGTCGCTATAGTAATCCGTTGGGGCATCAAACGGACTCCGAATGCGATGAAACTTGGCAGGCGGCCTACCTACACTATAATAAGACCGCACACCAGCTTTTAACCCATTCCGAGAACATTTGCCGGCCACTTATAAAATAATATTCGGACGTGGCGCGGGCGCGTGCGAGTGTGTCTGGGCTCAGAACGGACAACAGACGGAACTGGGGGAACCCGGACGGATGCAAGTTTTGAAAACATGATGATGTAATGCGGATGATGACATGGAAAGATGTGACACACAAGCAAATGACATGGCAAAGGCAACGAATAACTGGAAGACACCTGGTGCAACGGTCTCGGGGCGTCACAACACTCCACCACTACGAGAGGATCTCGTCCCGAGATCTAGGATGGCTCCGGAGGGAAACGGAAGAGGAAGAGAAGAGGTAAAACTAAGTTGCTTCTTTGACCAATGAGTGAAACCAAAGAACCTTGTGAGGTTGAACAAATTGAAAGAAAGAATACAATGAAGATGAACAAAGTTGAAAACACTCCGTTAGGAAAGAGGAACAAGGAACATTACTTGAACCTTGTATGTTGAAAGACATAAGAAAAAGGGTTACAATGGACAAGAAGTACATGCAAGCACTCCGGATGACACGAGATGTACAAGGAACGATAAGGATCAAATACGACAACACTCCGGTTGGAAAAAAAGAAGGTAAGGAATATGAGCTTGGTAAAATGAAAGCACTTGGACGAGAGTCCGGTTAGAAGAGGAATGATGGCCACAACACTCCGGTTAAACAAGATAGAGAAGGAATAAGAATGATATAATTTGGGTAGCACTCCGACTGAAAATGGTAGGAATTAAACATGATCTTGGCAAGATGAGAAGATACTTGAAAAGAGGACACGACACTCCGGTTAAAAGGATAAGCACGAAAAGAACACGATCCTCACCATTCGAGATGATGAGAGAAAAGAGCAACATCACAATGCCTCCGGAAGAAAAATAGTAGGTCGATCATCAAAACAGTAGAACAGAGGAGAAAATGATAACTTCTGCCACAAATGAGCTTGGAAAACACCCTTCCAAGAAAATTATAACGGAGTTGTTGGAAAACCAACAACGAAACGAATAAGCTTGTAGTGGGCTTATGGAAAACTTCTCAAAATTGAGGTGAAATTCTGCCACTACGGAAACAATAGATTGGATTGATATCAACAAGGAGACAAGAACTTATTTCACCGGGAGGATAAATGAATAACTTGGGTCATTTATAAGCACCATAATAGCAACAATCCTTAGGGAAGGCTTAAGGTGAAATATAACCCAAGATAACTCCAAAGAAGAGATTGATTGGTTGAGAAGAAGTCTTGAGCGAAGAGAAAAATGATGGATTTAGATATGCCACTCTTGAAAAACTTGTGAATCATGAAACACGAAGGGAAATTATCAACAATGACATAACACCACCTAAAATGATAAGGTAGAAAGAATTGCACTTCGGAATGCAAGATGAAGAATGCTTGAACTCCTCAAAACAAAACATGTGTTCTGCACCACGTTTAATTTTGAGTAAAGCTTGGCGGATCATAACTTCGAGAGAAAATCTTGAGGACAATTGAAGAATCAAAGGAATCCTTGACGAACCACCATGTAGAGCCTCCATGCAGAACTCCGGTAATAAAAGAATGATCAAGCAAAAGGAAAGAGAAGTAGAAAACACAAGGTGAATCCTTGTAATGGTTTAGATGGATCTTCGTGATGATGTAACCGATAAAACTTGGGACTCATGAAAAATAAAAGATGAAGCATCTCAGACCGAGAATGTGAAATGATGAACCACTCCGGAAAGAAGAAATTAGATCACTTGGGTGAAACAATAATAAGAATTACGTTATGCATATCCTTCACCAATTTAGATTGATGACAAGCAACAGATTCGGCATACTACTTATTCTCATTGAGAAGGATTAAGACAGATATAGCGTAAACTTGGTACGGTCTTCAATGAACCACCGGTAGGATTTAAAAAAATGAACAAAGAAAAGATAACGAAACACCGAGAAGAATTAGAAAATGAACGAAGATACTTCAGAGAATTTAGATGCAAGTGAAATCAAGAGATCATGACCTGACTAGAGAATACTTGAGCGATGCACCGATAAGATTTGGAGAACGAGAGCTGAAAGCTGGAATGAATAATTCTGAGATGATGGGATCCGGAGAATCAAACTGAAAAGACAACTGAATTGCTCCGGATGGGTGAAAAGAATTCTCACAATCTAAAACAATTATGAGAGGATGTCATCAAGATAGAACCATGAATCTTTGAGAGAACGGATAAGATTGAGGAGAAACTCTTGTTCGGTCTTCAAATCCGAGAATGACGACGAGAACACCATCAAGAATTGTTTAGACACTCCGGGAGAATCGAAAGCGAAGAGGTTGAGCCAACGATGAAAAGAATTTGAAAGATCTTGGAGAAAGACATACGACTGATGATAATTCATTCTTATGTCACACTTTGAAAAGAATTTGAGAATAACACCGGGAAAATAGAAGAGTCAAGTAAGATCCTGGGAAAAGACCTGTGGGTTAGGGCCCACTCAAGAAAAGCACTGTTGAAATGATTTAAAAGAGAGATTGCACTGGTTGATTTAAATGGCTTGAATGAGGTAACAACCACAAAATAACTTGAATGGATTAAGAATGGAAACGAATCTTCTGAGGCATCTTCAGCACTCCGGAACAATAGAATAGCAAGAGTGGATGATTAAGAGGTGCACCGGCATGAGAAAACATTAGAAACGAGGAAAAGGGATATGATCAACACCAAAAGCTTGAATTGAATCCACCGGAGAAGAAATGAGAACGAAGAATGATAACTTGAAGCTCCGTTTGTATCTTCTTGAGAATCACCGGATAATAACATTGACGGAAAAGAATGGAGAGACTTCCCATCAATAAAATGATACTTGATTAAGACATCTGATTCCTTGAAGGAAAAAGGGTGGGAGGGCGGGAAAAAACAAAGGCAACTTGGAGACGGATGAAACAAACACCGTTGACGAGAACATAGATTGATCTCGCGAATGAAAAAAATGATAGAATCATCTTGAAGAGAAACACGCCGGTTGCAAAAGAATTAACATGACAATCTCGATGATCAATAAGGATTAGTATTCACATAGAAATATGATAACACCGCTTAGCAAAGGTATGAAATCAACACTTGACATTGAAGCAACTCTAATACCACAAACTAAAACAAAACAAAGGATTGGCTTGCAAAATAAACCGGAACAAACATATGATAGATCCCATATTGTATCATGTGTCTGTTGGAAAGATTATCCTAGGAGCTACTTGAATTCCCACTTATAAACTCCCGAAACTTTCTGGTTATGCAATCAGGTGTTGGGGATACATGGGAAGCATAATATCTCACCCAAACTAACAAATCCTACATCCAGTTGTATCCATCCTTCAACACATAACCAAGAAACATTTGGAAATCATTTACCTCAACCTTCGAAAAGCATCCGTTATACGAGTTATGGCAATACTCCCGAACTCCCGCCCCAGTACTGGGTGGCGTCGAGGTTATCTCACCAACAACTGCATAAAAGAGATTTTCGATGTCGGCGAACTCAGGTATTCCAGAACTGCAACGATAAAATTGTGACGACAACACCTCGGAGCTCAACTCCCCGGGACACTGCCACAACCCCTAAATGTCAGGAGGCACCAAGGACAATGTTCTCGTCACAAAACCATTGGAACGATTCCAAGATACCCGTGTGATCCTAATTTTTTAGTGAAATTTGAGGAGAGAAGAGTCAAAACTCTACGTCATGATGCCTCACCAGAGCGACGAAGGGACTGAGGAGTAAAAAGAATCCTACTCTCCGATATATATAATCCTAAGACTCAAAACATTTTGTTCTAGACTCAACAACGTCAGCGATTCGATCAAGAAGGGGGCTCCTAAGTCGGGGAAGGCTCTGATTACCAACTTGTTACACCCACGATGCGGCTATATCTCCCACGTGTCGGGGCACGACTTAGAGGCATAACCGCATGGTAGGCATGTCGCAAGAGGGGTAATCTTTACGCATCCCATGTACTGAATAAGAAAGGGATAAAGAGTTGGCTTACAATCGCACTTCACACAATACATAAATATATCATACATCATCCAAGAATACAATCAAGGTCCGACTACGGAACCAAAATAAAGAAAGACCACCCCAAATGCTAGATCCCCGATCGCCCCAACTGGGCTCCACTACTCATCAACCTGAAATGAAACAAGACAACGATCAAGATCTTCATCGAGCTCCCGCTTGAGCTTGGTTGCGTCACCTACACTGGTATCATCGGCACCTGCAACTGTTTGGAAGTATCTGTGAGTCACGAGGACTCAGCAATCTCACACCCACGAGATCAAGACTATTTAAGCTTATGGGTAGGAAAGGGTAATGAGGTGGAGCTGCAGCAAGCACTAAGCATATATGGTGGCTAACATACGCAGTTAAGAGCGAGAAGAGAAGCAACACAACGGTCGTGAACTAGAACTGATCAAGAAGTGATCCTCGAACTACTTACGCACAAACATAACACAAGAACCGTGTTCACTTCCCGGACTCCGCCAAGAAGAGACCATCATGGCTACACACGCGGTTGATTCATTTTAATTAGGTTAAGTGTCAAGTTTTCTACAACTGGACATTAAAAAATTCCCATCTGCCCATAACCGCGGGCACGACTTTCGAAAGTTCAAACCCTGCAGGGGTGTCCCAACTTAGCCCATCACAAGCTCTCACGGTAAACGAAGAATATTCCTTCTCCCAGGAAGACCCGATCAGACTCGGAATCCCGGTTACAAGACATTTCGACATTGGTAAAACAAGACCAGCAAAGCCGCCCGGATGTGCCAACAAATCCCGATAGGAGCTGCACATATCTCATTCTCAGGGCACACCGGATGAGCCAGACGTCGGGTTGACATAGACCCTGGTTGCCCAGGGGGCGCCGGACATCGCTCAGGTTGGACCAACACTTAGAGAAGCACTGGCCCGGGGGGGGGGGGGGGTTAAAATAAAGATGACCCTCGCGCTCTGGAAACCCAAGGAAAAAAGGCTAGGTGACGCAAATGTAAAACCAAGGTTGGGCCTTACTGGAGGAGTTTTATTCAAAGCAAACTGTCGAGGGGTTCCCATAACACCCAATCGCATAAGGAACGCAAAATCAAGGAACATAACACCAGTATGACGGAAACTAGGGCGGCAAGAGTGGAAGAAAACACCAGGCATAAGGCCGAGCCTTCCACCCTTTACCAAGTATATAGATGCATTAATTAAATAAAAGATATTGTGATATCCCAAACAATGTTCCAACATGGAACAAACTTCATCTTCACCTGCAACTAGCAACGCTATAAGAGGGGCTGAGCAAAAGCGGTAACATATCCAAACAACGGTTTTCTAGGAAAGGTGGGTTAGAGGCTTGACATGGCAATATGGGAGGCATGATATAGCAAGTGGTAGGTATCGCGGCCTGGCAATAGAGCGAGCAACTAGCAAGCAAAGATAGAAGTGATTTCGAGGGTATGATCATCTTGCCTGAGATCCCGCAAGGAAAAAGAACGAGTCCATGAAGAAGACAAACAGACGAAGTCAAACAAATCCTCACAAACACGACGTTATCGGAACTAACCCGAAGAAGCAACACCGGAAAGAAGCAAACAACATGGTAAACAACCATCACATAAGCATGGCATGGTGCACAACCAAGTATGATGCATGTCCGGTTTAAAGAGGCATGGCATTGGCAAAATGCACAAACAATCCTACAAATTAAGTGGAGCTCAATATGCAACGAGTTGCATATTGACGAAACACCACAACAAGTGATTTAGTTCGAATCTCATTTATGTACCCAACAATATTAAATGTTGATTAACATGGCAAGAGGTGAAGAATAATTAAACTAACTATCTAGTCAAGTTTAAATGAGGCCGGAAATAACAAACAATAATTCCGGAAAATACTCATGTGCATATTTTAGGTTTGGTACTGTTCTGCCCTAAACCATATTTTAGAGTTGTTAAACATGCAAAGTGATGCCACCATGTTAAACTAGGCATTTTTCTACCCCATTTACATATAAAGATTATTAGGTTTGGAGCTACGGTTATTTAGTTAAGAAATAAAGCATTATAGCATGGCAATAGGGCAAATTTAAACAAAAAACATCTCAAACATTTTAAACATACATGAAAGTTGGACATTATGAAACTAGACACAATTCTAAGCATTTTACATATAAAGTTAGTTTTAATCCGATGCACGGTTAATTAGTTAGGATATGCATGAAGGCTAGGGACTTTTCTATAAAAACTGCAATCTCTGGTTAAATGCGAAAATCACAACATCAGAAAAAAATACAACAGGCTGAAACTGGAGGTGCTAGGAGCTGCTCACATTGGGCCAAGCCCAGGTGGAGGAGAGGCTGGGCCGCGATGAGGCACAAGGCGAGGCCGGCAGGGAGCGGATGCAGGCCGTGGGGCAGGGGAGGCCCACGGGCGGCGAAGGCGACCAGTGGACGGGCAAGGCTGCTGCGCTGGCGTGGTACACGGTCAACGCGCGCTGGAGTTGTTGCGGGCTCGAGGAAGAAGCAGAGGAGGTCGAGGGAAAAAGGGGTCGAGCTCCTCTATCCGGTGCAGAAATGAGCAGAGGCCGACACCGATGGGGACCCAGGGCGGCGCGGCTGATCCTGGGCACGGGCACGGCGTCTGAGGCAGGACCTGCCGGATCCACGGCGGGAACTACAAGGCCATGGCGCGGTGCTCCGGCGGCTGTCAAATAAACAGCGGCGGCGCTGGTTACACAAGAGAAGGGAAAAACGAAGGAGAGGAGGAAGAGGGCTCGCAGGACGGGGCTCACCGGTCCTCGGGGTGCCGGCGACCGTCGGGTAAGGTGGCGAAGGAGACGAGCCCGAGGCCCATGCGGGCGTCCATGGCTAGGAGTCGGGTGCCTGCGAACGAGAGAGAGGAGCTGAGATGGAGAAAGGAGAAGCACGGGGGAAGAGAAAACGAGGTAGGAGGGACGACACTGGTTGCTGCTGCTGGGGTCGGTTGCTGGTCGAGGTAGCCGGCCGGCGTGGAAGAACTCAGACGCCCATGGCGTTTTCCCCTGGTTGGCCACTGGTGCTGCTCCGGCAGGGAGGTGGAGGCGCACGGGAGGCTCGGGCGCGAGGTCACATGTTCGGCTGCTGCGAACGGGAACGAGGAGGCAAGGGGATTAGGCGCGGCTGCGCTGGTCTCCGACGAGGCCGCTCGAAGATGGCGACCTCAGGCAGGGGAGCTCGGGCTCCTGGATCAAGAGGGGAGGCACGGGAAGGGTGGACCCGAAGGGATGCAGTGGTTTGGTGGAGGCGGAAATCAAGGAGATTGATGGAGTAATTGACCATGGGTACCCCGAAGACGGCAAGACGATATTTCAAGACATCGGGGCTAGCAAAGCCCCTCAGTCCGACTGCCGGCTACCGACTACACCAACCTGCCGGCTACCGACTACACCAACTAGCCGGCTGCCGACTGCGCCAACCAGCCGGCTGCCGACTGCGCCAACCAGCCGGCTGCCGACTGCAGCCCGACCCGACACCGACAAGACACCGACGGGACGGCCGTACCCGAGCACTATTCACGTGTCACCCCAGCCATCATGTATAGTGTCACTTGTCCCCTGGCACTATTTATGAAATGACGCAGGGGACAAGCATGACACCCCACCATGCCTTGCCCATGCCACCACTTAGCTTAGATGATAAGCTAGCCACACTATATATATGAGCATCCATCCATCCATCCACCACATGCTCACACTCACGCATGGACGCACATGCCCTCATGGCCATGCATGCCACGAGACTAGACGGCCACAAGGCACTCAGGCTACACATACATACGAGATCAGATGCCTTTGGCACTGATCTCAGATACAACTCCAGGAGCACTTTGTACTGCCTGATGTACACCCCACATATATACTCAGACATGCAGGAGTAGGGGTATTATCTCTCCGGAGAGCCCCGAACCTGGGTAACTAGCGCGTGCTACTCGCATACCCGCTCCCGGGCCTATTAGCAGCAGTCTTACCCTCACACTAAGCCCTTGTGGCATCTGTCGACTCGCAAGCCCCCCGTGAGAATACCACGACAGTTGGCGCCCACCGTGGGGCGGTACTACTGCTATGCTACCATGCTGCTGCTGGTTTCGCAGTCCGGGCGGGACCCCTTTTTCTTCATCACCTCCGCCGCGGCGTCACGCCCTCTCTCCGGTAGCGCTCGGGGGCTCGACATCGACCCGTCCCTAGAGCGGCCGCGAGGGGTGGCGCGTCTTCGCCGTCGGCCTCGCCATCTTCGTCATCACCACTGCAACGCCGGCCGTCTGTCCGCACGCGCGCCGCGCGCAGGGCCTCATTTTGGTCGGCCGTGTCCATCCACGCGCCGCTCGCGTATGCTTCCCTCCGTGTTGCGCCTTTCTCCGGATGAAACACACATTGGCTCCTCCACATACCATCTACAAGCTAGCTAGATGCAAGTCAAGCCACAGTCATAAGCATATCCCAGATAATCCCACACCATGGTTATGCACTAGCCAAGATGCAATCCAGAGATTCCCCCTGCGCAAACTTATGCCTAGCAAGCTAGCTAGTAGAGTCAACAGAGTCAGCTGCGGCATGCTGGCTTAGTTAGCCAGCTTGGCCCGTGTGCATGCAGGCGGCCAGCCAAACTGGCGGCGGTGGCGCGATTGCAGCCACGCGCGCCGGCCAGCCACCCCTGCCTCGCTCCGACCGGATTCGGCTCCGGCCTCGTGTCAACACCGCCCGCTCGCGTCCAGCGCACCAGCTCCGCTCTAGCCTGCTGCTGCTCCGGGTCGGCTCTCACCCCGTGCGCCTGGCCTCTTCAGCCGGCAACCACGCCGTCCGCCACGGCCCCGCGCCGTCTGGCCGTGTGAGTCCCGCTCCGCCTCACGCGCACCCAGAGTCGGCCGCGCCAGGCTCGCCTGCATCCGCGGTGCCTCTCCGCGCTTCACGGCTCCGCACGTCGCACCTCCCGGCCGACTTCCACCAAGTCCGTCTTCCCCACGCCACGCCGGCTGCGCCTCGCCGCTGCAGCCGGCTCCGCCTCGCCGCTCCAGCCGGCTCCGCCTCACGCCGTGCCGGCTGCCGCCCCGGCCGCGTCCCTGCTGCTGCTGGCCCCGCGCCGTCCCGCCTCCGCATGTGCTGCCCCGCGGCTCCATGGCTCCGCGACCCCGGGCCTGCGCCGGTCCGCCCGTGGCCGCCTGCCCCGCGCGCCTCCTCTACGGCCGCGCCCCGCCCGCCGGCTTCCCCAGCCGACTGATGCCGCGCGCTGATGGGCCGGCTCCCGCGCTGGCCGACTCCCCGGCCACCCGGCCGGCCCGGCTGCCTATCGACTACATGCCCCCGCACCGCCTTCCGCCACTCGGCAGCTGCGGCCGGCTGCTCGTGCTGGAAGGGGCCAGCTGCCCAAGAGAAAATAGAAACGTGAGGTCGGCTCGGGGGAAAGGAAAGTCAAGAGCTGTTGCCGACTAAAAAAAAGAAAAAAAGAAAGAGAAAGAGCATTATGTCCGGCTGAGAAAGTGGCCAGGTGCTGAGGAAGAAGAAACGTGCCCGTTCGGCTACCAGCAGTCGGCGGACGAAGAGAAAAGAGAAGGAAAAAGATTGTTGCCAGGTGGAGAAAAGTCAGGCCGGGTGCCCACCTGACTGCTCGTGCACAAGAAGCGTCCGGCTGTCGACAACCGGCAAAAGAGAGGAAGACAAAGTAGCTGCCGGAAGATCCGGCCTGACTGCTCAGCAGTCGGCCCGAATCTCAGGGGCTACACCCAGCGGGTGCGCTGACGCGCCCCCACGAAGATGAAGACAAAGTAGCTGCCGGATCTCGGGGGCTACACCCAGTGGGTGCGCTGGCGCGCCCCCACGGAAGATTGCAGACAAGAGAAGAGTTTTGTCCGGCTCCCAGTAGCCGGCAGAAGAGAAGAATAAAGGGCGTTGCAAGACGCCTGGCCGCCTGGCCGGTCGAGCCTGACCGGCTGGGACCCCCCCTTCGAGCACCCGGGGGCTGCACCCAGCGGGTGCGCCGACGCGCTCCGCGAGCGCCGAGTCGCGCCGGCTGTTTTCGACGACCGCGACTACACAAAAATCAATGTGAGATCCTCGCCCGCATATTTTTGCATCACGCAAGCACGGATAACCCTGAGCGATGCTCGGGTGCTATCTCCGCATTTTTTATTACAGTTGCATCACTGTTCGCCCCGGCGCCAGCCAGAGTTGGCCCGGGGCTGGCCGCTTGGCCTGAGACGTTAGTTCCCGCAGACGGCTTAGTAGCGTGCGCAGTACCAAAGGCTCACTCTTAGTCACAGACCGCAGAGCGGCTGTCCGACTAGCAAGGGTGAATGCTGAAGGCCACCCACGCGAAAAACGTCCGGGAAGAAAAACGGTTCGGGCGACCCAGCCGTTTTCCTTTACAAGTATCTACTCTATTGAATCTGTTCCTAGACTCTGAGTACTGTACACTCCACTTCGCGGCCCACTCTTAGCCACAGACCGTAGAGCGGCTGTCCGGCAAGCAAGAGCACAAGCCAAAAAGCGGAGGGAACACGAAAAAGATTAAGGGGGCTCAGACGAAGCCGAGTCGGCACCCTTCGCATAAAACTTGCAATGCTAAAAGCAAACATTTGATATATCTGCGTGGACTAACTTTGTCTTTTTCATGATCATTTCCATGAACACTCGCCAAAAAACCTCCGCCCAACTTTGCCAAGTTGCCTAGAGGCTTGGGGGCTACTGACGGATTAATTGACCACGGGTACCCCGAAGATGGCAAGACGATATTTCAAGACATCGGGGCTAGCAAAGCCCCTCAGTCCGACTGCCGGCTACTGACTACACCAACCTGCCGGCTACCGACTACACCAACCAGCCGGCTGCCGACTGAGCCAACCAGCCGACTGCCTACTGCGCCAACCAGCCGGCTGCCGACTGCAGCCCGACCCGACACCGACAAGACGCCGACGGGACGGCCGTACCCGAGCACTATTCACGTGTCACCCCAGCCATCATGTATAGTGTCACTTGTCGCCTGGCACTATTTATGAAGTGACGCAGGGGACAAGCATGACACCCCACCATGCCTTGCCCATGCCACCACTTAGCTTAGATGATAAGCTAGCCACACTATATATATGAGCATCCATCCATCCATCCACCACATGCTCACACTCACGCATGGACGCACATGCCCTCATGGCCATGCATGCCACGAGACTAGCCGGCCACAAGGCACTCAGGCTACACATACATACGAGATCAGATGCCTTTGGCACTGATCTCAGATACAACTCCAGGAGCACTTTGTACTCCCTGATGTACACCCCACATATATACTCAGACATGCAGGAGTAGGGGTATTATCTCTCCGGAGAGCCCCGAACCTGGGTAACTAGCGCGTGCTACTCGCATACCCACTCCCGGGCCTATCAGCAGCAGTCTTACCCTCACACTAAGCCCTTGTGGCATCTGTCGACTCGCAAGCCCCCCGTGAGAATACCACGATAGAGATGGTCGGAGGCAACTTGTTAGCTGGATCAGATCTGGGAGGATCCCAAGAGAGAAGGGAGTTGGTGGGGTGGCGGCTGAAAGAAAGGGATGGATGGGACGGCTCCTCAGATTAGGGTTAGGCGTCTATTATTTATAGGAAGGGTTAGCTTAGGACTACTCGGTCCCTCCGATCGTAATCGGGCATATGAGAATAAATAGCTTAGGGGAGCCCAACAAAGAATCGGAGATGTTTTAGGGATGTTTGGGGATGATCCGGACCCAACGGTGACGACTGTTTGGGTTGGGTTCGGGACAACTTTCGGACGCGCACTCGAGGGGGGGGGGGGTCGATGCACTGTGCAAGGAGGGGTTTGAGGGGTGTTTTCGGACCGTGCGATCACCATCAGACGGCTCCGGACGCGAGAAGGGGTACTAGGTGGGCTGTGTAGGAGGGTGTGAGCTGAGAGGAGAGGAAAGGAGGCAGCCCAGCAACCGTTTCCGGAGACCGAAAACATCCGACGTTAGACCGACTATACTATCGCTATAGTAATCCGTTGGGGCATCAAACGGACTCCGAATGCGATGAAACTTGGCAGGCGGCCTACCTACACTATAGTAAGACCGCACACCAGCTTTCAACCCATTCCGAGAAAATTTTCCAGCCACTTATAAAATAATATTCGGATGTGCCGCGGGCGCGTGCGAGTGTGTCTGGGCTTAGAATGGACAACAGACGGAACTGGGGGAACCTGGACGGATGCATGTTTTGAAAACATGATGATGCAATACGGATGATGACATGGCAAGATGCGACACGCAAGCAAATGACGTGGCAAAGGCAATGAATAACTGGAAGACACCTGACGCAACGGTCTCGGGGCGTCACATTACGGCGATTGGAATTATGTTTCGTCGACTCCCATAGGGTTTCTGGAATATTTGGGGATTTATAGGGTGAAGAGGCGGTGCGGGAGATCACCAAGCGGGGCACGACCACCCCTAGGCACGCCTGGGCCTCCTGGCGCACCCTGGTGTGTTGTGCCCACCTCGGGCCTCCCCTCTAGTACTTCTTTGGCCCACTGGGTGTCTTATGGTCCAGAAAAATTCTCCAAAAAGTTTCGTTGCGTTTGGACTCCTTTTGGTACTGATATTTTGCGAAGTAAAAAACAAGCAAAAACAACATCTGGCACTGGGCACTATGTCAATAGGTTAGTCCCAAAAAATGATATAAAGTTGCTATAAAATGGTTGTAAAACATCCAAGAATGATAATATAACAGCATGGAACAATAAAAAATTATAGATACATTGGAGATGTATTAGCATCCCCAAGCTTAATTCCTGCCCGTCCTCGAGTAGGTAAATGATAAAAATGGAATTTTTGATGTGGAATGCTGCCTAACATGTTCATTACATATTCTTTTCTTTGTAGCATGGACATCAATTTGGACTTTTATTGATTCAAAGAAATAGTCTAGTTTTGACACGAAGATTTCAATACTCAAGTATTAACAAGCAACCATGTCTTTCAAAATATCAACACTAAAGAATGTTATCCCTAGCCTATCATGTTCAATCATTGATCCATTCATGAAACAGACTCACATATTAGCTACATCCAATGCTCAAGTATGATCATAGTGCTCCCTAGTTGGTGCTTTATAAGACAAGATGGAGACTCAAATAAAAATAAAAATTGCATGAAGTAAATAGATAGGCCCTTCGCAGAGGGAACTAGGGATTTGTAGAGGTGTCAGAGCTGAAAGCAAAAAATGAGAGATAATTTTTTTGAGAGGCATACTTTTCCCATCAACGAAAACGACCGAGTAATTCCCAACACTTTCCATGCTAGATATATCATAGGCGGTTCCCAAATAGAAAATAAAGTTTATTCCTTTTTTCACCATTCTTTCACAATCCATGGCTAGCCGTATCCATGGGTGCCTTCCATACCAACACTTTCCAAGGAATATATTATTTGACAACATAAAGGAAATTTCTTTTTCATTTCGGGACTGGGCATCCCTATTACCGCCATACTTTTGTGCAATGACAAGTGAATAAACACTCATCTTGAGAATAACACATATAGCATGGAAAATGTTGGCCACCCCCCACCGCTTAATGAGCGGTAGGAGAACACAAAAGAGAAATTCATTTTGAAAATTAGAGATGGCACATACAAATTTGCTTAGAACGGCACAGAAATACTGCATATGGCTAGCTATGGTGGACTCATATGGAAAAACTGGGTTTAAAGATTTTGGATGCACAAGTAGTATTCCTACTTAGTACAAGTGGAGGCTAGAAAATAGATATAGAAGGAACACACCATGAAATAAAAAATCACATAAGCGAGCATTAAGCATAACTAATAGCGAATAATGCACCACAAGTAGGATGTAATTTCATTGCATAACTATTGACTTTCGTGCTTGCATAGGGAATCACAAACCTTAACACCAATATTCTTACTAAAGCATAATTATTCACCAACGTGACTCGCGTATCACTATCATCATATCTCAAAACTATTACAAAGAATCAAGCTTATTTTGCGAATGATCTTCATGAAAGTTTTTGTTATATCTCTCTTGAATATCTATCACTTTGGGACTAATTTCATATGTTGCATTTGGTAAGCTCAAAAAAAAGTGAAGAACATGAGCATAAATTTTTTCTTCTTTCAAAATAATATAAGTGAAGCATGAGAGAATTTATTTAAAAATTTAATAACTCTCAAATAAATCTAAGTGAAGCATGAGAGCATTTCTTGAAAAATATTAAAGCACACCATGCTCAAAAAGATATAAGTGAAGCACTAGAGAAATTTCACAGCTCAAAATTTTTAAGTGAAGCATATAGAGCAATTCTAACAAATCATAGCATAATTTTGGCCCTCTCAAATAGGTGTGCCAGCAAGGATAGATGATACAAACCAAAAGCAAAATAAGCAAAGACTCATATAATACAATACGTGATACGTCTCCAACGTATCTATAATTTTTGATTGCTCCATGCTATTATATATTCTGTTTTGGATGTTTAATGGGCTTATTTATACACCTTTACATTATTTTTGGGACTAACCTATTAACCGGAGGCCCAACCCAAATTGCTGTTTTTTTGCCTACTTCAGTGTTTCGTAGAAAAAGAATATCAAACGGAGTCCAACGGAATGAAACCTATGGGAGCGTGATTTTTGGAACAAACGTGTTCTAGAGGACTTGGAGTGGACGTCAAGCAATCAACGAGGAGGCCACAAGGCAGGGGGCGCGCCTACCCCCCTGGGCGCGCCCTCCACCCTCGTGGGCCCGTCGTGGCTCCACCGACCTACTTCTTCCTCCTATATATACCTACGTACCATGAAAACATCCAGGAGCACCATGAAACCCTATTTCCACCGCTGCAACCTTCTGTACCCAAGAGATCCCATCTTGGGGCCTTTTCCGGAGCTCCGCTGGAGGGGACATTGATCACGCAGGGCCTCTAAATCAACTCCATGGCCCCTCTGATGACGTGTGAGTAGTTTACCTCAGACCTTTGGGTCCATAGTTATTAGCTAGATGGCTTCTTCTCTCTCTTTGGATCTCAATACAAAGTTATCCTCGATTCTCTTAAAGATCTATTTGATGTAACTCTTTTTGCGGTGTGTTTGTCGAGATCCGATGAATTGTGGGTTTATGATCAAGATTATCTATGAACAATATTTGAATCTTCTCTGGATTCTTTTATGTATGATTGGTTATCTTTGCAAGTCTTTTCGAATTATCAGTTTGGTTTTGCCTACTAGATTGATCTTTCTTGCAATGGGAGAAGTGCTTAGCTTTGGGTTCAATCTTGCGGTGCTCGATCCCAGTGACAGAAAGGGAAACAACATGTATTGTATTGTATTGTATTGTTTCCATCGAGGATAAAAAGATGGGGTTTATATCATACTGCATGAGTTTATCCCTCTACATCATGTCATCTTGCTTAAGGCGTTACTCTGTTCTTATGAACTTAATATTCTAGATGCTTGCTGGATAGCGATCGATGTGTGGAGTAATAGTAGTAGATGCAGGCAGGAGTCGGTCTACTTGTCACGGACGTGATGCATATATACATGATCATACCTACATATTCTCATAATTATTTGCTTTTCTATCAATTGCTCGACAGTAATTTGTTCACCCACCGTAATACTTATGCTATCTTGAGAGAAGCCACTAGTGAAACCTATGGCTCCCGGGTCTATTCTCCATCATACAAGTTTCCAATCTATTTTATTTTGCAATCTTTACTTTCAATCTATATCATAAAAATACCAAAAATATTTATCTTATTATTATTATCTTTATCAGATCTCACTCTTGCAAGTGACCATGAAGGGATTGAAAACCCCTTTATCGCGTTGGTTGCGAGGTTCTGATTTGTTTGTGTAGGTACAGGTGACTCGCGCTTGGTCTCCTACTGGATTGATACCTTGGTTCTCAAAAACTGAGGGAAATACTTACGCTGCTTTGCTGCATCACCCTTTCCTCTTCAAGGGAAAACCAAAGCATGCTCAAGAGGTGGCAAGAAGGATTTCTGGCGCCGTTGCCAGGGAGACCTATGCCAAGTCAAAACATACCAAGTACCCATCACAACTCTTATCCTTCGCATTAAATTATTTGCCATTTGCCTCTCATTTTCCTCTCCCCCACTTCACCCTTGCTGTTTTATTCGCCCTCTTTTTCGTCTGCCCTTTCTTTCGCTTGATTTGTCGTTATGGCTAGTCCTTTATCTCCCGAAAATGAGGTCCTTAATTTTAAACAAAGGGAGGGAGAAGATCTAAAAGATGCTTGGTTCAGAATTTGCAATGCGCAAAATAAATCTACAAGGAAGCAATCTACTTCCGTTCTTATTCGCAATTTTTATGTAGGCATCATTCTTTGGAATAGATATATTCTTGATACCATTACCGGAGGAAATTTCTTGGGTAGCCAAACTTTTGATTCTTACAATGCTATGATATATTTGTTTGGCACACCACCTCTCTTGGTTAATGGAACTATTTTAACTTTGGAACATGTGATGCAACGGCTTGAAATTATTGAAAATAAAGTTGCCACCGTAGAGTTAATTGAAAATTTGGATAGAAAGATCCATAAACAAATTACCCAATACGGATCTAAGGTAGGAGTTGCTCTTAAATTTTTTAAAGAAAAGGGACCTTTCGTTAATGAAAAGATAGATCAAGATTCCACTAGAATTGATAAAATTGAGGATATTATTACCAACCTAGGGTCTAACTTTTCTTCCGTGAAAAACACTCCTTCTAATGCTAAGATTGCCAAATTGATGTATGTTCCTAAAAATAAGGGTGAAACTTCTAGTAAGGGAAATGCGGACCTCAAATCCATAAGCGTTCACCCAATTTTTTTCACTATCCTTAAGGAACCTTTTGCTACAAATGATTTTCTTGATTTCTTGCCTAGGAGTTTGATAATTAATAAAAATAAAGAAACTACTAGGAGTTATATGTGTCTTATTTAATAATTACTTACCAAAGATGGCAATACCTAGATCTATCCTTGCTTTTATGCCTAGTTAGGGGCATTAAACGATAGCGCTTATTGGGAGGCAACCCAATTTTATTTTTATTCCTTGCTTTTTGTTCCTGTTTAGTAATAAATAATTTATATAGCCTCTGTTTTGGTTGTGTTTTTTTTTAATTAGTGTTTGTACCAATTAGAACCGTTGGGACGACTTGGGGAAAGTCTTTTTGATCTTGCTGTAAAAAACAGAAACTTCAGCGCTCATGAGAATTGCTGCCATTTTTTATTGGAGAGTGCTATTTAGTTAATTATTTTTTCAGATTATTAATAGATAAATTCCTCACGTCCAGAAATTTATTTCAGAATTTTTTGGGTTCCAGAAGTTTGCGTTAGTTACAGATTACTACAGACTGTTATGTTTTTGACAGATTTTGTTTTTCGTGTGTTGTTTGCTTATTTTGATGAATCTATGGCTAGTAATAGAGTTTATGAACCATAGAAAAGTTGGAATACAGTAGGTTTAACACCAATATAAATAAAGAATGAGTTTATTACAGTACCTTGAAGTGGTGTTTTGATTTCTTTCGCTAACGAAGCTCACGAGATTTTTTGTAAAGTTTTGTGTTGTGAAATTTTCAAGTTTTGGGTAAAGATTTGATGGATTATGGAACAAGGAGTGGCAAGAGCCTAATCTTGGGGATGCCCAAGGCACCCCAAGGTAAATCCAAGGACACAAAAAACCTAAGCTTGGGGATGCCCCAGAAGGCATCCCCTCTTTTGTCTTCGTTCATTGATAACTTTACTTGGAGCTATATTTTATTCACCACATGATATGTGTTTTTCTTGGAGAGTCTTGTATGATTTGAGTCTCTGATTTTTACTTTACCACAATCATCCTTGCTGTACACACCTTTTGAGAGAGACACACATAAATCAGAATTTATTAGAATACTCTATGTGCTTCACTTATATCTTTTGAGCTATATAGTTTTTGCTCTAGTGCTTCGCTTATATCTTTTAGAGCACGGCGGTGGTTCTATTTTATAGAAATAGTTGATCTATCATGCTTCACTTATATTATTTTGATAGTCCTTTAGAACAACATGGTAATTTTCTTTTAGGAATAATAAAAAACTTTCATATAAGTGCATTGAATACTATGAGAAGTTTGATACTTGATAATTGTTTTGACATATGGAGATGGTGATATTAGAGTCATGCTAGTTGAGTAGTTGTGAATTTGGGAAATACTTGTGTTGAAGTTTGTGATTCCCGTAGCATGCACGTATGGTGAACTGTTATGTAATTAAGTCGGAGCATGATTTATTTATTGATTGCCTTCCTTATGAGTGGCGGTCGGGGACGAGCGATGGTCTTTTCCTACCAATCTATCCCCCTAGGAGCATGCACGTAGTACTTTGTTTCAATAACTAATAGATTTTTGCAATAAGTATGTGAGTTCCTTATGACTAATGTTGAGTCCATAGATTATACGCACCCTCACCCTTCCACATTTGCTAGCCTCTCTATCACCGCGCACTTTTCGCCGGTATTATACACCCACCATATACCTTCCTGAAAACAGCCACCATACCTACCTATTATGGCATTTCCATAGCCATCCCGAGATATATTGCCATGCAACTTTCTACCGTTCCGTTTGTTATGACACGCTTCATCATTGTCACATTGCCATGCATGATCATGTAGTTGACATTGTATTTGTGGCAAAGCCACCTTTCATAATTTTTTCATACATGTCACTCTTGATTCATTGCATATCCCGGTACACCACCGGAGGCATTCACATAGAGTCATATTTTGTTCCAAGTATCGAGTTGTAATTCTTGAGTTGTAAATAAAAAGAAGTGTGATGATCATCATTATTAGAGCATTGTCCCAGTGAGGAAAGGATGATGGAGACTATGATTTCCCCACAAGTCGGGATGAGGCCTCGGACGAAAAAAGAGAGAAAAGAGGCCAAAAGAAAAAAAGAGAGAAAGAAGGCCCAAATAAAAAAATGAGAGAAAAAGAGAGAAGGGACAATGTTACTATCCTTTTTCCACACTTGTGCTTCAAAGTAGCACCATGATCTTCATGATAGAGAGTCTCCTATGTTGTCATTTTCATAAACTAGTGGGAATTTTACATTATAGAACTTGGCTTGCATATTCCAATGATGGGCTTACTCAAATTGCCCTATGTCTTCGTGAACAAGCAAGTTGAATGCACACCCACTTAGTTTCTTTTGTTGAGCTTTCATACACTTATAGCTCTAGTGCATCCGTTGCATGGCAATCCCTACTCACTCACATTGATATCTATTGATGGGCATCTCCATAGCCCGTTGATACGCCTAGTTGATGTGAGACTATCTTCTCCTTTTTGTCTTCTCCACAACCACCATCCTATTCCACCTATAGTGCTATGTCCATGGCTCACGCTCATGTATTGCGTGAAAGTTGAAAAAGTTTGAGAACATCAAAAGTATGAAACAATTGCTTGGCTTGTCATCGGGGTTGTGCATGATTTAATATTTTGTGTGATGAAGATAGAGCATAGCCAGACTATATGATTTTGTAGGGATAACTTTCTTTGGCCATGCTATTTTGAGAAGACATGATTGCTTAGTTAGTATGCTTGAAGTATTATTATTTTTATGTCAATATTAAACTTTTATCTTGAATCTTTCGGATCTGAACATTCATGCCACAATAAAGAAAAATTACATTGAAAAATATGTTAGGAAGCATTCCACATCAAAAATTCTGTTTTTATCATTTACCTACTCGAGGACGAGCAGGAATTAAGCTTGGGGATGCTTGATACGTCTCCAACGTATCTATAATTTTTGGTTGCTCCATGCTATTATATATATATTCTGTTTTGAATGTTTAATGGGCTTATTTATACACCTTTATATTTTTTTTGGGACTAACCTATTAACCGGAGGCCCAACCCAAATTGTTGTTTTTGCCTATTTCAGTGTTTTGCAGAAAAAGAATATCAAACGGAGTCCAAACAGAATGAAACCTTCGGGAGCGTGATTTTTGGAACAAACGTGACCCAGAGGACTTGGATTGGACGTCAAGCAATCAACGAGGAGGCCACAAGGCAGGGGGCGCGCCTACCCCCTGGGCACGCCCTCCACCCTCGTGGGCCCCTCGTGGCTCCACCGACCTACTTCTTCCTCCTATATATACCTACGTACACTGAAAACATCCAGGAGCACCATGAAACCCTATTTCCACCGCTGCAACCTTCTGTACCCAGGAGATCCCATCTTGGGGCCTTTTCCGGAGCTCTGCCGGAGGGGGCATTGATCACGGAGGGCCTCTACATCAACTCCATGGCCCCTCCGATGATGTGTGAGTAGTTTACCTCAGACCTTCGGGTCCATAGTTATTAGCTAGATGGCTTCTTCTCTCTCTTTGGATCTCAATACAAAGTTCTCCTTGATTCTCTTGGAGATCTATTCGATGTAACTCTTTTTGCGGTGTGTTTGTCGAGATCCGATGAATTATGGGTTTATGATCAAGATTATCTATGAACAATATTTGAATCTTCTCTGAATTCTTTTATGTATGATTGATTATCTTTGCAAGTCTCTTCGAATTATAAGTTTGGTTTGGCCTACTAGATTGATCTTTCTTGCAATGGGAGAAGTGCTTAGCTTTGGGTTCAATCTTGCGGTGCTTGATCCAAGTGACAGAAAGGGAAGCGACACGTATTGTATTGTTGCCGTCGAGGATAAAAAGATGGGGTTTATATCATATTGCACGAGTTTATCTCTCTACATCATGTTATCTTAGTTAAGGCGTTACTCTGTTCTTATGAACTTAATACTCTAGATGCATGTTGGATAGCGGTCGATGTGTGGAGTAATAGTTGTAGATGTAGGCAGGAGTCGGTCTACTTGTCACGGACGTGATGCCTATATACATGATCATACCTAGATATTCTCATAATTATTCGCTTTTCTATCAATTGCTCAACATAAATTTGTTCACCCACCGTAATACTTATGCTATCTTGAGAGAACCCACTAGTGAAACCTATGGCCCCCGGGTCTATTCTCCATCATACAAGTTTCCAATCTATTTTATTTTGCAATCTTTACTTTCAATATATATCATAAAAATACCAAAAATATTTATCTTATTATTATTATCTCTATCAGATCTCACTCTTGCAAGTGGCCGTGAAGGGATTGACAACCCCTTTATCGCGTTGGTTGCGAGGTTCTTATTTGTTTGTGTAGGTACGAGGTGACTCGCACGTGGTCAACTACTGGATTGATACCTTGGTTCTAAAAAACAGAGGGAAATACTTACGTTGCTTTGCTGCATCACCCTTTCCTCTTCAAGGGAAAACCAATGCATGCTCAAGAGGTGGCAAGACGCTCCAAGCAAAGCTCATGATATGTGAAGAATAAAAATATAGCTCCAAGTAAAATACCGATGGTCGTTAGAAGAAAGAGGGGATGCCTTCCAGGGCATCCCCAAGCTTAGTTGCTTGGTTCTCCTTGAATAATAACTTCGGGTGTCATGGGGCATCCATAAGCTTAGGCTCTTTTGACTCCTTATTCCTTCATCCATCGTGATCTCACCCAAAACTTGAAAAACTTAAATCACACAAAACTCAACAAAACCTTCGTGAGATCCATTAGTATAACAAAGCAAATCACTACTGTAAGTACTGTTGCAAACCCATTCATATTTTATTTATGCATTATACCTAATGTATTCTAACTTTACCATGGATTACACCCCTCGATATAATCCATAGGTTCATCAAAATAAGCACACGACACAAAGAAAACAGAATCTTTCAAAAAGAAACAGTCTGTAGTAATCTGGAAACTTCGTATACTTCTGTAACTCCAAAAATTCTGAAAAATTAGAAAAACGTAGGCAATTTGTATATCACTCTTGCGTAAAAAAAACCAAAATTGTATCGCGCTTCTGTGATTTTAAACAATTCTGCTAGTAGGCGCAAAAGTTTCTCTTTTCAACAAGATCATATCTACTATCACCCAACATGATCCCAAAGGCTTTGCTTGGCACAAACACTAACTAAAACATAAGAAACACAACCATAACAGTAGCATAATTGTATAAACACTCAAGAACGGAAAGAAAAGGCAAAACTAAAATTTATCCATTGGGTTGCCTCCCAACAAGCGCTATAGTTTTATGCCCCTAGCTAGGCATAACACATAGATTCATGTATTGTCATCTTTAGTTCCCAATTGCTCAATCACACAACCAATATTCTTCATAGATTTAGCATGCATATTTTCGATAATAATACTTCTAGGAACAAGATTGAAGAATTCATTTTTGCAAGTAGAGTTTTTTACAACTTCAGCAAAGTTAGGGTGAATACTAATCATCTTAAGATCCTCTTTGTTATTATTAGAAGTTGCATCCTTGTTCTTTGTGACTTGAATAGTCTTGCCAATTTTTATGGGAGTTTTTTCAATAGTTCTAGCATAAGCAAAAGCAGAGCTTAAATTGCTAAAAAATTCTTCCAACTTATCAATCTAAGAAGGGCTCTCTCCAATTATTTCATTAATTATGGCTTCCTTTTCCCTTAGTAATTTGAAAATATCGCCCTCTTTTGACCCAAATTTATTAGCAAGATTCTGCATCTTTGTATCCATGTTTTCAATTTGATCTAAAGTGACCATCTTCTTTTCAATAGCATCTAATCTTTGCATAACATGCTCAAGAGTTAAGATTTTTTCATTAATGATGATAGGTGGTGCACCCATTAGATCTACCATGGCATTAAAAGCATCCAAAGATGGACATCAAGAAATTCCCATCGGTAATCGTATCAAGGAAGAATCTATACCAAGTGGTTATGCCCACATAAAAACTGCAAAGAAGAACAACGGTAGATTGCTTACGAATAGATCTATTATGAGCATTGCAAATCCTATACCAAGCATCTTTTAGATTCTCCCCTCCCCTTTGTTTAAAATTAAGAACCTCATTCTCGGGGGTACACACAAATAGTAAGAACTAGCCATAACGACAAAGCAAGCAAGATTGCAAACAAAAAGATGGATCTGACGAGAAAACAACGAACGAAAAAGAGGACGAATAAAACGACAAATTTTTGTGAAGTGGGGGAGATGAAAACGAGAGGAAAATGGCAAATAATGTAAATTGCAAGGAGATGAGATTTTTGATTAGGAACCTGATAGATGTTGATGATGTCTCCCCGGCAATGGCACCAGAAATTCCTTTTGATGTCGCTTAAAACTGCGTCGGTATTTCCCCAAAGAGAAAGGGATGATGCAGTATAGCTACGGTAGGTATTTCCCTCAGTTATGTAACCAAGGTATCAATCCAGTAGGAGAATCAAGAAAAACTATGTAAACAATACCTACACACAGAGAACAAATACTTGCAACCCGACGCGTATGAGGGGTTGTCAATCCCTCTTCGGGTAACGGTGCCAGAAATTGTCAAGTTGACGGGATAAATTTGTGTACATTGGATAAATAGATTCTATAAAACACGAAATAAAATAAGTAATAAAAAAGTGCAGCAAGGTATTTTTGGGTTTCTGAAATAACAGATCTTAAAATACAAGCGAATAAAGATAGATCTCAAAGCAAATATGATAAAGAATAGACCTGGGGCCGTAGATTTCACTAGTGGCTTCTCTCAAGAAATAGCACACGGTGGGTAAACAAATTACTATTGGGCAATTGATAAAAGATCGAATAATTATGATGATATCCAAGGCAATGATCAATATATAGGCATCACGTCCAAGATTAATAGACCGACTCCTGCTTGCATCTACTACTATTACTCCACACGTCGACCGCTATTCAACATGCATCTATTGTATTAAGTTCATGGAGAAACGGAGTAATGCAATAAGAACGATGACATGATGTAGACAAGATCTATTCATGTAGGAATAGCCCCCATCTTATTATTCTTAATAGCAATGTTAAATGCGTGTCATGCTGCCCCTTCTGTCACTGGGAAAGAACACCACAAGATTGAACCCATCACAAAGCACCTCTTCCCATGGCAAGAAAATTGATCTAGTTGGCCTAATTAAACCAAAGATTCGAAGAAGAAATACGAGGCTATGAATAATCATGCATATAATAGATCAAAGAAGACTCAAATAATATTCAAGGATATAGATCTGATCATAAACTCAAAGTTCATCGGATCCCAACAAACACACCGCAGAAAAGTTACATCAAATAGATCTCCAAGAGACCATTGTATTGAGAGAGAGAGAGCCATCTAGCTACTGCCTACGGACCTGTAGGTCTATGGTGAACTACTCACGCATCATCGGAGAGGCACCAATGAGGATACTGAACCCCTTTGTGATGGTTTCTAGATTGGATATCGTGGTTCTGGAACTTGCGGCAGCTAGAATTGTGTTTCGTCAACTCCCCTAGGGTTTCTGGAATATTTGGGGATTTATAGGGTGAAGAGGTGGTGCAGGAGATCATCGAGGGGGGCACAACCCCCTGGGCGCGGCTGGGCCTCCTGGCACGCCTTGGTGGGTTGTGCCCACCCCGGGCCTCCCCTCTGGTACTTCGTTGGCCCACTGGGTGTCTTCTGGTCCAAAAGATTTCTTCAAAAAGTTTCGTTGTGTTTGGACTTTGTTTGGTACTGATATTCTGCGAAGTAAAAAACAAGCAAAAAACAACAACTGGCACTGGGCACTATGTCAATAGGTTAGTCCCAAAAAATGATATAAAGTTGCTATAAAATGATTGTAAAACATCCAAGAATGATAATATAATAGCATGGAACAATAAAAAATTATAGATACGTGGAGACGTATCAACCCCGCTGCCACGGGAGGGTAGGACAAAAGATGTGATGCAAGTTCTTATCGCAAGCACGTATGACCATATACAGAATACATGCCTACATTACATCAATGAATTGGAGCTAGTTCTGTGTCGCCCTAGGTTATAACTGTTACATGATGAATGTCATCCAGCATAATTATCCATCACCGATCCAATGCCTATGAACTTTTCACATATTGATCTTTGCTAAGTTACTACTACTGCTACTGTTGCAATCACTATAAAACTACTACTGTTGCTATTGCTATTGTTACCACCGCTATCAATCTATCATATTATTGTGCTACTGATAACTCTGCTACATATATTTAGTTCTCCATGTGTGGCTGAATTGACAACTCAACTGCTAATACTTGCAAATATTCTTTGGCCCCCCTTGTGTCGAATCAATAAATTTGGGTTGAAGACTCTACCCTCAAAAACGGTTGCGACCCCCTATACTTGTGGGTTATCGAGACCTTTTTTCTGGCGTCGTTGCCGGGGTGCATAGCTCTATTTGCCGAGTCACTTGGGAATTATATCTGCTGATCACTATGAAGAATCTTAAGGATGAGAAAACCAAGATCGTTCCCTCTAGAACGATGGGAGGTAAGGAACTGTTATCTAGCTCTACACTTGATTCACCTTCTATTTTGAGTAAACTTGTGACACCACCACCTGCTATTAATTCTGATATGTTGCAAGTAATTCATGATGCTACTTCTGTTCTGAATGATGCTATTGATGATGCTAATACCTTGCTTGATGACACTATGCCACTAGGTGAATTTCTTAATGAACAGCTTGCTAAAGCTAAAGAATTTGAGAATGTGAAATTGATGAAATTATTGAAACTGAAAATTACGACTCGCCTATTGGGCCTAGCTCTAATAGATATGAAATGCCTAAGATACATGAGGGTTATGTCATGGATGGATAGATAGCTAGAGAATTTCTTGCTTTTTATGACAGAGACGATGTTACGAAATTACTATGTAAGTTGAAAGAAAAATCTATGAATGCTAGAATGAAATATGATCCCAAGTTTGCTACTTCACCTTTTTTGTTACTGATAAGGATCATGAATTCTTTGTCGATACTGAGTTAATTACTTTGGTTGAATCTGATCCATTTGGTTATGCAACTGAAACTGTTGTGGCACACTAAATTAAATGATAGAGCCACCCTGTTTGCTCGCGAGGAAAAAATTCGCTACTACTATATCCTTAAGTTGTTTCCTTTCTCGCTAAAGGGTGATGCTAGGAAATGGTTTAATACTCTTGCTCCTGATTGTGTGCGTAGTCCCCAGGATATGATTTATTACTTCTCTGAAAAATATTTTCCCGCTCATAAGAAACAAGTTGTCTTACAAGAAATATTTAACTTCGTGCAAACTAAAGAAGAGAATCTCCCTCAAGCTTGGGGGAGGCTTCTCTAGTTACTTAATGCTTTGCCTAAGCACCCTCTTAAGAAAAATGAAATACTTGATACCTTTTATAATGGACTAACAGATGCTTCTAGGGACTACCTAGATAGTTGTGTTGGTTGTGTTTTCAGGGAACGAACTGTTGAACAAGCTGAAGAATTATTGAATAATATATTGAGGAATGATAATGATTGGACACTTCCTGAACCAACTCCTAATAATACGGGTATTCTATTTGTCAGTCCTGGAGATATGCAAGTGCCAAAGAAATCAATGAAGGAAAAACGCATTATAGCTGAAGATGTTAAGAATTTACCACCTATTGAAGAAATACATGGTCTCGACACCCCAACATAGGTAGTAGAGGTAAATTCTCTCATGAGATTTGATGAAGGTGATATCCCTTAATAATAAATCTGCTAGTCAATGCTTGGATGGATTCGATAACTAAATTTTTAAGCAAGAAAATTTTAATGCATGTTTTGAAACAATTGAAACGTAATGCCTACATGATTGATCGCTTGAGTGTCTTGATGTTTATAATTTCTAATGATGTTAAAGGTCTAGGAAAACATGCTTCATGTTGGAAATATGCCCTAGAGGCAATAATAAAGTGGTTATTATTATATTTTCTTGTTCATGATAATCGTTTATTATCCATGCTATAATTGTATTGACCAGAAACTCAAATGCATGTGTGGATACATAGACAAGAACATGTCCCTAGTGAGCCTCTACCGGACTAGCTCATTGATCAAAGATGATTGTGGTTTGCTAGCCAAAGACACGAGTTGTCATTTAATAATGGGATCACATCATTGGGAGAATGATGTGATGGACAACACCCAAACTATAAACGTAGCATATGATCGTATCAAGTTTATTGCTATCGTTTTATGCATGTCAAGTATTCGCTCCTATGACCATGAGATCAATAAACTCAGTAATACCGGAGGAGTACCTTGTGTGTACCAAACGTCGCAACGTAACTGGGTGACTATAAAGGTGTTCTACGGGTATCTCCGAGGGTGTCTGTTGAGTTGGCATGGATCAAGACTGGGATTTGTCACTCCGTATGATGAAGAGGTATCTCAGGGCCCACTCGGTAATACAACATCACAATGAGCTTGCAAGTAATGTGACTAATGGATTAGCCATGGGATCTTGTACTACGGAACGAGTAAAGAGACTTGCCAGTAATGAGATTGAACTAGGTATGGCGATATCGACGATCGAATCTTAGGCAAGTAACATACCGATGGACAAAGGGAACTGCATACGGGATTATCTGAATCCTTGACATCGAGGTTCGACCGATAAAGATCTTTGTAGAATATGTAAGAACCAATATGGACATCCAGGTCTCGCTATTGATTATTGAGCGTAGAGGTGTCTTGGCCATGTCTACCTAGTTCTAGAACCCGCGGGGTCTACACACTTAATGTTTGGCGACGATATAAATATAGTTGAGTTGTTATGGTGGTAACCGAAGGTTGTTCAAAGTCCCGGATGAGATCCAGGATGTGGCGAGGAACTCCGGAATGGTTAGGAGATGAAGATTGATATATAGGATGCAGGGTATTGATACGTCCATTTTGGATCATGCTTTTATATTGATATTTATTACATTATGGGCTGTTATTACACCTTATAACACAATACTTATGCCTATTCTCTCTTATTTTACAAGGTTTACATGAAGAGGGAGAATGCCGACAGCTGGAATTCTGGGCTGGAAAAGGAGCAAATATTAGACCTATTCTGCACATCTCCAAAAGTCCTAAAACTTCACGGGAGCACGTTTAAGAATATATAAAAAAAATTGGGCGAAAGAAGTACCAGAGGGGGGGCACCCACCATCCACGAGGGTGGGGGCGCGCCCTACCCCCTGGGCACGCCCCCTGCCTTGTGGGCCCCCTGGCAGCCCTCTGATGCCCATCTTTGGCTATATGGAGTCTTTCGTCCTAGAAAAAATCAGAAGCAAGCTTACGAGATGAAACTCCGCCGCCATGAGGCGGAACCTTGGCGGAACCAATCTAGGGCTCCGGCGGAGCTGTTCTGCCAAGGAAACCTCCCTCCGGGACGGGGAAATCATCACCATCGTCATCACCATCGATCCTCTCATCGGGAGGGGGTCAATCTCCATCAACATCTTCACCAGCACCATCTCATCTCAAACCCTATTTCATCTCTTGTATCCAATCTTTGTCCTAAAGCCTCAGATTGGTACCTGTGGGTTGCTAGTAGTGTTGATTACTCCTTGTAGTTGATGCTAGTTGGTTTATTCGGTGGAAGATCATATGTTCAGATCCATTATGCATATTAATACCCCTCTAATTATGAACATGAATATGATTTATGAGTAGTTACATTTGTTCCTAAGGACATGGGAGAAGTCTTGCTATAAGTAGTCAGGTGAATTTGGCATTTGTTCGATATTTTCATGAGATGTATGTTGTCTCTCCTCTAGTGGTGTCATGTGAATGTCGACTACATGACACTTCACCATTGTTTGGGCCTAGAGGAAGACATTGGGAAGTAATAAGTAGATGATGGGTTGCTAGAGTGATAGAAGCTTAAACCCTACTTTATGAGTTGCTTCGTAAGGGGCTGATTTGGATCCATATGTTTCATGCTATGGTTAGGTTTACCTTAATACTTCTTTTGTAGTTGCGGATGCTTGCAATAGGGGTTAATCATAAGTGGGATGCTTGTCCAAGGAAGAACAGTACCCAGGCACCGGTCCACCCACATATCGAATTATCAAAGTACCAAACGCGAATCATATGCGCGTGATGAAAACTAGCTTGACGATAATCCCCATGTGTCCTCGGGAGCGCCTTCCTTTATATAAGAGTTTGTATAGGCTTGTCCTTTGCTACAAAAAGGATTGGGCCATCTTGCTGCACCTTATTTACTTTATTTACTTGTTACCCGTTACAAATTACCTTATCACAAAACTATCTGTTACAGATAATTTCAGGGCTTGTAGAGAATAGCTTACTGAAAACTGCTTATCATTTCCTTCTGCTCCTCGTTGGGTTCGACACTCTTACTTATCGAAAGGACTACAATAGATCCCCTACAGTTGTGGGTCATCAGATATTGGAGTCTGGAAGTGTTCTGGGGGTACTGGGTTATGGCCAGGAGAACCGAAAAGGGTTTCGGGGGCCCCGACAAATGTTGGGGGGGGGGGGGGCTCATGGCCGGGCCAAGGGGACGGAGCACACCAGCCCACCAAGGGGTAGTGCACCCCCTCACCCCATCCCGCGATTACCAGAGGAGGTGGGACACCCCCTAGGGCTGCCTCCACCTGGCTTGGGGGGCAAGCCACCCTAGGGTTTCCCTAGGGGCGCCCCCATCTGTGGTGGATGCCGCCCCCCAGGGGAAACCCTAGGGCGCCCCCTCCTCCTCCCTCCCCCTATATATATTGGGATAGAGGGAGGGCAGCCGCACTCGATCCATGCCACGGTGCTGCCCTTCCTCTCCCTCGTAGTCCATCTTCTATCCGCATAGCTTACCGAAGCTCTAGTGAGATTTCTCCACCACCACCTCCATGACGCCGTCGTGCTACCGGAGGACTCGAGTTACTACTTCACCACCGCTCGCTGGATCGAGGAGGTGAAGGCATCATCAAGCCGTACGTGTCTTGGATGTGGAGGTGCCGTCCGTTCGACACTTGGATCGGGAGTTCACGGGACGGATCGTGGTTGGATCACAAAGATGTTCGACTACATCAACCACGTTCCTTAATGCTTCCCCTTAGAAATCTACAAGGGTATGTAGATGCAATCTCTCCTCTCATAGATGTTCGTCTCCTAGATTGATCTTGGTGAGCGTAGAATTTTTTTTGTTTCCCATGCAACGTTCCCCAACAGTGGTATCAGAGCCAGGTTTATGCATAGATGACATTAGGAGTAGAACACAAAGGATTTTGTGGGCGTTGATATTCATATTTCTTCCTTCCTTGGTCTTTTCTTAATTCATGGTATTGTGGGATGAAGCGGCCTGGACGAATTTTACATGTCGACGTACATGAGACTGGTTCCATCAACTGACATGCAACTTGTTGCATAAAGATGGCTGGTGGGTGTCTGTCTCTCCCACCTTAGTTGAATCGTATTCGACAAAGGCGGTCCTTGTAGAAGGTTAAATAACAACTTGCATATCACCGTTGTGGCTTTGCGTAGGTAAGAATCGTTCTTGCTAGACACCCATAGCAACCACGTAAAACATGCAACAACAATTAGAGGATGTCTAACTTGTTTTTGTAGGGTATGTTGTGTTATGATATGGCCAAATACATGATGAGATATATTTGATGTATGAGATGATCATGTTTTGTATAGTTAATCACAACTTGCATGTCGATGAATACGGCAAGCGACATGAGCCATATGGTTGTCTTAATTATTGTATGACCTGCATGTCAATCATTAAGCAATATGTAATGCTTTAGTTTATCGCTAAAGAGTAGCAATAGTTGTAGAAGCATGGTTGGCGTGACAACCCCGATAGTGACATGATGATGGAGATCATGATGATAGAGATCCTGGTGTCATGTCGGTGACGATGGAGATCATGTCGGTGCTTTGGAGATGGAGATCAAAAGCACAACATGACGGCCATATCATGCCACTTATGATTTGCATGTGATGTTAGTCCTCTTATAAGTCTTATTTTTCTTAGGACGAGGTAGCATTATAAGGTGATCCCTCACTAAAATTTCAGAATAAAATTGTGTTCTCCCCAAGTGTGCACTGTTGCGAAAGTTCACCGTTTGGAAGCACCACGTGATGATCGGGTGTGATAGACTCTACGTTCTCATACAATGATGATAACCAACAAGTATAGGGGATCGCAACATTTTTCGAGGGCAGAGTATTCAACCCAAATTTATTGATTCGACACAAGGGGAGCCAAAGAATATTTGCAAGTATTAGCAGCTGAGTTGTCAATTCAACTACACCTAGAGATTAATTATCTGCAGCAAAGCGATCAGTAGCAAAGTAGTATGATAGTTTTGATAGTAGTAGCAACGGCAATAGCAACAGTAACAATGATAGAAATAATTTTGTAGCAAGTGTAACCGTAACAGCAGTAGTAGTAAATTAGCAAGAGCAATATAGGAGAAATTTGTAAGCATTCGATCGGTGGATTCATTAGATGATATTCATCATATAAAAGTCATAACCTAGGGCGATACAGCACTAGCTCCAGTTCATAAATGTAATGTAGGCATGTATTCCGTAAATAGTCATACGTGCTTATGGAAGGAACTTGCATGACATCTTTTGTCCTACCCTCCCATGGCAGCGGGGTCCAATTGGAAACTAAGGGATATTAAGGCATCCTTTTAATAGAGAACCGGAACAAAGCATTAAAACATAGTGAATACATGAACTCCTCAAACTACGGTCATCACCAGAATGTATCCTGACTTCTGTCACTCCGGGGTTTACGGATCATAACACGAAATATGTGACTATAACTTGCAAGATCGGATCTAGAACATAGATATAATGGTGATAACATAAACGGTTCAGATCTTAAATCATGGCACCCGGGCCCATAGTGGCAAGCATTAAGCATGGCAAAGTCATAGCAACATCAATATCAGAACATAATGGATACTAGGGATCAAGCCCTAACAAAACTAACTCGATTACATGATGAATCTCATCCAACTCCTCACCGACCAGCGAGCCTACGAAGGAATTACTCACTCCCGGTGGGGAGCATCATCCAATTGGCGATGGGGAAGGGTTGGTGATGACGAAGATCGAAGATCCCCCTCTCCAGAGCCCCAAATGGACTCCAGATTTGGCCTCCCAGTGAAGAACATGAGGCGGCGGCGGCTCTGCCTCGTGAAACACGATAATTCTTTTTTCTCGATTTTTCTTCGAAAATAGGATTTTATAGGGTTGGAATCAGGGTCTGCGGGGCCACCAGGTGGGCACAACCCACCTAAGTGCGCCAGGGAGGGGGCGCCCTAGTGGGTTGTGCTCACCTGGGGCCCCCCTCCGGTGGTTCTTGGCTCCAGTATTTTTATTTTATTCCATAAAAATTCTCCAAAAATTTTCGTGCCATTTCGAGAACTTTTATTTCTGCACAAAAACAACACCATGGTAGTTTTGCTAAAAATAGCGTTAGTCCGGGTTAGTTTCATTCAAATCAGGCAAATTAGAGCCCAAAACAAGAGGAAAAGCATTAGCAAAAGTAGATACGATGGAGATGTATCAAATGGGTGCAAGCCAGTTTTGCACATGCAGAACACATGGGTTAAACTTGACGAGCCTAGCATGTACAGACATGGCCTCGGAACACAAGAGACCGAAAGGACGAACATGAGTCATATAGTAATATGATCAACATGGAGATGTTCACCATTGTTACCACCTCATCTCACGGGATGATCGGACTTGGGTTGGTGAATTTGGATCATGTCACACTTGGACGATCGGAGGGATGTCGATTTGAGTGGGAGTTTTAAGTAATGTGATTAATTGAACTCATTATCATGAACAATAGTCTAAGTTATCTTTGCAAATTTATGTTGTAGATTAATGGCTCGCGCAGTATCTCCCCTGAATTTCAATGCGTTCCTAGAGAAAGCTAAGTTGAGAGATGATAGAAGCAACTTTGTAGACTAGTCCTGTAATCTCAGGATTATCCTCATGGCCGCCCAAAAGTCTTATGTCCTTGATGCACCACTTGGTGCTCCACACCCTCTAGCGACTGTGGACGTCGTGAACACCTAGCAGTCGCGTGTTGATGACTACTCAATAGTTCAGTGCACCATGGCTTAGAACCGAGACTTCAAAGGCGCTTTAAACGTCATGGAGCATATGAGATGTTCCAGGAGTTGAAGTTTATCTTTAAGAAGAATGCCCGGATCGAGAGGTATGAGACCTCCGATAGGTTCTATGCCTGCAAGATGGAGTAGAACGGGTCTGTTAGTGAGCACATATTCAGAATGTCTGGGTACTACAACTGTCCGGCTGAGTTGGGAGTTGAGCTCCCGCCAGAGGCTATCATTGATAGAGTCTATCAATCGCTACCACCTAGCTACAAGAGCTATGTGTTGAACTATAACATGCAAGGGATGAACAGGTCAGTTTTCGAGCTGTTCACGATGCTGAAAGTCATTGAGTCAAATATCCAGAAGGAGCATCAAGTGTTGATGGTGAATAAAGCCACTAGTTTCAAGAAAGGCAAGGGAAAGAAGGGAAACTTCAAGAAAGGTGGCAAAGTAGTTGCTCCTCCAATCACTACAGGAATCAGGAACTTCGCCGTCTGCCATGGCAGACAACAAAGGCATTTCTAGCGGACGGCAAAGGCCTTTGCCGTCAGCTAGCAGACGGCAACACATCCGGCTGAACAAACTACGACAAAGGGCACTTTGTCGTCTGCTGGCAGATGACAAAGATGCAAAGGCCTTTGCCGTCTGCCAGCAGACGACAAAGATCCTGTACGGCACACGTGGCAGCTTAAGTCCATTAAGGAGTTAACGATGTGCTTTGGCATCTGCTGGCAGACGACAAAGATGCAAAGGTCTTTGCCGTCTGCCAGCAGACGACAAAGCAACCATATAGGCCAGCCAGTGCCCCCAGGTTGCATAGGTAGCTGGCACGTGGTAGCTTTGCCGTCTGGCAGACGACAAAGAGCCTGTATAGCCCATATTTTTCTTCTGTTTTTTCTTAAATTCATTCAATTTCACAGAATTTCACAGATATATATATAACAAGTTTCTAACAACAAGTTTCCAATAACATATATATAACAAGTTTCCAACAACAAGTTTCCAACAACATATATATAACAAGTTTCCAACAACAAGTTATCCAACAACATATCCAACATAAAATGGTTTCATCCATACATACATATCCAACAACAAGTTTGCAACAAGTTTCCAAAAATATAAAGGAAGCATAAGGAGAAGAGTAAACTTCATCAATGCAAGCTTCCTCATCTAAAGAAAATCTGCAAACTGGGAAAGAAGAAAGTTAGAAGAAGAAGAAGAAGAAGAAGAAAAAGAAGAATAAGAAAAAGAAGAAAAAGAAGAAAAAGAAGAAGAAGAATTTTTCTTCTCTTTATTTTTCTCATCTCCTCTTCTTTATCTTTTTCTTCTTTTAACTAAGATAGGTAAAAATGCCATTTTTAGCTAAGCTAGGTAAAAATGCTAGGTGTAGGTCATTTTAGAGCTAAGCTAGGTAAATAGGTCATTTTGGAGCATAGTAAGGTTATTATGTCATTTCGGAGTAAACTAAGCTAAGTCTATGTCATTTTGGAGCTAAACCAAGGTTATCATGCCATTTTTTACCTAAGTATTCTAAGTATGTCATAAATGAAATAAAGAAGCCAAGTATAGGTCATTTTTGAGCTAACCTAGGTAGTTATGTCATTTTTAGCTAACTAAGCATATTTATTCATTTTGGAGGACAAAATGGCAAGTCTAGGTCATTTTAGAGCTATCCTAGTTAAAATCGATCATTTTGGAGATATGTAAGGTTATTTTGTCATTTTAGAGGAAAATAAGCTAAGTCTATGTCATTTTGGAGCTAAACCAAGGTTATCATGCCATTTTTTACCTAAGTATGCTAAGTATGTCATAAATGAACTAAAGAAGCTAAGTATAGGTCATTTTTGAGCTAACCTAAGTATTTATGCCATTTTTGAGCTAACTAAGCATATTTATTCATTTTGGAGGACAACATGGCAAGTGTAGGTCATTTTAGAGCTATCCTAGGTAAATCAGTCATTTTGGAGGTAGGTAAGGTTATTTTGTCATTTAGGAGGAAAAAATGCTAAGTATAGGTCATTTTATAGCTATCCTAGGTAAAGTATGTCATTTTGGAGCTAAGTAAGGTTATTATGTCATTTTCGAGGAAAATAAGCTAAGTATAAGTCATTTTGGAGCTAAGTAGGTCATTTCTTAAGCTAAGTATGCACTTGTTAAGAAAAACACTTGGTAAAACTTACCATCATCATGGAGGTGAAGGACCGGTCGGGTTTGCGCCAATGCCAGACAGAGAAGGACCGGTCGGGGTTGTGCCAGTGCGAGACGGAGAAGGATCGGTCGATGCTTGTCGGGAGGCATGCTGCACCGAAGACATGTGCAATGCCTCGTTAGCATGATGCAACTGAAATGTGAATACTAGTAACTAATGACCATTCAAATGAAACTCACCATGTCTGCTATACCAATCTGGGCATTGACGGAGGGGTCTGACCATTTTTCTCGCACGCGGACTTCACATTTGTTTTCACGAGTCAGTCATATTAGTTAGTAATGAAACGAACATTACGTGCATGATTTGGCTAATATGCAGGAGAAACTTAACACGAGGAGCTCGTATAGGGCCCGGTGAGACGCGTCGTTCCGGTTCCTCTCCGTCGCCAATAGACTAGCCGTCCTTTCCTCCAAGTCCCTCTCCCTCTGCGCCACCTGCCTTTTCACCTCCGCCAGAAGCTCCTAGGCCCTAGCCTCGGTGGCGAGCTCCATTGGCCATGGACGAGGCCTTATCTCAGGACCAGAGCTCGTCTGGCGCTTATTGATCTGCTGGAGAGTTCTCGGATAACGTATCAATCCATCCCCAATGGCTACCGAGACATGGGACCTCCCGCCACCAGATATCATCACCAGCTCTGGATCAAAAGGACTCTGGCTTGGGTTAAAGTCCTCCCCTTTCCTCGTCTTCCCCTCATCTCTGTACCTCATGAGCTTGTTGTGGTAGAAGATGTTGGTGAAGCTCTCTGGATGGTCGAGGTCAGACTCAGAGAATGCCTTGGCCTTCTTATACGGGGTAGTATGGGCCATGGCATAGAGGTCGTATAGCGGTGACACGTCCTTCTTGTTGTGTCGCGCCTAAAAGAGAGGAACACCATATTAGTTAAGGGCTCAAACTAGCATGAAGAATGAAATTGCATGAATCGTGAAGCAAACCACATACCCAGTGATCCCCGTACTCAAACAGGTTGGAGTTCCCTTGATGGTGTGGCACACCTTGCATTTGGGCACACTTATCCCTGGCCTTGTTGTGGATGGCTAGCCATTGGGGAGAGCACCACTCATCCACCAACGCCTCCCAACAGTCCATCCTACCCGCACACCATCTCAGGGGCACCTAAGTTAGACAAAGAGAAAATTCAACGCTACGCCTATGAATTAAATCAAGGAAACTAAGAACAAGGCCTTAAGAATAGGTAATTACCTCCATGTACTTCTCCTTACTCATATACTTGGCGCGGCAGTTCTTCTTGGCCCTCTTAATGTTAGTCGAGGCGTAGTAGTCTCGAACATCCTGCGCCGGAGCCTCGTCCCGTAAGTTCTGAAGTAGGCGCTTGCACTCGGCTTTGAGAACCATAGCCGCGTCTGCCTCGTGTTCCTCAAGACACCTGTAGAAGGTCTGCAATCAAACAAGACAACAATGATTAGTACAATCACTAGGTACTATTGATTTTTAATTCTATAAAGGAGAAATTACCCAAAACCGCCGGATCACAACGTCGGCCACCGTCTCACACAAGACACCGTCGACCCTCTCCTCCGGCGGGGCCAGGGCAGCCACGTACAACTCCCAACTCAGTGCTAGCCGGGGAACCTCTCCCTCACCGGGCAACGTGACCCACCCCGGGAAGTGGCGCCGGCAAAGCACACCAAGGACCTGGTTGGGCCTGCGGACGCCAGGGGCGTGTTTCCATCCCCTGCAGTATGATAAGGCCAACACATTAGATATTAATTTGAAGAAACTTGAAGGCAAAAGGTTAAGAAAAGAGTAAATGCACTTACTTCTCCCTGTTAGGCTCAATCAACCACCTCTGATCGCGGGTTGGCGGCACGGGTGGGAGCTTTGTACCACCACGCTGGTAGACCTTCTTGCCCCCCTCAACCAGCTCGCCCTCGCTATAGCTATCGTTAAAAAAGGTGTCCCCGCCACCATCAGCATGGCCACTAGCCTCTGAAGTCATGTGGGACGAAGACTCTGGGACCCGAGTCTCCTGGGACGAAGACTCTGGGACTCGAGTCTCGTCGGACGAAGGCTCGGCGACCCGAGGCTCATCGGCCCAGGGCTCGTGGACCGGAGTCCGAGATGGGTCCAAGTCAGACGGGTCCACCTGAGACGGAGCACTCCGATGGTCGGGAGAATCAGTTGGGGGTGGCGGCGAGGAGGGCGCAACAGCCTTCCTATCTCTCCTGCCGCCACGTCCACCTCTAGCAACCCTCTTCATCTTCCCCCGACATCTCCCGGCCGAAGAAGAAGCGCCCGTCGGTGTCATCATACTGTCTACCAGTGCTCTCCGAAGGTGCTGGGGTGGAATGATAGCACCCCTCCCAGCACGCGCTGAGGAAGGAGGCTCAGAGCGCTCTCGACCCGTGCCACCATCTGTCAACACCTGCAATCACAAAGAGGAAATGAAATTAGTACAACATAAACATAATAAAATATTTAAGTGTGTATCATCATCATGAACATAATAAAAAATTGAATACCTAATAACATGAACTAATTGATAATATATATGTACATAATGCACAAATATATGACCCCGTCGGCCTCTAGAAGGCCGAAGAGCACCTTTTCCGGGAGGTGTCGGGGGTCGGGGTGTCATGTCGGGTGTTGGGGTGTCGTGTCGGGGTCGGGGTGGTGTGTCGGGGTCGGGGGTGCCGTGTCGGGGTCAGGATGCTGTATCGGGGTCGAGGTGTCGGGGTGTCGTGTCGGGGTCGTGGTCTCGTGTCAGGGTCGGGGTGTCAGGGTCAGGGGGTCGGGGTTAGGGGGTCGGGGTCGGGATGGCAAATCCTCGACCCCTCAACCCCCTTTCCCCTCGACCCCTCGATGCCTCGATCCTCGACCCCTAGACCCTCGACTCCTTTTCCCCTGATCCTCTACCCCTCGACCACTCGGCTACCCTCGACTCCTCGGCAACCCTCGACCATCGGCGACCCTCTTTTTCTACTTTTCCTACTTCTTTTTTCATCTTCTACTTCTACTTTTTTTCATCATCTTCATCTTCTTCTTCTACTTATTGTTATTTTTTCATCATCTTTTTCTTCTACTTCTTCTTTTTTCATCATCTTCTTTCTTCTTTCTTCTTCTTCTTCTTCTTCCTCCTCCTCCTCCTCTTCTTCTTCTACTTATTGTTCTTTTTTTCAACTTTCTTGTTCTTCTTCCTTTTTTACTTTTTCCTGTTCTTCTACTTCTTCTTTTTTTCAACTGTCTTCTTCTAATAATAATCTAAACCTAAACCTAGCACTAACCTAAACTTCTTATTCTAATAATCTAATGTTCTTTTTTTCAACTTTTTTTCATCATCATCATCTTCTTCTTCTTCTTCCTCTTCTTCTCCTTCTTCCTCTCCTTCTTCTTCTTCTTCTTCTTCTTCTTCTTCTTCCTCTTCTTCTCCTCCTCCTCCTCCTCCTCCTCCTCCTCCTCCTTCTTCTTCTTCTTCTTCTTCTTCTTCTTCTTCTTCTTCTTCTTCTTCTTCTTCTTCTTCTTCTTCTTCTTCTTCTTCTATTCTTCTTCACCTCCTCCTCCTCATCCTCCTCGTCATCTTCTTCTTCTTCTTCTTCTTCTTCTTCTTCTTCTTCTTCCTCTTCTTCTTCTTCTTCTTCTTCTTCTATTCTTCTTCACCTCCTCCTGCTCCTCCTCCTCCTCATCCTCCTCGTCATCTTCTTCTTCTTCTTCTTCTTCTTCTTCTTCTTCTTCTTCTTCTTCTTCTTCTTCTTCTTCCTCTTCTTCTTCTTCTTCTTCTTCTTCCTCTTCTTCCTCTTCTTCCTCTTCTTCTTCCTCCTCCTCCTCCTCCTCTTCTTCTTCTTCTTCTTCTTCTTCTTCTTCTTCTTCTTCTTCTTCTTCTTCTTCTTCTTCTTCTTCTTCTTCTTCTTCTTCTTCTTCTTCTTCTTCTTCTTCTTCTTCTTCTTCTTTATTTTCCTTTTTCCCCTCCTTCTTTTTCTTCTTCCTTCTTCTTCCTTCTTCCTCTTGTCTTCTTTTTCTTCATTTTCCTTATTTTCCTTTTTCATCTCCACTTTTACTTTTTCTTCTTTTCTTCTTTTTTTCATCTCACAAAATGCACTAATAACCTAAAATATGACTAACCTAAAATCTACTAACCTAACGTATGACTAAATATAAAAAATAACCTACAATCTAAATCAACTAATTAACCTAAATCAACTAATCAACCTAAATCAACTAATTAACCTAAATCAACTAAATCTACTAACCTAAATTCAACTAAAATCTATTAACCTAAAATATGACTAAATATAAAAAAACTAACCTACAATCTAAATCAACTAATTAACCTAAATCAACTAACTAATTAACCTAAATCAACTAATTAACCTAAATCAATCTAAATCAAGTAATCAACCTAAATCAACTAATTAACCTAAATAAAAAACAGTAACAAAAAAAGAAAGAAAAAAAGGGAAGAAGGTCACCAGGGGGCGGCTGGACGGAGCGGCACCGGGTGGTAGGGGGCGGCTGGACGGAGAGGCTCCAGGCGGTGGGGGCAGAGCGGCGACGGACGGCGGGCGACCTTGGGGGTCGAGGGCGGTGGGGGTCGCCTGCGGGGGGGGGGGGGGGGGGGTGGCGGCGGGCACGGGGGCGGCGCGGGTGAGGTGAGGGGAGAGAGAGAGGGGTGGGGTGTAGGGACGACATTTTTTTAGTTGGGTTGAATTTCTTTGTCGTCTGCTAGCAGATGGCAAAGAGCGTAGCTAATGGGGTGGGACCGAGGGGGGAACGACCGTTAGGTTGGCTACGCTCTTTGCCATCTGCTAGCGGGTGGTAAAGGAAGTGGCCGTTAGGTGGTTCTCCTTAGTGGGCCACCCTCCCTCTTGGCCATCTGCTAGCAGACGGCAAAGAGCTGGCTGACGGCAAACATGATCTTTGCCGTCAGCTCTTTCTTTGCCGTCCGTTTTCTGTAAGCTGATGGCAAAGACCTTATTTGTCGTTAGCCAGCTAACGGCAAAGAGCTAGCTGACGGCAAAGATCCTGATTCCAGTAGTGCATGAAGAAACCCAAGGCCGGACCCAAGCCGGAGACTGGGTGCTTCTATTTCAAGGGAACTGGCCACTAGAAGCGGAACTGCCCCAAGTATCTGGCCAACAAGAAGGGGGTCAACGTAAACAAAGGTATATATGATATACCTGTTATTGATGTGTACCTTACCAACTCTCATTGTAGTGCTTGGGTATTTGATACCGGTTCGGTTGCTCACATTTGCAACTCAAAGAAGGAACTACGACATAGACGGAGGCTCGCAAAGGACGAAGTGACGATGCACGTGGGAAATGGTTCCAAGGTTGATGTGATCGCCGTCGGCACACTCGCTCTTCGATTACCATTGGGATTAGTCTTGAACCTGGATAATTGTTCTTTAGTGCATGCGTTGAGCATGAACATTATATCTGGATCTTGTTTAATGTGAGACGGTTACTCATTTAAGTCAGAGAATAATGGTTATTCTATTTATATGGGTAATATCTTTTATGGCCATGCACCCATTGTGAGGGGTTTATTCTTATTGAATCTCCATAGTGATGATACACATGTTCATAACATTGATGCCAAAAGATGTAGAGTTGATAATGATAGTATCACTTTCTTGTGGCACTGCCGCTTAGTTCATATTGGTGTAAAGCGCATGAAGAAACTCCATGCTGATGGACTTTTGGAGTCACTTGATTTCGAATCATTTGAAACATGCAAACCATGCCTCATGGGCAAGATGACTAAGACCCCGTTTTCCGGAACAATGGAACGGGCAAGTGATTTATTGGAAATCATACATACTGATGTGTGCAGTCCGATGAGCATTGACGCAGGCAGTGGATATCGTTACTTTCTCACCTTCACCGATGATTTGAGTAGATATGGGTATGTCTACTTAATGAAGCATAAGTATAAGACGTTTGAAAAATTCAAGCAATTTCAGAGTGAAGTTGAGAATCATCGTAACAAGAAGATCAAATTCATACGATCTGACCGAGGGGGAGATTATCTGAGTTATGACTTTGGCGATCACTTAAAACGATGTGGAATTGTTTCACAGTTGACATCACCTAGAACACCACAACGTAATGGTGTGTCCGAACATCGTAATAGTACCCTCTTGGATATGGTACATTCTATGATGTCTCTTGCCGATCTGCCACTATCATTTTGGAGTTATGCATTGGAGACAATTGCATTCACTTTAAATAGGGCAGCATCTAGGTCCGCGGACACGACACCGTATGAACAGTGGTTTGGCAAGAAACCTAAGTTGTGCTTTCTCAAGGTTTGGGGCTGCGATGCTTATGCCAAAAGGCTTTAGCCGAAAAAGCTCGAACCCAAAGCGGACAAATGTGTCTTCATATGATACCCAAAAGATACGGTTGGGTATATCATCCATCTCAGATCCGAAGGAAAAGCGTTTGTCGCTAAGAATGGGTCCTTTCTCGAGAAAGAGTTTCTCTCAAAAGAATTGAGTGGGAGGAATGTAACATCCCAAATTTTCCATTTGGAATGTTATACATAGGTCATTCATGCATATCATATTTTATTGCATTTCCGTTTTGCGATCCTTGAAATTCTAAGCAACTCAAGGACCCTCGGAGAGAGTTGGGGATTTCATGTTTTTCATATTTGAATTTTTATCAAATATTGAAACAAGGATCATTTTGGTTTTAATGTTTTTTCTCTCCAAAAATATTTTGAATCAAAATATATGAGAGGAGATAATATGACTTCCCCAAAATAAATGAAATATTGGAGGAAAAATATTAAAATCAAATAATAAATTTTATTTGGATTTTTATTGCAATTTTATTCAAATTAGGAAAAATGTGCGTTTTTCCAAATTGCATTATAGGCCCAAATAAATGTTCACCTTGTCCGGCATATTTTTATAGGACGGGGAAAATTTATTTCAGTATTTTTGGAGTTCGTTTAGTATTTCTTTTCTTTGTTTTTCTATGTGGATTTTTTTAAAAAGGTCAACCAACTCCGGGCCGTACACGGCCTGGACTCCGCCCCGGCCGGCCCTTATAAGCCGCGCCCTCGCGACCCCTAGCCCACCAGCCTGAGCTGCGCCTACCCTAGCCCCGCCCGAGCACCGCCGCCGCCAGCCTCGCGCCACCGCCGCCTTCCGCCTTGCGCCGCGCCTTGCGCCGCTGCTGGAGCCTGCCTCCTTGCCGCCCTGCCGCCGAGCCACCCCTCCTCCGGAGCCTGCTGCGCCACCCCACCGGAGTTCCCGCTGCCTTCGACATGTTTGCCGAGGTAGCCGCTGGTTTTTCTTTAAAAACCGTTCGGTTTATTTCGAACCTAAGATCTGTTTTTTAGATCGGTTCATTCGGTTTTTTCGGTTTGGTTATTTAGCGAATGCCAGTTCGTACGTTCGTTTTAACGAACGCTGTTCACCCGTTAGTCACAGACAGCGAACGTCTGTTCGTTAATCTGTTCGTCAGTTTTTCTTTTTCCAGGGTTTTTCGTGATTATTTTCAATCGTGATTTCTGACCCGATTTTCGTTTTAGTTTATCTTTTCGCTCATTTATCGGAATCAGGCGATTCAAGCGCCTAGATCTTTGTTTTGAAGCCCTCTTTCTGTTTAACCAACTTGAAAAAGATTTTGGTACTGTAAAATTTGACTTTAGTCCAGATTAGTAATCGGATCTTGTTTCTTTTGCAGTTTGAGTTTCGTTGCTCCTTTTGATTTGATTCTTTTTGCAAACCAGAGTCCTTAAGTTGAACTTTCTAGTTAGATCTTCGTATTTGATATTTACCCCTGCATCTTTTCTTGATTGCTTATGTATGTTATTGTTTGTTTGCGATAGAACACCCAGAGTGCGAAGCGTGCTACTACGAGTCTCTAGGTTTCGCGGATCATCAGCAAGGCAAGTAACACTTTGATCATACCCCTTTATCACCCAGTTTTTATGCATTAGTTTAAACCTTCACACATTTCATGAGTAGGATCTATTAACATGTGGGTTTGGGAAGCAGATGATGAGGTAGAACCTATTACCTATTTTATTATCAAACCCCTGGGAATTACTTCTACGTTATGCTTATATTGCCATGCTATGCTCGTAGACGTGGATTGGGTTTGAGTGTATCCATGACATATGTGAGATTGTTAATTAATGGTTTAACTTAAGGTGGTAACTTTAATACACATCTGGGTGGATTGCTTGTTTTGACTATGTCTCTGTCATCCGTTTCTCAAACACCATGTAGTGCGAGAAATCCAACGGAGGAGATCGAGTCTTGTGGGGAAAATTGTGCAAACCTCTGCAGAGTGTACAAACTAATCATGGTTAGCCGTGTCCCCGATTATGGACATCTTGAGTATCTGGTTCTTGGATTATCATATGGATCTCATCACTTTAAATTAATTTGTTGGGTTGATAATTATTTTTAATTGGGATTGAGTTGGAGGTACCTTCTCAATGATGTTTCAACTACCATGATAGTTAAATAAAAATTTATTCCTTTGTTGTAGGAAAAAATTGGCTTTTCGAAAAACATATTAACCACACAGCCTCCACCAGCCATATATGCATGTAGTGATAGCATTTATCTGTTCATTACTCTTCTGTGTTACATTGCCAGCATATTCCATGTGCTGACCCGTTTTTTGGGCTGCAACGTATTATGTTGCAGACTTTTCAGACAAGGAGTAAGGTGCGATAGGTCATTTGTCATGCACTCAGCTATGCCGTTGGAGTTGATGGACTCACTTTATATTCCAAGCCTTCCGCTGTTATCATATGAGATGGCCTTAAGCCATATTTATTGTAATAAGTTCTCTCTTGAGACATTTGATGTAATATGTGTGTGATTGCCACTCTGTTATAAATCCTTCGAGTATTGTGTGTGTCAGCATTAGCGATCCAGGGATGACACTGAAGCACAGAGACTTGACCGTTTGAGGTCGGGTCGCTACAAGGAAGATAAAACTTGATGATGTTGTTGAACCTTTACTTCAACCAAAGAGTAGCGCATCACAGAAAGATGTTTCTGTGGCAACTACATCAGTTAACGAGGAAGCTAATGATGATGATCATGAAGCTTCAGATCAAGTTACTATTGAACCTTGTAGGTTGAAAAGGGGTACGTACAGCTCCTGAGTGGTACAGTAACCTTGTCTTAGAGGTCATGTTGTTGGACAACGGTGAACCTACGAGCTATGGAGAAGTGATGGTGGGCCCGGATTCCGACAAATGGTTAGAGGCCATGAAATCCGAGATGGGATCCATGTATGAAAACAAAGTATGGACTTTGGAAGTATTACCTGAAGGGCGAAAGGCCATTCAGAATAAATGAATCTTCAAGAAGAATACTGATGCGGACGGTAATGTCACTGTCTATAAAGCTCGACTTGTGGCAAAGGGGTTTTCACAAGTTCAAGGAGTTGACTATGATGAGACTTTCTCACCCGTAGCAATACTTAAGCCCGTCAGAATCATGTTGGCAATCACTGCATTTTTCGATTATGAAATCTGGCAGATTGATGTCAAAACATCGTTCCTTAATGGTTTCCTTAAGGAAGAGATGTATATGATGCAACCAGAAGGTTTTGTCAATCCAGGGAATGCTGACAAAGTGTGCAAACGGCAGTGATCCATTTATGGACTGGTGCAAGTGTCCAGGGAATGATGAGGTGGTCAAAGCGTTTGGGTTTATACAAGTTTTTGGAGAATCTTGTATTTACAAGAAAGTGAGTGAGAGAGAGAGAGCTCTATAGAGTTTCTAATATTATATGTGGATGACATATTGCTGATTGGAAACAATATAGAACTTTTGGGAAACGTGAATGAATATTTGAACAAGAGATTTTCAATGAAGGACCTAGGAGAAGCTGCTTTCATATTAGGCATCAAGCTCTGTAGAGATAGATCGAGACGCTTAATAGGACTTTCACAAAGCACATACCTTGATAAGATTTTGAAGAAGTTCAAAATGGATTAGTCCAAGAAGGGGTTCTTGCCTGTTTTGCAAGGTGTGAAGTTGAGTCAGACTCAATGCCCATCGACTACACAGGGTAGAGAAAAGATGAGTGTCATCCCCTATGTTTTTGCCATAGGCTCTATCGTGTATGCGATGATGTGCACAAGACCGGATGTCAGCCTTGCCATAAGTATGGCCGGAAGGTTTCAAAGTAATCCGGGAATGGATCACTAGACAGCGGTGAAGAATATCCATAAGTACCTGAAGAGGACTAAGGAAATATTTCTCGTTTATGGAGGTGATCAAGAGCTCATCCTAAAGGGTTACGTCGATGCAAGCTTTGACACTGATCTAGATGACTCTAAGTCTCAAACCGGATACATATATATATTCTAAATGGGGGAGTAGTAAGCTGGTGCAGTTCCAAGAAAAGCGTGGTAGCTAATTCTACATGCGAAGCGGAGTACATAGCTACCTCGGACGCAGTGAAGGAAGGTGTCTGGATGAAGCAATTCATGACAGATCTTGGAGTTGTGCCCAGTGTACCGAACCCAATGACTCAGTTTTGTGACAACACTAGTTTCATTGCTCTAGCCAAGGAACCAAGGTTTCACAAGAGGACCAGACACATAAAGCGACCCTTCAACTCCATCTGTGATGCAGTTAAGGAGGAGGACATAAACATTTACAAAGTACATACGGATTTGAATGTTGCAGATCTGTTGACTAAACCTCTTCCATGAGCAAAACATGATCAACACCAGAACTCTATGGGTTTTAGATTCATTACCATGTAATACTAGATTACTGACTCTAGTGCAAGTGGGAGACTGTTGGAAATATGCCCTAGAGGCAATAATAAAGTGGTTATTATTATATTTCCTTGTTCATGATAATTATTTATTATCCATGCTATAAATGCATTGACCAGAAACTCAAATGCATGTGTGGATACATAGACAACAACATGTCCCTAGTGAGCCTCTACCGGACTAGCTCGTTGATCAAAGATGGTTGTGGTTTCCTAGCCATAGACATGAGTCGTCATTTCATAATGGGATCACATCATTGAGAGAATGATGTGATGGAAAAGACCCAAACTATAAACGTAGCATAGGATCGTATCAAGTTTATTGCTATCATTTTCTACATGTCAAGTATTTGTTCCTATGACCATGAGATCATGCAACTCACTAACATCGGAGGAGTACCTTGTCTGTACCAAATGTCAAAACATAACTGGGTGACTATAAAGGTGCTCTACATGTATCTCTAAGGGTGTCCGTTGAGTTAGCATGGATAAAGACTGGGATTTGTTGCTCTGTATTGCTACTTCTTGAGCTTGTGTTGGTTTTTCCCTTGAAGAGGAAAGGGTGATGCAACAAAGTAGAGATAAGTATTTCCCTCAGTTAGAGAACCAAGGTATCAATCCAGTAGGAGGTACAAGCAAGTCCCCAATCTATGCACCTGCACAAACAATCAAACACTTGAGCCCAACGCGATAAAGGGGTTGTCAATCCCTTCATGGTCAATTGCAAAGGTGAGATCTGATAGAGATAGGTATAAAATATTGCTAAAACGTAAAACAAAATAAATTGCAGCAAGATATTTTTGGTATTTTTGGTTTTAGATCTGAAAATATATAAGGGAAAATAGACCTGGGGGCCATAGGTTTCACTAGAAGCTTCTCTCATGAAGGCAAATAATACGGTGGGTGAACAGATTACTGTTGAGCAATTGATAGAAAAGTGGAAAGTTATAACGATATCCAAGGCAACGATTACACATATAGGCATCACGTTCGTGTCAAGTAGACCGACTCCTGCCTGCATCTACTACTATTACTCCACACATTGAACGCTATCCAGCATGCATCTAGAGTATTAAGTTCATAAAGAACGAGTAACACCTTAAGTAAGATGACATGATGTAGAGGGATAAACTCAAGAAATATGATGAAAACCCCATATTTTTATCCTTGATGGCAACAATACAAATACGTGCCTCGCTACCCCTACTTTGTCGCTGGGTGAGGACACCGCAAGATTGAACCCAAAACTAAGCACCTCTCCCATTGCAAGAAAAACCAATCTAGTTGGCCAAACCAAACCGATAATTCAAAGATAAATACAAAGATATCAAATCATGTATATAAGATTTCAGAGAAGATTCAAATAATATTCATAGATAATCTAATCATAAATCCACAATTCATCGGATCTCGACAAACACACCACAAAAGAAGATTACATCAGATAGATATCCAAGAACATCGAAGAGAACATGCTATTGAGAATCAAAGAGAGAGAAGAAACCATCTAGCTACTAGCTATGAAACCGTAGGTGTGAGGTAAACTACTCATGCTTCATCGGAAGGGCAATAGGGTTGATGTAGATGCCCTCCGTGATCGAATTCCCTCCGGCAGATCGCCGGAAAAGGCCCCAAAATGGGATCTCATGGGTACAGAAGGTTGCGGCGGCAGAAAAGTATTTTCGTGGCTCCCTCTAAGGGTTTTGGAACATATGTGAATTTATAGGATGAACAAGTAGGTTAGGGGACTCCCGAGGGAGCCACAAGGCAGCCCCCCCGCCTAGGGCGTGCCCTCCACCCTTGATGCTGCCTCGTGGGTCTTCTGACTTGGACTCAAAGTCCTACAGATGTCTTCTGGTCCAAGAAAAATGATCGCAAAGTTTTATTCGTTTGAACTCCGTTTGATATTCCTTTTCTGCGAAACTCAAAAATAAGGAAAAAACATAAGCTGGCACTAGGCTCTGGGTTAATAAGTTAGTCCTAAAAATAATATAAAATAGAATATTTATGCATATAAAACATCCAAAAAATGTAATATAATAGAATGGAACAATCAAAAAAATTTAGATATGTTGGAGACGTATCGAGAAATCCCCAAGCTTAATTCCTGCTCGTCCTCGAGTAGGTAAATGATAAAAACAGAATTTTTGATGTGGAATGCTACCTAACATATTTATCCACGTAATTTTCTTTATTGTGGCATGAATATTCAGATCCATAATATTCAAAACAAAAGTTTAATATTGACATAAAAACAATAATACTTCAACCATACTAACATAGCAATCATGTCTTCTCAAAATAACATGGCCAAAGAAAGTTATCCCTACAAAATCGTATAGTCTGGCTATGCTCCATCTTCATCACACAAAGTATTAAATCATGCACAACCCCAATGACAAGCCAAGGAATTGTTTCTTACTTTGATGGTCTCGAACCTTTTCAACTTTCACGCAATACATGAGCGTGAGCCATGGATATAACGCTATAGGTGGAATAGAATATGGTGGTTGTGGAGAAGACAAAAAGATAGTCTCACATCAACTAGGTGTATCAATGGTCTATGGAGATTCCCATCAATAGATATCAATGCGAGTGAGAAGGGATTGCCATGCAACGGACGTACTAGAGCTATAAGTGTATGAAAGCTAAAAAAGAAACTAAGTGGGTGTGCATCCAACCCGCTTGCTCACGAAGACCTAGGGCAATTTTAGGAAGCCCATCATTGGAATATACAAGCCAAGTTCTATAATGAAAATTTCCCACTAGTATATGAAAGTGACAAAATTGGAGACTCTCTATCATGAAGATCATGGTGCTACTTTGAAGCACAAGTGTGGAAAAAGGATAGTAACATTGTCCCTTCTCTCTTTTCTGTCATTTTTTGTGGGCTTGTTTGGCCTCTTTTATTTTTTTGTGGACTTCTTTGGCCTCTATTATTTTTTTATAAAGTCCGGAGACTCATCAAAACTTGTGAGGGAATCATAGCTTCCATCATCCTTTCGTCACATGGGGCAATGCTTTAATAATGATGATCATCACACTTTTATTTACTTACAACTCAAGAATTACAACTCGATGCTAGAACAAATATATGACTCTAGATGAATTCCTCCAGTGGTATACCGGGATGTGCGATGACTCAAGAGCGACATGTATAAAAAATATGAATGGTGGCTTTGTCACAAATACGATGTCAATTACGTGATCATGCAAAGCAATATGACAATGATGAAGCGTGTCATAATAAATGGAACAGTGGAAGTTGCATGGCAATATATATCGGAATGGCTATGGAAATGCCATAAAGGTAGGTATGGTAGCTGTTTTGAGGAAGGTTATGGTGAGTTTAATGCACCGACGAAAGTTGTGTGGGACTAGAGAGGCTAGCAATGGTGGAAGGGTGAGAGTGCGTATAATTCATGGACTCAACATTAGTCATAAAGAACTTACATAGTTATTGTAAAAATTTATTAGTTATCGAAATGAAGTAATAGAAACATTCTCCTAGGGTGATAGTTTGGTAGTAAAAGACCATTGCTTGTCCCCGACTGCCACTCATAAGGAAGACAATCAATAAATAAATCATGCTCCGACTTCATCACATAACGGTTCACCATACGTGCTTGCAACGGGAATCACAAACTTCAACACATGTATTTCTACCAATCCACAATTACTCACTAGCATGACTCTAATATTACCATCTTTATATCTCAAAACTATAATAAGGAATCAAACTTCTCATAGTATTCAATGCACTTTATATGAAAGTTTTTATTATGTCCCTCTTGGATGCCCATCATATTAGGACTAAATTCGTAACCAAAGAAAATTACCATGCTGTTTAGAGAGACTCTCAAAATAATATAAGTGAAGCAAGAGAGTTCAATAATTTCTATTAAATAAAGCCACCCCCATGCTCTAAAAAGTTATAAGTGAAGCACTAGAGCAAAATTGCCTAGCTCAAAAGATATAAGTGAAGCACATAGAGTATTCGAATAAATCACAATTCATGTGTGTCCCTCTCAAAAGGTGTGTACTGAAAGGATGATTGTGGCAAACTAAAAGGCAAAGACTCATATCATACAAGACGCTCCAAGAAAAACACATATCATGTGGTGAATAAAAATATAGCCTCAAGTAAATTTACCGATAGACGAAGTCGAAAGAGGGGATGCCTTCCGGGGCATCCCCAAGCTTAGGCTCTTGGTTGTCCTTGAATATTACCTTGGGGTGCCTTGGGCTTTACCAAGCTTAGGCTCTTGCCACTCCTTGTTCCATAGTCTGTCAAATATTTACCCAAAACTTGAAAACTTCACAACACAAAACTCAACAGAAAACTCATGAGATCCGTCAGTATAAGAAAATAAATCACCACTTTTGGTACTGTTGTGAACTAATTCCTTATTTATATTGGTGTAATATCTACTGCATTCCAACTTCTCCATGGTTCATACCCCCCGATACTACCCATAGACTCATCAAAATAAGCGAACAACACATAGAAAACAGAATCTATCAAAAACAGAACAGTGTGTAGCAATCTGTAAATCTCGAATACTTCTGTAACTCCAAAAATTCTGGAAATTAGGAAAACATAGGAAATTTGTATATTAATCTTGTGCAAATATAATCAGTATTTTATCGCGGTTTTGTTAAAAATGAAAATTATTTTTTTGGGCACAAAAGTTTCTGTTTTTCAGCAAGATCAAATCAACTCTCATCGTAAGCCATCCCAAAGGTCTTACTTGGAAAAAAAAATAATTAAAACATAAATACACATCTAAACAGAGGCAAGATGGAAATTTTATTGAAAAACAGAACAAAAATAAGCAAGAAGAAAAATAAAATTGGGTTGCCTCCCAACAAGCGCTATTGTTTAACGCCCCTAGCTAGGCATATTGCAATAGATCTAGGTATTGGCATAATAGTAAGGGACATCATCTATGCTCATCTCATACTCCCTTCTTTCAGCGGCAAGTTTCCTTTGTGGTAAGGAAATATAATCAAAAGGGCTAAATTTACTAGGATAGGGATCCCTAAGATTGAGTGCGGGAGGAATAGGTTCCTCCTTCGGCCCCTTATAGTTTATAATCAACTCATCATTATAATCTTTCCTTTGGTGAAACGTCATAAGCTTATCTCCGAGCACGAACCCTAATCCGTTGTTTTGTATAGCAAAATTATCATTAAGTTCAAAGATCTTATCAACCAAAACTTCGGTAGGGACTCTTTTTCTCAAATTTTCATTATAGGCAACATAGTTAGGAGATTGCAATCTCATTATTCCCTCTTGATTAAAAAGAATCTCCTCTATGGGAGGACAACCAACATTTATTTTGTAATGAGCAAAATTTTTGCTAGCTTCTTTCATGATAAATCTAAACTCATGAGCTAAGAATATAGTGGCGACACGCTTAACATGGGAATGCTGAATATTTGAAAACTCTAGGAAAATCCTTTGCATGCAAGGATGCATATGAACAAATTGTCTTTCGAGTTCAATTATGAGCGAAGTTATAGAATCCGCAAGACTATTAGTTTTATGAAGAATAGATCCTCCTAACATAGGCAGCATGCTAGCACAAGTAAAGAAATCTTGAATAACACCCTTTCCAATAATATTACCGCTACCTATGCGGAATTTTTTTGTATGCATGATAGAAGGTTCTTCATGAGGATCGTTATTAGCAAAGTCATCAAAATTTTCCTCAAGATTACTACTATCTTTTTCGATGAAAACCTCCTCAGATTCAGACATGATGGCAACAAACCGATCTAGCAAACGAGCAAACGAAAAGACAAATGGAAAAAGGGCAAATAAAAAGGCAAATCTTTTTGTGTTTTTCTGAAAATCGTTGTAGAAGTGTGGGAGAGAAAAACGAGAGGAAAATGGCAAATAATGTAATGCAAGAGATTAGAGTTTATGGTGGGTACTTGCTAGGCTTGATGTAGAACTTCCCCGCAATGGCGCCAGAAATTCTTCCTGCTACTTCTTGAGCTTGCGTTGGTTTTACCCTTGAAGAGGAAAGGGTGATGCAACAAAGTAGAGATAAGTATTTCCCTAAGTTAGAGAACCAAGGTATCAATCCAGTAGGAGGTACAAGCAAGTCCCCAATCTATGCACCTGCACAAACAATCAAACACTTGCACCCAACATGATAAAAGGGTTGTCAATCCCTTCACGGTCAATTGCAAAGGTGAGATCTGATAGAGATAGGTATAAAAGATGGGACATTTACATTTGTGTCCCTAACTCGAACCCACTACTCAGATTTACCCCTAATTTTGAAGCATGCTCAGATTTGCCCCTCTATCGTTAGTCACACTTATAGAAATGCCCTTCCGTGCCTTTACCGTCTAGTCAAAGGGCTTTGACCATTTTCTGGGTGTTTGTTGGACATTTTGCCCTTGTCTCCATGTGCCACTTACATGCGGGACCCACTCTGAAAAAACAAAAGGAAAAAACTCTTTCTCTCACCCCTCTCTTGGTACCACTTACATGTGGGGTCAACCAAAAAAAAATGAAGGTTAGACCAGTCAGGTCAAATTAGACTTTGGGGCCCACATTTCATTGTCTCTTAATATGTTTTAACGGTTTTAGTTAGAAGAGGGCCCAAGAGTCAGCGGCCCACTTAACAAGGGCGTGTTAGTCTAAACAAATTTTTAACTATGGCACACTAAACTCCGGAGTGTGCTCTGATAAAAAAAACTCCGGCGTGTGCTGAAGGCACGACGACGACGTGCGGGATGATGATGGAGTGGCTCGGGGCTGCAGAGGAGGCCTGCGATGCTGCGGCGGAAGGCCGAAGTGAGCTGAGGTCGTCGGAGCACATAGGATGGTTGGAAGAACATGCAGCAGTGAGCTCAAGCGGTGGCGGCAGCTGGCAGTGCACGGCGCGAGATGGTCTGAGGGTGCGACGGCTCGGAGAAAAGGCACAAAAGGAGCATATGTTCACCTGCAACATGACAGGGTAGTCACGGACGACGAGGAGATAGTACAGCCACCACTTGGACCTCGGCGGCGACTGCCGGAGCATGCAATCATGGGACATGAACTACACGGGCTCAATACTCGAATCCCTCGCGCCAGGAGAAATCAATCGAGCTCCTGCACATTTCCCCTCAACCAATTTGGGTCTTATCGCTCTCCTTCCTCATCTCTGGCGATGAGCGCCGCCGGCATCTGAGGTTGATGCCGTCGCTTCCGGCGTGGCCTCTCCAAATCCTGGCGCTAAGATCCCCTCCTAGAGCTTCTTCTTCCTTTGCTCTAGTCAATTTTGTGTTTAGTAGGTCCCAAGTGAGCTCCCCGCGACAACCGTCACCGTCCACTGATGGACTCCGTCGGGGACTGGATCCAGTGGCCTCCCGTGCGCCCAACTGGCGCGAATCGACGCGTGATGGTGAGCGCAGCACTACCACTCCAGCGAGCCTGTTACTGGCAACTGCCGCGTGTTACTGACCAACACCGCCGATGTTCCCAGCACGCCGGAGTTGAGAGAGAGAGACAGGGAGGGAAGAGAGAGAATAGAGTTTATTTTTTTGGTTGACCCCACATGTAAGTGATCCAAACAGAGGGATGAGAGAAAAGAGTTTTTTGCCTTTTGTTTTATTAGAGTGGGTTCTGCATGTAAGTGGCACATGGAGACAAGGGCAAAATGTCCAACAAACAGCCAGAAAACGGTCAAAGCCCTTTGACTAGACGGTAACGACAAATAAGGGTATTTCTATAAGTGTGACTAATGGCAGAGGGGCAAATTTGAGCATGCTTCGAAATTAAGGGCAAATCTGAGTAGTGGGTTCCAGTTAGGGGCACAAATGTAAAAGACCCATAAAAGATTGCTAAAACATAAAACAAAATAAAAGTAAATAAATTGCAGCAAGATATTTTTGGTATTTTTCATTTTAGATCTGAAAATATATAAGGGAAAATAAACCTAGGGGCCATAGGTTTCACTAGAGGCTTTTCTCATAAAGGCAAATAATACGGTGGGTGAACCAATTACTGTCGATCAATTGATAGAAAAGCGCAAAATTATGACGACATCCAAGGCAATGATTATGCATATAGGCATCACATCCGTGTCAAGTAGACCGACTCCTGCCTACATCTACTACTATTACTCCACACATGGACCACTATCTAGCATGCATCTAGAGTATTAAGTTCATAAAGGACGGAGTAACACCTTAAGTAAGATGACATGATGTAGATGGATAAACTCAAGCAATATGATGAAAACCCCATATTTTTATCCTTGATGGCAACAATACAAATATGTGCCTCGCTACCCCTAGTTTGTCACTGGGTGAGGACACCGCAAGATTGAACCCAAAACTAAGAACCTCTCCCATTGCAAGAAAAACCAATCTAGTTGGCCAAACCACACCGATAATTCGAAGAGAAATACAAAGATATCAAATCACACATATAAGAATTTAGAGAAGATTCAAACAATATTCATAGATAATCTGATCATAAATCCACAATTCATCAGATCTCGACAAACACACCGCAAAAGAAGATTACATCGGATAGATCTCCAAGAACATCGAGGACAACATGGTATTGAGAATCAAAGGGAGAGACGTAGCCATCTAGCTACTAGCTATGGACCCGTAGGTCTGAGGTAAACTACTCACACTTCATCGGAAGGGCAATAGGGTTGATGTAGATGCCCTTCGTGATCGGATCCCCCTCTGGCAGATTGCCGGAAAAGACCCCAAGATGGGATATCACGGGTACATAAGGTTGCGGCAGCGGAAATGTATTTGTGTGGCTCCCTCTAAGGGTTTTAGAATATATGTGAATTTATAGGATGAAGAAATAGGTCAGGGGACTCCCGAGGGGGCCACAAGGCAGGGGCGCCCCCCCAGGGCGCGCCCTCCACCCTTGCCGCCGCCTCGTGGGTCTTCTGACTTGGACTCCAAGTCCTACAGGTGTCTTCTGGTCCAAGAAAAATCATCACAAAGTTTTATTCCGTTTGGACTCTGTTTGATATTCCTTTTCTGCGAAACTCAAAAACAAGGGAAAAACATAAACTGGCACTGGGCTCTGGGTTAATAAGTTAGTCCTAAAAATAATATAGAATAGCATATTTATGCATATAAAACATCCAAAACAAATAATATAGTAGCATGGAACAATAAAAAATTATAGATACGTTGGAGACGTATCACGTATGACAGAGAGGTAACTCAGGGCCCACTAGGTAATACAACATCACAATGAGCTTGCAAGCAATGTGACTAATGGGTTAGCCACGGGATCTTGTACTATGAAATGAGTAAAGAGACTTGCTAGTAATGAGATTGAACTAGGTATGGCGATACTAACGATCGAATCTCGGGCAAGTAACATACCAATGTACAAAGGGAATTTCATACGGGGTTATCTGAGTCCTTGATATAGAGGTTCGACCGATAAAATCTTTGTAGAATATGTAGGAACCAATATGGACATCTAGGTCCCGCTATTGGTTATAGACCGTATAGGTGTCTCGGCCATGTCTACATAGTTCTCGAACCCACACGGTCTACACACTTAATGTTTTGTGATGATATAAGTATAGTTGAGTTGTTATGGTGGTAACCGAAGGTTGTCCCGAGTCCTAGATGAGATCCCGAACGTGGCGAGGAACTCCAGAATGGTCCGGAGGTGAAGATTGATATATAGGACGAAGGGTATTGGAATCTGCAAGTGTTCCAGGGGTACCAGGTTATGGTCAGGAGAAGCGAAAAGGGTTTTGGGGCCCCAGCAAGTGTTGAGGGTCCTCATGGGCCAAGGGGAGGGAGCACACCAGCCCACTAAGGGGTTGTGCGCCCCCTCACTGATACGTCTCCAACTTATCTATAATTTTTTGTTGTTCCATTGTCGGGGGTTGGGTGCGACATATGCCAAAGGAAGGCTTATCATGTTAGGAGCAAGTAGAACGTCGCCGGTGCCTGGAAGCGGGATGAGGCGTAGACACGAACGCCGGCGTACTTTACCCAGGTTCGGGGCTCTCCTATTAGATAACACCCCTAGTACTGCTCTACGTGGTCTCCGCATGATCACTAATGTGTAAGCGGTACAGTGGTGCTCCTCGAGCTGTTTGCTAGAGGTGGAAGAAGGCAGGCACGCTCTCTCCTCCTCTAGGTATGAGTCTAGCCCTAACAGGGCCAAACCCTTTGCATGGGTGCCCTGGGGGGTTTATATAGGCCTACCCCCAGGGGTACAATGGTAATCTGGCCGGGCGTAGGGCCCGATCGTCATTCTCTCTAGTCGCCGGCCTCTTTGCCGACAGCTGGGCCCCGCCGTTTGGTCTGGTACGGAGCCGACAAGCCGCTCCCGCCACTTGCGGGTCATGCCGGCTGCTGATCACTGTAGCCGTAACGCTAATGACGCAGGCTTGGTCGGGGAAGCGTGGCTACAGTCCCGCCGCCTGGTGGGTGATCACTGTTGCCACTCCGTGTCTCATCTGGTTGATGGCGTATGGGGCCCGAGGGAGGGATTGGCCGCCTCCTGGTAGCCGGCTCCTCCGAGGTCCGGCTGCCCCATCCTCCTCCGTCTTCAGGGCTCTGGCTGCCAGGTAGGGCTTGCCGTGTGCAAGCCGTACCTGACAGGCCTTCGTGGGAATAGGACTCCGCCTGTCAAGTGTGACGTATGGGGGGAGAGGCAACAGTGCCGCATCGTGCGGAGATCTCCGCCTTTACGAGGCACTGTGGCCACACGTATGGGGGGAGAGGCAACAGTGCCGCATCGTGCGGAGATCTCCGCCTTTACGGGGCACTGTGGCCACACCCGTCCCTGGATTCGGGAGGAAGGCTTGCACTATAGCCATACCCCATCTTGTCTCTTTGATGAGGGCGCAGACTTTGAGGGCGCCACAGGCCGACTGCTAGGAGCCGGCCTCTCTGGAGGCCGCTCTCTAGGAGTCGGCCCATCGGGATGCCGCCCTCCGGAATTCGGCTACCTTCGACCATCGGCCGCTTGGCCAACCGGCCGCCAGAAGGCGGGGTCTTTATCTTGACATTTTTGAGGGGCGCAGCTGGCCCCATTGTCTTGAAAGGCTCGGGGGCTCGGGTTAGGCTACCCGTGGCCCATTACTCCGACAGTAGTCCCCAAAGCTGGTGAGGGGCCACGGTTGAGGAGCTGGGGAGCCTCAACAGTTTCCTCTTCTGGGTGCCCTGAAGGAAGCTTCGTTCGACCCATGAGGAGCCGGCCGACGGGAATCGGTTGCGTCCAGTTGTATCCTTCTAGGATTTCGAATGCGTTGGTGGGAATCAGGCGGCGTGCTTGACAAGCTTCTCTGCCTGCCATCTGCTGTGGGGATGCCACGTGGCGCTGGCTGGCCGGGTCGTCCAGCCAGCCCACGTGCATGACGGGACGCGACCGCAGGCTGGCCCCGCCACCACCGGGCCTCGGCCAGCGAGCGGATCCGCGGCGGCCGAGGTAGGCGGTTGGGCTTCTCCGTGGAGTTAATGCGCGCAATATTCACGCGGTAAAGGTGGGGGCGTGGGGTCGTGGGCACAGTTAATCCCACGTTCCCACGCCCACCCCCTCGGCTTCGTAGCCCGCAGGCTATAAGTAGGGGGAGGAGGGGAAGCGGGAACGCACGTGCGCCCCTCCGCCCCACTCTTTCTTCCACTTCTCCTTCTCCTTGCCGCGGCACCCGAGCCTTGCCGAAGCGCCGCCGCAACTTGTCTCCGTCGAGCTCGTCCGTCAGCCCCTCGTCCTCATGGCGCACGCCGGAGCCTGGGACGGTTCCACAGTTCACGAGGACCACATCAACTTCCTCTGCCAGACGCGGCGGCTGCCCCGCGCGGATTACGTGGGGGTTCGTCTCGCGCTGAAGGGGGAGATATCGCCGGCACCGGAGGAGGGCGAGCGGGTCATCTTCTGCTCGCACTGCATGCGCGGCCTCAGCCTGCCGGTGAGCGGCTTTCTTCGAGCCTTCCTCGAATTCTACGATCTCCAGCCGCACCACCTCACCCCGAACACGGTGGTGCTGCTGTCCGCCTTCGTCACCTTGTGCGAAGGCTTCCTCGGCGTCCTCCCCACCATCAAGCTCTGGGGGGAGTTCTTCTACTCCAAGCTTGGGACCGTCATCATGGGGGTGCCGGCTCAGTGCAGCGCCTTCATCGTGGTGCGGAGGCCGGGGGCCGACAATCCATTTCCTTCCATCCCGCTGATCCAATCAGTGAAGTTGTGGCAGCAGTCGTACTTTTACATGAAGAGCATCTTCGCGGAGGGTGACTGGGTCAACCTGCCGGCTTACATTACCGGCCCGCTGACTTGGAAGTGGCCTAACTGGTCATACCGGGCCAAGACGTTGTCGCCTTCTGGAGCCGCCGCCGTCGCACGGTTCCGGGTGCTGGTACAGTCGGAGGGCCTGACCGGGTCCAACTTCCTCTCTGCCTTCGTGGCACGCCGGGTGCTCCCGCTCCAGGGCTGCCCTCACATGATAAGTCAGATGAGCGGTCATCGGGATCCAAGCCGGCTGTGCACCAAAGAGATGCCTCACGCAGAGGTAGCTCACGGAGGAGTGGCAGTTTGGCAAGGAGCCATATTCCCGTGTCAACACCCCCGCCTATGGTAATTTTCCCGTCCTTCTATTTTTCTTCCTCTTTGCCGGGTTCCATTTGTCTAATCTGACCAGCTGGCTCTTTGGACAGAGCGCCCTCCTCCAGCTGGCAACCGGCGCCACAGGGCTGGAGCGTCGATTTCTCCCCGACCGAGCGGAGAGCGACGTAGATGACCCCGACTTGGGGGCGGCGGCCTTGGAGGACGACGCTGAGGGAGGAGCCGGCGCTACAGGTGGCTCAGGGCTCAGAGCCAGCCTTGAGGACTGGCCAGATGACGACGTGGGGGAAGTCGTCTCGCGCCGCCAGCCGGGTTCCGACCTGCAGGGCGTGAGCTCGTCTGGCACGCCGGTAGCCCGAGGCGGCGCGCATAAGCACAGAGCCGCACCGATCCTGTTTGGCAGCCGGCTGAAGAAACCCAGGGGCTCGGCTGCGGCGACCAAGCGGGACGAAGCAACCGTGAAAGCCGACCACTTTCCAAGGTGGTGAAGACGCTGCCGCTGGTTTCTACATAAGTTCTGACTTCATTCATACTTTCTCCTTTCTTGACGATCTCATCTGAGTCTTCTCTACTTCGTTCCCCTTGATTTAGGGCCCCGCTCACTCTTGAGAAGTCGGCCGCCGCCTCCATCGTGGGGTCGGTGGAGACCTCCTCCACCACCCAGCGGATCGATCCGGCCACCGACCTCTGAGAGGTGACGGAGCGGAACGCGCGGGAGATGCGCGAGTATGCCGCCCGCCTGGAGAAGGCAGAGGTGGACAGGGCGGAGGCCGCCGCCCTGAGGAAGCTAGCGGAGGCCGAGGCCGTTGATGCGGCGAAGAAGCGGGCTGAGGAAGCCGCGCGCCGTCAGTCGGCGATATTTAGTTGTCCCCCGGAACTCTACGCCGCCGCCACCGGAGTTCGTGGCGCAGACTGGGAAAACCAGTGGCGAGGACCCTACCATGGAGAGGGAGGGCGGCGACGCCGCCATTCCGGATGTGATCGTGCCCCCGCCACCACCTTCTGAGGAGGCGCGAGATAAGCAGCTGGCTGACCCACCGATGCCGCCGGCCGGAAATGAGATGGTGATGGGCCCGACTCCCGGGGCCCGCACACCCTTGCACCGCCGGCCTGTGAAGGCGGCCTCAACGCCCCGCCCACTAGAGGTCGGCGCCGCGAGCTCCTCCATCCTGGACACCGAGGCGACCAGCACCGCTGATACGTCTCCAATGTATCTATAATTTTGATTGCTCCATGCTATATTATCTACTGTTTTGGACATTATTGGGCTTTATTATCCACATTTATATTATTTTTGGGACTAACCTATTAACCGGAGGCCAAGCCCAGAATTGTTGTTTTTGCCTGTTTTAGGGTTTCGAAGAAAAGGAATATCAAACGGAGTCCAAACGGAATGAAACCTTCGGGAACGTGATTTTCTCAACAAACAAGACCCGGGAGACTTGGACCCTACGTCAAGACACAAAAGAGAAGGCCACGAGGTAGGGGGCGCGCCCACCCCCACCAGGCGCGCCCTCCACCCTCGTGGGCCCCCTGTTACTCCACCGACGTACTCCTTCCTCCTATATATACCTACGTACCCCCAAATGACCAGATACGGAGCCAAAACCCTAATTCCACCGCTGCAACTTTCTGTATCCACGAGATCCCATCTTGGGGCCTGTTCCGGAGCTCCGCCGGAGGGGGCATCAATCACGGAGGGCTTCTACATCAACACCATAGCCTCTCCGATGAAGTGTGAGTAGTTTACCTCAGACCTACGGGTCCATAGTTAGTAGCTAGATGGCTTCTTCTCTCTTTTTGGATCTGAATACAATGTTCTCCCCCTCTCTTGTGGAGAACTATTCAATGTAATATTCTTTTTTGTGGTGTGTTTGTTGAGACCGATGAATTGTGGGTTTATGATCAAGTCTATCTATGAATAATATTTGAATCTTTCTGAATTCTTTTATGTATGATTGGTTATCTTTGCAAGTCTCTTCGAATTATCAGTTTGGTTTGGCCTACTAGATTGGTTGTTCTTGCCATGGGATATGTGCTTAGCTTTGGGTTCAATCTTGCGGTGTCCTTTCCCAGTGACAGAAGGGGCAGCAAGGCACGTATTGTATTGTTGCCATCGAGGATAACAAGATGGGGTTTTCATCATATTGCATGAGTCTATCCCTCTACATCATGTCATCTTGCTTAAGGCGTTACTCTGTTTTTAACTTAATACTCTAGATGCATGCTGGATAGCGGTCGATGAGTGGAGTAATAGTAGTAGATGAGGCAGGAGTCGCTCTATTTGTCTCGGACGTGATGCCTATATACATGATCATACCTAGATATTCTCATAACTATGCTCAATTATGTCAATTGCTCAATAGTAATTTGTTCACCCACCGTAGAATTCTTATGCTCTCGAGAGAAGCCACTAGTGAAACCTATGGCCCCCGAGTCTATCTTCGTCATATTAATCTCCTACTACTTAGTTATTTCCTTTGCTTTTTTACTTTTCCTTTATTTTACTTTGCATCTTTATCACAAAATACCAAAAATATTATCTTATCATTTCTATCAGATCTTACTCTCGTAAGTGGCCGTGTAGGGATTGACAACCCCTATTCGCATTGGCTGCGAGGATTTATTTGTTTTGTGCAGGTACGAGGGACTCGCGCTTAGCCTCCTACTGGATTGATACCTTGGTTCTTAAAAACTGAGGGAAATACTTACGCTACTTTGCTTCATCATCCCTTCCTCTTCGGGGAAAACCAACGCAGTGCTCAAGAGGTAGCAAGAATGATTTTTGGCGCCGTTGCCGGGGAGGTCTACGCAAAAGTCAACATACCAAGTACCCATCACATAGCCTTATCTCCCGCATTACGTTATTTGCCATTTGCCTCTCGTTTTCCTCTCCCCCACTTCACCCTTGACGTTTTATTCGCCCTCTCTCTCTATCCTCCCTCTCTTTCCTATTTTCCTCTTTTTGCCCGCTTGCTTTTTGTTTGCTTGTGTTAGTTTGCTTGCTTGTCGTTATGGCTAGTCCCTTATCTTCTCCGCTATCTCCGAGACTGAAATTCTAAATTTTAAGCAAAGGGAGGGAGAAAATCTAAAAGATGCTTGGTATAGAATTTGCAATGCTCAAAATAGATCTACTAGGAAGCAATCTACTTCCGTTCTCCTTCGCAATTTTCATGTAGGCATTACTCCTTGGCACAGATATGTTCTTGATACTATTACCGGAGGGAACTTCTTGGGTATCCATACTTTTGATTCTTATAATGCTATGATAGATTTATTTGGCTCACCCCTCTTTTGGTTAATGGAACTGTATTAACTTTAGAGCATGTAATGCAAAGGCTTGAAATTATTGAAAATAAGGTTGCTACCATAGAGTTAATTGAAAATTTGGATAAAAAGATCCACAACCGAATCTCTCAATATGGATCTAAAGTAGGAGTTACTTTGAAAAATATTAAAGAAAAAGGAACCCATAGTTAATGAGAAAATAAATCACGATTCCACTAGGATCGATAAACTTGACGATATTATTACCAACTTGTGAACCGCTTTTTCTTCCATAAAGAATACTCCAAGTCCTCCTACTAAAATTGCCAAGCTTATGTATGTTCCTAAAAATAACAGTGAATCCTCTAGTAAGGAAACTGTGGATCTCAAATCTATAAGTGTTCTATCATTAAGGAACCATTTATTACAAATGATTTTTTCGATCTTGTGCCTAAAAATTTGATAATCAATAAAAAGGAAGAAATTCCTAAAGATGGTAGATGCCTCATTGAAGAATTGCCTACCAAAGATGGCAATACCTACATCTATCCTTGCTTGTTATGCCTAGCTAGGGGCGTTAAACGATAGCGCTTGTTGGGAGGCAACCCAATTTTTATTTTTATTCCTTGCTTTTTGCTCCTGTTTAGTAATAAATAATTTATCTAGCCTCTGTTTTGGCTGTGTTTTTGTGTTTAATTAGTGTTTGTGCCAAGTAGAACCGTTGGGAAGACTTGGGGAAAGTCTTGTTACACTTGCTGTAAAAAAACAGAAACTTTAGCCCTCACGAGAACTGCTGCCATTTTTATTTGGAGAGTGATATTCAGTTAATTAATTTTTCAGATGATCAATATTCCTCACGTCCAGCAATTTATTTTAGAATTTTTGGGGTTCCAGATCTTGCGCTAGCTACATATTACTACAGACTGTTGTGTTTTTGACAGATTCTGTTTTTCGTGTGTTGTTTGCTTATTTTGATGAATTTATGGCTAGTAAAATAGTTTATAAACCATAGAGAAGTTTTAATATAGTAGGTATAACACCAATATAAATAAAGAATGAGTTCATTACAGTACCTTGAAGTGGTCTTTTGTTTTCTTTCGCTAACGGAGCTCACGAGATTTTCTACTTTAAGTTTTGTGTTGTGAAGTTTTCAAGTTTTGGGTAAAGATTTGATGGATTATGGAACAAGTAGTTGCAAGAGCCTATGCTTGGGGATGCCCATGGCACCCCCAAGATAATCTAAGGACACCTAAAATCCAAATCTTGGGGCATCCCTCTTTCGTCTACTTCTATCGGTAACATTACTTGGAGCTATATTTTTATTCACCACATGATATGTGTTTTGCTTGGAGCGTCTTGTATTATTTGAGTCTTTATTTGTTAGTTTACCACAATCATCCTTTCTGTACACACCTTTTGAGAGAGCCATACATGATTTGGAATTTGTTAGAATACTCTATGTGCCTCACTTATATCTTTTGAGTTATGTAGTTTTGCTCTAGTACTTCACTTATATCTTTTAGAGCACGGTGGTGGATTTTTTTATAGAAACTATTGATCTCTCATGCTTCACTTAGATTATTTTGAGAGTCTTAAATAGCATGGTAATTTTCTTAAAGTCTTAATATGCTTGGTCTACAAGATTAATAATAAAACTTTCTTATGAGTGTGTTGAATACTATGAGAAGTTTGATGCTTGATAATTGTTTCGAGATATAAAGATGGTGATATTAAAGTTGTGCTAGTTGATTAGTTGTGAATTTGAGAAATACTTGTGTTAAAGTTTGTGATTCCCGTAGCATGCACGTATGGTGAACCGTTATGTGATGAAGTCGGAGCATGATTTATTTTTTGATTGTCTTCCTTATGAGTGGCGGTCGGGGATGAGCGATGGTCTTTTCCTACCAATCTATCCCCCTAGGAGCATGCGCGTAATACTTTGCTTTGATAACTTGTAGATTTTTGCAATAAGTATATGAGTTCTTTATGACTAATGTTGAGTCCATGGATTATACGCACTCTCACCCTTCCACCTTTTCTAGCCTCTCTAATACTGCACACCTTTCGCCGGTATCATACACCCACCATATACCTTCCTCAAAACAGCCACCATGCCTACCTATTATGGCATTTCCGTAGCCATTCCGAGATATATTGCCATGCAACTTTCCAACGTTCCGTTTATTATGACATACTCCATCATTGTCATATTGCTTAGCATTATCATGTAGTTGACATCGTATTTGTGGCAAAGCCACCATTCATAATTCTTTCATACCTGTCACTCTTGATTCATTGCATATCCCGGTACACCACCGGAGGAATTCATATAGAGTCATATTTTGTTCCAAGTATCAAGTTGTAATTGTTGAGTTGTAAGAAAAATAAAAGTGTGATGATCATCATTATTAGAGCATTGTCCCAGTGAGGAAAGGATGATGGAGACTATGATTCCCCCACAAGTCGGGATGAGACTCCGGACGAAAAAAAGAGAGAGAAAGAAAAGAGGCCCTAAAAAAGAGAAAAGGTTCAAATAAAAAAATGAGAGAAAAAGAGAGAAGGGACAATGTTACTATCCTTTTACCACACTTGTGCTTCAAAGTAGCACCATGATATTCATAGTAGAGAGTCTCTCATGTTATCACTTTCATATACTAGTGGGCATTTTTCATTATAGAACTTGGCTTGTATATTCTAATGATGGGCTTCCTCAAAATGCCCTAGATCTTCATGAGCAAGCAAGTTGGATGCACACCCACTTAGTTTCTTTTTGAGCTTTCAAACACTTATAGCTCTAGTGCATCCGTTGCATCGCAATCCCTACTCACTCACATTGATATCTATTGATGGGCATCTCCATAGCCCGTTGATACGCCTAGTTGATGTGAGACTATCTTCTCCCTTTTTGTCTTCTCCACAACCACCATTCTATTCCACCTATATTGCTATGTCCATGGCTCACGCTCATGTATTGTGTGAAATTGAAAAAGTTTTGAGAATGTCAAAAGTATGAAACAATTGCTTGGCTTGTCATCGGGGTTGTGCATGATTTAAATATTTTGTGTGGTGAAGATAGAGCATAGCTAGACTATATGATTTTGTAGGGATAAGTTTCTTTGGCCATGCTATTTTGAGAAGACATAATTGCTCTGTTAGTATACTTGAAGTATTATTATTTTTATGTCAATATTAAAATTTTGTCTTGAATCTTTCGGATCTGAATATTCATACCACAATTAAGAAGAATTACATTAAAATTATGCCAAGTAGCACTCAGCATCAAAAATTCTGTTTTTATCATTTACCTACTCGAGAACGAGCAGGAATTAAGCTTGGGGATGCTTGATACGTCTCCAACGTATCTATAATTTTTGATTGCTCCATGCTATATTATCTACTGTTTTGGACATTATTAGGCTTTATTATCTACTTTTATATTATTTTTGGGACTAACCTATTAACCGGAGGCCCAACCCAGAATTGCTGCTTTTTTGCCTGTTTTAGGGTTTCAAAGAAAAGGAATATCAAACGGAGTCCAAACGGAATGAAACCTCCGGGAACGTGATTTTCTCAACAAACAAGACCCGGGAGACTTGGACCCTACGTCAAGACACAAAAGAGGAGGCCACGAGGTAGGGGGCGCGCCCACCCCCACCAGGCGTGCCCTCCACCCTCGTGGGCCCCCTATTGCTCCACAGACGTACTACTTCCTCCCATATATACCTACGTACCCCCAAACGATTAGATAAGGAGCCAAAACCCTAATTCCACCGCCGCAACTTTCTGTATCCACGAGATCCCATCTTGGGGCATGTTCCGGAGCTCCGCTGGAGGGGGCACCGATCACGGAGGGCTTCTACATCAACACCATAGCCTCTTCGATGAAGTGTGAGTAGTTTACCTCAGACCTACGGGTCCATAGTTAGTAACTAGATGGCTTCTTCTCTCTTTTTGGATCTCAATACAATGTTCCCCCTCTCTTGTGGAGAACTATTCGATGTAATCTTCTTCTTTGCGGTGTGTTTGTTGAGACCGATGAATTGTGGGTTTATGATCAAGTCTATCTATGAACAATATTTGAATCTTCGCTGAATTCTTTTATGTATGATTAGTTATCTTTGCAAGTCTCTCCGAATTATCAGTTTGGTTTGGCCTACTAGATTGATCTTTCTTGCAATGGGAGAAGTGCTTAGCTTTGGGTTCAATCTTGCGGTGTCCTTTCCCAGTGATAGTAGGGGTAGCAAGGCATGTATTGTATTGTTGCCATCGAGGATAACAAGATGGGGTTTTCATCATATTGCATGGGTCTATCCCTCTACATCATGTCATCTTGCTTAAGGCGTTACTCTATTTTTAACTAAATACTCTAGATGCATGCTGGATAGCGGTCGATGAGTGGAGTAATAGTAGTGGATGCAGGCAGGAGTCGGTCTACTTGTCTCGGACGTGATGCCTATATACATGATCATACCTATATATTCTCATAACTATGCTCAATTCTGTCAATTGCTCAACAGTAATTTGTTCACCCACCATAGAATACTTATGCTCTCGAGAGAAGCCACTAGTGAAACCTATGGCCCCTGGGTCTATCTTCATCATATTAATCTCCTACTACTTAGTTATTTCCTTTGCTTTTTACTTTGCCTTTATTTTACTTTGCATCTTTATCACAAAATACCAAAAATATTATCTTATCACATCTATCAGATCTCACTCTCGTAAGTGGCCTTGTAGGCATTGACTACCCCTATTCGCGTTGGTTGCGAGGATTTATTTGTTTTGTGCAGGTACGAGGGACTCGCACGTAGCCTCCTACTGGATTGATGCATTGGTTCTCAAAAACTGAGGGAAATACTTACGCTACTTTGCTGCATCATCCCTTCCTCTTTGGGGAAAACCAACGCAGTGCTCAAGAGGTAGCACCCGCGCCCCCTGGATGGTCGCAGGGAGGCGGGACGACCCACCTGAACAAGGCGGTCCTGGAGGTCCAAGACAAACTCCGCACCGAGGCTGATGCTCTCAAGCATTGCAACAAGGCGTTCCTGGAGTCGCGAGAGGCCATCCGTGTATACCTCTTGCTCCTTTATTTTCAATTTTTGTGTTGCTTAGTGGGGGCGCGCCAACGCACCCACTGTGTGTAGTCCCCGAGTTCGGGGCCGACTACTGAGCAGGCGGCCCTGAACTCTAACTTGCAAGCTTCGAGTACTAATATATTTGCTGCAAGACTATCATAACCTCCGCGCGGCCGCCTTCAACTCTAGAGTCCAGGAGTTGGATCAACGCGCCGTCAACTTGTCGGAGAGCCAGAGTAAGTTCTCTTCTTTCTGCGGGGGCGCGCTGGCGCACCCGCAGGCTGTAGTCCTCGAGATCCGGGTCGACTGCTTAGCAGTCGAGCCGGATCTTCCTAGCGCTACATCTTTCTTTGCTGATTGTTGTCATTCCCTTCTTTTTCTGATTTTGCAGAGGCCAACGCCATCCTTCAATGGCAACTGGGCGAAGCCAACGCCGTGTTGCATGCCAAAGAGTCGGACTGCAGCAAGATGGCTGAAGAACGTGACCGGCTGGCCACGCAACTGGCGGAGCAGGCAGAGCTTCTTCAAAAGGCCCAGAAGGAGGCGGAGGACAAGGAGGCGGGTCTTCTCACCGAGATCGAATGCTTCGCCTGGATTGAGAAGGAGGCGATGCTGACAGCCGACTTTGGCGAAATCGAGGATATGGTTGATGGTAGGCGACCTTCTTTACTTTTCTTTTAAGTCGCCGGCCTCTAGCCAAGCCAGCTTCTTTCTCTTTTTGTTCTGACTCTTTGCTTAGTCCTGGCAGACTTCTTTCCAGGCCACTCTGGTGCCGCCAACCAGGCTATTGAGGCCGACCATGAAGAACGAAGGGCGGAAGGCGAGAGGATCGCCGCCAATGCCCCTCGCACCCTTCGCGAGCAGCTTCTCAGCATCCAGGCCCGTCTTCGGCCGCCTCATCGGGTGTTTCGCCGCCTTCAGCATGTCGGCGCCCAGGGGATCGCCGCCTTGTGGCCCGACAGGACGGCCCCGCGCAGCCCCAGCCGGACTGCCGACTGGCTGGAGGTGGCGGCTGGCCGCCTTGAGGCGTGGAAGGGCTCCTCGGCCCGGGCCAAAGCGTGTCGGGCCTTGGAGTTCATCAAGGCGTGGTACCCTGGGCTAGATCTAGCCCAGTTGACCATGTTCCGACAGGTGGCCCAAGAGGAGCTGGTGGCAGTGGAGGGCGAACTTGTCAAGTGGGCGGCGGCCATCGCCGAGTACACCGACACTAGAGTCTTCATCCCGGAGCCGGCTGAGGACGGCACCGAGGCGCCGCCTGAGTGGTTTGGGCTGAACCTGGAGGAGGGTGAGGACTCGGCTGAGGTGATCGACTCCAGTGACGAGGGAGAAGACAAGGAGGAGGAAGGCGAAGAGGAGGCGCCAGAGGTAGGAGCGGACGGACAACCCCAAATCGACCGCGCCTCTAGCAACGAGCCGCACCCGAATGAGCCGGCTGCCGCTGGAGGGGACCAAGCAGGGACCGACCGGCCGACCGCTCGACCAGCCGGTGCCACCGACTCCACCACTCCGCCGAACCCGTCCTCCGATCCCTAGGTTGCCACTTTACTTTTTATTTCTCTCTGTTTATTAGTCTCAATGAACTTTGTTAGCTTCGCACAATTCCACCCGCGGGGTGTATTTGGAACTTATGTTGGATGTCGGCCAAGGGCCTTTGATGTGTAAATATTTTATCTGAGTTCTACCTTGCCTTGCCTTGTACTCTTTTGGCTTTTTCCTTTGCCGTCTTCCCTTGGTTGCCGTCTTGCCAGCCGAACAGCCGCTCTGCGGACTGTGGCTGGGTCAAGTACTTAGCCACTTTTTGGATGGCAAGTACTTGGCCGGCTAGAGTTTTCTTGGCAAGTTAAGTAGAAGCCGGCCGGCCGGTTGCTCGGCAACCAGTTGGTGAGGTGAGAAGCCGGCTTGGACTATGTAAATGCCTTAAGTCCTTAGCCATTTTTCATGTAGGTGCCCTTTTCGCCTTGACTCCCGCCGACCGAACAGCTACTCTGCAGGCTGCGGCCTCTTGGCAGGAGAAAGCTAGGGTGCCAACACACTACTTGTCCGGCTGCAGGAAACATTTCATAGTACAAGGCGGCAAGTCCCCGGGTTGACTAGTCGAACCCGGTGCCAGACAGACTAATGAAATGACATAAATGATAGGCGTAGTACTTGTTTTATAGATAAAGAAGGGCAGTCCCTGAGCTCTACTCGGGGAACCCGGAGTCTTTATACTTAATACAAAAGTCGGCGTGATACATACTGCTTTTTAACTGTAAAACCTATGAAGGGGGTTCGCATTCCATGGTCGCTCCGTCTCCTTGCCGGAGTCATCTCTTTTGCGTGCTCGAGGTTTCTGAGCATCGATGAGGTAGTAGGAGTCGTTGCCCAACACCTTGCTGATGATGAAGGGGCCTTCCCAAGGTGCCGAGAGCTTGTGCTGGCCGGCTGTTCGCTGGATCAACCGGAGCACAAGGTCTCCTTCTTGGAAGGATCTTGGCTTGACCTTTCGGTTGTAGTATCCGCGCAGGCTCTGCTGGTAGATGGTGGACCGGCTGAGTGCCAATAGCCGTCCCTCTTCCAGCAGATCGATGCCGTCTTGTCGTGCTTCTTCTGCCTCCTCTTCGGTGTACATGGTGACTTGAGGGGAGTCGAATTCTATGTCCGTTGGGATGACGGCTTCGGCACCGTAGACGAGAAAGAAAGGCATAAAGCCGGTTGACTTGTTATGATTTGTGCGCAGGCTCCAGAGGACGGCCAGAAGCTCGTCGAGCCAACAGCCGGCCGACCGCTCCAGAGGCTCGACCAGTCGGGGCTTGATGCCGGATAAAATGAGGCCGTTTGCTCGCTCCACCTGGCCGTTTGACTGTGGATGGGCAACATATGCTAGGTCCAGTCGGATGCCCTGCATCGCGCAGAAACGGGCCAAGGCACCTTTGGCGAAGTTCATGCCATTGTCGGTGATGATGCTGTGTGGTATGCCATACTGGATGGTGATGTCGGAGATGAAAGTCACCGCAATCGGACCATTCAACTTCTTGATTGGTTTTGCTTCTATCCACTTAGTGAACTTGTCCACCGCGACAAGCAGATGAGTCAAGCCACCTATTGCTGTCTTGAATGGTACCATCATATCCAGGCCCCAGACGGCAAAGGGCCAGGCGATGGGTATAGTCTTGAGTGCATAAGCCGGCTGGTGAGGCTTTGAATGAAACTTCTGGCACCCTTTGCATTTCTGGACCAAGTCCTTGGCGTCTTCTAGGGCAGTCGGCCAGAAAAAACCATGAAGGAAGGCCTTGGCCACCAGAGCCCTTGAGGCTGCGTGGTGACCACACTCGCCTTGATGGATATCTTTGAGGATTGCCTGGCCTTGCTCTGGCTCGACGCAGCGCTGGTAAACACCAGTGATATTGCGCCTCACAAGCTCTCTGTTGACTATGGTGTATGCTGCCGCCCGGCGTTGCACTTGCCGGGCCCAGATCTCGTCGGTTGGCAGCTCTTTTTTCACCAAAAAATTGAGGATGGGCTGGGCCCATGAAGGTGCTGCAATTTCTTCAACTACCGGTACTGCCACTTGTACGAGGGTGGCTGGGCTGGGAGGCGGTGGGTTGGAGTCGGCTGCCGCTTGTTGAGTTGATGAAGTCCCTGGGCCGACTGTTGCAGTCCCCGGGATGTCCGCCGAAGTTCCCGTGTCGGCTGGTGGGGTCTCAAGTCGGATCCGACTGCTTCAGGAGGAGCCGACACAAATATGGAATCTGACTCTAGTGATGGCTTGACGAACGGTTTGAGGATTCGTTGCAAGGCAACACCGGTTGGTATTGCTTGCCGGGTGGAGCCGATTCGTGCCAAGGCGTCGGCTTGCTCATTGTCATTTCTTGGCATATGAAGGAACTCGCACCCTTCGAAGTATCCACTGAGTTGCTGTACAAGAAAGCAGTAGCTGGCCATATTTGCATCCTTGGCGTCCTAGTCTCCTGATGACTGCTGGACCACCAAATCGGAGTCTCCGTAATACAGGATCCGGCGAATGCCGAGTTCCTTGGCAAGTCGGAGCCCGTGAATGAGTGCTTCGTATTCAGCAACATTGTTGGAGGTGGCAAAGTGAATTTGCAGCGCATATCTAATCTTGTTGGCCTTGGGGGAGGTGAGAACGATGCCGGCTCCCAAACTGGTGCGCATTTTTGAACCATCAAAATGCATCCGCCAATGGGTGGAATCTGGCGCTGGCGGCAAGTACTGGGTCTCGGCCCAGTCAACGAGGAAGTCGGCCAGTGCTTGTGACTTGATGGTGGTGCAAGGCTGGTAGTAGATGGTGTAGGGGGCCAAATCTATGGCCCACTTGGCCACTCGGCCCGAGGCATCTCGACTTCCAATAATCTCAACAAGCGGAGCTGTGCAGACCATAGTGATTGGGTGCTCTTGGAAGTATGGCTTCAGTCTCTTGGCAGCTAAGTGCACGCCATAACACATCTTCTGATAGTGGGGGTAGTTCTGCTTGGAGGCGGATAGTACTTCGCTTAGGTAATATACCGGCCTCTGGATTGGTAGGGCGTTGCCTTCTTCTTTCCGTTCCACCACTATGACTGTGCTAACCACTCGACTGGTAGCGGCAATGTAGAGGAGCATTGGTTCCTTAGGAGTCGGGGCCGCCAAGACAGGCGGGGTGGTCAACATCTTCTTGGGCTGTAGAAAAGCTTCGTCCGCCTTGTCATACCACTCGAAAAAGGTGGTTTTCTTCATGAGCTGGTACAGGGGAAGAGCCTTCTCGCCTAGCCGACTGATGAAACGGCTTATAGATGCCAAGCAGCTGGTAAATTTTTGCACATCCAGCAGTCGGGTGGGTACTTCCATCCTTTCGATGGCCTTGATCTTCAAGGGGTTTCACTCTATGCCGCGCTCTGAGACCAGAAAGCCAAGAAGCTGGCCGGCTGGTACCCCAAAGACACATTTCTCCTGGTTGAGCTTGATCTGAAATCGGCGCAAGTTCTCGAAAGTCTCCCTGAGATCCTCCAGTAGCGTCCCACGCTTCTCTGTCTTCACCACCACATCGTCCACATAGACATGAGCGTTTCTGCCGAGTTGTTTGAGGAGACACTTTTGCATGCAACGCTGAAAGGTGGCGCCGACATTTCTCAAGCCTAACGTCATGGTCAGGTAGTAGAAGGCTCCAAATGGCATGATGAAGGCCGTCTTCATCCTGTCGGCCGGGTCCAGCTTGATCTGGTGATACCCTGAGTATGCATCCAAAAAACTCAACAGCTTGCATCCGGCTGTAGAGTCGATCACTTGGTTGATTCTAGGCAGAGCAAATGGATCTTTGGGGCATGCTTTGTTGAGGCTGGTATAATCAATGCACATGCGCCACTGCTTGTTCTTCTTCAGCACTAGGACCGGATTGGCTAACCATTCTAGAAAGAACACCTCCATGATGAAGCCGGCTGCCAAGAGCCGAGCTATCTCTTCTCCAACAACTCTTCTTTTTCTCTTATGATAGGCGGCACAAGGGCTGCCGGATTGGCTTGGTATCAGATCGGGCGTGTAACTTGTGCTCAGCGAAATCCGTTGGTACACCTGACATGTCTTTGGGGGACCATGCAAAGATGTCCCGATTCTCACAGAGGAAATCGATGAGCTCGCCTTCCTATTTACTGTCAAGGTTTGCGCCAATGACAGCATACCTCTCTGGGTGCTCCGGGTCCAAAGGTATCTTCTTTGTTTCATTAACCGGCTTGAATGAGCCCTCGGCTTTCGACTCCTTGGGGTCGGGTGACATTTCCAGCTGCTTGCCTGCCATTGCCACAACCCGGTCAAGGAGCCGTTTCTTTGTTGCGATCACGAGGGACTCGGCTAACCAACTGCTCTCTGCCACGCAGGCGGACGACTTCTTGTAGTCTCCTGCTACGGTCGGGATTCCCTTAGAGCTTGGCATCTTCATCTTTAGGTAAGCATAGTGGGGGACCGCCATGAACTTGGCCAAGGCAGGCCGGCCAAGCAGCGCGTGATAAGGGCTCTCAAGGTCCACCACCTCAAACCAGACTGGCTCTCAGCAGAAATGAGTTTTGTCCCTGAAGAGGACATCTATCTGAGTCTTGCCGATTGGTGAGAAGGAAAGGCCAGGAACTATTCCATGGAAAACAGTCCGACTAGGCTGAAGGTGTCTCTGCTTGATTCCCAATTTCTCCATGGTATCCTTGTACAGAATGTTGATGCTGCTGCCGCCATCTATCAGGACTCGGGGAAAACGGGCAGACCGCCTCTCTGTGGCGAACGTGGCGTCCAACACCAAGGCATATGAGCCGGGGCTTGGCATCACTTCCGGGTGGTCAGCTCTGCTCCAGCTAATGGGTTTCTCTGACCAATGCATGAACTCGGGGGTCTCTGATGCTACTGCATTCACTTCCAGCCGCCTACTGCGCCTATCGCCGGCCACGCTGGTGAACATGACGTAGGCCCCATGCTCCTCGGGATAATCATCTTGCACGGTGCCGACTGGCCGAGCCGCCGGCTGCTGCGGGGGAGGAGGCGGCGGGCCGACAGGGGGAGCGGGCTGGAGTCCGTCACCCTTGGCAATCCTGGTGAGCCAATGAAACTTTCGAGTGGTGTGATTGGATGGCTTCGCACTGCTGTGGAACTTGCAGGGGGCATCAAGAGTCCGCTCGTACTAGAAGGCGGTCAGCCAGTTAGGCTTGCCGCCCTTCTGACGCTTGGGATGAGGCTGCCCTTCTGGTTGTCGATCTTCAACTGCCGCCACCTGTCGGCTTGTGGAAGCTGGCTGTGCGGCCTTGTGCTTGTTGTTGTTCGGCTGCTGCCGCCGACTGACGTCGCCAGCCGGGGTCCGAGGGGCTTGGGGAGCCACTTTGCCTGACGCGTTGACTTGAATTTCCGCCTTCACGGAGGAGTCAGCTGTGGCGTACTTGTCTGCTATGATTAGCAGCTCGTCAAGGGTCGCTGGCTCGTCGTAGATGAGCCGGTGCTTGAGGAGGGTGCCCTCTCAGCACCCGGCGGTGAAGTACTCGATAGCCTGCACCTCATGCACGCCCTCGCAAGAGTTGCGCAGCTCGGCCCAGCGTGTGAGATAGTCGCGAGTCGACTCATTGGAGCCTTGGACGCACAGGGAGAGCTGGCGAGGCTTGGGCGGCCGCTTGTATGTGCTGGTGAAGTTGCGGATGAAGGCTTTAGTAAAGTCAACCCAGCTGTTGATGCTGCGGGGCTTCAGGTTGTTCGGCCATGTCCGGGCCGTGCCCTGGAGCATGAGGGGGACATACTTCACGGCAACGCACCTGTTGCCGTTGGTAATGCTGACGCCTGTGGAGTAGTCGACCAGCCAGTCCTCCGGCTTCACGAAGCCGGTGTACTTGGGGGTATCTCTAGGGAGAGTGAACCCTTTGGGAAAGGGCTCATCTCGGATGCGGGGGCCAAAACAAGGCGGACCCAGCTCGTCTTCCTCTTCTAGTGCTAGGGACCGATTAAGGCGGTCGATCCGGTGGCGGGCATCGTTTTCTCTGATTCCTTCTCGGCGGACAAGGAGGTTGCCGAGTGATGGGTGGTCAACAGGTAGCGGCGAGATGCACCTCTCCCTGCGGGGAGGAGGCGGCGGGCAGTTGTCTCGCCGTCGCACTGCTCTTGGGCGGCCGTCTTGGTCGCGCTCGATGGTGATGTGAGTCCGTCTGCTGCTAGCAGCCGGCTCCTTGTCTCTTATATCATGGACGCCACCAGTCGGCGTCCGGGATGTCGCGCCTTGGTCTCGGCGAGGTGGTGAGTCATCGTTTCTCTGGTTGGGCGTTTCAGCGCGGCACTCGGCATCTTGCTGCCCAGCAGCCGCATCAAGGAGCTGCTGAACTCGCTCCGTCATGTGGCGACGCTCGTCGCCCTCGAGCTTGTCTAGCTCGTCTGCTGCCGCCTGTGCAACTCGTATGTTCTCTGCAGGCGTGGCATAGATGGGACGGTCTGTCCCGAACATGCTGGCAATGGCCATGCCACGCTGCCTGATCAACCCAACGTGGCTAGGCCCACCAGGAGCCGGTGTGCCGCCTACAGCATGGTCCATCTCCCGCTGGTAGGCCTCCGAAAGGCATCTCATGCTGGCCAGCCAGTTGGTGCTCTCAACGAGCTGGACGCGGCGTGCTTCCAGCGTCTCGGCGTCGGCGTCTTCCGGGATTGGCGCAGCCAAGTCTTGCATTGCCGTCTGCAACGGGTCTTGACCGCCCCCGCCAGAGTGCTCGCCGTGGCTGATCACGAGCACCTCCGTGACGGTGCTGCCTCCGCTGTCCGCGCGAGGAAGCGGCTCATCGTAGACCACCACATTGGAGGGGAACGTGTCGAGCGAAGCTGTGTCGGAGTCGACCAACATCGGGTCGGTGGAGCCAACCGACTCCAAGTCAGTAGCAGGCTCGCTGGCGACGTGGAGCTGATCGAGGAGGCCCACGAGGCGCGCTTCGGGGCCATTGGTGCCTGCGTCGGACGCGGGCTCGCCGGAGAGGCGAATCTCGCCAACAAGATCAGCGAGGCAGCTCGCTGCGCAGGCGATCTCCGTATCATGCAGCACCTCGACGCAGACGCCGTCCGGCATGCCGGGCTGGCTGCGCTCGCCAGGAAGGAACAGGGTTCCCGTCCAGAACAGGTCTCCGGGAGACGGTGCACCTTGCCCCATGGTGAGTGCCAAATGTCGGGGGTTGGGTGTGACATATGCGAAAGGATGGCTTATCATGGTGGGAGCGAGTAGAACGTCGCCGGTGCCTGGAAGCGAGATGAGGCGTAGAGACGAACGCCGACGTACTTTACTCAGGTTCGGGGCTCTCCTAGGAGATAACACCCCTAGTCCTGCTCTGCGGGGTCTCCGCATGATCACTAATGTGTAAGCGGTACAATGGTGCTCCTCGAGCTGTTTGCTCGAGGTGGAAGAAGGCAGGCACGCTCTCTCTTCCTCTAGGTATGAGTCTAGTCCTAACAGGGCCGAACCCTTTGCATGGGTGCCCTGGGGGTTTATATAGGCCTACCCCCCCGGGGTACAATGGTGATCTGGCCGGGCGTAGGGCCCGGTCATCATTCTCTCTGGTCGCCGGCCTCTTTGCTGATAGCTGGGCCTCGCCGCCTGGTGGGCCCCGCCGTCTGGTCTGGTACGTTGTCGACAAGCCGCTCCCGCTGCTTGCGGGTCTTGCCGGCTGCTGCTCACTATAGCCATAACGCTAATGACGCAGGCTTGGTCGGGGAACCGTGGCTACAATCCCGCCGCCTGGTGGGCGATCACTGTTGCCACTCCGTGTCTCATCCGGTTGATGGCATATGGGGCCCAAGGGAGGGATTGGCCGTCTGCTGGTAGCCGGCTCCTCTGAGGTCCGGCTACCCCAGCCTCCTCCGTCTTCAGGGCTCTGGCTGCTAGGTAGGGCCCGCCGTCTGCAAGATGTACCTGACAGGCCTTCGTGGCAACAGGACTCCGCCTGTCAGGTGTGACGTATGGGGGGAGAGGCAACATTGCCGCGTCGTGCAAAGATCTCCGCCTGTATGGGGCACTGTGGCCACGTCTGTCCCTAGATTCGGGGGGAAGGCTTGCACTGTAGCCGTACCCCGTCTTGTCTCTTTGATAAGGGCGCAGACTTTGAGGGCGCCACGGGCCGACTGCTAGGAGTTGGCCTCTCTGGAGGCCGCTCTCTAGGAGTCGGCCCATCGGGATGCTGCCCTCCGGAATTCGGCCGCCTTCGACCAGTCGGTCGCTTGGCCAACCGGCCGCCAGAAGGCGGAGTCTTTATCTTGACGTCTTTGAGGGGCGCAGCCGGCCCCGTTGTCTTGAAAGGCTCGGGGGCTCGGGTTAGGCTACCCGTGGCCCATTACTCCGACATCCATGTTGTTATATTATCAATCTTGGATGTTTTATAATCATTTTATAGTCATTTTATTATCATTTTTTGGTACTAACCTATTGACATAGTGCCAAGTGCCAGTTGCTGTTTTCTACATGTTTTTTACATCGCAGGAAATCAATACCAAATGCAACGAAAATTTTTGTGGATTTTTTTGGACCAGAAGACAACCAATGGCCGAAGAAGCACCTGGGGGCTGCTTTGAGGGGAGCACAACCCACCAGGGTGCTCCAGGAGGCCCAGGCGCACCCTGGTGGGTTGTGCCTGCCTCGGGTGCCTCCTGGACCTCCTCTTTACTCTATAAGTACCCCAATACTCTAGAAACCCCAAGGAAGTCAACGAAAATCAATTCTAGCTACCGCAGAGTCTAGAACCACCAGATCTAATCTAGACACCATCACGGAGGGGTTCACCACTTCCATTGGTGCCTCTCCGATGATGCGTGAGTAGTTCTTTGTAGACCCTCGGGCCGTAGTTAGTAGCTAGATGGCCTCCTCTCTCTCTCTCTCTCTCTCTCTCTCTTTTGATTCTCAATACAATGGTCTCTTGGAGATCCATATGATGTAACTATTTTGCTGTGTGTTTATTGGGATCCGATGAACTTTGAGTTTATGATCAGATCTATCTCTTTTTATCCATGAAAGTTATTTGGGTTTCTTTGATCTCTTATATGCATGATTTCTTATTGCCTCGTATTTCTTCTCCGATATTTGGGTTTTGTTTAGCCAACTTGATCTATTTATCTTGTAATGGGAAGAGGTGCTTTGTAGTGGGTTCAATATTACGGTGCTTGATCCGAGTGACAGAAGGGGAACCGACACGTATGTATCGTTGCTACTATGGATAAAACGATGGGGTCTATTTCTGCATAAATAGAACTTGTCTACATCATGTCATCGTTCTTATTGCATTACTTTGTTTCTCCATGAATTTAATACACTAGATGCATGCGAGATAGCGGTCGATGTGTGGAGTAATAGTAGTAGATGCAGGCAGGAGTCGGTCCAGTAATCTTGGACGTGATGCCTATATAATGATCATTGCCTAGATATCGTCATGATTATTTGAAGTTCTATCAATTGGCCAACTGTAATTTGTTTACCCTGTTGGGGAACGCAGTAATTTCAAAAATTTCCTACGCACACGCAAGATCATGGTGATGCATAGCAACGAGAGGGGAGAGTATTGTCCACGTACCCTCGTAGACCGAAAGCGGAAGCGTTAGCACAACACAGTTGATGTAGTCGTACGTCTTCATGATCCGACCGATCAAGTACCGAACGCACGGCACCTCCAAGTTCTGCACACGTTCAACTCGATGACGTCCCTCAAACTCCGATCCAGCCGAGTGTTGAGGGAGAGTTTCATCAGCACGACGGCGTGGTGATGATGATGATGTTCTACCGACGCAGGGCTTCGCCTAAGCACCGCTACGATATGATCGAGGTGGATTATGGTGGAGGGGGGCACCGCACACGGCTAAGAGATCAAGAGATCAATTGTTGTATCTTTGGGGTGCCCCCTGCCCCCGTATATAAAGGAGTGGAGGAGGGGGAGGGCCGGCCCTCTCTATGGCGCGCCCTAGGGGAGTCCTACTTCCACCGGGAGTAGGATTCCCCCTTTCCTAGTAGAACTAGGAGCCCTTCCAAGTAGTAGGAGTAGGAGGGAAGGAAAGGGAAGGGAAAAGGAGAAGGAAGGAAGGGGGATCCCCCCTCCCTAGTCCAATTCGGACCAGCCCATGGGGAGGGGTGCGGCCAACCTTTGAGACCTTTCTCTCCTTTCCCGTATGGCCCATTAAGGCCCAATACGAATTCCCGTAACTCCCCGGTACTCCCGAAAATACCCGAATCACTCGGAACCTTTCCAATGTCCGAATATAGTCGTCCAATATATCGATCTTTACGTCTCGACCATTTCGAGACTTCTCGTCATGTCCCCGATCTCATCCGGGACTCCAAACTCCTTCGGTACATCAAAACACATAAAATCCTAATATAACCGTCATGGAACTTTAAGCGTGCGGACCCTACGGGTTCGAGAACTATGTAGACATGATCGAGACACGTCTCCGGTCAATAACCAATAGCGGAACCTGTATGCTCATATTGGCTCCTACATATTCTACGAAGATCTTTATCGGTCAAACCGCATAACAACATACGTTGTTCCCTTTGTCATCGGTATGTTACTTGCCCGAGATTCGATCGTCGGTATCTCAATACCTAGTTCAATCTCGTTACCGGCAAGTCTCTTTACTCGTTCTGTAACACATCATCCCGCAACTAACTCATTAGTTGCAATGCTTGCAAGGCTTATAGTGATGTGCATTACCGAGTGGGCCCAGAGATACCTCTCTGACAATCGGAGTGACAAATCCTAATCTCGAAATACACCAACCCAACAAGTACCTTCGGAGACACCTGTAGAGCACCTTTATATTCACCCAGTTACGTTGTGACATTTGGTAGCACACAAAGTGTTCCTCTGGTAAACGGGAGTTGCATAATCTCATAGTCATAGGAACATGTATAAGTCATTAAGAAAGCAATAGCAACAAACTAAACGATCAAGTGCTATGCTAACGGAATGGGTCAAGTCAATCATATCATTCTCTAATGATGTGACCCCGTTAATCAAATGACAACTCATGTCTATGGCTAGGAAACTTAACCATCTTTGATTCAACGAGCTAGTCAAGTAGAGGCATACTAGTGACATACTGTTTGTCTATGTATTCACACATGTATTATGTTTCCGGTTAATACAATTCTAGCATGAATAATAAACATTTATCATGATATAAGTAAATAAATAATAACTTTATTATTGCCTCTAGGGCATATTTCCTTCAGTCTCCCACTTGCACTAGAGTCAATAATCTAGTTCACATCGCCATGTGATTTAACATCAATAGTTCACATCACCATGTGATTAACACCCATAGTTCACATCGTCATGTGACCAACACCCAAAGGGTTTACTAGAGTCAATAATCTAGTTCACATCACTATGTGATTAATACCCAAAGAGTACTAAGGTGTGATCATGTTTTTCTTGTGAGGGAAGTTTAGTCAACGGGCCTGCCACATTCAGATCCGTATGTATTTGGCAAATTTCTATGTCAACAATGCTCTGCATGGAGCTACTCTAGCTAATTGCTCCCACTTTCAATATGTATCCAGATTGAGACTTTGAGTCATCTAGATCAGTGTCAAAACTTGCATCGACGTAACCCTTTATGACAAACCTTTTGTCACCTCCATAATCGAGAAACATATTCTTATTCCACTAAGGATAATTTTGACCAATGTCCAGTGATCTACTCCTAGATCACTATTTTACTCCCTTGCCAAACACAGTGTAGGGTATACAATAGATCTGGTACACAGCATGACATACCTTATAACACAGGCAAGAACTCTTTCTTTGACTGTTCCATTTTGAACTACTTCAAAAACTTGTCAAGGTATGTACTCATTGAAAACTTATCAAGCGTCTTGATCTATCTCTATAGATCTTGATGCTCAATATGTAAGCAGCTTCACCAAGGTCTTTCTTTGAAAAACTCCTTTCAAACACTCCTTTATGCTTTGCAGAATAAACCTACATTATTTCCGATCAACAATATGTCATACACATATACTTATCAGAAATGCTGTAGTGCTCCCACTCACTTTCTTGTAAATACAGGCTTCACCGGAAGTCTATATAAAACTATATACTTTGATCAACTTATCAAAGCGTTTATTCCAACTCCGAGAGGCTTGCACCAGTCCATAAATGGATCGCTGGAGCTTGCACACTTTGTTAGCTCCCTTTGGATCGACACAACCTTTCGGTTGCATCATATACAACTCTTCTTCCAGAAATCCATTCAGGAATGCAGTTTTGACATCCATCTGCCAAATTTCATAATCATAAAAAGCGGCAATTGCTAACATGATTCGGACAGACTTAAGCATAGATACGAGTGAGAAACTCTCATCGTAGTCAACACCTTGAACTTGTCGAAAACCTTTTTGCGACAATTCTAGCTTTGTAGATAGTAACACTACTATCAGCGTCCGTCTTCCTATTGAAGATCCATTTAATCTCAATGGCTCGCTGATCATTGGGCAAGTCAATCAAAGTCCATACTTTGCTCTCATCTCAGATTTCATGGCCTTAAGCCATTTCGCGGAATCTGGGCTCATCATCGCTTTCCTCATAGTTCGTAGGTTCGTCATGGTCAAGTAACATGACCTCCAGAATAGGATTACCATACCACTCTGGTGCGGATCTCACTCTGGTTTACCTACGAGGTTCGGTAGTAACTTGATCTAAAGTTACATGATCATCATCATTAGCTTCCTCACTAATTGGTGTAGTAGTCACAGGAACAGATTTCTGTGATGAACTACTTTCCAATAAGGGAGCAGGTATAGTTTCCTCATCAAGTTCTACTTTCCTCCCACTCATTTCTTTTGAGAGAAACTCCTTCTCTAGAAAGGATCCATTCTCAGCAATGAATATCTTGCCTTCAGATCTGTGATAGAAGGTGTACCCAACATTTTTCTTTTGGGTATCCTATGAAGATTTACTTCTTCGATTTGGGTTCTAGATTATCATGTTGAAACTTTTTCACATAAGCATCGTAGTCCCAAACTTTAAGAAACGACAGCTTAGGTTTCTCGCCAAACCACAGTTCATACGGTATCGTCTCAACGGATTTAGATGGTGCCCTATTTAACGTGAATGTAGCTGTCTCTAATGCATAACCCCAAAACGATAGTGGTAATCGGTAAGAGACATCATAGATCGCACCATATCTAATAAAGCACGGTTACGACGTTCGGACACACCATTACACTGTGGTGTTCCAGGTGGCGTGAGTAGTGAAACTATTTCACATTGTTTTAACTGAAGGCCAAACTTGTAACTCAAATATTTTACTTCTGCGATCATATCGTAGAAACTTTTATTTTTGTTACGATGATTCTCCACTTCACTTTGAAATTCTTTGAAATTTTCAAATATTTCAGACTTGTGTTTCATCAAGTAGATATACTCATATCTGCTCAAATCATCTGTGAAGATCAGAAAATAATGATACCTGCCGCGAGCCTCAATATTCATGGGACCACATACATCAGTATGTATGATTTCCAACAAATCTGTTGCTCACTCCATTGTTCCGGAGAATGGAGTCTTAGTCATCTTGCCCATGAGGCATGGTTCGCAAGCATCAACTGATTCATAATCAAGTGATTCCAAAAGCCCATCAGCATGGATTTTCTTCATGCGCTTCACACCAATATGACCTAAATGGCAGTGCCACAAATAAGTTGCATTATCATTATTAACTTTGCATCTTTTGGCTTCAATATTATGAATATGTGTATCACTACAATCGAGATTCAACAAACCATTTTCATTGGGTGTATAACCATAGAAGGTTTTATTCAGGTAAACAGAATAACAATTATTCTTAACTTAAATGAATAATTGTATTGCAATAAACATGATCAAATCATATTCATGCTCAACGCAAACACCAAATAACACTTATTTAGGTTCAACACTAATCCCGAAAGTATAGGGAGTGTGCGATGATGATCATATCATTCTTGGAACTACTTCCAACACCCATCGTCACTTCACCCTTAACTAGTCTCTGTTCATTCTGCAACTCTTGTTTCAAGTTACTACTCTTAGCAACTAAACTAGTATCAAATACCGAGGGGTTGCTATAAACACTAGTAAAGTACACATCAATAACATGTATATCCAATATACCTTTGTTCACTTCGCCATCCTTCTTATCCGCCAAATACTTGGGGCAGTTCCGCTTCTAGTGACCGGTACCTTTGAAGTAGAAGCACTCAATCTCAGGCTTAGGTCCAGACTTGGGCTTCTTCACTTGAGCAGCAACTTGCTTGCCGTTCTTCTTGAAGTTCCCTTTCTTCCCTTTGCCCTTTTTGAAACTAGTGGTCTTTGTCAACCATAAACACTTGATGCTTTTCTTGATTTCTACCTTCGTCGATTTCAGCATCACGAAGAGCTTGGGAATTACTTTTGTCATCCCTTGCATATTATAGTTCATCACTAAGTTCTAGTAACTCGGTGATAGTGACTAGAGAACTTTGTCAATTACTCTCTTATCTGGAAGATTAACTCCCACTTGATTCAAGCAATTGTAGTACTCAGACAATCTGAGCACATGCTCACTGGTTGAGCTATTCTCCTCCATCTTGTAGGCAAAGTACTGTCAGAGGTCTCATACCTCTCGACACGGGCATGAGTATGAAATACCAATTTCAACTCTAGGAACATCTTATATGCTCCATGGCGTTCAAAACGCCTTTGAAGCCCCGATTCTAAGCTGTTAAGCATGGTGCACTAAACTATCAAGTAGTCATCATATTGAGCTAGCCAAACGTTCATAACGTCTGCATCTCCTCCTGCAATAGGTCAGCCACCTAGCGGTGCATCAAGGACATAATTCTTCTGTGCAGCAATGAGGATAAACCTCGGATCACGGACCCAGTCCGCATCATTGCTACTATCATCTTTCAACTTAGTTTTCTCTAGGAACATATCTAAAATATAGGGAAGCAATAACGCGAGCTAGTGATCTACAACATAGATATGCAAATACTACCAGGACTAAGTTCATGATAAATTTAAGTTCAATTAATCATATTACTTAAGAACTCCCACTTAGAAAGACATCCCTCTAATCTTCTAAGTGATCACGTGATCCAAATCAACTAAACCATAACCGATCATCACGTGAAATGGAGTAGTTTTCAATGGTGAACATCATTATGTTGATCATATCTACTATATGATTCACGCTTGACCTTTCGGTCTCCAGTGTTCCAAGGCCATATCTGCATCTGCTAGGCTCGTCAATTTTAACCCGAGTATTTCTGCGTGTGCAAAACTGGCTTGCACCCGTTGTAGATGGACGTAGAGCTTATCACACCCGATCATCACGTGGTGTCTGGGAACGACGAACTTTGGCAATGGTGCATACTCAGGGAGAACACTTTTATCTTGAAATTTAGTGAGAGATCATCTTATAATGCTACCGTCATAACTAAGCAAAGTAAGATGTATAAAAGATAAACATCACATGCAATCAAAATATGTGATATGATATGGCCATCATCATCTTGTGCCTTTGATCTCTATCTCCAAAGCATCGTCATGATCTCCATCGTCACCGGCATGACACCATGATCTCCATCATCTTGATCTATATCAATGTGTCGTCACATGGTCGTCTCGCCAACTATTGCTCTTGCAACTATTGCTATCGCATAGCGATAAAGTAAAGCAATTATTTGGCACTTGCATCTTATGCAATAAATAGAAAACCATAAGGCTTTTTCCAATTGCCGATAACTTCAACAAAACATGATCATCTCATACAACAACTTATATCTCATCACGTCTTGACCATATCACATCACAACATGCCCTGCAAAAACAAGTTAGACGTCCTCTACTTTGTTGTTACAAGTTTTACGTGGCTGCTACGGGCTAAGAAAGAACCGTTCTTACCTACGTATCAAAACCACAACGATAGTTTGTCAAGTTAATGCTGTTTTAACCTTCTCAAGGACCGGGCGTAGCCACACTCGGTTCAACTAAACTTGGAGAAACTAACACCCGCTAGTCACCTGTGTGCATAGCACGGCGGTAAAACCAGTCTCGCGTAAGCGTACGCGTAATGTCGGTCCGGGCCGCTTCATCCAACAATACCGCCGAACCAAAGTGTGACACACTGGTAGAAGTATCACTTATATCGCCCACAATTCACTTGTGTTCTACTCGTGCATATTACATCAACGCATAAGACCTGGCTCGGATGTCACTGTTGTGGAGCGCAGTAATTTCAAAAATTTCCTACGCACACGCAAGATCATGGTGATGCATAGCAACGAGTGGGGAGAGTGTTGTCCATGTACCCTCGTAGACCGAAAGCGAAAGCGTTAGCACAACGCAGTTGATGTAGTCGTACGTCTTCATGATCCGACCGATCAAGTACCGAACGCACGGCACGTCTGAGTTCTGCACACGTTCAACTCGATGACGTCCCTCGAACTCCGATCCAGCCGAGTGTTGAGGGAGAGTTTCGTCAGCACGACGGCGTGGTGACGATGATGATGTTCTACCGACGCAGGGCTTCGCCTAAGCACCGCTACGATATGATCGAGGTGGATTATGGTGGAGGGGGGCACCGCACATGGCTAAGAGATCAAGAGATCAATTGTTGTATCTTTGGGGTGCCCCTTGCCCCCGTATATAAAGGAGTGGAGGAGGGGGAGGGCCGGCCCTCTCTATGGCGCGCCCTAGGGGAGTCCTACTTCCACCGGGAGTAGGATTCCCCCTTTCCTAGTAGAACTAGGAGCCCTTCCAAGTAGTAGGAGTAGGAGGGAAGGAAAGGGAAGGGAAAAGGAGAAGGAAGGAAGGGGCTCCCCCCTTCCTAGTCCAATTCGGACCAGCCCATGGGGAGGGGTGCGGCCAACCTTTGAGGCCTTTCTTTCCTTTCCCGTATGGCCCATTAAGGCCCAATACGAATTCCCGTAACTCCCCGGTACTCCCGAAAATACCCGAATCACCTTTCCGATGTCCGAATATAGTCGTCCAATATATCGATCTTTACGTCTCGACCATTTCGAGACTCCTCATCATGTCCCCGATCTCATCCTGGACTCCGAACTCCTTTGGTATATCAAAACACATAAACTCATAATATAACCGTCATCGAACTTTAAGTGTGCGGACCCTACGTGTAACATCCCAAATTTTCAATTTGGAATGTTATACATAGATCATCCATGCATATCATGATTTATTGCATTTCCGTTCCGCAATCCTCGAAATCCTAAGCAACTCAAGGACCCACGGAGAGAGTTGGGGATTTTTCGGTTTTCATATTTGATTTTTATCAAATAATGAAACGAGGATTTTTGATTTTAATATTTTTTCTCTCCGAAAAATATTTCATATTAAATCAAATGAGTGGAGATAATATGACTTCTCCAAAATAATTGAAATATTGGAGGAAAAATATTAAAATCGTTTATTGGATTTTATTTGGTTTTATTCGGATTTTATTTGCATTAGAAAAATTGCACGTTTTCAAAATTGCATTTTGGGGCCAAGAAAATGTTCAACTCGTCCTAAATATTTTATTTAGACGGTGAAAATTTGTTTTTGGCATTTTTAGGTTTTTATTTTTTTCTAGGATTTTATTTCGGTCGGCGAAGTTTAAAAAAAAAGGTTCCAGCGCCGACTGGGCCTAAGGCCCAGCCGCGCCAGACCGCCGCGCCAGGCCGCCGCCGCCGCCACTCGGACCGGAGTCCGAGTTGGACTCCGCCTCCGCCGCGCCTTGCCCCCTCCTCCAAGTCGCTGCCCCACCCCCTTTATATACGCCGCCACCCCGCCCCCAACACCACACCACCGCCGCCGCCCGCGCCACGCCAAGCCGCCGCCGCCGCTTGCCGTCGCCGCCGCTGCAGCTCGCGCCGCCGCCGAGCGCCGCTGCCTCACCTCGCTCGACCTCTCGCTGGAGGTAGCCGCCGCGCCCCGCCGCCGCTTTTTTTATAAAGACCATTCAGTTTTTTAGAAACCCTAGATCCGTTTTTTTCGGATTTGCTGATTTTTTCTCTCGGTTCTTCTAGTTAGCGAACGTTCGTCTGAATGTTTGTTTTAATGAACGGTACCTTGCCCGTTAGTTACAACTAACGAACGCTCATTTGTTAGTCTGTTCGTGAGTTTTCTTTTATTGGATTTATTCCGCGATTTTCTCTGATCGTGATTTTTGATCCGATCTTAGATTCTGTTTATCTTTTCGCTCGTTTATCGGAGTCAGGCGATTCAAGCGCCTGGAGTTTCATCTCGAAACCCTCTTTCCGTTTAACCAACTCAAACAAGTTTTCTCTACTGTAAAATTTGACCTAGTTTCAGATTAGTAAATGAAGCTTCTTTCTTTCGTCGTTTGACTTTCGTTGCTTCGTTTGATTTGATTCTTTTTGCGTACCGGAGTTCTTAAGTTGAACTTTCTGGTCAACCTCTCTTATTTGAGTTTTGCTTGTGCTTCGTTGCTTGTTAGTTATGTATGTTATTGTTTGCTTGCGATAGAATTCCTGGAGTGCGAAGCGTGTTACTACGAGTCTCTAGGATTCGCGGATCATCAGCAAGGCAAGTAACACTTTGATCATATCCCATTATTACCCAGTTTTTATGCATTAGTTCCAATCGTCAAACATTGCATGATTAGGATGTCATTAACTTGTGGGTTGGGAAGTAGTTGCTGAGGTAGAACCTATTGCCCTGTTATATTCAAACCCTTGGGAGTTACTTCTACGTATTGCTTATATTGCTATGCTATGCTTGTAGACGTGGTTTCGGTTTGAGTTAAATTCATGTCAGATGTGAGATTGTTAATTAATGGTTCAACTTAAGGTGGCAACTTAATCAAACAACTAGGTGGATTGAGGCACCTGGGGAACCCAGCGTTGTCTGTTTTTTTGGAAATCCTGGGGTACCCGTGTGATCTTCCTATGGACCGCCACCCAGGCTCAAAGGGAACTGAGATGATTCATGCTAGGAACTTCCGTGTGCAGCCACAAGCTATTATGGGCTCTAGCATAGTTGAGTAAGTTACGTGAAGCTCTTGAAGAGGTAGATCAGCAGGTAGTGGGTTTTGTAGGTTTGGTATGGTCTACCTGGAGTAGAGAGTTAACGTTTCTGAAAGACGGTGTCTCGGTCATCCGTTTCTCAAACACCATGTAGTGCGAGAAATGCAACGGAGGCGATCGAGTCTTGTGGGGAAAAGTGCGCAAACCTCTGCAGAGTGTACAATCTATTCATGGTTAGCCGTGTCCCCGGTTATGGACAATTCTTGAGTATCTAGTACTTGGGTTATCACATGTATCTCACCATGTTTAATTAATACTGTTGGGTTGTTAATCACTTTAATTGGGATTGAGTTGGGGGTACCTTCTCAATGATGTTTCAACCACCATGATAGTTAAATTAAAATCTATTCCTTTGTTGTAGGGAAAAATTGGCTTTTCACAAAACTATAACCATAGAGCTTTCCACCAGCCATATATGCATGTAGTGATAGCATTATTCTGTTTCTGCTCTACTGTGTTATATTGCCAGCATATTCCATGTGTTGACCCGTTTTCGGGCTGCAACGTATTATGTTGCAGACTTTTCAGACGAGGAGTAAGGTTCATTAGGTCGTTGCCATGCAGCTCAGCTATGCCGTTGGAGTTGATGGACTCACCTTATCTTCCAAGCCTTCCGATGTTATCGCATTAGATGGCCTTAAGCTATATTATTGTAATACGTTCTCTTTTAGACTTTTCGATGTAATAAGTGTGTGATTGCTACTCTGTTATAAATCCTCGAGTACCGTGTGTGTCAGCATTACCGATCCAGGGATGACACTGAAGCACAGAGACTTGACCATCTGAGGTCGGGTCGCTACAAGATGGTATCGGAGCACACGCTGAGTGTAGGACACGACCACTAAGATAAACCCTAGGTCACACTTCTCTTCTCATTTTTGACTCCTCTCCATTTTTCTACTCTTTAGGATGACAGAGATGAAGAACAAGTTTGCACAACCGGATGAGGACACACCTTTTGGACGCCACTTGAAGGAAGTCACTAGGTACTTGAACATTGGAATACCAAGCTTCACCAGGACGTACAACGCCACTTTACCAGAAGAAGAGCGCTGGATGATTCAAGTACAAGTTCTAGGAAGGACGTTCTCGCCAACCTCTAAACCCATAGAATTTTCTTTCGATGCACCAACCTGGAGTCTAGGCAAGAGCATGGCAGCCCACATTACAATGGGACGCATTGGAGAAGTTTACAACAGGGAGCTTAAGGACACTATTTAACAAATATGTGGGCGCCGAGATGAGCAATGGGAAGTAATCGGCACCAGGAATGATAGATCCATTGCAGCTTTCATCCAGGAATTAAACCAGCACATCCGACGTCAGGAAAACAAGATGTGCGCGGACATGATGGACTTGAAGAAGGCAAAGACTAGGATCATCGAGCTGGAGGAAGAACTCAAGTTTACCCGCGATGGATATGAGGAGGAAATCAAGACACTACTGGAGAAGAATGACGACTTAGTCAAGAAGATCGGAGTATTCATGGGAGGACCAGCACCAATAGAAGAGGAAGAAGAACCCAAGGAAATACGCCCCGAGGACTACATCATCATCGACGACACTGACTCCGACCCTAGTGATGATGACTTTGAAGACGAAGCTGGAGCAGACATCATGGAGTCTTCCACCGATCAAAATTTCTAGATGACCACCAACTATTAGTAGTATTTTCCCCATGTATGTAGTAGTAGTGAGCACTTGTGCGATAGTTGTAGACCGCTTGTATGCCCTTGCTTGATTGATTGAGCGAAATGATTGTGTTTGTCTCATGTGCATATGGGTAGTGCTTTCTCATTAGACCCCTTTTCTATTCTAAATCTCTCCCATCTAAACCCCTCAGATGCCTCCGAGACGTGACCCCAGTTTTGCTTTCCCACCGGAGCTCACCCAGTTGATCCAGCAGCAGAATGCCTTGATGCAATTGCTAGTTCAGAACCAGGGCAACAACAACAACAACCCACCGCCAGTGGACAACCTAGCCCGTTTTCTAAGGTTACAGCCGCTGGTGTTTTCCAGTAGCACCGAGCCTATAGTTGCTGATGATTGGCTACGCCGTATTGGAAGGGAGTTGAACACCGCAGGTTGCACAGATGCTGAGAGGGTGCGCTTTGCCGCACATCAATTGGATGGACCAGCAGCCTCATGGTGGGAGAATTACACAGCCACTTTTCCTGTAGCCAACGTCACTTGGGACCAGTTTCAGCAAGCTTTCCGCACCGCCCATGTCTCAACTGGAGCTATGCAGATGAAGAAGCGGGAGTTCCGCAACCTACGCCAGGGGAACCGTACTGTGGCTCAGTACGTGGATGAGTTTAGCAAGTTATCACGCTATGCCCCTGATGATGTGGCCACAGATGCCGCGAAGCAGGAGAAGTTTATGGAAGGGATGAATGATGAGATGAGCATGCAGTTGATGGTAGAAACCTTCAACAACTACTAGGAGTTGGTAGATAAGGCTCTTATGATTGAAGGGAAACAACAGCAGATTGAGAGCCGCAAGAGAAAGTATGGACAAGGGAAGTATAACTCAGGAGCTCAGCAGAAGCCTCGCCTAACCCCGAACTCGGGAGGACTTGTTCACAACCATGGAGGTCACAACCACACTGGAGGAGGATCACATAACCACAGTGGTGCTAAGAATGGGAATGGGAACGGAGCTAACAATAATCAAAACCGCTCCAACCCGTCCACTCCCGCCAAAAGAGACTTAAGTCAGGTTACCTGTTTTAAGTGCGGGAAGACAGGGCACTATGCCAATGATTGCCCTGAAGGAAGGAATGGAAACAGAAATGGAAGCACTGGGAAGAAGCCCAATCCATTCAACAAAGGACAAGTGAACCATGTTAACATGGAGGAGGTTGAAGAGCAGCCGAACGCGGTAATAGGTAAGTTTTTGGTTAAGACATTTATGGCTCTTGTTCTTTTCGATACTGGTGCATCGCATTCATACATATCAAGGGGATTCGTGGATAAGTTTAAATTACCAGCCCAAACCCTTAGGACCCCTCTTTTAGTGAGTTCACCCGGAGCAGAATATATGGCTAGCCGATGGTGTGACCAGATACCCTTAACCATTGGCACACATGTGTTTCCGTCCGACCTAATTATCTTGGAGTTGCAAGGATTGAATGTGATATTGGGTATGGACTGGATGTCAAAGTATGGAGGAAGCATTGACTGTGCGAGTAAGTCGATTTATCTCACCACCCCGGAGGGAAAAAGGATTAAGTATGTGCCTAGGCATGTGCCAAGAAGGAGCCAAGTGAATGCCCTTACGGCAGTTGTTCAGGAGGAAGTGCCGGTAGTAAAGGATTAACCAGATGTTTTCCCAGAGGAGTTACCAGGCATGCCACCGGACAGAGACATTGAGTTTTTGATGGAGCTGTTACCAGGAATAGGACCAATATCCAAGAGACCCTATCGGATGCCCGCAAATGATCTGGAAGAAATTAAGAAATAGATCAAGGAGTTATTGGAGAAAGGATACATCCGAAGAAGTTCATCACCTTGGGGAGCCCCAGTACTTTTGGTTGAGAAGAAGGATAAATCCCTAAGGATGGTTGTTGATTATCGAGCCTTGAATGAAGTGGCGATAAAGAACAAGTACCCACTACCGATGATCAACGATCTGTTTGATCAGTTGCAAGGAGCTAAAGTGTTCTCAAAGATCAGTTTATGATCAGGGTATCATCAGTTGAAGATACGAGAGAAGGACATACCAAAGACGGCGTTCACAACGCGATATGGATTATACGAGTACACGGTCATGTCGTTTGGACTGACTAACGCCCCTGCCTATTTCATGAGCATGATGAACAAGGTGTTCATGGAGTATTTGGACAAGTTTGTTGTGGTGTTTATTGATGATATCATGGTATACTCGAAGAACGAGGAGGAGCACAAAGAGCATTTGCGTTTAGTTCTCGAGAAGCTAAGGGAACACTAGTTGTATGCTAAGTTTAGCAAATGCGATTTTTGGCTGAAGGAAGTCGGATTCCTTGGACATGTTATATCAGGAGAAGGTATAGCAGTAGACCCCAGCAAGGTTTAGTCAGTCACGGAATGGTTGGCACCCACCTCAGTTAGCGAGATCCGCAGTTTTCTTGGACTCGCAGGATACTACCGGAGATTCATTGAGAATTTTTCCAAGATTGCAAAACCAATGACTGAACTGTTGAAGAAGGATACCAAGTTTAAATGGACAGAATATTGTGAAGCAAGTTTCCAGGAGTTGAAGAAACGTTTGACTACAGCCCCAGTGCTAGTACAGCCAGATATACATAAGGAGTTCCAAGTGTATTGCGACGCCTCTCGCTTAGGACTTGGATGTGTGCTTATGCAGGACGGAAGAGTTGTTTCGTATGCCTCACGACAACTAAAACCTCATGAGTTGAATTATGCTATGCATGATTTGGAGCTAGCAGCCGTAGTGCATGCGTTGAATACTTGGAGACATTACCTTATTGGAAACCGTTGTGATGTGTACACGGATCACAAGAGTTCGAAGTACATCTTCACCCAGAAGGAGCTGAACCTTAGGCAGAGAAGATGGTTCGAGCTTATAAAGGATTATGACATGAAGCTACACTATCATCCAGGAAAGGCCAATGTCGTAGCAGACACATTGATTCAGAAGAGCTATGGTAATATCCTTGAAAGTAAAGGACTGCCGAAGGAATTAGCAAAGGACATCATGGAACTTCGATTAGAGATTGTACGTAGAAGGTTCATTGCCACAATGGAGGTTCAGTCGACATTGCTGGACAAGATTCGGGAAGCTCAGAAAGATGATAAAGAGATTGCCGAGATAAAGGAGAAGATGGGCAAAGGAAAGGCCAAAGGTTTTCATGAAGATGAGCACAATACCCTATGGTTTGAGGACCGAGTTTATGTGCCCAACAACCAGGAGATCAGGAAGTTAATACTTCAAGAGGCCCATGACTCACCATACTCGATACACCCCGGAAACGCCAAGATGTATTTGGATTTGAAGGAACGTTTCTGGTGGACTGGTATGAAGAAGGATATTGCCGAGTATGTAGCCGTATGTGATGTATGTCAGAGAGTTAAGGCAGAACATCAGAAGCCAGCAGGACTGTTACAGCCTATGCCGATACCCGAATGGAAGTGGGATAAACTTGGCATGGACTTTATCACCGGATTACCCAGGACTAAAGCAGGATATGATTCCATATGGGTAGTAGTTGATAGTTTGACCAAAGTAGCTCACTTCATCCCAGTGAAAACCACCTATACAAGTGCAAAGTTGGCCAAGATCTATATGTCCAGGATCGTATGTCTGCATGGAGTTCCGAGGACCATCGTATCTGATCGAGGAACACAGTTTACTTCAAAGTTTTGGCATCAGTTACACCAGACTCTGGGAACGAGATTGGAGTTCAGTACAGCGTTTCACCCACAGACAGATGGATAGACTGAGAGAGTCAATCAAATCTTGGAGGACATGTTGAGAGCCTGTGCACTAGATTATGGATCTAGTTGGGATGACAATTTGCCGTATGCAGAGTTCTCATACAACAATAGCTACCAAGCCAGTTTGAAGATGGCACCCTTTGAAGCCCTGTATGGACGCAGGTGCAGAACACCGTTGATGTGGGATGAGGTAGGAGACCGACAGCTTTTTGGACCAGACTTGATTAAAGAATCTGAGGAGAAGGTAAAATTGATCCGAGACCGACTGAAGATTGCTCAGTCCAGTCAGAAGGGTTATGCAGACTCAAAACGCAAGGAGGTAACCTACGAAATTGGAGATAGAGCATATCTGCGAGTATTGCCCTTGCGAGGAGTGAAACGTTTGGAGTTAAAGGAAAGTTAGCCCCGAGATTTGTAGGACCGTATCGCATTTTGGAACGGATGGGAGAAGTTGCCTACAAGTTGGAGTTACCTGAGGGATTGTCAGGAGTCCACGATGTGTTCCACGTTTCACAGCTAAAGAAGTGTCATGCTGAGATGGCTGATATACCATTAAGAGATACAGTACCCTTGGAGGCGATTCAGTTGGACAGTGATTTGACTTACGAGGAGAAGCCAGTTAAGATTCTTGAGTTTGCCAGCAGAGTCACCCGCAGTAAGGTTATCAAGTTTTGCAAAGTTCAGTGGAGCCACCATACCGAGGATGAAGCTACCTGGGAACGAGAGGACGATCTCCGCAAGGACCACCCATACCTATTTTCTAGCCAACCCGAATCTCGAGGGTGAGATTCATCTTAAGGGGGGTAGGTTTGTAACATCCCAAATTTTCAATTTGGAATGTTATACATAGATCATCCATGCATATCATGATTTATTGCATTTCCGTTCCGCAATCCTCGAAATCCTAAGCAACTCAAGGACCCACGGAGAGAGTTGGGGATTTTCCGGTTTTCATATTTGATTTTTATCAAATAATGAAATGAGGATTTTTGATTTTAATATTTTCTCTCTCCGAAAAATATTCCATATTAAATCAAATGAGTGGAGATAATATGACTTCTCCAAAATCATTGAAATATTGGAGGAAAAAAATTAAAATCATTTATTGGATTTTATTTGGTTTTATTCGGATTTTATTTGCATTAGAAAATTTGCACGTTTTCAAAATTGCATTTTAGGGCCAAGAAAATGTTCAACTCGTCCTAAATATTTTATTTAGACGGTGAAAATTTGTTTTGGCATTTTTAGGTTTTTTATTTTTTTCTAGGATTTTATTTCGGTCGGTGAAGTTTTTTTTAAAAAAAGGTTCCCGCACCGACTGGGCCTAAGGCCCAGCCACGCCAGGCTGCCGCCGCAGCCTCCTGCGCGCGCGCGCGCCGCCGCCGCCACTCAGACCGGAGTCCGAGTTGGACTCCGCCTCCGCCGCGCCTTGCCCCCTCCTCCAAGTCGCTGCCCCACCCCCTTTATATACGCCGCCACCCCGCCCCCAACACCACACCACCACCGCCGCCTGCGCCACGCCAAGCCGCCGCCGCTTGCCGTCGTCGCCGCCGCCGCTTGCTGTCGCCGCCGCCACCTGCCGCCGCCACCGCCGCATCTCGCGCCGCCGCCGAGCGCCTTCTCCCCGCAAGCCGCCGCCCGCCACTGCCTCGCCTCGCCGGACCTCTCGCTGGAGGTAGCCGCCGCGCCCCGCTGCCGTTTTTTTATAAAGACCGTTCGGTTTTTTTAGAAACCATAGATCCGTTTTTTTTCGGATTCGCTGGTTTTTTCTCTCTCGGTTCTTCTAGGTAGCGGACGTTCATCCGAACGTTCTTTTTAACGAACAGTTCCTCGCCCGTTAGTTACAACTAACGAATGCTCGTTCTTTAGTATGTTCGTGAGTTTTCTTTTATCGGATTTATTCCGTGATTTTCTCTGATCGCGATTTCTGATCCGATCTTAGATTCTGTTTATCTTTTCGCTCGTTTATCAGAATCAGGCGATTCAAGCGCCTGGAGTTTTGTCTCGAAACCCTCTTTCCTTTAACCAACTCAAACAAGTTTTCTCTACTGTAAAATTTGACCTAGTTTCAGATTAGTAAACGAAGCTTCTTTCTTTCGCCGTTTGACTTTCGTTGCTTCGTTTGATTTGATTCTTTTTGCGTACCGGAGTTCTTAAGTTGAACTTTCTGGCCAACCTCTCTTATTTGAGTTTTGCTTGTTCTTCGTTGCTTGTTAGTTATGTATGTTATTGTTTGCTTGCGATAGAATTCCCAGAGTGCGAAGCGTGTTACTACGAGTCTCTAGGATTCGCGGATCGTCAGCAAGGCAAGTAACACTTTGATCATATCCCATTATTACCCAGTTTTTATGCATTAGTTCCAATCCTCAAACATTGCATGATTAGGATGTCATTAACTTGTGGGTTGGGAAGTAGTTGCTGAGGTAGAACCTATTGCCCTGTTATATTCAAACCCTTGGGAGTTACTTCTACGTATTGCTTATATTGCTATGCTATGCTCGTAGACGTGGTTTCGGTTTGAGTGAAATTCATGTCAGGTGTGAGATTGTTAATTAATGGTTCAACTTAAGGTGGCAACTTAATCAAACAACTGGGTGGATTGAGGCACCTGGGGAACCCAGTGTTGTCTGTTTTTTTGGAAATCCTGGGGTACCCGTGTGATCTTCCTATGGACCGCCACCCAGGCTCAAAGGGAACTGAGATGGTTCATGCTAGAAACTTCCGTGTGCAGCCACAAGCTATTATGGGCTCTAGCATAGTTGAGTAAGTTACGTGAAGCTCTTGAAGAGGTAGATCAGCGGGTAGTGGGTTTTGTAGGTTTGGTATGGTCTACCCAGAGTAGAGAGCTAATGTTTCTGAAAGACTGTGTCTCGGTCATCCGTTTCTCAAACACCATGTAGTGCGAGAAATCCAACGGAGGCGATCGAGTCTTGTGGGGAAAAGTGCGCAAACCTCTGCAGAGTGTACAATCTAATCATGGTTAGCCGTGTCCCCAGTTATGGACAATTCTCGAGTATCTAGTACTTGGGTTATCACATGGATCTCACCATGTTTAATTAATACTGTTGGGTTGTTAATCACTTTAGTTGGGATTGAGTTGGGGGTACCTTCTCAATGATGTTTCAACCACCATGATAGTTAAATTAAAATCTATTCCTTTGTTGTAGGAAAAAATTGGCTTTTGGCAAAACTATAACCATAGAGCTTTCCACCAGCCATATATGCATGTAGTGATAGCATTATTCTGTTTCTGCTCTACTGTGTTATATTGCCAGCATATTCCATGTGCTGACCCGTTTTCGGGCTGCAACGTATTATGTTGCAGACTTTTCAAACGAGGATTAAGGTTCGTTAGGTCGTTGCCATGCAGCTTAGCTATGCCGTTGGAGTTGATGGACTCACCTTATCTTCCAAGCCTTCCGCTGTTATCGCATTAGATGGCCTTAAGCCATATTATTGTAATAAGTTCTCTTTTAGACTTTTCGATGTAATAAGTGTGTGATTGCTACTCTGTTATAAATCCTTGAGTACTATGTGTGTCAGCATTACCGATCCAGGGATGACACTAATGCACAGAGACTTGACCATCTGAGGTCGGGTCGCTATACTACAGGTTCGAGAACTATGTAGACATGACTGAGACACGTCTCCGGTCAATAACCAATAGCGGAACCTAGATGCTCATATTGGCTCCTACATATTCTACGAAGATCTTTCGGTCAAACCGCATAACAACATACGTTGTTCCCTTTGTCATTGGTATGTTACTTGCCCGAGATTCGATCGTCGGTATCTCAATACCTAGTTCTATCTCGTTACCGGCAACTCTCTTTACTCGTTCCGTAACACATCATCCCGCAACTAACTCATTAGTTGCAATGCTTGCAAGGCTTATAGTGATGTGCATTACCGAGTGGGCCCAGAGATACCTCTCCGACAATTGGAGTGACAAATCCTAATCTCGAAATACGCCAACCCAACAAGTACCTTCGGAGACACCTGTAGAGCACCTTTATAATCACCCAGTTACGTTGTGACGTTTGGTAGCACACAAAGTGTTCCTCCAGTAAATGGGAGTTGCATAATCTCATAGTCATAGGAACATGTATAAGTCATGAAGAAAGCAATAGCAACAAACTAAACGATCAAGTGCTATGCTAACGGAATGGGTCAAGTCAATCATATCATTCTCTAATGATGTGACCCCGTTAATCAAATGACAAATCATGTCTATGGCTAGGAAACTTAACCATCTTTGATTCAACGAGCTAGTCAAGTAGAGGCATACTAGTGACATACTGTTTGTCTATGTATTCACACATGTATTATGTTTTCGGTTAATACAATTCTAGCATGAATAATAAACATTTACCATGATATAAGGAAATAAATAATAACTTTATTATTGCCTCCAGGGCATATTTCCTTCATACCCACCGTTTGCTATTTTTCTTGAGAGAAGCCACTAGTGAAACCTACGCCCCCTGGGTCTCTTTCTCATATTATTTGCCTTTGCGATCTATTTTATTTGCCTTTTATTTTTTAGATCTATTAAACCAAAAATACAAAAATAACTTGCTGCAATTTATTCTTATTTATTTTATTTGGCGTTCGATCTATCAATCTACTACAATTTATTCACGTCCATTTGCCAATTTCCGGCGCCATTACCTGAAAGGGATTGACAACCCCTTTAATATGTCGGGCTGCGAGTATTTGTTATTTGTGTGCAGGTGCCATTTACGTATTGTTGCTTGGCTCTCCTATTGGGTCGATAACCTTGGTTTCATCACTAAGGGAAATACCTATCGTCGTTGTGCTGCATCATCCCTTCCTCTTTGGGGAAATACCGACGTAGCTTCAAGCCGTATCACTCACCCCATCCCACAATCACTAGAGGAGGTGGGTCACCCCCCTAGGGCTGCCTCCACCTGGCTTGGGGGCAAGCCACCCTAGGGTTTCCCTAGGGGCGCCCCCATCTGTGGTGGCTGCCACCCCCTAGGGGAAACCCTAGGGCGCCCCTCCTCCTCCCCCCCTATATATATAGGGGTAGAGGGACGACATCCGCACCCCATCCATGCCACGACGCTGCCCTAGCTCTTCCTCGTGGTAGATCTTCTCTCTGCATAGCTTAGCGAAGCTCTGCTGGGATTCTCCACCACCACCATCACGCCATCGTGCTGCTAGAGGACTCGAGCTACTACTTCATCATCGCTCACTGGATCGAGGAGGTGAAGGCGTCATCAAGCCATATGTGTGTTGAACGCGGAGGTGCCATCTGTTCGGTACTTGGATCAGGAGTTCACTTGACTGATCATGATTGGATCGTGAAGATGTTTGATTACATCAACCGCGTTCCTTAACGCTTCTGCTTAGCGATCTATAAGGGTATGTAGATGCAATCTCTCCTCTCATAGATGTTCATCTCCTAGAGTGATCTTGGTGAGCGTAGGAATAATTTTGTTTCCCATGCAACGTTCCCCAACACCGCCATGGTCCAAACTCAGTTAGAACAAGTTGCTAAGTCACAAAATGATTTGCTTAGTGAAATGAATAGTAATATGAATGATCATACTATTAGAGTAATGACTATTTGAGGTAAAATGACTCAGGAGCCACTATATCCCGAAGGCCATCCTAAAAGAGTCGAACAAAATTATCATAGAATTAATATTGATGCACCTAGTCCTTCGAAAAAGAAAAGGAAAAATGATAGGACTTTGCATACTTCTAGTCAATTGGAGGTAGAGAAACCTTCTAAGGATAGTAATGATGTTTCTATTTCTAATACTGAGACACATTCTGGTAATGAACATTCACCTAGTGATAATGATAATGATGATGATGATGATGATGATGTTCATGTAGATGCTCAACAAACAATGATAAAGAACCTGATAATGATGTTGAAATAAAACCTGATGTTGATCTTGATAACCCGCCTTCTAAAAATAAACATTATGATAAAAGAGATTTCATTGCTAGAAAACATGGCAAGGAAAGAGAACCATGGGTTTAGAAACCCATTCATTTTCCAACTAAACCATGTAAAAATAAGGATGAAAAAGAATTTGAACGCTTTGCTGAAATGCTTAGGCTAGTCTTTTGCGTACTTGTTTAACTGATATTTTGAAGATGGCCACATATGCTAAAGATATGAAAGATATTGTCACTAATAAAAGAAAGATACTTGTCGGTGTCAAAACCGGCGGATCTCGGGTAGGGGGTCCTGAACTGTGCGTCTAAGGCGGATGGTAACAGGAAGCAGGGGACACGATGTTTACTCAGGTTCGGGCCCTCTTGATGGAGGTAATACCCTACGTCCTGCTTGATTGTTCCTGATGATATGAGTATTACAAGAGTTGATATACCACGAGATCGTAGAGGCTAAACCCTAGAAGCTAGCCTATGGTATGATTGTATGTTGTCGTACGGACTAAACCCTCCGGTTTATATAGACACCGGAGGGGGCTAGGGTTACACAGAGTCGGTTACAAGGGAGAAGATCTTCATATCCGTATTGCCTAGCTTGCCTTCCACGCCAAGGAGAGTCCCATCCGAACATGGGACGAAGTCTTCAATCTTGTATCTTCATAGTCCAATAGTCCGGCAAAAGGATATAGTCCGGCTGTCCGGAGACCCCCTAATCCAGGACTCCCTCAGTAGCCCCTGAACCAGGCTTCAATGACGATGAGTCCGACACGCAGTGTTGTCTTTGGCATTGCAAGGTGGGTTCCTCCTCCGAATACTCCATAGAAGATTTTGAACACCAGAATAGTGTCCGGCTCTGCAAAACAAGTTCCACATACTACCGCAGAGAGAATAATATTTGCACAAATCTAATCTGCTGATGCGTTCTGACAGCACGGCGTCATGTCATGGCTCGGTCTTTATTCGAACCATTTTTCTGAACCAGCACCACACATATTGCGGGGTGGTTTTCTCGATATGTCTTGTCAAAGTAGAGATCGTGTCCCTCTTATTACGGGATTCTCATCAATACGGACGTGGGTAACCCGACCGCACCATTACCTACGGTGCTTGGGGAATAAGAGGTTCTACCAAGCGAGGGGGGAGGCACATCGCCTCTTCTGCCCTTATAAAGGGACAAGAATTCACCTTCTTCACCCATACCTTCTTCCCAACCCATTCCATTCTACTTAGGCTCCAACGCACGAGTGTTCACCTCCCCTACCCACATGAGGTCTTTCAAAGATGTCTAGATCCGGAGTAGGAGGCGAATGGATGGCCTCTACCGTCCAAGAGAAGGATATCAAAAAGCTTCGGGGGGCCGAGTATATGGCCAAGAAAATCGGCCACCGTCTCCCGACGGCGGGACAGATCATCCCCACTCCGGAACCCCACGAGAGGGTTGTATTCCTCCCTCACTTTGTCCGCTGGCTGGTATTTCCCCTCCACCCATTCGTTCGCGGTATCATGTATTATTATGGGGTCGATCTTCATGATCTGTCCCCTAACTCCTTCCTCAACATCTCGACATTCATTGCCATGTGCGAGGCTTTTCTCCGTGTTTCGCCACACTTCGGTTTATGGCTGAAGGTCTTTAATGTGAAGCCCAAGGTGGTGGGAGGCGAGCACGCCGAGTGTGGGGGCGCTATGGTGAGCAAGATGCCCAATGTCATATGGCCAACAGGAACCTTCAATGATTCTGTCAAGAAGTGGAAACAACAGTGGTTTTACGTCACTGAGCCGAGCGGCAAGGAGCGGGCCGCTTCTCCCAAATTTCGATCTGGCGCTCCTCTGTGGCTTACGTCCTGGGTTAAGACAGGATTGGTACTCGTCCGATGAACTATCGGTGCTCCAGACGCGCGTTAAAGATATGGGAGATAAGAACATTGAACTCGTTGACGTAGTCCAGGTGATGTTAGTCCGCCGGGTACTGCCTTGTCAATGCCGGACTCGCAATCTATGGGAGTTTGATTCGGCCAGGCACCAGACCTTGCGAAGGCTCTTCGGCTTGTCGCACGAGGACATTTGGAAGGTGCTTTTTAAGTCCAGCAAATCGTGGTCGGACTCCGCCGAAGACCGCGGGTACCAACTATCCCGCCCTGCAAGTTCGGTGAGTTTATCAAACATTTCCATCCGCATGACCCAATGGACACGCTTGACGCGTGTTTATTCAACTTTCCCAGAGCTGGACGAAGAAGGCGGAGCGGATCCATTGTCCGGACCCGCTTCCCGAAGACCTGGCCATCCCACTTCTAATGAAGATGCCGGTCCTGGTGCCTTACAAGGTGCCGAAGAAGACGGCCGAGAAGGGGGCTAAAAAGACCCGGGCGGCCTTCGTCGTTGCGGCACTTTGGGCAAAATAGCCGAAGGCTCTGATGCCCATTCCGCCTTCGAAGAGGACGAAAAGGAGGAGGGAGATGAATCCCCTGCGGAGGGAAGAGGGAAGAGGATGGCCTCCGCATCCTTGGAGGCCGAACTACCCAAAAGAGGAAAGATTCCTCGTCAAGAGGAGTTTCCTGCTGCTGCTGCCAGCGGCACAACATGGGATCCCAGGGCCCAGCCCCTAGTGAACTCGTGAGTATCCGAATACGTTTAAGCGTCCGGACTCATCGTGGCTTAGTATTTTAACCTAAGCTGTATATTTCTTGTAGTCCGGCGAGGTCCCGTACCGAACAATCCTCATCGGAGGACTTGCTGAGCTCAAACGCTGTGGAGAGCGGGATGCCCCCGAAGGATCCTTCCTCCAAACAGGTGTCAAACCCCGAGGCCTCGTCCTGAAAGGACCCTGGCCAAGGAGAAAAGGAAAAAAATCGTGAAGGGCGGCGCCTGGAGGTCGAACCGTAGGGGCATGAGACGTGGGGAAAAAGATTCCGCCGGAAACCTATGTCCATCCAGAAGTGTCGGATGCCTTGTTGGTGGCGCTACGAGATGCCTCCATCGTTGATGAACATTGTGCCCTAATGGGCGCGGTGATTGAGAAAATTCAGTCGACCGAGAATGGACTGAACGAAGCCTGTATCAGTCTTATAAAAGGCTTTGAGGTATGTTATATGAGTTATCAAAGAGTGTCATAGTATAGATAGTAGCCCCTGATACACTGTTCGGTGAAAGAAAGAACCGGACAGGGGATCGAATTCATGATCTCAGGAAGACTTACTAAATGACATTGATTTTTCTCCTGTTTCAAGCAGATACCTGTAGCGGCTACTGCCTCTCACACTGCGGAGATCGTCGGACTAAATCAAAGTCTGGAGCGGGCCAGAGAAGAAATTGGACGATTGCAAATGCAGTTGAGGGATAAACAAGGTATGCACCAGTATTATGTGCATTTATTGCGTGATAAATGTTCAGTATGAAATAGGCCGCATAATTTGTGCTAGGAGTTATGACCGAAGTCGAGGCCCTCAAAAGGGCCGTTGCCGAGGCCGAGAAAAAGGTGGCCATGGAGCGAACTCTTTGTGAGAAACACGAAGCCAGAGTTATTAAAGATGAGCAGGAGCTGCAAGAGGCCGTAAGTAAATGCGAGGCCTTGGAGCAGAGTTTAACGGAGAAAGAGTCCAAACTCACCAAGGCGCGCCAAGCCATGAGCGACGCCCAGGGGGAAACCCAAACCGCACTACAGGGGATCCAAGAGGCGAGGAAGATCGCGGCTGAGGGAGTCCTGGATTAGGGGGTATCCGGACAGCCGGATTATATCCTTTGGCCGGACTGTTGGACTATGAAGATACAAGATTGAAGACTTCGTCCCGTGTCCAGATGGGACTCTCCTAGGTGTGGAAGGCAAGCTTGGCAATACGGATATGTAGATCTCCTTCCTTGTAACCGACTCTGTGTAACCCTAGCCCCCTCCGGTGTCTATATAAACCGGAGGGTTTAGTCCATAGGACAACATACAATCATACCATAGGCTAGCTTCTAGGGTTTAGCCTCTCTGATCTCGTGGTAGATCAACTCTTGTACTACTCATATTATCAAGAATAATCAAGCAGGACGTAGGGTTTTACCTCCATCAAGAGGGCCCGAACCTGGGTAAAACATCCTGTCCCCTGCCTCCTGTTACCATCCGCCTTAGACACACAGTTCGGGACCCCCTACCCGAGATCCTCCGGTTTTGACACCGACATTGGTGCTTTCATTGAGAGTTCCTCTGTGTTGTCATCATTAGGCTTGATGGCTCCTTCGATCATCGATAATGATGCAGTCTAGTGTGAGACTTTTCTCCCCGGACAGATCTTTGTATTTGGCGGCTCTGCACTGCGGGCCAACTCGCTTGGCCATCTAGAGTAGATCGAGAGCTACGCCCCTGGCTATCAGGTCAGATTTGGAAACTTGAACTACACAACCGACATCCACGGAGACTTGATCTTCGACGGATTTGAGCCCTTGCCGAGTGCGCCGCACGGTCACGATGAGCACGACTTAGCTCTACCATCGGACAGTGCTCGGGAGATCGCACCGGTGACCGCTCCGACCCTCAAATCGGAGCCAATTGCGCCATCCAGTGACGGGTGGATAGACCCCGCCGCGGAGGCCGCACTCTCATCGGCGATCGAGCCGAGTACGACCTTACCCTTCACGAGAGCCGTGACGCCCAACTGTCGGATTCTTCCCCGGCCTGCGCCCGTGTCTATCGAATCCAACTGGGCGCCGATCATGGAGTTCACCTCCGCGGATATATTTCAGCACTCGCCCTTCGGCGACATACTGAACTCATTAAGGTCTCTCTGTCTGTCAGGAGAGCCCTGGCCGAACCATGTCCGGCAGAATTGGGATGCGGGTGATGAAGACATTCGCCGCCCACCCACCACCCACTTAGTAGCCACTGTCGATGATTTGACCGACATGCTCGACTTCGACTCCGAAGGCATCGACGGTATGGACGGTGATGCAGTAGACGAACAGGAACCACTGCCCACAGGGCACTGGACGCCCACTTCATCATATGATGTATACATGGTGGACACACCCAAAGAAAACGACGACAAAGAATGGAAGGATGCAGCGAAGGGTTGTTCCCTCGAGAAGCAGTCAAAGCGGCGGCGTAAGCACCGCTCCAAATCCCGCCTCGGCAGAATCAGCGATCATATAAACCCAGCGATAGAGCAAGGCAAGCCAGCGGACGACAAACACGGCATTGAATCATCGTCCGACCACGACAACACGGAGAATCAAACCGAACAACCCGACTCCGTCAAAGATAACAGTCCGGATAACATCACAGCGGACAGGCACCCAGAGCAACAGAATACCCATAAAAGGCTTGTTGCCACTGCGAGGAGTCTGAAAAAGCAGAAGCAAAGGCTCAGGGCTGCACAAGACACACTTAGAATCAGATGGAGTGAAGTACTCAACACTGGAGCGAAGTACGGCGGTAATCGCCACACCAAGAGCTACCCGAAGCGAAAGTTGCTACCTGAATTCGATGAGGAGGCCTTAGATCCCCCGCAATCAAAAAACAAAACGGCCATCCGGTCGGATAGATGACCTCGTGGCCAACATGGAGCGGCAAACGACGCCGCACATAAGCTAGTACGCGATCCGTGTGAGGGATCACATCAAAAGGACGGCGCAACCAGATCCATCTACGGGCCACGCAAGCGCGCTCCAGCATGCAATGCAACACAACAAACATCCCAACACCATGGTACACCCAAATACAGGGGTGCCGCACACCCCCTATGTTTCACCGATGAGGTGCTAGACCACGAGTTTCCAGAGGGATTCAAACCCGTAAACATAGAGGCGTACGACGGAATGACATACCCTCGGGTCTGGATTGAGGACTACATCCTCCATATCCATATGGCTCGAGGAGACGATCTCCATGCCATCAAGTACTTACCCCTCAAGCTCAAAGGGCTAGCTCGGCACTGGCTTAAAAGCCTCCCCGAAAACTCCATTGGAAGCTGGGAAGAGCTCGAAGACGCTTTTCGGGCAAATTTTCAAGGGACCTATGTCCGACCACCGGATGCAGACGATTTGAGCCATATAACTCAACAGCCTAGAGAGTCAGCCCGAAAGCTTTGGAACAGGTTCCTCACTAAAAAGAACCAAATAGTCGACTGCCCGGACGCTGAAGCCTTAGCAGCTTTTAAGCACAACATTCGAGATGAATGGCTTGCCAAACACCTCGGCCAAGAAAAGCCGAGAACAATGGCAGCATTAACAAGCCTCATGAGCCGCTTTTGCGCGGGCGAGGATAGCTAGTTAGCCCGATGCAGCACCAGCGACTCAAGTACATCCGAAGTCAGGGACGAAAACGGGAAACCACGACGCAGCAAAAACAAGCGCTGGAATAAAGAAGACAGCCCAAAGAGCACGGCGGGAAACGCCGGATTTAGAAGCTCTCGGCCAGGTCAACAAAAGCTGCCCTCCAAAGGCAACAGAGAGGAACTGTCCAGCCTAAACAAGATTCTGGATAAAATATGTCAGATCCACAGCACCCCCGATAAGCCTGCAAATCATACCCATAGAGAATGTTGGGTTTTCAAGCAGTCCGGCAAGCTCAACGCCGAACATAAGGGGCAGGATACACCAAGTGAAGACGAGGACGAGCCTCGCAAGCAAAGCACCGGGGAACAGAAGAAATTCCCACCAGAAGTCAAAACAGTAAACGTGTTACACGTAACAAAGGGGAGAAACAAAGCGGCACTCCTAGTGACACATGCCCCAGGGCCTATCACCGCGGAATTCTGCCACTGGTCATCCCAACCGATCACCTTTGACCATCGGGATTACTCAGCAAGTATCCGGCGTGCAGGATGGGCTGCCTTGGTATTAGACCCAATAATTGACGGATACTGTCGGTGTACTAGAGTAGGGGTACCCTAGTATCCCGAACTCGTGCACGGGTAGTCGCAGCATCCTGCGGCAAGGCTTGCTGGGTGGCTGCCAAGACCCTCCGCGGCTACTTTGAAGACCATTCAAGAACAAAGTGCCCAAACCAAGGCCCCGGCAAGAGGAGCTTGCCGGGAAGGAAACAAGACCCCGGCAAGAGGAGCTTGCCGGGAAGACTATCAGAAGCACCCCGAGACCCCGGCAAGAGGAGCTTGCCGGGAAGGCCAACCCAGGCATACCAAGAAAACCTGCCGCGACGCGCCACGCGTCCCGGCAAGACCCGGTGAGCGACAAGCTCCCGGACGCGACAAGACAACGACCGCGGCGAGGAGTTTGCCGTGGGAACCGCCTCTCCGAGCCCGCGCTCCAGCACACCCGCCCACGTGTCGCTCTCCCGAGAACACGTGGCGGGAAGCCGTGCAGCTAGGGGTGTGTGGTGGCGAGCAGGCGCTGACAGGATAACCATCATGGCAAACGGTGGCGTCCCTGGCGGTCCCTTTTGGTGCTGTTCAGGCGACACAGACGGGCATTTAATGCCCTTGTCCCCTGCCGTCAGGGTTAGGTATGATAACACTGTAGCGGGTAGCTGTGCCTACTACAGCACCTAGCTGTGCCTATCTACGGCACCTTTCCATTTCTGCCCTTGACCTCTGTTGCTCTATGTCGGTAACCCCTTGAGCATATAAAAGGAGGACCGAGTGCAACGAGGGGGGGGACGGCCATTCCAGACACCCACGCTCGGTCTTGCTAGTCGCTGGTGTGTACTGTAGCACTCCGCGCTCACGAGCTAGAAATCAATACCAAACCACAAAGCAGGAGTAGGGTTTTACGCATCCGTGCGGCCCGAACCTGGGTAAATCGCTCGCGTGCTTCGCCTCGATTTTCCCTTCGTACGACCAACCGCCCACGTGTTTCGTCTCGATCTGCTCTTTGAGCGACCTCCGCCCCCCGCCGAACCAAAAGGGACCCGGTCCGCCGGTCCCATAGGTGTCCGTGGATCAGAAACCCCGGCATCTTTGGCGCGCCAGGTAGGGGGCGTCGAAGTTGTGTGAACCAGATCCGGCGTCCTCGCGGGCTAGATCCTCATCATCTTCATCGACCTCGCGGGCTAGATCTTCATCATCTTCGTCAACATGCCGCCGAAGAAAAAGGTTTCGGAGGCAGCTGCTCCGTCCGCGCCGAGCCAGCCACCGCCGGAGCAAACGGTTGGTGGGGCAGGCGCCGGCGGAGGGGCACGCGTCGACGAGGGAACTCACGGTGCTGCCAGGTCTCGGGACAAGGCTGCGCTGCCCATCGGCGGCGTAGCCGGCTCCCACAATGACCGGGCGCACTCCAAGACCTCGGCGTCCGTGCATGCACCGCGCCCTTTTCAGGAGGCGCGGGACCGGCAACGTCATGGTACTCACGGTGCCATGCGTTCGCTGGACCAAGATCGAGCTGGTGGCTCTCGGAGCGCCCAAGACCACCATGTACGTCAACATGCCGGCGCGAGCGACACACGGTCGCCTGGACGGGATGCTGCTCCTTCTAACGTGGTTAGAAGTCCGAGCATATCCCGCTCCTCGCACCGTTCGCTACCGCCACCCGCCACTGCAGCAGAAGCTTTGGCATGAGCTCAGCTGCTCCTAGACTACCCTCCAGCGGCGGACAAGATCGACGACTGGAGGGCCACTATCCAGAGTCTCATCGGCTTCGCCAACGGCGACACTCCTCGGCAGCCGGGCACATCGCAGCCGCAGCGAGTCAGCCATGTGCGAGCCGGTGGCGACGAGGCTGGCGAGGGTACGACCACCGTGCGCTCTCCGCCCCGAAGGCCAAGATCGCCGACTCGCCGGATCCACCTCGACAGCGACTCCACCGCGTCGTCAGATCCGCGAGCTCGTCGCGATCAGCGCCAAGTTCTTCAAGAACGACAGCGGGAAGACGCTCGTACTCGCATCGAGCGCCGGAGAGAAGCGCGGCGTCAATCAGACCAGCGCGCTGGGCCCTCTGTTGACATGCATGCGCCAGGGGAACCCGGTGACTTGCCGTACACGGTAGGTTGCCCTGCGTTCACTCGTGAGCTGCGGAAAGTCCAGTGGCCCAGTACGAAGAACTTCAAGCCAGATGTACCGGAGAAGTACGACGGCAAGTTGCATCCGTCAGAGTTCCTCAGCATCTACACCATCGCGGTGCAGGCTGCTGGGGGATGGGACGACAAGATCCTTGCCAACTACTTCCCGCTGGTGCTTAAGCCCAACGTCAGGTCCTGGCTCATGCACTTGCCGGACAACTCCGTATCCTCCTGGGCAGACTTGTGCCATCAGTTTGTTGGCGCCTTCACGGGCGGCCACAAACTCCATGGCCAAGAGAGTGATCTTCATCTGCTCGTCCAGAAGGAAGGAGAGCCCCTGCGCTAGTATATCCAGAGGTTCAGCCGTGTACACCACAACATCCCAAATATCCACCCTGCCGCGGTAATCAGCGCGTTCCATCAGAACGTGCGTAACCGCAGGATGCGGGAGGAGATGGCGATGTGCAAAATTCGGGACGTCAGCGAGCTATATGCCCTGGCCGACAAGTGTGCGCGCGCTGAGGAAGGGAGGAAATTCCCCGGAGAAAGCACTGGAGCAAAGGGATCTGACAGTGAGGATGCTGCCCCGGCAAAGAAAGGCCGGCGGCGCAACAGGAGGAAGGGAGGCAAAGAGGTGCTGGTCGTTGAGCAGTCCGGCAATGAAGGTGACGCCAAGAAGGCTACAGTTGGTAGCTCCGGCAAGGAAGTTGCCGCGTGCACCAACTGTCAGGCTGTGGCGGTCGCCGACAAGCGGGACGGCTCCGACAAGCAATATTGCAAGATTCACCGCACCAAGGGCCATGACCTCCAAAGCTGCAGGAAGGTCGAGCAGCTTGTCCAGCAACAGAAGGCTGAGTACGAGCGGCGCGACAAGGAGAGAGCCCACGGGGGTGCTGGAGAATCCGGCAAGAAGCGCACCGGACAGGGAGAACACCGCGGCAAGGCCAAGCAGCGGCAAGGAGGCAGACCTCCCCGCGGCCGCGATAACAATGAAGACGAGGACGACGACGAAGACATGGATGATGTTGAGACCAGTGAGCAGGAGTTTCAGAAAGCCACAGAGGTCTTGTGCATTGACGGTGGTGCTTCTCTACATACTTCGCACCGCCAACTCAAACAGTGGGTGCGGGAAGTCAATGCAGCAGAACCACCCATCGAATCGCGCAAGCTTCTGAAGTGGTCCAGCACGCCTATCATCTTTGACATTGAGGACCACCCTGACCGCACAACTGCAGTCGGGTGTTTTCCGATGTTGGTATCACCAACTATCCGCAACCTCAAGGTCACCAAGATGCTAGTTGACGGCGGGGCCGGCTTGAGCCTGATCTCCTCTGCTGTACTCCAGAAACTCCAAATCCCTGACAGCGAGCTTGAAGAGACCGGCACGTTCCAAGGAATCAACCCGGGAAGGAGCAAGCCGAAGGGGAAGGTCACGCTGCCGGTAACATTTGGCAGCGAGCTGAACTTCAGGACTGAGAGGGTCACATTTGACGTTGCCGATATTCCATTGCCTTACAATGGGATACTTGGCCGTCCAGCACTCGCCAAGTTCATGGCGGCCTCTCACTACGCGTATAACATGCTGAAGATGCCAGGCCCGATGAGCGTCATTTCTGTCCCTGGCGACAGGAAGGATGCTCTCATCTGTGCCGACAAGATCTACCGGGAAGCAGCAGCAACGGCAGATCATGATCAACTTGCCGCTAAAGCTCCCGGGGGGAAGAAGACCAAGTCCGGCAAGAGTTCTGGTGTCCACTCCGGCAAGCGCACCTCTTCAGAGTGCTGCGCCGCCGTCGAGGGCGCACCATCGAGCTCCACCGGCAAGACCAAGTCCGACAAGAGCTCTGGTGCCCACTCCGGCAAGCGCACCTCTTCGGAGTGCTGCGCCGCCGTCGAGGACGCACCATCGAGCTCCACCGGCAAGACCGAGCCCGGCAAGAGCTCTGATGCCCACTCCGGCAAGCGCACCTCTTTGGAGTGCTGCGCTGCCGTCGAGGACGCACCATCGAGCTCCACCGGCAAGTGCAAGAAGACGATGGCAGCTCCACCAGAGACGAAGAGGGTATCCGCCAAGGTGGACGGCACTGGTGGTACCTTCACCATCAGTGCCACGTTTGACCCTAAATAGGAAAGCGCGCTCGTTACTTTCCTGCGGGCGAATGTCGACGTGTTTGCATGGCAGCCGTCTGACATCCCCGGTGTTCCCAGGAAAGTGATTGAGCACCACCTTGCCGTTTGTCCCCATGCGCGGCCCATCAAGCAGAAAGTCAGGAAGCAGGCAATGGAGCGCCAAGAATTCATTGCAGAGGAGATCAAGAAACTGGAAGTAGCAGGCCTCGTCAGAGGAGTGCTCCATCCCACGTGGTTGGCCAATCCTGTAGTCGTGCGCAAGGCAAACGGGAAATGGAGGCTTTGTATCGATTTTACCGATGTTAACAAAGCTTGTCCCAAAGACCCATTTCCTTTGCCGCGCATTGACCAGATTGTTGACTCCACCGCCGGATGTGATTTGCTTTCATTTCTTGACGCATACTCAGGATATCATCAGATCTTCATGGCAGAAGAAGATGAGGAGAAGACCGCATTTATTACTCCATGTGGCACGTACTGTTTCGTACGGATGCCTTTCGGACTAAAAAATGCTGGTTCGACATTTGCAAGGGTAGTCCACATTGCTCTTGAGCCACAAAAGCACAGAAATGTGGAAGCCTACATGGATGATATAGTGGTCAAGAGCGAGGACAGAGCAACCCTGATTCAAGATCTAGACGAGACCTTTGCAAATCTGCGCAAGATCAGCCTCAAGCTCAACCCAGAGAAGTGTGTGTTTGGAGTTCCCTCCGGCAAGCTTCTCGGGTTCTTCGTGTCTCAGCGGGGAATTGAAGCCAATCCCGACAAGATCAAGGCCATCGAGCAGATTGAGGCACCAAGGCGCGTCAAGGATGTACAGAAACTTGCCGGTTGCGTGGCTGCTCTCAGCAAGTTTATCTCTCGGTCTGCTGAGCGCGCCCTGTCGGCGGGTCCAAGGAAATGGACTCCGGAAGCGGAGGCTGCGCTGCAGGACCTGAAGAGATACCTGTCCTCCCCTCCAATACTTGTTGCACCTAAGCCACAAGAGAAGTTGCTGCTGTACATAGCGGCAACCAATCAAGTGGTTAGTGCTGCGCTAGTAGCAGAGAGGGAGGCAGATGATGAGCCGGCAACCGCGGCAAGCGCATCCAGCGACAAGCAGGAGGCTTCCCCGACAAGCTCTGGTCCCGACAAAGATGAATCTGCGCAGATGCACAAAGAGATACGGAAGAAAATGGTGCAGCGCCCAGTTTACTTTGTCAGTTCCCTTCTGCAGGGGGCTAGGTCAAGGTATTCTGGTGTGCAAAAATTGCTTTTCGGCCTTCTCATGGCCTCGAGAAAGCTGCACCATTACTTCCAAGCACATGAGATCACAGTTGTCACTCGCTTTCCGCTGAAGAGGATACTGCAGAATCCAGAAGCGACAGGCAGGATTGTTGAGTGGGCACTGGAACTGTCAAGCTTTGGCCTCAAGTTTGAAAGCACTTCAACTATCCAGAGCAGAGCATTGGCAGAATTTATAGCAGAATGGACGCCAACACCAGATGAAGAAATTCCAGAAACGAGCATCCCCGACAAGGAAGCAAGCAAAGAGTGGCTGATGTACTTTGATGGTGCCTTTTCGCTGCAAGGCGCCGGCGCTGGTGTGCTGCTTATCGCACCCACCGGAGAGCACCTCAAGTACATAGTCCAGATGCACTTTCCCAAGGAGCAAGCAACAAACAATATTGCAGAGTATGAGGGATTGCTTGCCGGTCTCCGGATCGCGGCAGACCTTGGGATCAAGAAGCTCATTGCCAGGGGTGACTCACAGCTTGTCGTCCGCCAAGTAAACAAGAATTATCAGAGTCCGTTGATGGAAGCTTACGTTGACGAAGTGAGAAAGTTGGAAGAGCGCTTTGACGGCCTGCAAATGGAGCACGTTCCAAGAACTCAGAACGCCATTGCAGATGGCCTGTCGAAGTGCGCCGCACTTAAGTTACCTGTGGAACCAGGGACCTTTGTGCTCAAGCTGACTCAACCGTCCGTAACACCATCAACTGGACAGAGCAAGAAGAGGAAGTTGATTCCTGGTGACCATCTGCCGGTAGAGCTTCCCGAAGCCGCCGCCAAGAAGGTCCCTAAGATCGACGTCGAAGGCGCTGAGGAGCAGTCTGCTCCGGCAAGCCTTAGGGCTTGTTCCGTTGATGCAGAAGCTCCCGGCAAGCTTGTCGCGGAACGTCACGCTCCGGCAGAGATGCAGCTTCTCACCGTAGAAGCGGACGTTCCCGCAGCAGCGGAGACCAACACCAAGAGCGCTGAGGAGCGAGATGCTCCGGCAAGCCCCAGGGTTTGTTCCGTTGAAGCAGAAGCTCCCGACAAGTCTTGCCCCGACGAGCTTGTCGGGAAACGTCAAGCTCCGGCAGAGAAACAGCTCCTTGCCGTAGAAGCGGATGTTCCCGCAGCAGCAGATTTGCCTTTAGTCCTTGTTGTCGAGCCACAGGCTCCAACATGGGCGCAGCAGATTGTCCGTTTCCTTCAGACAGGAGAACTTCCCGAAGAGCCAGAAGAAGCCGAAAGAGTAGCCCGGCAGTCAAGTATGTACCAGTTCGTCGACAAGACACTGTACAGAAGAAGACTCAACGGTGTGAAATTGAGGTGTATTCCCCGGGAAGACGGACAAAAGCTGTTGGCAGAGATACATGGAGGCATATGTGGACACCACATTGGCGCGAGAGCACTCGTCGGCAAAGCATTCCGGCAAGGTTTCTTCTGGCCAACAGCCCTCCAGGATGCAACTGCACAAGTAACCAAGTGTGAAGCGTGCCAGTTCCATTCCAAGCAGATACACCAGCCAGCTCAAGCTCTCCAGACCATCCCTTTATCCTGGCCATTTTCGGTCTGGGGGCTCGACATCCTCGGCCCCTTCCCCCGAGCTGTTGGGGGCTTTGAGTACTTGTACGTCGCAATCAACAAGTTCACAAAGTGGCCGGAAGTGGAACCAGTGAGGAAGGTGACCGCACAGTCAGCCGTCAAGTTCTTCAGGTCGATTGTTTGCCGCTTCGGGATCCCCAACAGGATAATCACCGACAACGGTACACAATTCACGAGCCACGCCTTCATACAGTACGTCCAAGATCTCGGCACCAAGGTCTGCTTCGCTTCTGTTGCTCACCCAAGGAGCAACGGTCAAGCGGAGAGGGCGAACGCTGAAGTGCTGCGCGGGCTCAAGACCAGAACTTTTGACAGGCTGCACGAGTGCGGAAGAAACTGGATCGAGGAGCTACCGGTGGTTCTGTGGTCCATCAGAACGACGCCAAATCGAGCCACTGGACAGACACCCTTTGCTCTAGTCTATGGAGCAGAGGCAGTTATCCCCACGGAACTCGTATACGGGTCACCTCGAGTGCTCGCTTACGATGAGCTTTAGCAAGAGCGGCTGCGGCAAGATGACGCGCTGCTCCTTGAGGAAGATCGTCTCCAGGCTGCTGTGCGAGCTGCTCACTACCAGCAAGCTCTGCGCCGCTACCATAGCCGCAGAGTCAATGCCAGGAGTCTCGAGGAAGGCGACCTTGTTCTTCGGCGCGTTCAGTCGGCCAAGAATTCCAACAAGTTGACGCCGAAGTGGGAAGGCCCTTACCGGGTGAAACGAGTCACTAGGCCTGGCGCTGTCCGCCTTGAGACCGAAGATGGTATTCCAGTGAGCAACTCCTGGAACAACGAGCATCTTTGTAAGTTTTACCCGTAAGGCGCGGTTGTCGGGCCCTGCCCGGCAACCACCCTTCTGTACAAGTCTTGCCGCTGTTGCATGTAATCCTTTGTACAGAGCCAGGCGCAGACCCTGAGCACCAGTAAATGAAGCGCTGCTACCCCGGGGTTAGAGCATGCATGCTAGGTCGAGTCTCGTCCTTGGTTAGGGTTGATAGTGCCTAACAGCGGCTAACCCCTAACTTAGAGGTCGAGTGTCCGTCCCTTTGCTTTTCCTTCGTTCGCAGGGCTCGCATATCCTGGTCGGACCGCTTGAGGACGAAAAGGAGAAGAAGGGCGCGCCAGCACCTGAGCCCCGGCAAGCCAGTGTTGCCGGGGGCTGCGGGTACCAAGATTCGTTCCCGGCAAGCCAGAGTTGCCGGGGGCTGCGGTATCAGATAAGTCTTTTGTCCCTCATCATGCATCCTCTTATGGACTGGGGAATGTGAAACCGCGTTCCTTCCCGAAAACTGCCGTGCTCCCCCGACTCTAGGCCCCGGAGCGCGTTCCCGGGGCCAAGTTTGGTCATAGTCGCGGCAGCAAAGGGATGAAATGAGGAGGCCGCACCCACCTCGTTCCCGCCTCCGTCAAAAGCGTGAGAAAGGTCGAGCGGCGTGGGAAGGCGGTAGGGCCTGTTGCCGGGAGATGAAATGTCTGTCCGAGGGATACCAAGGATTTTCTCCTTGGCGCGGGTTCAACCCGCGAGACAAATAACCCGGCAAGCATCCCCTTTTTCATTAAAAAACATCCCACTCAGGTACAGTCCATAGAGGATGAAAAACATGAAAGAGAGGATTACAAGTTTTAGATGCAGCTAAGGCCCGAGGGCTTACAAATTAAAAAGATAAGGTGCCCGTAATCCCTTTCCTGTCCCTCTCTTCAGGAGGTAGGTCAAGGAGGCGAAAAGGGGAAAAGGGGCGCCTAGGCGAGCTACAGGTGCCAGAAGACACCAAGAGAACATCCCAGGGGGCCGACCGAGGGCTTGACGGTGATGGCGACGCCGGGAGCGGGGCTCTAAGACGGGGCGGCAGGACGTCAGCACGCTGTCGAGGGCACCACGCCCTCGTACTCCGACCTGACGGCCTTGTCGCCAGCCCTCTTCCCCTTCCGCAGCCTCCCTACGCCAGCCGCCCAAGGAGACGCCCCCGGGGAGTTCAAGGAGCTGGCAACGCGGATGATGGGGTCGCCGGTGCCGCGCGGAGCGGCGCCCGACACCTAGTCGGACCCGCCATCCCGCCGCCCGCTACCCTCATCGTCGCTGTCGCTCCCCTCCTCGTCACTCTCGCTCGAGGGGGATCCTTCGCTATCGGAGGAGCTGTCCACGCAGCACTTCGCCCGAGTGCCGAAGCACCCGAAGACCTTGACGGAGAGGAGATCGCCCTCCAACAACTTAAAATGGAGGGTGAGCCCCCCCGTCAGGCTGTGGATACGTGCGAACGTCTTCCACCCTCGATCAAGATACATCACATTAGGGGCTGGGAATACAACGCGGACCCGCGTGCCGCTGATCCCACAGCCCCTCATGTGCAGCCTCAGTGTCTCGGGCGTGTCCGACTCCATCGCACTCGCAAACGGAGCTAGAAGCCGAAGGTGACGACGAGGCGCCCGGCGCAGCCTGATGAAGAACTCGCAAGGGTCGTCCCCTATATGGACCGCCGTGGGGAGGGGAGCCGCCGGCGGAGGCGGAGCTGGCACGCCGCCCCGTCCGCCTCTTCCCCGAGCGCCTCGACCTCGTCCACGACCTCGCCCCCTCCCTCTTCCCCTTGTGGCCGGCTCTACCACCACGGGTGCGGGAGAGGAAGGGGTGCGCTGTCTGGCGGCGACCCTCGCCGCCACCGATGAAGGGCCAGGATTCCCTTTCTCCATGGAGGATGAGAGAAAGGGGAGCGGAAGCTGAAGAAAGGAGGAGATGGGAGAGTGCGGGCTTCCGTGCTCCCCTCCCGCTCTTTATAAAGGAGCGAGGTGGGGGCTCGGCCGCCCCGCTCGGCGAATCAAGGCACGAGGAGGGCAAGGAGTCAGGGCCAACTCGCTGCCTCTGCTCGCGGCGGCCCAGTTTCCCACTTCCACCATCCGCGATCCCAAGCGCATGGGAGCCGCGTGGCGAGAATGCGGGACCGAAGCGACGAATGAGGCGGCCTCACCCCACCCCGTGATCGCGGGGAGTGGGCGCCTCAGAAACCGCGCACCGGCCCCGTCCAGTAAATGCACCACGCCCTCACGCCTACCTCCGTTTAAGGAGGAGGGCGTGAACCATCCCCTTCATCATGGCCTGACGCAGGCTCGCGGGGCTTGGCCCCACGCACGCCGCCCACGTCGCCCACGACGCCGTGTTTGACGCGTGCCGTTCTGGGCGTGCGCGGTGGAAGCGGAGCGATACGCGGCGTGACCTAGGCCGCGCGTGCCCGTGCACTGTTTTGGGCCTGGCCCAACAGCGCTCAGCACCGTGTCTGGCCCAGGCCCGGGGGCTCGTGTTGGTGTACTAGAGTAGGGGTACCCTAGTATCCCGAACTCGTGCACGGGCAGTCGCAGCATCCCGCGGCAAGGCTTGCCGGGTGGCCGCCAAGACCCTCCGCGGCTACTTTGAAGACCATTCAAGAACAAAGTGCCCAAACCAAGGCCCCGGCAAGAGGAGCTTGCCGGGAAGGAAACAAGACCCCGGCAAGAGGAGCTTGCCGGAAAGACTATCAGAAGCACCCCGAGACCCCGGCTAGAGGAGCTTGCCGGGAAGTCCAACCCAGGCATACCAAGAAAACCTGCCGCGACGCGCCACGCGTCCCGGCAAGACCCGGTGAGCGACAAGCTCCCGGACGTGACAAGACGACGACCGCGGCGAGGAGTTTGCCGCGGGAACCGCCTCTCCGAGCCCGCGCTCCAGCACACCCGCCCACGTGTCGCTCTCCCGAGCACACGTGGCGGGAAGCCGTGCAGCTAGGGGTGCGTGGTGGCGAGCAGGCACTGACAGGATAACCATCGTGGCAAACGGTGGCGTCCCTGGCGGTCCCTTTTGGTACTGTTCAGGCGACACAGACGGGCATTTAATGCCCTTGTCCCCTGCCGTCAGGGTTAGGTATGATAACACTGTAGCGGGTAGCTGTGCCTACTACAGCACCTAGCTGTGCCTATCTACGGCACCTTTCCATTTCTGCCCTTGACCTCTGTTGCTCTATGTCGGTAACCCCTTGAGCATATAAAAGGAGGCCCGAGTGCAACGAGGGGGGGGACGGCCATTCCAGACACCCACGCTCGGTCTTGCTAGTCGCCGGTGTGTACTGTAGCACTCCGCGCTCCCGAGCTAGAAATCAATACCATGCCGGGGTTTCTGATCCACGGACAGATACCACTTCACACGAGTCCTGATGGACCGCGGCAGCAGTTTAAACCTTATATATCAGGACACAGTCCGCAAAATGGGGATAGACCCAACAAAAATTAGTCGTAGCAATACTACCTTTAAAGGAGTAACGCTAGGCCCAGAGGCCCATTGCACGGGCTCCCTGCTGCTAGAGGTTATATTCGGCTTTCCCGATAACTTCCGAAGTGAAAATTTAACGTTCCACATCGCTACGTTCCAAAGTGGTTATGAAGCACTACTCGGACACGAAGCTTTCACTCGCTTTAACGCAATACTGCATTACGCTTCTCTCATGCTTAAGATGCCCGGTCCATGTGGCATCATTACAGTAAATGGAAGTATTGAGCACTCCTTGCACGCGGAAGACCGTGCAGCTGCCTTGGCAGCCGCACACTAAACGGCCTCACCAACTAAAGCATCTGACAAGTCGTTAAGACCACGGAGGCGGTTGGACGAGTCCGGCGCAGCTATATGTAATTGATACAGGTTTGATGGCTATACCCCTATTACAATACAAGGGGCTCAACGCGCACAAACAAGTGGCAATTAGGCTCAACTTTACTCATTTTGAACTGTACATGGTTTATTTAGTATGACCTACCTTTTGCACGACAACTTTTCAATTAAGTTCCTTTCTTTTTCAGATGAGCATCGTGCTACACCCGTCTAGAATACAGCACAACAGAGACACAGGCGCAGACGTGCAGCAGGGACCCGTTCCAAGGATTCTTTTTAGATTAAGACCCTGCGTAAACCTTTTTTACCGTCTCTTGTTGATACACATCCCTCGGATTGTCAGTACAATTGAGAAGGATGCTGACGTATTGGCATGTGGCCACGTTAGAATATTGCACGTACCTGGACACCAGGGGCTTATTACAAAGGGCACTGTTTAGGACCGGTTTACATCATAAAGACCGAATACCTTAGGGAGTGTTCGGCGTCGCGAGTTTGGCCTTATATGCATCAGCTCTGAATCATATCTTTGGTCAAATGTTGGGTTTGCCCGGCTCCTGTGTTTTGCTGCCTTACGTTCCGCTCTATCGGCTAAGGCGGCACCAGGAGAACTACTGCGATTGTGCCCTAGTTCATCCGGACGAGCACCTCAGTAGAGAAAGCCAAAAACTAACTGTCATGATATAGCGTGAGACTGTTCAACCACTCGATGACCTAGCGGAATCTTCGGGATTCCTCCGCCTTAACGACGGGCCGTTTCCCGGGAAGGCATGTACGCACCCCGAATCTGGATGAGCACGGAGCCACCAGGGGCTATATAGTAGCCCCACAGTCAAACTCCTCTGGCCAGTGAAAGTGTTAAAGCATTATAGTCTGATTGCCTAGTTCGCTGCGCTATCACCTCCTTAATGGACCAAGACGTTGGATCAAGTGTGAACATGTGTCTTCTACGAACACCCCCGCATTATATGCGTGAGGGCTGAAGCCGATGACTGCCATCTTTCAGGTTATATACATATATACATAAACGGCCGCACAGGAGGCATCATAGTACTTTCGGGCAAAAGTATAAATACAACCTTGATAAATTCAATAAAACATTGTTCTTACAATGGGAATACATGTCACTTAAACATAATATTCTTCGAGCACTGAGCCTCTATCAAACGAGCGCCTTCAAGAACTTCTTCAAAGTAGTGCTCGGCGGCCACTCGGCCTATGGCCGAACCCTATGCCGCAATAGTGGTGGCATCCATCTCCGCCCAGTATGTTTTGACACGGGCAAGGGCCATCCGCGAGCCCTCTATGCATGCTGACATCTTTACAGCATCGATCATGGCACAGCACCAAGGAATTGTTGCACTAAGCTAAAGTAGCTATTCGGCCTTGGCCCTCCTGGCCACAGATGATCCACAACGGACCTCATGGCAAGTCCGGATAATCTATGGAGCTCAGCCCAACCGGTAAATCGCTCATTCAGCAACAGCGGACGGACTGGAGCGTGAAACTGTGACCAGAACAGCTTCTCCACTTCAGGACCTTTCTGATCCTTGAAGTCCTTGCCCGCATCAGCAGCACTTGCAGCCAAATCCATGTACTCGTACGCAGAACTCCATAACCGGTCTAGAGGAGCATATTTTGGATCTCTGAACTTAGTCCGCAACAAGAAGGGCTTCCTAGAAACTATATCCGCAGCTTGATTCAGCTCCTCCTTCGTCGCTCTAATTTTGGAGCGGGCTTCCTTGGCAGCCACCCGGGCCTTCTCCAGGTCCGTCGCCTTCGCCCGGTTTTCCTCTTCAAGAAGCCGGTAACGGTTAGCAGCATCTTTTAATTCCACGGCCATCTTGGCAATTTTTTCTTTGCTCTCGCAATGTGCGTCCTGTTCGGCCCTTAAACCCTCGGCCTCCTTTAAAGCGGCCGCATTGCTGCTCCTCGTGTGCTCCTTGGCTTGAGCAAGTTCCGCCCGAAGGGTCTCCATGGTGGCAGCCCCATCTGCAGTCACAACATATTAAAGATATTGGCATCATGCTGCTCTTACTATGTGATGATCTCCAGAAAAATCACTGACCCTGTGCCTCGTCAAGCCGCTTGTTGACAAGCACGATGTCGGCATCTGCCGCATCCAGCTGCCGCCTTAGTTCGGCAAACCCATCAGTCCAGCTAGCCACCGGAGCTTCAACCACCTGCACATAAAGGCGGTCTGGTTATTACCTGGGACTATGATCCTCTGTTTGCCGCCGTTTTCGATGACAGCCAGAGTCTCAGGGGCTACTATCTACACATGGCACATCTGAAAATGTGCGGTACTATCAAAAATGTACATCATTTCACGTACCTCAAAACCCGTCAGTAGACTCACAAAGGCTTCATGCAACCCGCTTTCAGCGGACAAAATCCTTTCAATCACCGTACCCATCAATGTGTGGTGCTCTTCTAAGATAGCCGCTTGCTCTAGCAGATCTCTCAGTACGTCCGACCGCACACCAGACGGTGCCGGACTCTTTTGATTGCTCTCTTCAAGAGCCGGATACTGAGGACTTCGGGTGGCCATAGGATTACCTTCTGGCCTTGCCGGATCAGGAGAAACCCTCCACGACAACACCTCGGGGTCGCCTGCCTCGTGAGGCGGTGTGGCAGGGGAGGCGTTTCGCTCTCCATCATCTCTGGAAGAAGATCCCCTGAAGACAAACTCTGCTGAGAAGGGCTAAGATCCGAACTGCAAGATAAATGTTTTGGTTGTTTTCCTTAGAAGTAAAGCGAGATATTTTCATTATTAAGTACCCTTTTACTTACAGCTAGGTGGAGGGATGATCCCCTTGAGGGCATAGTGTGGCCAGGGTAGCCCCCGAGGCATGACCCTCCAGCGAACATTTCTTCCCCCGTTTGGAGACCATTGTCTCCGGGTCCTCGGAAGCGGTCCTCTTCCTTCCCAGGGGAGAGGAAGTTTCAGTCGCACCTCCCCGGCTAACCTCTTTCGCGAAGGCACTAACCTCCTTGTTCCCCCCTTTATCTTCTCCCAAGGGCGCTTGATAAGGCGCGATCTCCAGCATCCTGGTTGGCACGGGATTTGGTGAGGTCTCGGGGAGGGGGACCGGACACCTGATCAACTTTGCCTTCGCTATCCAATCCTGGACCAAGAGCGGTTTTTCTTTTTTAGGGTAATGTTGCTATGAATAAAACGGATAGTGTGTTCGGATGCGGGGCTACTTACTTGGGTATCCGGGCGATTGCGGCTCAGACCTGCATCCTCAGTGATGGCCGGACACATTATTTGTGGTCCGAAGAACAATTTGTACATCTCTTCATGCATCATGCCGAGGAAATGTTGGATAGCTCGCGGTCCTTCCGGGTTGAATTCCCACATGCGAAGGGGCCAGCGTTTGCAAGGATGGACTTGACGGACTAGCATAACTTGCACTACCATAACCAGACTGATATCTCTCTCGAAGAGATCTCGGATACGGCTTTGCAGTATTGGCACGTCCTTGGCTGGACCCCAGCTCAGCCCCCTGCTGATCCATGACATCAGTTGTGGTGGGGGGCCTGAACGGAAGGCGGGGCAGCTACCCACTTGGCACTTCGGGGAGCTGTGATGTAGAACCACTCCCGCTGCCACAATCCGGACACCTCTGGGAAGTAACCCTCAGGCCAGGGAGCGTTAGCAATTTTGCTTATTGAAGCGCCTCCGCACGTTGTGTGCTGCCCCGCGATCATCTTTGGCTTCACATCGAAGGTCTTGAGCCACATGCCAAAGTGAGGGGTAATGCGGAGGAAGGCCTCGCATACGACAATAAATGTAGAAATGTGAAGAAAGGAATTCGGGGCCAGATCGTGAAAATCTAGCCCGTAATAGAACATAAGACCCCTAACAAAGGGATCCAGAGCAAGGCCTAGTCCTCGGAGGAAGTGGGAGACAAACACGACGCTCTCGTTGGGTTCGGGAGTAGGGATGACCTGCCCTCGTGCAGGTAGCCGATGCGAAATTTCGGCAGTTAGATATCTGGCCTCCCTCAACTTCTTGATGTCCTCCTCTGTGACGGAGGAAGGCATCCAACGACCTTGAAGGTTGGATCCGGACATAGTTGAAGGTCCGAAGCGTCTAAACCTGAGCTTTGGGTGTTGGAACTCGATGCGAGAGGCGGATTCGATTAAGATCGAGAGGAAAAGGCCTTGTCCCCTTTATAAAAATGGTGAATATCAAGCGTCCTCCTCGTGGCCGTTTGGGACTTGACTAAGATTTAGGAGTCCTACTAATAGGCGTGGTTGGGTTACCCACGTCCGTATTAATGGGAATCCCGTAATAAGGGGACACGATCTCTGCTTCGACAAGACGTGCCAAGGAAACCGCCTCGCGAAACACGCTGAGATAGGTTATGAAAAACGATTCGAATAAAGACCTGGCTGTGGTGTGATGTCACACTATATGGTACGTCAGCAGATTAGATTTGTGTAAATATTATACCCTCTACGGTGGTATGTGGAACTTAGTTTGCAGAGCCGGAGATGATCCTCGTGTTCAAGATCTTCTATGAAGTATTCGGAGGAGGAACCCGCCTTGCAATGCCGAAGACAATCTGCGTGCTGGACTTATCGTCATTGAAGCCTGGTTCAGGGGCTACTGAGGGAGTCCTGGATTAGGGGGTATCCGGACAGCCAGATTATATCCTTTGGCCGGACTGTTGGACTATGAAGATACAAGATTGAACACTTCGTCCCGTGTCCGGATGGGACTCTCCTTGGCGTGGAAGGCAAGCTTGGCAATACGGATTTGTAGATCTCCTTCCTTGTAACCGACTCTGTGTAACCCTAGCCCCCTCTGGTGTCTATATAAATCGGAGGGTTTAGTCCGTAGGACAACATACAATCATACCATAGGCTAGCTTCTAGGGTTTAGCCTCTTTGATCTCGTGGTAGATCAACTCTTGTACTACTCATATTATCAAGAATAATCAAGCAGGACATAGGGTTTTACCTCCATCAAGAGGTACAGAACCTGTGTAAAACATCGTGTCCCCTGCCTCCTGTTACCATCCGCCTTAGACGCACAGTTCGGGACCCCCTACCTGAGATCTGCCGGTTTTGACACCGACTGCGGCAGGTAAGTTTTTCCCATGTACAAAAAGTATTTGAAGGGAAAACTATGTTTCTGATTGCGAGTCTGGACTTCTCAGATGTATTTGCTGAGCTGCCGCACAGTATATCAGATGCCGCTCACTTCTACCGAGCCGAAGGAAGGAACACCGCTGACAAGCTTTTTTGGTCTCCGTACTTGGCACCGAATTATCTGGTGCCTTTTGCCGATCAACTGAAACAGCTGATCGAACTGCATAAGGCGGCGGAACTAGCCATGAAAGATGTGGTTATCCGGCTATGGCATGCCAGACCGATTCCAAGCAGCTACTTCGGGCTCGTAAGGCGGCTTATAAGCGCTTGCCCTCGACTTGACATCATCAAGCGGTCGGTCTGTATAGAAGGAGCGCGAATGGCCTTCGCCCTTGCAAAGGTGCACTGGGGGAAGATGGATGCCAAAAAGCTGGTGATCGAAGGACCGCCGGAGGGGAAGGAGCACCACAAGCCCGAATCATATTATAAGAGTGTCCTGAAAGGATCCTACCTTGCGGCAGAGGTATGTACCAAGGACATTATATTTCCCTGAATGCGGATCATGTTGTCCGTTGTAATGTTTAAACAAGGTTGTTTGATATGTCGCCTGTTATAGAAAAGTTTACCCTCCTATGCGGCCATTTGTATATTGAGGCTGAGAGTTGGCCAGTCGTCGGCTTCTGCCCCCACGTAAGGAGTACGGGGGTGTTCGGGATAAACCTGAGCACTCTTTATCCTAGTTTTGGGTCCTCCAAGGGAGGTGCTCAGCACAACGAACCAGGCAATCGGACTATAGGGTTTTATCACTCTCACTTAGCCAGAGGAGCTTTAGTATGGTCGGCGCAGCCCCTTGTGTTCGGAAGACCGTACTAGGGGCTCTATAAACGCCTGATCGAAGAAAAAGGCCGAGCCATCGCACGCTGCATTGGTTATGGCATTATGCGGGAGAAATCCTTAAAGATTTTGCGACCGCTCAAACAGCTGACCAGCTCTCGCCGTATCATGACAGTTAGTTTTCGGCTTTCTCTACTGAGGTGCTCGTCCGGAAGAACCGAGACACAATCGCAGTAGTTCTCCCAGTGCTACCTTAGCAGATATAGCGGAACGTAAGGTACCAAAACATAGGAGCCGGGCAAACCCAACTATTGACCCAAGACATGATTCGGAGCTGATGCATATAATGCTATAAGTTCGGGGTGTCGAACTTCCATGAAGGTGTTCGGACTTGTATTGCCTTGCTACGGGGAAAACGAAGCCCCTGGCATATTTAAGGCATATCATTGTGTACGGATGCCATTTGATGAAATGATTTCAATGAGAAGTAATCAGCGGTAAAACGTCATATAAATCCACATGTTGTATTCGAATAATACGTCTATGCATTTGGGTACAAGTAATGTGATAAAAAAGGAGTTGTGATAGCAGAACCTGCTGTGACCAGGGGGAAGATGTTGAGTGTGGGTCCGTATTGTAGGCGGATGTTCGCTGCGGGGAATGTCTAAGGATCCCCAGACGCATTTGAGCTGCCTCTGTGGAGTCCATCCTGGTCGGTGCGAAGGTGAACCTGCGAAGGAAATATAAGAAATGTTTGTGTGCCGGAGGGCGGTTGAGCCGCTGAGTTTGGCCTGTCGTGGCCTTCGCCGGAGTGTTTAATTGAGCCCTGGACGAGTCGGAGTATCCTTCCACAAAGCAGTTCAGAGCCCCTTGACGGTGTCCGGGAGCCTAGGTGTCGACTCAAGGTTTGGCAGCAAGGTGCTGCTCGGAGTTCCTGCTGCTAAGGCAGTGATGTATTTGTTAGTGCAGAAGGAAAATTCGGCCTTGCCATGAACCATGATAACGCCGCATGGGTCGGGCATTGTGAGCTTACGGTAGGCACAATGTGGTACTGCGTTGAATCGAGCGAATGCGGTTCGCCCGAGCAGTGCTTGATAGTCACTACGGGAAGGGGCGATTTCGAAGATTAACTCTTCGGGATGGTAATTTTCTCGTGACCCGGAGATTACCTCAAGGGAAATGGAGCATGTATAGCTGACCACCATATCTGGTATGATGTCTCTAAAACTGGCCTTAGTGGGCTTGATCGCTGACTGATCGATGCCCATCTTGCGCACTGTATCCTGGTAAAGCAGATTTAAACTACTACCTCCATCCATAAGGACTCGAGTGAGGTGGAATCTGTTTATTATTGGGTCTAACACCAAGGCAGCCAATTCTTCATGTCGGATGCTTGTCGCGTGATCCTCGCGATCAAAAGTGATCGGGCAGGCCAACCAGAGGTTGAACCTAGGGGTGACGGGCTCTATGGCGCGTGTTTCTCAGAGTGCATGTTTGCTTCTCCTTTTCGTCACATGGATCATGTTGACTGTTTTAACCTCTGGTGGAAATTTTTTCTGTCCTCCAGTGCTTTGCTGGCGAGGCTCGTCCTCGTCTTCGCTTGGTGTCTCCCCCCTTGTGTTCGGCGTTTAGCTTACCGGCCTGCTTGAAGACCCAGCATTCTCTGCGGGTGTGATTTGTAGGCTTATCGGGGGTGCCATGAATCTGACATAGTTTGTCAAGAATCGTGTTTAGGCCAGACGGTCCATCTCTGCTGCCTTTGAAAGGCCTTTTCCGCTGACCTAGTCGAGAGCCCCTGAATCCGGCGTTTACCACCGTATTATCTGGGCTATCTTCTTTATTTCGACGCTTGCTTTTATTGCGTCGTGGTTTTCCATTGCCATCCCTGACTTCGGATGTGCTTGGGTCGCTGGTGCTACTGCGGGCTAACCAGCTGTCTTCGCCCACGCAAAAGCGGGTCATGAGACTTGTTAGAGCTGCCATTGTTCTCAGTTTTTCTTGGCCGAGGTGTCTGGCGAGCCATTCATCTCGGACGCTGTGTTTGAAAGCTGCTAAGGCTTCGGCGTCCGGACAGTCGATGATTTGGTTCTTTTTGGTGAGAAACCTGTTCCAAAGCTTTCGGGCGGACTCTCCGGACTGTTGAATTATATGACTTAAATTGTCTGCATCCGGAGGTCGGAAATAGGTCCCTTGAAAATTAGCCCGAAAAGCGTCCTCGAGCTCCTCCAAACTTCTAATTGAGTTTTCGGGGAGGCTTTTCTGCCAGTGCCGAGCTGGTTCTTTAAGCTTGAGGGGCAAGTATTTAATGGCATGGAGATCGTCTCCTCGAGCCATATGGATATGGAGGATAAAGTCCTCAATCTAGACCCCAGGGTCTGAGGTCTAGTCGTACGCTTCTATGTTCACTAGTTTGAATCCTTCTGGGAATTCATGGTCCAGGACCTCATCCGTGAAACATAAGGGGTGTGCGACACCCCTGTACTTGGACGTACCATGGTGTTCGGACGGTTGTAATATTCGGTTTTGATTTTGTGCCGGAGCGCGCTTCCTAGATCCAAAGATGGATCTGGTCGTACCGGATTTTTGGCGCAAGTCCTGATGTAGATCATGTGTTTGACTATTGTGCGACTTTGTGAGCCGCTCTATCGCGGTCACAAGGTGGTGGATCCGGCCGGTTGGCCGTTTCATTATTTGGCTGTGTGGGCTCTAGGGCCTCGTCGTCGAATTGAGGTAACAACTTGCACTTTGGATAGCTCTTTGTGTGGTAACTTCCACCATACTTTGCTTCACTGTTGAGCACTTTGTTCCACCTGCTGTTGAGTGTGTTTTGTGCGGCCTTAAGCTTTTGCTTCTGCTTCTTCAGACTCCTCGCTATGGCAATAAGCCTTATGCGGAGGTTCTCTTGCTCCAAGTGCGTTTCCGGGATGATGTGTGCATCTTCGTCCGGACTGTTTTCCTCCCCAAATGGGGTTTGATGAGGGTTATCCTCGGCGTCGCCGTGTTCGGACGTCGGATCCATACTATGTTCGCCGCTTGCAGCTTCATCGTGCTCTAGCGTCGGGGCAATGTGGTCGTCGTTTCCTCTGGAGTCGACTGGAGTGTTATTTTCTCTTGCGCTGTTATCGCTGTTTTTGCTATGGCGGGACTTAGAGCGGCGCCATTGACGTCGGCGCTTGGGTTGCTTCTTGGAGGGGCCAACCTCCGCTGTCTCTTCGCCATTGCCTTCTTTGGGTGTATTCACCATGTATATGTCATGTGATGAAGTGGCTGTCCGGCGCCCTGTGGGCGCTGGTTCCTGTTTGTCTCCTGTATCTTCGTCTGTGCCGTCGATGTCTTCGGAGTCGAAGTTGAGCATGTCGGTTAAGTCGTCGACAGTGGCTACTAAGTGGGTGGTGGGTGGGCAGCGAATTTATTTGTCGTCCGCATCCCATTCTAGCCGGACATAGTTCGGCGCCCAGTTTCTGCTGACAGAACGAGGGACCTTAATGAATTTAGCACATCTCCGAAGGGCGAGTGCTAAAAGATATCTGCGGAGGTGAACTCCATGATCGGAGCCCAGTCGGATTCGACGGGCACGGATGTAAGCGGCTCGGAGTCCGTGGCCGGAGGTGAATCCAGTGGTTCGGCGACACGGCTCTTGTAATGGGTGAAGTCAGTATCCGGCTCCATCGCCACTGAGAGTGCGGTCTCCATGGCGGGGCCTATCCCTCCACTCTCGAATGGCGTGATTTGCTCTGGATTGACGGCCGGAGTAGTTGCAGATGCGATCTCCCGAACACTGTCCGACGGTAGAGTTACGTCGTGCTCCAGACTTAAAAAGCACCTGACACGGGCTCGAATCGGTCGAAGATCAAGTCTCCGCGGACGTCGGTAGTGTAGTTTAAGTTTCCGAATCTGACCTGATGGCCAGGGGCGTAGCTCTCGATCTTCTCCAGATGGCCAAGCGAATTGGCCCGCAATGCGAAGCCGCCGAATACAAAGATCTGTCCGGGGAGGAAAACCTCACCCTGGACCGCATCACTACCGATGATCGAAGGAGCCATCAAGCCTTATGGTGACGACATAGTGGAACTCTCAATGAAAGCACCGATGTCGGTGTCACAACCGGCGGATCTCGGGTAGGGGGTCCCGAACTGTGCGTCTAAGGCGGATGGTAACAGGAAGTAGGGGACACGATGTTTACCCAGGTTCAGGCCCTCTTGATGGAGGTAATACCCTACGTCCTACTTGATTGTTCTTGATGATATGAGTATTACAAGAGTGGATCTACCATGAGATCGTAGAGGCTAAACCCTAGAAGCTAGCCTATGGTATGATTGTATGTTGTCCTACGGACTAAACCCTCTGGTTTATATAAACACTAGAGGGGGCTAGGGTTACACAAAGTCGGTTACAAGGGAGGAGATCTTCATATCCGTATTGCCTAGCTTGCCTTCCACGCCAAGGAGAGTCCCATCTGGACACGGGACGAAGTCTTCAATCTTGTATCTTCATAGTCCAATATTCCGGCCAAAGGATATAGTCCGGCTGTCCGGAGACCCCCTAATCCAGGACTCCCTCAATACTTGAAGCTGAAAATTCCACCATGCTTGCAAATTACTCTTTTAAGGATGGAGTACCTAAGAAACTAGTAGATCCAGGAATACCCACTTTACCATGCTCCATTAAAAGAAACTATGTCAAAATTGTTTTATGTGATTTAGGAGCCGGTGTTAGTGTTATGCCTTTCTCTTTATATACAAGACTTGATTTGAATAAACTCACACCTACTGAAATATCATTGCAAATGGCTAACAAATCAACGGCCATACTTATCGTTATTTGTGAGGATGTGCCCGTTGTAATTACAAATGTTACTATCTTGACAGACTTTCTCATACTTGATATGCCTGAGGATGACAACATGTCGAATACCGCCGAATCCAAATATGACAAGAGGGGTAAGCAATTTGAGCATCAACGCCCACAACTCTTTGTGTTCTACTCGTGCATATACATCTACGCATAGACCTAGCTTATGATGCCACTGATGAGGAACGAAGCATGAAAATCAAAAAAAATCCTACGAACAAGATCTATCTATGAAAAGCATTGAAACGAGAGGGGAGAGTGTGTCTACATACCCTCGTAGACCGAAAGTGGAAGCATATATAACGTGGTTGATGTAGTTGTACTCTTCGCGATGCGATCATGATCCAACCGATCTAGAGCCGAATGGACGACACCTCCGAGTTTAGCACATGTGCGGCTCGATGGCGTCTCCTCCTCCTTGATCCAAAAAGAGAAGGCAGATAAGTATATGGGATCACAACCAGCAGGATGGCATGGTGGTGATGGTGGTGGTGGAGCTAGTTCAGCAAGGCTTCGCCAATCGCTAGTTGAACGAGGACGGGGGAACTATGGAGTAATGCGAGAGAGAGGGGAGGCAAGGGCTTGGTGTGTGCCCTTGGGGCGCCCCTCCCCTCTATATATAGGTGGAGGGGCATGGGGAACAGCCCCTCCAAGCCCTAGGTCTCAGCCAAGGGGGAGGGGACTTGGACTCCAAGTCCAATCCTATTCCTACGAGGACTCCCCTTTTTTTCCCTAGCCACATGGGCTTTTGAGGAGGACTTGGTGCACCTAGCCCAATAAGACAAGTGCACCTCCCCTCAGCCCATGCCAGCCCTTGGGACATGTGGACCCAATTTTGGACTTCCGAACCCCTACAGAATCCTTCGGAACTTTCTAGAAGCTTCACGATACAATACCGAAAAAACTGCACCTTTTTTCGGAACCCAAAATATGACTTCCCATATATAAATCTTTACCCCACGACCATTCTGAGACTCCTCGTGACGTCCGAGATCTCATCTGAGACTCCGAACAACATTTAGTTACCAATCATCAAATATCCCAATACTACTCTAGCGTTAACGAACGTAAGTGTGCGACCCTGCGGGTTCGGGAATCATGCAGTCATGACCGAGACACCTCTCCGACCAATAACCAATAGCGGGACCTCGATGCCCATATTGATTCCTACATATTCCAAGGAGATATTTTATCGCTTGAACCACGATGTCAAGGATTCGGTTAATCCCGTATGCAATTCCCTTTGTTCGGCGATATGTTACTTGCCCAAGATTCGATCGTCGGTATCTCCATACCTAGTTCAATCTCGTTACCGGAAAGTCTCTTTACTCGTTCCGTAATACAAGATCCCATGACTAAATCATTAGTCACATTGCTTGCAAGCTCTTTAAGATGTTGTATTACCGAGAGGGCCCAGAGATATCTCTGCGTCATACGGAGTGACAAATCCCAGTCTCGATCCATGCCAACCAAATAGACACCTTCGAAGATACATGTAGAGCACCTTTATGATCACCTAGTTATGAAGTGACGTTTGGATACACACTAAGTATTCCTCCGGTGTCAGGAAGTTACACGATCTCATGGTCTAAGGAACTGATACTTGACATGAAGAAAGTTATAGCAAATAAACTAAACGATCTGATGCTAAGATTACGGTGTGGTCTTGTCCATCACATAATTCTCCTAATGATGTGATCCCATTATCAAATGACAACTCATGTCTATGGTTAGGAAACCTTAACCATCTTTGATCAACAAGCTATTCTAGTAGATACTCACTAGGGACACTGTGTTGTCTATGTATTCACACAAGTTTTTGGTTAATACAATTCTAGCATGAATAATAAAAATTTATCGTGAACAAGGAAATATGATAATGACCCATTTATTATTGCCTCTAGGGCATATTTCCAATGGTAAGCTGCTAGTGGTATTGATCTAGTAAATTGCTAGTTGTGCCTGGATGATAGGTATTGATCTTGTATAATTCTAGTTGTCCTTGGGTGATATGTATTGATCTTGTAATGTTTTAGTTATGCTTCATGCTCTTGTAAATTTGTAGTGCTTACAGCTAGTTGATCTTGTAAATTTCCGAATGTTCGTCGTGCCCAAATTTAGTTCTTGGATGATAGTGTATTTGATGGTGTCCTGGACTAAGGGGTACCAACCTAGTTGGCCCACCGTCCATGGGCTAAGCTTATGGCCCGCCGATCTCACAAGGAAGGACTCTAGAAGCCTCGAGCTTAGACGTGATCGAGATGGACTCATCCGAATACTTCGCGTGTATTTCAAGGACTACTCTATCTATCAACATGTTTATCCCTAGTTTGCAACCGACCATGTGTAACCCTAGCTATCCCCCGGTGTCTATATAAACTGGAGGGTTTAGTCTGTAAGGGGAGAATCACAATTACCATCTTTAGGGTTTAGAACACAACATATGATCTCGAGGTAGATCAACTTGTAATCGATACTCCATCATCAATATAATCAAGAATGACATAGGGTTTTACCTCTTCGAGAGAGTTGGGAAATGTTGCATGGAAAACAAAAAAAATCTACGCACACGCAAGATCTATCCATGGAGATGCATAGCAACGAGACGGGATAGTGTGTCTACATACCCTCATAGACCATAAGAGGAAGCATTAGATAACACGGTTGATGTAGTCGAACTTCTTCATGCTCCAACCGATCGAGTACGAACGTACAACACCTCCGCGTTTAACACACGTTCAGCTCGCTGACTTCCCTCTCCTTCTTCATCCAGCAAGACGGCGAGCTCGTGGATGAGTTCCGACAGCACAACGGCATGGTGACGGTGATGGTGAAGTGATCTCTGCAGGGCTTCGCCTAAGCACTACAAAAATATGACTAGGAGTGTAAACGGTGGAGGGGGCGCCGCACACGGCTAAGCAATTGTTCTGGTTGTGCTAGGCACCCCCTCCCACATATATATAGGTGGGAGGGAGGAGTGAGCAGCCAGGAGGCGCCCCCCAAGTAGGTCAAATCCTACTTGGGGTCCCTTCCCAAGTGGCGACCCTTCCTTATTTGAAGTGCGGGAGGAAGGAAGGAGGAGGTGCCCCCCTTTCCTTTCTGCCATGAGAGAAAGGCAGGAGGGGCCATGTCGGTGTCAAAACCGGCGGATCTCAGGTAGGGGGTCCCGAACTGTGCGTCTAGGCCGGATAGTAACAGGAGGCAGAGGACACGAAGTTTTACCCAGGTTCGGGCCCTCTCGATGGAGGTAAAACCCTACGTCCTGCTTGATTAATATTGATGATATGGGTAATACAAGAGTTGATCTACCACGAGATTAGAGAGGCTAAACCCTAGAAGCTAGCCTATGGTATGATTGTTGATGTGTATGTTGTCCTACGGACTAGAACCCTCCGGTTTATATAGACACCGGATAGGGTTAGGGTTACATAGAGTCGGTTACATTGGTAGGAGATCTGAACATCCATATCGCCAAGCTTGCCTTCCACGCCAAGAAAAATCCCTTCCGGACACGGGACGGAGTCTTCAATCTTGTATCTTCATAGTCCTGGAGTCCGGCTGAAGGTATAATTCGGCTATCCGAACACCCCCTAATCCAGGACTCCCTCAGTAGCCCCTGAACCAGGCTTCAATGACGACGATTCCGGCGCGCAAATTGTCTTCGGCTTTGCAAGGCGGATTCCTCCTCCAAGCATTTCATGGAAGATCTTGAGCATAAAGATAGTGTCCTTCTCTGCAAAATAAGTTTCCACATATTGCCATAGAGAGAATAATAATATTAACACAAATCTAATCTGCTGACATATTCCGTGGTGCGACACGCCACGGACAAGCCTTTATCCAAATCGTTTCATTATCTCGCCTCAGCGCGTTATGCGAGGCGGTTTCCTTGGCACGTCTTGTCAAAGCAGAGATTGTGTCCCTTTGTTCCGGGATTCTCATCAATACGGGCGTGGGTAACCCAACCGCGCCTTTGATTACGGTGCTTGGAGATAAGAAAGTTTTACCAGGCTGGTGGGGGCATGTAGTCGTGCCCACCCATATAAGGGGATAAGGATCCACCTTTTCACCCACGCCTTCTTCCTACTTTGCCTATCCATTCTTGCACACTCGAGCTCCAGCGCCCAAGTCCGCACTACCACCTCGACCTTCTCCAGTCATGTCCGGAGCGGGAGGCAAGTGGATGGTCTCCTCCGTCACGGAGGGACACATAAAAAAGCTGAGGAAGGCCGGATATCTGGCCAGCGACATCGCGCACCGACTCCCCAAGAAGGGGCAGCTCATCCCCACTCCTAGGCCCCATGAGATGGTGGTATTTCTCCCCCATTTTCTCCGCGGACTGGGCTTCCCTCTGCATCCATTTGTCCGGGGGCTCATGTTCTACTACGGCCTGGATTTCCACGATCTGGCCCCGAACTTCATCCTCAACATCTCGGCGTTTATCGTCGTGTGCGAGGCTTTCCTCCGCACCCACCCTCATTTTGGCTTATGGCTAAAGACCTTCAACGTCAAGCCGAAGGTGGTGCGCGGCAGCCAGGCGGAGTGCGGCGGTGCCATGGTTGGCAAGATGGCCAACGTCCCGTGGCTCGAGGGCTCCTTTGTGGAGACCCTGAAGGGGTGGCAATCGGGGTGGTTTTACATCACCGAGCCGTGCGACCCCGAATGGGTCGCAGCCCCCGAGTTTCGGTCCGGACCCCCTACGCGGCTCACCTCCTGGAAGGAGACCGGCCTGTCGTGGGGTAAAAAAGGAGAGCTGACCGGACTCCAAACATGCATCCAAACCCCGGTGGACAAGAAGCTCAAGATTGTCAACGTAGTCCAGGTTATGCTCATCCGCCTGATCCTCCCGTGTCAACGACGGGCCTTCAACCTGTGGGAGTTCGACCCGGCGCAGCATCAAACTCTAAACAGGCTCTTTGACACGACGTACGAAGATGCCTGGAGGGTGCTTTTCAAGGGCGCCGAGGCTCCCGCATCCGCTGCCGAGGATCGCGGATTCAGTACTCAGCATCACGCTCATGCGGTAAGCCGTTTTTGTCCTTTTACAGGGTATCGGTTTTTCATAGTTTGACTCTATGAGGGATCTGAGTTCCCTTATCTTTGATAGGATTGGGTGGCGACATCCGGACAGATCAACTGTCCGGCTCCTCTGCCCGAAGGACCAGCGAACGCTCGCTTGGCGAAGCTGCTGGTTCCGGCGCCCTATGTGGTGCCGGAGAAGAAGGCCACGAAAAGGGCCACAGGGACTCAAAAGAGTGCCCGGCGCCAGGAGGTGTCGGATTCGTCATCCGACGGTCCCGATGCGCCTTCCTCTCGTGAAGACGAGGAGGAAGAAGAAGAGACCTCTCCCCCTCTAGTGGGAGGAGAGAAGAAAAGGAAGGCCGCCCCCTCCGAGGAGGCCGGAGGGTCCAAGAAGGAAAAAATCCTTCCTCCGGACTGCTCCACCGACGCTGATGACGACGAAGAGGAGTGGCAGCCTAGGGCCAAGCCCCTGGCAAAATCATAAGTGTCCGGATACCGGGGTAATTCATAGTATTCGTTTTTCGCACAAATTTTCCTTATGTCGAATATGTTTATGCAGCCCACCCAAGGACCGGCTCGACGCATCATCGAGCGGCTCACTGGACCCGTCGGAGGTGAACTCGCTTCCGACGGCTTCATCCCCCCGCCCTGCGGACGACACCGAAGTGTTGTCCCAACAGGTTCCAAGCCGGGAGGAGGCGGTCCTGGAGGCGCCGCAAGGCGACCTCCCGGACTCCAGGAGTAAAGGGGATGAAACCCCCCAGGGCTCCAAATCCGGCTTAAGGCCGGACACAGCTCCGGAATCTTCAAGGGTTCCAGAGTCCGGCAGGCGACCTCCTTCCAAGAGGAGCAAGCCTGCCGTGCCGGTGACCTCCGTCCAACCAGAGGCGCCGGACAATATGTTGGAGGCGCTCCAAGGTGCCTCCATCGACGAGGGGCACCGCACTATTATGAGTGCGGTGATCTAGAAGGTTCAGTCTGCCAAAAGCGGACTAACTGAAGCTTGTACAAGCCTTTTAACAGGCTTTGAGGTAAGTAAAGAATGTTCAAATAATGTTACCGCATAGACAGTAGCCCCTGATGCTCTGTTGGGCGTTCGGGAAGAAAAGCCGAATAGAGGATCAAAGAATTCGCAGGAGTCTAACAAAAGGAGTCAATATGCGTATGTAGGCTTCTCTGCTAGCGTCCGCCGCACTGACTGTGGAAGTGGACGTGCTGAAGCAGAGTCTCGAGAAGTCCGAGCAAGAGCTCGGGCGTGCCAAGAAGCAGCTCGAGGAGAAGGAAGGTAAGAAATACCCTGTTTGAGTATGTATATAAAAAAGGTGCAATTGCAAAAAATGACAGAATTAACATGGCTATTGCAGGGGCCACGTCCGAGGTGGCGACCCTTAAGCAAGCGCTGCTCGAGGCCGAGAAGAGTGCGGCCGTGGAGCACACCGAGCGGGAGAGGTATGAGGCTGAGGTTGGCAAGGTGCGGCAAGAGCTCCAGGTTCTCATGAAGAAACATGAGAGTTTGGAGCTTGACTCGAAGACGCGAGCGTCCGAGCTCGCGGCAGCTATAGAAAATGCCAAGTCTGCCAAGGCCGAGGCCCAGAAGACCCTCCAGGAGTTGGATGAGGTGAAGAAGATTGCAGCGGGTAAGGCATTCTTTATGCAAAGCAAACACATAAACGTGAGTTACATGTTACTTACCCGAATCCAGAGCTCTCCAGGAGCGTTTGCAGATCTTCCCCGGAGTGTATCTAATGCCGCCGCATTCTATCGAGCCGAGGAGGGCAACTCGACGGAGAAGGTGTTCTGGTCTCAGTACGCTGAGGCCGGACACCCCGTGCCCCTGAGCGACCAGCTGAAGCAACTGGTCAAGCTCCACAAGGCGGCCGAATAGGCCATGAAAGGCCTCCTAGTTCGGCTGTGGCCTGGAGAGGCTCTGCCTGGGAGCTATTTCGGGCTGGTGCGGTGGCTGGTGGAGGCCTGTCCGAGGCTTGAAGACATCAAGCGCTCCGTCTGCATTGAAGGTGCCCGTAGGGCCCTTGCCCGTGCTAAGGTGCACTGGGGCAAGCTGGATGCGGAGAAGCTTGTGAAGGACAGCCACCTCTGGGGAAAGAGCATCGCAAGCCCGAGAATTATTATAAGGATGTTCTGAAGGGTGCCCGCCTTGTTGTGGATGAATGTACCAAGGATGTATTTTTTGAGTAAAACCCGCTCGTGTTATCCTGTGCGCTGAAAACTTGTTCATATGCGCTAAGCAATGCTGCTTGAATTTAAAATATTACCTTCTGTGCGGCTGTTTATCAATACTGAGAGATGGCGAGTCATCGGCTTCTGCCCCCATGCCGCTAGTGCTGGGGTGTTCGGGGATAAACCTGGGCGCTCTTTTTCCCATATTTGGGTCCTTCGAGGGAGTCGCTCAGCCCAACGAACGAGGCAATTGGACTATAATGCGTGAACACTCTCACTTAGCCATATAATTCTATAATTTTAAATTTCGGCGAAGCCCCTAGTATTCGGAAGACCGATTTCGGGGCGCTATCCACGCCTTGGCCGGACAGAGCCGACTCCTCGCCCGAAGCGGCATAAGTCTTTAGGGACTCGAAAAAACCTCTCGAACAGCGACCAGCTCTCACTTCATCATGACAGTCAATTTTAGCTTTCTCCACTGAGATGCTCGGCCCAGCTCAACTGGGGCACAATCGCAGTGGTTCTCCTAGTGCTACCTTAGCCGATATAGCGGAACGTAAGGCACCAAAACATAGGAGCCGGGCAAACCCAACTATTGACCCAAGACATGATTCGGAGCCAATGCATATAATGCTATAAGTTCGGGGTGCCGTACTTGTTAAAGTGTTCGGACTTCTCACACCATGTTGAGGGGTACTGAAGCCCCTGGCGTATTTTGGCCGTACCAAAGTGTATGGGTCCAACATGTCTTTAAGGAACACACATATATATATTATTAAAAAGAAGGTAATGCAAAAAATAGACAAAAGCTATGCATTGTTCATTAAAATAGCTGCGATCAAAGCAGAACGATACAAGTGATGCGATAAATGAAAAGTTGGATTATTTAACATGTCTGCTTTAGGGGCAAGCTGCGGGATAGTATGCAAAACAGGTATACTGCTCGTGATAGAGACCACCTGGGATTTCCGTAATGCGGCATGGCTTGTCTGCTTCCCTGGTCCTTGCATCGTTTGTGCGGCAATTGAACTGCCGAATAAGCCTTCTGAAGAGTAGAGTCCTGGAAGTAAGAGAAAAGTATAAAAAAGGTCGGCAGCCCCTGGTGCGGTTTAAGCCATGTCTTGGGCGTGCCGTGATGGTGCCCCTCCCCCTGTGCCCATGGTATTTCTAGGGTGTAGTTATGTATGCGAAGTACTGGCGTCGCCTTTTTGCGGGGGTTGGGGTTGGGGCCGCATTGCTACGCCTGCTCGGAACGTGCCAGGCGGTCTTGTTGTAGGTTACTCCGGGCGCGCTTGACTGTGTCCGGACATTTAATGGCCGGACTGGAGCACTGCCTGGAGAGGCTGCTTTGTACTTCCACTACAAGGGCCGCCGTGTGCTCCTCAGTTCGGAGGGATCATTCGGTGTTTCCATTGACCGTAATTACTCCTCGAGGGCCTGTCATCTTGAGCTTAAGGTATGCGTAGTGCGGGACCGCATTGAACTTGGGGAATGCGGTTCGCCCGAGCAGTGCATGGTAGCCACTGCGGAACGGGACTATGTCGAAGATTAACTCCTCGCTTCGGAAATTATCCGGAGATCCGAAGACCACTTCAAGTGTGACTGAGCCTGTACAGCTGGCCTCTACACCTGGTATTACACCTTTGAAGGTCGTTTTGGTGGGCTTGATCCTCGAGGGATCTATGCCCATTTTCCGCACTGTATCCTGGTAAAGCAGGTTCAGGCTACTGCCGCCGTCCATAAGGACTCTAGTGAGATGAAATCCGTCAATAATTGGGTCAAGAACCAATGCAGCAAATCTGCCATGACGGATGCTAGTGGGATGGTCTCTTCGATCAAAGGTGATCGGGCAGGAGGACCATGGGTTGAACTTTGGGGTGACTGGCTCTACCGCGTATACGTCCCTTAACGCGCGCTTCCGCTCCCTCTTGGGGACGTGGGTGGCGTATATCATGTTCACCTCCGCACTTGTGGGGGAAAACCCTTTTGTCCATTGTTGTTCGGTGGCCGGGGCTCCTCGTCGTCATCGCTATGCAACCCCTTGTCTTCATTGTCGGCGCTTAATCTGCCTGCCTGCTTGAACACCCAACAGTCCCTGTTGGTGTGATTAGCCGGTTTTTCGGGGGTGCCATGTATTTGGCACAAGCGATCGAGTATTCGGTCCAAGCTGGACAGGCCCCTGGGATTCCTTTTGAATGATTTTTTCCGCTGACCGGATTTAGAGCCTCTGAATCTGGCATTAACTGTCGTATCCTTAGCATTGTCGCCGTTGATGCGGCGCTTCTGTTGGTTGCGACACGACCTGCCACTAATGTCCCTGGTGTCCGAACGACCAGGGTTCTTGGTCATATTGTTGCTACGAGCAAGCCAGCTGTCTTCTCCCGCGCAAAAGCAGGTCATGAGTGCCGTGAGTGCTGCCATAGATTTCGGCTTCTCTTGTCCTAGGTGCCGGGCAAGCCACTCGTCACAGATATTATGCTTGAAGGCTACTAAGGCCTCTGCGTTCGGACAGTCGAGTATTTGATTTTTCTTTGTTAGGAACCGTGTCCAGAATTGCCAGGCCGATTCGTCTGGCTGCTGAATTACGTGGCTTAGGTCATCAGCGTCTGGGGGTCGCTCATAAGTGCCCAGGAAATTGTCGAGGAATGTGGCTTCCAGGTCCTCCCAACAGCTGATTGACCCTGTTGGCAGGCTGTTAAGCCACTGCCGGGCTGGTCCTTTAAGCTTGAGTGGGAGGTATTTGATGGCGTGGAAATCATCGCCGCGGGCCATGTGGATATGAAGGAGATAATCCTCGATCCATACCGCGGGATCTGTTGAGCCATCATATGATTCGATGTTTACGGGTTTGAAACCTGCGGGGATTTGATGATCCATTATTTCATCTGTGAAGCACAACGGGTGTGCGGCGCCTCTGTATGGGCGATATCATGACGTAGCTCCAATGAGCTTTGTCTACTGTGTTCGGCCCTGCCGAATTTGTGGCCGGCGTGACGGTTGTCGTCTCGAGCCGTGGGGTGCCTATGCGATCCGTAGATCGATCTTGTTTGCCTTGTCTTGTCCTCCAGCATGTCTCATAAGTCCGGCGCATATTCCCGTGCCTTGGTACGGGGTGCGGCTTGGGTGGAGGGCCATGAGGCCTTTCTGTCGCAGCCACGAGGTGGCCTGTCGGCCGCGTCGAGTGCTTCCTCCTCTAATCGGGGTAGCAACCTGCGCTTCGGGTAGCACTTGGAGGGGCGTTCGGGTTTATGCTCTTCGGCCGCAAGGACTTCAGTCCATCTATCGACTAGCCGATCTTGATCAGCTTTAAGTTGTTGCTGTTTTTTCTTGAGGCTTCTTGCCGTGGCCATAGGCCTGCGTTGAAAACGCTCTTGTTCGACGGGATCCTCTGGCACGGCGAATTCGTCGTCGTCGAGGCTTGCCTCGTCTTCGAAGGGAGGTATACAATTATTGTCCTCGACCTCTCTGTCGGCCGCTCCCTCATGAGGGCTGGTTTCTCCATCCTCCTGTGCTAAATCTTGCTCGGGGGGATGTTCTTCAGTGCTTTCCGGGGTATTATTATCTCCCGTGCTGGAATCGCCGTTTTTGTATTGGCGGGATTTTGAGCGGTGCCGCTGACGCTGGCGCTTTTGCTGTTTCTTGGAGGGGTCATCCTCCACTGTCCCATCGCCCTCTCCCTCTTTTGGGGTGTCCACCATGTATATGTCATATGACGAGGTGGCTTTCCAGGGCCTAGTGGGCGCTGGTTCTTCATCATCTCCTTCATCGGTGTCCATACCGTCGATGTCTTCGGAGTCGAAGTCGAGCATGTCGACTAAGTTGTCGACAGTGGCTACAAAGTGGGTGGTGGGTGGGTTTTGAATTTATTCATCGTACGTATCCCAACCTTGCTGACCGTAGTCCATCCAGGGCTCTCCTGACAAAGAGAGAGACTTCAGTGATTTTTGGATATCGCCGAAAGGCGAGTGCTGAAAGACGTCCGCGGCCATGAACTCCATGATCAACGCCCAATCGGATTCGCTCGGCAGGGGCGCGGAGGGTTCGGAGTCCAGAGAAGAATCCGGCTCCATGGAGTCACGAGTCTTGCAGAGTACGGGGCTGGTGTTCGGCTCAACCGCTGTTGGGATCGCAGCCCCCGAGGTGGCGTCCAACCACCCATCCTTGATCGGCGTGGTCGGCTCCGAACTAGGGGTCGGAGCCGATGCGGGTGCGGCCTCCAGGGCTCTGTTCGGCGGCAGAGCTAGATCATGCTTGTCATGACAGAGCAGCGCGCTCGGCAATGGTTCGAATCTGTCAAAGATCAAGTCCCCGCGGATGTCGGCCGTGTAGTTTAAACTTCCGAATCTGACCTGACGGCCAGGGGCGTAGCTTTCGATCTGCTCTAGACGGCCAAGTGAGTCGGCCTGCAGTGCAAAGCCGCCAAAGACGAAGATCTGTCCGGGGAGGAAGGTCTCACCCTGGACTACATCGCCATTGATGATCGTAGGAGCCATCGGGCCTGACGGCAATGGCACAGAGGAACTCTCAATGAAAGCCCAATGTCAGTGTCAAAACCGGCGGATCTCGAGTAGGGGGTCCCGAACTGTGCGTCTAGGCCGGATGGTAACAGGAGGCAGGGGACATGAAGTTTTACCCAGGTTCGGGCCCTCTCGATGGAGGTGAAACCCTATGTCCTGCTTGATTAATATTGATGATATGGGTAATACAAGAGTTGATCTACCACGAGATCAGAGAGGCTACACCCTAGAAGCTAGCCTATGGTATGATTGTTGATGTGTATGTTGTCCTACGGACTAGAACCCTCCGGTTTATATAGACACCGGATAGGGTTAGGGTTACATAGAGTCGGTTACAATGGTAGGAGATCTGAACATCCATATCGCCAAGCTTGCCTTCCACGCCAAGGAAAATCCCTTCCGGACACGGGACGGAGTCTTCAATCTTGTATCTTCATAGTCCAGGAGTTCGGCTGAAGGTATAATTCGGCTATCCGAACACCCCCTAATCCAGGACTCCCTCAGGCCACCCCTCCCCTTTCCTTCCCCTAGGGCCGGCCAACCAAGTAGAGGGGCGCACCAGCCCACTAGTGGGATGGTCCTTTAGCCCATTAAGCCCATACACTTACCGGGGGTGTCCGGGACTCCTTCCAGTGACCCGATGCACTCTGAAATTATTCTGTTGTCTGAATATCATCATCCTATATATCAATCTTTACCATTCGACCATTTCGAGACTCCTTGTTATGTCCATGATCTCATCCGGGAATCCGAACAAAATTCGGTCACCAAATCATATAACTCATATAACACTATATATATCATCAATGAATGTTAAGCGTGCGGACCCTACGGGTTCGAGAACAATGTAGACATGACCAAGACACCTCTCTGGTCAATAACCAATAGCGGAACCTGGACGCCCATATTGGCTCCTACATATTCTATGAAGACTTTATCAGTCGAACATTATGACAACATACGTAATTCCCTTTGTCCATCGGTATATTACTTGCCCGAGATTCAATCGTCGGTATCTTCATACCTAGTTTAATCTCGTTACCGGCAAGTCTCTTTACTTGTTTCGTAATACATCATCTTGAAACTAACTCATTAGTCACTTTGCTTGCAAGGCTTCTTATGATGTGTATTACCGAGAGGGCCCAGAGATACCTCTCTGATACTCAGACTGACAAATCCTAATCTCAATCTATGCCAACTTAACAAACACCTTTGGAGATACCTGTAGAGCATATTTATGATCACCCAGTTACGTTGTGAAGTTTGATAGCACACAAGGTATTCCTCCGGTATTCAGGAGTTGCATAATCTCATAGTCGAAGGAATATGTATTTGACATTAAGAAAGCAATAGCAATAAACTGAACGATCAATATGCTAAGCTAACGGATGGGTCTTATCCATCACATCATTCTCCTAATGATGTGATCCCGTTATCAAATCAAAACATATGTCTATGGTTAGGAAACCTTAACCATCTTTGATAAACGAGCTAGTCTAGTAGAGGCTTACTAGGGACACGGTATTTGTTTATGTATCCACACATGTATTTAAGTTTCCGGTCAATACAATTATAGCATGAATAAAAACCTTTATCATGATTTAGGAAATATAATAATAACCATTTTATTATTTCCTCTAGGGCATATTTCCATCAGAGAGGGCCCAAACCTGGGTAAATATCGTGCCTTTTGTCCCATGTTAACCATTGATCCAAGAACCACAGCTCGGGACCCCCTACCCAAGGTCTGACGGTTTTATTACTGACATTGGTGCTTTCATTGAGAGTTTTGATGTGCGGTCAAAAAAGGATCAATGGCTCGCCTGCAGATCAACTAGAACATCGGCTGCAGTGACATCTTTGTCCCTGTCCAACTCTTCACTTTCAGCAGCATCGTCCTGCACTCTAACACGACTAGCCATCTTGACCGCATCGAAAGCTTCATCTCGAACCCAGTCATCAAGTTCGGATGCTAGGAATACACCGCTGATTAGCGCGGTGACCTCGCCTTCTCTAGTTGGAGGCCAAATTGGCTCAAGAGCTCTTCAGGCACCGTGTCCCTAACTCTGGGGCCGGCCTTTGATCTGAATATCGGATCAGATCTCGCATCAGGATCGACCTTGAGTATGGACATGATCGCTTGTGCGTCATCAAACTTCGATCCGCACATCTCATTGAACCTGGACCTCAAATCGAGTCCCAGCTTGGAGCCAGTGTCAAGCCCGTATCCGATCTCTTTGGCAGTTAACCAAGGATCAACCCTGGATGACCCAAACTCCGAGGTTGCATCAAGCAGCCCGCAAAGCATATTTCAAATCAACCGATGATAGGGAAATTTACGTCCCACCAACCACCCACCACGTCGCTACGACCAAAGATTTAACCGACATACTATACTTTTTGATTGCTCCATGCTATATTATCTACTGTTTTGGATGTTTATGGGCTTTATTATACACTTTTATATCATTTTTGGGACTAACCTATTAACCTAGAGCCCAGTGCCAGTTTATGTTTTGAGCTTGTTTTAGGGTTTCGAAGAAATGGAAAATCAAACGGAGTCCAATTGACCTGAAACTTCACGGAACTCATTTTTGGAAGGAAAGAAGCCCAGAAGACTTGAAGTGCACGTAAGGGAAGCTTCGAGGAGGCCATGAGGTAGGGGGGCGCGCCCACCCCCTGGGCGCGCCCTCCACCCTCGTGGGCCCCTCGTGGCCCCCCTGACGTACTTCTTCCACCTATATCTCTCCATATACCCTAAAACATCTGGGAGCACAATAGATCAGGAGTTCCGCCGCCAGAAGCCTTCGTAGCCACCGAAAGCCAATCTAGACCCGTTCCGGCACCCTGCTGGAGGGGGAATCCCTCTCTGATGGCCATCTTCATCATCCCGGTGCTCTCCATGACGAGGAAGGAGTAGTTCTCCCTCGAGGCTGAGGTTATGTACCAGTAGCTATGTGTTTGATCTCTCTCTCTCGTGTGCTTGAGGTGATACGATCTTGATGTATCATGAGCTTTGCTATTATAGTTGGATCCTATGATGTTTCTCCCCCTCTACTCTCTTGTAATGAATTGAGTTTCCCCTTTGAAGTTATCTTATTGGATTGAGTCTTTAAAGATTTGAGAACACTTGATGTATGTCTTGCCGTGCGTATCTGTGGTGACAATGGGATACCACGTGATTCACTTGATGTATGTTTTGGCGATCAACTTGCGGGTTCCGCCCATGAACCTATGCATAGGGGTTGGCACACGTTTTCGTCGTGATTCTCCGGTAGAACTTTGGGGCACTCTTTGAGGTCCTTTGTATTGGTTGAATAGATGAATCTGAGATTGTGTGATGCATATCGTATAATCATACCCACGGATACTTGAGGTGACATTGGAGTATCTAGGTGACATTAGGGTTTTGGTTGATTTGTGTCTTAAGGTGTTATTCTAGTACGAACTCTAGGGCTGTTTGTGACACTTATAGGAATAGCCCAACGGATTGATCGGAAAGAATAACTTTGAGGTGGTTTCATACCCTACCATAATATCTTCGTTTGTTCTCCGCTATTAGTGACTTTGGGGTGACTCTTTGTTGCATGTTGAGGGATGGTTATGTGATCCAATTTTGTTATCATTGTTGAGGGAACTTACACTAGCGAAAGTATGAACCCTAGGCCTTGTTCCTATCATTGCAATACCATTTACGCTCACTTTTATCATTAGTTACCTTGCTGTTTTATAATTTGAGATTACAAATATCTTTATCTACTATCCATATACCACTTGTATCACCATCTTTTCGCCGAACTAGTGCACCTATACAATTTACCATTGTATTGGGTGTGTTGGGGACACAAGAGACTCTTTGTTATTTGGTTGCAGGGTTGTTTGAGAGAGATCATCTTCATCCTACGCCTCCTACGGATTGATAAACCTTGGGTCATCCACTTGAGGGAAATTTGCTACTGTCCTACAAACCTCTGCACTTGGAGGCCCAACAATGTCTACAAGAAGAAGGTTGTGTAGTAGACATCAAGCTCTTTTCTGGCGCCGTTGCCGGGGAGGTTAGCGCTTGAAGGTATATCTTTAGATCTTGCAATCGAGTCTTTTAGTTTCTTGTTTTATCACTAGTTTAGTTTATAAAAGAAAACTATAAAAAATGAAATTGATTTTGTCACATACGCTTCACCTTTTTAATATCTTCGTAAGTATGATGGTAAGGAAAATTGTGCTCAAGTGCTAGAAGAAGAAATCTATAAAATGTTTGGCACTAAATATGTGAATGATGAGCATGATTGCAATGTTGTTAGTATGAATTATTTGAATATCCATGATACTAATGATGATTGCACTAGTGATGATGAAAATGTCTCCTATAAACATGTCAATTTTTGTGGAGTACATTGGGTTTGTATCAACACACCAAATAGGGAAGATAGATATTGCAAGAGGCATAAGTACTTAGAAACTAAATTGTTGCAAGAAAGGTTAGATGAATGTGCTGAAAATTTAAATTATATTGGCCATACTTGTGAGCTTTGTAATGAACATGATCATTTCAATACCCAATGCAAATTGTTTCATGATCGTATTGTGTCCAAAAATTGTGATGACTTGATTTCCCTTGCACATCATAATGAACTTAGTTTGCTTATGGGTTATGAAGAAATGAAATGTATAACTAATTATCTTCCAAAATTTGCCCGTTATAAACTTCTTGGATTTGATCTAGAGGAAATTTATATGTATTATGCGGTAAATTGCATTGAAAATCCTTATATTGCCAATTACATAAAGAAAACAAAACAAATAGAAGATGAAGAGAATACTAATGAAAGGGAAGAGACTTCCCAGTACCCTCCTATTATTTCTTATGATGAATTAGGTAATGAGGAGGAACCTCCTATTCAACCAATCTCATTAATAAGGAGCTCCAAAAAGAGGATTGAACACACACATGATGTGGTAAAGAAGAAGAAAAGGAAAAGGAAGAGAGGTAAAAAGGCACCCCTCCCAAATAATGGTGCTCCTATTACTATTGTGACTCATGGAAATATAATTGTGGAAGATAATGATACTTCTTATGATCTTTAAAATCTTTTTGGCACTTGCTTGGAAGAATATGATAATTGCTATACTATTGGTGCTATCCATACTATTAATGATGAGAGTGATTATGCTTATGATATGAAAAGGCCCAAGCTTGGGGATGCTATGTTTGATGAAGATGATGTTTTTGAGAATATATTTGCTGCAATTAATGTTTGTCCCAAGTTTGGGGAAGCTATGATTAATGAAGATGATATTTTTAGTCTCCCAAGTTTTGATATGCAAATTTATAATGATGATAGCATGCCTCCTACCTATGATGATTATTGTGATGATACTTATGCTATAAAAAAGTAGTGATTATATTTATAAAACTTGTCATGATTATGGTTACCCATTTTCTGAACATTACTCTTTTAATGTGGAAACAATTTATAGTATTCGAGTCTCTTATGATACTCCCACTATTCCGAATGAGAAGAATTTTGCTTATGTGGAGAGTAATAAAATTTCTATGCTTGTAGATCATGAAAAGAATGCTTTAGGTGCTGCTATATTGTTGAATTCATTCATTATGCTACTGAAAATTATTATGAGGGAGGAATATATGCTTGTAGGAATTGCAATAATGTCAAGTTTCCTCTCTATGTGCTTAAAGTTTTGAAGTTATGCTTGTTTTACCTTCCTATGCAAGTTGATTCTTGTTCCCACAAGTTGTTTGATCACAAAATCCCTATGCATAGGAAGTATGTTAGACTTAAATGTGTTAGTCATATTCTTCATGATTCTCTCTTTATGTTCCAATTCTTATCCTTTTATGTGAGCATCATTGAAATCATCGTGCCTAGCTAGGGGCGTTAAACGATAGCGCTTGTTGGGAGGCAACCCAACTTTATTTCTGTTCCTTGCTTTTTGCTCCTGTTTAGTAATAAATAATTCATATAACCTCTGTTATGATTTATTTTTTATGTTTTAATTAGTGTTTGTGCCAAGTACAACCGTTGGGAAAACTTGGGGAAAGTCTTGTTGATCATGCTGTAAAAAAAACAGAAACTTTAGCGCTCACGAGAATTGCTGCCATTTTTATTTGGAGAGTGCTATTTAGTTAATTCTTTTCGCAGATGATTAATAGACAAATTACTCAGGTCCAGAAATTTATTTGAGAATTTTATGAGTTCCAGAAGTATACGTTTTATCCAGATTACTACAGGCTGTTCTGTTTTTGACAGATTCTGCTTTTCATGTGTTGTTTACTTATTTTGATGAATCTATGGCTAGTTAAAGAGTTTATAAACCATAGAGAAGTTGGAATAGAGTAGGTTTAACAACAATATAAATAAAGAATGAGTTCATTACAGTACCTTTAAGTGGTGATTTATTTTCTTATACTAACGGAGCTTACAAGTTTTCTGTTAAGTTTTGTGTTGTGAAGTTTTCAAGTTTTGGGTAAAGATTCGATGGATTATGGAATAAGGAGTGGCAAGAGCCTAAGCTTGGGGATGCCCAAGGCACCCCAAGGTAATATTCAAGGAAAACAAAAAGCCTAAGCTTGGGGATGCCCTGGAAGGCATCCCCTCTTTCGTCTTCGTTCATCGGTAACTTTACTTGGAGCTATATTTTTATTCGCCACATGATATGTGTTTTGCTTGGAGCGTCATTTTATTTTATTTTTATTGCTGTTTGAATAAAGTATCAAGATCTGAAATCCTTAAATGTTAGAGAGTCTTCATATAGTTGCATGACTATTCGACTACTCATTGATCTTCACTTATATCTTTCGGAATAGTTTGTTGTTGCTCTAGCGCTTCACTTATATCTTTTTAGAGCACGGTGGTGATTTTATTTTATAGAAATAGATGAACTCTCATGCTTCACTTATATCATTTTGAGAGTTTTAAATAGCATGGTAATTTGCTTAAATAATCCTAATATGCTAGGCATCCAAGAATAGTAAAAACTTTCATGTAAAGTGCATTGAATACTATGAGAAGTTTGATACTTGATGATTGTTTTGAGAAATGAGGATGGTAATATTAGGGTCATGCTAGTTGAGTAGTTGTGAATTTGAGAAATACTTGTGTTGAAGTTTGTGATTCCCGTAGCATGCACGTATGGTGAACCGTTGTGTGATGAAGTCGGAGCATGATTTATTTATTTATTGCCTTCCTTATGAGTGGCAGTCGGGGACGAGCGATGGTCTTTTTCTACCAATCTATACCCCTAGGAGCATGCGCGTAGTACTTTGTTTCGATAACTAATAGATTTTTGCAATAAGTATGTGAGTTCTTTATGACTAATGTTGAGTCCATGGATTATACGCACTCTCACCCTTCCACCATTGCTAGCCTCTCTAATACCGCACACCTTTCGCCGGTATCATAAACCCACCATATACCTTCCTCAAAACAGCCACCATACCTTCCTATCATGGCATTTCCATAGCCATTCTGAGATATATTGCCATGCAACTTTCCACCGTACCATTATTATGACACGCTTCATCATTGTCATATTGCTTCGCATGATCATGTAGTTGACATCGTATTTGTGGCAAAGCCACCATTCATAATTCTTTCATACATGTCACTCATGAGTCATTGCACATCCCGGTACACTGGCGGAGGCATTCATATAGAGTCATATCTTGTTCTAAGTATGGAGTTGTAATTCTTGAGTTGTAAGAAAATAAAAGTGTGATGATCTTCATTATTAGAGCATTGTCCCTATCGGTGTCAAAACCAGCGGATCTCGGGTAGGGGGTCCCGAACTATGCGTCTAGGCCGAATGGTAATAGGAGGCAGGGGACACAATGTTTTACCCAGGTTCGGGCCCTCTTGATGGAGGTAAAACCCTACGTCCTGCTTGATTGATATTGATGATATGGATAGTACAAGAGTAGATCTACCACGAGATCAGAGAGGCTAAACCCTAGAAGCTAGCCTATGGTATGATTGTCCTTCGTCCTACGGACTAAGACCCTCCAGTTTATATAGACACCAGAGAGGGCTAGGGTTACACAGAGTCGGTTACAATGGTAGGAGATCTACATATCCGTATCGCCAAGCTTGCCTTCCACGCCAAGGAAATTCCCTTCCGGACACAGGACGATCTTCAATCTTGTATCTTCATAGTACAGGAGTCCAGCCGAAGGTATAGTCCGGCTATCCGGACACCCCCTAATCCGGGACTCCCTCAGTATCCCCTGAACCAGGCTTCAATGACGACGAGTCTGGCGCGCAGATTGTCTTCGTCATTGCAAGGCGGGTTCCTTCTCCAAGTACATAATAGAAGATTTTGAACACAAAGGTAGTGTCCGGCTCTGCCAAATAAGTTTCCACATATTGCCATAGAGAGAATAATATTTACACAAATCTAATCTGCTGACGTATTCCGTAGCGTGACATCACACCACGGCCAGGTCTTTATTCGAATCGTTTTACTGTCCCACCTCAGCGCGTTTAGCGAGGCGGTTTCCTTGGCATGTCTTGTCAAAGCAGAGATCGTGTCCCCTTATTCCGGGATTCTCATCAATACGGGCGTCTGTAACCCAACCGTACCTGTTGGTATGTTTTCTCGATCAAAGGCGAGTCCCGAACGGTCACGGGGAGGGCTCTTGGTATTCAACCTCTTATAAAGAGACCAAGGCCTTACTCCTTTCTTTCAATCTCAAACGAGTTCGTCCTTCGCCTCGAGTTCCAACACCCAAGGCTCCAGATTTCAGGCGCTTCGGACCTTTGACAATGTCCAGTTCCGACCTTCGAGGCCGATGGATGCCCTCCTCCATCACGGAGGAGGACGTGCTGAAGTTGAGAGAGGCCAGGTTCTTGACCGGCGAAATCTGGCATAGGATGCCTGCTCAAGGGCAGGTCATTCCCACTCCAAAGCCTGGTGAGAGTGTGGTGTTCATGTCTCACTTCCCTCGGGGGCTAGGCTTCCCGACGGATCCCTTCGTGAGGGGGCTCATGTATTATTATGGGCCGGAATTTCACGACTTAGCCCCGGAGTCCATCCTCCATATTTCCTCATTCATCGTTGTGTGTGAAGCCTTCCTCCGTATTACTCCTCACTTCGGACTATGGCTCAAGACCTTAAAAGTAGAGCCGAAGATGATCGAGGGACGGCACGCGGAGTGCGGAGGTGCTTTTATAAGAAAGAATGCTGGTGCTCCATGGCCCGAGGTCTCTTTTCAAGAGGAGTCTAGCTTATGGCAACGAGAGTGGTTTTATATCACCGCTCCCAGGAGCACCAAGTGGGTGGCGCCACCTGCCTTTCGCTCGGGTCCCCCACCACAGCTAGTGTCATGGGTCAATAAAGGAATGGACTAGGGTCCGTCCAAGGACGTGCCCTTGTTGTAGGGCCGCATTCAAGATCTCCTAGAAAGAGATATCAGTCTGGTCGCGGTGACACAGGTTATGCTGATTCGCCGAGCTCTGCCCTGCAAACGTCGCCCCCTCCGTCTATGGGAGTTCAATCCGGAGGGACCACGAGCTCTCCAACATTTTATGGGCGCGACGCCCGTGGAGATGTACAAATTGTTCTTTGGATCACAAGTAATGTGACCGGACTTGACCGAGGACGCAAGTCTGAGCTGCAACCGCCCGGATACTCAAGTAAGTAGCCCTGTGCCCGGACTCGCAATCCGCATATTTATAAAATTTCCCTTAAAAGAGTTGTCCTTTAAACAAGAGTGGATAGCGAAAGCAAAGCTAATGAGGTGTCCGACCCCCCTCCCCGAGACCACGCCGGGTCCCGTGGTAGTCAGGATGTTGGAGGTTGTGCCTTCGGAGAAAAGCGAGGGAGGGGACAAGGAAGCTAAGGCCTCCTCGAAGGAGGTTGTTTGGAAGGGAGGAATCGAAAATTCCTCTCCTCAGGGGAAGAAGAGGACCGCCTCTGAAGACCCGGAGACCATGGCCTCAAAGTGGGGGAAGAAATCTTCGCCAGAGGGTCCTGTGCTGGGGGATACTTCGGCCGAATTATGCCCTCAAGGGGATCAGCCCTCCACCGAGCCGTAAGTAGAGAGGAGTTTTCTTTTTAGGAAATGAGAGAAATCCCTGCTTTATATCTGAGAAAAGTAATCAAAAATTTACCTTGTAGCTCGGACCTTAGCCCTTCTCAACAGAGCTCGTCTTTGGGGGATCTTCTTCCGGAGATGATGGAGAGCGGAACGCCTCCCCCTGCCGTACCGCCTTGCAAGGCGGGCGACCCTGAGGTATCGTCGCGGAGGGTTTCTCCGATTCCGTCAAGGCCGGAAGGTAGTCATATGGCCCCCCAAAGCCCTCCGCGTCCGGCCTTCGAAAAGGGCCAACGGACGAGTCTGGCACCGTCTGGTGCGCGGTCGGAGGAGCTGAAGGATCTGCTAGGGCGAGCATCCATCTCAGAGGAGCACCGTGCATTGATGGGTACGGTGATTGAGAGGATTTCATCCGCGGAGAGCGGATTGAACGAGGCCGTCGGGAGTTTACTGACGGGTTTTGAGGTACGTGAGATAATGTACCCTTTTTGGACAGTTGCGCATAAATAAGATGCGCCCTGTGTAGATAGTAGCCCTTGAGACTCTGTGCGTTGTCAAAAGTGAAGGCGCGCAGAGGATCATAATCCCAGGTCTAATATGCCGCCTTCATACGTAGGTGGCGAAGTGTCGGGTGGCCAGCCGGACTGATGAATTTGCCGAGCTAAAGCGGCAACTTGACGTGGCAGATGCCGACATCGCGCTTGTCAACAAGCGGCTTGACGAGGCACAAGGTATATAATTACTCCGGCGGCACCTAGTAAGAGGAGCTTTATGCCAGTATCTTACAATGTGTGCGCTTGATGCAGATGGTGCTGCTGCCATGGAGAATCTTCGGGCGGAACTTGCCCGAGCCAAGGAGCAAGCCAGAAAAAGTGATGCAGCTGCCGAAAAGGCAATTGAAGAGCTGAAAGCCGAACAGGCTGCTCACTGCCGAAGCAAGAAGGAAATGGCCGAGATGGCTGTGAAGCTAAAGAGCGCTACTGACCGTTGCAAGCTTCTTGAAAAGGAAGATCAGGCGGAACAGACGGACCTGGAGAAGGCCGTTGCTGATGTCAAGGATGCTCGCTCTGCGATGAGAGCTATGAAGGAGGAGCTGCGTCAGGCCGGAGAGATCACGGCTGGAAAGCCCTTTATGCTGCGGAGGAAGTTTTGTGATCCTAAACATGCTCCGTTGAATCGGATGTGGAGTACGGCGGACACCTATCTGGATTTGGCAGCGAGTGCCGCAGATGCGGCCGAACACTTCCGAGATCAAGAAGATCGCGAAGTGGAAAAGCTCTTTTGGTCGCAGTTCCACAATCCAGAGCGTCCACTGTCATTAGCCGATCGTTTGGCCGAATGGGCCGAGCTGAATAGGTTGTCCGGACTCGCCATGAAGTATGTCATGAGTCATCTGTGGCCAGAGAGGCCAGAGCCGAAAAGTTATTTCAACTTGGTGCAGCAGTTCCTTGGTGCGGTGCCGCATATCGATGCGATGAAGAGGTCAGCGTGCATAGAGGGTGCGCGGATGGCTCTTGCCCATGTCAAGACATACTGGGCGGAAATGGAGGCCACCACTGTTGCATCCCCAGACTCGGATGGAAGCCGAGTACCTGCCGAGCACTATTTTCAGGAAGTTCTGCAAGGCGCTCGTTTAATAGAGACGCAGTGCTTGAAGGATACTATATTCGAATAGCATATATTATTGTAAAACAATATTTTGATAAATTGTAGAAGCTTTTTATACTTGTGCCTGTAAGTATTATAATACCTCCTATGCGGCCGTTTAACATAATGTATATATAATCTGAAAGATGGCAGTCGTCGGCTTCAGCCCCCATGCACATAATGCGGGGGTGTTCGCAGAAGGCGCATTTTCACACTTGATCCAATGTCTTGGTCCTACAAAGGAGGTGATAGCGCAGCGAACTAGGCAATCGGACTATGATGCTTTATCACTTTCACTTAGCCATAGGAGTTTGACAGTGAGGCTACTTATATAGCCCCTGGTGGCGCTTGCGCTCGCCCGAACTTGGGGCGCGTATGTGCCTGGCCGGGAAACGGCCCTTCATTAATGCGGAGGAATCCTAAAGATTCCGGTAAGTCATCGAGTGGTTGACCAGTCTCACGCTATATCATGACAGTCAGTTTTCGGCTTTCTCTACTGAGGTGCTCGCCTGACCGAATCGGGGCACAATCGCAGTAGTTCTCCTGGTGCCGCCTTAGCCGATAGAGCGGAACGTAAGGCAGCAAAACACAGGAGCCGGGCAAACCCAACATTTGACCAAAGACATGATTCGGAGCTGATGCATATAAGGCCAAACTCGCGACGCCGAACACTCCTTAAGGTGTTCGGTCTTTATGAGGGCGGGCGGGATAACGCCCTTAGTAATAAGCCCCTAGTGTCCAGGTACGCGCAAAACTCTGACGTGGCCACATGCCAAAACGCCAGCCTCCTCCTTGGTTATACCAAGAAACCAGGGGATGTGTATCAACAAGAGACAGTAAAAAAGGTTTATGCAGGGTCTTAATCTGAAAAGAATCCTTGGAACGGGTCCCTGCTGCACGTCTGTGCCTGTGTCTCCGTTGTGCCGTATCCTGGACGGGCGTAGCACGGTGTTCATCTGTAAAAGAGAGGACCTTAGTTGAAGAAAGATCGTGCCGAACATAAGTTATACTAAATAAACAAAGTATAAATCGAAATGGGTAAAATTGAGCTTTATTGTCTCTTGTTTTATATGCGCGGAGCCCCTAGTACAGGGGTATACGGCTATTAAGCCTTTATCAATTGTATGTTTATGCCGGACTCGTCTAGCCATATCCGTGGTCTTGACAACCTGTTTAGGTGCTTTGGCTGGTGAAGCCGCTTTATTGTGGAGCTGTCAAGGCAGCCGCACTGTCTTCCGCGCGAGAGGAACACTCAATGTTTTCCCTTTAATGAGATGATGCCTTGTGGATCGGGCATCTTAAGCGTAAGAGATGCATAATGCGGTATTGCGTTAAAGCAGGCGAAGGCTTCGCGTCCCAGCAGTGCTTGATAGCTACTTGAGAATGGGGCGATGTGGAAAGTTAGTTGTTCGCGACGGAAGTTATCGGGGGAGCCGAACATAACTTCTAGCCAGAGAGAATCCATACAGCGGGCATCCGGGCCTGGTGTTACCCCTTGAAATGAGGTTTTGCTATGGCGAATTTTTGTTGGGTCTATCCCCATGTTGCGGATTGTGTCCTGGTATAACAGGTTTAGACCACTGCCGCCGTCCATCAGGACATTTGTAAAGTGGAGTTCGCCGATTATTGGATCTAATACCAAGGCAGTCCAGCCTGCGTTCCAGATACTTCTAGAGTAATCCTGATGGTCGAAGGTGATCGGTTTTAACAACCATTGGCGAGACTCCTTTGGGATAGGCCGTATGGCGCGTATCTCTGGTGGCGCCGTTTTGTTCGTCACGTGAAGTAAGTTTACTGTTTTGAATTCTTGTGGGAAATCCTTTTGTTTCCTGGTGCTCTGCTTGTGGGGTTCGTCGTCGTCCTCACTTGGTGTGTCGAGCCCCTTGTGTTCGGCGTTGAGTTTGCCAGCTTGCTTGAAAACCCAACAATCTCTGTGGGTATGGTTCGCAGGCTTCCCGGGAGTACTGTGTATTTGACATATCTTGTCCAAGATTTTGTTTAAGTTGGATAGCTCGTCCCTGTTATCCTTGAGGGGCGGCTTTCTCTGATTCTGTCGCGAGCTTTTGAATCCGGCGTTGACCGCCGTGCTCTTTGGGCTGTTTCCCTTATTCCGGCGCTGGTCCTTGCTGCGTCAGGGTTTTCCGTTTCCATCCCTAACTTCGGATGTACTAGGGTCGCTGGTGCTACATCTTGCCAACCAGCTGTCCTCTCCTGCGCAAAAGCGGGTCATGAGGCTTGTTAATGCGGCCATTGTTCTTGGCTTTTCTTGGCCGAGGTGTCTGGCGAGCCATTCGTCTCGAACGTTATGCTTAAAAGCTGCTAGGGCTTCGCGTCCGGACAGTCGACTATCTGATTCTTTTTAGTGAGAAATCTGTTCGAGAATTTCCGGGCTATTGAGTTATGTGACTGAGATCGTCTGCATCCGGAGGGCGGACATAGGTCCCTTGAAAATTTGCCCGGAAAGCATCCTCAAGCTCTTCCCAACTTCCAATGGTGTTTTCGGGAAGGCTTTTGAGCCAATGCCGGGTTGGCCCTTTAAGCTTGAGGGGTAAGTATTTTATGGCGTGGAGGTCATCTCCTCTGGCCATGTGTATGTGGAGGATATAATCCTCGATCCACACCCCAGGGTCTGTTGTTCCGTCATACGCCTCTATGTTTACGGGCTTGAATCCCGCTGGAAATTCATGGTCCAGCACCTCATCGGTGAAACATAGGGGGTGTGCGGCACCCCTGTATTTGGGTGTGCCGTGATGTTCGGATATTTGTTGTGTTGCATTGCTTACTAGAGCTTGCTTTCTTGGCCCGTAGATAGATCTGGCTCGGCCGTCTTTTTGATGCGGATCCTTTGGTGGATCGCGTGCCAGCTTGTGTGCGGCGCCTCTTGCCGCTCCATGCTGGCCATGCGGTCGTCAAATTCAGGCAGTAGCTTTCGCTTTGGATAGCCTTTTGTGCGGCGACTGCCGCCATATTTGTCTGCGGTGTTGCGTACTTTGCTCCATCTGATTATGAGTGCATCTTCCACAGTTTTGAGCTTCCACTTCTGCTTTTTCAGGCTATGCGCAGTGGCGACGAGCCTTTTGTGGAGGTTCTTCTGCTCCATGAGTTTATCCGGCGTAAGGTCGTCCGGACTGTTGTTTTCGCCAGGGACGGGGTGTTCAGTTTGTTTATCCAAGTTGCCCTGTTCGGACGGTTGCTCGAAGGCATGTTCGTCGTCCGGCGGCTCGTCCTTCTCTATGGCTAGGTCTGTATGGCTGCTGTCTCTGTCGAGGCGGGGCTTGGAGCGGCGCTTACGGTGCCGCTTTGATTGCTTTTCGAGTGAACGATCCCTCGTTGCATCCCTGTGTTCCTCGTTGTCGCTTCCTTTGGGTGTGTCCACCATGTATACATCATGAGATGAGGTGGCTGTCCAGTGCATTATAGGTGTTGGTTCATGTTCATCACCTACATCGTCATCCATATCGTCGATGTCTTCGGAGTCGAAGTCGAGCACGTAGTTTAAATTATCGACAATGGCTACGAAGTGGGTGGTGGGTGGGCATCGAGTTTCTTCGTCGTCCACATCCCAATCCTGCCGGTCATAGTCTGGCCAGGACTCTCCTGACAAAGAGAGATACCTGAGTGAATTCAGAATGTTGCCGAAGGGCGAGTGCTGAAAGATGTCTGCGGCGGTGAACTCCATGATCAGCGCCCAATCGGATTCGATCGGTAGGGGCGCGGAGGGCTCGGAGTCCGGAGAGGAGTCCGGCACCTTGGAGTCGCGGGCTTCGCAAAGGACAAGGCTGGTGTTCTGCTTGATCTCCATAGAGATTGCAGCCCCCGAGGCGATGTCTAACCACCCATCCTCGATTGGTGTGATTGGCTCCGAGCTAGGGGTCGGAGCGGACACAGATGCGGCCTCCAGGGCACTGTTCGGTGGCAGAGCTAGATCATGCCCATCGTGACAGTGCGGCGCGCTCGGCTGTGGCTCGAATCCGTTGAAGATCAAGTCTCCGCGGATGTCAGCCGTGTAGTTCAAACTTCCAAATCTGACCTGATGGCCAGGGGCGTAGCTTTCGATCTGCTCCAGATGACCAAGCGAATTGGCCCGCAGTGCAAAGCCGCCGAATACGAAGATCTATCCGGGGAGAAAAGTCTCACCCTGGATCGCATCGCTGTTGATGATCGGAGAAGCCATCGGGCCTAAATGTGACGACATAGAGGAACTCTCAATGAAAGCACCAATGTCGGTGTCAAAACCGGCGGATCTCGGGTAGGGGGTCCCGAACTGTGTGTCTAGGCCGGATGGTAACAGGAGGCAGGGGACACAATGTTTTACCCATGTTCGGGCCCTCTTATGGAGGTAAAACCCTACGTCCTGCTTGATTGATATTGATGATATAGGTAGTACAAGAGTAGACCTACCACGAGATCAGAGAGGCTAAACCCTAGAAGCTAGCCTATGGTATGATTGTCCTTCGTCCTACGGACTAAGACCCTCCGGTTTATATAGACACTGGAGAGGGCTAGGGTTACACAGAGTCGGTTACAATGGTAGGAGATCTACATATCCGTATCTCCAAGCTTGCCTTCCACGCCAAGGAAAGTCCCTTCTGGACACGGGACAAAGTCTTCAATCTTGTATCTTCATAGTCCAGGAGTCCGGCTATCTGGACACCCCCTAATCCGGGACTCCGTCAGTCCCAGTGAGGAAAGGATGATGGACCACAATGATTCCCCCACAAGTCGGGATGAGACTCCGGACGAAAATAAATAAAAGAGGCCAAAGAAGCCCAAATAAAAAAAATAAAAAAAGAGGCCATAAAAAAAGAGAAGGCCCAAACAAAAAAATAAAAAAAAATGAGAGAAAAAGAGAGAAGGGGCAGTGCTACTATCCTTTTACCACACTTGTGCTTCAAAGTAGCACCATGATCTTCATGATAGAGAGTCTCCTATGTTGTCACTTTCATATACTACTGGGAATCTTTCATTATAGAACTTGGCTTGTATATTCCAATGATGGGCTTCCTCAAAATGCCCTAGGTCTTCGTGAGCAAGCAAGTTGGATGCACACCCACTTAGTTTCTTTTTGAGCTTTCATACATTTATAGCTCTAGTGCATCTGTTGCATGGCAATCCCTACTCACTCACATTGATATCTATTAATGGGCATCTCCATAGCCCGTTGATACGCCTAGTTGATGTGAGACTATCTTCTCCTTTTTGTCTTCTCCACAACCACCATTCTATTCCACCTATAGTGCTATGTCCATGGCTCACGCTCATGTATTGCGTGAAGATTGAAAAAGTTTTGAGAATGTCAAAAGTATGAAAAAATTGCTTGGCTTGTCATCGGGGTTGTGCATGATTTAAATATTTTGTGTGGTGAAGATAGAGCACAGCCAGACAATATAATTTTGTAGGGATAACTTTCTTTAGCCATGTTATTTTCAGAAGACATAATTGCTTTGTTAGTATGCTTGAAGTATTATTATTTTCTATGTCAATGTGAACTTTTGTCTTGAATCTTTCAGATCTGAATATTCATACCACAATTAAGAAGAATTGCATTGAAATTATGCCAAGTAGCACTCCGCATCAAAAATTCTGTTTTTATCATTTACCTACTCGAGGACGAGCAGGAATTGAGCTTGGGGATGCTGATACGTCTCCAACGTATCTATAATTTTTGATTACTCCATGCTATATTATCTACTGTTTTGGATGTTTATGGGCTTCATTATACACTTTTATACCATTTTTGGGACTAACCTATTAACCCAGAGCCCAGTGCCAGTTTCTGTTTTTACCTTGTTTTAGGGTTTCGAAGAAAAGGAAAATCAAATGGAGTCCAATTGACCTGAAACTTCACGGAACTCATTTTTGGAAGGAAAGAAGCCCAGAAGACTTGAAGTGCACGTAAGGGAAGCTTCGAGGAGGCCACGAGGTAGGGGGTGCGCCCACCCCCCTTGGGTGCGCCCTCCACCCTCGTGGGCCCCTCGTGGCCCCCCTGACGTACTTCTTCCGCCTATATATCTCCATATACCCTAAAAACATCCGGGAGCACAATAGATCGGGAGTTCCGCCGCCAGAAGCCTTCGTATCTACCGAAAGCCAATCTAGACCCGTTCCGGCACCCTGCCGGAGGGGGAATCCCTCTCCGGTGGCCATCTTCATCATCCCGGTGCTCTCCATGACGAGGAGGGAGTAGTTCTCCCTCGGGGCTGAGGGTATGTACCAGTAGCTATGTGTTTGATCTCTCTCTCTCTCTTGTTCTTGAGGTGATACGATCTTGATGTATCGCGACCTTTGCTATTATAGTTGGATCCTATGATGTTTCTCCCCCTCTACTCTCTTGTAATGAATTGAGTTTCCCCTTTGAAGTTATCTTATTGGATTGAGTCTTTAAAGATTTGAGAACACTTGATGTATGTCTTGCCGTGTGTATCTGTGGTGACAATGGGATACCACGTGATTCACTTGATGTATGTTTTGGTGATCAACTTGCAGGTTCCGCCCATGAACCTATGCATAGGGGTTGGCACACGTTTTCGTCGTGATTCTCCGGTAGAACTTTGGGGCACTCTTTGAGGTCCTTTGTGTTGGTTGAATAGATGAATCTGAGATTGTGTGATGCATATCGTATAATCATACACACGGATACTTGAGGTGACATTGGAGTATCTAGGTGACATTAGGGTTTGGTTGATTTGTGTCTTAAGTTGTTATTCTAGTACGAACTCTAGGGTTGTTTGTGACACTTATAGGAATAGCCCAACGGATTGATTGGAAAGAATAACTTTGAGGTGGTTTCGTACCCTACCATAATCTCTTCGTGTGTTCTCCGCTATTAGTGACTTTGGAGTGACTCTTTGTTGCATGTTAAGGGATGGTTATGTGATCCAATTATGTTATCATTGTTGAGGGAACTTACACTAGAGAAAGTATGAACCCTAGGCCTTGTTTACTATCATTGCAATACCGTTTACGCTCACTTTTATCATTAGTTACCTTGCTGTTTTTATAATTTCAGATTACAAATATCTTTATCTACTATCCATATACCACTTGTATCACCATCTCTTCGCCGAACTAGTGCACCTATACAATTTACCATTGTATTGGGTGTGTTGGGGACACAAGAGACTCTTTGTTATTTGGTTGCAGGGTTGTTTGAGAGAGACCATCTTCATCCTATGCCTCCTACGGATTGATAAACCTTAGGTCATCCACTTGAGGGAAATTTGCTACTGTCCTACAAACCTCTGCACTTGGAGGCCCAACAACGTCTACAATAAGAAGGTTGTGTAGTAGACATCAACCGACATGGATGAAGATGTCGGTGACACATCACGAGCGGCTTCACGTATGGCCATGCCACACACTGGCAGCTGGGCTGCAACCTCCACTTATGACGTCTACATGGTCAACACCCCTAAGGATGTGTGAAAACATAATGGTGATGAGGAGAAGAAAAGAGATTCCTCGAAATGCCAACCTCTTTGGTGGTGACCCAAGGGTGCCGGCAAAGGCAAGGAGAGCCAGACCAACAATATGTATGCCACCGATAATGGCACTACCACAGATGACGCTGAGGACCAGGGCGATGGCAATAACGCCATGCCCGGCCAGCCTAATGGCCCTATAGGGATGTCTGATAATGAGGACCCTGATATTCTCGAGGATGGGAAGGATAGTAACTACCTCCCCGAGTCAGAGGAGGATGTCAGCCTCGGACCCGAGGATTTTATTGTCCCCGAGGACCCTTACGAGCAAGAAAGGTTCCGACGACTGCTCGTTGCAATGGCCCTTAGCATGAAAAAGAAACAGAGACAGCTTGAAGCTGACCAAAACACCCTCAACCATAAATGGGTAGAGGTTCCCCAAACTGAACAGGATTTGGAGCTGCGGCATGAAGCCCAAGCTAAGTCCTACCCACGTCGTTGTCTCCTCCCCAGAATTCGATTAAGAAGATGCCAAACAGGGGCCATTCAGGCACGACCGAGCTGATCAACCTGATCGACCTCCTCGGGGACGTGACAGGCCAGCGGCTAAAAATAGAACTCCCCACACACCTCATCATGAAGGCAAGGACCCAGTCCACTACCACAAAACGTACGACTTGCGAACACGATTAAACTCAAACCCAGTCCCGGCAAGATCCATCTATGGATCCCGAGGACACGCGCCTGCTGGTCAGGTCGGCTACGAAGCCTGGTTAGACAGGCATGGTAGAGCTCGGGAGCAAGCGTATCCTCGGATGCCAATCGATATCAGGCAAGAGGCGGCTCATTTTCGAGGGCCCGCACATCCCATATGCTTTACAGATGAGGTCATGGAACATCAGTTCCCCAAAGGGTTTAAACCCATAAACATCAAAGCTTACGACGGAACTACTGACCTGGTTGTGTGGATTGAGGATTTATTTCTCCACATTCATATGGAATGGGGAGATGATCTCCATGCCATCAAATACCTACTACTGAAGCTCAAAGGATCGGCGAGGTATTGGCTCAACAGCCTGCCCAAGGGATCTATTGGGAGTTGGGAACAGCTCGAAGACGCCTTCAGGGCAAACTTCTAGGGCACGTATGTCTGACCTTCAGATGTCGATGACTTTAGCCACATAATTCAGCAGCCTGGCAAGTCCGCCAGCAAATTCTGGAATTGGTTCTTAATTAAAATAACCGGCTACTTGACTATCCTGATGCAGAAGCCATTGCCGCTTTCCAGCATAGTATCCGAGACGAGTGGCTAGCACGACAGCTCTGATACGTCCATTTTGCATCATGCTTTTATATCGATATTTATAGCATTATGGGCTGTCATTACACATTATGTCACAATACTTATGCCTATTCTCTCTTATTTTACAAGGTTTACATGAAGAGGGGGAATGCCGGCAGCTGGAATTCTGGGCTAGAAAAGGAGCAAATATTAGAGACCTATTCTGCACAACTCCAACAGTCCTAAAACTTCATGGGATCATGTTACAGAATATATATAAAATATTGGGCGAAAGAAGTACCAGAGGGGGGCCACCCACTGTCCACGAGGGTGGGGGTGCGCCCTACCCCCCTGGGCGCGCCCCCTACCTCCTGGGCCCCCTGGTGGCGCTCTGATGCCCATCTTTGGCTATATGGAGTCTTTCATCAAGGAAAAAATCATAAGCAAGCTCCCGGGATGAAAATCCGCCGTCACGAGGCAGAACCAATCTAGGGCTCCAGAGGAGCTGTTCTGCCGGGGAAACTTCCCTCTGGGAGGGGGAAATCATCACCAATGATCCTCTCATCGGGAGGGGGTCAATCTCCATCAACATCTTCACCAGCACCATCTCATCTCAAACCCTAGTTCATCTCTTGTATCCAATCTTTCTGTCCAAACCTCAGATTGGTACCTGTGGGTTGCTAGTAGTGTCCAAAACTCCATCTAGTTGATGCTAGTTGGTTTATTTGGTGGAAGATCATATGTTCAGATCCATTATGCATATTAATACCCCTCTGATTATGAACATGAATATGATATGTGAGTAGTTATGTTTGTTCCTGAGGAGATGGGAGAAGTCTTGCTATAAGTAGTCATGTGAATTTGGTATTCCTTCGATATTTTCATGAGATGTATGTTGTCATCCCTCTAGTGGTGTCATGTGAACGTCAACTACATGACACTTCACCATTGTTTGGGCCTAGAGGGAGGCATTGGGAAGTAATAAGTAGATGATGGGTTGCTAGAGTGACAGAAGCTTAAACCCTAGTTTATGCGTTGCTTCATAAGGGGCTGATTTGGATCCATATGTTTCATGCTATGGTTAGGTTTACCTTAATACATCTGTTGTAGTTGCGGATGCATGCAATAGGGGTTAATCATAAGTGGGATGCTTGTACAAGGAAGGACAGTACCCAAGCACCGGTCCACCCACATATCAAATTATCAAAGTACCGAACGCGAATCATATGAGCGTGATGAAAACTAGCTTGATGATAATTCCCATGTATCCTCGGGAGCGCTTTCCTTTATATAAGAGTTTGTCCAGGCTTTTCCTTTGCTACAAAAAGGATTGGGCCATATTGTTGCACCTTATTTACTTTTGTTACTTGTTACCCGTTACAAATTACCTTATCACAAAACTATCTGTTACCGATAATTTCAGTGCTTGTAGAGAATACCTTGCTGAAAACCGCTTATCATTTCCTTCCGCTCCTCGTTGGGTTCGACACTCTTACTTATCGAAAAGGCTACGATAGATCCCCTACACTTGTGGGTCATCAAGACTCTTTTCTGGCGTCGTTGCCAGGGAGTGAAGCGCCTATGGTAGGTGGAATTTGGTAAGGAAAAATTTATATAGTGTGCTGAAATTTACTGTCACTTGTTACTATGGAACATAATCCTTTGAGGGGCTTGTTCGGGGTATCTTCACCCCGACCAGTAGAGAAAAGAGTTGCTCCTCAACCTACTGAACCTACTGAAAATGTTTACTTTGAAATTCCTTCGGGTATGATAGAGAAACTGCTAGCTAATCCTTTCACAAGTGATGGAACATTACATCCCGATTTGCACCTAATCTATGTGGATGAAGTTTGTGGATTATTTAAGCTTGCAGGTATGCCCGAGGATGTTATCAAGAAGAAGGTCTTCCCTTTATCTTTGGAGGTAGAGGCATTGACATGGTTTAGGCTATGTGATGATATTGGATCATGGAACTACCAACGATTTAAATTGGAATTTCATCAGAAGTTTTACCCTATGCATCTGGTTCATCGTGATCATAATTATATATATAATTTTTGGCCTCACGAAGGAGAAAGCATCGCTCAACCTTGGGGGAGGCTTAAGTCAATGTTATATTCATGCCCCAATCATGAGCTCTCAAAAGAAATGATTATTCAAAAAATTTATGCTTGACTTTCTCTCACTAATCGCTCCATGCTCGATACTTATTATACTGGATTGTTTATGATGAAGACTATTGAATTCAAATGGGATTTATTGGAGATAATTAAATACAACTCTGAAGATTGGGATCTCGATGAAGGTAAGGAGTCAGGTATAACACCTAAGTTTGATTGTGTTAAATCTTTTATGGATACCAATGCTTTTTGTGAATTTAGCACTAAATATGGACTTTACTATGAGATAGTAGCTTCTTTCTGTGAATCCTTTTCTACTCATGTTGATCTCCCTAAGGAGAAGTGGTTTAAATATAATCCTCCCATTGAAGTAAAAGTAGTTGCACCTATTAAAGTTGAAGAAAATACTATCAGTTATAATGATCCTGTTGTTCCTACTGCTTATATTGAGAAACCACCTTTCCCTGTTAGAATAAAGGATCATGCTAAAGCTTCAACTGTGGTCAACAAAAGTAATATTAAGACACCCAAACCCCCTGAGCAAATTAAAGTTGAACCTAGTGTTGCTATGGTTAAATATCTCTTGGCCGATAATATTGATGGGCATGTTATTTACTTTTGTGATGAAGCTGCTAGAATTACTAGACTTGATACTAAAAATAAACATGGACCTGTTGAAGGCATGCCTGTTATTTCTGTTAAAATAGGAGATCATTGCTATCATGGCTTATGTGATATGGGTTCTAGTGCAATACCTCATTCATTATATAAAGAAATTATGCATGATATCGCACCTGCTGAGATAGAGGAAATTGATGTTACAATTAAGCTTGCCAATAGAGATACTATTTCATGAGTTGGGATTGTTAGAGATGTTGAAGTCCTATGTGGGAAAGTTAAATATCCTACTGATTTTCTTGTTCTTGGTTCCCCACAAGGTAACTTTATCCCATTATATTTGGTAGACCCTTCTTGAATACTGTTAATGCTAAGGTAGACTGCAATAAGGATATTGTTTCTGTTGGTTTAGGGGATATGTCTCATGAATTTAATTTTGCTAAATTCCGTAGACAACCCCATGATAAAGAATTGCCTAGTAAAGATGAAATTATTGGTCTTGCTTCTATTTCCATGCCTCCTAGTGATCCTTTAGAACAATATTTGCTAGACCATGAAAATGATATGTTTATGAATGAAAGAAGGGAAATAGATGAAGTATTCTTTAAACAGGGACCTATTTTGAAACACAACTTGCCTGTTGAAATCCTAGGGGATCCTCCTCCTCCCAAGGGTGATCCCGTGTTTGAGCTTAAGCCTTTACCTGATACTCTTAAATATGCTTATCTTGATGAGAAAGAGATATATCATGTTATTATTAGTGCTAACCTTTCAGAGCATGAAGAAAAGAAATTATTGAAAACTCCGAAGAAGCACCGTGTTGCTATTGGATATACTCTTGATAATCTTAAGGGCATTAGTCCCACTCTATGCCAGCACAAAATAAAACTGGAGAAAGATGCTAAACCGATTGTTGATCACCAATGACGGTTAAATCCTAAGATGAAAGAAGTGGTAAGAAAAGAAATACTAAAGCTTCTGGAGGCAGGTATAATTTATCCCGTTGCTGATAGTCAGTGGGTAAGTCCCATTCATTGTGTCCCTAAGAAGGGAGGTATTACTGTAGTTCCTAATGATAAAGATGAATTGATCCCACAAAGAATTGTTACAGGTTATAGAATGGTAATGGTTTCCGCAAATTAAATAAAGCTACTAAAAAGGATCATTACCCTTTACCTTTTATTGATCAAATGCTAGAAAGATTATCCAAGCATACACATTTTTGCTTTCTAGATGCTTATGCTGGTTTCTCTCAAATACCTATGTCAAAATAGGATCAAGAAAATACAACTTTTACTTGCTCTTTCGGTACCTTTGCTTATAGACGTATGCCTTTTGGTTTATGTAATGCACCTGATACCTTTCAAAGATGTATGACTGCTATATTCTCTGACTTTTGTGAAAAGATTGTTGAGGTTTTCATGGATGATTTCTCCATTTACAGAACTTCTTTTGATGATTGCTTAAGCAACCTTGATCGAGTTTTGCAGAGATGTGACGAAACTAATCTTGTTTTGAATTGGGAGAAGTGCCACTTTATGGTTAATGAAGGTATTGTCTTGGGGCATAAAATCTCTGAAAGAGGTATTGAAATTGATAAAGCTAAAGTTGATGCTATTGAAAAGATGATGTGTCCTAAGGACATTAAAGGTATAAGAAGTTTCCTTGGTCATGCCGGTATTTACAGGAGGTTCATTAAGGACTTTTCTAAAATTTCTCGGCCTCTGACTAATCTCTTACAGAAAGATGGTCCTTTTGTTTTTTATGATGATTGTGTAGAAGCATTTGAAATACTTAAGAAAACCTTGATTTCTGCACCTATTGTTCAGCCTCCTGATTGTAATTTACCATTTGAAATTATGTGTGATGCTAGTGATTATGTTGTAGGGGCTGTTCTAGCACAAAGAGTTGGAAACTAAATGTTATCCAATATGCTAGTAAAACTCTAGACAATGCTCAAAGAAATTATGCTACTACTGAAAAAGAATTTTTAGCAGTTGCGTTTGCTTGTGATAAGTTCAGACCTTATATTGTTGATTCTAAAGTAAATGTTCACACTGATCATGCTGCTATTAAATATCTTATGGAAAATAAAGATGCTAAACCTAGACTTATTAGATGGGTTCTCTTGCTTCAAGAATTTGATTTGCATATTATTGATAGAAAGGGAGCTGAGAACCCCGTTGCAGACAACTTGCCTAGGTTAGAGAATGTTCTTGATTACCCACTACTTATTGATGATAGATTTCCTGATGAACAACTAGTTGTTGGAAATATGCCCTAGAGGCAATAATAAATTAGTTATTATTATATTTCCTTGTTCATGATAATCGTTTATTATCCATGCTAGAACTGTATTGATAGGAAACTCAGATACATGTGTGGATACATAGACAACACCATGTCCCTAGTAAGCCTCTAGCTGACTAGCTCGTTGATCAATAGATGGTTACGGTTTCTTGACCATGGACATTGGATGTCATTGATAACGGGATCACATCATTAGGAGAATGATGTGATGGATAAGACCCAATCCTAAGCCTAGCGCAAGATCATGTAGTTCGTATGCTAAAGCTTTTCTAATGTCAAGTATCATTTCCTTAGACCATGAGATTGTGCAACTCCCGGGTACCGTAGGAGTGCTTTGGGTGTGCCAAACGTCACAACGTAACTGGGTGGCTATAAAGGTACATTACAGGTATCTCCGAAAGTGTCTGTTGGGTTGGCACGAATCGAGACTGGGATTTGTCACTCCGTGTAAACGGAGAGGTATATTTGGGCCCACTCGGTAGGACATCATCATAATGTGCACAATGTGATCAAGGAGTTGATCACGGGATGATGTGTTACGGAACAAGTAAAGAGACTTGACGGTAACGAGATTGAACAAGGTATCGAGATACCGACGATCGAATCTCAGGCAAGTATCGTACCGCTAGACAAAGGGAATTGTATACGGGATTGATTAAGTCCTTGACATCGTGGTTCATCCGATGAGGTCATCGTGGAACATGTGGGAGCCAACATGGGTATCCAGATCCCGCTGTTGGTTATTGACCGGAGAGTCATCTCGGTCATGTCTGCATGTCTCCCGAACCCGTAGGGTCTACACACTTAAGGTTCGATGACGCTAGGGTTATAAGGAATAGATATACGTGGTTACCGAATGTTGTTCGGAGTCCCGGATGAGATCCCGGACGTCACGAGGAGTTCCGGAATGGTCCGGAGGTAAAGATTTATATATGGGAAGTCCTATTTTGGTCACTGGAAAAGTTTCGGGTTTTATCGGTAACGTACCGGGACCACCGGGAGGGTCCGGGGGGTCCACCAAGTGGGGCCACAAGCCCCAGAGGGCTGCATGGGCCAAGTGTGGGAGGGTACCAGCCCCAGGTGGGCTGGTGCGCCCCCCACCAAGGCCCAAGGCGCCACCAAGAGGGGAAGGGGGCAAACCCTAGGGCAGATGGGCCCTAAGGCCCACCCTGGTGCGCCTCCCCCTCTCCCCTCCCCTTGGCCGCCCCTAGATGGGATCTAGGGGGCTGCCGCCACCCCTAGGGAGGGAACCCTAGGTGGGGGCGCAGCCCCTCCCCTTCCCCTATATATACTTGAGGTTTGGGCTGCCCAACACACACGAGTTCCTCTCCTTCTTGGCGCAGCCCTACCCCTCTCCCTCCTCGTCTCTTGTGGTGCTTGGCGAAGCCCTGCTGGAGTACCACGCTCCTCCACCACCACCACGCCGTTGTGCTGCTGCTGGATGCAGTCTTCCTCAACCTCTCCTTCTCCCCTTGCTGGATCAAGGCGTAGGAGACGTCACCGGGCTGTACGTGTGTTGAACGCGGAGGTGCCGTCCGTTCGGCACAAGGATCTCCGGTGATTTGGATCACGACGAGTACGACTTCTTCAACCCCGTTCTCTTGAACGCTTCCGCTTAGCGATCTACAAGGGTATGTAGATGCACTCTCCTTCCCCTCGTTGCTGGTCTCTCCATAGATAGATCTTGGTGACACGTAGGAAAAATTTGAATTTCTGCTACGTTCCCCAACAGTGGCATCATGAGCTAGGTCTATGCGTAGTTTCTATGCACGAGTAGAACACAAAGTAGTTGTGGGTGTTGATTTTGTTCAATATGCTTGCCGTTACTAGTCTTATCTTGATTCGGCGGCATCGTGGGATGAAGCGGCCCGGACCAACCTTACACGTACTCTTACGTGAGACTGGTTCCACCGACTGACATGCACTAGTTGCATAAGGTGGCTAGCGGGTGTCTGTCTCTCCCACTTTAGTCGGATCGGATTCGATGAAAAGGGTCCTTATGAAGGGTAAATAGCAATTGGCATACCACGTTGTGGTTTTTGCGTAGGTAAGAAACGTTCTTGCTAGAAACCCATAGCAGCCACGTAAAACATGCAAAGAACAATTAGAGGACGTCTAACTTGTTTTTGCAGGGTATGCTATGTGATGTGATATGGCCAAAAAGAATGTGATGAATGATATGTGATGTATGAGATTGATCATGTTCTTGTAATAGGAATCACGACTTGCATGTCGGTGAGTATGACAACCTGCAGGAGCCATAGGAGTTGTCTTTATTTATTGTATGACCTGCGTGTCATTGAACAACGCCATGTAATTACTTTACTTTATTGCTAACCGGTAGCCATAGTAGTAGAAGTAATAGTTGGCGAGCAACTTCATGGAGACACGATGATGGAGATCATGATGATGGAGATCATGGTGTCATGCCGGTGACAAGATGATCATGGAGCCCCAAGATGGGGATCAAAGGAGCTATATGATATTGGCCATATCATGTCACTATTATTTGATTGCATGTGATTTTTATCATGTTTATGCATCTTATTTGCTTAGAATGACGGTAGTAAATAAGATGATCCCTCATTAAAATTTCAAGAAAGTGTTCCCCCTAACTATGCACCATTGCGAAAGTTCGTCGTTTCGAAGCACCACGTGATGATCGGGTGTGATAGATTCTTACATCCACATACAACGGGTGTAAGCCAGATTTACACACGCGAAACACTTAGGTTGACTTGACGAGCCTAGCATGTACAGACATGGCCTCGGAACACAAGAGACCGAAAGGTCGAGCATGAGTCGTATGGTAGATACGATCAACATGAAGATGTTCACCGATGATGACTAGTCCGTCTCACGTGATGATCGGACACGGCCTAGTTGACTCGGATCATGTAATCACTTAGATGACTAGAGGGATGTCTATCTGAGTGGGAGTTCATAAGATGAACTTAATTATCCTGAACATAGTCAAAAGGTCTTCACAAATTATGTCGTAGCTCGCGCTTCAGTTCTACTGTTTAGATATGTTCCTAGAGAAAATTTAGTTGAAAGTTGATAGTAGCAATTATGCGGACTAGGTCCGTAAACTGAGGATTGTCCTCATTTGCTTCATAGAAGGCTTATGTCCTTAATGCACCGCTCAGTGTGCTGAACCTCGAACATCGTCTGTGGATGTTGCAAACATCTGACATACACATTTTGATAACTACGTGATAGTTCAGTTAAACAATTTAGAGTTGAGGCACCGAAGACGTTTTGAAACGTCGCGAAACATACGAGATGTTTTGAGGGCTGAAATTGGGATTTCAGGCTCGTGCCCACGTCAAGAGGTATAAGACCTCCGACGATTTTCTTAGCCTGCAAACTAAGGGAGAAAAGCTCAATTGTTGAACTTGTGCTCAGATTGTCTGAGTACAACAATCGCTTGAATCGAGTGGGAGTTGATCTTCCAGATGAAATAGTGATGGTTCTCCGAAGTCATTACCACCAAGCTGCTAAGAGCTTCGTGATGAACTATAATATATTAGGGACATATATGATGATCCTTGAGATATTCGCGATGTTTGACACCACAAAAGTAGAAATCAAGAAGGAGCATCAATTGTTGATGGTTGGTGAAACCACTAATTTCAAGAAGGGCAAGGGCAAGAAGGGATACTTCATGAAACGGCAAATCAGCTGCTGTTCTAGTGAATAAACCCAAGGTTGAACCCAAACCCGAGACTAAGTGCTTCTGTAATAAGGGGAACAGCCACTGGAGCAGAATTACCCTAGATACTTGGTAGATGAGAAGGCTGGCAAGGTCGATAGAAGTATATTGGATATACATTGTGTACTTTACTAGTACTCCTAGTAGCACCATGGTATTGGATACCGGTTCGGTTGCTAAGTGTTAGTAACTCAAAATAAAAGCTACGGAATAAATGGAGACTAGCTAAAGGTGAGCTGACGATATGTGTTGGAAGTGTTTCCAAGGTTGATATGATCAAGCATCGCACGCTCCCTCTACCATCGAGATTGGTGTTAAACCTAAATAATTTTTATTTGGTGTTTGCGTTGAGCATAGACATGATTGGATTATGTCTATCGCAATACGCTTATTCATTTAAAGAGAATAATAGTTACTCTGTTTATTTGAATAATACCTTCAATGGTCTTGCACCTAAAATGAATGGTTCATTAAATCTCGATCGTAGTGATACACATGTTCATGCCAAAAGATATAAGATAGTAATGATAGTACCACCTACTTGTGGCACTTCCACTTAAGTCATATCGGTATAAAACGCATGAAGAAGCTCCATGTTGATGGATCTTTGGGCTCACTCGTTTTTGAAAAGTTTGAGACATGCGAACCATGTCTATTGGTGTATATGCATGAAGAAACTCCATGCAAATGGACCGTTTGGACTCACTTGATTTTGAATCACTTGAGACATGCAAATCATACCACATGGGCAAGATGACTGAAAGCCTCGTTTTCAGTAAAATGGAACTAGAAAGCAACTTGTTGGAAGTAATACATTTTGATGTGTGCAGTCCAATGAGTGCTAAGGCGTGTAGTGGATATCGTTATGCTCTTACTTCACAGATGATTTGAGTAGATGTTGAGTATATTTACTTGATGAATCACGAGTCTGAATTATTGAAAGGTTCAAGTAATTTCAGGGTGAAGTTGAAAGATCGTCGTGACAAGAGGATAAAATATCTATGATATGATCATAGAGATGAATATCTGAATTACGAGTTTGGCACAGAATTAAGACATTGTGGAAATTGTTTCACAACTATACAGCCTGGAACACCATAGTGTGATGGTGTGTCCGAACATCATAACTGCACCTTATTGGATATGATGCATACCATGATGTCTCTTATCGAATTACCACGATAGTTTATGGGTTAGGCATTAGAGACAACCACATTCACTTTAAATAGGGTACCACGTAATTCCAATGAGATGACACCGTATGAACTATGGTTTAGAGAAACCTAAGCTATCATTTCTTAAAAGTTTGGGGCTGCGACGCTTATGTGGAAAAGTTTCAGGCCGATAAGCTCGAACCCGAAGTGGATAATTACATCTTCATAGGACACCCAAAACAGTTGGGTATACCTCCTGTCTCAGATCCGAAAGCAATAAGGGATTGTTTCTGGAATCGGGTCCTTTCTCGAGGAAAAGTTTCTCTCGAAAGAATTGAGTGGGAGGATGGTGGAGACTTGATGAGGTTATTGAACCGTCTCTTCAACTAGTGTGTGGCAGGGCACAGGGAGTTGTTCCTGTGGCACCTACACCAATTGAAGTGGAAGCTTATGATAGTGATCATGAAACTTCAGATCAAGTCACTACCAAACCTCGTGGGATGACAAGGATGCGTACTACTTCAGAGTGGTACGTAATCCTGTCTTGGAAGTCATGTTGCTAGACAACAATGAACCTACGAGCTATGGAGAAGCGATGGTGGGCCTGGATTCCAAAATGGCTCGAGGCCATATAATCCGAGAGAGGATCCATATATGAAAACAAAGTGTAGACTTTGGAAAAACTACTTGATGGTCGTAAGGCTGTTAGGTACATATGGATTTTAAAAGGAAGACGGACAATGATGGTAAGTATCACCATTAAGAAAGCTCGACTTGTCATTAAGATGTTTTCCGACAAGTTCAAGGAGTTGACTACGATGAGACTTTCTCACTCGTAGCGATGCTAAGAGTCTATTGGAATTATATTAACGATTACTGCATTATTTATGAAATCTTGCAGATAGGATGTCAAAACATTGTTTCCTCGACGATTTTCTTGAGGAAAGGTTGTATGTGATACAACCGGAAGGTTTTGTCAATCCTGAAAGATGCTAATAAGTATGCAAAGCTCTAGCAATCCTTCTAAGGACTGGAGTAAGCATCTCAGAGTTGGAATGTATGCTTTGATGAGATGATCAAAGATTTTGGGTGTATACAAAGTTTATGAGAAACTTGTATTTCCAAAGAAGTGAGTGGGAGCACTATAGAATTTCCGATGAGTATATGTTGTTAACATATTGTTGATCAGAAATGATGTAGAATTTCTGGAAAGCATATAGGGTTATTTGAAAAGTGTTTTTCAATGGAAAACCTGGATTAAGCTACTTGAACGTTGAGCATCAGGATCTATGAGGATAGATCAAAACGCTTAATGGTACTTTCAAATGAGCACATACCTTGACATGATCTTGAAGGTGTTCAAGATGGATCAGTCAAAGAAGGAGTTCTTGCCTGAGTTGTAAGGTATGAAGTTAAGACTTAAAGCTTGACCACGACAGAAGAAAGAGGAAGGACGAAGGTCGTCCCCTATGCTTTTGTCATAGGCTCTATACGGTATGCCATGCTGAGTACCGCACCTGATGTGTGCCTTGCCACATATCTGGCAAGAGGGTACAAAGGTAATCTAGGAGTAGATCACCACATAGCAGTCTAAATTATCCTTAGAGGAATAATGATATGTTTCTCGGTTATGGAGGTGATAAAGAGTTCAACGTAAAGAGTTATGTCGATGCAAGCTTAACACCTATCCGGATAGCTCTGAGTAGAGATACCGGATACGTATAATGGAGCAACAATTTAGAATAGCTCCAAGTAGAATAGTTATTTGGAATGGCTCCAAATGTAGCGTAGTAGTTGCATCCACAAGATGACATAGAAATTTGCGAAGTACATACGGATCTGAATGTTGCAGACCTGTTGACTGAAACCTCTCTCACAAGCATAACATGATCAAACCCAGAACTCTTGGGTGTTAGTCACATGGGGATGTGACCTTGAGTGTTAATCACATAGCGATGTGAACTGGATTATTGACTCTAGTGCAAGTGGGAGACTGTTGGAAATATGCCCTAGAGGCAATAATAAATTAGTTATTATTATATTTCCTTGTTCATGATAATCGTTTATTATCCATGCTAGAATTGTATTGATAGGAAACTCAGATACATGTGTGGATACATAGACAACACCATGTCCCTAGTAAGCCTCTAGTTGACTAGCTCGTTGATCGATAGATGGTTACGGTTTCCTGACCATGGACATTGGATGTCATTGATAACGGGATCACATCATTAGGAGAATGATGTGATGGACAAGACCCAATCCTAAGCCTAGCGCAAGATCATGTAGTTCGTATGCTAAAGCTTTTCTAATGTCAAGTATCATTTCCTTAGACCATGAGATTGTGCAACTCCCGGATACCGTAGGAGTGCTTTGGGTGTGCCAAACGTCACAACGTAACTGGGTGGCTATAAAGGTACATTACAGGTATCTCCGAAAGTGTCTGTTGGGTTGGCACGAATCGAGACTGGGATTTGTCACTCCGTGTAAACGGAGAGGTATCTCTGGGCCCACTCGGTAGGACATCATCATAATGTGCACAGTGTGATCAAGGAGTTGATCACGGGATGATGTGTTACGGAACGAGTAAAGAGACTTGCCGTTAACGGGATTGAACAAGGTATCGGGATACCGACGATCGAATCTCGGGCAAGTATCGTACCGCTAGACAAAGGGAATTGTATACGGGATTGATTAAGTCCTTGACATCGTGGTTCATCCGATGAGATCATCGTGGACCATGTGGGAGCCAACATGGGTATCCAGATCCCGCTGTTGGTTATTGACCGGAGAGTCATCTCGGTCATGTCTGCATGTCTCCCGAACCCGTGGGGTCTACACACTTAAGGTTCGATGACGCTAGGGTTATAAGGAATAGATATACGTGGTTACTGAATGTTGTTCGGAGTCCCGGATGAGATCCCGGACGTCACGAGGAGTTCCGGAATGGTCCGGAGGTAAAGATTTATATATGGGAAGTCCTATTTTGGTCACCGGAAAAGTTTCGGGTTTTATCGGTAACGTACCGGGACCACCGGGAGGGTCCCGGGGGTCCACCAAGTGGGGCCACAAGCCCCCGAGGGCTGCATGGGCCAAGTGTGGGAGGGGACCAGCCCCAGGTGGGCTGGTGCGCCCCCCACCAAGGCCCAAGGCGCCACCAAGAGGGGAAGGGGGCAAACCCTAGGGCAGATGGGCCCTAAGGCCCACCCTGGTGCGCCTCCCCCTCTCCCCTCCCCTTGGCCGCCCCTAGATGGGATCTAGGGGGCTGCCGCCACCCCTAGGGAGGGAACCCTAGGTGGGGGCGCAGCCCCTCCCCTTCCCCTATATATACTTGAAGTTTGGGCTGCCCAACACACACGAGTTCCTCTCCTTCTTGGCGCAGCCCTACCCCTCTCCCTCCTCGTCTCTTGCGGTGCTTGGCGAAGCCCTGCTGGAGTACCACGCTCCTCCTCCACCACCATGCCGTTGTGCTGCTACTGGATGGATTCTTCCTCAACCTCTCCTTCTCCCCTTGCTGGATCAAGGCGTAGGAGACGTCACCGGGCTGTACGTGTGTTGAACGCGGAGGTGCCGTCCGTTCGGCGCAAGGATCTCCGGTGATTTGGATCACGACGAGTACGACTTCTTAAACCCCGTTCTCTTGAACGCTTCCGCTTAGCGATCTACAAGGGTATGTAGATGCACTCTCCTTCCCCTCATTGCTGGTCTCTCCATAGATAGATCTTGGTGACACGTAGGAAAATTTTGAATTTCTGCTACGTTCCCCAACAATAGTTGTGATAAATGCTTCTCGTACTGCTCCATGGTATGTTGATTATGCTAATTATATTGTTGCTAAATTTGTACCAGCTAGTTTCACATACCAGCAAAAGAAAAAGTTCTTCTATGATTTAAGGCATTACTTTTGGGATGGCCCAAACCTTTATAAAGAAGGAGTAGATGGTATTATTAGACGTTGTGTACCTGAGCATGAACAGGAACAGATCCTACCCAAGTGTCACTCCGAGGCTTATGGAGGACACCATGCTAGAGACAGAACTGCACATAAGCTATTGCAATCCGGTTTTTATTGGCCTACTCTCTTCAAGGATGCCCGTAAGTTTGTCCTGTCCTGTGATGAATGTCAAAGAATTGGTAATATTAGTAGACGTTAAGAAATGCCTATGAATTATTCACTTGTTATTGAACCATTTGATGTTTGGGGCTTTGATTATCTAGAACCGTTTCCTTCCTCTAAGGGGTATACACATATTTTAGTTGCCGTTGATTACGTTACTAAGTGGGTAGAAGCTATTCCAACTAGTAGTGCTGATCATAACACCTCTATTAAGATGCTTAAAGAAGTTATTTTTCCGAGGCTTGGAGTCCCTAGATACTTAATGACTGATGGTGGTTCACATTTTATTCATGGTGCCTTTCGTAAAATGATTGCTAAGTATGATGTTAACCATATAATTGTATCTCCTTATCACCCACAATCTAGTGGCCAACTAGAATTGAGTAATAGAGAGCTTAAATTAATCTTGCAAAAGATTGTTAATAGATCTAGAAAGAATTGGTCCAAGAAACTTGATGATGCATTATTGTGACGCCCCCAATTCAATTGTACACTATCATACACGCAAACGTGTACGATCAAGATCAGGGACTCACGGGAAGATATCACAACACAACTCTACAAATAAAAAATAAAGCATCATATTACAAGCCAGGGGCCTCAAGGGCTCGAATACAAGAGCTCAATCATAGATGAGTCAGCGGAAGCAACAATATCTGAGTACAGACATAAGTAAACAAGTTTGCCTTAAGAAGGCTAGCACAAACTGGGATACAGATCGAAAGAGGCGCATGCCTCTTGCCTGGTATCCTCCTAAACTACTCCTGGTCGTCGTCAACGGGCTGCACGTAGTAGTAGGCACCTCCCGAGTAGTAGTAGTCGTCATCGACGGTGGCGTCTGGCTCCTGGGTTCCATTGTCTGGTCGTAGCAATTGGGTATAGGAAGGAGGAAAAGGGGGAGCAAAGCAACTGTGAGTACTCATCCAAAGTACCCGCAAGTAAGGAGCTACACTACATATGTATGCATTGGTATCAAATGGAAAATGGGTAACATATGTGGACTGAACTGCAGAATGCCAGAATAAGAGGGGGATAGCTAGTCCTATCGAAGACTACGCTTCTCGTAACCTCCATCTTGCAGCAGAAGAAGAGAGTAGATGGTAACTTCACCAAGTAACAACGCATAGCATAATCCTAACTGATGATCCTCCCCTCGTCGCCCTGTGAGAGAGCGATCACCGGTTGTATCTGGCACTTGTAAGGGTGTGTTTTATTAAGTATCCAGTTCTAGTTGTCATAAGGTCAAGGTACAACTCCAAGTCGTCCTGTTACCGAAGATCACGGCTATTCGAATAGATTAACTTCCCTACAGGGGTGCACCACATTCCCCAACACACTCGATCCCCTTTATCCGGACACACTTTTCTGGGTCATGCCTGGCCTCGGAAGATCAACACATCGCAGCCCTACCTAGGCTCAACAGAGAGGTCAGCACGCCGGTCTAAATCCTATGGCGCAGGGGTCTGGGCCCATCGCACATTGCACACCTGCACGTTGCATACGCGGCCGGTGAGCAGACCTAGCCTCCTTACAGTGCAACCCGGTGTGCGCCGCTCAATCGCTGACATCATGAAGGCTTCGGCTGATACCATGATGTCGAGTGCCCATAACTGTTCCCGCGTAGTTGGTTAGCGTATAGGCCAGTAGCCAGACTCAGATCAAATACCCAGATCTTGTTAAGCGTGTTATTTTGAAGTAACCATGAACGCTGACCAGGGCCAGGCCCACCTCTCACCTAGGTGGTCTCCGCCTGCCCTGTCGCTCCACCTCAAAGTAACAGCTGGGGGCTGTCGGGAACCTAGGCCCACCACTACCTGGGTGGAACCACCTGCCCCTTCAGCCCCCAACATCGGAAACACTTGCGGGTACTCAACGAACCGACCCGACTTTAGTCACAACATGTAAAGTATGTATGTATAGTATAAACCCGTGATCAACACCCGACGTGATCACGGCCCGATAGTATAGCATGGAAGACTGACAAGAATGTAGGGCCACTGATGATGATCTAGCATCCTATACTAAGCATTTAGGATTGCAGGTAAGGTATCAACAGTTGTAGCAACAATGACAGGCTATGCATCAGAATAGGATTAACATAAAGCGGTAACATGCTACACTACTCTAATGCAAGCAGTATAGAGGAGAGTAGGCGATATCTGGTGATCAAGGGGGGGGAGGCTTGCCTGGTTACTCTGCCAAGATAGAGGGGTCGTCAACACCGTAGTCGTACTGGGTAACAGCGACGTCAGTTGTCTAGCTAGAGAAGAGGGGGAAGAAACAATAAATATTAAGCAAACAGATGCATAGTGATGCATGACATGACAAGTATCGGTGCTAGGGGTGCCCTAACGCGGTATGAGATGGTACCGGTGAAGGTGGGAATCATCCAGGAAAATATCCCCCGTGTTTCGCGTTTTCGGACAGATGAATCGGAGGGGGAAATTTGCGTGTTCACTATGCTAGGGATGTGTGGCGGACGAACGGGCTGTGTATCCGGATTCGTTTCGTCGTTCTGAGCAACTTTCATGTACAAAGTTTTTCCAACCGAACTACGATTTATTTTATATTGATTTAAAAAGATTTAAGTCAATTTTAGCATTTATTTAATTAATTTAATTTAACATTATCCAGAACAGTGCATGCTGACGTCAGCATGACGTCAGCAGTTGACCTGGTCAACCTGACATGTGAGACCCGTTCGTCATTGACTAGACTAACTAATCATGATTAATTGGTTTAATTAGTAGTTTAGTTTAATTAATCAAAATTAATTAAGTTAATTAATTCTTTAATTAATTAATTAATTGTTTTTATTATTATATTTTTTTCATTTTTTAAATAAAAACATTCTGGGGCAATGGGCCCCGTTTGGCAATGGCCCAGAGGGCCATAGAGGGTCGGCCATCGGGCACAGCACGAATGGGTGCTGGCCCGCGAGGGTGCACCCGACTGGGCGCTGCAGGCGTCTGGTGGAAGATGGTGCTGGCGCGCCGGCGAGCAGTGGCTGGGCGGAGAAGGGGGGTGGACGCGCCACGCGGTCGGCGAGTGGAGGCGCGTGGGCCTGCACGAGCGCGCGCGGAGGGGCCAGCAGCGGTAGCGTGGCCATGAGCGGTGGCGGGGCGCGCTGACACGGGTGAAGCCAGACGCTGGCGCGTGGGTGCGAGAGGCGGGGCGCGGGCGCGCGCTGCCTAGGATGCGACCGAGCGCAGTGAGCGCGGGCGCAATCATGCGGCGGAGCGGGACATCGGGCGGGGGGCAACGGAGGGATGCAGAAGCAGCAGCGGGAGCAGCCGAGACGGGTGCGGGTGGTCGGCGCGGTGAGCAAGGGAGCGGATGGAGGCGGGGCCTCACCAACGTTGCCGAGAAGAGGGGGCGGCGAGGCTCGTTGGAGACCGGTGGGGGGGAAGGTTGGGGAGGCGTGCAGTCCGGTGGGGAGGTCCTCGGGCGGCGGCATGGTGTTGGGGACGAGCACCGGCGACAGCGTCGGGCGCCCAGGCGCGGGCGTCGGCGGAGGAGGTTGGCGAGGTCGCCGGCGGGAGGTAGGAGGCGCAAGAGGCGGGACAGGGCGCTGCCCAATGCGAGCGTGGGTGTTTGCCGGTGCTGGTGGAGCGAGGGGATCGGACTCGATCCAGATCCAGTGAGGAGGGGGGGAAACGAGAGAAACGTGTGGGGGGAGTGGGGTGTCGCTAGGTTTTCGTGGTATGGGGGGTTAGGTCATAGGCCAGTGGGGAGCGGGTCGGTCAGCCGGCTGGGCAGCGGCCTCGTGGGCCGAACGGCCCAGGAGGGTAACATGGGGGTGTCTTTGCCATTATTCTTATTTTGCTTTTGTTTTTGTGTTCTTATTTCACTAATTTTAGCTTATTGTTTTGTTTCTATAAAATTACACTACTAACCCCTAAATTAGTATAAGTAATTAGGATACTGCCATAACTAATTTGGCAACTAAATAAAATACTTTTATATTTGTTTACCATTTAAAGGCATTTAATAATTGTTTTTCAGCCAGCATTTTATTCATATAAGGCATTTAAATACCTTTTAAAATATGGGTTTCAGCCTAACAAATATCCAGGGATTATATGCCACACCTAGAACATTTTAGTTTTAACATTTGGAAACTTTATTTATTTTACTTGATTTTTGAATATTGAATTCGAACGGGGTTGGATCGTCGCGAGATTAACAACAGAAATCGTTGTGATGTGGCATTATTAACAGAGGTTACTATAGCTTAATTATCCGGGCGTCACAATTCTCCTCCACTATAAGAAATCTCGTCCCAAGATTTAAGAGGTAGTGAAAGGGGGAAGGTTTGGTAATGAATCTAGCGGTCTTCTCATCATGGCTTGCTCTTCTCGAAGAGGCCGGTCCAATATATTGATGTCTTCATTTCTCTGCTTTAGGTCATCATGATGAAGTCAGCATCCTTTCTTCAGGAACTCCATCATACTTACGAAAGAATAAAGGGTGGGTATTCCGGGAGAACAGACCTCTGCAAGGTCGACTATCTGGTCGATACATCAGGAAGGTGTCAGAAAGTAACTCTCGAGTTGAACTTAAGAAGATATCGAGAGCAAGTAATAAGGTACCATGAGAAGTTTCAAGCGGGTAGGCAATCGTTCGATGCCTGAAACAGGGCGTGAAAAGGGGTTCAGGGCAACGAGAATAAGTATTGCGTCTGATACCAGAATAGGTCACTAGGAAGGTGGCTCGTGAATTACATACGAGGTCACGCGTGAGGAACAACTTTAATAATAGGGGGTGTACAGGAGAGTCAGGTTTCGATCCTATGGAACTGTGGGTTATGGGCCCACCATGTGGGTTAAAAGTAGGGAGGCAGTGGCGATTTGCACGATCATGTAAGCAAGGCATGTCAGAGGGGAGCCTGTCAATTATGTCGGCAACAACATCGGTACCAAGTGCGAGGGACGAAGAGAACCATTTTCCTGCTCGTTGAACGAGGCGGACCAATAGGTAAAGTTCTCATCCATCGGTGGCTACCGGAATGTCATCAACTATAGTAACAGGGTCTTGCTGAAAGAATTGCACACCGAGGTGTTTACATAAGCAGGAGAATATTATTTCTTAGATCATATAGACCTCAAGAAAGGTTAAACCAAATAATGGAAAAGATAATATGATTATCAAGTAAACAGAAAAATGGAAAGGAAAATGTGTTTAAACACATATTTCAAGGGTATAACCTTCCCAAGGACAAGCAAAGTAAGATATCCATGACAGGATATAATGTAGAAAACTCTTTAGGTAAGGGGAGAGAAATTTCATGACATTACCCATACAACGGTGTTTGGATAATGGACAAAGAAAAATTAGCATTGTGGTTCAAATGCTCCTATTGAAAAATTGGAGTACCACAGACATGCTTCGAGATAGCATTGACATGGTCTTCAAGCAAAGGTCAGACTTTGGATACTAGAAGGATTCATCAGGAACAACTTATAGAATAAGTCTTACAATTTCCTCATCGAAGAATAAATAAGGAAACTATAACAGTAGGTCCTCCGGCCAGGTGTGTTGGGCATCACATCACCTTACCGGGTCATAAAATGCTATAGCTCTTGGAAAGATGTTCCAACCATCATATCTGACCGAGATTCAGATCTGATTGGTGTGAGAATACCTCAGACTCGGGATGCCTGAGAAGAAAAGGTGCAACACAAATTAACGAGAAAACATTGTAAGATTCTCGGGAAAAGAACAATGGAAGCGAGTTCCGAAACAAGAGTTCATCATTAAATCAAGGAGAGGGTGAGGAGGTGGATGATGGCTCAGCGGATATTCCTCCAGATTTCCAAAAGGATGGGTTTCCACAATCATGTGAACAAGGAGATAACATTTTTTATCAAATGATATAATGGGGTGCTCGAGGAAATCATACACAATCGAACATTGATTGAAGGTGCACCCAAAATATGGGCTGGGTCGCACGATCAATGTTAGAATGGTGACTAAATGAACAAAAGAAGTAGAATGAAACTATCGACCATTCACTTCCAAGCAATAGAGTTGCTAGAAGTTTTGAATTTACACCTCAAAGTTCGATAGCCGGTATTCCGATTAGAAACCACATGGGGACCAAGAAATGAAAGGAGATGGAGATAAGTAATACTATAACAATAATTCTTAAGAGGTGGAGCATTTCTCACAACATCCTTGATATAAAAGATGATAATAATCCAAGGTGGAACATAACATAAGCTGGATAGCAAGGAGCTCCGTAACAAGATCAAGTTTGTGTTGGAGGGAAGGCAATGATGTCGTCGATGATAATACAAGTCATCGAGGGGCAAGGATGGTATTTCTCAACATGAATTCAATTGATATCCTGGAAGACCTCAGAATGTTGATGATGATCACAACACATTTGTCGAGAGGTTTCTAGAAGATGTAACCGATCGGCGATGACATCAAGCCAACGAAATGATGAAGCGAAAAGTTATTGAAACCATAGGTATGACACAAACTTGAAATCAAGTTTGTTGTTCAAGGAGAAATGATATGACGAGGAAAATCGACGTAAGATTAGCTCACCGTCGAAATTTGTGCTCTGGGAAGAAGGACCAGGTAGCACAGTTAAAATCAGCATGGTAATGATATAGCCGATCGGGCTAGGAATGACTTGAAGGATTATTAAACTCATAAGCAACGAAAATTACTTAGGGTTATCGAACTGGAATGCGAAATCGGTTCACATATCGGTGTTCTCGGTTGACGACAACCCAAAACCCAGGAAAATTAGAATCGGTGAGAAATAACAGTTGATGAAGAACCCATAATAAGTTATGCAGTTCCATGATATTCTCAAGATATCATAGTGTAATACTCGATGGTAGATCAAAGTAAAGGTTGGACTGGTGCAATGATCTGCAGAAGACAAGTACTTCAACTTGTCCGAGAAATGGTATTAAGGAGAAAATATGGTCGGAACCACGGTTGCAAAGGACCAAACCCCAAATATAAGATGAACTTATACCAAGGGAACAATTAATTTTAAGAGAAGCTGCCATGATAAGATCTACTTCGTGTCTATGGGCATGAACACAAGGTCCAAGGTCGACTCCCACTTTTTCAATGTATAACCTTCCATTCACCTCTCATTTTCGATGGAGTTGTAGTGTTGAAATTTTATCTGGTAAATCACCAGGAGAATATGACTCGTGAAAACTCTTGGGTTTGCACAGATTAGGGAAGGCATTGGCCCAACCCATCGGGTATCTTAGGAACATATATTACAAAGTTCAGAAGTAAATAACTCAGCTCGAAAGCAGAGCATCGTTACCCATATCAGAGAATAGGATTTACCAATGGCACTATGTATCAGGGAAAGAACTTCTCGAGGTTTTTGTATACAAAGGACACTGTCGGATGATAATTCAACAAAGGATTTGACGGTCCACAACGGAGCTGATGTGAGCATCGGCACACAATCAGAAGAAGAAACAATGCAAGGAGATCAGATTGTAGAAACAACTGACTAACTCAAAGCTCAAATGCAAAGGAATTATGAATTCCAAGACAAGGGATCAAAAGCAATGCTCTGATTAGGGATGGATAAGTTGAATAGCCTTAGGGGTACAATCGATGGTAATTTGATTGGTCGAGATCCAGCTCATGTTTAAAATGTCGTCTGAACCGGAAGTATGAATTATAGGATCTGATTGAGGATTGCAGGCATTCACAACATATTGAATCAGTGGACTCAATATGATAATGAGAAAGGATGCCAATAAGATTACCGGACTTATGGGGTTATCAATAATGCAGGCAAGCAAGAATTTCAAGAGCAATAGGTTGCTGAGGATTTTCGAAAGATTGAATAGCATTTCAAAGACTTTTGTGAACACATGAACAACTGGGGAGAAACAAATCCTCGGTAAGGGTGAGGATTAATTTGTAGGTGTATTCAAGCGACAAGAAACTACAAGGCAGTAAGCACCAAGTTTTCTCGGAGCAATAGAGAGAAGTTCGGGGTATCTTGTAATAACAAGTCCAATTGGGAATAAAAGTAAGAACGACGGGTGTATGTATTTATCCATAGGAATGTTTCGGTGGTAGGGAATTGCAAAAGCAACGGGGAAAAAGTCTCGAGAGAACATCGAAGAGTATCTTCGGGATCTTCTGCTGCAGTAGGCGATCATCTGTGATAAGGGGCTCTCCGGGAGAAGTAGTTATGAGAACCTAGAGTTAGATTTAGTAAAACCATTTAACCCAAATAGAAGAGAGATCAGAGTCCCAGAGTATGGATCGAGGAGTAAAAGATCCTAATACCACCCAAATGGTGACGTGAGCCCATAAGACACACAACCATGTTAGTAAAAAGTTTTGCAATGTCTAGACTCGACTTTGGCCTAGGAGTGTGGAAGGGGGATTCCTACAGGCAGCCGGCTCCGATACCAACTTGTGACGCCCCCGATTCAATCATACACTAATCATACACGTAAACGTGTATGATCAAGATCAGGGACTCACGGGAAGATATCACAACACAACTCTACAAATAAAAATAAGTCATACAAGCATCATATTACAAGCCAGGGGCCTCGAGGGCTCGAATACAAGAGCTCGATCATAGACGAGTCAGTGGAAGCAACAATATCTGAGTACAGACATACGTAAACAAGTTTGCCTTAAGAAGGCTAGCATAAACTGGGATACAGATCAAAAGAGGCACATGCCTCCTGCCTGGTATCCTCCTAAACTACTCCTGGTCGTCGTCAACGGGCTGCACGTAGTAGTAGGCACCTCCCGAGTAGTAGTAGTCGTCATCGACGGTGGCGTCTGGCTCCTGGGTTCCATTGTCTGGTCGTAGCAATTGGGTATAGGAAGGAGGAAAAGGGGGAGCAAAGCAACTGTGAGTACTCATCCAAAGTACCCGCAAGCAAGGAGCTACACTACATATGTATGCATTGGTATCAAATGGAAAAGGGGTAACATATGTGGACTGAACTGCAGAATGCCAGAATAAGAGGGGGATAGCTAGTCCTATCGAAGACTACGCTTCTGGTAACCTCCATCTTGCAGCAGAAGAAGAGAGTAGATGGTAAGTTCACCAAGTAGCAACGCATAGCATAATCCTAACCGGTGATCCTCCCCTCGTCGCCCTGTGAGAGAGCGATCACCGGTTGTATCTGGCACTTGTAAGGGTGTGTTTTATTAAGTATCCAGTTCTAGTTGTCATAAGGTCAAGGTACAACTCCAAGTCATCCTGTTACCAAAGATCACAGCTATTCGAATAGATTAACTTCCCTGCAAGGGTGCACCACATTCCCCAACACACTCGATCCCCTTTGTCCGGACACACTTTTCTGGGTCATGCCCAGCCTCAGAAGATCAACATGTCGCAGCCCTACCTAGGCTCAAAAGAGAGGTCAGCACGCCGGTCTAAATCCTATGGCGCAGGGGTCTGGGCCCATCGCCCATTGCACACCTGCACGTTACATACGCGGCCGATGAGCAGACCTAGCCTCCCTTATACAAGAGCAGGCGTTCCAGTCCAACCCGGCGCGCGCCGCTCAGTCGCTGACGTCACGAAGGCTTCGGCTGATACCACGACGTCGAGTGCCCATAACTGTTCCCGCGTAGTTGGTTAGTGCGTATAGGCCAGTAGCCACACTCAAATCAAATACCCAGATCTCATTAAGCGTGTTATTTTGAAGTAACCGTGAACGGTGACCAGGGCCAGGCCCACCTCTCACCTAGGTGGTCTCTGCCTGCCCTGTCGCTCCGCCTCAAAGTAACAGTTGGGGGCCGTCAGGAACCTAGGCCCACCACTACATGGGTGGAACCACCTGCCCCTTCAGCCCCCAACATCGAAAACACTTGCGGGTACTCAACGAGCCGACCCGACTTTAGTCACAACATGTAAAGTATGTATGTATAGTATAAACCCGTGATCAACACCCGACGTGATCATGGCCCGATAGTATAGCATGGTAGACTGACAAGAATGTAGGGCCCCTGATGATAATCTAGCATCCTATACTAAGCATTTAGGATTGCAGGTAAGGTATCAACAGTTGTAGCAACATTGACAGGCTATGCATCAGAATAGGATTAACGGAAAGCAGTAACATGCTACATTACCCTAATGCAAGCAATATAGAGGAGAGTAGGCAATATCTGGTGATCAAGGGGGGGGGCTTGCCTGGTTGCTCTGGCAAGAGAGAGCGGTTGTCAACACCGTAGTCATAGTGGGTAGCAGCGGCGTTGGTTGTCTAGCGAGAGAAGAGGGGGAAGAAACAATAAATATTAAGCAAACAGATGCATAGTGATGCATGACATGACAAGTATCGATGCTAGGGGTGCCCTAACACGGTATGAGGTGGTACCGGTGAAGGGGGAATCATCCAGGAAAATATCCCCCGTGTTTCGCGTTTTCGGACAGATGAATCGGAGGGGGAAAGTTGTGTGTTCTCTATGCTAGGGATGCGTGGCGGACGAACGGGTTGTGTATCCAGATTCGTCTCGTCGTTCTGAGAAACTTTCATGTACAAAGTTTTTCCAACCGAGCTATGGTTTATTTTATATTGATTTTAAAAGATTTAAATCAATTTTAGCATTTATTAATTGATTTAATTTAACATTATCCAGAATAGTGCACGCTGACATCAGCAGTTGACCTTGTCAACCTGACATGTGGGACTCGTTCATCATTGACTAGACTAACTAATCATGATTAATTAGTTTAATTAGTAGTTTATTTTAATTAATCAAAATTAATTAATTTAATTAATTAATGAATCAATTAATTATCTTTATTATTATATTTTTTTCATTTTTTTAATAAAAACGTTCTGGGGCAATGGGCCCCGTTTGGCAATGGCCCAGAGGGCCATAGCAGGTGGGCCATCGGGCACAACCCGAATGGGCGCTGGCCCGCGAGGGTGCACCCGACTGGGCGCTGCGGGCGTCTGGTGGAAGATGGTGTTGGCGCACCGGCGAGCAGCGGCCGGGCGGACAAGGGGGGTGGACGCGCCACGCGGTCGGCGAGCGGAGGCGCGCGAGCCTGCACGAGCGCGCGCGGAGGGGCCTGCAGCGGCGGCGTGGCCATGAGCGGTGGCGGGGCGCGCTGACACGGGTGAGGTCAGACGCAACGCGGTTCGGCGCGACGCGTGGGCGCGGGAGGCAGGGCACAGGCGCGCGCGCTGCCTAGGACGCGACCGAGCGCAATGAGCGCGGGCGCAATCGTGCGGCGGAGCGGGACAGCGGGCGGGGGCCGGCGGAGGGATGCAGAAGCAACAGTGGGAGCAGCCGAGACGGGTGCGGGTGGTCGGCGCGGTGAGCAAGGGAGCAGATGGAGGCAGGGCCTCACCAACGTTGCCGAGAAGAGGGGGCGGTGAGGCTCGTTGGAGACCGGTGGGGGGAAGGTTGGTGAGGCGTGTAGTCCGGTGGGGAGGTCCTCGGGCGGCAGTATGGCGTTGGGGACGAGCACCAGCGACAGCGTCGGGTGCCCAGGCACGGGCGTCGGCGGAGGAGGTTGGCGAGGTCGTCGGCGGGAGGTAGGAGGCGCACGAGGCGGGACAGGGCGCTGCCCGGTGCGAGCGTGGGTGTTTGCTGGCGCTGGTGGAGCGAGGGGATCGGGCTCGATCCAGATCCAGTGAGTAGTGGGGAAACGAGAGAAACGTGTGGGGCAGTGGGGTGTCGCTAGGTTTTCGTGGTATGGGGGGTTAGGTCATAGGCCAGTGGGGAGCGGGCCGGTCGGCCGGCTGGGCGGCGGCTCCCTGGGCCGAACGGCCAAGGAGGGTAACAGGGGGGTGTGTTTGCCATTATTCTTATTTTGCTTTTGTTTTTGTGTTCTTATTTCACTAACTTTTAGCTTATTATTTTGTTTCTATAAAATTACACTACTAACCCCTAAATTAGTAGAAGTAATTAGGCTACTGCCATAAATAATTTAGCAACTAAATAAAAGACTTTTATATTTGTTTACCATTTAAAGGCATTTAATAATTTTTTTCAGCTAGCGTTTTATTCATATAAGGCATTTAAATACCTTTTAAAATATGGGTTTTAGCCTGACAAATATCCAGGGATTATATGCCACACCCAGAACATTTTAGTTTTGACATTTGGAAACTTTATTTGTTTTACTTGATTTTTGAATATTGAAATCGAACGGGGTTGGATCATCGCGAGATTAACAACAGAAATCATGGTGACATGGCATTATTAGCAGAGGTTATTGTAGCTTAATTATCTGGGCGTCACAATTATGGGCCTATAGAACTGCATATAAAAATCCTATGGGCATGTCTCCGTATAAATGGTTTATGGAAAGGCATGTCACTTACCTCTTGAACTAGAACATAAGGCATATTGGGCCATTAAAGAGCTCAATTATGATTTCAAGCTTGCCGGTGAGAAGAGGCTTTTTGACATTAGCTCACTTGATGAATGGAGAGCCGAGGCTTATGAGAATGCCAAACTAGTTAAAGAAAGAGTTAAAATATGGCATGATAAAAGGATACAAAAGCATGAGTTTAATGTAGGTGATTATGTATTGCAATACAACTCTCGTTTAAGATTTTTTGCAGGTAAACTCCTCTCTAAATGGGAAGGCCGTTACATCATCAAGGAGGTCTATCGTTCCGGTGCCATAAAAATCAACAACTTCGAAGGCACAAATCCAAGGGTGGTGAACGGTCAAAGAATCAAACATTATATCTCAGGTAACCCCATAAATGTTGAAACCAATGTTATTGAAACTGTAACCCCGGAGGAATACATAAGAGACACTTTCCAGAACGTTTCAGACTCTGAAAAGGAATAGGTACGTGGTACGGTAAGTAAACCGACTCCAAAACAGTTCTAATGGCATTTTTTCTCCGTTTTGGAATATTTTAGAAAATAGGAAAATAAGAAGCAGTCTGGAAAGGACACGAGGCTTCCACGAGGGTGGAGGGCGCGCCCTACCCCCCTGGGTGCCCCCCTGCCTCGTGGGCACCTCGTGTGCCCTCCGGACTCTGTTTTCTTGCATGATACTTCTTTTGGTCGGTAAAAAATCATTATATAACCTCCTGAAGGTTTTGATCACCGTATCACGGAAATATCCTCTTTTTTTGTTTCGAGATGTTTTCTGTCAGGGTTGTCGAGGACAGGCATCATGTCTTCTCCTTCCTCTTCCAATAATGAGGGCAACGATGCTTGGCTAATGAAGATGGAGCTGAAGAGAGAAGAGCCCGGAGAGATCAACAAGGATGATGGGATCAAGAAGGCCGTGGGGGATCAAGTTCCGACAATAGTAGAAGAAGACATCCTTCAACCTCATCACAATCTCTTTACTCCAACGGAGATTGAAGCTTTCAAGATGATTGAGTTAGCTCGCATTCAAAACAAGTATCTCACAAGTGAAAATATTTTGTTGAAGGAGCATATCATCGCACTCAAGGGCATTATTCGCAGATTGGAGGATCTCCTACGCTCGATGTGTGATTATCCATCATCACCAACACCTTCTTCACCAACAAAGAAGGAGACATAATCACATGGGTATGGGCACTCCCCTTGGAAACTGCTAAGCTTGGGGGAGTGCCCCGGTATCGTATCAAAATCACTTTTATCTTTACTGTTTTTCTTAGTTCGATCCTTTTGGAAATATCTTGATCCATCAGAATAAAGTTTTAGTATGATTGATACGTCTCCAACGTATCTATAATTTTTGATTGCTCCATGCTATATTATCTACTGTTTTAGACATTATTGGGCTTTATTTTCCACTTTTATATTATTTTTGGGACTAACTTATTAACCGGAGGCCCAGCCCAGAATTGCTGTTTTTTGCCTGTTTTAGGGTTTCGAAGAAAAGGAATATCAAACAGAGTCCAAACAGAATGAAACCTTCAGAAACGTGATTTTCTCATCAGATAAGATCCAGGAGACTTGGACCCTCCGTCAAGAAAGCCATGAGGTGCTCACGAGGGTAGGTGGCGCCCCCCCCCCCGCCCTAGGGCGCGCCCCCTGCCTCGTGGGCCCCTCGAAGCTCCACCAACCTACTTCTTCTCCCTATATATATCCACGTACCCCCAAACGATCGGGGACAGAGCCAAAAAACTAATTCCACTGCCGCACCTTTCTGTATCCACGAGATCCCATCTTGGGGCCTGTTCCGGAGCTCTGCCGGAGGAGGCATCGATCACGGAGGGCTTCTACATGATCATCCAAGCCCCTCCGATGAAGTGCGAGTAGTTTACTTCAGGCCTACGGGTCCATAGCTAGTAGCTAGATGGCTTCTTCTCTCTTTTTGGATCTCAATACAATGTTCTCCCCCTCTCTCGTGGAGATCTATTCGATGTAATATTCTTTTTGCGGTGTTTTTGTTGAGACCGATGAATTGTGGGTTTATGATCAAGTCTATCTATGAATAATATTTGAATCTTCTCTGAATTCTTTTATGTATGATTGGTTATCTTTGCAAGTCTCTTCGAATTATCGGTTTGGTTTGGCCTACTAGATTGGTTGTTCTTGCCATGGGAGAAGTGCTTAGCTTTGGGTTCAATCTTGCGGTGTCCTTTCCCAGTGATAGAAGGGGCAGCAAGGCACGTATTTTATTGTTGCCATCGAGGTTAACAAGATGGGTTTTTTTTATCATATTGCATGAAACTATCCCTCTACATCATGTCATCTTGCTTAAGGCGTTACTCTGTTTTTAACTTAATACTCTAGATGCATGCTGGATAGCGGTCGACGAGTGGAGTAATAGTAGTAGATGCAGAATCATTTCGGTCTACTTGTCTCGGACATGATGCCTATATACATGATCATACCTAGATATTCTCATAACTATGCTCAATTCTGTCAATTGCTCAACAGTAATTTGTTCACCCACTGTAGAATACTTATGCTCTTGAGAGAAGCCACTAGTGAAACCTATGGCCCCCGGGTCTCTTTCTCATCATATCAATCTCTATCACTTTACTATTGCTTTGCTTTTACTTTGTTTACTTTGCATCTCTATACCAAAAATACCAAAAAAATTATTTATCATCTCTATCAGATCTCACTTTCGTAAGTGACCGTGAAGGGATTGACAACCCCTAAGCACGTTGGTTGCGTTGAGCTATTGTTTTTGTGTAGGTACGACGGACTCGAGCGTAGCCTCCTACTGGATTGATACCTTGGTTCTCAAAAACTGAGGGAAATACTTACGCTACTTTGCTGCATCATCACTTCCTCTTCGGGGAAATCCAACGCAGTGCTCAAGAGTTAGCAAGAAGAATTTCTGGCGCCGTTGCTGGGGAGTCTGCACAGAAGTCAACATACCAAGTACCCATCACAATCCCTATCTCCCGCATTACATTTTTTGCCATTTGCCTCTCGTTTTCCTCTCCCCCACTTCACCCTTGCCGTTTTATTCGCCCTCTCTCTCTATCCCCCCTCTCTATTTGCCTCTTTTGCCCGTTTGCTCTTGTTTGCTCGTGTGTTGGATTGATTCTTTGTCGCGATGGCTCAAGATAATACTAAATTGTGTGACTTCACCAATACCAACAATAATTATTTCCTTAGCACTCCGATTGCTCCTCTTACCGATGCTGAATCTTGTGAAATTAATACTGCTTTGTTGAATCTTGTCATGAAAGATCCATTCTCCGGCCTTCCTAGTGAAGATGTCGCTACACATCTTAATAGCTTCATTGATTTGTGTGACATGCAAAAGAAAAAAGATGTCGATAATGATATTGTTAAATTGAAGCTATTTCCTTTTTCGCTTAGAGATCGTGCTAAAGCTTGGTTTTCATCTTTGCCTAAAAATAGTATTGATTCATGGAACAAGTGCAAAGATGCTTTTATCTCTAAGTATTTTCCTCCCGCTAAGATCATCTCCCTTAGAAACGATATTATGAATTTTAAACAACTTGATCATGAACATGTTGCACAAGCTTGGGAGAGAATGAAATTAATGATACGTAATTGCCCTACTCATGGTTTGAATTTGTGGATGATTATATTTTTATGTCGGATTGAATTTTGCTTCTAGAAATCTTTTAGATTTGGCCGCGGGAGGCGCTTTTACGGAAATCACTTTAGGAGAAGCTACTAAACTCCTAGATAATATTATGGTTAATTATTCTCAATGGCATACTGAAAGATCTACTAAAAAGGTGCATGCGATAGAAGAAATTAATGTTTTGAGTGGAAAGATGGATGAACTTCTGAAATTATTTGCTAATAAGAGTGTTTCTTATGATCCTAATGATGTGCCCTTGTCTACTTTGATTGATAATAATAATGAATCTATGGATGTGAATTTTGTTGGTAGGAACAATTTTGGTAACAACGCGTATAGAGGAAATTTCAATCCTAGGCCTTATCCTAGTAATCCCTCTAATAATTATGGTAATTCCTACAACAATTCTTATGGAAATTATAATAAGATTCCCTCTGATTTTGAATCTAATATTAAAGAATTTATTTCTTCGTAAAAGAATTTTAATGCTATGATCGAAGAAAAATTACTTAAGATTGATGATTTGGCAAGGAACGTTGATAGAATTGCTCTTGATGTTGATTCTTTGAAACTTAGATCTATTCCACCTAAGCATGATATCAATGAGTCTCTCAAAGCCATGAGAATTTCCATTGACCAGTGCAAAGAAAGAACTGCTAGGATGCGTGTTAAGAAAGATGCCTTTATAAAAGCATGTTCTTCTAGTTCCTATGAAAATAATGATGAAGATCTAAAAGTTATTGATGTGTCCCCTATTAAATCTTTTCTTTTGCAATATGAATATTGATAATGATGGGACTGAATATGATCCACCTTTACCTAGAAGGCGTTCTAAGAATTCGAAATTTGTTGATCTTGATGCTAAATTTGATAAAAGTGGGATTGAAGAAACTAAAACCCTAGATGTTGCTAAACCCACTATTATGGATTTCAAGGAATTTAAGTATGAAAATTTCTCTTTGATTTATTGTGTTTCCTTGTTGCAATCCGTGCTAAAATCTCCTCACGCTTATAGTCAAAATAAAGCGTTTACTAAACATATCGTTGATGCCTTGATGCAATCTTATGAAGAAAAACTTGAATTGGAAGTTTCTATCCCTAGAAAACTTTATGATGAGTGGGAACCAACGATTAAAGTTAAAATTAAAAATTATGAGTTTTATGCTTTGTGTGATTTGGGTGCTAGTGTCTCTACTATTCCCAAAACTTTGTGTGATTTACTAGATTTCCATGATTTTGATGATTGCTCTCTAAACTTGCATCTTGCGGATTCCACTATTAAGAAACCTATGGTAAGAATTAATGATGTTCTTATTGTTGCTAATAGGAATTATGTTCCCGTAGATTTTATCGTTCTTGATATAGATTGCAATCCTTCTTGCCCTATTATTCTTGGTAGACCTTTCCTTAGAACAGTTGGTGCAATTATTGATATGAAGGAAGGGAATATTAGATTTCAATTTACATTAAAAAAGGGCATGGAACACTTCCCTAGAAAGAAAATAAAATTACCATATGAATCTATTATGAGAGCCACTTATGGATTGCCTACCAAAGATGGCAATACCTAGATCTATTCTTGCTTGTTATGCCTAGCTAGGGGCGTTAAACAATAGCGCTTGTTGGGAGGCAACCCAATTTTATTTTTATTCCTTGCTTTTTGCTCCTGTTTAGTAATAAATAAATTATCTAGCCTCTGTTTTTGTTGTATTTTTTGTGTTTAATTAGTGTTTGTGCCAAGTAGAACCGTTGGGAAGACTTGGGGAAAGTCTTGTTGAACTTGCTGTAAAAAGCAGAAACTTTAGCGCTCACGAGAACTGCTGTCATTTTTATTTGGAAAGTGATATTTAGTTAATTCTTTTTGCAGATGATTAATAGATAACTTCCTCACGTCCAGAAATGTATTTTAGAATTTTTAGGGTTCCAGATCTTGCGCTAGCTACAGATTACTACAGACTGTTCTGTTTTTGACAGATTCTGTTTTTCGTGTGTTGTTTGCTTATTTTGATGAATCTATGGCTAGTAAAATAGTTTATAATCCATAGAGAAGTTGGAATACAGTAGGTATAACACCCATATAAATAAAGAGTGAGTTCATTACAGTACCTTGAAGTGGTCTTTTGTTTTCTTTCGCTAACGGAGCTCATGAGTTTTCTACCTTAAGTTTTGTGTTGTGAAGTTTTCAAGTTTTTGGTAAAGATTTGATGGATTATGGAACAGGGAGTGGCAAGAGCCGAAGCTTGGGGATGCCCATGGCACCCCCAAGATAATCTAAGGACACCTAAAAGCCAAAGCTTGGGGATGCCCCGGAAGGCATCCCCTCTTTCGTCTACTTCTATCGGTAACTTTACTTGGAGCTATATTTTTATTCACCACATGATATGTGTTTTGCTTGGAGCGTCTTTTATGATTTGAGTCTTTGCTTATTAGTTTACCACAATCATCATTGCTGTACACACCTTTTTAGAGAGCCATACATGATTTGGAATTTGATAGAATACTCTATGTGCTTCACTTATATCTTTTGAGCCTTATAGTTTTGCTCTAGTGCTTCACTTATATCTTTTAGAGCACGGTGGTGGATTTGTTTTATAGAAACTATTGATCTCTCATGCTTCACTTAGATTATTTTGAGAGTCTTAATAGCATGGTAATTTGCTTAAAAATCCTAATATGCTTGGTATGCAAGATTAATAATAAAATTTTCGTATGAGTGTGTTGAATACTAAGAAGAAATTGATGCTTGATAATTGTTTTGAGATATGAGGATGGTGATATTAGAGTCATGCTAGTTGAGTAGTTGTGAATTTGAGAAATGCTTGTGTTAAAGTTTGTGATTCCCGTAGCATGCACGTATGGTGAACCGTTATGTGATGAAGTCAGAGCATGATTTATTTATTGATTGTCTTCCTTATGAGTGGCGGTCGGGGACGAGCGATGGTCTTTTCCTACCAATCTATCCCCCTGGGAGCATGCGCGTAATACTTTGCTTTGATAACTTCTAGATTTTTGCAATAAGTATATGAGTTCTTTAGGACTAATGTTGAGTCCATGGATTATACGCACTTTCCTTCATTCCACCATTGCTAGCCTCCCTAATACGGCGCACTTTTCGCCGGTATAATACACCCACCAAATACCTTCCTCAAAACAGCCACCATACCTACCTATCATGGCATTTCCATAGCCATTCCGAGATATATTGCCATGCAACTTTCCACCGTTTCGTTCATTATGACACGCTCCATCATTGTCATATTGCTAGCATGATCATGTAGTTGACATCGTATTTGTGGCAAAGCCACTATTCATAATTCTTTCATACATGTCACTCTTGATTCATTGCACATCCCGGTACACCGCCGGAGGCATTCATATAGAGTCATATTTTGTTCTAAGAATCGAGTTGTAATTCATGAGTTGTAAGTAAATAAAAGTGTGATGATCATCATTATTAGAGCATTGTCCCAGTGAGGAAAGGATGATGGAGACTATGATTCCCCCACAAGTCGGGATGAGACTCCGGACGAAAAAAAAGAGGCCATAAAAAAGAGAAAGGCCCAAATAAAAAATGAGAGAAAAAGAGAGAAGGGACAATGTTACTATCCTTTTACCACACTTGTGCTTCAAAGTAGCACCATGATCTTCATGATAGAGAGTCTCTCATTATGTCACTTTCATATACTAGTGGGAATTTTTCATTATAGGACTTGGCTTGTATATTCCAATGATGGGCTTCCTCAAAATGCCCTAGGTCTTCGTGAGCAAGCAAGTTGGATGCACACCCACTTAGTTTCTTTTGAGCTTTCATATACTTATAGCTCTAGTGCATCCGTTGCATGGCAATCCCTACTCACTCACATTGATATCTATTGATAGGCATCTCCATAGCCCGTTGATATGCCTAGTTGATGTGAGACTATCTTCTCCCTTTTTGTCTTCTCCACAACCACCATTCTATTCCACCTATAGTGTTATATCCATGGTTCACGCTCATGTATTGCATGAAGATCGAAAAAGTTTTGAAAATGTCAAAAGTATGAAACAATTGCTTGGCTTGTCATCGGGGTTGTGCATGATTTAAATACTTTGTGTGGTGAAGATAGAGCATAGCCAGACTATATGATTTTGTAGGGACAGCTTTCTTTGGCCATGATATTCCGAGAAGACATAATTGCTTTGTTAGTATGCTTGAAGTATTATTATTTTTATATCAATATGAACTTTTATCTTGAATCTTTCGAATCTGAATATTCATACCACAATTGAGAAGATTTACATTGAAATTATGCCAAGTAGCACTCCGCATCAAAAATTCTGTTTTTATCATTTACCTACTCGAGGACGAGCAGGAATTAAGCTTGGGGATGCTTGACACGTCTCCAACGTATCTATAATTTTTGATTGCTCCATGCTATATTATCTACTGTTTTATACATTATTGGGATTTATTTTCCACTTTTATATTATTTTTGGGACTAACTTATTAACCGGAGGCCCAGCCCAGAATTGTAGTTTTTTGCCTGTTTTAGGGTTTCGAAGAAAAGGAATATCAAACGGAGTCCAAACGATATGAAACCTTCGGAAACGTGATTTTCTCATCAGATAAGATCTAGTAGACTTGGACCCTCCATCGAGAAAGCCACGAGGTGCTCATGAGGGTAGGGGCGCCCCCCTAGGGCGTGCCCCCCTGCCTCGTGGGCCCCTCGAAGATCCACCGACGTACGTCTTCCTCCTATATATATCCATGTACCCCCAAACGATCGGGGACAGAGCCAAAAACCTAATTCCACCGCCGCAACTTTCTTTATCCATGAGATCCCACCTTGGGGCCTATTCCGGAGCTCCGCCGGAGGAGGCATCGATCATGGAGGGCTTCTACATCATCATCCAAGCCCCTCCGATGAAGTGTGAGTAGTTTACTTCAGACCTACGGGTCCATAGCTAGTAGCTAGATGGCTTCTTCTCTCTTTTTGGATCTCAATACAATGTTCTCCCCCTCTCTCGTGGAGATCTATTCGATGTAATCTTCTTTTTGCGGTGTGTTTGTTAGACCGATGAATTGTGGGTTTATGATCAAGTCTATCTATGAATAATATTTGAATCTTCTCTGAATTCTTTTATGTATGATTGGTTATCTTTGCAAGTCTCTTTGAATTATCAGTTTGGTTTGGCCTACTAGATTGGTTGTTCTTGCCATGGGATAAGTGCTTAGCTTTCGGTTCAATCTTGCGGTGTCCTTTCCCAGTGACAGAAGGGGCAGCAAGGCACGTATTGTATTGTTGCCATCGAGGATAACAAGATGGGTTTTTTATCATATTGCATGAAACTATCCCTCTACATGATGTCATCTTGCTTAAGGCGTTACTCTGTTTTTAACTTAATACTCTAGATGCATGCTGGATAGCGGTCGATGAGTGGAGTAATAGTAGTAGATGCAGAATCGTTTCGGTCTACTTGTCTCGGACGTGATGCCTATATACATGATCATACCTAGATATTCTCATAACTATGCTCAATTCTATCAATTGCTGAACAGTAATTTGTTCACCCACCGTAGAATACTTATGCTCTTGAGAGAAGCCACTAGTGAAACCTATGGCCCCCGGGTCTCTTTCTCACCATATCAATCTCTGTCACTTTACTATTGCTTTTCTTTTACTTTGCTTTTACTTTATTTACTTTACATCTCTATACCAAAAATACCAAAAAAATATTATTTATCATCTCTATCAGATCTCACTTTCGTAAGTGACCGTGAAGGGATTGACAACCCCTAAGCGCGTTGGTTGCGCTGAGCTATTGTTTTTGTGTAGGTACGAGGGACTCGAGCGTAGCCTCCTACTGGATTGATACCTTGGTTCTCAAAAACTGAGGGAAATACTTACACTACTTTGCTGCATCATCCTTTCCTCTTCGGGGAAATCCAACGCAGTGCTCAAGAGGTAGCAATGATCTAGTTGTGAGTTTTGCTTTATGATCCTTCTATGTAATCGAGTCCGTGAGCTATATATAATAAAGATTAGTGTTGAGTCAAGGGCTTGATTATCTTGCTATGATCTTGAGGGAATAGAATAAAAGAGAATAAATAAAATGAAATAAAGAGATCATACGGATCTTATGGAGAGTAATGACTTCACATATAAAGAGTATCATGAATAAAAATTGTTGAGAGTTGACAAACATAATTTTGGTCATCATTGCAATTAATAGGAAGTAATAAAGAAAGAGAGGTTTTCACATATAAATATACTATCTTGGACATCTTTTATGATTGTGAGCACTCATTAAAATATGACATGCTAAAGAGTTGATGTTGGACAAGGAAGACAACGTAATGGGTTATGTTTTCTTGCATCTGAGATAAATTATATTGTCATAGATTATCCAACATGTTGAGCTTGCCTTTCCCTCTCTTGCTAGTCAATTACTTTGCACCAAGTAGAGATACTACTTGTGCTTCCAAATATCCTTAAACCCAGTTTTGCCATGAGAGTCCACCATATCTACCTATGGATTGAGTAAGATCCTTCAAGTAAGTTGTCATCGTTTCAAGCAATAAAAGTGGCTCTCTAAATATGTATGATTTATTAGTGTGGAGAATATAAGCTTTATACGATCTTGTGATGTGGAAGAAATAAAAGCGACAGACTACACAATAAAGGTCCATATCACAAGTGGCAATATAAAGTGATGTTCTTTCGCATTAAGATTTTGTGCATCCAACCATAAAAGCACATGACAACCTCTGCTTCCCTCTGTGAAGGGCCTATCTTTTATTCTTGTCTTATACTTCATGCAAGAGTCACGGTGATCTTCACCTTTCCTTTCTACATTTTATCCTTTGGCAAGCGCAATGTGTTGGAAAGATCCAGGTATATATAGCTAATTGGATGTGAGTTTTCATGAACTATTATTGTTGACATTACCCTTGAGGTAAAAGGTTGGGAGGTAAAACTATAAGCCCATATCTTTCTCTGTGTCCAATTAAAACTTCATACCCATAAATATTGCGCGAGTGTTAGCAGTTGTGAAAGACTAAATGATGGTTGAGTATGTGGACTTGCTGAAAAGCTCTTATATTGACTCTTTCCTATGTTATGATAAATTGCAATTGCTTCAATGACCGAGATTATAGTTTGTTAGTTTTCAATGAAATTTATGATTCATACTTGAAACTGTGAATGAATTGTTACTTTAGCATAAGAGATCATATGACAATATATATATATATATATGTATATATATATTGCTGTTCTAAGAATGATCATGATGCCCTCATGTCCGTATTTTATTTTATCGACACCTCTATCTCTAAACATGTGGACATATTTTTCGATATCGGCTTTTGCTTGAGGACAAGCGAGGTCTAAGCTTGGGGGAGTTGATACGTCCATTTTGCATCATGCTTTTATATCGATATTTATTGCATTATGGGCTGTCATTACACATTATGTCACAATACTTATGCCTATTCTCTCTTATTTTACAAGGTTTACATGAAGAGGGGGAATGCTGGCAGCTGGAAATTCTGGGCTGGAAAAGGAGCAAATATTAGAGACCTATTCTGCACAACTCCAAAAGTCCTGAAACATCACGGGAGCACGTTTCAGAATATATAAAAATATTGGGCGAAAGAAGTACCAGAGGGGGGACAACCACCGTCCACGAGGGTGGGGGCGCCCCCTACCCCCCTGTGCGCACCCCCTGCCTCATGGGCCCCTGGTGGCCCTCTGATGCTCATATTTGGCTATATGGAATCTTTTGTCGAGGAAAAAAATCATAAGCAAGCTCACGGGATGAAACTCCACGGCCACGAGGCGGAACCTTGGCGGAACCAATCTAGGGCTCCGACGGAGCTGTTCTGTCGGGGAAACTTCCCTCAGGGAGGGGGAAATCATCACCATCGTCATCACCAACCATCCTCTCATCGGGAGGGGGTCAATCTCCATAAACATCTTCACCAGCACCATCTCATCTCAAACTCTAGTTCATCTCTTGTATCCAATCTTTGTATCCAAACTTCAGATTGGTACCTGTGGGTTGATAGTAGTGTTGATTACTCCTTGTAGTTGATGCTAGTTGGTTTATTTGGTGGAAGATCATATGTTCAGATCCATCATGCATATTAATACCCCTCTGATTATGAACATGAATATGATTTGTGAGTAGTTACGTTTGTTCCTGAGGACATGGGAGAAGTCTTACTATAAGTAGTCATGTGAATTTGGTATTCGTTCGATATTTTTGATGAGATGTATGTTGTCATCCCTCTAGTGGTGTCATGTGAACATCGACTACATGACACTTCACCATTGTTTGGGCCTAGAGGGAGGCATTGGGAAGTAATAAGTAGATGATGGGTTGCTAGAGTGATGGAAGCTTAAACCCTAGTTTATGCGTTGCTTCGTAAGGGGCTGATTTGGATCCATATGTTTCATGCTATGGTTAGGTTTACCTTAATACTTTTGTTGTAGTTGCGGTTGCTTGCAATAGGGGTTAATTATAAGTGGGATGCTTGTCCAAGGAAGGACAGTACCCAAGCACCGGTCCACCCACATATCAAATTATCAAAGTACCGAATGCAAATCATATGAGCGTGAAGAAAACTAGCTTGACGATAATTCCTATGTATCCTCGGGAGCGCTTTCCTTTATATAAGAGTTTGTCCAGGCTTGTCCTTTGCTACAAAAAGGATTGGGCCATATTGCTGCATCTTATTTACTTTTATTACTTGTTACCCGTTACAAATTACCTTATCACAAAACTATCTGTTACCGATAATTTCAGTGCTTGCAGAGAATACCTTGCTGAAAACCGCTTATCATTTCCTTCTGCTCCTCGTTGGGTTCGACACTCTTACTTATCGAAAAGGATACGATAGATCCCCTACACTTGTGGGTCATCAAGCTCGGACTAGATAAATCGAGAACCATGGCGGCTCTTACCTCTCTTATGACCCGGTTTTGCGCGGGTGAGGACAGCTAGCTGGCTCATAGTATTCACAGTAGCGAGGCTGGCACCTCAAAGGTGCACGATGGTAACGGCACGCCACGACGCAACAAGAGCGAGCACCGACATAAAAACAACGACAGCAATGCTGAGGATGCAATGGTCAATGCTGGGTTCAACAATCCAAGGTTGGGTCACAAAAAGAAACCCTTTAAAGGGAATAAGGGCGATCCTACTACACTTGATAAGATCCTCAACAAGTTACATGGCAGTTCAGATAAACCTGCAAACCATACAAACAGACACTTCTAGGTTATCAAGAAGGCCAGAAAGATTGCAGTCGAAGGCCAGGGCAAGAGCCAGACTCGTAGCAAGGACGAGGATGAACCTCGGAGGCCCAGTTATGGAGGCTAGAAACAATTCCCTCCCGAGGTAAAGGAGGTGAACATGATCTATGCCACCCGCATCCCTAAGAAAGAAAGGAAGCGCGCACTTCAGGATGTTTACGCCCTAGAGCCGGTAGCTCTGAAGTACAACCCGTGGGCGGCTTGCCCGATCACCTTTGACAAAAGTGACCATCCGACCAGTATCCATCATGGCGGGCAGGCAACCCTTGTCATCGATCCCATTGTAGATGTGTTTCACTTAACACGAGTTCTTATGGATGGAGGCAGCAGGCTGAACTTGATCTACGCTGACACGATCAGGAAGATGGGCATTGACCCATCAAGGATCAAATCCAGCAACACCACACTCAAGGGTGTCATACCAGGTTGGAGGCGCAGTGCTCGGGGACCATCACCCTAGAGGTAGTCTTTGGCTCTCCCGAAAACTTCAAGAGTCAAGACTTGATCTTCGATATTGTTCCTTTCCTAAGTGGCTATCACACACTGCTCGGACAAACCGTGTTTGCCCGCTTCAATGTGGTCCAACATTATGCATACCTGAAGCTCAAGATGTCAGGACCAAAGGGTGTTATTATAGTCCATGGAAACACCCACCGCTCCCTTCACATTGAGGAGCAGATGTGGCCCTCGTGGCCAAGGCCCAAGCAGCCGAGGAGGCATCTAAGATGCTCGACGACTTGAAGGAACAAGGCTCTTCAAAGTGTACCCGAGGAGTTCCCTTAGCCTCCCTGTGGCTAGATCATGCCCGCAAATAGGGGTACGCACTCTATGCCCCCCCTCGCTCCTAGTCGAGGATTACGTACCTCAGGTACACAACTTTGAAATCAAAATTCCATGAGGCCATGGAGCATAAAAAGGGTAGACTACTCAACTCGACCAAGCAATAGTCTAATTGTATCCTGGTCATATCTAAGGCACTATTAAAGGGCGGCCAGGAATAGTCCTACAAGGCATCATTAAGTTGTCATTCATCCAGCTACTTAGCCCAATTTCTTCAAAGGATTCGTCGATCAGATGCGTCAAGCATAGAGACGGCACTGTAGCACGCGAAGTCTTGCAAAACCTTGGAATAGACAACGTAAAGCTGATAAACAACACGGAGGCGCAGACATGTGGCATGTCCAACACATTACGCTTAAACCCCAACTTCGGCTGCCCTGTACAACAACTCCTCCTTGTCTTTTGCATCTTTTAAAGTTTCTTTGATAATCTTGGCATGTACGGTTTGACCCTATAAATTAAAGAAACAAACCCTTCACGGTCATCACGCATACACTTGTGTCAGTTTTATTTTATTCTTGCCTTCAAGCCAAAGATAACCATCGCAATATACATTGTCTTTTTTAACCCATCGGTCTTAGACAGGGGGCTCGGATTTAATCCTTGCCCTGCTAACTCATCTAATACTCATGTAAACATATTCGGCGTCTCGGATATTGCATTATATGCATCAGTTCCGAATCATGTCTTTGGTCAATAGTTGGGTTGCCTGGCTCCTGTGCTTACCCATTACGTTTCTACATTGTTTGGCTAAGGGTCTAAAGGGAGAACCACTACGATTGTGCTTCCAACTTGAATGGTAAAGCGCCTTAGTGGAGAAAGCCGAAAAGTGACTATCATGATAAGCGTAAACCGGCCAGCGATCCGACGACTTTGTCAAACTAAAGATCGATGGAGGTCATCTGTGTTAAATGATGGGCTATTCTCAAATGAGCCGAAGTGGCTCAATGGTTCAACGTCGGCACAACCGAACACTTCAAAGGCCGAGGGATAGTAACTTTCCCCCACAGTTAAGCTCCTATGACTAAGTGAAAGTTACAAAGCCATAATAGTTTGATTGCCTAGTCTCTACCAGCACATACCGCCTCCGGGCACCAAGACGTCAGCTAAGGGTTCAATTGTTGTAGAAACACCCCTTGTATCCTGTACAAGGGGGTGTAAGCCGACGACTAGCCACTTTCAGTATTCAACGGTCGCACAAGAGTCAAAATAAAGACAAATTGAAAGATAAGCCGAACATAATAAAATTAAAGCTTGTATTTTTACATAATTTGAAGTTCGGCAATTCAAAGCAACATCTAATAAAAAAGGTTGCCCTTGCTACACTGGGTTTTGGTGATCCGAGCACCCTCAATCACACCTTCCATATACTGCTCGGGAGTCCAGTTCTTCCTGGGAGGAAGGTCCGGAGCCACCTCGGTCATGTCGATGCGTGGATAGTGTGTCCTTATGCAAGCATACGCACAGTAAGCACCCTCCAGGAAGGCAGACCGCTTCCCATGAAACACCTGGGGCAGGCACCTTGGAGCCGAGCAACCAATCCGAGGAAGCTGCTTGACATGGGCTCCGTAGGCCAGAAGTTGCTGGAGAGGTCCTCCATCGCCAGCCTCACCATGCAATACAACTCCATTAGCTGCTTCATCTGGTTGTTGAGTAGTGGTGGATGTGATGGTGCTTGGAACTGCTCTGAGAAGCCCTTCCATTCGGCGTGCCACTCAAGGGCGCCGTAGTGGTGGCCGGCGTCTGACGCACTCCTTGGCAGGTTCACAAAGGCATTTGAGGAATGCCAGATTTGAGTAAGCTAGGTGAACCTGTTGCGACCAAAAATGTATTGAAGCAGATATGGCTTACTAGCGGCAATTTGCTTCACTTGTTGAAGCTCCTCGTGATCTTCTCGGGCCTGGGTTGGGCCTCTAACACACCATGCTCAATTTCTCGATTTCGGCGGGCTTCTTCTTCAGATGTGCTTGAAGGGCGTCGCGTTCCACACACAAGCCATTCAGGTCCTCCTCGACCTCAACAACCCGAGCTTGATCCTTGCCTCGGGCTGCCTTCTCTTCGGCCAGCTCCTCGCAGACATTTTTTGTCGCAGCCCTTTGCTGCTCGGCTTCTTTCTGAGCTTTTTTAGCTCAGCCTTGAGGGCCTTAAGCTCCATAGCGGGACCTACCAAAAATAATCAGACCCACGGTGTTACAACAGTTAATGTTATCACTATAAGATACTACTAGCTAAGGGTCAGGGTTTTGCCTACCTTGGGCCTGTTCGATCTGCTTCTTCATCAGATCCAGGTCCTCCTCGGACCGAGCCAACTTATCAGCTTCGCCAACTCCTCGGAGTTAGAGCTCGGCTCCGAAGTCGAGGCCTGTAGAAGATATTATTAGTTGTCTCAAATGTCAATTTTGATCCTTTGGTCGGCTTTGTCGATCCAACCAGAGTCTCGGGGGATGCTGCATACTCGCTCTTACAGTACTCCCCAAAACAATCAAACACCCCCAAAGTCGGTTTATTAAAACCAACTCTGGGCTCAGGGGCTACAGCCTGCTAAGCTCTTATGTGTACCTTTGTAGTTTTAACTTTTTATACTCTTCGGACAATGCTTTTCGGATGTGTCTGTTAAGAGCTACTGGATAAGCTGAGTGTCAAACAAAAAATCCTATGAACTACTACAATAGTAAACAAGTCATGTAAAACTTACCTCTAAACCTTTAAAGGCTGACGAAGGCCTCCCGTATTCCAGTCTCGGTGGACCAAAAACTTCTTAGCAATGTGTTGGCGAGCGCACAGTGCTCTGTAATGATGGAGGAGATCATCAAAGCCACCTCCATCTCTTCAGGCCACCACATGGATACATGGCCTTGAGCAGGAGGGGCTGGCAGGGTTGTTAGGGATATTACTACTGGAGGTAAACCGGCCTTATGTAACCGGGTTGACTCCTTGAAGATTAGAAGCCCATAAAGATACAAGGATGATGGCGCTTCATGGAGGCCCAAGGCCCGAAGGCGGGTTAAAGCCTGTAAATGTAAACAGGCTTAGTCATGTAATTTGTATTGTAAGATAGGAAGGATAGAGACTGAGCTGGATACGTTTATGATCCAGCTTCGGGACTCTATAAACCGGCGGGCGTTAACCTATGTATATAAAGGGACGACCCGGCAGCGGTTTAGGGACGGACAACAACTCGAGAGACAGACAAAGTGGATTCGCTCCCTGGCCTTCGAAACCCTAGCAATACCAATCACAACTAGACGTAGGCTTTTACCTTCCTCGAAGGGGCCGAACTAGTATAAAATTCCCCGTGTCCCCTTGTCCGGTTTAACCCCTTAAAGCTAACCTGTAGCGATGGCTCCACGACTAAGTCCTTTCACAAGGACATCTGCCGTGACAAACCCACGACAGTTGGCGCCCACCGTGGGGCTATCGCACGATGGTTTTGAGTTCTTGAAGGGCAGCTTCGATGGACTTAAGGGATACACTGTGGGCCGGGTGACGAAGAGTTGTCGCGGCAAGCTCTACATCGACAACGCAGGATGGGGTCCCGAGGCCGATTCAATCAAATACGGGTACCGGGTCCCCTTTGGTGGGATTCACGTCTTCATCAGCAAGATCGGCGAACCGGCCCCTGAGCCGGACATCTAAACCGACATCATCGAAACGGCTCGGCATGCAAGTTCTTCGCCGGTTCAGCCCGAGGCAAGGCATGTTTTCGTGGGTGTCATCCATGGATCGAGGTACGAGGACGGACCGGTGTCCGATGGAGAGACCGTGGTCTGTTCTGATGACGAATCTTCTGGAGAGACCGAATCACTTTACCAGTTGCAGGACGACCGGATTGATGGAGGATCCGAGGGCAACAGTATTCCAGAATCCCCCGATCTACCAAACCAGGCCGCCATCTTCATGGCCGGCACACAATCGGTGCCTCATTCATCTACTGCCGCAGCAATGCTCTCCGGTTCAACAACGGCCACACCAGCAGGGGCAGGAAGCTTGGCGCCGCCTCCGGTCCATGTCATGTCTGATTTGTTCGACGCTTTGGCAATGTTGATGGCCGCAGAGGTGGATGCAGCAGCCAGGGATCAGCACAATGCGGAGATTGCAAAGGTAAAAGATCAGATAGCCCAGGCTAAGGCGGACCTGGCAACAGAGAATGCTAGGATGGCTACAGAGCGGGCTGAATTGGAAGCACAGGCCTACCGGATTAGACTGGATCAGAATGCTTCAGAGGAAGTCATGAGAAGAAGGTATCGATCACGTCTCTCGTCGGTTTATGAGCCGTAGAATCTCTTCAACACACCAGGAGCAAGAGCTGGTAGCCAACCCACACTAAACCGGGCGGGGGCGCCGAGAACAGGAGCGCCGGTTCAACCGCGCACGATGGACCTGCCTCGCCAGAACAACGTTGTGCCACAGTATGTACCAACACCGCCCGGGCATTATTCCAACCCGTTGGACAACATTGTGGCCGCCGCTTCACGCCTGGCGGCCCTCCCAACCGACGGCGAATCACCAGTTGCAGTGGAAGCACGTCGGGCCAGGGATCTCCTTCAAACAGCACTAAATCAACAACAGGCGTATTCACACGGTCGTGAGAGGATTCATTCCACTCCCCGTCCAAGCCGGAGCTATAGCAGACACGTGGAGGACGAACCGGCCATGTCTAGTAGTGCACGTCGCCGAAATTCACCATGGGGGAACAACCCGGCCGGGGGAGGCGCTAATGCACAAGATGTTGTGGACCATGGCCGCGCACGTCGGGAGGCCAAGTTGGCGGTTCGACACGGAGCACGACAGCATACTCCGGTTCACTCCACGGCCTCCGTGGAGCCAGGAGTGATGTTCAGTTCCTTAGGGGTGCCGTGTCTAACCCCCGCTTTGCATAATGTGAGACTGCCCAAGGATTTCAAGGGACCTCGTAAAGTACCAAATTACACCACCGATTTGCAACCAGAGGCGTGGGTGGAGAGCTATGAGATGGCAATGGAGATGTTAGATGTGGATGACGCAGTGTGTGCTAAATATTTCACCATGATGTTGGAAGGAACAGCTCGCACTTGGTTGAAGAGCTTGCCGACCAACTCTGTTGGATCATGGGACGAATTGAAGCACCGGTTTATCCTGAACTTCAAGGATACGTGTAAGCAGCCGATGTCAATCGTGGATCTGATCGCTTGTGTACAAGAGGAAGGGGAATCCATGACCCATTGGGTCAAACGGGTCTCAGCAATTTTGCATTCATCAGATCGTATCAATGCATACACTACAGTGTTAACATTAGAGGGCAATTGTCGTTTCAAACCGTTAAAACAGAAATTGCGAAGGCTCAAACGTCACTGCAATGATATGTCAACACTCATGGCCGCTTTGGTTAAATACGCCGATTCAGATAATACCAAGGATCCGGATTCAGAGGGGGACAAACCGGAGAAAGGTAAGAAGAACGGCAATACCAAGGGTCAACAGCATAATCCGGCAGGCCATTGAAACGGTGGTAAGCGCAAGGCCGACAGTAGCTTGGACTTTGTTGCAAATACCAACGCGCAGGAGAATGGCCAGCGCCGTAAGGGCAAGCAGCCCCAAAGGGGTGGAGGTTCAGGCCCCAATTTGGAGCGCTTGTTAAATCAGCCCTGTCCAAAGCATGGATCGAAGGAGAAGCCGGCATCACATCTTTGGAAGGACTGTTATATCATGCGGGATTTTAAGAATTCCAATATGTTCCAATATGACAACGGCCCGCCTGGCGGTTCAGGAGGAGGTTTCCACGGGCCGGATTACGGAGGTGGTGGTTCCAGTTTAGGGTTTCAAGGCAGCCAAACCGGACACGTCAATCAAGGGCACCAAGGCAACCAGGGAGGTTACAACCATCAGGGGAATCAGCAGCAGCAACAGCAGTCGGGTTATCAGAGCAATCCCAAACAGCTGAACAGCGGGCAATATCATGTCTTCACTACTAGTTTGTGCAAACGTGATCAGAAGCTTCACAAAAGGGCAGTAAACTCTGTTGAGCCAGCAGTACCTCAGTATTTACGCTGGTCTGAGCAACCTATCTTGTGGAGTAGAGATGATCACCCACCCCGGGTTGATAATCCAGGTCACTTGGCCCTGGTGGTGGCCCCTCAAGTTGGGGGATACAAGTTTACCAAAGTACTCATGGATGGGGGAAGTAGTATCAATATTTTGTATTATGATACATTCCGCTGTATGGGGTTGACAGATAAGGATCTTAAACCGTCAAACACGGTCTTTCATGGTGTGGTGCCTGGTAAGTCTGCATATCCTGTTGGCAAGATAGCTTTGGAGGTAGCTTTTGGAGATGACTATGATTCAAGGTCAGAAACATTGACATTTGAGGTGGTAAAGATCAAAAGTCCGTACCACGCCTTGTTTGGGCGGCTGGCTTATGCTAAGTTTATGGCAAGGCCATGTTATGTTTATCTACAGCTTAAAATGCCAGGTCATAAAGGGACTATCACAGTACATGGAGGTAGAAAGATTGCTTTGGAGTGTGAAGAAGGTGATGCGGCTTATGCTGAGTCGGTTTGTGCCACGGAGGAGTTGAAATTCTATAAGGAGCAAGTTGATCCGGCAGACATGACCTCTTTGAAAAAGCCAACTACAGAACATGATCCAGCGTTGAAGATCAAATCGGCTACAGACATTAAGATGGTTGACTTTGTTCCTGGCGATTCATCCAAACAGTTCAGCATCAGCGCTAACCTGGATCCCAAATAGGAAAGCACGCTCATCGAGTTCATCCGTGAGAATCGGGACATCTTTGCATGGAAACCTTCTGACATGCCAGGTGTACCGAGGGAACTCGCTGAGCACACACTCAACATTGATCCTAAGTTTAAACCGGTCCAGCAGTTCCTCCGCCGTTTCAATGAAGAGAGATGTAAGGCTATAGGTGAAGAGGTAGCCCGTCTGTTGGCCGCAGGGTTTATTGTCGAAGTTTTTCATCCAGAGTGGTTAGCTAATCCGGTGTTGGTTCTTAAGAAAAATGGCACTTGGCGCATGTGTGTGGACTACACAGATTTAAACAAGGCTTGCCCTGCAGACCGCTTTGCTCTCCCTCGCATTGATCAGATAATTAATGCTACGGCGGGTTGTGACCATTTGTGTTTTCTGGATGCTTACTTTGGTTATCATCAGATCAAAATGGCGGTTAAGGACCAGGAGAAAACAGCTTTCATAACTCCCTTTGGAGCCTTCTGCTATGTTTCCATGCCTTTTGGACTCAAGAGTGCCCAGGCAACTTACCAGCGATGTGTTCAGAATTGCCTTCATAAACAAATTGGGCGCAATGTTCATGAATATGTGGATGATATTGTAGTCAAGTCCAGAAAGGAGGAGACATTGATAGATGATCTACGAGAAACCTTTGACAATCTCTGGGTTTACAAGATGATGCTCAATCTGGAGAAATGTGTCTTCGGTGTCCCGGCAGGCAAGCTCTTAGGCTTTCTGGTATCAAACAGAGGCATTGAGGCTAATCCGGAAAAGATTGCAGCAATTACATCCTTGGCTAAACCGGCGTGTATTAACGATTTTCAACGTTTGGCCGGCCGGATTACAGCCTTGAGCCGGTTTATCAGTCTCCTTGGAGAAAAGGCCGTCCCTTTATATCAGATGTTCAAGAAAACAGATAACTTTGTTTGGAGCGAGAAAACTGATAAAGCGTTCGAGGATCTGAAGAGGTAGCTAGCTGAACCGCCCATGCTTGCAACACCGACCGATAAAGATCCATTATTATTATATGTGGCTGCTAATGCCCGGGCTGTTAGCGTAGCCATTGTGGTAGAGCGCAAGGAGCTTGGCAAGGAATATCCAGTTCAACGGCCGATTTATTATATCAGCGAGGTGCTCATTGAGTCAAAGCAGAGGTATCCGCATTGGCAGAAGCTGGTGTATGGGGTGTTTATGGCAAGCCGGAAGCTTAAATATTATTTTCAGGGCCATCCTATCACAGTGGTCAATTCAGCTCCTCTGGGCGACATCATTCAAAACAGAGAAGCAACTCGCCGGATTGCCAAGTGGGCTATTGAGCTTGGACCTCATGGACTCAAATATATACCCCGCACAGCGATCAAATCCCAGGCACTCGTGGATTTCATCAACGATTGGACGGAGTTACAGGCACCTGAAGAGAAACCAGATAATACATATTGGACTATTCATTTTGATGGATCCAGAGAGTTGGAGGGCTCGGGGGATGGAGTCATACTAACTTCCCCACGAGGTGACAAGTTTTGTTATGTCCTCCGTTTAATGTTCCCTTGTACTAACAATGCAGCTGAATATGAGGCTTTGCTCCACGGTCTTCGGATGGCTAAGGAGATGAATTTGAGCCGGGTTAAGTGCTTCGGCGATTCAGATCTAGTGGCTCAGCAGGTGTCTGGCACTTGGGATTCTAAGGACCCACTCATGGCTGCATATCAGCGAGAGGTGGACGCAGTGGCTGGTCACTTTAAAGGTTATCAGGTGGACCATATAGACCGGTGGAAGAATGAAGCGGCGGACGCTTTAAGTCGTCTTGGTTCTCAGCATAAACCGGTCCCGCCTAATGTCTTTCTTGATGTGTTGCATAATTCGTCAGTCAAAGTGCCAACCGAAGAAGATTTGGCTGTTCCTGATTCGGAGGCTCAGTTGGTGGCAGCTCTGCATGCCATACCAGATTGGACGATCCCATATCTGGCTTACATGAACCGGGGTGAGTTACCAGACGATGAAACGTTGGCTCGACAGATAATCCGGCGTTCCAAGTCCATGACCATACTCAACGGGGAGTTACATCGTTACAGTGTTTCAGGAGCAATTCAGCGTTTCTCCTCAAGAAGGTTGTGAGATTTTGAGAGAAATCCATGAAGGGGATTGCGGTCACCACGCCGGTTCAAAGTCGTTGGTTGCCAAAGCTTTTCGGCACGGTTTTTACTGGTTGATGGCGCATGCTGATGCGGAGGATTTAGTCAAGAGATGTGATGGATGTTAAAAATTTGCCCGCCGTGCGCATGTTCCGGCTCAAGAGTTGCGGATGATTCCAATTACGTGGCCGTTTGCAACTTGGGGGCTTGATATGGTTGGACCCTTCAGGCGTTCTAAGGACAAAAAGACCCACCTGTTAGTAGCAGTTGATAAATTCACTAAATGGGTGGAGGCAGAGCCAGTCAGCAAGTGTGATGCAGCCACGGCGGTTCAATTCATCAAGAAGGTGATATTCCGGTTTGGTTTTCCACACAGCATTATAACAGATAATGGTACTAATCTGTCAAAAGGGGAGATAGAAGAATTCTGTCAACGTGAGCACATCTGGCTTGATCTAGCGTCGGTGGCTCACCCCCAATCTAATGGTCAAGCAGAAAGGACAAATCAAGAAATTCTACGGGGTATCAAACCAAGGCTTATGGTCCCCTTAAAGCGGACGCCGGGTTGTTGGGTTGAGGAGCTACCTTCTATGTTATGGAGCATCAACACCACACCCAATAGGTCTACGGGTTACACACCTTTCTTCATGGTCTATGGAGCGGAGGCGGTTCTTCCTAGTGACATCCGTCACGATTCGCCCCGTGTGGCAGCTTATGTTGAAGCTGATAATGAGAAGGCGCGTCAGGATTCACTGGACCTATTGGATGAAGAGCGTGATCTTGTAGCAGCACGATTGGCGATTTATCAACAAGATCTCCGACGTTATCACAGCCGCCGGGTTAAAACCAGAACCTTTCAAGAAGGTGATTTGGTGCCCTGGCTCATCCAGGATGAGACTGATATGCACAAGTTATCCCCACCTTGGGAAGGACCCTTTATGGTCAGCAAAAATCTGCGCAACGGATCTTACCTCATTGATGTTCGATAGCATGAAGACTCACGTCAATCGGAGGAGGAGACCAAGCGGCCATGGAACATAGCTCTCCTTCGGCCTTACTATACTTGAAGCCATAGGCTCATCATCTGTACATATTTATGACAGTGTATATATCATATAATAAACCGGAGCCTCCGTTATAAGTGGGGTATCTGTTCTTTTTATATCTTGTGTGTGCTTTTACAAGTTAACTGACAAAGCGGAGTTTTTGTTAATCCGGCTTTAGCAGCTGCATAGATATCAAGAAAATCACTAGGGGGCTTGGTCATATTTGAACTACAGCTACACCTCTTGATCGGTTTTTAAACCACGAAGGGATATCACTAGGGGCTTGGTTGTCCTCACACCATAGCTACACCTCTTGATAGGCATTTAATCCACAAGGGAAAAAATTTGTGGAGCCAAAGAGAGTGTTGTACACAATACAGACTCAAACATGGGCACACACTGAGCATCGCTCACAAAGGTAATTGGGGGCTCTTTTTGCAAAGCAACAAAGAGTTTGAAAGGACCCTCGTAATTGGCTATCAAGCCACGGCTTGGAAGCCTGGTGTATTCACCTAAAAACCCGGGTTAACCTGCCTTCATCAAGTAAGCCACTCATGTCCAGGTAATTCTGGTATGACCCATCGAACGTTTGACAAGTCAATCTTTTACAGACCCTGAACTTGTCACAGTTAAAATGATGATTGGTTAATTGGAGGCCCATCTTAAAAGGCTTTGTTAAATGGTTTAACTCAGAGGCCTGGCAGCCCATGAAAAGCCTCGATTTGGAGCCTGGCAGCTCGTAAAAAGCCTTGCATTTTTTCCTGTTTGAATTTTGTTTGTTGAAAATCATAAGTATTTTTTGATAAACCGGCGTCCTTGACCCGACTTGCTTTTCAACTACAAGTTGTTGGCACATGATCAATTATAAACCGGTGTTCATTGACCCGGTCTGGTTTGACTAAATCGCCAGTATTATAAAGAAAATCCGGTAGTTATCCTGGTCCGGTTTAATATATAGACCAGCATTATGAAGATGGAGTTATCAACGTTCCGGATTGGTATTAACACCTTTGCCGTATACACATTTGATCAGCCAATGAGGTATGTTCTGTACATTACTTTTTGTACAAACACTTGATTATTCATCTAGGTACTATATACTTCTTAGACATCATGACACGTCTAGTGGTAAACCGCTAGATACTTTTAAGTTGTTGTACCCAGGAACGCAATTCATCATGGGTTATGCATAAATATATCCCAAAGGGCGGCATAGCTTGTCACAAAGTATTACGAAACATGCTCGATGGCATGGCAGATAACGGAGTTTCAGCTATCCTATTACATGAAGCTTCAAAGCGGCTCAAATAGTATCATTGTTTTTCACAGTAGCCATATAAACCGGCGACCGGATCAGGACTCTTCATCGCGACGGTTTGACGGTTGAGGGTCAGTTGTGTAGGCACTTCTTCATCCCTCCCCAGACACTGGAAATCAGCCGTTGACCAATCGATTCCAGTTAATGCTTGGAACACTGCTTCCTCATGGATAAGATTGGAAGGGTTAATATCAGGGGCGTAAGTGTGCTTACGAATCAAAGGCACAAGTTCTTCGACTTCATGCATGTCGCCGGCTGTCTTTTCCCTTCTGCATCATAAAACGGTTGAAAATGGGACAAATCGGTATCATCAGCCAACTTGCTGGCTGCTGGCCGCATCTGTTTGGTCAGCCGCCGAAGATCATCATTGTTGAAGTTTGAATCGTCTTCTTTAACGCCTGGGTATCCTTTTGTCAGGACCCCGATTCCAAGTCACATCGATCTAGCCGGTAACACCTCATATCACTTTGCGGCCTCACGCACAGTATTCCCACGGGTGTCGCCTTACCATGACCCGGGACCGTATGCGCCTTTTGGATCACGTATATGATAGCGTCGCTAGCATCTATATGACAGAGAACCCGGGCCGACATGGCTAGTCATGAACCCAAAGCGGCACCAACCTATGGGAACAGGCATACATGAATCACGTCGAGCATGCTGGTCAGCAGCGTGTGAATCCGGGCTATAGCACTGGGCTAACGGGACACCGGGAACCCGGGCTGTAGCAGGCTAGGCAGGACTCCGGATGTCACCGCGTGACATTTCCCCGAAGGGACAGACACAGGAACGAAGTGAAACACATGCCCTGAGCAGTAGTGCTAGGCTAGCAGGACTCCGGTGAACCGGGCTGTAGCGGACTACTTTGGCTCATGGAAGCACTAGACAACATTTCCCCATAAGAGAGGCTGCCAAGGATAACAACTAGATTGTTGGATCCCACACATACCAAGCATTTCAATCATACACACAATATGCTCGATATGTGTAAATACAACATGGCATCACAACATAACTCTACGACTCAAGTATTTATTCATTAGGCTCCGAGGAGCGAGATATTACAAACATGGGTCCCATGACCCAACAATCATAGCATACAAATCAAAGCACATGCGGAAGCTTAACATGTCTGAGTACAGACATCTACAAATGAAAAGGGCTGAGAAGCCTGACTATCTACCAGATCCTGCCGAGGGCACAAGATTGTAGCTGAGGTATCAAGCTAAACGTCGAAGTCCACATGGAACTACTAGCGAGACTGACGTCTCTCTACAAAACATAAAATAGGCAAATGTGAGTACAAAGGTACTCAGCAAGACTTACATCAGTACTAGCTACATATGCATCGGTATCAACAAGGGGAGGTGGTGGAGTTTGACTGCAGCAAGCCAGCTTTGACTCAGTGGCTAACCTGAACTACGACTGCAAGCAACTCTTTTGAGGTGGCGCACACGAGTCCACATATTCACCATTCAATACACCACTATGGATCCGCTCCCGTCTCCCTACGAGAACGCCATCCATAGCACTCACGCTTATCTTGCGAGTTTTAGAGTATCCACTTTCACTTGTCTATGAACTGTTATACGCAACCCAGAAGTCCTTTACCGCGGACACGGCTATTCGAATAGATCATTTATAACCCTGCAGGGGTGTACTTCTTCACACACGCTCTCACCACTTACCACCATGTACACGTCGTGTATCTCGGCAACCTTCAAGCGGAAGCCTGGCGAGGGAGTCGGCCACGACCTGACTAACCACACAAGTCTCTAGTCCAGGTTTATCGCCTATTCGGGTTCCATCCGCGAGGAGATCCAGCCGGAGTTTCGCTCACAGCCCCAAACGATGTGTGCAGGGTTCCCGAGACACCAAACGGGCGCCCGGTACACCGTGCCATGGTGTATCTACCGCATCATAGCCCACCCCTAGGGTCAGCGCTACGCACGGCCGCCAACACATATTCTACAAACACCAGAAACTAGTTGCAACTCCTGGACAGAGGACAAGGGCAGTTAATAAGTCGAGAGGGTCCATTGGTTTCGGGCCCAATGCGTGGTAGTAGCTGGTCATGGATCACAAACACAGAACTCAGTTCCTAAGAACGGTTTCAATGAGACAACCCACCATGTACTCCTACATGGCCTCTCACCGCTACCTTTACCAAATCGTGTTCACACACTTAGCTCACACACAGTAGGACATGTTCACACACCTCTGGTTCATCCTCGATGAATCAGACCTGACTCAACTCTAAGCAGTAGCAGGCATGACAAACAAACATGGATGAGTAGGCACATCAGGGCTCAAACAACTCCTACTCATGCTAGTGGGTTTCATCTATTTACTGTGGCAATGACAGGTCATGCAGAGGAAAGGGGTTCAACTACCGCAGCATGTAACACTTGAATCGTTGTTGTCCTAATGTAGTAAAAGAGAGCGGGAGCGAGAGAGTGGGATTGTATCGGAATGAACAAGGGGGTTTTGCTTGCCTGGCAGTTCTAAAGATATCATTGGGTCTTCATCAGTGTCAACGATCACAGCATCGGTACAACGTCTACCGAGAGGGGACAACCACCGACAACAGAGAAGGAACACAATCAATGCAATGCACAGCATGATGCATGATAATGACATGGCAATATGTTGTTGACTGAGCTAATGCAACTAACAACACAATTAAATGAAGTTGGTTTGAATACAAGATTCAAATTCAAACTCCATATATGATTAGTTAAATGCCATTTATTTGTTTTGTCCAAAACAGAGGACAAACATTGTTCAAACATGCATGAAAATGGTACAAATGGATTCCTTGAATTTTTATGATAATTTTTCATATATAATTTATTTCATTTGGAGTTACGGTTGATTTACTATGAATTTTTGAAGTTTTGGGTAATTTTCTGGAATTTTCTGAATTATTTTTAATCTAGAAATGACTTATTGCGTCAGCACTGCGTCAGCAAGTCAACAGCAGCGGTCTAGGTCAAACCTGACCAATGGGGTCCACTGGTCAGTGACACAATGCTGTTCAGTGTCAATGACAGGTGGGGCCTAGTCAACGGTGACGTGGCCAGGTCAAACTGACCTATGGGTCCGTGGGGTTAGTTTAGTCTAAACAGGAGCTAAGCAGTGTTAATTAGGCCATGGGGCCCAGTAGTGAGTGGCTCTGGGAGGGTTAGCTGGCGGTGATTAGCGCTAATCACGCGGCCACGTCGGCTCGCCGGAGTCCCACCGGCGGTGACCAAATCTACGGTGGAAGCTCACCGGGGCTGCGCTATAGGCGGCGTATGGACGCGCGAAGGCCACCAGAAGGTAGCCCGAGCACGCCCGCATCTAGCTAGCCGCACGGGAGGCCGCGTGGTCGCCGGAATCAACGACGGCGAGCGCATCCGCGGTGGCCGGAGTTCGGACGTGGAAGGGGTCGATGCTACGGTGCACTAGAGGGAAAACCGAAGGGTGCTGCGGGCTCCTGGGAGTGCAGCGAACACGGTGACGCGCTCAGGCGCAAGCTGGGGTGGCCTTGGCCACGGCAGTGAGGAACTATGGCGGCGATGAGCTCTCGGGTCCGGTGGTTAGTGCGGCTACGGCACGCAAACGAGGAAGAGGGGAGAGGGGAAACGACGAGGTGCTCACGGCGAGGCCGTCGGGGTGCTCAGCAGGCTCGGGGAAGGTCTGGTGCAGGCGGAATGGCGGTGACGATCTCGGCGGACCGAGGTTTAAGAAGACGGCGTGGTCGGCGTTTGAGGGCGTTCGGGCTTGTGCTTGTTGAGGGGGAAGCTTCACGGCGTTGAGGCGGACAGCGGGGATAGCACGGAGAGGCGTGGGGACGGTTGTGGCCGCGGTGGTCGGCGATGGTGGCGAGGGTGGCGTTCGGCCATGAGAGGGAGAGAGAGCAGAGGAGCTGGAATGAGCTCGAGAGGGACTGAGAGGTGCAGGGGGGCGCGTGGCGCTCGGGAGAGATCCAGGGCGATGGGGACGCAGGCAGGCAGGGTGGAGGTGGAAGCAGGAGGTGGCCGTGGGTGCGCGCGCCGGCGACACGCCTCTGCCTACTGGCAGAGGTGGGTGACGACTGGCACAAGCCAGGTGGGCTGGGCCAGCACAGGTGAGGCCCAGGTGGGTTTCTCTCTCTCTCTTTATTTTTCTTTTCTATTTTTCTGTAATCTTTGTGGCTTTTCTAAAAATACCTAGACCCTTTCAAAAATCACCAAACTGAACATGCCCACTGTATAGAATATATCCAACATGGAACATTTCAGTTTAGGATTACTTGGGCATTTAAAATATTTACTAGCATTTAAATGCCCAAATTCAAATAACATATGATTTAATCCAGTGACCTTTGGATGACCTAGAAAGTTTTGCACCATTTTTGTCAGAGGTTTTAGACCAAGACAAAAATGATGAACATTTTGAAGGGCATTTCAGGATCATTGAAAAAATATTTTAGTAACCCTAGTTGGATTAAGTGGTGCTGGGGGTTTCTGCCATCCCCATTTCAACTTTCTGAGGAAAAGTAAACATGATGCATGGAGGTTATGCAAGGATAGGCAAGACTAAGCTAGGGCTGTGACAACTCACCCCCACTAAACAAGAATCGCGTCCCGAGATTCAAGCGTAGGGTAAGATGAAGGGGGACGCAAAATTAACCCAATCTTCACGATCCAAGTTGCACTTCATAAGAACGTTGATTCGATCACCATCTTTGTCTCAATGTCTTGCTCTGAGAACTCCCACCAACATGACAACGAGAGGGAAGGGAAAACTCTAGAAGGATCGATCTTCTCGAAGATCAAACAACTCAGGATCAACTCATGGAGTGAGACATAGGAACATCTCTCCAATTGAGACACAAGTTCACATTAGGGTGATGGAAATCAGACGACAAGGATTCAAGTTGGTAGGTAGTAATTCCACACTTGAGTAAGGTGGTGCAAGGTTTCAAGGTTGCGAGGAGATAATTGTCATGAACCCATAACAGGGCACCTTGGAGAAGGTGACTCGTTGAACTGTTCCCTTAAGTGGCAAAAAGAATTACTTTTGATCCATAAATTATTGAAACTCTTCATACCAGCTTAAGGCAATTTACAATTGATCGTTTGAGATAGCTCGAATAGACGGCATACTCGGACTAGGATGGATGATGTGGACTACCTTGTTGAAGACAACGCAAGGGATGATTTGCTTGTGCGTGCTCTCAAGAACTTGAGCATTTCCATATTCATCAAGGTTCTACCAACATCCGTGGCAAGGATCCTAGCAACACGACATACTACCATGATGACTAGTGATGGATGATGCGGATACAAAGGAAGATAACACCTTCTCAGATCTTCCCTTAGCGAGGCTAAGGGAATAGAATGTGGACGATCGACCGAGAGACATTTAGCACTCCGCTTCTAATGTTCTCCTTGATGTGCTAGCGTAATCCATTCATAGATATGGTTTGATATCTAGAACATCAAGTAAAAGGTCGGACTTCGGAAGCTCAAGAATCCATAAGGAATAACTACGGAGGCAGATCCTGTGAGATCCTTATGGGGAGGTGACCAACTTCTTCAACCAGGATACTACAGTAATAGGCCTTCCGGCTAGGTGTGTTGGCCACGACATCCACGTTACCGGTTACAGAGAGACCAACAATATAGTTCTTGGAGTACGTTCCAACCATCATATCTGCCTGAGATTCAGATCTGGTTGGTGTTAGGATATTCCAGACCCATTCAGTCTAGAAGGAAAATGAGAGTTTACAACACAATTTGACGAGATGACGTTGCGAGATTCTCGGGGAATGAACTGCTCTCAGTGTCAAAACCGGCGGATCTCGGGTAGGGGGTCCCGAACTGTGCGTCTAGGCCGGATGGTAACAGGAGGCAAGGAACATGATGTTTTACCCAGGTTCGGGCCCTCTTGATGGAGGTAAAACCCTACGTCCTTCTTGATTAATATTGATGATATGGGTAGTACAAGAGTAGATCTACCACGAGATCAAGGAGGCTAAACCCTAGAAGCTAGCCTATGGTATGATTGTTGTATGATGAAGTTGTCCTACAGACTAAAACCCTCCGGTTTATATAGACACCGGAGAGGGTTAGGGTTACACAAAGTCGGTTACAATGGTAGGAGATCTTGAATATCCGCATCGCCAAGCTTGCCTTCCACGCCAAGGAAAGTCCCATCCGGACACGGGACGAAGTCTTCAATCTTGTATCTTCATAGTCCTGGATTTCGGCTGAAGGTATAGTCCGGCTACCCGAACACCCCCTAATCCAGGACTCCCTCAGTAGCCCCTAAACCAGGCTTCAATGACGACGAGTCCGGTGCGTAGATTGTCTTCGGCATTGCAAGGCGGGTTCCTCCTCCAAATTCTTCATAAAAGTTTGTAAACACCAAGAGTAGTGTCCGGCTCTGCAAAATAAGTTTCCACGTATTGCCATAGAGAGAATAATATTAACACAAATCTAATCTGCTGATGTATTCCGCAGCGTGACATCACACTACGGCCAAGCCTTTGTTCGAATCATTTTCACTTTTCCACCTCAGCGTGTTTTGCGAGGCGGTTTCCTTGGCACGTCTTGTCAAAGAAGAGATCGTGTCCCCCGTTTACGGGATTCTCATCAATACGGACGTGGGTAACCCAACCGCGCCATTTATCACGGCGCTTGGGAGGCAAGCGAGTTTTACTAGGCTGGTGGGGACGCATGGTCGCATCCGCTCAAATAAGGGGATAAGGATCCACCTTTTTACCTACGCCTTCTTCCTCCTTTGCCTATCCATCTTCTGCCCACCCGAGCTCCAGCGCCCAAGCCCGCACTTCCTATCTCAACCTTCTCCAACAATGTCCGGAGTGGGAGGCAAGTGGATGGTCTCCTCCGTCACGGAGGGCCATGTCAAAAGGCTAAGGAAGGCCGGATACCTGTCCAAAGACATCGCGCACCGGCTTCCTGAGGAGGGGAAGCTTCTCCCCACCCCAAGGCCCCATGAGAGGGTAGTATTTCTTCCCCACTTCCTCCGCGGACTGGGTTTTCCTCTCCACCCATTTGTCCGCAGGCTCATGTTCTACTATGGCCTAGATTACCACGATCTGGCCCCGAACTTCATCCTCAATATCTCGGCGTTTATCATCGTGTGCGAGGCTTTCCTCTACATCCGCCCCCATTTCGGCCTCTGGCTCAAGACCTTCAACGTCAAGCTAAAGGTGGTGCGCGGCAACCAGGCGGAGTGCGGAGGTGCCATGGCGGGCAAAATAGCCAATGTCCTATGGCTCGAGGGCTCCTTTGTGGAGACCTTGAAGGGGTGGCAGTCAGGGTGGTTTTACATCACCGAGCCACGCGATCCTAAGTGGATCGCAGCCCCTGAATTCCGATCCGGACCCCCTACGCGGCTCACGTCCTGGAAGGAGACGGGCTTGTCATGGGGCGACGAAGAAGAGGTGACCGGACTACAAAAATGCATCCAGTCCCTGGTGAACAAGCAGCTCAAGCTTGTCAACGTAGTCCAGGTCATGCTCGTCCGCCGGATCCTTTCGTGTCAAGAATGGGACTTCAATTTTTGGGAGTTCAACCCGGCGCAGCACCGAACTCTGAGCAGGCTCTTAGACACGACGTACGAAGATGTCTGGAAGGGGCTAACCAAAGGCGCCGAGGCTCCCACATCCGCCTCCGAAGACCGCGGATTCAGCTCGCAGCGTCCTGCTGGCGAGGTAAAATATTTTCATCTTTTACAGGATGTTAAGTTTTCTTCATAGTCTGACTCTATGCAGGATCTAAACTCCCTCACCTTTGACAGGATTGGCAGGCGAAGTCCGGACTGATTAACTGTCCGGCTCCCTTGCCCGAAGACCCAGCCCCTGCTCTCCTAGTGAAGCTGCTGGTTCCGGCACCTTATGTGGTGCCGGAGAAGAAGGCCAAGAAGAAGAAGGCCACGGGGACTCGAAAGAGTTCCCGGCATATGGTGGTGTCGGACTCGTCGTCTGATGAGTCCGAGACGCACTCCTCCCGTGAAGACGAGGAGGAGGAAGAAGAGACCTCTCTCCCTCTAGCGGGGGGAGGAAAGAAGAGGAAGGCCGCCCTAGTAGGGGGGCCGAAGGGTCCAAGAAGAGGAAAACCCCTCCGCCGGACTACGCCCCCGACGCCGACGAGGACGAAGAGGAGTGGCCGGACAGGGCCAAGCATCCGGCGAAATCGTAAGTGCTCGGATACCAGAATAACTCGTGATATTCCTTTTGTTGCACAGCTTTCCCTGATGTCGAATATAATCATGCAGCCCACCCAAGGACGGGCTCGACGAGTCGTCGAGCGGCTCCCTGGATTCATCGGACGTGAATTCAGTTCCGCCCGCTGCCTCCCCCTGTGCTGCGGATGACGCCGAAGTGGCGTCGCGACAAGCTCCAGGGCAAGAGGAGGTGGTCCAGGAGGAGCCGTGAGGCGTCCTCCCGGACTCTAGGAGTAAAGGGGACAAGACCCCCCCAGGGCTCCAAGTCTGGCTTTAAGCCGGACACCGCGCCGGAATCATCAACGGTTTCGGATCGCGGCAGGCGAACTCCTGCCAAGAGGAGCAAGCCTATTGAGTCGGCGTCCTCCGCCCAACCGGAGGCGCCGGACAATCTGCTGGAGGTGCTTAAGGGCGCCTCCATCGACGAGGAGCACCGTACCATTATGAGTACGGTGGTCCAGAAGGTTCAGTCCGCCAAAAGTGGACTGACTGAAGATTGTGCTAGCCTTCTAACAGGCTTCGAGGTAAGTAGAAATATGTAAAAATATTACCGCATAGACAGTAGCCCCTGATGCTCTGTTTGGCGTTCGGAAAGAAAAGCCGAATAGAGGATCTATTAAATATCGCAGGAGTCTAACTAGAAAGAGTCAATATACATATGCAGGCTTCACTGCTGGCCACCGCCGCACTGACTGCGGAGGTGGGTGCCCTGAAGCAGGGCCTCGAGCGGACCAAGCAAGAGCTCGGCCTTGCCAAACGGCAGCTCGAGGAGAAAGAAGGTAAGAGATACCTTATAGAAAAAATGCCTATAAGAAGACGCAATTGCAAAAAATGACAGGAGTATACTGCTTAGTGTAGGGGCCACAACTGAGGTGGCGACCCTTAAGCAGGCGCTATCCGAGGCCAAGAAGAGAGCGGCCACGGAGCGCACCGAGCGGGAGAAATTTGAGGCGCAGGTCGGCGAGGTGTAGCAAGAGCTTCAGGCTCTCATGAAAAAGCATGAGAGTTTGGAGCTCGACTCGAAGACGCGAGCGTCCGAGCTTGCTGCGGCCCTTAAAACTGCCAAATCTGCCAAGGCCGAAACCCAGAAGGCCCTCGAGGAATTGGATGCGGTGAAGAAGATAGCGGCGGGTAAGGCATTCTCTATGCAAAGCAGACATATAAAAGTAAACTACTTGTTACTTACCCAAATCCGGAGCTCTCCAGGGGCATTCGCAGATCTTCCCCGCAGCGTATCCGATGCCGCCACATTCTACCAAGCCAAGGAAGGCAGCTCGACGGAGAAGGTGTTCTGGTCTCAGTACGCTGAGGCTGGACACCCTGTGCCCTTGAGCGACCAGCTGAAGCAGCTGGTCGAGCTCCACAAGGCGGCCGAACAGGCCCTGAAGGGCTTCATAGTTCGGCTGTGGCCTGGAGAGGCCCTGCCTGGGAGCTACTTCGGACTGGTGCGGCGGCTGGTGGAGGCTTGTCCAAGGCTCGAGGTCATCAAGCGCTCCGTCTGCATCGAAGGTGCCCGTAGGGCCCTTGCCCGTGCAAAGGTGCACTGGTCGGTGAGAAGCTTGTGAGGGACGGGCCGCCGTCGGGGAAGGAGCATCGCAAGCCCGAGAACTATTACAAGGATGTTCTGGCTGGTGCCCGCCTTATGGCGGATGAATGTACCATGGATGTAATTTTTGAATGAACTTGCTCGTCTTATCCTGTGCCCTGAAAACTTGTTCATATGCGCTAAGCAATGCTTGAATTTAAAATATTACTTTCTGTGCGTCCGTTTATCAAAAAATTGAGAGATGGCCAGTCGTCGGCTTCTGCCCCCAAGCCACTAGTGCTGGGGTGTTCGGGATAAACTTGAGCGCTCTTTTTCCCATGATTGGGTCCATCGAGGGAGGCGCTCAGCACAACGAACAAGGCAATCAGACTATAATGCTTGAACACTCTCACTTAGCCATAAAACTCTATAATTTTAAATTTCGGCGAAGCCCCTAGTATTCGGAAGACCGAGTTCGGGGCGCTATCCACGCCTTGGCCGGACAAAGCCGGTTCCTCGCTCGAAGTGGCATAAGTCTTTAAGGACTCGAAAAACCTCTCGAACAGCGACCGGTCTCTCGCCCCATCATGACAGTCAGTTTTAGCTTTCTCTACTGAGGTGCTCAGCCTAGCTCAACTGGGGCACAATCGCAGTAGTTCTCCTAGTGCTACTTTAGCCGATATAGCGGAACATAAGGCACCAAAACATAGGAGCCGGGCAAACCCAACTATTGACCCAAATCATGATTCGGAGCCGATGCATATAGTGCTATAAGTTCGGGGTGCCGCACTTGTGAAAGTGTACGGACTTCTCACGCCATATTGATGGGTACTGAAGCCCCTGGCGTATTTTTGCCGTACCACAGTGTACGGATGCAACATGTTATTGATAAACATATATATAAAAAGAGGATAATGCAAAAAATAGACAAAAAGCTATGCATTGTTTATAGAAAGGCTGCTATGAAAGCGGAACGATACAAATAGTGCGATAAGCAAAAGAAATTGGACTATTTAACATGTCCTGGCCAGGGGCAGGCCGCGGAATTATATTAAAAAACAGGTATACTGCTCGCAATAGAGACCACCTGGGAGTTCCATAATGCAGCGTAGCTTGTCTGCTTTCCTGGATCTTGCATCGTTTGTGCGGCAGTTGAATTGCCGAACGGGTCATCTGAAGTATGGAGTCCTGAGAGTAAGAGAAAAAAAGAAAAAAAGGAATCCAGCAGCCCCTAGTGCGGTTTAAGCCGTATTTCGGGCGTGCCACGATAGTGCCCCTTCCCCTGTGCCCATGGTATTTCAAGAGCGTAGTTATGTACGCGAAGCACTGGTTTCGCTATATCGCGAGGGCTAGGGTTGGGGCCGCATTGCTATGCTAGCTCAGAACGTGCCAGGCGGTCTTGTTGTAGGGTACTCCGGGCGCACTTGACAGTGTCCGGCTTTTTGAAGGCCGAACTAGAGAACTGCCTAGAGAGGCTGCCTTGTACTTCTGCTGCGAGCGCTGCCGTGTGCTCCTCCGTTCGGAGGGAGCGTTCAGTGTTCCCATTGACCATGATTACTCCTCTAGGGCCTGGCATCTTGATCTTGAGGTATGCATAGTGTGGTACCGCGTTGAATTTTGCGAATGCGGTTCGCCCGAGCAATGCGTGATAGCCACTGCGGAACGGGACTATGTCGAAGATTAACTCCTCGCTTCGGAAGTTATCCGGAGATCCGAAGACCACTTCCAGTGTGACTGAGCCTGTACAGTTGGCTTCTACACCTGGTATGATGCCTTTAAAGGTTGTTTTGGTGGGCTTGATCCTCGAGGGATCTATGCCCATTTTTCGCACTGTATCCTGGTAAAGCAGGTTCAGGCTGCTGTTGCCGTCCATGAGGACTCTTGTGAGATGAAATCCGTCAATGATTGGGTCTAGAACCAATGCGGCGAAGCTGCCGTGGCGGATGCTAGTGGGGTGGTCCCTTCGATCGAAGGTGATCGGGCAGGAGGACCATGGGTTGAACTTTGGGGCGACTGGCTCTATCGCATATACGTCCCGTAACGCACGCTTCCACTCCCTCTTGGGGATGTGGGTTGCATATATCATGTTCACCGTCCGCACTTGCGGGGGAAATCCCTTCTGTCCACTGTTGTTCGGCGGCCTGGGCTCCTCCTCGTCGTCGCTATGCAGCCCCTTGTCTTTTTTTTCGGCTCTTAACTTGCCTGCCTGCTTAAACACCCAACAGTCCCTGTTGGTGTGATTGGCTGGCTTTTCGGGGGTGCCATGTATCTGGCACAAGCGGTCGAGTATTCGGTCCAAACTGGACGGGCCCTGAGTATTTCTTTTGAATGCCTTTTTTCGTTGACCGGATTTGTAGCCTCGGAATCCGGCATTAACTGCAGTATCCTCGTTGTTGTCGCTGTTAACGCGGCGCTTTTGTTTGTTCCGACGCGACCTGTCGCTTTTGTCCTTGGTATTCGAATTACCAGGGTTCTTGGTTAAATTGTTGCTGCGAGCTAGCCAGATGTCTTCTCCCACGCAAAAGCGGGTCATGAGTGTCGTGAGGGCTGCCATAGATTTCGGCTTTTCCTATCCCAGGTGCCGGGCAAGCCACTCGTCACGGATATTATGCTTGAAGGCCGCTAAGGCCTCTGCGTCCGGACAGTCGACTATCTGGTTTTTCTTTGTTAGGAACCGTGTCCAGAATTGCCTGGCCGATTCCTCTGGCTGCTGAATTATGTGGCTTGGGTCATCGGCGTCCGGTGGTCACACATAAGTGCCCTGGAAGTTGTCAAGGAATGCGGCTTCCAGGTCCTCCCAAGGACCGATTGAGTCTGCTGGCAAGCTGTTAAGCCAATGTTGGGCCGGTCCCTTAAGTTTGAGTGGGAGGTATTTGATGGCGTGTAGATCATCACCGCGGGCCATGTGGATATGAAGGAGATAATCCTTGATCCATACCGCAGGATCTGTTGTGCCATCGTACGATTCGATGTTTACGGGTTTGAAGCCCTCAGGGATTTTATGATCCATTACTTCATCTGTGAAGCATAGTGGGTGTGCGGCGCCTCTGTATTGGGCTATATCACGACGCAGCTCGAAGGAGCTTTGTCTGTTGAGTTCGGCCCGGCCGGATTTATTGCATCCGGAGTGACGATCACCGTCACGTGCCGTGGGGCGCCTGCGTGATCCGTAGATTGATCTTGTTTGCCTTGCCTTGTCCTCCAGTATGTCGCGCAGGTCGGGCGCATTTTCCCGTGCCTTAGTATGCTTGACGCGGTGTCGGGGCATGGCTTGAGCGGAGGGCCAAGAGGCCTCTCTGTCGCGGCCACGAGGTGGCCTGTCAGCCATGTCATGCGCTGGTGATGTAGGTGCTTCCTCCTCTAGTCGGGGTAGCAGCCTGCGCTTTAGGTAACTCTTGGAGGGGCATTCGAGTTCATACTCTTCGGTCGCAAGGACTTCAGTCCATCTGTCAGCTAGCAAATCCTGATCAGCTCTAAGCTGTTGCTGCTTTTTCTTGAGGCTGCTTGCCGTGGCCATAAGCATGTGTTTAAAACGCTCTTGTTCGGCGAGATCCTCTGGCACGACGAACTCGTCGTCGTCGAGGCTTGCCTCGTCTTCGGAGGGAGGCGTATAATTATCGTCCTCAGCCTCTTGGTCCGCCGCCCTCTCGTGAGGGCTGGCTTCTCTGTCCTCCTGTGCAGAATCTTGCTGGAGGGGGTGTTCTTCGGCGCTGTCCGGAGTAGTATTATCTCCCGTGCCGGAATCACCGTTTTTGCTTTGGCGGGATTTAGAGCGGTGCCGCTGACGCCGGCGCTTGGGCTGTTTTTTAGAGGTATCGTCCCCCGCTGCTCCATCGCCATCTCCATCCTTTGGAGTGTCCACCATATATATGTCATATGACGAGGTGGCCTTCCAGCGCCCTACAGGTGCTGGTTCTTGTTCGTCTCCTACATCGTCGTCCATGCTGTCGATGTCTTCGGAGTCGAAGTCAAGCATGTCGGTTAAGTCGTCGACAGTGGCTACGAAGTGGGTGGTGGGTGGGTTTTGAATTTCTTCATCGTTCGTATCCCAACCTTGCTGACCATAGTCCGGCCAGGGCTCTCCTGATAAAGAGAGAGACTTTAGAGAATTCAGGATGTCGCCGAAGGGCGAGTGCTGAAAGATGTCCGCGGCGGTGAACTCCATTATCGGCGCCCAATCAGATTCGATCGGCAGGGGCGCGGGGGGGGGGGGGCTCGGAGTTCGGAGAGGAATCCGGCTCCTCGGAGTCACGGGCCATGCGGAGTGCGGGGCTGGAGTTCGGCTCGATCGCCTCTGAGATCGCAGCCCCTGAGGCAGCGTCCAACCGCTGATCCTCGATCGGTGCAGTAGGCTCTGAATCAATGGTTGGAACCGATGCGTGTGCGGCCTCCAAGGCGCTGTTCGGCGGCAGAGCTATATCATGCCCATCGAGATAGTGCGACGCGCTTGGCTGCGGCTCGAATCCGTCGAAGATCAAGTCCCCGCAGATGTCAGCCGTGTAGTTTAGGCTTCCAAACCTGACCTGATGGCCAGGGGCATAGCTTTTGATCTGCTCAAGGTGGCCAAGCGAATTGGCCCGCAGTGCGAAGCCGCCGAAGACAAAGATCTGTCCGGGGAGAAAAGTCTCACCCTGGACTACGTCGTTGTTGATGATCGAAGGAGCCATCGGGCCTAAAAGCGACGACACAGAGGAACTCTCAATGAAAGCACCAATGTCGGTGTCAAAACCGGCGGATCTCGGGTAGGGGGTCCCGAACTGTGCGTCTAGGCCTGATGGTAACAGGAGGCAAGGAACACGATGTTTTACCCAGGTTCGGGCCCTCTTGATGGAGGTAAAACCCTACATCCTACTTGATTAATATTGATGATATGGGTAGTACAAGAGTAGATCTACCACGAGATCAAGGAGGCTAAACCCTAGAAGCTAGCCTATCGTATGATTGTTGTATGATGAAGTTGTCCTACGGACTAAAACCCTCCGGTTTATGTAGACACCGGAGAGGGTTAGGGTTACACAAAGTCGGTTACAATGGTAGGAGATCTTGAATATCCGCATCGCCAAGCTTGCCTTCCATGCCAAGGAAAGTCCCATCCGGACACGGGACGAAGTCTTCAATCTTGTATCTTCATAGTCCTGGAGTTCGGCTGAAGGTATAGTTCGGCTACCCGAACACCCCCTAATCCAGGACTCCCTCAACTGCGATAGCAAGCTCCAAAACATGAGCTAGTTCTGCTACAAACCTGTGAACACGCTATCCAAGACGAGCATGACCACGTAGTAGTCTTATAGTAAAACACTATCGAGTTCAGGTGGGGAACCATTATCAAGGATTTTGAAGTCTTACGCAAGTCCATGGATTAGATCCCAAGCATAGACTTCTTTGCCTTGAACAATTCAATCAGTGGCTTGGTGTGCTAGGGAATACATATGGGGTGGAGGTAATTAATCTACCAAACCATAGAATACATTCACACATGCATAACTGACTTGGAATGATACCAGGGAAAACAAAAACAATCTTTCTTGAACTCACGGCGGTAACTTGCACCAAATGCACATGAATTCGAGGAAGTCACTTCTTCCATCCAAGCATAAGCTTCATGAACGGAATACGAAGGCATTGCTTATAAAGTTTCCAACACTAGGTTGATGTCCAACATGAATCATGGGGGAGACAAGATGTTGCTGATGGGCTCAACAACAACTCATCGGAATTTTCATATCACTGGACTTGCACCATCATGTGAACACGGTGATAGCATTGGTCAGACCAAAAGATGTAATGGTGTATACTCGAGGAATCAACCACGAGTAAGACAACATTACGAATATTGTTGGTTTTAACTTGATTTGACGATAGCCCATACTCAAATCAGGGTTTGGACAAGACAATAGGTTCAAAAACTGATCACGGGGATCAGTCGATGAAGACATCATCTATCTTCAACACACACACACACACACCAGGATATCCCTTAACATGAACTAAGTCAGACAAGCTTCCATCTTCCAACTCTCCAAGTTTTTGTTTAGCTCAACCAACTAGCTCAGGGATATCCAACACAGATTCTTGGAGAAAGGGTGATTTATAAGAAAACCAACTTGATCACGAACTCAACATAGCGGTCAGGTGACAGCCAGGTAATACTTCCGAGAAGATCTTCGAAAAATCACGAACCACCGATATGTTACTAAGCTCGAGAACAATCTTTCTTTTTAGGGCAAGACGATATGATCAAAAGAGCAAGGGTTTGGCAAAATCCTAACCCGTTGATCGAAGAGTGCACCAGGAAATAAGGACTAGGTAGCACGATCAACCTTAGGGTGATGATTCAATAATCAGCACACTAAGAATGATATTAATGTCCATTAACTACCAAGCAAAGGGTTGCTAGGAGTATTGATTTCACATATCACGATTCACTTGTCGGTATTCCGGTTGCGACAGCATGACACCGAGGAATGAATAATGATGGCGAGAAGTATCACTACGTCAAGAATTCATAAGGGAAGGTGCAATTCTCATGACATTCCTAACATAAAGTGGATAGTACTTCAGGGTAGAACAGACCAATAGCTTGATTGCATTTGATCTGCAAAATACAACTGCTTTGACCCAATCCTAGAAATGGATGAGGTACTGGAGTTTGTTTCTCCTAGTCATTCTAAAGTAGAACGGCTCGACGGACCACAAGAATAATAGGCACCGATGAACGAATTCTCACATACTCTTGACTATCAATTGATAGCTGAAGGTCGGAATATAACAGAAGGGGGACAACTCAAAGGAACATATAACTTTCTGAGTTGTGGATGCATAGATTAGTATGTCGAACGAGTTCAACATATTTCTTCCGGATAACCCATGCAGGAAGGTAGCAGAGTCACAACATAGAATGGAGAACTCATCAGGAGCACTCTGTCGTTACCTTTTGGTTCAAAAGAACTCCTGCCAGGAATGGTCCATGATAATTGGAAGAAGGATGTACCACGAACCTCGAGGACTATCGCAAAGGTTACTAATATCCTAAAGGAACTAGCAACACTATCAACATGAGATAAGTAGGGTGAATCTCCGGTTCAAGAACCCATGAATAGAATACCTACCACTACATGGCATCACGGGATGCTTTCAAGAATGGTGGCCAGAATCATCACACCGGAACACAAAACATGGCTAGATTACTAGGTGACTCCCTAAACACCTAGGGTCATAATAATAGCTCCAACTTATATGTCGAGGCAATAGAGTACCTCAACTGACCGGTTAGTTTGCTTATTCTGACCAAAAGGACATCGGAATGGAAAGAAAGGATTTGCAAATGCATCAGACTACTTAGAAACCCGGGATGACTCGGACAGCATAATGGCTGTAAATGCTGAAAATGATTTGAGACATCCTGCAAAATGGTGGCATAACCACTCAACATCACAATATCAAAGTTCTGAGGCCAGCTATGACACACGGAAGTACTGGAAACTGAACTGCAGCATGAATCCATCAATCCTATAAGTCAACGGGTTAGTAACACGTCATCCTGATAGATAGATGAGAAGGCCTAGTTTCTTAACCCGCGTAGAATGAGAAGAGAATGACTCAGATCAGAGGGCACAAGGTAAAGGAGTAAAAAGAGCCTTACGTTCCCTTCCACAATCAATTCCCCTACATAACTAAAGCATTTCTAGACACAACTTCGACCGGTTTGGCTTGGTAATCCTACAGGCAGTCAGACTCTGATACCAAAACTGTCAGGACCCCGATTCCAAGTCACATCGATCTAGCCCGTAACACCTCATATCACTTTGCGGCCTCACGCATGGTATTCCCATGGGTGTCGCCTTACCATGACCCGGGACCGTATGCGCCTTTTGGCTCACGTATATGATAGTGTCGCTAGCATCCATATGACAGAGAACCCGGGCCGATATGGCTAGTCATGAACCCAAAGCGGCACCAACCTATGGGAACAGGCATACATGAATAACATCGAGCATGCCGGTCAGCAGCGTGTGAATCCGGGCTGTAGCACTGGGCTAACAGGACTCCGGGAACCCGGGCTATAGCAGGCTAGGCAGGACTCCGGATGTCACTGCATGACATTTTCCCAAAGGGATAGACACAGGAACGAAGTGAAACACATGCCGGCCAGTCAAGTGCCCTGAGCAGTAGTGCTGGGCTAGCAGGACTTCGGTGAACCGGGCTGTAGCGGACTACTTTGGCTCATGGAAGCACTAGACTACATTTCCCCATAAGAGAGGCTGCCAAGGATAACAACTAGATTGTCGGATCCCACACATACCAAGCATTTCAATCATACACACAATATGCTCGATATGTGTAAATACAACATGGCATCACAACATAACTCTACGACTCAAGTATTTATTCATTAGGCTCCGAGGAGCGAGATATTACAAACATGGGTCCCATGACCCAACAATGGTCCCATGACCCAACAATCATAGCATACAAATCAAAGCACATGCGGAAGCTTAACATGTCTGAGTACATACATCTACAAATGAAAAGGGCTGAGAAGCCTGACTATCTACCAGATCCTGCCGAGGGCACAAGATCATACCTGAGGTATCAAGCTAAACGTCGAAGTCCACACGGAACTACTAGTGAGACTGAAGTCTCTCTGCAAACCATAAAATAGGCAAACGTGAGTACAAAGGTACTCAGCAAGACTTACATCAGAACTAGCTACATATGCATCGGTATCAACAAGGGGGGTGGTGGAGTTTGGCTGCAGCAAGCCAGCTTTGACTCAGTGGCTAACCTGAACTACGACTGCAAGCAACTCTTTTTAGGTGGCGCACACGAGTCCACATATTCACCATTCAATACACCACTATGGATCCGCTCCCGTCTCCCTACGAGAACGCCATCCATAGCACTCACGCTTATCTAGTGAGTTTAAGAGTATCCACTTTCACTTGTCTATGAACTGTTATAGGCAACCCAGAAGTCCTTTACCACGGACACGGCTATTTGAATAGATCATTTATAACCCTGCAGGGGTGTACTTCTTCACACACGCTCTCGCCACTTACCACCATGTACACGTCGTGTATCTCGGCAACCTTCAAGCGGAAGCCTGGCGAGGGAGTCGGCCACGACCTGACTAACCACACAAGTCTCTAGTCCAGGTTTATCGCCTATTCGGGTTCCATCCGCGAGGAGATCCGGCCGGAGTTTCGCTCACAGCCCCAAACAATGTGTGCAGGGTTCTCCAGACACCAAACGGGCGCCCGGTACACCGTGCCACGGTGTATCTACCGCATCATAGCCCACCCCTAGGGTCAGCGCCACGCAGGGCCGCCAACACATATCCTACAAACACCAGAAACTAGTTGTAACTCCTGGACAGAGGACAAGGGCAGTTAATAAGTTGAGAGGGTCCATTAGTTTCGGGCCCAATGCGTGGTAGTAGCTGGTCATGGATCACAAACACAGAACTCAGTTCCTAAGAACGGTTTCAATGAGACAACCCACCATGTACTCCTACATGGCCTCTCACCGCTACCTTTACCAAATCATGTTCACACACTTAGCTCACACACAGTAGGACATGTTCACACACCTCCGATTCATCCCGATGAATCAGACCTGACTCAACTCTAAGCAGTAGCAGGCATGACAAACAAACATGGATGAGTAGGCACATCAGGGCTCAAACAACTCCTACTCATGCTAGTGGGTTTCATCTATTTACTGTGGCAATGACAGGTCATGCAGAGGAAAGGGGTTCAACTACCGCAGCATGTAACACTTGAATCGTTGTTGTCCTAATGTAGTAAAAGAGAGCGGGAGCGAGAGAGTGGGATTGTATCGGAATGAACAAGGGGGTTTTGCTTGCCTGGCAGTTCTGAAGATATCATTGGGTCTTCATCAGTGTCAACGATCACAGCATCGGTACAACGTCTACCGAGAGGGGACAACCACCGACAACAGAGAAGGAACACAATCAATGCAATGCACAGCATGATGCATGATAATGACATGGCAATATGTTGTTGACTGAGCTAATGCAACTAACAACACAATTAAATGAAGTTGGTTTGAATACAAGATTCAAATTCAAACTCCATATATGATTAGTTAAATGCCATTTATTTGTTTTGTCCAAAACAGAGGACAACCATTGTTCAAACATGCATTAAAATGGTACAGATGGATTCCTTGAATTTTTCTGATAATTTTTCATATATAATTTATTTCATTTGGAGTTACGGTTGATTTACTATGAATTTTTTAAGTTTTAGGCAATTTTCTGGAATTTTCTGAATTATTTTTAATCTAGAAATGACTTATTGCGTCAGCACTACGTCAGCAAGTCAACATCAGCGGTCTAGGTCAAACCTGACCAGTGGGGTCCACTGGTCAGTGACACAATGCTGTTCAGTGTCAATGACAGGTCGGGCCTGGTCAACGGTGACGTGGCCAGGTCAAACTGACCTGTGGGCCCGTGGGTTAGTTTAGTCTAAACAGGAGCTAAGCAGTGTTAATTAGGCCGTGGGGCCCAGTAGTCAGTGGCTCTGGGGAGGGTTAGCTGGCGGTGATTAGCGCTAATCACGCGGCCACGTCGGCTCGCCGGAGTCCCACCGGCGGCGACCAAATCTACGGCGGAAGCTCGCCGGGGCTGCGCTATAGGCGGCGTATGGACGCGCGAAGGCCACCAGAAGGTAGCCCGAGCACGCCCGCATCTAGCTAGCCGCACGGGAGGCCGCGTGGTCGCCGGAATCGACGACGGCGAGCGCATCCGCGGTGGCCGAAGTTCGGACGTGGAAGGGGTCGACGCTACGGTGCACTAGAGGGGAAACCGAAGGGTGCTGCGGGCTCCTGGGAGTGCAGCGAACATGGTGACGCGCTCAGGCGCAAGATGGGGTGGCCCTGGCCATGGCAGTGAGGAACTACGGCGGCGATGAGCTCTCGGGTCCGGTGGTTAGTGCGGCTACGACACGCAAACGAGGAAGAGAGGAGAGGGGAAACGACGAGGTGCTCACGGCGAGGCCGTCGGGGTGCTCAGCAGGCTCGGGGAAGGTCCGGTGCAGGCGAAATGGCGGTGACGATCTCGGCGGACCGAGGTTGAAGAAGACGGTGTGGTCGGCGTTTGAGGGCGTTCGGGCTTGCGCTTGTTGAGGGGGAAGCTTCACGGCGTCGAGGCGGACAGCGGGGATAGCACGGAGAGGCGTGGGGACGGCTGTGGCCGCGATGGTCGGCGATGGTAGCGAGGGTGGCGTTCGGCCGTGAGAGGGAGAGAGAGCAGAGGAGGGGGAATGAGCTCGAGAGGGACTGAGAGGTGCAGGGGGCGCGTGGCACTCTCGAGAGATCCAGGGCGATGGGGACGCAAGCAGGCAGGGTGGAGGTGGAAGCAGGAGGTGGCTGCGGGTGCACGCGCCGGCGACACACCTCTGCCTACTGGCAGAGGTGGGTGATGACTGGCACAAGCTTGGTGGGCTGGGCCAGCACAGGTGAGGCCCAGGTGGGTTTCTCTCTCTCTCTCTCTTTATTTTTCTTTTCTATTTTTCTGTAATCTTTGTGGCTTTTCTAAAATTACCTAGACCCTTTCAAAAATCACCAAACTAAACATGCCCACTGTATAGAATATATCCAACATGGAACATTTCAGTTTAGGATTACTTGGGCATTTAAAATATTTACTAGCATTTAAATGCCCAAATTCAAATAACATATGATTTAATCCAGTGACCTTTGGATGACCTAGAAAGTTTTGCACCATTTTTGTCAGAGGTTTTAGACCAAGACAAAAATGATGAACATTTTGAAGGGCATTTCAGGATCATTAAAAAAATATTTTAGTAACCCTAGTTGGATTAAGTGGTGCTGGGGGTTTCTGCCATCCCCATTTCAACTTTTTGAGGAAAAGTAAACATGATGCATGGAGGTTATGAAAGGATAGGCAAGACTAAGCTAGGGTTGTGACACCTTTAATGATATCCTCCGCTTTAAGGTCTGGAATCCAGGCTTTGGCTCGAATAAGGGCGGTTAAAGCTCCTGCTCTGGCAGCTGCTCTCTTCAACTCGGCAATACAGGCTGGTAACATGCCCAGCTTCTCAAGGGTCTCCTTAATCAAAGTTGGAGCCGGTTTGTTATAAGCTGTCGTGCTAATAATCCGCTGAGACCCAGAGTATAGCTGTTCAACCAATCTATATGCCGCTTTGAGCTTCATCCGCATATCTGTACCAAGATGAGCGACCCGAGTGCCTGCCAAAGATTTTATCAACATTTTGGTCAGTTATAAGATTCATCGACTAGCGCAACACACATAAGTAGACACTTACCAAAGATAGCAGAGGTCATAGCATTGATTTGGCGTTTCAAACCGGCTAGTTCTTCAACCACTGGCTTCAGGGCTGCCTCGGCGTCTACAGCTCTTTTGGTTAAACCGGATTTCTCGGTTTCCCATTCAGCACGCTCTTGGTTGAAGAATTCTTTCAGCTTTTCCATTACGGCCAGGGCCTGGGTCAGCTCCTCTTTGGCTTTTGCAGCCTCGGCTTGTTGAGACTTCACATTTTCTTGCAAGTCAGAATTTCGGGCATCTTTGCTTCTCAGTTCAGCCTGCAATATTGAAGGTATATTCAACAAACAACATATATATGTGCTAAGTATAAAGCATATAACAAGTTATACACTTCATACTTGGGGGCTAATGCCTATTTGCTCTAAAAGTGCTACAATTTGTACAAATCTCCAGAAGAATGCAAGCATTATCCTTGACACTTGGGAGCTAATGTGCGTCGATTTTAAAGCGGAGGTGCAGAGTAGAACCCGGATTAACCATCTAAGTTAAACCGGCCTTTGGGGGCTATGCTGCAGAATGTTATCTAATTATTTCAAGATGAGTTTTATCTCTTATTAGAGACCTGCCATTGCAAGGATCAATGATGACAAGTGTAAAGTGTCACAAAGACCCGGTTTATGATTAATAATCATATAAACAGCCCTTGGGGGCTACTTGGGATAGTAATTCAGTTGTAAATCAATCAACAAAGGGAGAGGAATTTACCTCATATCATTCTTTCATCAAGTTCACCAAGCTGGCTTCGTAATTCTGGTTTGAGTGCAGACGGTTCAAGAAGCCAGAATGAAGCTCATCAGCGTTAACATGAGCATAGCTTGATAAGTCGCTGCTCCATTTACCTTTATCCCGGGCAGCTTGCTCTTCTTTGGCACTGTGCTGAGCCAAAATGACGGGATGGCCAGGAGAGCTGTGGCCCATTCCAGTAATAATAACATCATCACCTTGGCCTTCAGGATTTTTGGTTGATGATACTGGAATTTTAGTGTCTTTCACCGGACTAACCCGGTTTGGTTTTGCCGGTTCAGTATTGGGTGCGGCAGGCTCAGCATTTGTTGGTTCATCGGTATGTTGGCCTTCAAGGGGTGGATCATTAAAAGTAGCTTCAGGATGAGGGCCTTTCGGTTCACCAGTCTGTTCCGGTTCACCTCTTGGTTCTTCTTCTTCTGCGACAGGGTCTTCTGGCGGATTGGTGACCCGAGCTTTCTTGCTGGGTCTAGCTTTGGCCCTGCAAATAGAATAAAAAAGGATTAACATCCTATTCAAAGGATTTATGGCGCATTGAAAGGAAAGGTTTTTACAACTCACCCGGCCACAGTTTTCAAAGGAGGGAGTTGAGTTGCGGTCGATTCACCAGAAGATGAAGGAGGTGTCACCTGATAATTTGAATCAGACGGATTAAGAGGTTGTCTGAAATAACTTGCCTTGGGGTAAGAATGGTCAGAAGTAGGAGAGACCTCAGACCGGCGCTTCCGGACCGGAGTATCAGGTAAACTGGCTGAAGTGGCCTGTTGGCCACTGTGCCGGGTTATCCGGCGAGCTTCATGCTGCTGAGTCTTCAAAATAAATGTTGGATCCAAGTGAGCAAGAGGATGAGAAAAGCTTACTTTCCGGACTGCTTGGCGAGTTTTTTGTGTTGGCATAGAGTCTGAACCGGAGGAAAGGGTAATTACCTCTACGTCATCAGCTTGACTAGCTTCTGCGTCCTCCTGAGGAAGATCATTGTTAATGAGATGCATGAAAAGAGAGCCAAGTGAGTCAAGTTCTACCTCAACTTCTGGATCATCAGTATCGTCATCAAGCTCCATATTCATCCGGTCAGCCGTTTTCTGTTTTGACGTCCGTTTTATGGCTTTGGTCTTTGGGCGGGATGGCTTGACCGCTTTGTCTCCAATCGGCTTTGCCGCTTTTTCTACGGTTTTCCATTTCCAGAAGGGGTCATCACCCTACATATAAAGAAGAATGGTTACAGGTTGCATAAGTGAAAGATATTAGAGATGAAGAGGAAGTATAATACTTACAGCAGGCGGTTTGTTCTTGGCATAGAAGGGACTCGGACCGGTTTGACTACAGATAGTTCCGACTCGTTCAGAATTTTCGTTACACCTTCAGTGACTTCTTCCTCAGATAATTGGATGTTGCAATGGCATTGAGGGTCGTCAACCTCACCGGTATATTCACACATTAAACCGGGGCGCCGGCTTAGCGGCAAGATACTCCAGGATATCCAACAGCGCACAAAGTCCATGCCTGTTAAACCGTTTGCCATAAAGGCCCAGAGTTTGACGAGTTGAGGAGCGTATTTCGCCCTTTCTGAAGAGCTCAAGCGTTGTGGCATGGGGTGAGTATTGGATAGTCTGTGATCACGAAAGCCGGGGAGGGGATTTTCATCTTCAGGTGAAGTGTCTCTGCAATAAAACCAAGTTTATTCCATTCCTTTGGGTGGCTATGATGTTTGGCATGAGGAAATTCAACTTCTTTCCGCTTTTGAATCGAGACACCACCAAGTTCTGTGTTCGGGCCATTAACAAACTCTGTGCGCCGGTTTAAGTGAAAGAAGTCCCGGAATAGTTCTGCAGTTGGTTCTTCTTGTAAATATACTTCACAAAAGACCTGGAAGTTGCATAAGTTGGAAACCGAGTTGGGACCAATATCTTGCGGATGAAGTTGGAAGCTGGCAAGCACATATCGATAAAACTTTGACCCTAGAAGTTTGAAGCCACGGCCTATATGATCAACAAAAACAACCACCTCGCCCTGCCTTGGGGTTGGAGGATTTTCTGTTCCTGGAACTCGCCATTTGATTTCAGTTTTCTTAGGCAGGGAGCCGATGCTAACCATCTCATTCAACTGAGTCTCAGTAACCCGGGAACGAGCCCAGTTGCAGGCAGTGAATTGTTTGGCCATTGCAAAACAAACAAGCTGAAAATGAAAGGCCGGTTTATAAATTACGCATGATTATATGCAAGAGACAAGGGAGTAAGAAACATATTGATATGTGAAATGGTGTAAACCAGAGACTAATGCAATAAGGGAAAAAGGTAATACTAGCATAGGATTACTCAGACACTATTAAACCGGAGCATAATTATGAAGGTAAAATGCTCCTCCGGTTTATCAGAGGGCTAATGGCATAGAGTGCTTATAAAATGTTAAACCACCTATGTTGGTGCAAGGAGAAACAGATCTCACAGGGACATAGAAACAGATCTCACAGTGACATATGAAATTTTTGGATCTAAGATAAGACATAAAAGTAAAAATAATTGGATCTAGAAGGGGTGCATAACCGAAGCAACTTATGAAGGACTAGATCAGTTCTTTGCGCATAAGGGTTTGTGGTGACAAGGGAAGGTTAGCTACGGCAAGGAGTATGTCAGATATGAAGTATTCACCTAAAGGCCATGAAAGAGCAACACTGAAAGCTCTGATGAACCTCAAGAACCGCGAAGAACAAGGAAACCCTAATGGATCTAAGAAAGAAAGGGGAAAAGACTTACTGCGACGGCGGAAGCAGCGGAAGGGCGCTGTGGAACTCTGGTGCGAACAGGTTGATGCAGCGGCCAACGGCGAAGCAGAGGCGGAGTTCGAAGATGACGGCGGCACTCGGGTGCGAGGTCGTCGAGAGGAAGAAGAAGAGATGAATGGGTAGCGGAAAGAAAAGAAAAGGGGTCCGTTGTCCCTATTTATAAGGCGAAGAGATGAAATGGCAAGTGCGGGAATCGAGGAGCCCAAAAATGGATAAGATAATAAGGGTGTTGCCTCGATGGGTGAAGACATATTAAATGAAGGTAATCATCGACATCAACGGATGGATGACGTCAGAACGGTTTATCATAATCTTGAAGTATGATGTCACGGCGGTTTACAAGATCGAGGTGAAGATATGAGGGAAGAATTTTTCTAATTATAGAAGATTGACATGAACGGGTTCAAACCAATCTGGGGCCTAATGTTGGGGATATTACTACTGGAGGGTAAACCGGCCTTATGTAACCGGGTTGACTCCTTGAAGATTAGAAGCCCATAAAGATACAAGGATGATGGCGCTTCATGGAGGCCCAAGGACCGAAGGCGGGTTAAAGCCTGTAAATGTAAACCGGCTTAGTCATGTAATTTGTATTGTAAGATAGGAAGGATAGAGACCGAGCTGGATACGTTTATGATCCAGCTTTGGGACTCTGTAAACCGGCGGGCGTTCACCTATGTATATAAAGGGACGACCCGGCAGCGGTTTAGGGACGGACAACAACTCGAGAGCCAGACAAAGCGGATTCGCTCCCTGGCCTTCGAAACCCTAGCAATACCGATCACAACTAGACGTAGGCTTTTACCTTCCTCGAAGGGGCCGAACTAGTATAAACTTCCCGTGTCCCCTTGTCCGGTTTAACCCCTTAAAGCTAACCCGTAGTGATGGCTCCACGACTAAGTCCTTTCACAAGGACATCTGTCGTGACAAACCCATGACAAGGGCCGCGTTGGCTCCACCCGCCGAGGCAGGAATGGAGGCCTCCGGCTGCCGCAATGTTTTCGGGGCGGTCGGGTCTGAGAACTCAGGTTGTCCAAGTCCTTCTCCCTCTTCGGCCAAAGGGGTCGCCCTTTGGCCCTCGGCCACCGAAGTGTTAGCCTCAGCCGTAAGAGCACCAGTGGCACCTTCCACATCGCCTGCAGAGGCGGCCCGGTTCGACGATGCCTCCCCCAGCTCATCTCAGGCAGGGAGAGGCGGGTATGCTCGTCTGATCCGCTCTCCGCCATGAAAGATGGAGGGAGATCGTTCTCCAAGGTCATGTCACTGATAAAAGCGTGTTGAGGGCTGTAAAGGCACACAGTGGACCACAAATTAAAATTTTACACTTTAAATGTAACACCCACGATGCGGCTATATCTCCCACGTGTCGGAGCACGACTTAGAGGCATAACCGCATTGTAGGCAATGTCGCAAGAGGGGTAATCTTTACACATCCCATGTACTGAATAAGAAAGAGGTACAGAGTTGGCCATCACGAGACCGTGTTCTCTTCTCGGACTCCGCCGAAAAGAGACCATCACGGCTACACACGTTGTTGATTCATTTTACTTAAGTTTACTTTCAGGTTTTCTATAGCCGGACATTAACAAATTCCCATCTGCCCATAAACGCGGGCACGGCTTTCGAAAGTTCAAATCCCTGCAGGGGTGTCCCAACTTAGCCCATCACAAGCTCTCACAGTCAACGAAGGATATTCCTTCTCCCAGGACGGTCCGATCAGACTCGGAATCCCAGTTACAAGACATTTCGACAATGGTAAAACAAGACCAGCAAAGCCACCCGATGTGCTGACAAATCCCGATAGAAGTCACACATATCTCGTTCTCAGGGCACACCGGATAGGTCAAGCTACAAGTAAAACCAACCCTCGAGTTGCCCCGAGGTGGCCCCGCAGGCTGCCCATTTCGGACCAACACTCAGAGGAGCACTGGCCCGGGGGGGTTTAAAATAAAGATGACCCTTGAGTCCGCGAAACCCAAGGGAAAAAGGCTAGGTGGCAAATGGTAAAACCAAGGTTGGGCCTTGCTGGAGGAGTTTTATTCAAGGCGAACTATCAAGGGGTTCCCATTATAACCCGACCATGTAAGGAACGCAAAATCAAGGAACATAACACCGGTATGACGGAAACTAGGGCGGCAAGAGTGGAACAAAACGCCAGGTATAAGGCCGAGCCTTCCACCCTTTACCAAGTATATAGATGCATTAAAGTAAACAAGATATAATAATGATATCCCAACAATAATCATGTTCCAACAAGGAACAAACTCCAATCTTCGCCTGCAACTAGCAATGCTATAAGAGGGGCTGAGCAAAGTGGTAACATAGCCAAACAATGGTTTGCTAGGACAAGGTGAGTTAAAGGTTTGACATGGAAATATGGGAGGCATGATAAAGCATGTGGTAGGTATCGCAGCATAGGCATAGCAAAAGAGCAAGAAACTAGCAAGCAAAGATAGAAGTGATTTCGAGGGTATGGTCATCTTGCCTGCAAAGTTCTCCGAGTTGACGTAAGCTTGATCCTCATAAGAGTACTCAACGGGCTCCTCGATCACGTACTCGTCTCCCGGCTCTACCCAAAGCAAGAATACAAGCAAAGGGAGACACAATCAACCACGGTGCAATGCGCAAGCAACATGATGCAAAAGATGGCATGACATGCGGGATGTGATATGCAATGTATATGCATGCTCCGGAAGGAAAATATTGAGCCAGGCCTCAACTTGGAAAACCAAGAGTGCCGCTGGAAAGGTGAGTTGATTTCGGTCGAAATCGATATAAAGATCACCGGAATCGAATGCACAGTTTGCAAATAGCAAGCAAAACAATAATGGCACAAAGCTGCGATTAACAGCATGATGCCATCTAAATTTATCAAGAAAAATAAACTACTGCACTCTAACATAGCAATAAAGCACATGGAAGTGATCCACTCAAGATGCTTGACAAAAGATGAACACTGAACTACGGCTAAATCACACAATAGCAGGTTCAAACAAGCATGGCAAAAGTGCAAAAGATATCAGATTCACGGACTTCGTGAAAATAACAACATGACAGGATTTAACATCAGGAAGCAATGTTTAGAGCAAGATATCGACATGCTACAGGAACATATAGTGGCAAAGTAGGGCATGGCATGAAACTACTCAAAGCATATAACAAAAGTCCCTTACTGATCATAAGCCAAAAGGGATCAGAAAATACAATGGCACCTATATAAACATAGCAAGTTTCGTTAACAGATTCAGACTTGGCAGAAAACTGGACATGGCAAAAACAGAGTTACGTAGGCATGTTTGCGAGCTCGATGCACTCACCACAAGGCATTGCATGACAAACTAAGCATACACCCAGCAAGAATACATGTTCAAGTAGCTAACCATGGCAAGAACAAACTCATAGCATGCATGGATCAACTACAACAACCTTGGCAAAATTGCATAACATGTAAACAATCTGCCAGGAACATTTTATAGCAAAAATAGAGCAAGATTGAGTCATGCTAGTGTACTCCATAATTGCAAACAAAGACATGGATGGATAGAGCATAACAATATCTCAAAATCATCCTTCCTGAACATGCTCAAAAGAGGCAGGCATCACTCTGTAGCCACATGAATACATGGCATAAAAATATCATCAGGGAAATGACTCGGAAGAGTTCTAAGTCCCTGAAATCACCAACATCATGAGAGCTACTTGGCATGCTTGTGCTAGTCACCACAATGATCACAAAAATACATGGCATACACCCCTGTAAAGATGGCATGTCATAGCCCAAAATACATGTAGGGCTCAAGTTCATAGGAGGCACACATTAAACATGGCAAAAATGACAAATGTCCATAATCTGTTAAGAAACAGAAACTAACATTATATAGCACTCTTCCAACAGCATTTATGGCATCAAGATGAACTCAAACAAGCATGGTTCAATGGAATGAAATGAAGATCACATGCAGATGAACAATTCTATATATTAAACGCCCAAAACGGAGCTACGGATGCAGAGATACGACATGATGAAGAATGCTTAACAAAATGAACAGGGACGAGGACTTAGAGAAATTTAGACCTCTCCGGCCAGATCTAGGGTTCGGGCGTGGAATCCGAGGTTCGTCGGGATCTCACCGGAGTTGCGTCGCGGTGGCCGGAGTTTTCCGAAGAAGAGGAAGGAGAGGCTGGGGAGGTTGGAGGTCTCCGGATCTAGCGGGGCGGCGTGCGGCGAAGGAGAGGCGACCGCGACGGCGAGGCGGCGTGAGGAGGCGGCGGCCGGAGCGGCAGACCGCGATGGCGCAGGTTGCCGACGTGCAGAGGCGGTGAGGTTGGTGGGCGGCGAGGCGGAGGAGCTCCGGCGGAGGGTTTCCCGCGGGCGGCGGCGGCGGAACGGGCCGAGCGGGCCCCGCCTCGGCCCGGCGGGCCAGCGCGCGGGTGGCGGCGCGGGGATGTGGGCGCGGGGCGGCGGCAAATACAGAGATGACACGTGGCGGCGGCGGGCGGCAGGATTTTTGTCCGGCGGCGCCCGGACACGTCCGACAGCACGGAGGGGAGAGGGAGCTAGGATTTCATCCAGGATTTTTGGGGGGAGGCTCCTATTTATACATAGAAGGAGCTAGGAGACTCCAAATGGAGTGTGGTTTTCGGCCACGCGATCATGATCGAACGACCGAGAGGATGGAGGGGGTTTAGGTGGGTTTTGGGCCACTTTGGAGAGGTGTTGGTCTGCAACACACACGAGGCCTTTATGGTTCCTCGGTTAACCGTTGGAGTATCAAACGAAGTCCAAATGGCATGAAACTTGACAGGAGGTCTACCGGTAGTATACCAAGGTCGCTTGGCAAGCCTTGGTCCAATCTAGAATGTTTAACACCCGCAGATGAAAAGAGGCAAAAGGGAACACCGGAGGACGTAGGAGTGTTGGAATGCAAAACGGACAACGGGGAAAATGCTCGGATGCATGAAACGAACATGTATGAAAATGCGATGCACATGATGACATGATATGAGATGCATGACCTGGACAAAATGCAAAATGAAGACAAAACCCAACCACGAGGGAATATCATAACTTAGTGCCGAAAATGGCAAGAGTTGGAATACAAATATGGCAAGTTACATACGGGGCGTTACAACACTCCACCACTACGAAAGGATCTCGTCCCGAGATCTAGGACTGGAAAAACTCTGGTTATTCGAAACGGAGGTGGTCCTCATGTTCCCAGGTGGCTTCACGGTCGGAATGATGTGACCACTTCACTTTCAGGAATTTGATAGACTTGTTGCGAGTCTTGCGCTCAGTTTCTTCAAGAATAGCAACGGGATGCTCATGATAAGACAGGTCTTCTTGGAGATCAATCTCTTCGAAGTTGATGGTGCGATCAGGAGTCTTGAAACACTTGCGAAGCTGAGACACGTGAAACACGTCGTGCACATTTGCAAAGTTGGATGGAAGCTCAAGTTGATAGGCGAGATCGCCTCTTTTGCCAATGATCTTGAAAGGACCCACGTATCTAGGGGCAAGCTTCCCTTTGATATCGAAGCGACGAGTACCTTTCATTAGAGAGATGCGAAGGTAGACATGGTCTCCGATCTCGAAAGCCAAGTCACGATGCTTTCTATCATAGTAACTCTTCTGGCGCGATTGCGCGGCTTTGAGATTTTCACGAATGGCTTTGCACATTTCTTTAGCCTCTGTATCAAGTCATTGCCAAGAAGTTGGCGTTCACCAGTCTCTGACCATCTAAGAGGAGTACGACACTTTCTGCCATAGAGAATCTCGAATGGGGCCTTGCCCGAACTCGCTTGGAAGCTGTTGTTGTAGGAGAACTCGGCATATGGAAGACAATCTTCCCACTTCATACCAAAATAAATGACACATGCCCTGAGCATATCTTTAAGAATTTGATTGACTCGCTCGACTTGGTCACTAGTTTGAGGATGAAAAGTTGTGCTGAAGCGAATGTTGGTGCCCATGGCCTTTTGGAAGGAGTCCCAGAACTTGGAAGTAAATATGCTTCCACGATCTGAAGATATCAACTGCAGAATGTCGTGCAAAGAGACAATCCTGGAGGTATATAGCTCTGCCAACTAAGCTGATGTGATAGATTCTTTGATAGGAAGAAAATGGGCCACTTTAGTGAGCTTGTCGATGACAATGAAGATAGCATCATTGCCACGCTTGGACTTTGGAAATCCAGTAACGAAGTCCATCTCAATATGGTCAAACTTCCATTCTGGAATGGCAAGAGGTTGGAGGAGACCAGCTGGTCGTTGGTGTTCTGCTTTCACTCTTCTGCAGACATCACATTCATTCACGAACTGAGCAATCTCGCGCTTCATTCGAGTCCACCAATATGACTGCTTAAGGTCATGGTACATCTTTGTACTTCCAGGATGAATAGAAAGGAGTGAATTGTGATCCTCATTCATAATGACTTTACGAAGGTCACCCTTAGGAACAACAATGTGATCCTCAAAGAATAGAGTATCCTTATCGTCAAGGAGATAGCACTTGTACTTGGGTTGGCTCTTGGCAATCCCAATCTTCACCTTCTTCACCATAGCATCAAGAAGTTGAGCCTCACGAATCTGATCTTCCAAAGTAGGAGAGACTTGGAGGTTGGCAAGGAATCCTTGAGGTACAACTTGGAGATTAAGTTTGCGGAAAGCTTCACAAAGCTCCTGTTGGTAGGGCTTGAGAATCAAACTATTGCAGTAAGCCTTCCTGCTCAAAGCGTCAACAATGACATTGGCCTTGCTTGGAGTATATTCAATACTCGGATTATACTCTTGAATCATTTCGACCCAACGAGTCTGCCTGAGGTTGAGGTTTGGCTGTGTGAAGATGTACTTGAGACTCTTATGATCAGTGAAGATGTCCACTTTCCTTCCCAACAAGAGATGTCTCCATGTTAAAAGAGCATGGACAACTGCTGCCAACTCGAGGTCATGAGTGGGGTAGTTCTTTTCGTTGGGCTTCAACTGACGAGAGGTTCTGTGCCAGGCTCAAGATCAATGACGAATTCAACTGGTCGGTGAGGAGGTATTCCTGGAAGCTCTTCTGGAAAGACGTCTTGATATTCACAAACGACTAGAATCTGAGAGATGGCATCCAACTCTCCCTTCTCATTGAGAGAAAACAGTCGAATGGTATCATCACGAGCGGCAAAGACGATCACATCCTCAGACGAGTGTGTCAATTGAATCTGCCTGGCAGCACAATCAAGCTGAGCCTTGTCCTTAGAAAGCCAGTCCATGCTGAGAATTAGATCAATATCCGAGTTACCAAGGACCATTGGAGAAGACAGAAACTTATAGTCACCCATCTTGATAGAAACCTCCGAAACCATGTAGCTTGCGTGCAAGCATTTACCTGGTGAGACAACTGCTAACGGACTAGGCAAATCTTGGAAAGCCAACTCATGCTTAGATGCAAATGGTCTTGAGATGAAACAATGTGATGCACTAGTATCAAAAAGGACTTTTGCAGGAATATCATTAACAGGAAGGTTACCTGAGGGAGTCCTGGATTAGGGGGTCTCCGGACAGCCGGACTATATCCTTTGGCCTGATTGTTGGACTATGAAGATACGAGATTGAAGACTTCGTCCCATGTCCGGATGGGACTCTACTTGGCGTGGAAGGCAAGCTAGGCAATACGGATATGTATATCTCCTCCTTTGTAACCGACCTTGTGTAACCCTAGCCCCCTCCGGTGTCTATATAAACCGGAGGGTTTTAGTCCGTAGGACAACAGACAATCATACCATAGGCTAGCTTCTAGGGTTTAGCCTCTCCGATCTCGTGGTAGATCAACTCTTGTAATACCCATATTATCAAGTATAATCAAGCAGGACGTAGGGTTTTACCTCCATCAAGAGGGCCCGAACCTGGGTAAAACATCGTGTCCCCTGCCTCCTGTTACCATCCGCCTTAGACGCATAGTTCGGAACCCCCTGCCCGAGATCCGCCGGTTTTGACACCGACATTGGTGCTTTCATTGAGAGTTCCTCTGTGTCGCCATCATTAGGCTTGATGGCTCCTTCAATCATCGATACCGATGCAGTTCAGGGTGAGACTTTTCTCCCCGGATAGATCTTTGTGTTCGGCGGCTTCGCACTGCGGGCCAACTCGCTTGGCCATCTGGAGCGGATCGAGAGTTATGCCCCTGGCCACCAGGTCAGGTTTGGAAGCTTAAACTACACGGCCAATATTCGCGGAGACTTGATCTTTGACAGATTCGAGCCCCTGCCTAGTGCGCCACACGGTCACGATGAGCATGATTTAGCTCTGCCATCGGACAGTGTTCAGGAGATCGCCCCGGCAACCGCTTCGACCCTCAATTCGGAGCCAGTTGTGCCATCCATGGACGGGTGGATAGACCCCACCACAGAGGCCACACTCTCATCAGCGATCGAGCCGAGTATCGACCTTACCCTTCACGGGAGCCGTGACGCCAAACTACCGGATTCTTCCCCGGCCACGGACTCTGAACCGCCTGCGCCCATGCCTATCGAATCCGACTGGGCGCCGATCATGGAGTTTACCTCCATGGATATTTTTCAGCACTCGCCCTTCGGCGACATACTGAACTCATTAAGGTCTCTCTCCTTGTCAGGAGAGTCCTGGCCGAACTATGTCCGGCAGGATTGGGATGCGGATGACGAAGAAATTCGCCGCCCACCCACCACCCACTTAGTAGCCACTGTCGACGATTTGACCGACATGCTCGACTTCGACTCCGAAGACATCGACGGCATGGACGACGATGCAGGAGGCGAACAAGAACCACTGCCCACAGGGCACTGGACAACCACCTCGGCATATGACATATATATGGTGGACACACCCAAAGAAGGCAATGGCGACGGGACAGCGGAGGATGACCCCTCCAAGAAGCAACCCAAGCGCCAACGTCAGCGGCGCCGCTCTAAGTCTCGCCAAAGCAAAAGCGGTAACACCGGCACAGGAGATAATAGCACTCCGGACAGTGCCGAAGATGACAACAATCCCTCCAGCAAGATTTAGGGCAGGAGGATGGAGAAGCCAGCCCTCCCGAGAGAGCGGCACATGGAGAGGCGGAGGATGATAATTACATGCCTCCCTCCGAAGACGAGGCAAGCCTTGACGATTACGAATTCGTCGTGCCTGAGGATCCCGTCGAACAAGAGCGCTTCAAGCGCTGGCTTATAGCCACAGCAAATAGCCTTAAGAAAAAGCAACAGCAGCTTCAAGCTAATCAAGATTTGCTAGCTGACAGATGGACTGAAGTCCTTGCGGCCGAGGAATATAAACTCAAACGCCCCTCCAAGAGTTACCCAAAGTGCAGGTTGCTACCCCGACTGGAGGAGGAAGCACCAAAACCTACATATCCAGCATATGACGCGGCTGATCGGCCACCTCGTGGCCGCAACAAAGAGGCATTCCAGCCAAAAGTTCAGCCCGCACCCCGACACCACTCAAATAAAAATGTCAAGACATGGGTAAATATGCCAGACCTGCGAGACGTATTGGAGGACAAAGCAAAACACGCAAGATCGATCTACGGATCACGAGGGCGCGCCACTATGCGAGACGAAAACCGTCATGCCGGATACAGTAAAAGTAAGTCTGACCGGGCCGAACACAATGGACAAGACTCATTTGAGCTGCGTCGCGATATAGCCCAGTACAGAGGCGCCACACACCCCCTATGCTTCACAGACGAAGTAATGGATCATCAAATCCCAGAGGGTTTCAAACCTGTAAATATAGAATCATACGATGGCACAACAGATCCTGCGGTATGGATCGAGGACTTCCTCCTGCACATCCACATGGCCCGTGGTGACGATCTACATGCCATCAAATACCTCCCACTTAAACTCAAAGGACCAGCTCGGCATTGGCTCAACAGCCTGCCAGCAGAATCCATTGGTTGTTGGGAAGATCTGGAAGCCGCATTCCTTGACAACTTCCAGGGCACTTATGTGCGACCACCAGATGCCGATGACTTGAGCCACATAATTCAGCAGCCAAAGGAATCGGCCAGGCAATTCTGGACACGGTTCCTAACAAAGAAAAATCAAATCGTCGACTGTCCGGATGCAGAGGCCCTAGCAGCTTTTAAGCACAACATCCGCGACGAGTGGCTCGCCCGGCACCTTGGCCAGGAAAAGCCGAAATCTATGGCAGCCCTCACGACACTCATGACCCGCTTTTGCGCGGGAAAAGACAGCTGGCTGGCTCGCAGCAATAACATATCAAAGAACCATGGTACTTCGGATACCAAGGATGGCAATGGCAGGTCACCTCGCAACAAACACAAGCGCCGCATTAACAACGACAATACCGAGGATATGGCAGTTAATGCCGGATTCAAAGGCTCTAAACCCGGTCAGTGGAAAAAAGCCATTCAAAAGAAGCACTCCGGGCCCGTCCAGTTTGGACCGTATACTCGATCGCTCGTGTCAAATACACGGCACCCCCGACAAGCCAGCCAACCACACCAACAGGGATTGTTGGGTGTTCAAGCAGGCCGGCAAGTTAAATGCCGAAAACAAAGATAAGGGGTCACATAGCGATGACGAGGAGGAGCCCCGGTAGCCGAACACTGGAGGACAGAAGAGGTTTCCCACACAAGTGCGGACGGTGAACATGATATACGCAACCCACATCCCCAAGAGGGAGCGGAAGCGTGCGCTAAGGGACGTATATGCGTTGGAGCCAGTCGCCGCAAAGTTCAACCCATGGTCCTCTTGTCCGATCACCTTCTGAAAGTGCAACTATCCCTAGGTGGTTTTGGTAATTCATAACAACATATAGCTCATTGAGCTAATGCTATTCCAAGATGATTATTTCAGGAAAGCTCAATGATTGGCATGGCATGGATGTGAAAGTGGAACCCTCAAAATGCTAAGGACAAAGGATTGGCTCAAGCTCAAAAGCTCAAGGCTCTTCATTTTATATTTTAGTGATCCAAGATCACATTGAGTCTTTAGGAAAAGCCAATACTATTAAGGAGGGATGAGGTGTTGCTTAATGAGCCTCTTGCTTCATGTGCTTAGTGATATGCTCCAAAACCCTCAACTACTTTCCCATATCCACATATGACCTAAACCCTAAGCCAAACTCGGTCCTACCGATTCTTCCTATCCGGCGCCACGGAGTTTCACTTGTCATTAGCCACTACCAAACCCTAGCAATTCGGTTCTACCGATAAGGATCTCGGTCTCACCGAGATGGGGTTGCAAACTCTCTGTTTCCCTTTCATAACTTTTCAGTCCCACCGAAAGAGCGAATCGGTCCCACCGAGATTGCAATGTAAACTCAGTGTTTCCCCTTTGTAACTTTTCGGTCTCACCGAGTTCCACTCGGTCCCATCGAAAGAGCAAATCGGTCCCACCGAGTTTGCCTGACCAACTCTCTGGTTAGCTAATTACCAAATTCGGTCTCACCGAGTTTATGTAATCGGTCTCACCGAGATTACGTTATGCCCAAACCCTAACCATATCGGTCCTACCGAGTTGCATGTCAGTCCCACCGAAAATCACTAACGGTCACTAGGTTTACATTTTCGGTCCGACCGAGTTTATTGATTCGGTCCCACCGAGATTGGAAAACTGTGTAACGGTTGGATTTTGTGTGGAGGCTATATATACCCCTCCACCTCCTTCTCATTCAGTGAGAGAGCCATCAGAACACACACATCATTCCAACTCTTATGTTCTGAGAGAGAACCACCTACTCATGTGTTGAGACCAAGACACTCCATTCCTACCATATGAATCTTGATCTCTAGCCTTCCCAAGTTGCTTTCCACTCAAATCTTCTTTCCACCAAATCCAAATCCTATGAAAGAGAGTTGAGTGTTGGGGAGACTATCATTTGAAGCACAAGAGCAAGGAGTTCATTACCTACACACCATTTGTTACTTCTTGGAGAGTGGTGTCTCCTAGATTGGCTAGGTGTCACTTGGGAGCCTCCGACAAGATTGTGGAGTTGAACCAAGGAGTTTGTAAGGGCAAGGAGATCGCCTACTTCGTGAAGATCTACCGCTAGTGAGGCAAGTCCTGTGTGGGTGTTGGCCATGGTGGGATAGACAAGGTTGCTTCTTCGTGGACCCTTTGTGGGTGGTTGCTTCTTCATGGACCCTTCGTGGGTGGAGCCCTGTGTGGACTCGCGCAACCGTTGCCCTTGGGTGGAGCCCTGTGTGGACTCGCGCAACCGTTACCCTTCGTGGGTTGAAGTCTCCATCAACGTGGATGTAGGATAGCACCACCTATCCGAACCACGGGAAAAACATCCGTGTCTCCAATAGCGTTTGAATTCTCCAAACCCTTCCCTTTACATTCTTGCAAGTTACATGCTTTACTTTCCGCTGCCTATATACTCTTTGCATGCTTGCTTGAATCATGTAATGATTGCTTGACTTGTCCTAAATTAGCTAAAATCTGCCAAGAACTAAAATTGGGAAAAGGTTAAGTTTTTATTTGGTCAAGTAGTCTAATCACCCCCCCCTCTAGACATACTTTCGATCCTACAAGTGGTATCAGAGCTTTGGTCTCCATTTTCTTGATCTCCATAGCTTTTGGTGGTCATAGCCTTGGTTTCACAACCTAGGAGAGTATGGCGTCTAGCGAGGGAAATTATCACCATAGAGGTCCTTACTTTGATGGTACTAATTTTGCTAGTTGGAAGCATAAAATGAAAATGCATATTCTTGGACATAACCCCGCCGTTTGGGCTATTGTGTGTGTTGGTTTGCAAGGTGACTTATTTGATGGGAGAGAACCAAACCGTGAAGCTACCGCGGATGAGTTGAAGATGTTGCAATACAATGCTCAAGCTTGTGATATTCTCTTCAACGGATTGTGCCCCGAAGAATTCAACAAAATCAGCCGCCTTGAGAACGCAAAGGAAATTTGGGACACTTTGATTGATATGCACGAAGGTACCGACTCCGTCAAGGAATCCAAGTTGGATGTGCTTCAAAGCCAACTTGACAAGTTCAAGATGAAGGATGGTGAAGGTGTCGCTGAAATGTACTCTAGGCTTGCTCTCATCACAAATGAGATTGCCGGCTTAGGAAGTGAAGAGATGGCCGATAGATTCATCATCAAGAAGATCCTAAGAGCCTTGGATGGAAAATATGATACCGTGTGCACATTGATCCAAATGATGCCCAATTACAAAGATCTCAAGCCAACGGAGGTGATTGGAAGAATTGTTGCTCATGAGATGTCACTTAAGGACAAAGAGGAACTTCACAACAAATCAAGTAGTGCCTATAAAGCCTCATGTGAAGCCCCTACATCATCAAGTGAGAAACAAGACTTCAATGAAGAATTGAGCTTAATGGTGAAGAACTTCAACAAGTTTTACAAGAGTAGAAGCAAAGATAGAAGCTCCAAGTCAAGGTCCTACAATGACAAAAGATCTTCTAGTCGAGAGCGAAACTGTTACAATTGTGGAAGACCCGGACACTATTCCAATGAGTGTACGGCTCCCTACAAGAGAAGAGAAGATTCATCAAAAAGAAGAAGCAAAGGATCACCACCAAGAGAGAGAAGGAGTAGAGATGATCGTTATGAACGAAGATACTCACGGAGAAGCAAGGATTCGGAAAGGAAGGAAAAATCATCAAGGAGCTACACAAAACGAAGACATCAAGCTCATGTTGGTGAATGGGTATCCGGCTCCGACTCCGACAGCCACTCCGAGAGAAGTTATCACTCCGACTCCGAAGATACTCAAGATGAAGGTGTTGCCGGTCTAGCACTTGTGTCAACCAACTCCTACGACATATTTGATTCACCAAATGAAGGAATTGGAAGATGCTTCATGGCCAAAGGTCCTAAGGTAACACACCCCGAGTATGTTGATTTCAATAGTGATGAAGATGACTTGTTAGGTGATGATTTGCTTGGTGACAACTCTAGCGATGAATACTATGATGAAATGTCAATTAAACATGCTAATCAAGATAAAATGAATGACAATGATAAGGAGAAGATTGAGGCTCTAACTAAAGAACTAAAAACTCTTAAGTTAGCTCATGACACTATCTTCAAAGATCATCGAGAACTTTTAAGAGCTCATGAGAAATTACGCTTTGAAAAGCTCAATCTTGAGCAAGAGCATGAGTTCTTAAAGGCAATCAATGATGATCTCCGCAAGAAAAGTTCTTCTTACATTACCAAGTGTTTACTCTTATCCACTTACATGCCTCAAGTCAAGTCTAGTAACAAGAAAGATTCTTCCTCTAGCAGTAACAATGATCATGTTAAATCCAATATTGTTGCTTCTAGTGGCTCTCTTGATTCCACTAATGATTCTCTTAGCCAAGTTACACTTGAGCAAGAAAATAGTTTATTGAAGGGAATTATAGAGAAAGGAGTGTACAAAAGCCTTGCCGGGAGTAAGCAATTCGAGGAAATTGTGCGTAAGCAAGGAATGCACCGGAAGAATCAAGGTGTTGGTTTTGAGCGAAAGTTCAATGCCAATGGAGTTGAGTGGGAAGAAGATCAATACCCCAAGACAAAGTTTGTCCCTCAACAAGAGAAGTATACTTCTTTCAAGGGGACACAAGCTCAAGATGACCTTCCACCACAAGACTACAAGCAAAAAGGCAAGGACAAGCTTCAAGAGGAAATTGATGCATTTGAAGAAGCTCCTAAGACCTTAGTCAAGTGGATTCCCAAGACTACTTCAAGTTCCACTTCATCATGTACGACTACAACTCCAAGGATTCCCATCAAGATGATGTGGATCCAAAAGAAGAAGAACTAGAGAGTTCTTGAGGGTGACTCCGCCAACATACTTCACTCTTATCATTTTGGCAAGAACAAGTGCAATCAACTTCCACATCTTGCACTAGTTCAAGGAGTCACAAACCCTCTTGTTGGTAAGACAAGGGACAAGGTAACCTAAAAGTTTTCATGGACATCATCTTGTGTGTGCATCACTCTATGTCTATGGATATCCTTGTTTGTTCCTTGTGGGACTAACCCATGTAGGTATTGAAAGTGCAATTCACTCAAATGGATAGCTCCAAGTGATCTACATCAACATTGAGCATACACATCTTCAACATCTACATGAAGTCATCATCGACGAAACCCAAGGTTAGTTCATCCCTCCAAGGGGGGATATCACATCTAGGGGGAGCTTTACTCTAAGACTTGAGCTAAAGCAACTCTAAAGATGTGAACACAACAATGCCTTATGTAAAAGTGGTAACCCCACTTGAGCTTAAACGATGAGTATGACCTATGATCAAGTGATCTCACTTGACTCCTAAGTCAATATACTCATATATAGATGACCTAGTCATCGCAAATTGCTTGATAGATGCTAGAATTGGTTGTGCATGCCCTATCACATATTTCATTTGCCATCTTATTGTGTGAGCATGCTGATTGCATATTTTACTCATTCGAGGACATCCACTTGTTGTTTTGATTGTTCGGCTTTATTTCTTTTTGCCAAGTGGATGGACAAGAATGCCTAAGAACCTCCTCTAGCTATCTATGCTTTTCTCGTCTCAAACTCTATTCATGCTGCATCACAAAACTTGATCAAGTCAGATTCGAACCACTCTGTGTGAGGAGCGCTCGGAGTCCCCGATTCGTCATAGACTTAAACTTCCAAAACCTCTTTATGATTCTCGGTCTGACCGATACTCTACTTTCGGTCCTACCGAGATCATTAAGTTGATCTAGGTTTTCGATCTCGGTGCAACCGATTTGAACCTTTCGGTCACACCGAGTTTCAGTAACTGCACGCAGTTATGAATCTCGGTGCCACCGAGTCGTTCCACTCGGTCACACCGACAGGGTCGGGCTATATATAGTCACGGGCAAAATTTGGAAATTTCTCCGAACCCCTTCGCCCGCGCGATAGCCTGCTCTGCCCTCGTGGTCTCCGGATCGTCTTCTCGCCGCCAGCCGCCTCCAGTCGCTGGTTTCCGTCGCCGTCAACGGGAATTCTGCCCCGCCGTTGCCGCCGTAGCAAGTCCCCACCGAACTAGGGTATGGACTTGATCTTTGTGCTATTCCTCAATCTGATTCCTAGCACATTGTGATCATATTGTTTCTAGCCACGTTTGATAAACTTCTATCCAGTCAAAACGCTCATAGATTAGGTTTGATTCGAAAATTCTAGGTTTAGGTTTCCGCCGAAACTATGTCGGACCCACCGAGTTGAAAAACTCGGTCCCACCGATTTAGCCTATGCCATTGCACAAGTGAGACTCGGTCTGACCGAGAATTACTTATCGGTGTGACCGATTTTTGAACTCAGTGAAACCCTAGCAGTCTCGGTGCCACCGAACTGTGACTCGGTCCTACCGAGTTCACTAGTTTAGGTTCCAAAACTGCTTTGGTATCACCGAGTTTGAAAATCGGTAGATCCGAGATGATTTCAGTGGGAAACTAAAACTAAGTTTTTGGATCATTCTTTTTGCAAAAATCTCTGCATTTTGTGATGCTCATCCACTCTACCTCTTCTATAAACTATTCACAGGGTCAGCAGTCAGTTTGCAGCATGTCAGACCAGAGTGATAGCCAGAATCTGTCAGAACAACAAGTGGTGATGAGTGAGGGCACTAGTCCCTCCAGTTCATCCGATGAAGGCAGCAGGAGCACTCCTAGTAACTTGCCAAAGGCTGCCACGAGACAAAGGAAGAAGAGGACTTCAGATTCTGAAGATGAGGACTATGTGGCAGAGGAAGAGGCCACTTCCAAGAGAGTTGAGCCAGCTCAAGGCACTAAGCCAGGCCTGAAAATCAAAAGGCCAGCAGGCAGGCAGCCCATGTCAAAGGCAAGAGCCTCAACTGAGAAGCCCACTCCCCAAGAGCCAGTTGCAGCTGAGGGCAAGAAAAGAAAGGAAAGGGTGAAGAAGACTGTGGCTAGGGTGCTTGGCAAAGCTTCCATCATGGAAGAGGAAGAAGAAGAAGAAGAAGAAGAAGAAGAAGAAGAAGAAGAAGAGGCAGCTGCACCAGTGCCCAAGGCACCCAAGCTTATGGGAGATGCCATAAAATCAGGGGGAGCTGCTTCCAAGGCCAAGTCAGCTCCAAAGCCAAAGCCCAAGAGGAATACACGGAGCATTCCTGCAGCTGAAAAGAACAAGGCCCCAGTGCCTGAGACTGTTGCTGAAGAAGAAGAGGAAAATGTCCTAAGAAAGCTAAAGCCCAAGATCCCAGACCACAACGATGCTCATCCTGTGGCTGAGGACATGAAGCTCAGGAGAGATTCAGGGCTAAGGAAATGGAGAGAAGCAGACCCATATGCTTCAAGGAGAAGGACTGCCGTGGACTATAGGTTTCACACCAAGGAGCAGCAGGATTTCTATGAGACTGTGCTGCTAGATAAGAAGCCCATTGTCTGTGATATGCGTTGGGTTGATTGGACATACATCAAGGACAATGAGGAGCACTATCCTGGAGTGCAAGACAGCTTCATAGCTTGTGGAGTAGCTGACTTTGTTGGGCAGAAGCTCACAAAGTGGAATGAGGAACTCATCATGCAGTTCTACTCCACAGCTCACTTTTATCCAGATGGGAGGATCACATGGATGTCTGAGGGTACAAGGTACCAATCCACAGTTGCTGAGTGGGCACAGATCATTAATGCCCCAAAGGAGCAAGATGAAGACTTGGATATCTATGCCAAGAAGAAGATGGACCATAACTCCATGTCCAATATGTACAAGGACATTCCCAATGAAGCTCTTGAAACCTTCAAGTTTGGCTCTGTGCATTACCTTCTGTCAGGACTCCCGACGATCAATTGGATACTAAGGCACACCTTACTGCCCAAGTCTGGAGATCACAAGATGATCAGAGGCCATGCTATCAACTTGCTACATGTGTTTGATGTGCCTCAGAAGTTCAAGGTGCCTCATAGTGGAAACGATCAAGAGGACTGCAGCAGATCAGAAGAGGAGTTGCAGATATGCCCCTCAGATTCAGGAGCTCATCAACTCCAAGATGGGCACGGGCATATATCTATTGGATAAGGAACATTTGCCCATCCGTCCAGATGTTGAGGATAACCAAGTGGTCATGACTGAGAACGAGCCATCATCTGCCCAAGCATTTGCAAAGAAGGAGAAGGCGAGGAAGGAGAAAGCTGCCAAGATGCCTACTCAAGAGGAGGCATCTGAATACTTCTTGAAGACCAAACAAGAGCAGCTTGGTTACTTGATTGCATCCACGCTGAGGATTGAGCAAAGTCTGGCCACCCTCACTCAGAATCAGCAGAGCCTAGAGAGAATCATGGAACAGAAGTTCTATGACTTGGATGTCAAGGTAACGGAAGTTCAGTCTGCAGTGGAGCAGCTCCAGGAGGACATGCAGGAGAGGAGAGGCAGGACTACTACTCATGCCTTTTCCAGAGTGCCAAGAGGCCCGAGGTCATCTGCCGTGCCAGTTGTTGACACAAGAGCCACCACTTCAGCACCAGCTACAGCCTCAGCTCCAGCATCTACTTCAGCTCCAACTCCAGCGACTACTTCAGCATCTACCGAAGCCTTCGTCCTTGGAGTGATCCGGACTCCACCACCACCTGAAGATCAAGCCTGAGCGTCGATCTAGTGCTATGCATTTTCTAGGAACTTTTTGGTAACTTGTTGCCAAAGGGGGAGAAGATGTATAGATCATAGGCTTCGAGAGAGAGAGAGTGTGTTGTTTTTCTCTCTTGCTTTGTTTGGTGTTTTTTTCGAACTTTTGTGTGCTTTTGAGTGCTTGATACTACGTCATTATTTGTGAGACATTGATGATCATGTGTTTGATCATAAGCTACACTTAATGCTTGCTTAATGCTATTATCCTATCTATCTTGTGTGATCATTCATTATTCTTGGTGATGAGTGCATGTATTTCATTCTTATCATTTTGAGCGCCCCACCAAGATGTATGTGACATGGAAGAGTAACCCATGACTCTAACTCTTTGTGCATTTGCAGTCCAAAGCAAATTTTAAATATGCACAAATTTAGGGGGAGCTCTTACTTATCACATACTTCTCAAAGCGACGATATATTTCATGATTATTATCTTTTGTCGAAGCTTTGACCTATATGTTGTCATCAATTACCAAAAAGGGGGAGATTGAAAGTGCAACTATCCTTAGGTGGTTTTGGTAATTCATAACAACATATAGCTCATTGAGCTAATGCTATTCCAAGATGATTATTTCAGGAAAGCTCAATGATTGGCATGGCATGGATGTGAAAGTGGAACCCTCAAAATGCTAAGGACAAAGGATTGGCTCAAGCTCAAAAGCTCAAGGCTCTTCATTTTATATTTTAGTGATCCAAGATCACATTGAGTCTTTAGGAAAAGCCAATACTATTAAGGAGGGATGAGGTGTTGCTTAATGAGCCTCTTGCTTCATGTGCTTAGTGATATGCTCCAAAACCCTCAACTACTTTCCCATATCCACATATGACCTAAACCCTAAGCCAAACTCGGTCCTACCGATTCTTCCTATCCGGCGCCACCGAGTTTCACTTGTCATTAGCCACTGCCAAACCCTAGCAATTTGGTTCTACCGATAAGGATCTCGGCCTCACCGAGATGGGGTTGCAAACTCTCTGTTTCCCTTTCGTAACTTTTCAGTCCCACCAAAAGAGCGAATCGGTCCCACTGAGATTGCAATGTAAACTCAATGTTTCCCCTTTGTAACTTTTCGGTCTCACTGAGTTCCACTCGGTCCCACCGAAAGAGCAAATCGGTCCCACTGAGTTTGCCTGACCAACTCTCTGGTTAGATAATTACCAAATTCGGTCTCACCGAGTTTGTGTAATCGGTTTCACCGAGATTACGTTATGCCCAAACCCTAACCATGTCGGTCCTACCGAGTTGCATGTCAGTCCCACCAAAAATCACTAACGGTCACTAGGTTTACATTTTCGGTCCGACCGAGTTTATTGATTCGGTCCCACCGAGATTGGAAAACTGTGTAACGGTTGGATTTTGTGTGGAGGCTATATATACCCCTCCACCTCCTTCTCATTCAGTGAGAGAGCCATCAGAACACACACATCATTCCAACTCTTATGTTCTGAGAGAGAACCACCTACACTTGTGTTGAGACCAAGATATTCCATTCCTACCATATGAATCTTGATCTCTAGCCTTCCCAAGTTGCTTTCCACTCAAATCATCTTTCCACCAAATCCATATCCTGTTAGAGAGAGTTGAGTATTGGGGAGACTATCATTTGAAGCACAACAGCAAGGAGTTCATCATCAACAGACCATTTGTTACTTCTTGGAGAGTGGTGTCTCCCAGATTGGCTAGGTGTCACTTGGGAGCCTCTGACAAAGATTGTGGAGTTGAACCAAGGAGTTTGTAAGGGCAAGGAGATCGCCTACTTCGTGAAGATCTACCGCTAGTGAGGCAAGTCCTGTGTGGGCGTTGGCCATGGTGGGATAGACAAGGTTGCTTCTTCGTGGACCCTTTGTGGGTGGTTGCTTCTTCGTGGACCCTTCGTGGGTGGAGCCCTGTGTGGACTCGCGCAACCGTTGCCCTTGGGTGGAGCCCTGTGTGGACTCGCGCAACCGTTACCCTTCGTGGGTTGAAGTCTCCATCAACGTGGATGTAGGATAGCACCACCTATCCGAACCACGGGAAAAACATCCGTGTCTCCAATAGCGTTTGAATTCTCCAAACCCTTCCCTTTACATTCTTGCAAGTTGCATGCTTTACTTTCCGTTGCCTATATACTCTTTGCATGCTTGCTTGAATCATGTGATGATTGCTTGATTTGTCCTAAATTAGCTAAAATCTGCCAAGAACTAAAATTGGGAAAAGGTTAAGTTTTTATTTGGTCAAGTAGTCTAATCACCCCCCCTGTAGACATACTTTCGATCCTACACCTTCGACCGCAGGGACCACCCCACTAGTATCCGTCATGGCGGATTCGCCGCACTGGTCCTAGACCCAATCATTGACGGATTTCACCTCACTCGAGTCCTTATGGACGGTGGCAGCAGCTTGAACCTGCTTTATCAGGACACAGTGCGCAAAATGGGTATAGACCCCTCAAGGATCAAACCCACAAAAACGACCTTCAAAGGCGTCATACCAGGTGTAGAGGCCCATTGCACAGGCTCAGTCAAAATGGAAGTGGTCTTCGGATCCCCGGATAACTTCCGAAGCGAGGAGTTAATCTTCGATATAGTCCCGTTCCGCAGTGGCTATCACGCACTGCTCGGGCGAACCACATTCGCGAGATTCAACGCCATACCGCACTATGCATCTCTCAAGCTCAAGATGCTAGGACCTCGGGGGGTCATCACAGTCAATGGAAACACAGAGCGCTCTCTCCGTACGGATGAGCACACTGCGGCCCTCGCAGCAGAAGCGCAAAGCAGCCTCTTAAGGCAATCCACCAGTTCGGCAATTCAAGACCCGGACACCTTCAAGCGCGCCCGGAGTAACCGGCAACAAGACCGCCTGGCATGTTCCGAGCTCGCGTAGCAATGCGGCCCCCACCCCAGTACCAGCCAAACGGCGAAATATATGCCATGCATACATAATTACGCATTAAAAATACCATGGGCACAGGTGGGGAGGGGGGCACGACTACGGCACACCCCAAGACGCGGCTCAACCGCACTAGGGGCTTCCCGCCTTGTTATTTTTCTCTCTTTCAAGACTTTAATCTCTGGAAACCCCGTCCGGCAGTACGGTTGTCGGACACACGATGCAACAACCAAGGAGGCAGAAAGCTATGTCGCACCACGGAACTCCCAGGTGGTCTCTGACAACGAGTGAAATACCTGTTATAAATGACATTCCTCAGCTTGCCCTTGGAGGGGACATGTCAAATAGTCCTACTTTTTGCTTATCGCACTAATTGTATCATTCTGCTTCGACGCACCTTTTTGAATAAACAATGCATAGCACTAGACTATTACCGCATTCGCTATTCTCTCTTTTTTATACATATATATGTTCATTCATGACATTCAGCACCCGTACACTCTGGTACGGCCAATACACCAGGGGCTTAAGCGTACCCCATAATACGGCGTGAGAAGTCCGAACACTTTGACAGTGTGGCACCTCGAACTTATAGCATTATATGCATCATCTTCGAATCATGTCTTGGGTCAATAGTTGGGTTTGCCCGGCTCCCATGTTTTGGTACCTTACGTTCCGCTATATTGGCTAAGGTAGCACTGGGAGAACTACTACGATTGTGCCCCGGTTCAGCTGGGCTAAGCACCTTAGTAGAGAAAGATAAAACTGACTGTCATGATAAGGCGAGAGACTGGTCGCTTTTTGAGAGGTTTCGAGTCCCTAAAGACTTATGCCGCTTAGAGCGAGGAGTCGGCTTTGTCCGGCTTAAGGCGAGTATAGCGCCCCGAATTCGGCCTTCCGAATACTAGGGGCTTCGCAAAAATTTAAAATTATAGAATTCTATGGCTAAGTGAGAGTGATAGAGCATTATAGTCCAGTTGCCTTTTTCGTTGTGTTGAGCACCTCCCTCGAAGGACCCAACAATGGGAAAAGAGTGCTCAGGTTTATCCCGAACACCCCAGCAATCGTGGCATGGGGGCAGAAGCCGACGACTGGCCATCTCTCAGATTTGATAAACGGCCAAACAGAAGGTAATATTTTAAATTCAAACAAGCGTTGCATAGCGCAGATGAACAAGTTTTCGTAATACAGGATCACACGAGCAAGTTCATTCAAATATTACATCTTTCGCACACTCGTCCGCTACAAGACGGGCACCCTTCAGGACACCCTCATAATACATCTCGGGGTGGCGATGCTCCTTGCCTTGCGGCGGCCCCTCCTTCACCAGCTTCTCGGCGTCCAGCTTGGCCCAGTGCACCTTCGCACGGGAAAAGGCCCGGCGTGCACCTTCGAAGCAGACGGACCGCTTTATGGCCTCCAGCCGTGGGCAGGCATCTACAAGCCGCCTCACCAGGCCAAAGTAGCTGTTGGGAAGGGAGTCGCCAGGCCACATCCGGACTATAAAGCCCTTCATGGCCTGTTCGGCCGCCTTGTGCAGCTCGACCAGTTGCTTCAGCTGGTAGCTCATAGGCATCGGGTGTTCGGTCCTAGTATACTGAGACCAGAACAGCTTCTCCGTCGAGCTTCCCTCCTCGGCCTGGTAAAATTTCGCGGCATCCGACCCGCTGCGGGGAAAATCTGCGAATGCTCCTGGAGAGCTCCGGACTCGGGTAAGTAACAAGTAATTTACTTTCACATGCTTGCTTTGCATATTGAATTCCTTACCCGCCGCTATCCTCCTCGTCGCCTCAATCTCCTGGAGGGCCTTTTGGGCTTCGGCCTTGGCATGCTTTGTGCTCTCAAGGGCCGCGGCAAGCTCGGACTCTCGCGTCTTCAAGTCAAGCTCCAAAGCCTCGTGCTTCTTCACAAGAGCCTGGAGCTCTTGCTGCACCTCGCCCACCCGTGCCTCTTGTTTCTCCCGCTCGGTGCGCTCCTTGGCCGCTTTGTCTTCGGCCTCGGACAGCGCTTGCTTCAGGGTCACCACTTCGGTCGTGGCCCCTGGCACATTCATGATGATCGTGTCATTTCGCAACCACATTTTCTTTTATATATATAGACAAGGTATTACTTACCTTTGTTCTCCTCGAGATGCCTCTTGGCAAGACCGAGCTCTTTCTCGGACCCCTCGAGGTCCTGCTTTAGTGCGGCGACCTCCGCAGTCAGTGCGGCAGAGGTCAGTAGCGAAGCCTGCATACACATACAGACATACTTATATTAGACTCCTGCATATATTATTTGATCCTCTATTCGGCTTTTCTTTGTGAACACCAAACAGAGCATCAGGGGCTATTGTCTATGCGGTAATATTTTTCCTATATTTAAATACTTACCTCAAAGCCTGTTAGAAGGCTGGCATAGGCTTCAGTCAGTCCGCTCTTGGCGGACTGAACCTTCTTGATCACTGCACTCATAATAGTGCGGTGCTCTTCATCGATGGAAGCGCCGCAAAGCGCTCCCAGCAGGCTGTCTGGTGCCTCTGGATGGACAGAGGTCACCGGCACGGGCGGCTTGCCCCTTTTGGAAGGGAGCCGCCTGCCTGAGTCCGGAACCACTGGAGGTTCCGGCGCGGTGTTCGGCTGAGAGCTGAACCTGGAGCCCCCGGGAGCCTTGCTCCCTTTGCTCCTAGAGTCTGGAAGGTAGCCTTGAGGCGCCTCCGGGACTGTCTCCCCCTGGCTTGGTGCCCCCTGAGACAGTACCTCGGCATTGTCCGTAGGGCAAGGAGAGGTGGCGGTTGGAAGTGTATCACTATTCATGTCCGACGAGTCCAAGGAACCGTCCGACGATGATACATCGATACGGGCTTGGGGCGGACTGCATAATCATATTCGATGTTAGGAGAAGCAGTGCGACAAAGGTATGCTATGAGTTACTATGGTATCCGGATACTTACGACTTCGCTAGGGGCTTGGCCCTGAGCAGCCACTCGTCTTCGCCGTCGGCGGCGGTGGTGGAGCAGTCCGGAAGGAGAGTCCTTCCCTTCTTGGACCCTTCAGCCACCCCGGTTGGGGCGGCCTTCCTTTTCTTGTCTCCCCCGGCTGGAGGGGGAGAATCTCCATCTTTCTTCTCCTCGTTTTCATGGGAGGAGTGCGTCTCGAAGTTATCAGACGATGAGTCCGATACCACCTGGCGTCGGGAACTCTTTCGGGTTCCCTTGGCCTTCTTCTTGGTCTTATCCGGCACCTCATAAGGAGCCAGAGTCCGCATCTCCGTCAGGAGAGCGTCCGCAGGGTCTTCGGGCAGAGAGGCCGGACAGTTGATCTGCTCCAATGTCTCCACCCAGTCCTGTCAAAGGCATAGGAGCTCAGACCCCGCACATTATTAAGCTATGGGAAATAAACACCCTATCAGATGTACAGAACTTACCGGATTCGCAGAACGCTTCGCGCTTAGCCCACGGTCCTCAGTAAGAGAAGGAGGGACCTCGGCGCCCTTGAACAGCACCCTCCAGACATCTTTATGCGTCGTGTCGAAGAGCTTGCTTAGAGTCTGGTGCCGGGCCGGGTCGAACTCCCATAAGTTGAAATCCCGTTGTTGACACGGGAGGATCCGACGGAAGAGCATGACCTGGACTATGTTGACAAGCTTAAGTTTCTTGCTTATCATGTTCCAGATACACTTCTGGAGTCCGTCCAGCTCCACCGATGAACCCCACGACAGGCCCTTCTCCTTCCAGGAAGTGAGTCGCATGGGGATTCCGGATCCAAACTCGGGGGCCACCACCCAGTTGGTGTCGCGCGGCTCGGTGATGTAGAACCACCCCGATTGCCACCCCTTTATGGTCTCCACGAAGGAGCCCTCGAGCCATATAACGTTGGGCATTTTGCCCACCATGGCTCCGCCGCATTCCACTTGTTGGCCGCCCACCACCTTCGGCTTAATATTGAAGGTCTTCAGCCACAGACCGAAGTGGGGCCGGATGCGGAGGAAAGCCTCGCACACGACGATGAACACCGAGATGTTGAGGATGAAATTCGGGGCCATATCATGAAAGTCCAGCCCGTAATAGAACATGAGGCCATGGACGAATGGATGGAGGGGAAACTCCAATCCGTGGACGAAATGGGGGAGGAAAAAAACCACCCTTTCATGAGGTTCTGGGGTAGGGATGATCTGCCCCGCGGCTGGCAGCCGGTGCGCGATATCCGCGGCTAAGTATCCGGCTCCACGTAGCTTTTTGATGTGTCCCTCCGTGACAGAGGAGGCCATCCACTTGCCTCCTGCTCCGAACATGTTTGGAGAGAGTTGAGGAGAAGGATGCGGACTTGGGCGCTGGAGCTCGAGTGCGAGAGAATGAATGAGCAAGGAGGAAGAAGGCGTGGGTAGAAAGAGGTGAGATCGTATCCCTTTATAAGTGCGGACTAAACTATGCGCCCCCACTTTCCTGGTAAAACTCGCTTATCCCCCAAGCGCCGTAATTTATGGCACGGTTGGGTTACCCATGTCCGTATTGATGAGAATCCCGTAATAAGGGGGACACAATCTCTGCTTTGACAAGTGTCAAGAAACTGCCTCGCGTTATGTGCGGGGGCTGGTTAAAGAAAAATGGTTCAAATAATTACCGGGCCGTGGCGTGAGGTCATGCTGCCAAAACGTGTCAGCAGATTAGATTTGTGGTAATATTATTCTCTCTACGGTGGTATGTGGAACTTATTTTGCAGGGTCGGACACTATCCTTGTATTCAAATTCTTTCGTGGTGTATTCGGAGGAGGAACCCGCCTTGCAATGCCGAAGACAACACTGCGTGCCGGACTCGTTGTCATTGAAGCCTGGTTCAGGGGCTACTGAGGGAGTCCTGGATTAGGGGGTCTCCGGACAGCAAGACTATATCCTTTGGTCGGACTGTTGGACTATGAAGATATGAGATTGAAGACTTCGTCCCGTGTCCGGATGGGACTCTACTTGGCGTGGAAGGCAAGCTAGGCAATACGGATATGTATATCTCCTCCTTTGTAACCGACCTTGTGTAACCCTAGCCCCCTCCGGTGTCTATATAAACCGGAGGGTTTTAGTCCGTAGGACAACAGACAATCATACCATAGGCTAGCTTCTAGGGTTTAGCCTCTCCGATCTCGTGGTAGATCAACTCTTGTAATACCCATATTATCAAGTATAATCAAGCAAGACGTAGGGTTTTACCTCCATCAAGAGGGCCCGAACCTGGGTAAAACATCGTGTCCCCTGCCTCATGTTACCATCCGCCTTAGACGCACAGTTCGGGACCCCCTGCCCGAGATCTGCCGGTTTTGACACCGACATTACCCATGATCACTTCTGACGAGTCCTTTGCCTGAGCTACGTTCATCATGTTGACCTTTGCAAACTTGGGATTATGCTTGACCACTGCATTACTAGCAGATCTCACAGGAGGAGGAGGAGGAAGACGCCTCTGGTTGAAGCATTTGTTTGCATAGTGACCCTTCTGCTGACACTTGTTGCACGTGACCTCTGAGAGCGGACGGTGATACAGAGCACTTGACCTTGGAGCATGAGACGAAGCTTGCTCTTCTGCTGATAAGGCTGATGGAACGGAGGAGGAGGAGGCAACCAATACTTTTGCTGCTTAGCTGCCACTTGAGTTGAAGAAGAAGGAGTTGCATCCCTGACTCTCTTCTTGGAAGCATCGCACTTGAGCTGAGCAGCCTCTTGCTTTAATGCCATGTTGTAGAATTCATCATACTTTTTCGGCTCAAAAAGCACAAGGGCTAGTTGCAGATCTTCTCTGAGGCCACCTCTGGACTGATAAATCATGCTCTTCTCGTCAGGGACGTCTTGCTTGGTGAAGCGAGCGAGCTTCTGGAACATGATGTTGTATTGGTAAACAGACAAGCTGCCTTGCTTCAGATTGCGGAACTCCTCACGCTTGCTCTCAACAACACTCCTAGGAATGTGGTGAGCTCTGAAGTCTTGGCGGAAATCATCCCAGGTAATCACACGACCTCCTCTGGAATCTTTGTATTGCTGATACCACTTTGCAGCTTGGTCTTTGAGTTGGAATGAGGCAAACTTGACAAAGTCCTCAGGCCTGACGTTGCTGCACTCGAAATGTTTGCAGATATCCACGAGCCAATCATCAGCGTGTGTGGCCTCGACACAGTTACTGAAGGTCTTTGGCTAGTTTGCGAGGAACTGGTTGAGTGTAGCAAACTGAGTTTGATTGTTGCCATGGTCTTGATTTCCTTGGTTGCGCTCTTGCAAGAGTTGCATAATCAGCTGTGTGTTGGCGTTGGTAGTGGCCATCACAGCTTGCCATGCCTCCGTAGGTGGAGGTGGTGGCGGTGGTTCCGGATTCTGACGCGTTGGAGGAGCCATCCTGAAGAGGGTGACATCCGTTAGCATCTTGAAAGACATATATTCAAGCTAAATCAAATGGATCGAAATTGCAACATATAGCCTTAACATTCGAACAAAAATGAACGAATGAATTCCAATTAAATGGTCACACTTCCATAAATTGTGAAGCCACTTAGAGGTAGATGAATAAAACAACAAGGTACGGACATGAACAAATACTTGGTAACGATTACCCAACCACAAACCAAATATCTGTGGAAGAAATACTAGAGCTACATGAATTCCCACCAATGAAACTCCCGAAACTTTCTGGTTATGCAATCCGGTGTTGGGGATACAGGGGAAGCATAATATCTCACCCAAAACTAGCAAATCCTACATCCAGCTGTATCCATCCTTCAACATATAACCAAGAAACCTTCGGAAATCATTTACCTCAACCTTCGAAAAGCATCCGTTATACGAGTTATGGCAATACTCCCGAACTCCCGCCCCAGTGCTGGGTGGCGTCGAGGTTATCTCACCATCAACTGCATAAAAGAGCTTTTCGATGTCGGTGAAACTCAGGTATTCCAGAACTGCAACGATAAAATTGTGACGACAACACCTCGGAGCTCAACTCCCCGGGACACTGCCACAACCCCTAAATGTCAGGAGGCACCAAGAACAATGTTCTCGTCACAAAACCATTAGAACAATTCCAAGATACCCGTGTGGTCCTAAAAAAATTAGTGAAATTTGAGAAGAGAAGAGTCAAAACTCTACGTCAGGATGCCTCACCAGAGCGACGAAGGGACTGAGGAGTAAAAAGAATCCTACTCTCCGATATATATAATCCTAAAAGACTCAAAACATTTTTCTAGACTCAACAACTCCATCGATTCGATCAAGCAGGGGGCTCCTAAGTCAGGGAAGGCTCTGATTACCAACTTGTAACACCCACGATGCGGCTATATCTCCCACGTGTCGGAGCACGACTTAGAGGCATAACCGCATTGTAGGCAATGTCGCAAGAGGGGTAATCTTTACACATCCCATGTACTGAATAAGAAAGAGGTACAGAGTTGGCTTACAATCACCACTTCACACAATACATAAATATAGCATTACAATCATCCAGATACAATCAAGGTCCGACTACGGAACCAAAATAAAGACAACCCCAAATGCATAAGATCCCCGATCGCCCCCAACTGGGCTCCACTACTGATCGTATGGAAAGAAAACGTAGTAACGTCCTGAGTCCTCATCGAACTCCCACTTGAGCTCAGCCGCATCTCCTGGAATGGTATCATCGGCACCTGTATCTGGTGTTGGAAGTAATCTGTGAGTCACGGGGACTCAGCAATCTCGCACCCTCGCGATCAAGACTATTTAAGCTTATGGGTAGGTAAAAGGTATGAGGTGGGGCTGCAGCAAGCACTAGCATATATGGTGGCTAACATACGCAAAAGAGAGCGAGAAGAGAAGGCAAAGCACGTTCGAGAATCTATGATCAAGAAGTGATCCTAGAAATACTTACGTTCAAGCATAACCCAAGACCGTGTTCTCTTCCCGGACTCCACCGAAAAGAGACCATCACGGCTACACACGTTGTTGATTCATTTTACTTAAGTTTACTTTCAGGTTTTCTACAGCCGGACATTAACAAATTCCCATCTGCCCATAACCGCGGGCACGGCTTTCAAAAGTTCAAATCCCTGCAGGGGTGTCCCAACTTAGCCCATCACAAGCTCTCACGGTCAACGAAGGATATTCCTTCTCCCAGGACGGTCCGATCAGACTCGGAATCCCGGTTACAAGACATTTCGACAATGGTAAAACAAGACCAGCAAAGCCGCCCGATGTGCTGATAAATCCCGATAGGAGTCACACGTATCTCGTTCTCAGGGCACACCGGATAGGTCAAGCTACGAGTAAAACCAACCCTCGAGTTGCCCCGAGGTGGCCCCGCAGGCTACCCATTTCGGACCAACACTCAGAGGAGCACTGGCCCGGGGGGTTTGAAATAAAGATGACCCTTGAGTCTGCGAAACCCAAGGGAAAAAGGCTAGGTGGCAAATGGTAAAACCAAGGTTGGGCCTTGCTGGAGGAGTTTTATTCAAGGCGAACTGTCAAGGGGTTCCCATTATAACCCGACCGTGTAAGGAACACAAAATCAAGGAACATAACACCGGTATGACGGAAACTAGGGCGGCAAGAGTGGAACAAAACGCCAGGTATAAGGCCGAGCCTTCCACCCTTTACCAAGTATATAGATGCATTAAAGTAAACAAGATATAATAATGATATCACAACAATAATCATGTTCCAACAAGGAACAAACTCCAATCTTCGCCTGCAACTAACAACGCTATAAGAGGGGTTGAGCAAAGCGGTAACATAGCCAAACAACAGTTTACTGGGACAAGGTGGTTAAAGGTTTGACATGGCAATATGGGAGGCATGATAAAGCATGTGGTAGGTATTGCGGCATAGGCATAGCAAAAGAGCGAGCAACTAGCAAGCAAAGATAGAAGTGATTTCGAGGGTATGGTCATCTTGCCTGCAAAGTTCTCCGAGTTGACATAAGCTTGATCCTCGTAAGCGTACTCAACGGGCTCCTCGATCACGTACTCGTCTCCCGGCTCTACCCAAAGCAAGAACACAAGCAAAGAGAGACACAATCAACCACGGTGCAATGCGCAAGCAACATGATGCAAAACATGGCATGACATGCGGGATGTGATATGCAATGCATATGCATGCTCTGGAAGGAAAAGATTGAACCATATCTCAACTTGGCAAACCAAGAGTGCCGCTGGAAAGGTGAGTTGATTTCGGTCGAAATCGATATAAAGATCACCGGAATCGGATGCACGATTTGCAAATGGCAAGCAAAACAATAATGGCACAAAGCTGCGATTAACAGCACGATGCCATCTAAATGCATCAAGAAAAATAAGCTACTGCACTCTAACATAGCAACGAAGCACATAGCAGTGATCCACTCAAGATGCTTGACAAAAGATGAACACTGAGATACGGCTAAATCACACAATAGCAGGTTCAAACAAGCATGGCAAAAGTGCAAAAGATATCAGGTTCACAGACTTAGTAAAAATAACATGACAGGATTTAACATCAGGAAGCAATTTCAGAGCAAGATATCGACATGCTACAGGAATATATCATGGCAAAGCAGGGCATGGCATGAAACTACTCAAAGCATATAACAAAAGTCCCTTACTGACCATAAGCCAAAAGGGATCAGAAAATACAATGGCACCCATATAAACATACCAAGTTTCGTTAACAGATTCAGACTTAGCAGAAAACTGGACATTGCAAAAACAGAGTTACGTAGGCATGTTTGCAAGCTCGATGCGCTCACCACAAGGCATTGCATGACAAACTAAGCATACACCAGCAAGAAGACATGTTCAAGTAGCTAACCATGGCAAGAACAAACTCATAGCATGCATGGATCAACTACAACAACCTTGGCAAAATTGCATAACATGTAAACAATCTGCCAGGAACATTTTATAGCAAAAGGGGAGCAAGATTGAGTCAGGCTAGGTTACTCCATAATTGCAAACAAAGACATGGATGAATAGAGCATAACAATATATCAAAATCATCCTTACTGGACATGCTCAAAAGAGGCATGGATCACTCTGTAGCCACATGAATACATTGCATAAAAATAACATCAGGGAAATGACTTAGAAGAATTCTAAGTCCCTGAAATCAGCAACATCATGAGAGCTACCTTGCATGCTTGTGCTAGTCACCACAATGATCAAAAAAAAAATACATGGTATACACCCCTGTAAAGATGGCATGGCATAGCCCAAAACACATGTAGGGCTCAAGTTCATAGGAGGCACACATTAAACATGGAAAAAATGACAAATGTCCATAATCTGTTAAGAAACAGAAACTAACATTATATAGCACTCTTGCAACAGCATTTAGGGCATCAAGATGAACTCAAACAAGCATGGTGCAATGGAATGAAATGAATATCACATTCAGACGAACAATTCGATATATTACACGCCCAAAACGGAGCTACGGATGCAGAGATACGACATGATGAAGAGTGCTTAACAAAATGAACAGGGACGAGAACTTAGAGAAATTTAGACCTCTCCGGCCAGATCTAGGGTTTGGGCGCGGAATCCGAGGTTCGTCGCGATCTCGCCGGAGTTGCGTCGCGGTGGCCGGAGTTTGCCGGAGAAGAGGAAGGAGAGGCCGGGGAGGTTGGAGGTCGCCGGATCCGGCGGGGCGGCGTGCGTCGGAGGAAAGGCGACCGCGACGGCGAGGCGGCACGAGGAGGAGGCGGCGGCCGGAGCGGCAGACCGCGGTGGCGCGGGTCGTCGGTGTGCGGAGGCGGCGAGGCGGAGGAGCTCGGGCGGAGGGTTTCCCGCGGGCGGCGGCGCGGGGATGTGGACGCGGGGCGGCGGCGAATCTGGAGATGACACGTGGCGGCGGCGGGTGGCGGGATTTTTGTCCGGCGGCGCCCGGACACGTCCGCCAGCGCGGAGGGGAGAGGGAGCTAGGATTTCATCCGGGATTTTTGGGGGGAGGCACCTATTTATACATAGAAGGAGCTAGGAGACTCCAAATGGAGTGCGGTTTTCGGCCATGCGATCGTGATCGAACAATCGAGAGGATGGAGGGGGTTTAGGTGGGTTTTGGGCCACTTTGGAGAGGTGTTGGTCTGCAACACACACGAGGCCTTTACGGTTCCTCGGTTAACCGTTGGAGTATCAAACGAAGTTCAAATGGCACGAAACTTGACAGGCGGTCTACCGGTAGTATACCAAGGCCGCTTGGCAAGCCTCGGTCCAATCTGAGAACGTTTAAAACCCGCAGACGAAAAGAAGTAAAAGGGAACACCGGAGGACGTAGGAGTGTCGGAATGCAAAACGGACAACGGGGAAAATGTTCGGATGCATGAAACGAACACGTATGCAAATGCGATGCACATGATGACATGATATGAGATGCATGACCTGGACAAAATGAAAAACGAAGACAAAACCCAACCACGAGGGAATATCATAACTTAGTGCCGAAAATGGCAAGAGTTGGAATACAAATATGACAAGTTACATACGAGGCGTTACATTAAAATATCTTCAGCAAAGCATATTAAGCTTCATTACCTCCTCGGCGGTGGCTTCGCCCTGCGCGGCTGGACGAGATCGTCCTCAGAAGAGTCATAAAGGACGACCTTGGCGGGGATGGATGGCTGCCTGATTTGGACCACAGAGGCCTTTTGGCGCCTCCGGCGCCTCCGAGGAGGCTCGACCTCCTCGATGTCTTCGTATGCCGCCCTCTTCCTTTTAGGGGAGGATACCCCTTCCTTCCCGACCTTCTTCTCTTCCTCCTTATGGATGGAGGAAGCCCGAGTGTCCTTGGATCTTGTATCCGAAGGATCTCGAAGGTGGAGTCCTTCCCTCTTTTTCGTTTCCTTCTCCTTCTTGGCCAGAACCTTGTAAGGCGTCACGGCCGAAACAACCTCGAGCTAAGGGGTCCGCTCCCCCTCTGGTGATAGTGCCAGGCACGATATCTGCTGCGCCTTGGCAAGTCATTTCTAGAAGCGAAAGGGAAAGGCATTATTGGTTTGCGGAATGAGACCTCGAGATGGTAGAAGTAAAACCAACATGAGTTAAGCTACTTTACCTTGGGCGGCCTGAGCTGGTAGAAGAAAAATTGTGCATTTGAAAATTGTTTGTGAATTACAAAAACATACGAAATTTGAACAAAGTTCATGAATGTGGAAAATGTTCTCAAATATAAACAAATTCACAAATTTAAAGTTCAATGATTTTAAATTATTTATGAATTTGAAAATGTTCATGAAATCAAAAAAAAATCACCGATTTGGTAAAAAGATCATGAATTAAAAAATCTTCATGAATTTCAAAATCGGTCAGAAATTTAATAATGTTCATAATATAAAAATAATCATCAATACTTATTAAAAAGTTCATACATTTGAAAAAAAACACGAGTTTCGAAAAAAGTAAATAAATTATAAAAAGCTTCATGAATTTTAAAAAAATAAAAATTAAAAAAGGGAAAATGCCTTTTGGTGGCCGAGCTACCTGGAGGCCGGTATCTGTGCCGTTGAGTGTTTCGCTGATCAGTGCTCCACACATACATGTAGCTGCCGTATTTCAGCAACAATCCTTTTCTTTTTTTGGGGGGGAGGGGGCATCATGGCTAGCTTTATAAAATCACAAGATAATTACATCGTTTACTAATTGGCTGATAAGAAAACCCGGAGGTTCATTAGTCCAATTATCATCACTTTTATTACAAAAACTGAATTTAGCTAGCTCATGAGCTACCGAATTAGCATCACGATAACAATGTAAAAAGAGGACCTTCCCTATTGAAGTTGCTGTATCAATGCATTCTGCAAATATTGCAGCTGCTGCATCCCATCATTGATTTTGCCCCTGGCAATAATTCACCACACTCAAAGAATCAGATTCCGCTTCAATTCTGTTAAATCCCAAATTGTTTGCCAAGTTTAAACCATCTCGCAATGCCATGCCTCAACTTTCGATACATCAGCTGCCACCGGAATGAATCTACATTGAGCAGCAATAAAACGGCCTTTATCGTCCCGTAGGACAGCACCTGTCGCCCCGGATCCCTCCTCTGCATGATAGGAAGCATCTACGTTTAATTTGATAAATTTCGGTTCCAGGGTCTTTCATTTATGCTCGGTCATTTCAGCGACAAGCCGAGGCCAGCATGGCTAGCTTTATAAAATCACAAGATAATTACATCGTTTACTAATTGGCTGATAAGAAAACCCGGAGGTTCATCAGTCCAATTATCATCACTCTTATTACAAAAACTGAATTTAGCTAGCTCATGAGCTACCGAATTAGCATCACGATAACAATGTAAAAAGATGACCTTCCCTATTGAAGTTGTTGTATCAATGCATTCTGCAAATATTGCAGCTGCTGCATCCCACCATTGATTTTGCCCCTGGCAATAATTCACCACACTCAAAGAATCAGATTCCGCTTTAATTCTGTTAAATCCCAAATTGTTTGCCAAGTTTAAACCATCCCGCATTGCCATGGTCTCAACTGTCGATACATCAGCTGCCACTGGAATAAAACTACATTGAGCAGCAATAAAACGGCCTTTATTGTCCCGTAGGACAGCCCCTGTCGCCCCGGATCCCTCCTCTGCATGGTAGGAAGTATCTACGTTTAATTTGATAAATTTCGGTTCCGGGGTCTTCCATTTATGCTCAGTCATTTCAGCAACAAGCCTTTTCTAGTACCCCGTGTTGATATTAAACCAACGGTGACAGCTCATGCAGAGGACTCGGTACGGTGGAGCGCGCACAATTGTCATCAAAAGGCCACACATGTTCATAGCGAAGTGTCCCAAGTGAGGTACATGGGATCGACTCGGTGGTCATGTTCCTGTGTGGAGCAGAGAGCCGTTTGAGCTGATCGTTGGGATTTTATGCCGTTGCCAATGGCAGTCTTCCTATTTGTAGCCGAGATGCATTGCAGGCCAGTCATCCCCAACTCAAACACAGCTCTAGCTATGGCGTCTTCATCTTCCTCGGTGCGATCCTGGGCAAGGCAGCAGCACCTGCCGCTCATCCAGTTCACATCGAGACCAACATCAACGGCCAACCCGGCGAGTATTTTGGGAAGCGGTTCTACAAGTGCCCAATCGATTGCGTAAGTACCTGCTGAACTTGCGTACGTCAAACATCAGGCTACGCCCATGAAGATATAACCAAGAAACAGCAACAGCAGAATTCCAATCGCTGATACAGTTAACTCACACTCTTGAACAGAGCACCATGACAAAGTCAGTGCATTACACGATTTTTTTAAACAAGTGATGAACGAGCGAACACAAACATAGAAACAAGCTCACAACTACGCAGGCACAAGCAGTTCGGAAAATCTTCCATTTGACAAACAGCTGATTATTAAGCTAGCAAACTGAATTTCGAGCACAGGCAGTACTGAAAATCAATCTTGAAAATCTTGCTTGGGTTGAAGCAACGACCGATTCCACAGCAGCGATATCTCCCCCTAAAAGATCACTGGCATCCACCCTGGGAACCAATCTGCAACAAACCACAGGAAGTCATCCTTTTCAAATCTAACACGATGGGGCAGTGGAACCAAAAACGATAGCCACCGTAGGAAACATGCTATACAGGCACAACTTGTTCCCAGCTCAAGAACAAACTAGTCTAAATTGAAAGATCGGATGTAGTTTACCCTGATTCGGCTTCCTCGAAGAAAAACTCCACCCCATCCATGGCGATCCGTCGCAAACCCAGCTGCCACGAGAAACGATGAATGGCCGCCGGGCCTAGCGAGGCAGAAAAGCTGTTCGACGTATAGTCATCGTCATCCTATTAATCACCCAACGACCCACCTACTCCTGCAACATTTAAAACAGCCCAGGAGGTACATGACGTCTGTGCAGAAAACAGTGAACATCAGGCCCGTGTGCAAACGCAGCACCGGAGATCATGGCACCGATGTATTTCAACTTAATGGCGACTGAATAAGGAAACGGAAATAAAGCAGCACACATTGTAGCGCGATAAACCACTGCCCAGATACCAGCCTCCAGGTAGCTCGGCCACCAAAACGTCCCTCTCATTTTTTGCCATATATAATGAAAATATATGATGTGAATGAAAATAGTTGATCATGTATTGAAAAAATGTTAATCAAGCATTTGAAAAATGTTAACCAAGTATCTGAATTTTTTAATGAAGCATTTGAAAAATGTTAAACCCGTACAGAAAAGTGTTTGTCATGTATATGAAAAATATATACGAAAATGAGGTGTATGAAAATATGTTGGTCATGTATTTAAAAAATCTCAAATGTGTATAAAAAGGTTCCTCGTGTACACGAAAAATTTACAACCTACACTAAATGAAAAGTAGGCATCAAAATCATATATTCTTAAAAGGTTGATTCTATATTTTAAAACATAATAAACATGTATATAAAAATGTTCTTGATGTAAACGAAATATCTACATTCTGTGAAAAAATGTCATTGCCTTCAATAAATGTTCAACATGTATTAAAAATGTTGACCTGTTCAAAAAAATGTTAATCTTATACTTGAAAAATGTTAAATATGTATTAGAAATATACTGGATATATTCCATACTGTACAATGTGTATGAAAAAAGTAGACATCCAATAATACAGGTTTTCAATAAGTGTTAATCATGTATTTAAAACTCTAAACATGTATATTAAATATGTTTTTTATGCACACAAAAGATGTTGAATGTCTACTGAAATAAGTTGGAATGTGTTAAATAAAAAAGAAACCTATCAAAATTGACAAATAAATAAAAACAAAGAAACCCAATAAAAACCAATAAGAAAGCAAAGAAAACCATACAAGGGAAATGAAACCGAAGAAACCAATGCAAAATAAAGGAAAATAAAGAAAAAAAAGGCGGTGCAAACTGTGAAAGAAACAAAAAAGACGGCAAAAAAACAAAGAAAACTGATGAAGAAACGGAGAAAGCCAAAATAAAAACCAGACCAAACCTGTACGTCAACCGCGATAAAACTGCAACTAGCGATCAAACGTAGCCAACATTCGAGAAATAACAATCAAATGGGTCGGCCTAGTTACAACGGGTAATAAAAAACATCCAGACGAGATGAAATTAAGCCACACTCGCTGTAAGCGAGATATAGTCTTCCCGTCTATTCGAGGCTCGATGTTTTGGCTCTTAGGTGCACCTGCACCCGGGATGAATAGTAATTTTTTTAAAATATTTAAAAAATTCAAAAAATTCTGAATTTTTTTTTGTGATGCCAGATGCTCATGCATGTGAAGTCCGTGCCAAAGTTGGTGGAGTTTGGATATTTTAGTAACTCTGAGCTAAAAGGACAAATTTTGAGACTGCAAGAAAGTTTACCGTTTATGTACGGTTTTCATTGATTTCTTTTTTTGCCATGAGCTCCTCAGATGTCCGAACAATCTGAAATTTGGCATGAACATCACGCATTGGAACATCTTCCACCTATAAAAAGTTCATAATTTTTTATTTATTAAATATTTGTTTTGAATTTACTGTTCCACAGGTGTAGATGAGCCCAGGCACCGAATTGAATATTCGGTATATTCGGCGCTATCTACATAATAGGATCCCGCGTGCAACTATACTACACTTTTTGCATGAAATAAGCAGGGAAGTTAGGCCGAGCCTGTCTATGGATGGTGAAGTGCACAAGTTTGTTTTTTTGCGGAACATGCACAAGATACGCATGTTGATCACAAAGTGTTTTTCCCTTTTTCTCTTAATATGAGAGTAGTATTTATTACCCTTTACTTTTATAACATATTTAATGATAATGAAAATGTGATGTTTTTCAGCAAACTATTCACATATTTAAATAAAAAGGGGCAGCCCGGTGCATGTAGCTCCTGCTTGCGCAGGGTCCGGAAAAAGGGTCCGACCAATTTGGGTCTGTAGTACGCAGTCTTTCCTTACATTTCTGTAAGAGGTTGTTTTCAGGACTTGAACCCGTGACCTCATGGTCACAAGGCAGCAGCTTTACCACTACGCCAAGGCTCCCCTTCTATTCACATATTTAAATAAGTATGAAAATAATTATGAACTGTTCATGTATTTCAAAAAATCTTCAAATTTTAAAGGTGTTCACGTAATATCTAAACTTGAATATAGATTTTATAAATTGTTCAAGCCTTTCTAAAATGTTTATGTTATTTTTAGAGGTGTTCCTATTGTTTAAAAAAATATTCATTTAAATATAATAGTATAAGCTTTTAAAAATAGGTATAACTTCAAAATAATACTCCCTTCGTCCCAAAATTCTTTATTTGTCTAGATACGGATGTATCTAGACAAATCTAAGACAAGAATTTTGGGACGGAGGGACTACACATTCCAGAAAATTTTCATTTAGTTCAAACAATGTTCACACATTAAAAAAATAATCATATATGTGTAGAAAGTACAAAAAAGGAAATAGTAAACCATAAAAGAAAAGGAGAAAAGGGAAATGAAACGAAAGATGAAATGAAAAATAATAAGAAGCTGATAAAATAAAAAACAAAGAACCAAAATAAAACACTCAAAACTTGCAAAAGGACCTCTTCCTGAAAAGGCCCTACACCATACCGCACGAAGAACTGAGATGAGAAGATAAAAAAAACTGAGATGAGAAGAAATCACACCAAAATAAGGAACAAAGAACATAACCCAAGCCGCTTGCTATTGAGCCCGATTCATGCGGAGACACGTGGGTGTAGGTGATTCCTCGGACTATGCAATAAGTTGTATATAACAAGTGTTCACTGTGCACACATGCTAGAAAGCCTTTATTGGGTTTGGGCTTAAATCACATGCACAGCGACGAATAGAGGAGGATTTTGGGCGCTGATATGTCTCGCCTATAGCGAGACAAGAGGAAGTCTTGCTGAAGTCTCGCTGAAGGCGGCCCATCATGCCGCTGACGAAAGGCCACAGGCCATATTCTCGTATTTTCTTTTCCTTTTCACGTCTTTTGTTTTTGTTTTTTTTGTTTTGTTTTACTTTATTTATGTTTCCAGATACTCTATATTACAAAAAAATACATTACATAAAACATTTCAAAAAAATGTTAATCAAGCATTTAAGATATGTTAAATGAGTATAGAAAAAATGTTTATAATGTATACCAAAAATGAAACAAAAAAATACAACATGAAATGTGTATATAAAAATGTTGAATATGTTTTTTTACTCCAAGGACTTAAAAAATGTTGAAAGAGTGTTAAAAAAATGTTAAACTTGTATTTGAAAAATGTTAAATGTGTATATAAAAAATTGTTGGCCATGTACTGAAAAAATGTTAAACTTGTATTTGAAAAATGTTAAATGTTTATCGGAAAAATGTTGACCATGTATTCAAATAATGTTAAACTTGTCTTTGAAAAATGTAAATGTGTATCGAAAAAATGTTGACCAAGTTTTCAAAGAATGTTAAGATTGACTTTGAAAAATATTAAGTGTGTATAGAAAAAATGTTGGAAATGTATTAAAAAATGTTAATATTTTTTTTGAAAATGTTAAATGTATATAGAAAAAATGTTGACCATTTACTAAAAAACGTTGATCTTGTATTTGAATTTTTGAAATCAAGGATCTGAAAAATGTTAAATGTGTACAAAGAAAATGTGGACCATGTATTCTATATATGTTGATCTTGTATTTAAAAAATGTTAAACATGTATTAGAAAAATGTGTCAGATATATATACTAAAATGTGTATAGAAAAACAGTAAAAACTGATAGAAAAGAAAAAAACTGAAGAAAAATGAGAAAGAAACAAAAAAATCGAAGAAAAAAGAAAGAAAATAAAATTCATTGAAAACCAAGAAAGAAAACCAAAGAAAAAATAGAAAAAAACCTAGTGAATATATACCAATATAAAAAGACCCAAAGGGGTAGATCCAACTGATCTCGGCCATCGAACTAAGTCAATCCAACGATCTAGACTGCTCTAATGGCGAGTGTTAAATGTATTTAACATGCAATTAATATCATACCAAATATTATACTAATCACAGGATTAACACACAAATAATAGCATACATAATATCCATGTGTAATTAATATATTACCTAAATATTAACATGCATTGCACGTGTGCATTTACTAGTACAAATAAAAAATCAAAGAAAACCGGTGTAAAAACAAAGACTGGAAAAAAATCTAGAAAAACCAGTGGAGAAAACCGGCTCTTTACCTCAAGTAGGTTGTGCCTATAATTCCACCACGAACTCCATACAAACCCAGTGGCTACCATCGCTAGCAAGGAGATCCTGGGTTTGAACCCCGGTCTCTCTCCTCTTCTCTCCAGTATTTATTCTATTAAGTGTGTGCCAATAGGCTGGGCGAGTTGCCACGCTAGAGAAAGAAGTCCTTCAGCGAGAGATCCTTCCAATCCACTTATTGCGAGATATAGTCGCCGCGGAGGATTTCTGCTTCATGTTGGACAAAAAACTGAAACAACGACATGCTCAAAAACATTAATTGGAATACCAGCGCCGATAATAACTGGAATACCCACTTATTGCTTGATGCTACATTTTGAGTCAATAAAAGTGCTCTTTATCGAAAAAATGTGTGTGCTGGTTGGCTTGTGCAAATCGTCGACGACGATCAAATCAAAATGGTGACCTCACTAGATTTGAGGGAACGCTAACGTCAAATCGGTCGGGCGAGAGCTACGCGTACTCTAGTTCTTCACTGGGGAGTATCTTATCTTCCTTCTGAACTTGGCAGAGCTATACATGGTGATCCTTGGGTGTGGTGTGCACAACAGTTGTTGTTGTAAAGCGGGACAAGCCGCCACAACCTCCCCACCTCCAGTCCTTCTCCTCCAACCTAGACCCGACCGCCAAAGGTCCCCCACCTCCAACCCTCCTCCCCACCATGTGAGGTCGCCAAGGATGGCGATGGCGAGGCAACCCTCTCGGCGTTCTCAGCAGCATTTGATCGGATGTCAGCGTCTTGGTCGTTCCTTCAATCGTCGACCCTAACCTCCATGATAACGCTCTCCTCTGGTTAGTAGCATGGTAGTTTGGGCCAGTCGTGGTTGTCACCTTGACCCCATCCACCTCATCCTCTTTGTCATCACTGGATGGTTCCAGGCTCCCCGTGATGAATCAAGCGATCTGGCATCTCCCTGGTCGCCCTTCATGTGCTGCTAGGCCTCGTCGTTGTGCAGCCCAGTGCTCCCCAAACCATCCACCCTTGGTCGTCTCCGGCCAGATCCAGGCGACCCATCGCCGTATCTAGCATCATGTCCCGCTCATGATCGTTTCTCCACCAGACCTGCATGTGCCGCCACCGGATCTGACATTATGTTCTCTATCGTGGATGATAGTCATCTATGTAGTTCAGGACATACTCCTCTCCTTGGTGCATGGTGTCTACCTCCATGTCGCTGGGTTGATCACCTCCCTTTTGGATCTTCCTTTCTCTGGCTGGCCGGGCACTGGCCAGCTTGGTTGTGCGGCTTGATAGCTGCGTGGTGTCATCTATGGTCTTCATCGCATTGCCCCAACATCTCACTCATACATGTTCTGGTGTAGCTGGTTTTGGTGGTTGATGATGTCCCAGTGATGCACGCACCCATTATGGTTGGTCATCCTGATTGTTGTCGGCCCTGTTGCGGAATGTTGAGACCACATGTCGTTGGTGTTTACCTTTCGTAATCATTTTGGGCAACTAGGGTGCTTTATAGGTTGATGGGCGTAGGCAATTGTCTTCAGTTCCTTAGTTAGTTCTATGGTCTTTTGATGATGTTTGGTTCGTGCCATTTTTAGTGATGTAAGGCCGTGTAATTTCTCAGGTCGTGCCATCTTTCTTGTTGTATCGGTTGTGCCATCTTCGGCGATGAATTCTCTTTCTATGTCATGGAGTACATGCATCTCTCTTGCATGGTTTGAAAAAATGGGATAAGCTTTATAGTGGCGAGAGATTGTTCAGGTAAGCGACAGAATATGATGGCTAGCAACCAGTGTATAGTTTCACATACGATACGTTCTGCTCTAGAGCTAGTAGAGCTACCATAGCATGATAGAGTAGACTGCGAGGAGTGGTTGAGGAAAAATGCGTTGGGAGACAGGACATGGGAGAGATGGCTCGAAAGAGAGAGATGACAAAGACAATCCAAGTTGCGCTTATGGGGTTACTACAAAAGAATTCGAGTTTGGACAAAATTCGAGTGTACTCTAATTCAAATTTCTATCTCTTCATTCTAAGTAGGAAGGAACTTTGGGGAGTGAGGAGTGAGTTCGGTCGCTTTGATGTGGCTCCTCCTCTTATTTCTTACTTTGTTCCTCTGTCCTCACCATCAAACTAGGGTACTGCCTAAGAGCATATCCAATAGTAGCCCTATAACAAGGGACCAAAAATTGTTTGGAGTAAACTTTGGGGCACAAAAGGTGGTTTTTGGGGCCCAAAAATGTCCATCTCCAAAAACTGCCTTAAAATAGGGCACTCAAAACATCCAAAACCGAACCTACTTTCAAAATCGAGACAAGCGTCAACGAGAAACACGATGAGGTCATGCTCCTCCCGCTCCCACGTGTTACCTCACTTTTCTAGAACATGCACCACGAAGGCCACATGGCGGAGCTGCTCCACCTACATCAACACATGACCAATGGTCTGCACAAGGGCCCCTACATCAACTAATTTCCCCTTGCAATCCACGAAGATGGAGGAGCATGACGGCGGCATGCAGGAGGACCTGGCGCCCCAAGCCCGTCCCACATAGCCTGAGCTCGCTCGCACCGAAGGTGGAAATCACAGGCCGAGGGTGTTCGTAGTTCACGACAACAACCATCTTCGTGACACTGTGCATGGCATGATATGAAAAAATAGGTCGTGTGTTTTAGGAGCTCACCATGAGCTTGATGACGAGGTTTGTAGGGTTGGGGGTCACCGTAGCATGGTCCTCGTTGGCTATGCCATTGCAGAGCTCAGGAGCACACAAGAACATTGAAGGAAATATGCCCTAGAGGCAATAATAAAGTTATTATTTATTTCCTTATATCATGATAAATGTTTATTATTCGTGCTAGAATTGTATTAACCGGAAACATAATACATGTGTGAATACATAGACAAACAGAGTGTCACTAGTATGCCTCTACTTGACTAGCTCGTTGATCAAAGATGGTTATGTTTCCTAACCATAGACATGAGTATTCATTTGATTAACGGGATCACATCATTAGGAGAATGATGTGATTGACTTGACCCATTCCGTTAGCTTAGCACTTGATCGTTTAGTTTGTTGCTATTGTTTTCTTCATGACTTATACATGTTCCTATGACTATGAGATTATGCAACTCCCGTTTACCGGAGGAACACTTTGTGTGCTACCAAACATCACAACGTAACTAGGTGATTATAAAAGTGCTCTACAGGTGTCTCCGAAGGTACTTGTTGGGTTAGCGTATTTCGAGATTAGGATTTGTCACTCCGATTGTCGGAGAGGTATCTCTAGGCCCTCTCGGTAATGCACATCACTTAAGCCTTGCAAGCATTGCAACTAATGAGTTAGTTGCGGGATGATGTATTACGGAGAGAGTAAAGAGACTTGCCGGTAACGAGATTGAACTAGGTATTGAGATACCAACGATCGAATCTCGGGCAAGTAACATACCGATGACAAAGGTGTTGGGGAACGTAGTAATTTCAAAATTTTCCTACGCACACGCAAGATCATGGTGATGCATAGCAACGATAGGGGAGAGTGTTGTCTACGTACCCACGCAGACCGACTGCGGAAGCGTTGACGCAACGTAGAGGAAGTAGTCGTACGTCTTCCCGATCAGACCGATCCAAGCACCGTTACTCCGGCACCTCCGAGTTCTTAGCACATGTACAGCTCGATGACGCTCCCCGGGCTCCGATCCAGCAAAGCTTCGGGGATGAGTTCCGTCAGCACGACGGCGTGGTGACGATGATGATGTTCTACCGACGCAGGGCTTCGCCTAAGCACTACAACGGTATGACCGAGGTGGAATATGGTGGCAGGGGGCACCGCACACGGCTAAGGAACGATCATGAGGATCAACTTGTGTGTCCTAGGGTGCCCCCTTGCCTCCGTATATAAAGGAGCCAAGGGGAGGGGTGCGGCCGGCCAGGAGGTGGGCGCAGGAGGAGTCCTACTCCTACCGGGAGTAGGACTCCTCCCCCTTTTCCTTGTCCAAGTAGGAGAGAGGGGGGGAGAGAAGGAAAGGGGGGCGCCACCCCTCCCTCCTTGTCCAATTCGGACTAGGGGGAGAGGGGGCGCGCGGCCTGCCCTGGCAGCCCCTTCCTCTTCTCCACATTAGGCCCATAAGGCCCATTAACCCCCCGAGGGGTTCCGGTAACCCCCCGGTGCTCCGGTTTTATCCGAAACTTCCCCGGAACCCTTCCGGTGTCCGAATATAGTCGTCCAATATATCAATCTTTATGTCTCGACCATTTCGAGACTCCTCGTCATGTCCGTGATCACATCCGGGACTCCGAACTAACTTTGGTACATCAAAAATGCATAAACTCATAATAACTGTCATCGTAACGTTAAGCGTGCGGACCCTACGGTTCGAGAACAATGTAGACATGACTGAGACAAATCTCCGGTCAATAACCAATAGCGGGACCTGGATGCCCATATTGGCTCCTACATATTCTACGAAGATCTTTATCGGTCAGACCGCATAACAACATACGTTGTTCCCTTTGTCATCGGTATGTTACTTGCCCGAGATTCGATCGTCGGTATCCAATACCTAGTTCAATCTCGTTACCGGCAAGTCTCTTTACTCGTTCCGTAATACATCATCTCACAACTAACATATTAGTTGTAATGCTTGCAAGGCTTATGTGTGTGCATTACCGAGAGGGCCCAGAGATACCTCTCCGACAATCGAAGTGACAAATCCTAATCTCGAAATACGCCAACCCAACATCTACCTTTGGAGACACCTGTAGTACTCCTTTATAATCACCCAGTTACGTTGTGACGTTTGGTAGTACCCAAAGTGTTCCTCCGGTAAACGGGAGTTGCATAATCTCATAGTCATAGGAACATGTATAAGTTATGAAGAAAGCAATAGCAACATACTAAACGATCGGGTGCTAAGCTAATGGAATGGGTCATGTCAATCAGATCATTCAACTAATGATGTGATCCCATTAATCAAATAACAACTATTTTGTCTATGGTTAGGAAACATAACCATCTTTTATTAATGAGCTAGTCTATTAGAGGCATACTAGTGACACTCTGTTTGTCTATGTATTCACACATGCATTATTTTTCCGGTTAATACAATTCTAGCATGAATAATAAACATTTATCATGATATAAGGAAATAAATAATAACTTTATTATTGCCTCTAGGGCATATTTCCTCCAGTCTCCCACTTGCACTAGAGTCAATAATCTAGATTACACCGTAATGATTCTAACTCCCATGGAGCCTTGGTGCTGATCATGTTTTGCTCGTGGAAGAGGCTTAGTCAACGGGTCTGCAACATTCAGATCCGTATGTATCTTGCAAATCTCTATGTCTCCCACCTAAACTAGATCCCGGATGGAATTGAAGCGTCTCTTGATGTGCTTGGTTCTCTTGTGAAATCTGGATTCCTTTGCCAAGGCAATTGCACCAGTATTGTCACAAAAGATTTTCATTGGACCCGATGCACTAGGTATGACACCTAGATCGGATATGAACTCCTTCATCCAGACTCCTTCATTTGCTGCTTCCGAAGCAGCTATGTATTCCGCTTCACATGTAGATCCCGCTACGACGCTTTGTTTAGAACTGCACCAACTGACAGCTCCACCGTTTAATGTAAACACGTATCCGGTTTGCGATTTAGAATCGTCCGGATCAGTGTCAAAGCTTGCATCAACGTAACCTTTTACGATGAGCTCTTTGTCACCTCCATATATGAGAAACATATCCTTAGTCCTTTTCAGGTATTTCAGGATGTTCTTGACCGCTGTCCAGTGATCCATTCCTGGATTACTTTGGTACCTCCCTGCTAAACTTATAGCAAGGCACACATCAGGTCTGGTGCACAGCATTGCATACATGATAGAGCCTATGGCTGAAGCATAGGGAACATCTTTCATTTTCTCTCTATCTTCTGCAGTGGTCGGGCTTTGAGTCTTATTCAATTTCACACCTTGTAACACAGGCAAGAACCCTTTCTTTGCTTGATCCATTTTGAACTTTTCCAAAACTTTGTCAAGGTATGTGCTTTGTGAAAGTCCAATTAGGCGTCTTGATCTATCTCTATAGATCTTAATGCCTAATATATAAGCAGCTTCACCGAGGTCTTTCATTGAAAAACTCTTATTCAAGTATCCCTTTATGCTATCCAGAAATTCTATATCATTTCCAATCAGTAATATGTCATCTACATATAATATCAGAAATGCTACAGAGCTCCCACTCACTTTCTTGTAAATACAGGCTTCTCCAAAAGTCTGTATAAAACCAAATGCTTTGATCACACTATCAAAGCGTTTATTCCAACTCCGAGAGGCTTGCACCAGTCCATAAATGGATCGCTGGAGCTTGCATACTTTGTTAGCTCCCTTTGGATCGACAAAACCTTCTGGTTGCATCATATACAACTCTTCTTCCAGAAATCCATTCAGGAATGCAGTTTTGACATCCATGTACCAAATTTCATAATCATAAAATGCGGCAATTGCTAACATGATTCGGACAGACTTAAGCATCGCTACGGGTGAGAAGGTCTCATCGTAGTCAATCCCTTGAATTTGTCGAAAACCTTTTGCGACAAGTCGAGCTTTATAGACAGTAATATTACCGTCAGTGTCGGTCTTCTTCTTGAAGATCCATTTATTCTCAATTGCTTGCCGATCATCGGGCAAGTCAACCAAAGTCCATACTTTGTTCTCATACATGGATCCCATCTCAGATTTCATGGCTTCAAGCCATTTTGCGGAATCTGGGCTCACCATCGCTTCTTCATAGTTCGTAGGTTCATCATGATCTAGTAGCATGACTTCCAGAACAGGATTACCGTACCACTCTGGTGCGGATCTCACTCTGGTTGATCTACGAGGTTCAGTAGTATCTTGATCTAAAGTTTCATGATCATCATCATTAGCTTCCTCACTAACTGGTGTAGGTGTCACTGAAACAATTTTCTGTGATGTACTACTTTCCAATAAGGGAACAGGTACAGTTACCTCGTCAAGTTCTACTTTCCTCCCACTCACTTCTTTCGAGAGAAACTCCTTCTCTAGAAAGGATCCATTCTTAGCAACGAATGTCTTGCCTTCGGATCTATGATAGAAGGTGTACCCAACAGTCTCCTTTGGGTATCCTATGAAGACACATTTCTCTGATTTGGGTTCGAGCTTATCAGGTTGAAGCTTTTTCACATAAGCATCGCAGCCCCAAACTTTAAGAAACGACAACTTTGGTTTCTTGCCAAACCATAGTTCATAAGGCGTCGTCTCAACGGATTTTGATGGTGCCCTATTTAACGTGAATGCGGCCGTCTCTAGAGCATAACCCCAAAACGATAGCGGTAAATCTGTAGGAGACATCATAGATCGCACCATATCTAATAAAGTACGATTACGACGTTCGGACACACCATTACGCTGTGGTGTTCCAGGTGGCGTGAGTTGCGAAACTATTCCACAATTTTTCAAATGTACACCAAACTCATAACTCAAATATTCTCCTCCATGATCAGATCGTAGAAACTTTATTTTCTTGTTACGATGATTTTCAACTTCACTCTGAAATTCTTTGAACTTTTCAAATGTTTCAGACTTATGTTTCATTAAGTAGATATACCCATATCTGCTTAAATCATCTGTGAAGGTGAGAAAATAACGATATCCGCCACGAGCCTCAATATTCATCGGACCACATACATCTGTATGTATGATTTCCAACAAATCCGTTGCTCTCTCCATAGTTCCGGAGAACAGTGTTTTAGTCATCTTTCCCATGAGGCATGGTTCGTAAGTACCAAGTGATTCATAATCAAGTGGTCCAAAAGCCCATCAGTATGGAGTTTCTTCATGCGTTTTACACCGATATGACCTAAATGGCAGTGCCACAAATAAGTTGCACTATCATTATCAACTCTGCATCTTTTGGTTTCAACATTATGAATATGTGTATCACTACTATCGAGATTCATCAAAAATAGACCACTCTTCAAAGGTGCATGACCATAAAAGATATTACTCATATAAATAGAACAACCATTATTCTCTAATTTAAATGAATAACCGTCTCGCATCAAACAAGATCCAGATATAATGTTCATGCTCAACGGTGGCACCAAATAACAATTATTTAGGTCTAATACTAATCCCGAAGGTAGATGTAGAGGTAGCGTGCCGACCGCGATCACATCGACTTTGGAACCATTTCCCACGCGCATCGTCACCTCGTCCTTTGCCAGTGTTCGCTTAATCCGTAGTCCCTGTTTCGAGTTGCAAATATTAGCAACAGAACCAGTATCAAATACCCAGGTGCTACTGCGAGCTCTAGTAAGGTACACATCAATAACATGTATATCACATATACCTTTGTTCACCTTGCCATCCTTCTTATCCGCCAAATACTTGGGGCAGTTCCGCTTCCAGTGACCAGTCTGCTTGCAGTAGAAGCACTTAGTTTCAGGCATAGGTCCAGATTTGGGTTTCTTCTCCTGAGCAGCAACTTGCTTCCTGTTCTTTTTGAAATTCCCCTTCTTCTTTCCTTTGCCCTTTTTCTTGAAACTAGTGGTCTTGTTGACCATCAACACTTGATGCTCCTTTTTGATTTCTACCTCCGCAGCTTTCAGCATTGTGAAGAGCTCGGGAATTGTCTTATTCATCCCTTGCATATTATAGTTCATCACGAAGCTCTTGTAGTTAGGTGGAAGTGATTGGAGAATTCTGTCAATGACGCAATCATCTGGAAGATTAACTCCCAATTGAATCAAGTGATTATTATACCCAGACATTTTGAGTATATGCTCACTGACAGAACTGTTCTCCTCCATCTTGCAGCTATAGAACTTATTGGAGACTTCATATCTCTCAATCCGGGCATTTGCTTGAAATATTAACTTCAACTCCTGGAACATCTCATATGCTCCATGATGTTCAAAACGTCATTGAAGTTCCGATTCTAAGCCGTAAAGCATGGCACACTGAACTATCGAGTAGTCATCAGCTTTGCTCTGCCAGACGTTCATAACATCTGGTGTTGCTCCAGCAGCAGGCCTGACACCCAGCGGTGCTTCCAGGATGTAATTCTTCTATGCAGCAATGAGGATAATCCTCAAGTTACGGACCCAGTCCGTGTAATTGCTACCATCATCTTTCAACTTTGCTTTCTCAAGGAACGCATTAAAATTCAACGGAACAACAACACGAGCCATCTATCTACAATCAACATAAACAAGCAAGATACTATCAGGGACTAAGTTCATGATAAATTTAAGTTCAATTAATTAGATTTAAAGAACTCCCACTTAGATAGACATCCCTCTAATCCTCTAAGTGATCACGTGATCCAAATCAACTAAACCATAACCGATCATCACGTGAGATGGAGTAGTTTTCAATGGTGAACATCGTTATGTTGATCATATCTACTATATGATTCACACTCGACCTTTCGGTCTCCGTGTTCCGAGGCCATATCTGTATATGCTAGGCTCGTCAAGTTTAACCTGAGTATTCTGCATGTGCAAAAACTGGCTTGCACCCGTTGTAGATGGACGTAGAGCTTATCACACCCGATCATCATGTGGTGTCTGGGCACGACGAACTTTGGCAACGGTGCATACTCAGGGAGAACACTTCTTGATAATTTAGTGAGAGATCATCTTATAATGCTACCGTCAATCAAAGCAAGATAAGATGCATAAAAGATAAACATCACATGCAATCAATATAAGTGATATGATATGGCCATCATCATCTTGTGCCTGTGATCTCCATCTCCGAAGCACCATCATGATCACCATCGTCACCGGCGCGACACCTTGATCTCCATCGTAGCATCGTTGTCGTCTCGCCAATCTTATGCTTCCACGACTATCGCTACCGCTTAGTGATAAAGTAAAGCATTACATCGCGATTTTATTGCATACAATAAAGCGACAACCATATGGCTCCTGCCAGTTGCCGATAACTCGGTTACAAAACATGATCATCTCATACAATAAAATTTAGCATCATGCCTTGACCATATCACATCACAACATGCCCTGCAAAAACAAGTTAGACGTCCTCTACTTTGTTGTTGCAAGTTTTACGTGGCTGCTACGGGCTTAAGTAAGAACCAATCTCACCTACGCATCAAAACCACAACGATAGTTTGTCAATTTGACTCCGTTTTAACCTTCGCAAGGACCGGGCGTAGCCACACTCAGTTCAACTAAAGTTGGAGAAACTGTCACCCACAAGACACCTCTGTGCAAAGCACGTCGGGAGAACCGGTCTCGCGTAAGCGTACGCGTAATGTCGGTCTGGGCCGCTTCATCCAACAATACCGCCGAACTAAAGTATGACATGCTGGTAGGCAGTATGACTTATATCGCCCACAACTCACTTGTGTTCTACTCGTGCATATAACATCAAACCATAAAACCTAGGCTCTGATACCACTGTTGGGGAACGTAGTAATTTCAAAATTTTCCTACGCACACACAAGATCATGGTGATGCATAGCAACGAGAGGGGAGAGTGTTGTCTACATACCCACGCAGACCGACTGTGGAAGCGTTGACGCAACGTAGAGGAAGTAGTCGTACGTCTTCCCGATCCGACCGATCCAAGCACCGTTACTCCGGCACCTCCGAGTTCTTAGCACGTGTACAGCTCGATGACGCTCCCCGGGCTCCGATCCAGCAAAGCTTCGGGGATGAGTTCCGTCAGCACGACGGCGTGGTGACGATGATGATGTTCTACCGACGCAGGGCTTCGCCTAAGCACTACAACGGTATGACCAAGGTGGAATATGGTGGCAGGGGGCACCGCACACGGCTAAGGAACGATCACGAGGATCAACTTGTGTGTCCTAGGGTGCCACCTTGCCTCCGTATATAAAGGAGCCAAGGGGAGGGGTGCGGCCGGCCAGGAGGTGGGCGCAGGAGGAGTCCTACTCCTACCGGGAGTAGGACTCCTCCCCCTTTTCCTTGTCCAAGTAGGAGAGAGGGGGGGAGAGAAGGAAAGGGGGGGGGCGCCCCTCCCTCCTTGTCCAATTCGGACTAGGGGGAGAGGGGGCGCGCGGCCTGCCCTGGCAGCCCCTTCCTCTTCTCCACATTAGGCCCATAAGGCCCATTAACCCCCCCGGGGAGTTCCGGTAACCCCCTGGTGCTCCGGTTTTATCCGAAACTTCCCCGAAACCCTTCCGGTGTCCGAATATAGTCGTCCAATATATCAATCTTTATGTCTCGACCATTTCGAGACTCCTCGTCATGTCCGTGATCACATCCGGGACTCCGAACTAACTTTGGTACATCAAAAATGCATAAACTCATAATAACTGTCATCGTAACGTTAAACGTGCGGACCCTACGGTTCGAGAACAATGTAGACATGACTGAGACAAATCTCCGGTCAATAACCAATAGCGGGACCTGGATGCCCATATTGGCTCCTACATATTCTACGAAGATCTTTATCGGTCAGACCGCATAACAACATACGTTGTTCCCTTTGTCATCGGTATGTTACTTGCCTGAGATTCGATCGTCGGTATCCAATACCTAGTTCAATCTCGTTACCGGCAAGTCTCTTTACTCGTTCCGTAATACATCATCTCACAACTAACATATTAGTTGTAATGCTTGCAAGGCTTATGTGATGTGCATTACCGAGAGGGCCCAGAGATACCTCTCCGACAATCGGAGTGACAAATCCTAATCTCGAAATACGCCAACCCAACATCTACCTTTGGAGACACCTGTAGTACTCCTTTATAATCACCCAGTTACGTTGTGACGTTTGGTAGTACCCAAAGTGTTCCTCCGGTAAACGGGAGTTGCATAATCTCATAGTCATAGGAACATGTATAAGTTATGAAGAAAGCAATAGCAACATACTAAACGATCGGGTGCTAAGCTAATGGAATGGGTCATGTCAATCAGATCATTCAACTAATGATGTGATCCCATTAATCAAATAACAACTATTTTGTCTATGGTTAGGAAACATAACCATCTTTGATTAATGAGCTAGTCTATTAGAGGCATACTAGTGACACTCTGTTTGTCTATGTATTCACACATGCATTATGTTTCCGGTTAATACAATTCTAGCATGAATAATAAACATTTATCATGATATAAGGAAATAAATAATAACTTTATTATTGCCTCTAGGGCATATTTCCTTCAAAAGGGAACAACGTATGTTGTTATGCGGTCAGACCGATAAAGATATTCGTAGAATATGTGGGAGCCAATATGAGCATCCAGGTTCCGCTATTGGTTATTGACCGGAGGCGTGTCTCGGTCATGTCTACATAGTTCTCGAACCCGTAGGGTCCGCACGCTTAACGTTTCAATGACAGTTATATTATGAGTTTATATGTTTTGATGTACCGAATGTTGTTCGGAGTCCCGGATGTGATCATGGACATGATGAGGAGTCTCGAATGGTCGAGACATGAATATTGATATATTGGAAGCCTATGTTTGGATATCAGAAGTGTTCCGGGTGAAATCGGGATTTTACCGGAGTACCGGGAGGTTACCGGATCCCCCCGGGAGCTTAATGGGCCATAGTGGGCCTTGTGGAGAAGAGGAGAGGTGGCCAGGGCAGGGCCGCACGCCCCTCCCCTCCTAGTCCGAATAGGACAAAGAGAGGGGGGCGGCGCCCCCCCTTTCCTTCCTCTCTCCCTCCTCTTTCCCCCCTCTCCTAGTCCAACAAGGAAAAGGGAGGGAGTCCTACTCCCGGTAGGAGTAGGACTCCTCCTGGCGCGTCCCCTCTAGGCTGGCCGCTGTCAGAACCCCGATTCCAAGTCACATCGATCTAGCCGGTAAAACCTCATAGTATTCCCACGGGTGTCGCCTTACCATGGCCCGGGACCGTTTGCGCCTTTTGGCTCACGTATATGATAGTGTCGCTAGCATCCATATGATAGAGAACCCGGGCCGACATGGCTAGTCGTGAACCCAAAGCGGCACCAACCTATGGGGACATGCATACATGAATCACATCGAGCATGTCGGTCAGCAGCGTGTGAATCCGGGCTGTAGCACTGGGCTAACAGGACTCCGGGAACCCGGGCTGTAGCAGGCTAAGCAGGACTCCGGATGTCACCGCGTGACATTTCCCCGAAGGGACAGACACAGGAACGAAGTGAAACACCTGCCGGCCAGTCAAGTGTCCTGAGCAGTAGTGCTGGGCTAACAGGACTCCGGTGAACCGGGCTGTAGCGGACTACTATGGCTCATGGAAGCACTGGACTACATTTCCCCATAAGAGAGGCTGCTAAGGATAAACAACTAGATTGTCGGATCCCACACATACCAAGCATTTCAATCATACACACAATATGCTCGATATGTGTAAATACAACATGGCATCACAACATAACTCTACGACTCAAGTATTTATTCATTAGGCTCCGAGGAGCGAGATATTACAAACATGGATCTCATGACCCAGCAATCATAGCATACAAATCAAAACACATGCGCAAGCTTAACATGTCTGAGTACAGACATCTACAAATGAAAAAGGCTAAGAAGCCTGACTATCTACCAGATCCTGCTGAGGGCACAAGATCTTAGTTGAGGTATCAAGCTAAACATCGAAGTCCATGCGATACTACTAGCGAGACTGAAGTCTCTCTGCAAAACATAAATTAAGCAAACATGAGTACAAAAGTACTCAGCAAGACTTACATCAGAACTAGCTACATATGCATCGGTATCAACAAGGGGGTGTGGTGGAGTTTAACTGCAACAAGCCAGCTTTGACTCAGTGGCTAACCTGAACTACGACTGCAAGCAACTCTTTTGAGGTGGCACACACGAGTCCACATATTCACCATTCAATACACCACTATGGATCCGCTCCCGTCTCCCTACGAGAACGCCATCCATAGCACTCACGCTTATCTTGCGCATTTTAGAGTATCCACTTTCACTTGTCTATGAACTGTTATAGGCAACCCAGAAGTCCTTTACCGCGGACGCGGCTATTCGAATAGTTTTATACCCTGCAGGGGTGTACTTCGTCACACATGTTTCCACCACTTAGCGTCTACACACGACATGTGCTCGGCAGACTTCAAGCGAAAGCCGACGTGGGTGTAGACCACGACCTGACTAACCGCACAAGTCTCTAGTCTAGGTTTATCGCCTATTCGGGTTCCATCCGCAAGGAAATCCAGCCGGGGTGTCCTCAACGGCCCCAAACGATGTGTACAGGGTCCGGAGACGCCAAACGGGCACCCGGCATACCCGGCCACAGTGTATCTACCGCATCATAGCCCACCCCTAGGGTCAGCGCTACGCATGGCCGCCAACACATAACCTACAAACACCAGAAACTAGTTGCAACTCCTGGACAGAGGACGAGAGGGGTCAATAAGTCGAGCGGGGTCATATTTCAGGGCCTAATGTGTGGTAGTAGCTGTTTCATGGATCACAAACACAGAACTCGGTTCCTGAGATCGGTTTCAATGAGACAACCCACCATGTACTCCTACATGGCCTCTCACCGCTACTTTACCAAATCGTGTTCACACACTTAGCTCACACAGTAGGACATGTTCACAACTTTCCAATTCATCCCCGATGAATCAGACCTGACACAACTCTAAGCAATAGCAGGCATGACAAGCAAACATGAATGAGTAGGCACATCAGGGCTCAAACAACTCCTACTCATGCTAGTGGGTTTTCATCTATTTACTGTGGCAATGACAGGTCATGCAAAGGAAAGGGGTTCAACTACCGCAGCATGTAACAGTAGAATCGTTGTTGTCCTAATGCAGAAAAAGAGAGCAGGTGCGAGAGAGTGGGTTTGTATCGGAATGAACAAGGGGGTTTTGCTTGCCTGGCACTTCTGAAGATAGTATAGTTCTTCATCGATGTCATCGATCACATCGTCGGAACATCGTCTACTGAAGGGGGACAAACACCGACAATAGAGAAGAACACAATCAATGCAATGCAACAATTATGATGCATGATAATGTCATGGCAATATGTTGTTGATTGAGCTAATGCAACTAGCAATCATATTAAATGAAGTTGGTTTGAACCAAGGGTTCAAATTCAAACTCCATATGTGCTTATTTAAATGTCAATTATGAAAATTGCCCTGTACAGCAACCCTAGGTTGTTCAAACATGCATGCAAATGCCATAAATAGATTCCTTGAATTTTTCTGATAATTTTTCATATATAATTTATTTCATTCTGAGTTATAGATTATTTTCTATGATTTTTGGAAGTTTAGGGGATTTTCTGAAAATAAATAAATCATTTAGATTTATTTAAAACAGAAAAAAGCATTTACTGCGTCAGCCTTGCATCATGTTGACGTCATCTGGTAAACGGACGCGGTCCAGGTCAAACCTGACCAGTGGGACCCACTGGTCAGTGATAGAGGCACTAATCCCGCGTTGACTCGTGCTTTGACTCGACGCGGGGCCCACTGTCAGCGTCACAGTTAGCCAACTAACTAAATTAGTGTTAGTTTAACTCTTAATCCAGGTTTGACCAGGGGGCGGGGCCCACATGGTCAAATGGGTTAAATCCACCGGCGACATGACACCGGCGAGGCCCGAGACGGCGGCGCGGCTCGGAAATGCAGCACAGGCGACGAAACGAGCGGCGGTTTGGCTTGGCGTGAAGCTGGCGCTCGTCCGCATCCAACGGAGCCATCATCTCGGGCCGGAGTGGACCGTAACGATGGCGGCGATGGCCAGTGCGGCGGCCGGAGCTCGGACAAGTGCGGGGTTGGGGCTGCGGCGTGCAAACGTGGAAACTGAGGCGCTAGCGAGGCACTACGCGATGCGGCAAGCATGTTGGGTAGCACGGGATGACCAAATGGTCGCCGGAGCGACGCCGGCGACAAGATCGAGCGGAGGCGAGCTTCGGCCATGGTGGAACTGTGGCCTAGAGGGTGCAAACGCGCGGGAAAGAAGAGGGGAAAAACGGCGGAGCTCACAGGGAGGTCGATGAGCAGATCAGTGGGCTCGGGGGCGACCGGAGCGAGGTGAATCGATGAACGGCGTCCGGCGGGTACCGAGGTTGAAGACGACCCGATGGCGGCGATGCAGGGCCTCCGGCGAAGCGTGGCTCGGTGGGGAGGGCGAGGGCGTCGCGGTGGAGCTTCTGGACTCATCGGTAGGGCGAGGGGTGGTCAGTGGCTGCGGCGGCGGCGACGGGTACGCTCGGGTGCGCTGCGAGGAGAGAGCAGAGGAGGGGAGAGAAGGAGTGGATAAGCCAGAGGGGTTGGGGCGGTTGCGTGGCGCGTCCAGCTAGCCTCCAGTGTCGGCGGAAGCAGGAGGTGGCTCGGGCGCGTGCTGGCGCGCGGCGACCACGCACGCGGCATCCGACTGGCAGGAGCTGGACGACGACTGGCAGCGCCAGGTGGTGGGCTGGGCCAAAACAGGTGAGGCCCAGGTGAGTGCCAGGTAAAAACCCTCTCTCTCTCTTTTTTATTAATTGTTTCTGTTTTCTATTTTCTACAATTGTTTTGTCTTTATTAAAAATGCCAGAGCATTTCCAAAAATCCTGAAAATATTTGTGGGCACTGTTGAAATTATTCCCAATAGCCCTCAACTAGTTTCAGAATTACTAGAGCATTTACAATATTTATAGGATTTAAATGCCCCAATTCAAGTACAATATGAGTTAATCCAAAAATCCAGAAATGACCTAGAAATATGTTTATCATTTCTGGCAGAGGTTTTCACCTTTATCAAAAATCATGAACATTTCCAAAGGCATTTTGGGTTCATTGAAAATATTGTTTATTTGAACCTAGTTTAATTCATTTAGTGCTAGGGTTTCAACATCCCGGTTTCAACTTTAATTGAAAAGTTAACATGATGCATGGATGCTTTAAGGCAACTAATGGCAAGCAAAATTCTAGGGCTGTGACAACTCACCCCTACTAAACAAGAATCTCGTCCCGAGATTCAAGACGTGAGGTAAGAAGACAGAGGGGGCACAAGACCAACACAATCTTCATGATCCAAGTTGCACCTCATAAGGTTGTTGATTCGTTGCATACGTTGATCTTGACATCCTCGCTTTTGAGATCTTCATCCACGCGATGACGACGGAAAGAAACTCTACTAGGATTGATCTTCTCAAAGATCAAACTATACAATATCAACTCGCGGAATGAGATGTTGAAACATCTCGAGTTGAGACACAAAACACATCGAGAGGGATGAAAGAACAAACGACGGGGTTTGATTTGGTGGGCAATAATTCCACACTTAGAAAGATGGTGGATGGTGTCAAGGTGGCGAGGAAATAATTGCCATGACCCCGTAACGGGGCACCTTGGGGGAGGTGACTTGAAGAACTATTCCCTTAAGTGGCAAAAAGAATTACTTTTGATATCTAGATCATTGAAACTCTTTATACCAACCTAAGGCAATCACAATCGATTGTTTGGCGGAGTTCAAAGGAATGGCATATCCGGATTCGAATGGATGGTGTGGACTACCTTGTTGAAGACAATGCAATGGATGACTTTTGCTTACCACCGGAAATGGATGGGACCCATGACAGGACCACTTTTGAAGATGATCCTGGACAACAACTACTGAGAAGGGCATCCCATGGAAAATTGGCATGATGGTGTGCAAGCTGGGAACAAAATGCAAATGTTGGGAATGTTCCAGCCATCATATCTGCCTGAGATTCAGATCTGGTTGGTGTCAGGATATTCCAGACTCATCAAGTCTAGAAAGAGAAATGAAAGTTGGCAACACAAATCGACGAGATGACGTTGCGAGATTCTCGGGGAGTGAACTACGATAGCAAGCTCCAAGACATGAGCTAGTTCTGCTACATACATGTGAATACGTTGTCCAAGACAAGCATGACCACATAGTAGTCTTGTAATGAAACACTACCGAGTTCAGGAGGGAACCATCAACGAGGATATCGAAGTCCTTGCGTAAGTCTAGCTCCTAAGAAGAAACTTCTTCTCCTTGAACAAACCAATCAGTGGCTTGGTGTGCTAGGAACACATATGGAGTGGAGGTAATCAATCTACCAAACCATAGAATACTTCGCACGTATGCATGACTGATTTGGGATGATTCCAAGGGAAACAAAACAAACCTTTCTCAAATTCATGGCGGCAACTTACACCTAGTGCACGTGAACTTAGAGAAAGTCACTTCTTTCACCAAACATATACCTCATGGGCAGAACACGAAGGAAATGCTTACAAAGTTTCCAACACTAGCTCAATGTTCAACATGAATCATGGGGGAGACAAAACGCCGCTGATGAGCTCAACAACAACTCATCGGAATTTCCATATCACTGGACTTCCACCATCATGTGAACACGGTGATAGCATTGGTCGGACCAAAAGATGTAATGGTGTATTCTCGAGGGATCAACCACGAGTAAGACAACATTACGAACATTGTTAGTTCTGATTTGACTTGACGATAGCCCATACTCAAGTCAAAGTTTTTACAAGATAATAGATCCAACAACTGATCACGAGGACCAATTGCTGAAGATATCATCTTTCTTCAAGACGCACACAACACAAAGATATCCCTTTAGAAAGAACCAAATTCGGCAAAGCCTTTTATCTTCCAACTCTCCAAGTTGTTGTTTAGCTTAACCATCTAGCTTAGGGGTATCCAACACAGATTCTTGGAGAAGGGGTGGTTTATTGGAAAACCAACTTGATCACGAACTCAACATAACAGTCAGGGGACAACCAGGTAATACTTCTGAGAAGATATTCGGAAAATCATGAACCACCGATATGTTATTAAGCTCGAGAACAATCTTGCTTTTCAGGGCAAGACGATATGATCAAGGAGTGAGGGATTGTCACAATCCTAACTCATTGGTCGATGAGTGCACCCGGAGATATGGACTAGGTAGCACGATCAATCTTAGAATGGTAGTTCAATAACCAACACGCTAAGAATGAGAATATTGTCCATTTACTACCAAGCAATGAGTTACTCGGAGTATTGATTTCACACATCACGATTCACTTGTCGGCATTCCGGTTACAATAACACGGAGGCCGAGGAATGAACGATGATGGCGAGAAGTATCACTGTATCAAGAGTTCATAGGAGGTTGTGCAATTCCTATGATATTCCTGACATAAAGAGGGCAATACTTCAGGGTAGAACATAATCAAAAGTTGGATTGGCATTTTGATCTGCGGAATACAACTGCTTTGACCCAATCCTAGATATGGATGAGGTACTGGAGTTTGTTTCTCCTAGTCATTCTAGAATAGAATGGCTTGACGGACCACAAGAATAATAGGCATCGATGAACACGAATGCACAACTATTCCTGACTATCAAGTGATAGACTAGGGTCGGGATACAGCTGAGGAGGGTCAACTCAAGGAACATATAACTTTCTGAGTTGTGGATGCATAGATTAGTATGTCGAATCAAGTTCAACATGTTTCTTCCGGATAACCCATGCAGAGAGGTAGGACTGGCAGAGTCACAATTATGAATGGAGAACTCCTCAAGAGCACCCTGGTTGTGATCTTTGGTTCAAGAGAACTCCTGCCATGATGGTTCATGGTATTTGGAAGAATGATACACCACGGACCTCGAAGACTACCACAAAGATTATTAATATCCTAGAGGTACGAGCAACACTATCAACATGAGGTAAGTAGAGTGGATCTTGGGTCAAGAACCTAGGAATAGAATACCTACTACTAAATGGCATCACGGGATGCTTTCAAGAATGATGGCCAGAATCATCACACTGGGGATACGAAGGCATTGCTAAATTACTAGGTGACTCCCTAAAACACCTAGGGTCGTAATAATAGCTCCAACATATATGTCGAGGTAGTAGAGTACCTCAACAGACCGATTAGTGTGGTTGAACTGGCCCAAAAGGACATCGGGAACGGAAAGAAGGAATTTTAAAATGCATCAGACTAGTTAGAGACCTGGGATGACTCGGACAGCATAACGGTTGTAAATGCTCAAAAGATTTGAGACATCCTGCAAAATGGTGGCATGACCACTCACAACACCATATCAATGTTCCGAGATCAACTGTCAACATACGGAAGTAGTAGAAACGGAACTCAGGCTTTGAAACTATCAATTCTATAAGTCTATGCATTAGTAACATGTCATCCTGATAGATAGATGAGAAGGCCTAGTTCTTAATCCCCATAGAAGAGAAAAGGATGACTCAGATCAGAAGGGCATAAGGTAAAGGAGTAAAAAGAGCCTTACGTTCCCTTCCACAATCAATTCCCTTACATAACTAAAGCATTTCTAGACTCAACTTCGACCAGTTTGGCTTGGTAATCCTACAGGTAGTCAGGCTCTGATACCAAAGCTGTCAGGACCCCGATTCCAAGTCACATCGATCTAGCCGGTAACATCTCATATCACTTTGCGTCCTCACGCACGTTATTCCCACGGGTGTCGCCTTACCATGGCCCGGGACCGTTTGCGCCTTTTGGCTCACGTATATGATAGTGTTGCTAGCAACCATATGACAGAGAACCCGGGCCGACATGGATAGTCGTGAACCCAAAGCGGCACCAACCTATGGGGACAGGTATACATGAATCACATCGAGCATGTCGGTCAGCAGCGTGTGAATCCGGGCTGTAGCACTGGGCTAACAGGACTCCGGGAACCCGGGCTGTAGCAGGCTAGGCAGGACTCCGGATGTCACTGCATGACATTTCCCCGAAGGGACAGACACAGGAACGAAGTGAAACACATGCCGGCCAGTCAAGTGCCCTGAGCAGTAGTGCTGGGCTAGCAGGACTTCGGTGAACCGGGCTGTAGCGGACTACTTTGGCTCATGGAAGCACTAGACTACATTTCCCCATAAGAGAGGCTGCCAAGGATAACAACTAGATTGTCGGATCCCACACATACCAAGCATTTCAATCATACACACAATATGCTCGATATGTGTAAATACAACATGGCATCACAACATAACTCTACGACTCAAGTATTTATTCATTAGGCTCCGGGGAGCGAGATATTACAAACATGGATCTCATGACCCAGCAATCATAGCATACAAATCAAAACACATGCGGAAGCTTAACATGTCTGAGTACAGACATCTACAAATGAAAAAGGCTAAGAAGCCTGACTATCTACCAGATCCCGCCGAGGGCACAAGATCATAGCTGAGGTATCAAGCTAAACATCGAAGTCCACACGATACTACTAGCGAGAGTGAAGTCTCTCTGCAAAACATAAATTAAGCAAACGTGAGTACAAAAGTACTCAGCAAGACTTACATCAGAACTAGCTACATATGCATCGGTATCAACAAGGGGGGTGGTGGAGTTTAACTGCAACAAGCCAGCTTTGACTCAGTGGCTAACCTGAACTACGACTACAAGCAACTCTTTTGAGGTGCCGCACACGAGTCCACATATTCACCATTCAATACACCACTATGGATCCGCTCCCGTCTCCCTACGAGAACGCCATCCATAGCACTCACGCTTATCTTGCGCATTTTAGAGTATCCACTTTCACTTGTCTATGAACTGTTATAGGCAACCCAGAAGTCCTTTACCGCGGACGCGTCTATTCGAATAGTTTTATACCCTGCAGGGGTGTACTTCGTCACACATGTTTCCACCACTTAGCGTCTGCACACGACATGCGCTCGGCAGACTTCAAGCGAAAGCCGGCGTGGGTGTAGACCACGACCTGACTAACCGCACAAGTCTCTAGTCCAGGTTTATCGCATATTCGGGTTCCATCCGCAAGGAAATCCGGCCGGGGTGTCCTCAACGGCCAGGGGTCAGTAAGTCGAGAGGGGTCATATTTCAGGGCCCAATGTGTGGTAGTAGCTATTTCATGGATCACAAACACAGAACTCATTTCCTAAGATCGGTTTCAATGAGACAACCCACCATGTACTCCTACATGGCCTCTCACCGCTACCTTTACCAAATCGTGTTCACACACTTAGCTCACACACAGTAGGACATGTTCACAACTTTCCAATTCATCCCCAATGAATCAGACATGACACAACTCTAAGCAATAGCAGGCATGACAAGCAAACATGAATGAGTAGGCACATCAGGGCTCAAACAACTCCTACTCATGCTAGTGGGTTTCATCTATTTACCGTGGCAATGACAGGTCATGCAAAGGAAAGGGGTTCAACTACCGCAGCATGTAACAGTAGAATCATTGTTGTCCTAATGCAGAAAAAGAGAGCAGGTGCGAGAGAGTGGGTTTGTATCGGAATGAGCAAGGGGGTTTTGCTTGCCTGGCACTTCTGAAGATAGTATAGTTCTTCATCGTTGTCATCGATCACATCGTCGGAATGTCGTCTACTGAAGGGGGACAAACACCGGCAATAGAGAAGAACACAATCAATGCAATGCAAAAATTATGACGCATGATAATGTCATGGCAATATGCTGTTGATTGAGCTAATGCAACTAGCAATCATATTAAATGAAGTTGGTTTGAACCAAGGGTTCAAATTCAAACTCCATATGTGCTTATTTAAATGTCAATTATGCAAATTGCCCTGTACAGAAACCCATGGTTGTTCAAACATGCATGCAAATGCCATAAAAAGATTCCTTTAATTTTTTTGATAATTTTTCATATATAATTTATTTCATTCTGATTTATAGATTATTTTCTATGATTTTTGGAAGTTTAGGGGATTTTCTAAAAATAAATAAATCATTTAGATTTATTTAAAATACAGAAAAGCATTTACTGCGTCAGCCTTGCATCATGCTGACATCATCTGGTCAACGGACGCGGTCCAGGTTAAACCTGACCAGTGGGACCCACTGGTCAGTGATAGAGGCACTAATCCCACGTTGACTCGTGCTTTGACTCGACACGGGGCCCACTGTCAGCGTCACAGTTAGCCAACTAACTAAATTAGTGTTAGTTTAACTCTTAATCCAGGTTTGACCAGGGGGCGGGGCCCACATGGTCAAATGGGTCAAACCCACCGGCGACATGACGCCGGCGAGGCCCGAGACGGCGGCGCGGCTCGGAAATGCAGCACAGGCGACGAAACGAGCGGCGGTTTGGCTTGGCGTGAAGCTGGCGCTCGTCCGCATCCAACGGAGCCATCAACTCGCGCCGGAGTGGACCGTAACGATGGCGGTGATAGCCAGTGCAGCGGCCGGAGCTCGGACAAGTGCGGGGTTGGGGCTACGGCGTGCAAACGCGGAAACTAAGGCGCTAGCGAGGCACTACGCGATGCGGCAAGCATGTTGGGTAGCACGGGATGACCAAATGGTCGCCGGAGCGACGCCGGCGACAAGATCGAGCAGAGGCGAGCTTCGGCCATGGTGGAACTATGGCCTAGAGGGTGCAAACGCGCGGGAAAGAAGAGGGGAAAAATGGCAGAGCTCATAGGGAGGTCGATGAGCAGATCAGTGGGCTCGGGGGCGACCGGAGCAAGGTGAATCAATGAACGGCGTCCGGCGGGTACCGAGGTTGAAGACGACCCGATGGCGGCGATGCAGGGCCTCCGGCAAAGCGTGGCTCGGTGGGGAGGGCGAGGGTGTCGCGGGGGAGCTTCTGGACTCATCGGTAGGGCGAGGGGTGGTCGGTGGCTGCGGCGGCAGTGAGCGGCGGCAACGCCTGCGCTCGGGTGCGCTGCGAGGAGAGAGCAGAGGAGGGGAGAGAAGGAGTGGATAGGCTAGAGGGGTTGGGGCGGTTGCGTGGCGCGTCCAGCTAGCCTCCAGCGTCGGCGGAAGCAGGAGGTGGCTCGGGCGCGTGCCGGCGCGCGGCGACCACGCGCGCGGCGTCCGACTGGCGGGAGCTGGACGACGACTGGCAGCACCAGGTGGTGGGCTTGGCCAAAACAGGTGAGGCCCAGGTGAGTGCCAGGTAAAAACCCTCTCTCTCTCTTATTAATTGTTTCTATTTTCTATTTTCTGCAATTGTTTTGTCTTTATTAAAAATGCCAGAGCATTTCCAAAAATCCTGAAAATATTTGTGGGCACTGTTGAAATTATTCCCAACAGCCCTCAACTAGTTTCAGAATTATTAGAGCATTTAAAATATTTATAGGATTTAAATGCCCCAATTAAAGTACAATATGAGTTAATCCAAAAACCTAGAAATGACCTAGAAATATGTTTATCATTTCTGGCAGAGGTTTTCACCTTTATCAAAAATCATGAACATTTCCAAAGGCATTTTGGGTTCAATGAAAATATTGTTTATTTGAACCTAGTTGAATTCATTTAGTGCTAGGGTTTCAACATCCCCATTTCAACTTTAATTGAAAAGTTAACATGATGCATGGATGCTTTAAGGCAACTAATGCCAAGCAAAATTCTAGGGCTGTGACAGCCGCACCTCCCCCTTGCTCCTTTATATACGGGGACAGGGGGCACCCTAGAGACACAACAATTGATCATTTGATCTTTTAGCCGTGTGCGGTGCCCCCCTCCACCATAGCCCAGCTCGATAATGCTGTAGCGGTGCTTAGGCGAAGCCCTGCGTCGGTAGAACATCATCATCGTCACCAGGCCGTCGTGCTGACGAAACTCTCCCTCAACACTCGGCTGGATCGGAGTTCAAGGGACATCATTGGGCTGAACGTGTGCTGAACTCGGAGGTGCCGTGCGTTCGGTACCTGATCGGTCGGATCGTGAAGACGTGCGACTACATCAACCGCGTTGTGCTAACGCTTCCGCTTTCGGTCTACGAGGGTACGTGGACAACACTCTCCCCTCTCATTGCTATGCATCACCATGATCTTGCATGTGTGTAGGATTTTTTTGAAATTACTACGTTCCCCAACAGTGGCATCCGAGCCAGGTTTTATGCGTAGATATCATATGCACGAGTAGAACACAAGTGAGTTGTGGGCGATATAAGTCATACTGCTTACCAGCATGTCAAACTTTGGTTCGGCGGTATTGTTGGATGAAGCGGCCCGGACCGACATTACGCATACGCTTACACGAGACTGGTTCTACCGACGTGCTTTGCACACAGGTGGCTAGCGGGTGTCAGTTTCTCCAACTTTAGTTGAACCGAGTGTGGCTACGCCCGGTCCTTGCGAAGGTTAAAATAGCACCAACTTGACAAACTATCGTTGTGGTTTTGATGCGTAGGTAAGAATGGTTCTTGCTCAGCCCGTAGCAGCCACGTAAAACTTGCAACAACAAAGTAGATGACGTCTAACTTGTTTTTGCAGGGCATGTTGTGATGTGATATGGTCAAGACGTGATGAGATATAAGTTGTTGTATAAGATGATCATGTTTTGTTGAAGTTATCAGCAACTAGCAGAAGCCTTATGGTTGTCTCTTTATTGCATAAGATGCAAGCGCCAAATAATTGCTTTACTTTATCGCTATGCGATAGCAATAGTTGCAAGAGCAATAGTTGGCGAGACGACCATGTGACGACACATTGATATAGATCAAGATGATGGAGATCATGGTGCCATGCCGGTGACGATGGAAATCATGACGATGCTTTGGAGATGGAGATCAAAGGCACAAGATGATGATGGCCATATCATGTCAAATATTTTGATTGCATGTGATGTTTATCTTTTATACATCTTATTTTGCTTAGTTCGACGGTAGCTTTATAAGATGATCTCTCACTAATTATCAAGGTACAAGTGTTCTCCCTGAGTATGCACCATTGCGAAAGTTCTTCGTGCTGAGACACCACGTGATGATCGGGTGTGATAGGCTCTACGTTCAAATACAACGGGTGCAAAACGGTTGCACACGCAGAATACTCAGGTTAAACTTGACGATCCTAGCATATAACAGATATGGCCTCGGAACATGGAGACCGAAAGGTCGGGCGTGAATCATATAGTAGATATGATCAACATAGTGATGTTCACCATTGAAACTACTCCATCTCACGTGATGATCGGACATGGTTTAGTTGATATGGATCACGTGATCACTTAGAGGATTAGAGGGATGTCTATCTAAGTGGGAGTTCTTAAGTAATATGATTAATTGAACTTAAATTTATCATGAACTTAGTCCTGGTAGTATTAGCATATCTATGTTGTAGATCAATAGCTCGCGTTTAGCTCCCCTGTTTTATTTTTGATATGTTCCTAGAGAAAACTAAGTTGAAAGGTGTTAGTAGCAATGATGCGGATTGGATCCGTGATCTGAGGTTTATCCTCATTGCTGCACAGAAGAATTATGTCCTTGATGCACCGCTAGGTGACAAACCTATTGCAGGAGCAAATGCAGATGTTATGAACGTTTGGCTAGCTCAATATGATGACTACTTGATAGTTTAGTGCACCATGCTTTACGGCTTAGAATCGGGACTTCAAAGACGTTTTGAATGTCATGGACCATATGAGATGTTCCAGGAGTTGAAGTTAATATTTCAAGCAAATACCCGAGTTGAGAGATATGAAGTCTCCAACAAGTTCTATAGCTAAAAGATGGAGGAGAATAGCTCAAGAAGTGAGCATGTGCTCAGATTGTCTGGGTACTACAATCGCTTGAATCAAGTGGGAGTTAATCTTCCAGATAAAATAGTGATTGACAGAATTCTCTAGCCACCATCACCAAGTTAGTAGAACTTCGTGATGAACTATAATATGCAAGGGATAACGGAAACGATTCCCAAGCTCTTTGTGATGCTGAAATCGACGAAGGTAGAAATCAAGAAAAGCATCAAGTGTTGATGGTAAACAAAACCACTAGTTTCAAGTAAAGGGACAAAGGGAAGAAAGGGGAACTTCAAGAAGAACGGCAAGCAAGTTGCTGCTCAAGTGAAAAAACCCAAGTCTGGACCTAAGCCTGAAAATGAGTGCTTCTACTGCAAAGGGACTGGTCACTGGAAGCGGAACTACCCCAAGTAATTGGCGAATAAGAAGGATGTCAAAGTGAACATAGGTATATTTGATATACATGTTATTGATGTGTACTTTACTAGGGTTTATAGCAACCCCTCAGTATTTGATACTAGTTCAGTTGCTAAGAATAGTAACTCGAAACGGGAGTTGCAGAATGAACAGAGACTAGTTAAGGGTGAAGTGACGATGTGTATTGGAAATGGTTCCAAGATTGATATGATCATCATCGGACACTCCCTATACTTTAGGGATTAGTGTTAAACCTAAAATAAATGTTATTTAGTGTTTGCGTTGAGCATGAATATGATTGGATCATGTTTATTGCAATGCAGTTATTCATGTAAGTTAGAGAATAATTGTTGTTCTGTTTACATGAATAAAACCTTCTATGGTCATACACCCAATGAAAATGGTTTGTTGGATCTCGATCATGGTGATACACATTTTCATAATGTTAAAGCCAAAAGATGCAAAGTTAATAATGATAGTGCAACTTATTTGTGGCACTGCCGTTTAGGTCATATTGGTGTAAAGCGCATGAAGAAAATCCATGCTGATGGGCTCTTGGAATCACTTGATTATGAATCAGTTGATACTTGCGAACCATGCCTCATGGGCAAGATGACTAAGACTCCGTTCTCCGGAACAATGGAGCGAGCAACAGACTTATTGGAAATCATACATACTGATGTATGTGGTCTGATGAATATTAAGGCTCGCAGCAGGTATCATTATTTTCTGATCTTCATAGATGATTTGAGCAGATATGAGTATATCTACTTGATGAAACACAAGTCTGAAACATTTGAAAAGTTCAAAGAATTTCAGAGTGAAGTGGAGAATCATCGTAACAAAAATAAAAGTTTCTACAATATGATCGCAGAAGTAAAACATTTGAGTTACGAGTTTGGCCTTCAGTTAAAACAATGTGAAATAGTTTCACTACTCACGCCACCTGGAACACCACAGTGTAATGGTGTGTCCGAACATCGTAACCGTACTTTATTAGATATGGTGCGATCTATGATGTCTCTTACCAATTTACCAATATCGTTTTGGGGTTATGCATTAGGGACAATGATGTCTACTACTCAACCTTCTTCTTGTAGACGTTGTTGGGCCTCCAAGTGCAGAGGTTTGTAGGACAGTAGCAAATTTCCCTCAAGTGGATGACCTAAGGTTTATCAATCCGTAGGAGGTGTAGGATGAAGATGGTCTCTCTCAAGCAACCCTGCAACCAAATAACAAAGAGTCTCTTGTGTCCCCAACACACCCAATACAATGGTAAATTGTATAGGTGCACTAGTTCGGCGAAGAGATGGTGATACAAGTGGTATATGGATAGTAGATAATACTTTTTGTAATCTGAAAATATAAAAACAGCAAGGTAACTAATGATAAAAGTGAGCGTAAACGGTATTGCAATGCGTTGAAAAAAGGCCCAGGGTTCATACTTTCGCTAGTGCAAGTTCCCTCAACAATACTAACATAATTGGATCACATAACTATCCCTCAACATGCAACAAAGAGTCACTCCAAAGTCACTAATAGTGGAGAACGAACGAAGAGATTATGGTAGGGTACGAAACCACCTCAAAGTTATTCTTTCCAATCAATCCGTTGGGCTATTCCTATAAGAGTCACAAACAACCCTAGAGTTCGTACTAGAATGACACCTTAAGACACAAATCAACCAAAACCCTAATGTCACCTAGATACTCCAATGTCACCTCAAGTATCCGTGGGTATGATTATACGATATGCTTCACACAATCTCATATTCATCTATTCAACCAACACATAGAACCTCAAAGAGTGCCCCAAAGTTTCTACCGGAGAATCACGACGAAAACGTGTGCCAACCCCTATGCATAGGTTCATGGGCGGAACCCGCAAGTTGATCACCAAAACATACATCAAGTGAATCACGTGATATCCCATTGTCACCATAGATATCCACGGCAAGACATACATCAAGTGTTCTCAAATCTTTAAAGACTCAATCCGATAAGATTACTTCAAAGGGGAAACTCGATTCATTACAAGAGAGAAGAGGGGGAGGAGAAACATAAGATCCAACTATAATAGCAAAGCTCGCGATACATCAAGATCGTGCCAAATCAAGAACACGAGAGAGAGAGAGAGATAGAGAGAGAGAGAGATCAAACACATAGCTACTGGTACATACCTTCAGCCTCGAGGGAGAACTAGTCCCTCCTCGTCATGGAGAGCACCGGGATGATGAAGATGAAGGAAATATGCCCTAGAGGCAATAATAAAGTTATTATTTATTTCCTTATATCATGATAAATGTTTATTATTCATGCTAGAATTGTATTAACCGGAAACATAATACATGTGTGAATACATAGACAAACAGTATGTCACTAGTATGCCTCTACTTGACTAGCTCGTTGAATCAAATATGGTTAAGTTTCCTAGCCATAGACATGAGTTGTCATTTGATTAACGGGATCACATCATTAGAGAATGATGTGATTGACTTGACCCATTCCGTTAGCATAGCACTTGATCGTTTAGTTTGTTGCTATTGCTTTCTTCATGACTTATACATTTCCCTATGACTATGAGATTATGCAACTCCCGTTTACCGGAGGAACACTTTGTGTGCTACCAAACGTCACAACATAACTGGGTGATTATAAAGGTGCTCTACAGGTGTCTCCGAAGGTACTTGTTGGGTTGGCGTATTTCGAGATTAGGATTTGTCACTCCGATTGTCGGAGAGGTATCTCTGGGCCCACTCGGTAATGCACATCACTATAAGCCTTGCAAGCATTGTAACTAATGAGTTAGTTGTGGGATGATGTATTACGGAACGAGTAAAGAGACTTGACGGTAACGAGATTGAACTAGGTATTGAGATACCAATGATCGAATCTCGGGCAAGAAACATCGATGACAAAGGGAACAACGTATATTGTTATGCGGTCTGACCGATAAAGATCTTTGTAGAATATGTAGGATCGAATATGAGCATCCTGGTTCCGCTATTGGTTATTGACCGGAGACGTGTCTCGGCCATGTCTACATAGTTCTCGAACCCGTAGGGTCCGCACGCTTAAAGTTCGGTGACGATCGTAATTAGGGTTTTTGTGTTTTTGATGTACCGAAGGTTGTTCGGTGTCCCGGATGTGATCATGGACATGACGAGGAGTCTCGAAATGGTCAAGACATAAAGATTGGTATATTGGAAGCCTATATTTGGATATCGGAAACGTTCCGGGTGAAATCGGGATTTTACCGGAGTACCAGGGGGTTACCGGAACCCCCCCGGGGGGTTATTGGGCCTACATGGGCCCTAAGGGAGAAGAGGAGGGCCGGCCAGGGCAGGCCGCGTGCCCCCTTCCCCCCTAGTCCGAATAGGACAAGGAAGGGGGGGGCGCCCCCCTTTCCTTTTTCTCCCTTCCCCCTTCCTTTTCCAACAACGCAAGAGGGGGGAGTCTTACTCCCACTGGGAGTAGGACTCCTCCAGGCGCACCCCTTGGGACGGCCGCACCTCCCCCTCTCACTCCTTTATATATGGGGGCAAGGGGGCACCCCAGGACACACAAGTTGATCTTCGTGATCGTTCCTTAGCCGTGTGCGGTGCCCCCTTCCACCATATTCCACCTCGGTCATATCGTAGCGGTGCTTAGGCGAAGACCTGCGTCGGTAGAACATCATCACCGTCATCACGCCATCATGCTAACAAAACTCTCCCTCAACACTTTGCTGTATCGGAGCTCGAGGGACGTCACCGAGTTGAACGTTTGCAGAACTCGGAGGTGCCATACATTCGGTACTTGGATCGGTCGGATCGGGAAGACGTACGACTACTTCCTCTATGTTGTGTCAATGCTTCCGTTGCCGATCTACAAGGGTACATAGAAAACACTCTCCTCTCTCGTTGCTATGCATCACCATGATCTTGCGTGTGTGTAGGAAAATTTTGAAATTACTACGTTCCCCAACAATGGCATCCGAGCCAGGTTTTATGCGTTGATGTAATATGCACGAGTAGAACACAAGTGAGTTGTGGGCGATATAAGTCATACTGCTTACCAGCATGTCACACTTTGGTTTGGCGGTATTGTTGGATGAAGCGGCCCGGACCGACATTACGCGTACGCTTACGCGAGACTGGTTCTACCGACGTGCTTTGCACACAGGTGGCTAGCGGGTGTCAGTTTCTCCAACTTTAGTTGAACCGAGTGTGGCTACGCCCGGTCCTTGCGAAGGTTAAAATAGCACCAACTTGACAAACTATCGTTGTGGTTTTGATGCGTAGGTAAGAATGGTTCTTGCTCAGCCCGTAGCAGCCACGTAAAACTTGCAACAACAAAGTAGATGACGTCTAACTTGTTTTTGCAGGGCATGTTGTGATGTGATATGGTCAAGACGTGATGAGATATAAGTTGTTGTATAAGATGATCATGTTTTGTTGAAGTTATCAGCAACTAGCAGAAGCCTTATGGTTGTCTCTTTATTGCATAAGATGCAAGCGCCAAATAATTGCTTTACTTTATCGCTATGCGATAGCAATAGTTGCAAGAGCAATAGTTGGCGAGACGACCATGTGACGACACATTGATATAGATCAAGATGATGGAGATCATGGTGCCATGCCGGTGACGATGGAAATCATGACGATGCTTTGGAGATGGAGATCAAAGGCACAAGATGATGATGGCCATATCATGTCACATATTATGATTGCATGTGATGTTTATCTTTTATACATCTTATTTTGCTTAGTTCGGCGGTAGCTTTGTAAGATAATCTCTCACTAAATTATCAAGGTATAAGTGTTCTCCCTGAGTATGCACCGTTGCGAAAGTTCTTCGTGCTGAGACACCACGTGATGATCGGGTGTGATAGGCTCTACGTTCAAATACAACGGGTGCAAAACAGTTGCACACGCGGAATACTCAGGTTAAACTTGATGAGCCTAGCATATAATAGATATGGCCTCGGAACACGGAGACCGAAAGGTCGAGCGTGAATCATATAGTAGATATGATCAACATAGTGATGTTCACCATTGAAACTACTCCATCTCATGTGATGATCGGACATGGTTTAGTTGATATGGATTACGTGATCACTTAGAAGATTAGAGGGATGTCTGTCTAAGTGAGAGTTCTTAAGTAATATGATTAATTGAACTTTAATTTATCATGAACTTAGTCCTGATACTATTAGCATATCTATGTTGTAGATCAATAGCTTGCGATGTTGCTCCCAGTTTATTGTGTTCTAGAGAAAAATTATGTTGAAAAATGTTAGTAGCAATGATGCGGATTGGATCCGTGATCTGAGGATTATCCTCATTGCTGCACAGAAGAATTACGTCTTTGATGCACCGCTAGGTGACAGACCTATTGCAGGAGTAGATGCAGACGTTATGAATGTTTGGCTAGCTCAATATGATGACTACTTGATAGTTTAGTGCACCATGCTTAACGGCTTAGAATCGGGACTTCAAAGACGTTTTGAATGTCATGGACCATATGAGATGTTCCAGGAGTTGAAGTTAATATTTCAAGCAAATACCCGAGTTGAGAGATATGAAGTCTCCAACAAGTTCTATAGCTAAAAAGATGGAGGAGAATAGCTCAAGCAGTGAGCATGTGCTCAGATTGTCTGGGTACTACAATCGCTTGAATCAAGTGAGAATTAATCTTCCAGATAAGATAGTGATTGATAGAATTCTCTAGTCACCATCACCAAGTTAGTAGAACTTCGTGATGAACTATGATATGCAAGGGATAACGGAAATGATTCCCAAGCTCTTCGTAATGCTGAAATCAATGAAGGTAGAAATCAAGAAAAATATCAAGTGTTGATGGTAGACAAGACCACTAGTTTCAAGAAAAGGGCAAAGGGAAGAAGGGGAACTTCAAGAAGAATGGCAAGCAAGTTTCTGCTCAAGTGAAGAAGCCCAAGTCTGGTCCTAAGCCTGAGACTAAGTGCTTCTACTGCAAAGGGACTGGTCATTGGAAGCGGAACTGCCCCAATATTTGGCGGATAAGAAGGATGGCAAAGTGAACAAAGGTATATTTGATATACATATTATTGATGTGTATTTTACTAGTGTTCATAGCAACCCCTCGGTATTTGATACTGGTTCAGTTGCTAAGAGTAGTAACTCGAAACGGGAGTTGCAGAATGAACAGAGACTAGTTAAGGGTGAAGGGACGATGTGTGTTGGAAGTGGTTCCAAGATTGATAGGATCATCATCGCACACTCCCTATACTTTCAGGATTAGTGTTGAACCTAAATAAGTGTTATTTGGTGTTTGCATTGAGCATGAATATGATTTGATCATTTTTATTACAATACGGTTATTCATTTAAGTAAGAGAATACATTGGTGTTCTATTTACATGAATAAAACCTTATATGGTTACACACCCAATGAAAATGGTTCATTGGATCTCGATCATAGTGATACACATATTCATAATATTGAAACCAAAAGATGCAAAGTTAATAATGATAGTGCAACTTATTTGTGGCACTGCCGTTTAGGTCATATTGGTGTAAAGCGCATGAAGAAACTCCATGTGGATGGAATTTTGGAATCACTTGATTTTGAATCACTTGATACTTGCGAACCATGCCTCATGGGCAAGATGACTAAGACTCCGTTCTCCGGAACAATGGAGCGAGCAACTGACTTATTGGAAATAATACATACTGATGTATGCGGTCCGATGAGTGTTAAGGCTCACGGCAAGTGTCGTTATTTTCTGACCTTCACAGATGATTTGAGCAGATATGGGTATATCTACTTACTGAAACACAAGTCTGAAACATTTGAAAAGTTCAAAGAATTTCAGAGTGAAGTGGAGAATCATCGTAACAAGAAAATAAAAGTTTCTACGATATGATCGCAGAGGTAAAATATTTGAGTTAAGAGTTTGGCCTTCAGTTAAAACAATGTGAAATAGTTTCACTACTCACGCCACCTGGAACACCACAGTGTAATGGTGTGTCCGACCGTCATAACCGTACTTTATTAGATATGGTGTGATCTATGATGTCTCTTACCGATCTACCACTATCGTTTTGGGGTTATGCATTAGAGACAACTGCATTCACCTTAAATAGGGCACCATCTAAATTCGTTGAGACGACACGTATGAACTATGGTTTGGCAAGAAACCTAAGCTGTTGTTTCTTAAAGTTTGAGGTTGCAATGCTTATGTGAAAAAGTTTCAACCTGATAAGCTCAACCCCAAATCGGAGAAGTGCGTCTTCATAGGATACCCAAAAGAAAATGTTGGGTACACCTTCTATCACAGATCCGAAGGCAAGATATTCGTTGCTGAGAATGGATCCTTTCTAGAGAAGGAGTTTCTCTCGAAATAAGTGAGTGGGAGGAAAGTAGAACTTGATGAGGTAACTGTACCTGCTCCCTTATTGGAAAGTAGTTCATCACAGAAATATGTTCCTGTGACTACTACACCAATTAGTGAGGAAGCTAATGATGATGATCATGTAACTTCACATCAAGTTGCTACCGAACCTCGTAGGTAAACCAGAGTGAGATCCGCACCAGAGTGGTACGGTAATCCTGTTCTGGAGGTCATGTTACTTGACCATGACGAGCCTACGAACTATGAAGAAGCGATGATGAGCCCAGATTCCGCGAAATGGCTTGAGGCCATGAAATCTGAGATGAGATCCATGTATGAGAACAAAGTATGGACTTTAATTGACTTGCCCATTGATCGGCGAGCCATTGAGATTAAATGGATCTTCAAGAGGAAGATGAACGCTGATAGTAGTGTTACTATCTACAAAGCTAGAATTGTCGCAAAAAGGTTTTCGACAAGTTCAAGGTGTTGACTATGATGAGAGTTTCTCACTCGTATCTATGCTTAAGTCTGTCCGAATCATGTTAGCAATTGCCGCATTTTATGAAATCTCGCAAATGGATAAACAAAACTGCATTCCTTAATGGATTTATTAAAGAAGAGTTGTATATGATGCAACCAGAAGGTTTTGTCAATTCTAAAGGTACTAACAAAATATGCAAGCTCCAGCGATCCATCTATGGACTGGTACAGGCATCTCGGAGTTGGAATATACGCCTTGATAAGTTGATCAAAGCATATAGTTTTATACAGACTTGCGGTGAAGCATGTATTTACAAGAAAGTGAGTGGGAGCACTAAAGCTTTTCTGATAAGTATATGTGAATGACATATTGTTGATCGGAGATAATGTAGAATTATTCTGCAAAGCATAAAGGAATGTTTGAAAGGAGTTTTTCAAAGAAAGACCTCGGTGAAGCTGCTTACATATTGAGCATCAAGATCTATAGAGATAGATCAAGATGCTTGATAAGTTTTTCAATGAGTACATACCTTGATAAGATTTTGAAGTAGTTCAAAATGGAACAGTCAAATAAGGAGTTCTTGCCTGTGTTACAAGGTGTGAAGTTGAGTAAGACTCAAAACCCGACCACGGCAGAAGATAGAGAGAGAATGAAAGTCATTCCCTATGCCTTAGCCATAGGTTCTATAAAGTATGCCATGCTGTGTACCAGACCTATTGTATACCCTGCCCTGAGTTTGGCAAGGGAGTACAATAGTGATCTAGGAGTAGATCACTGGACATTGGTCAAAATTATCCTTAGTGGAATAAGGATATGTTTCTAGATTATGGAGGTGACAAAAGGTTCGTCGTAAAGGGTTATGTCGATGCAAGTTTTGACACTGATCCAGATGACTCAAAGTCTCAATCTAGATACATATTTAAAGTGGGAGCAATTAGCTAGAGTAGCTCCGTGCAGAGCATTGTTGACAAAGAAATTTGCAAAATACATACGGATCTGAATGTAGCAGACCTGTTGACTAAACTTCCCTCACAAGCAAAACATGATCACACCTTAGTACTCTTTGGGTATTAATCACATAGCGATGTGAACTAGATTATTGACTCTAGTAAACCCTTTGGGTGTTCGTAACATGACGATGTGAACTATGAGTGTTAATCACATGGTGATGTGAACTATTGATGTTAAATCACATGGCGGTGTGAACTAGATTATTGACTCTAGTGCAAGTGGGAGACTCAAGGAAATATGCTCTAGAGGCAATAATAAAGTTATTATTTATTTCCTTCTATCATGATAAATGTTTATTATTCATGCTAGAATTGTATTAACCGGAAACATAATACATGTGTGAATACATAGACAAACAGTATGTCACTAGTATGCCTCTACTTGACTAGCTCGTTGAATCAAAGATGGTTAAGTTTCCTAGCCATAGACATGAGTTGTCATTTGATTAACGGGATCACATCATTAGAGAATGATGTGATTGACTTGACCCATTTCGTTAGCATAGCACTTGATCGTTTAGTTTGTTGCTATTGCTTTCTTCATGACTTATACATGTTCCTATGACTATAAGATTATGCAACTCCCGTTTACCGGAGGAACACTTTGTGTGCTACCAAACGTCACAACGTAACTGGGTGATTATAAAGGTGCATTACAGGTGTCTCCGAAGGTACTTGTTGGGTTGGCGTATTTTGAGATTAGGATTTGTCACTCTGATTGTCGGAGAGGTATCTCTGGGCCCACTCGGTAATGCACATCACTATAAGCCTTGCAAGCATTGCAACTAATGAGTTAGTTGCGGGATGATGTATTAAGGAACGAGTAAAGAGACTTGCCAGTAACGATATTGAACTAGGTATTGAGATACCGACGATCGAATCTCGGGCAAGTAACATACCGATGACAAAGGGAACAACGTATATTGTTATGCGGTCTGACTGATAAAGATCTTCGTAGAATATGTAGGAGCCAATATAAGCATCCAGGTTCCGCTATTGGTTATTGACCGGAGACGTGTCTCGGTCATGTCTACATAGTTCTTGAACCCGTAGGGTCCACACGCTTAAAGTTCGGTGACGATCGTAATTAGGGTTTTTGTGTTGTTGATGTACCGAAGGTTGTTCGGTGTCCCAGATGTGATCACGGACATGACGAGGAGTCTCGAAATGGTCAAGACATAAAGATTGATATAGTGGAAGCCTATATTTGGATATCGGAAATGTTCCGGGTGAAATCGGGATTTTACCGGAGTACCGGGGGGTTACCGGAACCCCCTGGGGGTTATTGGGCCTACATGGGCCCTAAGGGAGAACAGGAGGGCCGGCCAGGGCAGGCCGCGCGCCCCCTCCCCCCTAGTCCGAATAGGACAAGGAAGGGGGGGGCGCCCCCCTTTCCTCTTTCTCCCTTCCCCCTTCCTTTTCCAACAAGGCAAGAGGGGGGAGTCCTACTCCCGGTGGGAGTAGGACTCCTCCAGGCGCACCCCTTGGGCCGGCCGCACCTCCCCCTCTCCCTCCTTTATATACGGGGCAAGAGGGCACCCCAGGACACACAAGTTGATCTTCTTGATCGTTCCTTAGCCATGTGCGGTGCTCCCTTCCACCATATTCCACCTCGGTCATATCGTAGCGATGCTTAGGCGAAGCCCTGCGTCGGTAGAACATCATCACCGTCATCACGCCGTCGTGCTGACGAAACTCTCCCTCAACACTTTGCTGGATCAGAGCTTGAGGGACGTCACCGAGTTGAACGTGTGCAGAACTCGGAGGTGCCGTACGTTCGGTACTTGGATCGGTCGGATCAGGAAGACGTACGACTACTTCCTCTACGTTGTGTCAACGCTTCCGTTGCCGGTCTACGAGGGTACGTAGACAACACTCTCCTCTCTCGTTGCTATGCATCACCATGATCTTGCGTGTGCGTAGGAAAATTTTGAAATTACTACGTTCCCCAACATAAGATGGCCACCGGAGAAGGATTGCCCCCTCCGGCAGGGTGCCGGAACGGGTCTAGATTGGTTTTCGGTGGCTACGGACGCTTCTGGTGGCGTAACTCCCGATCTAATCTCTGTTCTGGAAGTTTAGGGTACGACGATATATATGAGTGCAGGAAGTACATCGGAGGAGCCACGGGGGCCCCACGAGGCAGGGGCGCGGTGGGCGCGCCCCCCACCCTCGTAGGCAGCCCGTGTCTCCCCTGACGTGCACTCCAAGTTCCCTGGGTTGCTTTCCTTCCAAAAATAACTTCTCCAGTTGATTTCGTTCCGTTTTGACTCCGTTTGATATTCCTTTTCTTCGAAACACTGAAATAGGCATAAAATAGCAAATCTGGGTTGGGCCTCCGGTTAATAGGTTAGTCCCAAAAATAATATAAAAGTGGAAAATAAAGCCCAATATTGCCCAAAACAGTAGATAATATAGCATGGAGCAATCAAATATTATAGATACGTTGGAGACGTATCAAGCATCCCCAAGCTTAATTCCTGCTCGTCCTCGAGTAGGTAAATGATAAAAAGATAATTTTTGATGTGGAATGCTAGTTGGCACAATTTCAATGTAATTCTTCTTACTTGTGATATGAATATTCAGATCCGGAAGATTCAAGACAAAAGTTCATATTGACATAAAAATAATAATACTTCAAGCATACTAATAAAGCAATTACGTCTTCTAAAAATATCATGGCCAAAGAAAGCTATCCCTACAAAATCATATAGTCTGGCTATGCTCCATCTTCACCACACAACATATTTAAATCATGCACAACCCTGATGACAAGCCAAGCAATTGTTTCATACTTTTGATGTTCTCAAACTTTTTCAATCTTCACGCAATATATGAGCGTGAGCCATGCACATAGCACTATAGGTGGAATAGAATGGTGGTTGTGGAGAAGACAAAAAGGGACAAGATAGTCTCACATCGACTAGGCGTATCAACGAGCTATGGAGATGCCCATCAATAGATATCAATGTGAGTGAGTAGGGATTGCCATGCAACGGATGCACTAGAGCTATAAATGTATGAAATCTCAACAAAAGAAACTAGTGGGTGTGCATCCAACTCGCTTGCTCATGAAGACCTAGGGCATTTTGAGGAAGCCCATCATTGGAATATACAAGCCAAGTTCTATAATGAAAGATTCCCACTAGTATATGAAAGTGACAACATAGGAGACTCTCTATCATGAAGATCATGGTGCTACTTTGAAGCACAAGTGTGGTAAAAAGATAGTAGCATTGTCCCTTTTATTTTATTATTTTTATTTGGCCTTTCTTTTTTTTATTTGGCCTTTCTTTTTTTATTTGGCCTTCCTTTTTTTGGGACAATACTCTATTGAATGATGATCATCACACTTCTATTTATTTACAACTCAATGATTACAACTCGATACTAGAACAAAGTATGACTCTATATGGATGCCTCCGGTGGTGTACCGGGATATGCAATGAATCAAGAGTGACAAGTATGAAAGAATTGTGAACGGTGGCTTTGCCACAAATACTATGTCAACTACATGATCATGCTAGCAATATGACAATGATGAATGTGTCATGATAAACTGGATGGTGGAAAGTTGCATGGCAATATATCTCGGAATGGCTATGGAAATGACATAATAGGTAGGTATGGTGGCTGTTTTGAGGAAGGTATATGGTAGGTGTATGATACTGGCGAAAGGTGCGCGGTATTAGAGAGGCTAGCAAAGGTGGAAGGGTGAGAGTGCGTATAATCCATGGACTCAACATTAGTCATAAATAACTCACATACTTATTGCAAAAATCTATTAGTTATCAAAACAAAGTACTACGTGCATGCTCCTAGGGGGATAGATTGGTAGGAAAAGACCATCGCTCGTCCCCGATCGCCACTCATAAGGAAGACAATCAATAAATAAATCATGCTCCGACTTCGTCACATAACGGTTCACCATACATGCATGCTACGGGAATCACAAACTTCAACACAAGTATCTCTCAAATTCACAACTACTCAACTAGCATGACTCTAATATCACCATCTCCATATCTCAAAACAATTATCAAGTATCAAACTTCTCCTAGTATTCAACTCACTCATAAGAGAATTTTATTATTCTTGAATACCTAGCATATTAGGATTTTAAGCAAATTACCATGCTATTTAAGACTCTGAAAATAATATAAGTGAAGCACTAGAGCAAATGACAAACTACTCTGAAGGGTATAAGTGAAGATCAATGAGTAGTCGAATAATTATGCAACTATGTGAAGACTCTCTAACATTTAATAATTTCGGATCTTGGTACTTTATTCAAACAGAAAGCAAGGCAAAATAAAATGACATTCTAAGAATGGCAAACATCATGTGAAGAAGCAAAAACTTAGGATCAACCGAAACTAACCGATAGTTGTTGAAGAAGAAAGGTGGGATGCCAACCGGGGCATCCCCAAGCTTAGAGGCTTGAGACTTCTTGAAATATTATCTTGGGGTGCCTTGGGCATCCCCAAGCTTGAGCTTTTGTGTCTCCTTAATTCCTCTCATATCACGGTCTCCCTAAATCTCAAAAGCTTCATCCACACAAAACTCAACAAGGACTCGTGAGATAAGTTAGTATAAACCATTGCCAAAACCTTATCATACTCTACTGTAGCAAATCACTAAAATTATTATTCAACATTGTATACTAAATGCCTCTGCATATTTAATGGTCCTATCCTCAAATAGAATTATTAAAGAAGCAAACATATGCAAACAATGCAAACATAACAGTAATCTGCCTAAACAGGATAGTCTGTAAAGAATGCTGCAACATCCATACTTCCCTAGCTCCAAAAATTATTAAAGAAAATTCCCACTGTAGTAAATTTATCAGATCTTAATATGCAAAAGGTTTCAACATTTTATCACATTCTGACTTTTCTAGGGAATTATTGCAACAGCGGTAAACTTTCTGTTTTCAAACAGCAACATGTATACTTGTAACATATGCATAGTAAAGACTATCAATGCCACTTTTATTGAAATAAAATATGAAAAACATTGTTCTAAATAAAATCAAGCAAATCCTAACAAAATAAATTGACGCTCCAAGCAAAACACATATCATGTGGTAAATAAAAATATAGCTCCAAGTAAAGTTACCGATGAACGAAGACGGAGGAGGGGCTGCCTTCCGGGGCATCCCCAAGCTTAGGCTCTTGGTTGTCCTTGAATATTACCTTGGGGTGCCTTGGGAATCCCCAAACTTAGGCTCTTGCCACTCCTTATTCCATACTCCATCGAATCCTTACCCAAAACTTGAAAACTTCACAACACAAAACTTAACAGAAAACTCGTAAGCTCCGTTAGCGAAAGAAAACAAAACACTACTTAAAGGTACTATAATGAACTCATTCTTTATTTTATATTAGTGTTAAACCTACTGTATTACAACTTCTCTATGGTTTATAAACTATTTTACTAGCCATAGATTCATCAAAATAAGTAAACAACACATGAAAAACAGAATCTGTCAAAAACAGAACAGTCTGTAGTAATCTGGATCAAACGTATACTTCTGTAACTCATAAAATTCTCAAATAAATTTCTGGACCTGAGGAATTTATTTATTAATCATATTCAAAAAGAATTAACTAAATATCACTCTCCAAATAAAAATGGAAGCAATTCTCGTGAGCGCTAAAGTTTCTATTTTTGACAACATGATCAACAAGACTTTCCCCAAGTCTTCCCAAAGGTTCTACTTGGCACAAACACTAATTAAACACATAAAACCACATCTAAACAGAGGCTAGATTAATTATTTATTACTAAACAGGAACAAAAAACAATTAACAAAAATAAAATTGGGTTGCCTCCCAACAAGCGCTATCGTTTAACGCCCCTAGCTAGGCATGATGATTTCAATGATGCTCACATAAAGGATAAGAATTGAAACATAAGGAGAGCATCATAAAGAATATGACTAGCACATTTAAGTCTAACCCTCTTCCTATGCATAGGGATTTTGTGAACAAACAACTTGTGGGAATAAGAATCAACTTGCATAGGAAAGCAAAACAAGCATAAGTTCAAGATTTTCAACACATAGAGAGGAATTGATATTATTGCAATTCCTACAAGCATATATTCCTCCCTCATAATAATTTTCAGTAACATCATGAATGAATTCAACAATATAACCAGCACCTAAAGCATTCTTTTCATGATCTACAAGCATAGAGATTTTATTACTCTCCATATAAGCAAAATTCTTCTCATTTGGGATAGTGGAAGTATCATAAGAGACTTGGATACTATAAATTGTTTCCACATTAAAAGAGTAATGTTCAGAGAAGGGGTAATCATAATCATGACAATTTTTATAAATATAATCACTACTTTTTATATCATATTTATCATCACAATAATTATCATAAGTAGGAGGCATGCTATCATCATTATAAATTTGCATATCAAAACTTGGGAGACTAAAAATATCATCTTCATTAATCATAGCTTCCCCAAGCTTGGGACAAACATTAATTGCAGCAAATATATTCTCAAAAATATCATCTTCATCAAACATAGCATCCCCAAGCTTGGGCCTTTTCATATCATAAGCATAATCACTCTCATAATTAATAGTATGGATAGCACCAATAGTATAGCAATTATCATATTCTTTCGAGCAAGTGCCAAAAAGATTTTCAAGATCATAAGAAGTATCATTATCTTCCACAATTATATTTTCATGAGGCACGATAGTAATAGGAGCAGCATTATTTGGGAGATATATCTTTTTACCTCTCTTCCTTTTTCTTTTCTTCTTCCTCACCACATCATGTGTGGGTTCAATCCTCTTTTTGGAGCTCCTTATTAATGAGATTGGTTGAATAGGAGGCTCCTCCTCGTTACCTAATTTATCATAAGAAATAATAGGAGGGTATTGGGAAGTCTCTTCCCTTTCATTAGTATTCTCTTCATCTTCTATTTGTTTTCTTTTCTTTATGTAATTGGCAATATAAGGATTTTCAATGCAATTCACCGCACAATACATATAAATCTTCTCTAGATCAAAATGAAGAACTTTATCAAGATTAAACTTTGGAATACCCTCAGTTATACGTTTCATTTCTTCATAACCCAAAAGAAGGCTAAGCTCTTTATGATGCTCAAGGGTAATCAAATTATCACAATGTTTGGACACGACTTGATCATGAAACAAATAGCATTGGAGCTTTAAATGACCATGTTCATTGCAAAGTTCACAAGGGGCACGAAAAATATTGAATTTTTTAGCACATTCATCTAGCTCTTCTTGCAACAATTTGGTTTCTAAGTACTTATGCCTCTTGCAATATCTATCTTCCCTATTTGGTGTGTACTTGCAAACCCAATCTACTCCACAAAAATTGACATGTTTATAGGAGACATTTTCATCATAACTAGTGCAATCATCATTAGCATCATGGATATTCAAAGAATTCGTACTAACAATGTTGCAATTATGCTCATCATTCAAATATTTAGTGCCAAACATTTTAGAGATCTCTTCTTCTAGCACTTGAGCACAATTATCCTTTCCATCATACTCACGAAAGATATTAAAAAGGTGAAGCGTATGAGACAAACTCAACTCCATTTTTTTATAGTTTTCTTTTATAAACTAAACTAGTGATAAAACAAGAAACTAAAAGACTCGATTGCAAGATCTAAAGATATACCTTCAAGCGCTAACCTCCCCGGCAACGGCGCCAGAAAAGAGCTTGATGTCTACTACACAACCTTCTTCTTGTAGACGTTGTTGGGCCTCCAAGTGCAGAGGTTTGTAGGACAGTAGCAAATTTCCCTCAAGTGGATGACCTAAGGTTTATCAATCCGTAGGAGGCGTAGGATGAAGATGGTCTCTCTCAAGCAACCCTGCAACCAAATAACAAAGAGTCTCTTGTGTCCCCAACACACCCAATACAATGGTAAATTGTATAGGTGCACTAGTCCGGCGAAGAGATGGTGATACAAGTGGTATATGGATAGTAGATAATAGTTTTTGTAATATGAAAATATAAAAATAGCAAGGTAACTAATGATAAAAGTGAGCGTAAATGGTATTCCAATGCGTTGAAACAAGGCCTAGGGTTCATACTTTCGCTAGTTCAAGTTCCCTCAACAATACTAACATAATTGGATCACATAACTATCCCTCAACATGCAACAAAGAGTCACTCCAAAGTCACTAATAGTGGAGAACGAACGAAGAGATTATGGTAGGGTACGAAACCACCTCAAAGTTATTCTTTCCAATCAACCCGTTGGGCTATTCCTATAAGTGTCACAAACAACCCTAGAGTTCGTACTAGAATAACACCTTAAGACACAAATCAACCAAAACCCTAATGTCACCTAGATACTCCAATGTCACCTCAAGTATCCGTGGGTATGATTATACGATATGCATCACACAATCTCAGATTCATCTATTCAACCAACACATAGAACCTCAAAGAGTGCCCCAAAGTTTCTACCGGAGAATCACGACGAAAACGTGTGCCAACCCCTATGCATAGGTTCATGGGCGGAACCCGCAAGTTGATCACCAAAACATACATCAAGTGAATCACGTGATATCCCATTGTCACCACAGATATCCACGGCAAGACATACATCAAGTGTTCTCAAATCTTTAAAGACTCAATCCGATAAGATTACTTCAAAGGGGAAACTCGATTCATTACAAAAGAGAAGAGGGGGAGGAGAAACATAAGATCCAACTATAATAGCAAAGCTCGCGATACATCAAGATCGTGCCAAATCAAGAACACGAGAGAGAGAGAGAGAGCAAACACACAGCTACTGGTACAAACCCTCAGCCTCGAGGGAGAACTACTCCCTCCTCATCATGGAGAGCACCGGGATGATGAAGATGAAGGAAATATGCCCTAGAGGCAATAATAAAGTTATTATTTATTTCCTTATATCATGATAAATGTTTATTATTCATGCTAGAATTGTATTAACCGGAAACATAATACATGTGTGAATACATAGACAAACAGTATGTCACTAGTATGCCTCTACTTGACTAGCTCGTTGAATCAAAGATGGTTAAGTTTCCTAGCCATATACATGAGTTGTCATTTGATTAACGGGATCACATCATTAGAGAATGATGTGATTGACTTGACCCATTCCGTTAGCATAGAACTTGATCGTCTAGTTTGTTGCTATTGCTTTCTTCATGACTTATACATGTTCCTATGACTATGAGATTATGCAACTCCCGTTTACCGAAGGAACACTTTGTGTGCTACCAAACGTCACAACGTAACTGGGTGATTATAAAGGTGCTCTACAGGTGTCTCCGAAGGTACTTGTTGGGTTGGCGTATTTCGAGATTAGGATTTGTCACTCCGATTGTCGGAGAGGTATCTCTGGGCCCACTCGGTAATGCACATCACTATAAGCCTTGCAAGCATTGCAACTAATGAGTTAGTTGCGGGATGATGTATTACGGAATGAGTAAAGAGACTTGCCGGTAACGAGATTGAACTAGGTATTGAGATACCGATGGTCGAATCTCAGGCAAGTAACATACCGATGACAAAGGGAACAACGTATATTGTTATGCGGTCTGACCGATAAAGATCTTCGTAGAATATGTAGGATCCAATATGAGCATCCAGGTTCCGCTATTGGTTATTGACCGGAGACGTGTCTCGGTCATGTCTACATAGTTCTCGAACCTGTAGGGTCCGCACGCTTAAAGTTCGGTGACGATCGTAATTAGGGTTTTTGTGTTTTTGATGTACCGAAGGTTGTTCGGTGTCCCGGATGTGATCACAGACATGACGAGGAGTCTCGAAATGGTCAAGACATAAAGATTGATATATTGGAAGCCTATATTTGGATATCGGAAACGTTCCGGGTGAAATCGGGATTTTACCGAAGTACCGGGGGATTACGGAACCCCCCCGGGGGTTATTGGGCCTACATGGGCCCTAAGGGAGAAGAGGAGGGCCGGCCAGGGCAGGCCGCGCGCCCCCTCCCCCCTAGTCCGAATAGGACAAGGAAGGGGGGGCCCTTTCCTCTTTCTCCCTTCCCCCTTCATTTTCCATCCTCCCAACCGCCCACCATTGGTGTCTCGTCCCTCCCTCTTCATTGTGGCAGTCAGGCTATCAGGGAGCCATAAGACTAAGAATAAAATGTTTGATCTGTTGATTTTCCCGTTCATAGTATACCAGAAATGGTTAATATAGGTGCTTTTTCATACCTTGTAATGGTTCATCTGTGGTTACCTTTGTTCTGTACTCTGCTTAATAATTAATAAAAATGGTTATGTGCATCATAATGATGTAGAGGCCAAGGGACTAACCTCCTTTTGAAAAAAGAAAAAAATGGTATACAAGAAACTGAAACTCACTCTCAAGTGCAGTTTGACATTTTACAAAGATCTCTAGTTAGAGCATCTCCAGCCGCGCCCCAACAAGCCCTTCCCAGGCAATTTTTTCACGCCGGCGCCCAAAAAATCGGTCCAGTCGCGCCCCAAGGAGCCCGTTTTCACCGGTCTGGGCCGAAACTGGCGCCGGCGGACCCAGGCCGAACTGGGGGCGCCCGGGGGCATCGGGGCGAGCGGTTTTGAAGCGAAATAGCCGTGGGCCCGCCGAGTCAGCGACGTGCGCCTCGTCTTCCCTCAGAACGCCTCGGTTTCCCGTGGGGAATCAATGGCAAGGTTGCCACCGGTCAGCCTTGCCATTGATTCCTCACGGGTGGCGCGTCACGGGCGGCGCGGTGATGCCTCCCTTCCCGCCACGCGTACACACGGCGCGGGGCTATAAAACCCGTGCCTCCCTCTCGTCACTGGCCATACCAGCCCGAGACCAAGCCAGCCACCGAGCTCTGCCTCTCTCCTTGTCCGTCGGCGTTCCTCTCCTTCCCTTTCTCGCCAAGCCCAAAGCGATGCCTGAACGATTCCCAGCGACGCGGCGGCGTCCAACGGCTTCGGCCGCCGCTCGCTCCACGAGTGGGAGGCCTACCTCTTCTTCGAGGCCAACATCCCAGCGCCGCCAGACATGCGCGCCGGGCTGGAGACTCAGCAACAGGGGCGTCCCCATCCCCCGGTGCCCGACGTCGACGCGCTCCCCGCCATCTTCGCCGCCGAGGTCAACCGCGTGCGGGCGTCCCTGACGGAGGAGCAACGCGCCATCCCCCAGTACGCCGCTGACAACCACGCATCATGGACGGTGTACTTCCAGCGTCGGCAGGCGCAGCGGCTGGCGTCCACCAACGGGGCGCCGGTGGTGGGGGGCACGAAGAACAGTGAGGGGCGCCGCCTATGGTGGGGCGCCCCCGGCCGCACCCTCCACGAGGTGCTCCAATACCTCGAGGGCGGCAATGACCCGCCGCTGGCATACCCTGCCGCAGCGGGCGCCCCCCCCCCCCCACCGGAGCGCCGGGCAATGGATGCCCAGGAGTTTCGGCTCCTTGTCTTCCTCCTCTGAGTCCTCCTCCCATTCCTCCAGTTCGCCGGCGCTGCTCGGCGTCAAGGCCGAGCCCGCTGTGGAGACGCCACTCGGTCGGCGCACCCGCAGCGCCGGCATCGTCATCAATGAGGGCGGTAGGCGCGCCTCCTCCTCGGCTCCTCCGCGCTACGTCAAGCCAAAGACGGAGCCGGGGATCGCCGTCGTGAAGACGGAGCCCGGGCTCGCCGACAGCGTCAAGGAGGAGCTCGACGACGCGGCGGCCCTGAAGTGGGCGCGTGAAGACTGGTGCGCACGGAGCTGGAGCGCCAGTGCCTCGCCTATGAGCGGTTCGAAGCTCGACACCATGGCCGGGACGAGGGAGGCGTCATCGTCCTCGACGACAGCGACGACGATGCGCCGCCGCCACCGGTCCGTCAGGGCGACGCCGGGCAGGGGTCCAGCAGAGGTGTCAAGAAGGAGAAGGCGGACGACGACGAGGAGGATGGCGGCGACGTCGGCGACTTCGCCGCTCTCAGCGACTTCTTCGCCCCTTAGTTGGATTTTTTTAAATAACTTATGTAACGTCGAACATTGTTGAATATATGTCAAGTTTGCCGAACTTTAGCCGAAAGTTTTGTTCAATTTGCCGAACTCTGCCGAATTCCTTTAAAAAAAAACGTGTCTGGGGGCGACCCTGAGGCCGGCGGCTGGGAACCCGCTCGCACCCACGCCGATTTTAGCGCCGGCTCACCCCCAGGCGGCGATTTTACGCGCCCCCCTGGGTGGGCCAACGGCTGGAGGTGCTCTTAGTTATGAAATGGACTCAGTTCAGATCCTTTTAGCAAAATAAAAGGACGTGTAACCGAATCAGGGCAATAATTAATCTGACATTTTGTAACGATTTCTAGTTAATAGGCCAACATGTTTCTTAATTAGTGTATGTGTACTTGCATTTTGGCCTTCAGCTCCTTTCGGTTATCATACCTTAAATTAATTCAACGGTCCTTGCTCTACAAGATGGCCCTTCCCTTTTCGTTAACACAACATACTTTGACTTCATCAAGATATGCATCCTTAGTGGTCCAATATCCATTTCGACTTTCTTGTTTTATACTGTCAAAATAGATCTCCAACTAACAAATGATATCTAAAGGTTAACTGATATTGGTTCAACAAAACTAACACATACTGTTACTTATATCATCATGGAAAGTGCTTTTCTTAGGGAATGGAAAGTGCTTCATGATGTAACTTTGTAGTCTTTTTTGTGACGTGATCTGTTTTTTAAAGGAGGTTTAAACCCCAGCCCTCTGCATCATTAGGATGCACTGTAACGTAATCTAATGAAATGTAATTGTGAAATTACGTTTGCATGTTGAGTATTTTAGAACGAAGAAAGTATCGCTGAGATCGGACCTGAAGGAGATTGCAAATAAAAACAAAGTCTAAATTAGGAAGTCAAGACAGGTACAATTGGAGATAAATTCAAGGGAACTCTTTTTAATATACTCATTATGGTATGTGTGTCGTTTACAAGATAAAGTACGCGGCAATACATAAGAAAGGAAATTGCAGACGGAAAACGTGCATTATTGACCAGGGACTTAACTTCAAATCCACTTTCACGTTGGAGAAAAATGGATCACATCACTTCGCCGTTGTTAGGAATCTAGTTTGGAAAGTCGGGTAGAGAAATGTTGGCAAATGACAGCATAAGATAGGCATGCATGCAGAAAGCTGATATCGATGATGAGATCAGTGATGCTGGGGGTTAGATCCCCCGGGGCTGAGCCTCTTCGACCTATCAACAGATATGTCCGGCGCCGCGTCACGCGGCAACGTCCCTGTGGTGCTCGCCCCTGTCGGGGTTGGGCCGCCGCCGATGACCACGGTGTCCTGCAGGCACCGTCGGCCCAGCATCAGCGGACGGTCGCCGGAGACCGCGATAGGCGAGGAGGTGATGACGAGAACGATGAAGATGCACAAGCACATCACTAGCTTCATGGCTAATACAGCTCTGTCTACCTTTGCTCACTTGGCTTCCCTGCGAGGAGCGTCGAGCTACTTGATATTGTGGAATCTGCAGTGATGATGAGCTGCACCCTACGGCTTGTACGTGCATTTATAAGCCAAGCGTGCAAGTTTTTTTCTGCCCACGCTGAATTGTATACACATGTAGTGGGATCAGTTGCCACTGATTTGGCCAGTTATTTGTTTAGAGACATTGCAAAAATATATGCATCTAGCCGACGTACGTGAGCTTCGGCACCAGTTAGGTAGTTAATTTTAAACCTAGAGTTTTCCAACACGTCCTCTCACCATCCATGGCTCCATCTCATGCTTTACCTTACGTACGTATCCATCTTTCCTTTGAAGTGTGTTTCTTGGTGAGTTTGCATTTATCATGTTTTAGATGCTGACTTCACGATGGAGTTTGTCGTCGTTGGAACTTAAAAATTGATGCGGCATAAGTCAACTCAACACACGATCAAGGATATACACATCCACGCATGCAGCCTAATCCACATGCATGTTCATTTCATTTCATCCGATACAATACACAGTCAGCAACATCCTTTTCAAGTCATCGCGCATTGCAAACCTTAATCTACTTCTGCGTGTTATCAGACTCACATGGCATTTCGAGTGTTGACCGATTGGGTTCCGCGTACATCATCATCCATGTGTTTCAAGTGTCGGCACCTTTACACTTGCCATTAGTGCCTCTTATATGTCCTCCTACTTAATATAGTGAAGGACAAGGCAGAGAAGTGAAGTGAAGACCTAGAGGAAACACACACAAGGGGCAACTGAGTGCATCTTTAGCAGATCCTCATGATCTACGAGGCCAGTCTCTCGGATGTGCTCATAGAGGTAGGAAGTGCGTGTGCACGTACTCCATGTATAGATCTGGAATTTGTAGGTCCGAGGTTCATGGAATGTGCATGTCCTTTCTACCGGTTGAAGCATTGCAACAAGACTTCATGGTAATGGCGGCAATAATGAGGCTTTGTTTTTTTGGTGCTCTTTTGAGTAATGTGTATTAAGTTCTCGGCTGAAAACCCTATATCTATCTTCATTGGTTGTACCTCTCAGTGATGGGCTGAATTCCCTTCTCTCTTTTTTTGAAATGGTGGTCTGCGCTACGTTATTGAAGGCAATGTGTGGTGATTGCTTGGACTTTCCCTCCACTCCGATGTATGGTTGGATAGACGACGACGAAGCACATACATCAGTTTCTTCATGGAGGTGTTGGCGTTGGGAAATCTTAATCGTAGTCTAGCCAGAGGAAGCAACACCAACATTGTGGTCTTCCATATGTCTCTCATGCCAATGCCCAGCTCCAAAATCAATGCCCCCACGGAGGTAGACAAAGCAAAAGCATTGCCATCGTCCGATAATACAAATAGGGTTCCCTAGAAGCTGCAATCGTAAAAGACGAAGAGCACCACTTCGATGATGCCATCAAGAAGAGATCAATGGTCAAAATCATCGTTATCGCTGGCTCCAGCCACGATTTTCACCCGGATCAACTTACAAGCCCCGCGCCATGCATTAGTCAGACCCGAGGTAGATTTGATCTGAGCCATGGCCGGTCATCAGAGCGAGAGGCCACATCCACCTGGATCGACCACCACACTAGAGTAGCACACAACAACACCTAGCTGCACGGATGACGTATGCCATATGCTGCATCAGCCACCGCACACGTTGGAGCACCGTCTAAAGCCGATGATCCGAGGCAGGCCATCACACCACATCCACAATAGGAGTTGCGCACTCAACAATGCGACCGCGATAGGGCCAAGTCCAACTGCTGGCGGACACCAAGGGGCTTTGCCGATGACGTGTGCTGGTGGCAACGAGGGAGGGGGGAGGGGAGGAGGCGGGCGGTGACAACGGCTAAGGTTTCCACCCAAGACGCCCGAAAGGTTCGACGCAGGGGTGCCTTTTTCGTAAGAGCAGTACCCTGCGCCTCTCCATCTCTCACACTTGAGCAAGTTGCAGGGGGAAAATTGATAGTTCTGACCCTGTTCAAGAATTCATCCGATTAACCAGTTAACTTGCCGATTAATCCCTACTCATAGGGTCCCCGAGTAGCCGATTACCCGATAAATTGTCCGATTAATTGATTAAATGGCCGATTAACTTGCCGATTAGTCTATTAATCCCCTACTTACCAGCCGACCGAGCAGCTACCAGTTAACGATTTCCTCAACAATGAGTTCTGATGAGCCATCCATGCATTTTCCGTATTAAAAGTGGCTCAACTTTCGTATTGTATCTCAATAAACACATTCCACTTAAATATATCAAGGGGCCATATGATTGTTTGTGAATGTACAAAAGTCGTCCATGTTAGAGGAAGGTAGTGCGTCAGCCAGATGTGAACTTAGGTTCCATTGGAGCAATGTGCAAATGTACATATTTTAGCTACCTGCATGCGCACTTCCGTAACTTATCTAAGTGCCTGGTCCCCTATCCATCAAGAGGCCAAAAGGAATCTCAACTGTTGAAGTGATTCTTTAGTTAGGATATTTTTTTGCTAAAGTAAAATCAGTGTTGACAAAAAAAGGTGTTTGAACTTCAAAGTACATAACCTCACCTATGTGTTTTTGATTCTGATATATGCTTGATATCAGCTTGATAGTAATATCAAATTCTTTATTATGATGCTCACATTAGAAATGCCATTTTGAGTTAATTCCATATTTTACCTTCTCTTTTGTCATTTTGTATAAAGATTACCTCATTTAAAGGGGTTTTCATCTGTTTTACCCCATTTAAATAAAATATATGCCACATTTTACCATTTTTCATATCTGAATGTGCTTTTGTCAAACCGGTGATTTCTAATTCATCTAAAGAAAGCCTTTTATTTTCAAATAAGCTATTGAGTAGAGTAAGAGCAACTCTAGAAGAGTCGTAATATTGACTGATCGCCATAATAACGTTTTTAACTGAATAAATCATTGTAGTAGAGTCACCATCTCGCCTCCGATCGCATAAATTTTTGGAGATGCTTCAAACCTAGCCTGCGAGCCTCAGTATTTGGCAGTTGTGGGAGATATTTGGAGCATATATTATCTTGAAAACGGTTTGACACAAGTGTCATTCCCCCCTCCCGCTGCTCTTTCCACACGCACTACTGCCTCCCCTTCCTCCGTGTAGCACCACCTTTGATGCTTCCGGCTGTCCCCAGTCACCGCTAATGGTGTCGTGCACATTGCCTTGACCCTCATGCCCGATTCCATCAGTTTGGAGTTCGATCCCGCGAATTCAACGGTTGTTACGCCTCCTACGACTCTGATGGTCGGTCGCCACTGCCTAGGCCAGCACCTCGCCAACCCTGCAGATAACAAGTCAGACAGAGAGGTGTCAAACCCTATGCTACCGCATGCAAGCTCCAGTAGGTGACGTAGCAGTCGTCGGCGAAGAAATTGACGAAAAGGCCTCCCCAGGCTGTTGCCCATCTGCCCTTCATCTCAGTTACAGGTGGAACTTGGGCGCCTCTCTAGTCCTACGCCAAATCAAACACTATGATGTGGTAAAAAAACACCATTTGCCTTATATTTGGTCTTTGCTCGATTGAATGTGAGATGGCCATAGAGAATTGTTGGAAAATGCACAATGCTTGTGATTTAGCCATGATTATGTGATTGTAGGGGGTGGATGGTCAACAATGAAACATTTATCAAGAGTATGACGGGTTATTTTGGCAGGACAAATGATTTTGATCTTGAGGGAGCATCATTGTCGCATTTTGAGAAAAAAAAATATGTGTCCAACCGAGATACAAAATTTGATCAACTCTAACCCTCCTGCTCGTCGTGGAAGAAAGAAATTTGGTGATCAAACTTCACCTGGATGAGGATATTGCATTTCTCAAGGGATGGGAAGATATCTCTCTCAGTGTGAAACGAGCACAAAGTATTAGAAGCACATCGAGGAGGATTTTAAACATCATCTTGGACGTATAACGAACAATACCCTGTCAAATCTTTCACAAACCATTGGGTACTGTTCAAGAGATTTGCAGTCACTCGTCGGATTGTTTGGATCAAGTGAAGCACGCTCTTCCTAGTGGTGTCACCATTGAGCAATATGTAAGGAAATTTTTTGTTGTTTTTTGCCACACTGACATTACTTTGAGCATTGTCATCAATTTGAGCATTTGTTTGTTTTAGTCCTCCATAGCACAAGAGAGGTCTCGACAAATGGCAAAGTCGAATGGTAAAATGTTTGGTCTCTAACATTGCTGGATTTTTTAAGGCCATAAGAAGTGGAAGTCGAGGAATGATAACGACATTCCACGAAAATGGGAAGTGCAACGATTCCTCTCTAGAGATGGAGGATGGTGAAGATGTTGATAGTGATGAAGAGGAAAGGGAAAGGGTGCCAAGAAAGTCCCACTCCGGTGTCTAGCACGGGTCGCCCGGTGGGAGGAAGAGAGGAAAGTAGAAGCTCAACAGAGAAGGATATATGAAGGTGATGAATAAAAAGATCAATGAGTTCATGAGGACAAGAAATGAGTACGCCGAGAAGAGGAAGCAAGAACATCTAGAGATGGAGGTGAAGAATAACCAAGAGAGGAGTGCGAGATGTGATGTTGTGCAGGAGAGTAGACGACATCGGGAAGAAATTGAGGTGTGTAGGCTCAAACTTCATGAGTGTCGGGTGACGAGTCCAAATTTTGCAATGTTTTTACCCTTTATTTTGTTCCTACATGGTAGGCTTTGTGGTATTTTACCGCGCTTGCGTAGCTCTTTTTGCCTGTTTTCACCAAGATTTCATTTTTGGATGCATTTGGGAGTCTAAGGAAAGAACTCCAAAAAAGGGTGATAAGACCATGTCAATTGATGTGATTATGCATTACCATAAAACATTAAAGCACTTGGGAGGAGGAAGAAGTCACAAGGAGGCGACTAGAACGCTCGATGGCGCGCAGTACGACCGCACGCGCTCATACAGTGACATGTGCCATCACCATCGTCTGGTCAACTATTTCATTCCCGTGTGATTGGATCATGGATCGGAGGCACATAGACCCAAGAAACAGAGAACCCTAGCCTTCGGAAGGCATAGGAAGGGGGAATCGGCAAGGAGGAATCCGTCATCACCATCGCCTCGTGCAAGGAGACGGCAATATCATTCATCTTCACCATCATCTTGACCACAATCCATCTCCATATGTTTGTAATATCAAACCCTTGTGATCCCTACATGCATTATGCGATTATGTCATTCATTTTCACAAATCTCTTCATATGATGTTTGTCGTCTCCATGCTCGAGTAGTTCCCTTAGTTCTTAGGGATATGGATGAACCTTGGTATGTATAGGAGTTGTAATGTTTCTAAGGATATGAGACTCTGTTAAATATTTGGTTTAATCGTCTTCATCAATGTTATGAAGGGGTTCCAATAAGCATTTCCGCCATAAGGCCATGAAGCATATTACTAACTTTGTAAAGGCTAAGATGTTGAGGTAATTCGAGGTGACAGTAAAAGCCTCTCTACCTCACCTTTGCAATTGATAGGGGAGTAATGGAGAACCCTTGGTGAGGCCGCATCCATGGGGAAACCCTTAATTACTGAGTGAGAACCAGAGCAGGAAAACTATGGTAGTGGCATGCGTGGTACGATGTCTATAAAGAGTAGAACGTATTTTGTACCCTGATCCATCTAATCACAAATATCAAGAGTGAGTCAAGTATCCAACTTAGAACTATGCAGTAGCATATGTTACGTCAGACACATACCAGTGGGAACCACTCCCTGAGAATGCTTTAATCCTCTGTTGGTTTCAACACTTTATTCGCTCCCCTATCCTCTTTTAATTATTTTACATTATTTACTTCTGTTCGCACACTACTCAAAATCATTACAACTTTCTACCATAATTTTTCTTTGCGCCTACAACTAACTTACACGCACATCTCCATAAGGATCTATAAGGGATAAAGTCCAATTCTTGTGCTCCCCGTGGGATAGATACTCTTACTTTGAAAATGCTACAACTAAAACTTGCATACTTGCAGGTCATCATCAGGCGACAACAAAACATATAGACGAGGAGAATCGGTTCACCATGTTAGATCTCGACCAAATGAATCAAGTGGTGCGAGAATTTTGTGAGAAGACGAGAATGGTGGTAATAGATTCCACGAACATCGAAGGAGGGGACTGCTGAGGAAAGGTAAAGTAGAATAGCAACAGAGTATTTCCCTTGGTTAGAGAACCAATATAATCAATCCAGTTGGAGTCAACTAAGTTAACAAGATAAACATCATCGACGCACAAACAAAATAAAAAACTTGCACCCAATGTGGCAAGAGGGTTGTCGAGCCCCTTGTCTTACTAGTTACAAGATTAAAAGCAAATAGAGATAGGTAGTGGTAAAATAGCAAGGCGAGTAAAAATAGCAATTTTTGTAGAATAATTTATAAATGGAGAATAGATCAGGGGCCATAGGTTCACTAGTGGCATCTCTCTCGAAAATAGGCCAATGACATGGTAAACAAATTATAGTTGGGCAATTGAAAAGATTGCAATATTTATGACTATGATCATTCCTGGCATAATCTCATGTAGGCATTATGTCTGTGATAAGTAGATCGTTAATCCAACTGCATCTACTACTAATACTCTACCTCAAAACCGCTATTCGGCATGCATTTAAAGGTACTAAGTTTACAATAAGTAGAGTATCGCAGTAATAAAGATGGCATAATGTAGATAGGAAGAAGTCAATCAATATGATAAAAACCCATCATTTTATCCTTAGTGACAATAATATAATACATGTCTTGGCCCTTTTTGTCACTGGGTTAGAGCACCACAAGATTGAACCCGCTACAAAGCACAACTCCCTATAAAGAAAAACCCATCAAACTTGGCCAAAGAAGATAGATGGATCGGAGAGCATACAAAGCTATTTAATTATGCAGCAACAAACCCAAATAGATTTAATTGATCTCAATGAACAATCTGATCATAAAGTGACAATTCATCATGTCCCCCTCCCACACACACCACTAATTACATCGAATTGATCTCGATCAAGAATGAGAACATGGTATTGAAGATCCAAAAAGAGAGAGAACCATCTAGCTACTACCATGGACCAGTAGGTCCTAAGGTAACTACTCGCAAATGGTCATGGAGGTAGCAAGGTTGATGAAGATTGCTCTGGCAATGGCTTCCTCTTCCGGCAGGGCTCTGAAACAGGGCTCCAGATGGGATCTCCTCGGAACAGTGGCTTGCGGCCGCGATAAAATTCTTTTGGAGGTATGACTGATGGTTTCGGTATTTATAGGGATTTATGGCAATGGAATCAGGTCAAGGCGGTATCTATGCGCTCCACACGAGCAAGGGGCGCGGCCACCCCCGGTCGTGCCACCTGTCTGTGTGGGGCCCCTGGTGCACATATCGATCTCTTCTGAAGCTTCATGTGTTTCTTGTCACCCAGAAAAAACATGTTAAATTGGCAAACGTATTTTGACCTCCGGATATTTATTTCCTATAAAACCAAAAAACAAATATAAAATTGGATTTGACACAGGGCAATAAATTTATAAGTTAGTCCATAAAAATAATACAACATGCTATAAAAAGTATATAAAAATGACAATATAATAATATGAAACATCAAAAAATATAGATACAATTTGAGACGTATCAGGGACAATGCACACACCGACATAGAAACGGTGCACACACTTGCGTACTCTGACAATATGTGATTTTTACATGTCGCTGGTAAATGCTTTTGTTTATGTAACTTATATTACTTTTGCGAAAATGGACCTAGATATATTAAATGCGCTATGTATGCATTATGACAACTAATGGTGACCCTGCTAGAGTTGGTCTAAGGTAAATAATACACAGTAGGTGTTCATCATATATGCCGCCTCGGCTATGGTTTTGAAATTTTCTATGTGCGTTTTCTTTTCGGCTCATGCAAAGAGTCAGTCCTGCGATGTTTCGATCGTTCTGGCAATCCTGTGGGATTAGGAAAGGCCCTTCTCCTAGCTAGCTATCAAATATGTTCATTTATGTACCACCATGCATCTCATTTACCTATTAGATGTTGGCACTATAGTCCCTCCTTTCCGGTTCACAGGGCTCAAATCTGAAATCTCATCAACCAAGGCACATGGTGAGTGGAGGAATCTATATTATACTTTACAAAACTACCCAAATTAAATTAATGCATTAATTTGTATTAATTGCAGTGCATGCATGCTTGGCCACTAGATGAGTAGGAACATTGCATGCACTGGTGAGTTCCTTTTTAATTCTTGCATGCAAAGATTTAATGCGCCTCGGAATCTCAATAGAAGATGGAGATGAACCCTTTAAATCAGAAAAAGGAAAAAGTTGATATAAACCCTCTAAACCGGAAAGGAGGGAGTAGGTGCTCTACTCACGAAGATGTACATTACCAGGGCTGAAAATCAATGTATTATGTATGGATACCTCGGCAAAGAGAAGCTAATAAAATCGGTGGATGGTTTGCACCACTGAAGATCAGTTAAATGTGGCATATAAGAAAGAAGGGGAATAAAAAATCTGAAGCTACCTCAAATGGGTAAAATGTGGCATAGGTTTAGTGAAATGGGGAAAACGGATAAAATCCCTTAAATAGGGTAGTTCCTGTAAAAAAATTGGGGTAAAAAAATAAAATTAACTATTTTTTGCAAAGAATGGAAGGGGTTTGCTATGAAATGTACAAGTATAGACCCTACCTAAGCAACCACTGCTTGCATGTTGTTTAGTACCACTTCAATTCATAACTTTTTCCCCAAACAAAAACACCCCCTTTCACTTTTAAATACAAGGCCATTGTCAAAAATACAGTTTGCATCTAGAAGGCCACTATCTCTTCCCAAGAAGAATTGATTAGATTCTTTTCCTCATGTGGTGGTGCTTATTAATGCAAATATTACATGCATCCATAGAAAAAGGCACCACATGCTATATGTTTAATTAGCCAGGAATACGGGAGGTTTTCCACACAACTAATCGTGCTATATTTATGAGTTGGCTTTGTTTTCTTAATATCTGGAACATGAGATAGTGACCTTGTATAAAAAGGGGAGGGGTAGCAAAAATCATGAGAGTTTTCCATTATTTGATCCAAAGGACACATGTATACACTTTTTAGTCTTCCAATGCAAAATGGCCTAATGCACTCCCAATGCGAAATGACCTAATGCACTTTTTAGTCTTAACGTGTTACCTTATATGGTAGACTTTTTTAGAGATAATCACTCCAACGCATTGTCTCTTAACCTGCAATGCTTGACTCTTCGCACAGTTTTATTGGTAAAATATTGAGGCGGCACAACAAGTAAAGCGAGATGGGAGTTGTATGTTAGTGGAAGGATGGATCTTAGCACATTTACCTATGAAGTGGAATTAAGTCTTTGGTTTGGTTTGGCTTCTCTCCCTAGTTTTTCTTCTTCCCTTCTCTCCATAGCTTGGTCACAATCTTGAGAAGTAAACACGATCCCAGAATGAAATAAATACAACATACTTAGATATATGCAACAAAGTTGTGTTAGGTATGCTCTAGGTGATATATCTAAGTGATGTTGTACTTAATTGCTTTAGAAATCATGTTTGCATCTAATATTGTGGCGTAACCGTGGAGGAAACAAAAGGAGAGAAAAATATGCAAAGATGCCACAAGGGAGCAGAGTATTATTTACACTATATAGGAAAGCGAGCTAAGAGCAGTATCTCCACTAACATACAACTACTTGTCTCTCTCTAACGATGCCACCTCAGCATTTTGCCTATGAAATCGTGCCACAGACTAAGGCATAGCCTAGTGGTGGGAAGGGGCTGATGCCTTCCCACCCACCCAGGTTCAAGGCATGGTACTTGCAATTTGAGTTTGTTGCACCAATTATACTATAGGGGGGTCCCTTACAGTCTTTATGTCAAAAAAAACCATGCCGGTATTTCATGTTAGTGGAGAGGCAACTCTTAGCATGTTTCCCTACACAGTGAAATTAATGTTGTGATCATTCTCTCCTTCCCTTTGCTCCACAACTAGGACACAATGTTGAGATACAGACATGAACCTAGAATGAAATAAACAACATCACTTAGATACAACAGTGCGTCACCAATGTATAACTCTGAAATTGGTGTTAAGATGGGGTCCACCACATTTCTATAGCTGGATTAAAATCTCACAATGTATAAGACCGGTTTTGGGTCTTAAGATGGACACCATTCCCATATGCATGCCTTTTACTAATGCTCACACCCTATTCTTTCATAGCAACATGGTGGTGTTGGGGAACGTAGTAATTTCAAAAAAAATCCTACCCACACGCAAGATCATGGTGATGCATAGCAACGAGAGGGGAGAGTGTTGTCTACGTACCCTCGTAGACCGATAGCGGAAGCGTTATGACAACGCGGTTGATGTAGTCGTACGTCTTCACGGCCCGACCGATCAAGCACCAAAACTACGGCACCTCCGAGTTCTAGCACACGTTCAGCTCGATGACGATCCCCGGACTCCGATCCAGCAAAGTGTCGGGGAAGAGTTCCGTCAGCACGACGGCGTGGTGACGATCTTGATGTTCTACTATCGCAGGGCTTCGCCTAAGCACCACTACAATATTATCGAGGACTATGGTGGAGGGGGGCACCGCACACGGCTAAGAGAACGATCTTGAAGATCAACTTGTGTGTCTAGAGGTGCCCCCTGCCCCGTATATAAAGGAGCAAGGGGGGTGCGGCCGGCCCTAGGAGGAGGCGCGCCGGAGGAGTCCTACTCCTACCGGGAGTAGGACTCCCCCCTTTCCCTAGTTGGATTAGGACTTGGGGGGAAGGAGGAGAGGGAAGAAAGGAAAGGGGGGCGCCGCCTCCCCTCCTTGTCCAATTCGGACTTGGGGGGGGCGCGGCAGCCCCTAGGCCTCCTCTCCTCTTCCTCCACTAGGCCCATTAAGGCCCATTAGGTTACCGGGGGGTTCCGGTAACCTCCCGGTACTCCGGTAAAATGCCGATTTTACCCGGAACACTTCCGATGTCCAAACATAGGCTTCCAATATATCAATCTTTATGTCTAGACCATTTCGAGACTCCTCGTCATGTCTGTGATCACATCCGGGACTCCAAACAAACTTCGGTATATCAAAATATATAAACTCATAATGAAATTGTCATCGTAACGTTAAGCGTGTGGACCCTGCGGGTTCGAGAACAATGTAGACATGACCGAGACATGTCTCCGGTCAATAACCAATAGCGGAACCTGGATGCTCATATTGGTTCCTACATATTCTACGAAGATCTTTATCGGTCAGACCGCATAACAACAAACGTTGTTCCCTTTGTCATCGGTATGTTACTTGCCCGAGATTCGATCGTCGGTATCTCAATACCTAGTTCAATCTCGTTACGGGCAAGTCTCTTTACTCGTTTCGTAATACATCATCTCGCAACTAACTCATTAGTTACAATGCTTGCAAGGCTTATGTGATGTGCATTACCAAGAGGGCCCAAAGATACCTCTCCGACAATCGGAGTGACAAATCCTAATCTCGAAATACGCCAACCCAACATGTACCTTTGGAGACACTTGTAGAGCTCCTTTATAATCACCCAGTTACGTTGTGACGTTTGGTAGCACACAAAGTGTTCCTCCGGCAAACAGGAGTTGCATAATCTCATAGTCATAGGAACATGTATAAGTCATGAAGAAAGCAATAGCAACATACTAAACGACCGGGTGCTAAGCTAATGGAATGGGTCATGTCGATCACATCATTATCCTAATGATGTGATCCCGTTAATCAAATGACAACACATGTCTATGGTTAGGAAATATAACCATCTTTGATTAACGAGCAAGTCAAGTAGAGGCACACTAGTGACGTTTAGTTTGTCTATGTATTCACACAAGTATTATGTTTCCAGATAATACAATTCTAGCATGAATAATAAACATTTATCATGATATAAGGAAATAAATAATAACTTTATTATTGCCTCTAGGGCATATTTCCTTCAGTCTCCCACTTGCACTAGAGTCAATAATCTAGATTACACAATAATGATTCTAACACCCATGGAGCTTTGGTGCTGATCATGTTTTGCTCGTGGAAGAGGCTTAGTCAACGGGTCTGCTACATTCAGATCCGTATGTATCGTGCAAATCTCTTTGTCTCCCACCCGGACTAGATCTCGGATGGAATTGAAGCGTCTCTTGATGTGCTTGGTTCTCTTGTGAAATCTGGATTCCTTTGCCAAGGCAATTGCACCAGTATTGTCACAAAAGATTTTCATTGGACCCGATGCACTAGGTATGACACCTAGGTCGGATATGAACTCCTTCATCTAGACTCCTTCGTTCGCTGCTTTCGAAGCAGCTATGTACTCCGCTTCACATGTAGATCCCGCCACAACGCTTTGTTTACAACTGCACCAACTGACAGCTCCACCGTTTAATGTAAACACGTATCCGGTTTGCGATTTAGAATCGTCCGGATCAGTGTCAAAGCTTGCATCAACGTAACCATTTATGATGAGCTCTTTGTCACCTCCATATATGAGAAACATATCCTTAGTCCTTTTCAGGTATTTCAGGATGTTCTTGACCGCTGTCCAGTGATCCACTCCTGGATTACTTTGGTACCTCCCTGCTAGACTTATAGCAAGACATATATCAGGTCTGGTACACAGCATTGCATACATGATAGAGCCTATGGCTGAAGCATAGGGAACATCTTTCATTTTCTCTCTATCTTCTGCAGTGGTCGGGCATTGAGTCTTACTCAATTTCACACCTTGTAACACAGGCAAGAATCCTTTCTTTGCTTGATCCATTTTGAACTTCTTCAAAACTTTGTCAAGGTATGTGCTTTGTGAAAGTCCAATTAAGCGTCTTGATCTATCTCTATAGATCTTAATGCCCAATATGTAAGCAGCTTCACCGAGGTCTTTCATTGAAAAACTCTTATTCAAGTATCCCTTTATGATATGCAGAAATTCCATATCATTTCCGATTAGTAATATGTCATCTACATATAATATCAGAAATGCTACAGAGCTCCCACTCACTTTCTTGTAAATACAGGCTTCTCCAAAAGTCTGTACAAAACCAAATGCTTTGATCACATTATCAAAGTGTTTATTCCAACTCCGAGAGGCTTGCACCAGTCCATAAATGGATCGCTGGAGCTTGCACACTTTGTTAGCTCCCTTTGGATCGACAAAACCTTCTGGTTACATCATATACAACTCTACTTCCAGAAATCCATTCAAGAATGCAGTTTTCACATCCATCTGCCAAATTTCATAATCATAAAATGCGGCAATTGCTAACATGATTCGGACAGACTTAAGCATCGCTACGGATGAGAAGGTCTCATCGTAGTCAATCCCTTGAACTTGTCGAAAACCTTTTGCGACAAGTCGAGCTTTGTAGACAGTAACATTACCGTCAGCATCAGTCTTCTTCTTGAAGATCCATTTATTCTCAATTGCTTGCCGATCATTGGGCAAGTCAACCAAAGTCCACACTTTGTTCTCATACATGGATCCCATCTCAGATTTCATGGCTTCAAGCCATTTTGCGGAATCTGGGCTCACCATTGCTTCTTCATAGTTCGTAGGTTCATCATGATCTAGTAGCATGACTTCCAGCACAGGATTACCGTACCACTCTGGTGCGGATCTTACTCTGGTTGATCTACGAGGTTTAGTAGTATCTTGTTTTGAAGTTTCATGATCATCATCATTAGCTTCCTCGCTAATTGGTGTAGGTGTCACAGAAACTGGTTTCTGTGATGTACTACTTTCCAATAAGGGAGCAGGTACAGTTACCTCATCAAGTTCTACTTTCCTCCCACTCACTTCTTTCGAGAGAAACGCCTTCTCTAGAAAGTTTCCGAATTTAGCAACAAAAGTCTTGCCTTCGGATCTGTGATAGAAGGTGTATCCAATTGTTTCCTTTGGATATCCTATGAAGACACATTTCTCTGATTCGGGTTCGAGCTTATCAGGTTGAAGCTTTTTCACATAAGCATCGCAGCCCCAAACTTTCAGAAATGACAACTTTGGTTTCTTGCCAAACCATAGTTCATAAGGCGTCGTCTCAAAGGATTTTGATGGTGCCCTATTTAACGTGAATGCGGCCGTCTCTAAAGCATAACCCCAAAACGATAGCGGTAAATCAGTAAGAGACATCATAGATCACACCATATCTAGTAAAGTACGATTACGATGTTCGGACACACCATTACGCTGTGGTGTTCCGGGTGGCGTGAGTTGTGAAACTATTCCGCATTGTTTAAAATGTACACCAAACTCGTAACTCAAATATTCTCCTCCACGATCAGATCGTAGGAATTTTATTTTCTTGTTACGATGATTTTCAACTTCACTTTGAAATTCTTTGAACTTTTCAAATGTTTCAGACTTATGTTTCATTAAGTAGATATACCCATATCTGCTTAATTCATCTGTGAAGGTGAGAAAATAATGATATCCGCCATGAGCCTCAACATTCATCGGACCACATACATCTGTATGTATGATTTCTAATAAATCTGTTGCTCTCTCCATAGTACCAGAGAACGGTGTTTTGGTCATCTTGCCCATAAGACATGGTTCGCAAGTACCAAGTGATTCATAATCAAGTGGTTACAAAAGTCCATCAGTATGGAGTTTCTTCATGCGCTTTACACCGATATGACCTAAACGGCAGTGTCACAAATAAGTTGCACTATCATTATCAACTCTGCATCTTTTGGCTTCAACATTATGAATATGTGTGTCACTACTATCGAGATTTAATAAGAATAGACCACTCTTCAAGGGTGCATGACCATAAAAGATACTAGATGATTCCCCGCGCGTTGCTGCGGGAAATATTGCCCTAAATTATTGTTTTACTCGGTAAAATAACTCAAAAAAGGTTAAGCAAAATTATGAATATACGATTCTGCTTTGACAACAATACTTTAGAATGATACATGATGCGCAATGCATGCGAAATATGAGTTGCATTGAGTGCATAATAGCATTGCCATTGCCTCACAAACACAAATGTCATGAAAGTTCATATCCATGAATAGTATTGTTTGCAGACATTGATCGATTATTTTGGGGATCTTGGGTGTACCTAGATAGCCGTTACACCTGTATCTTTGTTAAATCTTGAGTAAAGTCGTGACACCATGGACCTCTCCAAGTGTGACTAAGAAAATAAAATAAGCAAAGTAGCACTGGAATGTTCAGTAAAGTTAAATCCTTTTCTCAAGAGACCAAAATGATCATAATTTAAGGAATATTATTCTCAGTTTCATTGATCTGCAGTGGACCATACGAATGATGAAACTCCAGAATAATCTATTTATGCATCAACAGTACATGATATTTATCTGAATCTACATGGAATACTTGCACAAAGGGAAGTATAGAGGAATTTTAATAAAATTACATCAAAGAAAGGATGCGAGCTACCATGATTAACGGTAAACATACATTTGCATATACCTTAACATTGTTGCGTGTGCAGGAAGTAGACTTCTGTAAGAAAAGGAAAAATAGAAAAAAAAGTTATGAGTTAGACTGGGCCAAGTAGCACATCTCTTCAAAATTTCTTGAATTAAAAACATTTTCCACCTAGCATGCAATGCTTATGATCTATCCAACAGAAGCATGACAGAAGACAACGACTTCAGTGCACCATTCACGAAAGAAGACGGTAACTTCAGTACCTTTCAAGAAAGAAGCGAAAGAGTTTAGTGTGTAGTGTGTATGCATCAAGATCTTTAGCAAAAATAGATTGACAAAAGTAAGAGGCAACTTATAGATGGTGCCAAGCCGGATGGCACATCATAGCTAGAAACCAATGGTAATAGCTTGTTTCTCATTAATGTAAGATAGAGAACAATGAAGTATAGAAATACATTTATAAAAAATAAAGGTAAGTTTACTAAGCAGGAATAATCACCTTTCTGGCCTCTTATTATGAACTGTAAGTGTGCACATCATACCGAATCAAACTATACGACATGATGTGTATACAGATTATTTAGTCACGGGTTTTTTGCCATAATAATATAAAGTATACATAATTAATTACTCGATTCTTGGTACTTCCTCTATGTTAATCTGGGATTTTTTGTACCATCATTGTCGCTTCCCTGTGTATATCCTCTGAACTAACATTCAAGGGATAACACGTCAAAATCATGCTAATCCAATTATCTGTTCTATAGGTCATCATTGTAATGAACAGAGAATTAAGCCAACTTCTTCCGAAAAACAACTAACATGATAACTCACCTTATCATATGCAGAAGCTCATGATTCCACAACAATCCACAAATTTAGGATGACATCTTGCAGTGACGCTGTAGAAAACCGAAACTTGATGTATTTTACTCGCCTTTTTTTCGGGCTGCATCAAGGTAACAATTGAAGATGGGGAAGGGAGTGAGGGCGGAAGAGCTTGATTGCTGAAGGGGTTGGTGAGACTCCTCGTCATCAAATCAGGTTGTGGCAGGGGCAGTCGTACCTATTCGTCGTCGAATCCGCGGTGGTGGAGAGAGTTGAAGGTGTCGCATGGAGTTGAAGATGGGAAAGGGAGCGAGTATGGCGAAGCTCTGCCGCAGGAGAGGCTGGCACAGCTTCTCACCACTGAATCCAACATCTGCTCGGATCATCGTAGCTCCTCACCGCTGAATTCGGCAGTAGCGTCGTTGTAGACAATCAAGAGATGAGATTGTTGCACGGATTCGTAGAAGGCCAAAATATGGCTTGGGTGTGGATGCCGATGGGCCACGGGAGAGAAATATAACGTGGGAGGGAAGAGCAAACGAATCACCAAGGAAGAGCAAAGGAATCGCCAGAGAAGATGATACGTGCGTGCCTGGGGCTCTTTTATTTTGCTCCAATTAAGATGTGCCATGAATAGGAAACGTTGGCTTGCTTTGGGGGTGACCATGTACTACGAAAAATATCCAACAAATTGTTGATTTTTTTTGACATGGCTGATTTGCTGAGGTGGAAGATTTGCTGATGTGGACATCTTGCATGTTAAGAGAAATAGGTTAGTGGGGATGAACTATTTAGGTATTATAGATTACTCATATAAATAGAACAACCATTATTCTCTGATTTAAATGAATAACCGTCTCGCATCAAACAAGATCCAGATATAATGTTCATGCTTAACGCTGGCACCAAATAACAATTATTTAGGTCTAATATTAATCCCGAAGGTAGATGTAGAGGTAGCGTGCCGACCGCGATCACATCGACTTTGGAACCATTTCCCACGCGCATCGTCACCTCGTCCTTAGCCAATCTTCTCTTAATCCGTAGTCCCTGTTTCGAGTTGCAAATATTAGCAACAGAACCAGTATCAAATACCCAGGTGCTACTGCGAGCATTAGTAAGGTACACATCAATAACATGTATATCACATATACCTTTGTTCACCTTGCCATCCTTCTTATCCGCCAAATACTTGGGGCAGTTCCGCTTCCAGTGACCAGTCTGCTTGCAGTAGAAGCACTTAGTTTCAGGCATAGGTCCAGATTTGGGTTTCTTCTCCTGAGCAGCAACTTGCTTCCTGTTCTTTTTGAAATTCCCCTTCTTCTTTCCTTTGCCCTTTTTCTTGAAACTAGTGGTCTTGTTGACCATCAACACTTGATGCTCCTTTTTGATTTCTACCTCCGCAGCTTTCAGCATTGTGAAGAGCTCGGGAATTGTCTTATTCATCCCTTGCATATTATAGTTCATCACGAAGCTCTTGTAGTTAGGTGGAAGTGATTGGAGAATTCTGTCAATGACGCAATCATCTGGAAGATTAACTCCCAATTGAATCAAGTGATTATTATACCCAGACATTTTGAGTATATGCTCACTGACAGAACTGTTCTCCTCCATCTTGCAGCTATAGAACTTATTGGAGACTTCATATCTCTCAATCCGGGCATTTGCTTGAAATATTAACTTCAACTCCTGGAACATCTCATATGCTCCATGATGTTCAAAACGTCATTGAAGTTCCGATTCTAAGCCGTAAAGCATGGCACACTGAACTATCGAGTAGTCATCAGCTTTGCTCTACCAGACGTTCATAACATCTGGTGTTGCTCCAGCAGCAGGCCTGGCACCCAGCGGTGCTTTCAGGACGTAATTCTTCTGTGCAACAATGAGGATAATCCTCAAGTTACGGACCCAGTCCGTGTAATTGCTACCATCATCTTTCAACTTTGCTTTCTCAAGGAACGCGTTAAAATTCAACGGAACAACAGCACGGGCCATCTATCTACAATCAAACATAAACAAGCAAGATACTATCAGGTATTAAGTTCATGATAAATTTAAGTTCAATTAATCACATTACTAAAGAACTCCCACTTAGATAGACATCCCTCTAATCCTCTAAGTGATCACGTGATCCAAATCAACTAAACCATGTCCGATCATCACGTGAGATGGAGTAGTTTCATTGGTGAACATCACTATGTTGATCATATCTACTATATGATTCACGCTCGACCTTTCGGTCTCCGTGTTCCGAGGCTATATCTGTATATGCTTGGCTCGTCAAGTATAACCTGAGTATTCCGCGTGTGCAACTGTTTTGCACCCGTTGTATTTGAACGTAAAGCCTATCACACCCGATCATCACGTGGTGTCTCAGCACGAAGAACTTTCGCAACGATGCATACTTAGGGAGAACACTTCTTGATAATTAGCGAGAGATCATCTTAAAATGCTACCGTCAATCAAAGCAAGATAAGATGCATAAAAGATAAACATCACATGCAATCAATATAAGTGATATGATATGGCCATCATCATCTTGTGCTTGTGATCTCCATCTTCGAAGCACCGTCATGATCACCATCGTCACCGATGCGACACCTTGATCACCATCGTAGCATCGTTGTCGTCTCGCCAATCTTATGCTTCCACGACTATCGCTACCGCTTAGTGATAAAGTAAAGCATTACAGTGCAATTGCATTGCATACAATAAAGCGACAACCATATGGCTCCTGCCAGTTGCCGATAACTCGGTTACAAAACATGATCATCTCATACAATAAAATATAGCATCATGTCTTGACCATATCACATCACAACATGCCCTGCAAAAACAAGTTAGACGTCCTCTACTTTGTTGTTGCAAGTTTTACGTGGCTGCTATGGGCTTAAGCAAGAACCAATCTTGCCTACGCATCAAAACCACAACGATACTTTGTCAAGTTGGTGCTGTTTTAACCTTCGCAAGGACCGGACGTAGCCACACTCGGTTCAACTAAAGTTGGAGAAACTGACACCCGCCAGCCACCTGTGTGCAAAGCACGTCGGTAGAACCAGTCTCGCATAAGCGTACGCGTAATATCGGTCCGGGCCGCTTCATCCAACAATACCGCCGAACCAAAGTATGACATGCTGGTAAGCAGTATGACATATATCGCCCACAACTCACTTGTGTTCTACTCATGCACAACATCAACACATAAAACCTAGGCTCTGATGCCACTGTTGGGGAACATAGTAATTTCAAAAAAATTCCTACGCACACACAAGATCATGGTGATGCATAGCAACGAGAGGGGAGAGTGTTGTCTACGTACCCTCGTAGACCGACAGCGGAAGCGTTATGACAACGCGGTTGATGTAGTCGTACGTCTTCACGGCCCGACCGATCAAGCACCAAAACTACGGCACCTCCGAGTTCTAGCACACGTTCAGCTCGATGACGATCCCCGGACTCCGATCCAGCAAAGTTTCGGGGAAGAGTTCCGTCAGCACGACGGCGTGGTGACGATCTTGATGTTCTACTATCGCAGGGCTTCGCCTAAGCACCACTACAATATTATCGAGGACTATGGTGGAGGAGGGCACCGCACACGGCTAAGAGAACGATCTTGAAGATCAACTTGTGTGTCTAGAGGTGCCCCCCTGCCCCCGTATATAAAGGAGCAAGGGGGGGTGCGGCCAGCCCTAGGAGGAGGCGCGCCGGAGGAGTCCTACTCCTATCGGGAGTAGGACTCCCCCCTTTCCCTAGTTGGATTAGGACTTGGGGGGAAGGAGGAGAGGGAAGAAAGGAAAGGGGGGGCGCCGCCCCCCCCCCCTCCTTGTCCAATTCGGACTTGGGGGGAGGGGCGCGCGGCAGCCCCTAGGCCTCCTCTCCTCTTCCTCCACTAGGCCCATTAAGGCCCATTAGGTTACCGGGGGGTTCCGGTAACCTCCCGGTACTCCGGTAAAATGCCGATTTTACCCGGAACACTTCCGATGTCCAAACATAGGCTTCCAATATATCAATCTTTATGTCTCGACCATTTCGAGACTCCTCGTCATGTCCGTGATCACATCCGGGACTCCGAACAAACTTCGGTATATCAAAATATATAAACTCATAATGAAACTGTCATCGTAACGTTAAGCGTGCGGACCCTACGGGTTCGAGAACAATGTAGACATGACCGAGACATGTCTCCGGTCAATAACCAATAGCGGAACCTGGATGCTCATATTGGTTCCTACATATTCTACGAAGATCTTTATCGGTCAGACCGCATAACAACATACGTTGTTCCCTTTGTCATCGGTATGTTACTTGCCCGAGATTCGATCGTCGGTATCTCAATACCTAGTTCAATCTCGTTACCGGCAAGTCTCTTTACTCATTTCGTAATACATCATCTCGCAACTAACTCATTAGTTGCAATGCTTGCAAGGCTTATGTGATGTGCATTACCAAGAGGGCCCAGAGATACCTCTCCGACAATCGGAGTGACAAATCCTAATCTCAAAATACGCCAACCCAACATGTACCTTTGGAGACATCTGTAGAGCTCCTTTATAATCACCCAGTTACGTTGTGACGTTTGGTAGCACACAAAGTGTTCCTCCAGCAAACGGGAGTTGCATAATCTCATAGTCATAGGAACATGTATAAGTCATGAAGAAAGCAATAGCAACATACTAAACGATCGGGTGCTAAGCTAATGGAATGGGTCATGTCAATCACATCATTCTCCTAATGATGTGATCCCGTTAATCAAATGACAACACATGTCTATGGTTAGGAAACATAACCATCTTTGATTAACGAGCTAGTCAAGTAGAGGCACACTAGTGACGTTTAGTTTGTCTATGTATTCACACAAGTATTGTGTTTCCGGATAATACAATTCTAGTATGAATAATAAACATTTATCATGGTATAAGGAAATAAATAATAACTTTATTATTGCCTCTAGGGCATATTTCCTTCAGGTGGTAGAAAGAGAAAGATGGAAGAGAGAAGAAAAACATTTTCCTATTCCTTATGGCTTGGTCTTAGTGACATGGCCTCTTTAGAAACTAGATGACCATGCACATTGTTGCGGGAATATTTTGTTGTATATTTCGGTGAGGTTTGGTTATATGGAACATGAATATTTGGAGTAACAATATGAGAACTAAAACCAAAAATACATATGATTTATTGTGTTTGACTATAATATAGTTGTAAAATATTTTTAAATAAATAGCATAATGGAATGTAAATACTCATGCATGTTCATGTTGAGGTGAATTTTTTTACGCATGGTTGCATGTTTAAGTGGACATTTTCCATACATATTACATGTTGAGGTGGCATGTTTGCATGTTGAGAGAAATAGTTAGTGAGGACTAGCTATTTAGATATAGAAGATTTAACTTAAGAACCCCCCCCCCCTCTACAATGTTTGTCAGTGGGTCGTGTTTAAGACTATTTCATTGTTTAAGGCCCATATTTTCTTCACATATTAAATAATTTAATGTATTGGATGGTTGTCTCTAGTTTTCAACGGAAGAATTCCTTATTTAACACCATCTTCAATTTTGTATGTGCACTGGACAACAGGGAGATTGATCGGGAGCGGTTCGGTAGCCAGCGCCTACTTCCTTGTTGAGGTCGGATGGCCGGATCATATTACATGAGGGGTAAAAATGTCTTTTTGTGTGTATTTTAACAAGTTGGTTGAGAAAATGGACAGAAGTGTTATAAAAGGCACAAAATTTAGATTCGTTGCTAGATTGGGAAGAAAAGGTTTTTCATTTTCAAAAACAGACCCGGCCTTCGTATTTGAACAAGTAAGTTTTGAAATTATGAGTAACATATTTTTAGCTTGAAGGGTGGAGAACTGCTAGTGTGACACAAAACACCTAGGCAGATCATATCTCGCGGCAAAAGCAACGCCGGCATATCATCTTTGAGATTTTATGAAGTCACTGTAGACGCCTTATAGCCGATGGTAACGTCTCCTCCCACTGAACGCGCATCACCAAAAATCCTGAAATAAATCCAGGATAAATGCGAGCACCAGGACTTGAATCCTGGTGGGTTGTCCACCTAACCATCCAACCACAGGTTGGTTCACGATTTCTCTTTTTTTGTTAAACTGTTTAGTTTACATGGGTCAGCTAATCAGCTACTTAGCCGCATGCGCGCATAGACGCATGCAACTAGTCAGCTACATAGATGCATAGAACAAACCAAAGCCGGTTGGACACATTTTTTTAATATTATTATTAGCATCTAATAAAAATTGGTCACAAAGCACATGAGGGGCAAAATGATCTTTTCAGGTGTCATTTAACACTGTTAAGGCTTAAAATGAACGAAAGTGTCATAAATTGCATAAAATTTAGACTTCATATCACATAGGAAAGAAAACATTTTTGATGTCAAATAGTGAAAAAATTGGAGACAATGTTAAGTAAGAAATTCTCTCTTTGTTTAACCACCTAGAAGACGCGTCAAAGCCAATGCATTATGAGTGCCTTAGGGCCACTCAGAGCAAATACACAATGAATTCTGAGTGCCCTTAGCAAGAAAGTAATCCAATGATATGAGTAGATTATAAGAGTTGGTACGTCATATTTTGTGATGAGTTGGAGAGAGTGGAGAAGTGAGGAGAGAGAGAGAGAGAGAGAGAGAGAGAGAGAGAGAGAGAGAGAGAGAGAGAGAGAGAGATGAGTTCCGCGTACAGCGCGTTAACTTCACACTTTGCACTCACATTTATTTTTGTAGTCTAGTTTTTGAGAATTGCGGCACTCGTGGTTCCTCATGCATTGGCGGCGGATTCATGCGCAAGTACGCAGCTGCACTTGGAAGGACCTGTTTTCCTCAAACCGGCTAATAGTGTGTTGGAGCGACTCCAAAGGTCACAAGATTCCTGGCTCTGCATAAGAGCCGAAGGGCAGGCACATAATGATGGACTGATGAAAATGGAGTCAGACAAAGCATCCCATAACGGTTGATGGCTGTTGAGTTCCAGCTAGCTCTGCATTTGATCAAAGAAAATAGAAACTAGTGACCACCACGATGTACGGATCAATAGGCTTTTCTAGCTGATTGTGCAACTTGGTATAGGTCCGTGAAAAATATTCTTTTTTATCGCGAATGCCGTGAAAAACATTCGTGACCCATTACCAACCCGGCCTATGGGATTGAAATTTTACCAAACCCTGTCTCTGATGTCAAAATAGTTATGACCGTGTAAAAAGAACTAAATACACTGGGATGGCTTAACTTGTCCATTACGGTTACTTTGATGTCTGAACATACAAGATACACAAAACCGATGCTCCAACTTGTCGGGCTATGCAAATACGTTGTCTCCTTCCGTATTTTAACGTACGCCCTGCCCATGTGACATGACAGCGTGCAATGACCCACATGTCAATGGCTGAGAGCGAGGAGGCGCTGGGTGGGCCGCAGTGAATTTTCTTTACAAAAACCCTGAATTTTAATTTAATCTTGTAATAAGGAGCCCGCAAATTCGAACAGCAAAATATATCACACGATAGAGGGTCGATCACGTGTTGCTTAACCCGCACAAGTTATCCACCACATCCAAATCTAACTTGATGATATTCAAAAGCTAGAATTTTAGGACAGTAAACTACAACTAAGCGAAGCTTTCTTACGCATCCACTTTCATGGCAGTTTGACTTCGTGCCTTGATCAATCCTACCCGTGTGGGCCGCTCCTGGGCCTGATGTCTTGGGGGCAACTATTCCTGAAGCAAAAAATGGAGCCCTCTCGTCGGCTTACACAGGGCGACGTTCACAACACTTATGGACGGTCCTGATAAGTGTTGGGAATTTCATCCCAACCCACCCCAACGGCCCAACTTATGGTCTCTCTATCGTTCAATTCCAATCTCTCTTCACTATCTTCAGGCTTTTTTTTTGAAAAAGAAGGTTAAACCTCGGCCTCTGCATCAATTGATGCATACAACCATTTTTATTAATTATTCAATAAAAATCTGACAAAAACATACATCAAGCCACCTGAAGCCATTACTCACATCTACAAACATGATAATGTGGAGTGCTTTCATCCCATATCTGAACCGGTGCCGTTGCCGATCCATCCATATAACGTATCAGAACCAACAGTCAGTGCAGCAGACCTAAAGCGCACGTCACATGCACGCGTTTTAGAAGTCGTCATCATCATCGGACCACTGACCCATCTTTAGGAGAGAGATCTGCATCATCCTTGTCAGTACGGACATCCTTCGACGCCACCACGGCGCCAACGGCGCCATCGCCCTGCGCGCGTCCATCTAGACGTGAAGACTCTGAAAGATCCGTTGTGCGTAGCACCTGCCGACCAAGCATGACACAGCGTAGCACCTGACGGCCAGGCATGACTTGACATCTCCACCGAAGCTACATGCAAGACTTAGCCGCTCCACCTCCCGCCTCTGCCTTCCAACGCTGCTCCATAAACGATGCTCCCAAGAGAGAAACGACACCGTAGTATCGTCATTGTCCGATCTGAATGACCAGATCCTAGGGTTTCCCCCGAAGCAGCACGAGTGGGTCGGCACAAGTTACACAAGGATGCCTGCATCAAGGTAACAGCGTAAAACGCCGCCATCGGCTCGGTTTTCACCGACAACTTTGTCTCCTCAACAAGCAGCCGGGACTAGATGACGGATCTGGAGATCCGACCACCCAGCCTCAGAATGACCATCTCCAGCGAAGGAGGTGCTCATCACCGCCATGCCTAGGGCTGGAGGCCCTGACGTCCTCGTGTTGCGGGTCAATCCCAGGGGCAGCATGCTGTTGACGGAACAGTACACGACATGTGTGGCCCGCCAAAGTCCCACTTGGCCCAGGTCGGATGTCCAAGCCGCCACCATTGGCACGTCGTCGTACGCCGCCGCCCCGCACCACTGTCGTCGATCCGGCCAGCGCGGACCGCCGCCACCCTAAACGAAGCATTGGCCGAGGAGAAACGTCGTCGCCTCCACCGCTGCAGCACACAGGCTTTGCATGCGACGTCCCCGGCGGCGGCGACAAGAGGAAGGGCTGCGTTGGAGTGTACGGGAGGCGACCGACGGGGGCGCTCTGATGCGGCGCGGCGGCGCCGCGCGGGGGCTGATAGGGTTAGGAGCGGGTAGGATTAGGTACGGGAGTGCATTCTAATTATCCACTATATCTAGGTAAAATAAACACATTTCCCCTCGCCTGCGACTCCCTCTGGCTCGCATCCCCTCACGGTGCAGTCCTTGGTTGCCCCATCCATCAGGTGGAATGACACCTCCGTATTCACCAAGCTGGCACCATCCTCCCTCCAGTGAACCTCGTCGAACGAATTTTGAATTTTGCTATATAGATCTCCTATGGGCCCGCTCAAGTTTTCTTTTCATTTTTTTCATATTCATGTTTATTTTTCTTTATGGTATTATTTTTCCCATTTGAAGGAAAGAAATGTAAGAAAATTTAAAACTGCCATAAAAACTAAAGAAAGTGTTGGTGCATTCGAAAAAAATGTTCAACATGTTCTTGAAAAATGTTTCACGTACATTAAAAAGTTGTAAACATGTATCCAGTTTTTTGGCATGCATTTCATGTATTTAAAAAAATGTTCAGCATGTTCTTAGAAAATATTCAATGTGTTTTCATTTTTTTGTGTAAATTTATTTTTACATTTCTACAAACATGTTTAACATGTTTTAGTATATTTGTAGTATCCATTATTATTACACAATAATTTTAATAATATTGAGCGATTTTCAAAATACAACGTTGCCATTTTAAATAATTTTGTATTTGAAAAATACAATGAAGATATACAATAATTATGGGTGGTTGTGGTTCTGAAAGAAGATACATAAATTAAACAATAATTTTTTATACACAACGAACTGTTTACACGGATTTGCATCCTGGGTGCAAGGTCAAAGCAATCAAGGCCAGAGCATCAATGCGATGACAATGCCTCGGAATTTTTTTATTTTTTTGGAACGGAGACTCCAGAGAAACCCGACTTTGAATTAACAAAGCCATCAACCAACCAGGAGTACAAGAGCAGACCACGAACAAAGCAACGGTTAAAGGATACAAGGGAGAAAGCAGAACAGCTTACAACGCTACACCTACAACCAGCGAACGGAAAATTACATTGAAGTGCAGCTAATTGAGGATAAGCCCACTACACAAAGGCTCTGAAACGACTACGGAAGAAGCCACGAGGATCTGCAGCCGCTAGAATAGGTCGGGTACATGACTGAAACCAGGAACCGGAGAAGGCATAACACATGCTTTCTCTAACACCGAAGAGGAACCCTTCCCCTCGCCTAGGCTCGAAGGCGCCGAATCGTCAAAGTGTAGAGACGCTCAACCGAGAGCTAAAGCAAGGGTGGCCTCAAGTCCGGGCCAGCCATGGATCACAACCATCATCACGCCGGAGCACACACACGGAGGCTGCGACGCAGACGCCGTAGGGAACCGATGAAAGAGGGTAAGCCGCCGGGAGAGACGCCGAAAGGAAGAAGCTGCCAAGCCCCATGGCGAAGATTAGGTCCGAGGAACTCAAGAACCAGCTAAATCGGCACCAACGGCGCTGCTGCTGCCAGGAAGGGGAACCCGATCCCCTTCCGCCCTGTCTCGAGGGCGCCGACCCGCCGGGGCATTGCAAAACACCGCCGCTGAGCAACTTGTGGCCGGATCTGAAACCTGCACCGAATATATACGCCATCGACTCTACAGACGCCAGGCGCCCACCTGCAGCTGCTACACGCCCCCAAAGCACCAACCTTCCCCAGACGGCGCCTCCAAGGAGGACACGACGCACCAGGCGCCGCCACCGCACATCCCACACCGGGATTTGAGCTTTCGCCCGGGAGGCATGGCCGGGGTGTGGATGGGAGCCCACGGCTGCGACTCCAACAAGCAGACCGACGCAAAAGGGGCGCCGCCGTCGCCGCCGTGTTGGGAATACCAACAGGAGTTTCCCCCGGGCTCGTCCAGCACCACTAGCTCAGGGAGCACCCCGTCGGCACCAGATCCGGGGATCAGAGGCCCGGAATCAGGCGAATCCAGCAAGGGAGAGCAGAGAGAGGGAGAACATGTCCTTCAGATCTGGAGCAGAGGAGGTAGAACCTCGCCGCGCCGCGACCACTGCCCGCCAGGACCTCGCTGCCCGAGCAGCCGAGGGATCCGGCCCGCGCCTCCCGCGCACGCCGCCCGCCGAAGGACGACGCCGCCTCACCAACCGGGCCGCCGCCCGGCTTCCGGGGCCCAACGCAAGCGAGCGAAGCGACGAAGCTCCGCCGCCACCATCATCAGCAGTCGCCCAGGCGAAGCCCGACGACTCCCTCGGATGACGGCAGGGGAGGAGGGGTGGAGGGAGCGGCGCCTAGGGAAACCCTAGGGGCCCTCGGGTCGCCCCGGGGAGGACGACGCGAGGGGAGGGGTACCAAGCATGTATCTTTTCACAATGCCTCGGAATTGACACAAGATTATTGTGGTCAGGTCCAACCAATGGAAGCAAGAGGTTTTAACACTGAATCTGGAGTGGCGTTCTAGCTAGTCAATGTGTTGATGGTAGATCTTCCAAAAGTTGCTACACTAATTACTCTATGTTAATCCATCGTGGTGGTTTAATTCGTAGATAACCGCCAAGGCTACCATAGGAACTCTCTTTGGTTGTGCAACGGTTTGATCAAGTTCATCACCGACCAGACCAAATCAATAGTTCTCCACCTCCTGCAACAAACCTCCACTTATCAACAAAGGGGACAGGGCAACGCAATGAGCGACCACTAGATTCGCATATCCGGCTTCTGTCATGGGCACACAGTCTGCATGCCTGCGACAATGGTGTGTCTCACTGCAGCATCGCCATCCAACAATCACAAGCAACAGAGAGTGAGCCACCACTCGTACCACCTCCAAAGGAGGAAAGCTCTACCTCCATTAGCAGCAACAATGCGTGTAGCACCTAAAGAATGTCAGATCTAACCGCGCTAATGACCTCCATGGGCGATCTAAGATCATGCCTCGGCCTTCCCTGTCGTGGTGTACTCACACAACATAGAAGCGCCACCTTGATGGTGCTCAATGCCCATAAGCACACACTTGGTTGCAACACTGTCGTGCAGGACACAACAACAAAATGAAGCCCCGCCATCAAAATGGATGGAGCTCCGCCACCACTAGTTCATTGACAACCACTTCCTAGAAGATAACAACCAGATGCCACGTTGTTGCACATGGGTTAATACGCTTGCATCCCTTTAGGTGTGGGGTATACCGCCACCTCGGCAAGGTTGGAGGCAACGTCAACGAGGTGGATGGGAAGAGTTGACCATGCTCTATGAGATGAAGAGCGACGTGGTGGAACATTGGTACCGGTGGATATGGTTTCTAGTAAGAGGCGAGTTTCAAGAGAGGGGCTTGATTGTCTAGTATTTCAAAACTTCGTAAATATCTACTGAAATGGTATTAATCATATTCAGTAGATTTTCATCGTGCATATGCATCCTACTATGTTCTTGAGGCAAACCAGTCGCCTATGCAGAATTTGGCTCAGTTCTTTTGATGGTTGTCAAATAAGTTGTCCCCTTCCCAGCTGATTCTAGAAGCCAACCCTAAAAAATTTTGGGGCTTCTAAACTAGTTAAGTCCCCCCCCCCCTCCCCACCCACACACACAAATTAGGCTTGACTCCTAGAATAAGCTGGGAAGGGAGCGGTTTATCACATAGGCTGTAATAAGTTGTTCAAAGAATTGAGCTGAAATATGATTTAGGTGACAAAAATAAGGGCTGCAGCCAGTTGCACCCGACTCCTCTGGTGTCGCCCCAGCGCAGCGGTCGGGGGGAACCCTAGCGCCGCCCCGTCCTCGTTCCTCCCCCGACCTCTCCTCCTCGCCGCCGCCGGGCAAAGCCCGGTCGGCGTCGGCGGCGGTGGGATCTCTTCTCCCAGACTCGCTGGATCTGGCGCGGGCGGATCGCGGCAGTTGTTGGCGGTGCGCTGGAGGCGGGGCGCGCCGGCGCGGGCTTGGGGGCGACGGCAGGGCTCACGCTCGCGGTTTTCCTTGGTGTGCGTGGGAGTCCGCTCGGGGCGCGCGGCGGCGGCCCTCGGCAAGTGGTGGCAGGCGCTGAGCTCTCGGCGGCGCTTCGGCGTGTGCAGGCGGCGGTGGTCCCTGTGCGCGGCCGGCGGCTCCGTCTCTGACCCGGACGACACGGGGGATGGCGGCGGCCCGGCGTGGCCGGCGATCTGGATGCGGTGGTGCCGGCGGCTTGCTGATCTGCCGGTGCTCCATGGTTCTTCCTGGTGGTGCTCGTGGTGACGGCGGCCCGTGCACGAGAGTTGGATCCCTTTGAACTGATCTGGATGAAAACTTGTCTTCGGCGTCTGCTAAGTCCGGCGGTGGCGGCGCTATCTGCGTCGTTCCTTTCTTGAAGGCATCGCCGTGGAGAAGCTCAAGGCCACTCTCTTCTACCTCCGGGGGAAACCCTAGATCGGATGATCGGATGGCGGCGGCGCTCTGGTGTCGTTCCTTCCTTGGGGGCGTCATTTTTGGGGGTACACGCGTGATCGAGGGACCAGAGGACGAATTCTTTGGTGGAGCGGTGATTCATCCTACACACTGATGGCGATGGATCTTGACGGCGTGGCGCAGTGCAAATTCGGAGTTCGTTGTGGGAGGATGGACTCGCGCAGGAGGACGACGCTGTCGGGCGTCGTGGTGGCGTCGATGGCAGAGAGACCTGGCATGGTACATGCAACAGTACAGCTCTGAAGATGGATTGGTGACAGGTGGCTGCGACGACCTCATACCCGGCAGGCGTCCTGATTGAGGAGTGCGGCGGACTGGTAGGTGCCCCATACCAGGCAGGCGTCCTGGTTGGGACCTCAGGTTTTAGATGTTTAGGTTTGGCTGTGATGTCTGTTTGGTATTAGGTCCTGCGTGTCACACCCTGATTTACATACCACAACACTTAAGCTATTAAATCATGATAAAATATGGTTTGAAATTTTTTTTTGCATTATTTGGCTTTTTATTTGGAGTTAGTTTTCTCTCTGTGATTTTCAAGTGCTCTTTAAAGTCAACTGCTCCACCTTATATACTTCATCTCCCTGCCCCAAACTTCTGCCCAATGATCGTGCCATGTGTATAGTGCAAAATAGTATTTTCTTACAAAAATAATTTGGCCAAATAGTATTTTCAAAAATTAGTTTTTCCAAAACCCCTGAATTGAGGTTTGCACTACAAATACTTAATTTGGGGTATGAAAAATATTTCAAAGAGTATATTTCAAACCTATTAGATATAGGACTCCCATAAACCACAAAAATATAATTTTAAAAGTAATTTTCCTATTTTATTTAAAGGCCTTTTCTTAAGTCCATAAATGGTCTTTAATAGGTTTAAATTATTTTAAAGCTTCAAAAATATTTGAGAAAACTCATGGAAACTCAGTGGACATATATTTTCCATATATAAGAGTTTCAACACATGGTCATGTTCAAACTATTGGGCACAACCCTCCAAAACCATTTCTGTCCATTTCAAGTATTTGAAATACTTCTACAAGAAATATTTTCGAATAAATCCAGGAAAATTCTAGCAAGTCACATATGCATAATATGATGACCTTGCAAGGTTTCAGCTCAATCCAAACTATTTTGGTTCACCAAACTGCCCCAAAACTATCTCTGTCCAGATTCAAGTTTAAACAACTTTACATTCCCAACTTATTCCAAATGCCCCCAAACTTTGTGGTCATGCTCAAAAGCCCAAATGATGACACTACACCAAGTGGTGAATCAAGGGGAGGGGAATGTTTTTGCATGACTAGATCTTGGTGAATGCATTTCTGCTGGTTTCTAGGGTTTACAAAAATTGCATTGGCAACTTTGCCCAAATGATCTCAAAATTGGTGGAAGACCCTAACTATATGTTCCATTTCACCCTGTGGAGTCTCATGCCAAATAGAGTTCATTTGCTTACCCAAACAAGCATCAAACACCTTCTACCACTTTACCAAAATTCCATTTTGACCTCTTCCACTAATCTCCATGGGCTCAACTTTGTACCACAGCTGATCCTGGCCCTCTTCTACCTCCAGTAACTATGGTTGCATCTCAGCTCAATGATTGAGGGATGAAACCACCTCATTTACCCCTCTGGACAGCCCATTTCCATCTCTCTCTCAACCCCACTCTTCTCATACTGGCCATCCATGGCATCCAAGGCCCCTCCCCCTTTCTTTACTCCCTCCTAGACCTGCTAGACATGCTTGGGGGCGCCCACACTGCTTAGAAAATGGCATACCAAGCCATTTGGGCGCTCTGGAGCGTGCTACAGTGCGGCCAGGCACTGTAGACGCCCCCTGCCAACCGCCTCCGGCCATCTCGAGCCTCCCCAGTGCGCCCGGCGATGCGCCTCGACGTCTGCGTCACGCCACGCCTCTGTCCCCTCCTCCCTCTCCCTCCTCTCACCCCAGCTCGCACGCGCGCCGACCGCCCGAGCGCACCAGTGAGCGCGCTCACACGCGCGGTGCCCTGGCCCCCTGCTTTCCCTCTCTTCCTCCCTGGGCGTAGTCCACCCCCACGAACGCCCTAGACTCGGCGCAGCACCCTCCCGAGGCCCGTAGCGACGAGCACGAGCTCGCCGGCGCACGAGCCCACGGTGGACCGCCGCTCACCTATATAAGGCATCCCCGAGCCCTCTTCTCACCACCCCTCGTCCTCTCGCACTCCAAATAGGCCCCTGCACACTAGTTCATCTCCAGAAGTGCCCGAGCTCGAGATCGAGCTCGAGCTCCGCCGCCTCGGGTCGCCGTCAATCTCGGGGTACAGGCTCTCTTCGCCTCTTCCATCTCTCGATCTGGAACCGCCACACCTCCCTGACCATTTCCCCTCTCTATTGCAGCTGGAATCGACCGGGGCAAGCACCTCCCGAAACTCTGTCGCCGGCGAACCCCTGCACCCCGGCGACCAACTCCACCTCCACCCGAACGGCGACTCCGTCCTGAGCACGTCGGTTCCCTTAGATCGCCTTGCCATCGCCCACAGCGGCGCCGGTGAGCTCGCCGCCCTCTCTGGCCCGAGGTTGACGACGACGGCCGTGGGGCCCGTCCGTCAGTCTCACGTCCTGACGTGTGGGTCCCACACGTCAGGTTTAAAACACACATGCGCGCGCACCGGTTCGCTGCGTCGGCTGGAGGCGTATTTCCCAAATACGCCTTCGACGAGGCAGCCTCGCGCGGGCTGGATTCCCCCTGGGCCTGCTGCATTATGGCCGAATAGGCCCAGTTGCACAGTGCTACTTCTTCTTTTCTTTTTCTCAGAAACTTGCAAAAATTCCACGGGATTAAATATTAATCCAAATGCAATAATTCCAACTCCTATATTCTTCTAAAAATCCTGCCTATTTAATGGTGTACCTTTCATAAATATCCGTCAAACTTTTATGTACTGTTCAAATTTAAATTCAAATTTGAACAATAAAATCTCTGTTTGAAAATCCACTACTCTATCCCTCCAACTCCAAATCCAAAACTAAGAATTTTCCCCTTCTTAGTTTTCACCCTAGTATTTATTAAAAATAGGTTGACATTTTTCTGAGCACTTTGGTTTTTCTGTTTTGCTATTGCCTTATTTTCCCGTCATTTCTTTGGTGACGAATAGATCCCGTATTTGACAAAGTAGTTGGATAGAAGAAGTAGAAGGACTTTAAGAATTTGAAGACCAAGGCAAGCAGCCCTTTGACCATGTCTATGAAACCTTTTTATGCATGCCATATAGCACTTTTATTGCTTGCATCAGAGACATGATGATGAGGTGACCACATGGGGTGGTTTGCCACTGTTACTTCCTTGTTGATAATTGCAATGTGCATGACCCTACCCTTCTATGAGGGTTATGCGAGTGGGTGTAGTTAGGATGCTAAGTAACTACTACGCAAATGGGTTGGGTATATGCATGGTGATGGGAGCAAGATTGTTTTCAAAAGACTTTTCAAAAACCCTGTCAGGTGCCACTTATGCCCGAAGGAGATAATGAGTTGGGTAACCACTTGATGACGAAGTGGTGTACCGAGGCAAGTGTGTGTGTTGTTTTCAAAACGGATTGGTTTAAGTTGCGACCGTTATTCCAACCTTACATGCGCAACCACTCTACCCTTATATGGGAAAGGGCATTATTGATTATCTAGGCCGATACTAGCTTGGATCCCGCATTACTAGTGACGGGAGAGTCATTGTTGCGCTCTCTCGGGACGGGGTCGTGCCAGGTAGGGCGGCCATGACTGTTTTCACAGGGCACCAGACACACCGTTGGTACCCCGTACTTGCGGTATGTGATGAATATGGGAGCGAGGCTCCACAATTTTAAGATGTGAAATGTTGGGCACGGGGGTTACTACCAATCGAGTGGACTCTATGTTAGTGTCGTCTAGGGAAAGATAGTGATCGGTTGCTTACCTCGGGTACTTGAGGTACCGCGGGTCGTGGATGACACGAAAGTTCCCCGGATCTTGTGGGTAAAGTGTGCAACCTCTGCAGAGTGTCAAACTATTCGAATAGTCGTGTCCACGGTCAAGGACAGTTGGGTAACCGCTCTTGAGCTACGTCCACATGTTTACAAACCAGTGTGTGTTTGGATAAGTGGGAAGAACTACTTGGGTCAAGTCAAAGGACTTGACATGATTGAGTTGGGTTGATGCCCACCCCATTTATGTTGATATCTGTAACCAGTCCCTATGGTTACTTGAATCCGTATGATGCATGTTTTACCAGTTATTGAACATGACATAGCACAATAAAATTTAGCTTTCTGCAAAAAATTACCTATAGCATGCATTGTTGTATCTTGAACCAAAACATGGGTTGCTTGCGAGTACATTCAAAGTACTCATTGGCTTGTCACTGATTATTTTATTGGCCAGGCATGAAAGAACAAGATATGATGAAGAATACTTTGGTGACGAACATGCGAGCTAGGACACTTCCTAGTCAGAATGCCTGTAGGGTTAAGGCAGATGGCATGGGTTCTACTTTTCGACGAAGTTTTCCGCTGCTTAAGTTTATTTGGTATTCGGCCCTTGTGGCTTTATCTATGTAAGACTTGACCATAATGGTCATAATTTATGTAAGACGGTATTATGTATGGATGTAAGACTCTTGTTATTCAGCTTCTGTGTGTTCAGTGAGCATTGATCTCTGGGATCACTGTACATGTGCATTCGGTGATCACGACTTATGAGTCGGGGTCCTCACACTGCGACCCTTCATCAATTGGATAGGTGTAGCAACAGTTGTTGCTTAGACGGTGGCTTTAGTCTTGCTGTTGTTTGACTTTGTAAGGTCTTGTGAGAATAATTAATAAAGTGGCCGTATGCATCGCTCAGATGCAGAGGCCGGGGGTCATCCTCCTTTTCTAGAAAAAAGGTGACAAAAATAAAGGGAGTGTATATCCCTTAGGTGACTGAAATTTAAGAATCTCAGTCGATTTTCACTTCACATTTTTATTCAGATGTTGTTGCTTTTTATTTTATAAATTTCTTTCCTTTTGCTTGTATGTGGTTCAGCAATGGACCGTCCAATATGAGCCTTTTTGTGGTGATGTCTTTGACTGGCCCATAATACTTTAGTAGAAATAAAAATAGAAGAAACATTGTACAGTGAATAGAGAAATAAGTGAATCAACAAAAAAAAATCGTGGAAACTTTCAATCTATTCATCATCTGTCATGGTAGTACATGGAATACTGGAAGGAAAAAATTACAACCAAGTCCATGAAAAAAATCATCTGTCATCTATCCTGTTTATTTCTTTTAGTTTTCTCTCATTTGGCTTTTCTTTTTTTTCGTTCTCCTTTTATATGTTTTTGACCCTTTTAACATATTTTTTGTGCTTTATATATATTTAATATAAATGTTTCATGAAAATAAGATAACGTTTTTTTTAAATGTGCGGATACTTTAAATCAATGTGAACATTTTTCTAGAATTGTACGGACAAATTAAAATCTGCGCACACTTCTTATGATTACATGAACATTTTAAAAAGGCGTGACAGATTTTTAAAATTACTAGCATTTTTTAAGAATATCTGAACATTTTTTAATTTCAAAAAAAAATTTATAATGAGTTAGCACTTATGAAAATAAAAGGTCCATTTAAAAATAAGCACATTAATATTTTTTCTAAATGTATGAACACCATTTTGATTACAATAGTTTTTTAGTATGTGGGCTTTCGCAAACAGATATAGTACTTTTTTCATGCATATCTCTTCTTTAAGCATAACAGCATGTACAACCACACATAGCAAAAGTGAGCCCAACCCCTAAAAAAGCAAATGTGAGCCCCAAAAGGGGGGAAATCAAAACGTAATAAAAACAAAGATAGAAAAGGAAAAATGGAAAAGGAAAAGAAATGAAGAACAAAGAACCAAAGAGAAAATATAGAAAATCAGGAAAAAAAACAGCTCCAAAAACAATGCAAAGAACACAAAAAGACCGTCCCGCAAAAAAGAAAGAAAACCAATGAAAACCGCCTCCCCAGCAACGCTACTACACCTGGCCTAGGCTGAAGCGCGTTGAAGGCGAGACATGAACATCTCAACCTTCCAAACTTTTATGGGGCCATATAAGAACAAGCTTCACATCAGTTAAAATGCACAAATCGTAGAAGTGATCGCACGTGAAATCAACCGAGAAGAAACAAAGTTCAAATGCCAGAAAAATAACAAAAGCGAAAACAAATGTAAACTGAGCATTGTGCAGAAAAAGATTCATTCAAAAAATCAATTATAGTGGCATCTTATAGAGGGAAATTTGGACGGGGATAGAGAGAATACTAGTTACCACAAGATGCACTATATGCCTGTAAGCCTGTTAAGGAGCATAGTCAAGACTGGTTCCTGTTAAAACATGTTTTTAGTTTATGGCACTGTTTCAGAAACAAAGCAGATCCTGTTAAAACGGAACTCAGCTATCTAAGTGCTGGGATAGTCAGATATATCCCATCAACTCTGTTACCTTCCTAATGCCCTTTAAATTTTCAGTAAAACTAAAACCGTTTAAGTTGACTGAATAAATATGCTACCCAAACAGCACAAGAAATTTTTGCTTGCCTCAAGTACACCTGAAATCACTGAGACTGCAACGAAAGTATACTGATATAGTGTGCTGAATGCCATGCAAATCATACCCTCCTGCTCCCTCTACCACAGCCACAGTACTTGTTGTGCCGAAGCAGTTTCAACATCTTTCCATGCCCGTCTGGATTGACGATCAATCAGGAGATCGCCTAGCAATGGCACAGATGCTACTGCAAAGGGAGTGGCTTGAAAGCTGTTCTGTAATGCAGAATACCATAGTCCTGGAGAACTGGAGAAGCAGATCTCAGCTCCAAATAGTATATTCCAGATTCCAATTCAGTATGCTACACCTTTAATCGATATACGAATTCGATTTGAGATTTCTCTTTCTTTGCTTTCAGCAGCTCATTTCCTATCATCAGGAATACAGAACTGAAAAAACCAACTAACCAACCAATCTAGTCCAATGAATCATTTGGACAAATGAAAAGAAAAGTACAGTATAATCCATATATATTCGGTAGCTATCTAAAATCCTTCCGGAGGGAGTATCTGCCGGCCTTCAGTACAGCACCTCCGGCCAGCCCGTTCTTCACGGCCGGCTCTGCCTTGCCCAGCTCCGTCGTCGCCAACCCCTCGTGCGGCTGCTGGATCAGGGCCTGCTGCCACTGGGCAACCGCGGACTCCACGACGAAGAGGTTGGTGATGTCCCTGAGCGGCACCCGCCTCCGCGCCCTCCCGAGCCGCTTCAGCTTGCAGCTCCTGACAGCTACGCCATGAGGACGGGCAACGGCGGCCGCCGGCGGCAGATTCTCCTTGTCGGCGCGGTCAACTGCCATCTCGAAGAAGAGCTGCCGCTCTCGGGGTTGGGGCTCGACGATGTACTAGGCGGCGCGGTGGCTGGGTTGGAGCTTGGGATGGGACAGGAAGGATCTTCCATGGGTATTTGTAACGGAGGTAGGAGGGAAGAAGAGGGCGGAGGATGAAAAGATTTGAGTTTCCGGGGAAAATTTCGGCGTGGAGAGGAGTGGAGGGAGCAGACGGATCTGTGTTTCCTGCCATTTTTGGCCGGAAGGCTCCAAGAGCCAATCGAATCTTGAAAATTTTCGCGAAATGTTTGGAGGAAATCGGAATTCGGGGCGGGGAGGGGAGGGAAGTGCGGGGAGCGCGCTGAAAACATTGGTGTGGGGGGGACGGGGGGAGGGAGATTCGAATTGTTTTTTCTTTCCTTTGTTTGTGAAGATGGGCGGCCCATGTAGATTCATTTCACCGGTTGGTGTGCATTTGGTTAACCGACGCACACCCCCTCCACAGCACTATTATCTAGATGGGCGGCCAATGTAGATTCTTTTCACCGGTTTTCTCATCTTTTTTTCCTTTTTCCTTTCTTTCTTTTTTGTTTGATTTTTCTTATTATTTTTATTTTTTTCGTTTTATCCAAATTCATGAACTTTTACCAATTTTGCGAACTTTTTTCTAATTTGAAAATATTTTCCGTTTTTGTTCACTTTTTCATTTCAAATCTCTCAACTTTTCCCAAATTTCATGAACTTTTTTCAAATCTTAGTTCTGAATTTTTTTCATATTAGTGAACTTTTTTCCATTTTTGCGAACTTTTCCAAGTGAATGTTATTCAAATTCATGATCTTTCCTCCAATTGTTGATTTTCCTCAGATTTTTTTTCTTTCTCAAATTTGTTGAACGTTTTTCCAAAAAAAACTCTTTTTACTGAAAATGTGATCTTTCAAAACCGCGATTTTTTTTGAACCCCGTGATTTTTTTAACTCGTGAACTTTTTCGAGCTTGAAAACCTTTTTTTAATCCCAAATTTTTTTTATATCCCGCAAACGTTTTATTAACTCATGATACTTTTTGGGTTTGTCAACTTTTTCCAAAACCATGAAATTTTTTGAATCTTGTGAACTTTTTTTTGAACTCATGAACTTCTTTTTTAATTCGTGAAATGTTGAGTATGGCATTTTTGTTAGTCTTATATTCTGAATTGTTGAGTATGGCATTTTTTCCAAAATTAAATAAAAACCCAACCCATATTCTTTCTTTATCCTCTTTCATAGGGACTCTGTCTATTCAAATGATTCATTTCATCTATGCATCTTTTTCTTCTCTCAAAATAAGTAAGTACCCCTGTTGTTTACAACGACAAATCTCTCCTTTGCAAATATGAGGATCCAGAATTTTACTATATTATTTTATTTGAACTAAGACTTTTGAAATCCTTCTTTTTGCAGGATAAAGATAGTCACTTGCCTATGGAATTGACAGTTTCTTCACTACAATAAGTGATGTTCAAGTTCTCTTCAATCTGTAAGACTGTAACTATTTTTTGCTTTCATGTTTTAAGAGGTGCAGTTTGGAATTAATAATTTTTAAGTTCTCCCTACTGACCTAGTTTTAATCATCTTGTAAGAAATATCCTAAAAGTCTACAAGAATATGGAATTGACATTTCACTTCTTCAAGACTAAAGAACATCTTCTTCCCCTTTTTCCTCTAAATTAATTTAAATTTGTTATTTTCCTTGAATGATAATTCTTAGATTTTTTTCTTTGCTATATAATCCCATTTTGCTTGTCACAAAATTACTCAAGTAGTTCAAAATGGAAATTCTTAGTTTCAATATTCTTTTTATTTTTTTCTAGTTCTAAAGAAACATTTTAGGAACCAGTTTTATCTTCTCTCAAAACAGTAATATGGTCGAAACAATTTATCTTCTCTCAAAACAGTAGAATGAACGAATCACTTGAACGATCGAAACAGGTTATAGCTGCACGATCGAAACAGTAGAACGATTAGAACAATGTAGCGAAATGAAGTCGGATTATTAGATGCAACCCACATCCTACGCTAGTGGGCACCAGATCAACTAATGCACCAATTAGAAGCTCATGAAATCTACACACCTATTTGATGTCCTAACCCCGGTTAGAGTGCATTTTGCTAACCGGCGCACACCCCCTCCACAACATTAGTATCTAAATGGTTCGTCCCATGTAGGGTTTTTTCACCGTTTTTCTCATTCTGCCTTTTTTCTTATTTTTCTTTCTTTTTTCCTTTTTTTATTTTTTCGTGTTTATTAAATATGTGAACATTTCCCAATTTCGTAAACTTTTTTATGATTTACCATTTTCCCAATTTTTGTAAACCTTTTCATCCTAAATCTGTGAACTTTTTCCCAAATTTCATGAATTTTTTCAAATCTTTTTGTGATTTTTTTAATTAGTGATTTTTTGTGAACTTTTCCAAGTCACTTTTTCAAATACATGAACTTTTCTCAAATTTATGTACTTTTTCTTCCAAATTTTATGAATGTTTGCGTAGTTGAATTTTTTTCAAATTCATATATTTTTTAAAAAAATCGTTGAACTTTTTAAAAAAGTTTGTGAACATTTCCATTTTTTGAAAAGGTCGAGTCAATTGGTTAATTGTAGCATGAAGCAACTGTCTACATATCAATCAAAAAAAAACTAAACGGATTTTGCCTCACCGATGGTACATGTTGTCAGGCGATTCGACTGACATACCAGACCCTGCACTGATCGTATGCCAGTACTGCTAGCGACATGATGCTCCTCACGCGACGAACTTGACGCGCGATATGAACCTCACCGGCCATCGTACGGACAAGGACGCACTAGGGAAGGGCACTGCCATGAATCTGGAGCTGCTCGTGGCCGAATGTGGCAGGGCAGCGCGGCTAACTGGGCTCCGAAGGGAGGAGCGAGGCAGCGTAGGGATGGAGGCTTATGGGGACGGAGATGACTTCGGCAACGCGGAGTGGTGAAGGGGAAGTCGATGCGGACCCGGACAACCCCGAAAAGCAGTACATCAGGTCGTTGGACGGACGGCAAGGAGCGGTGGCCACGACAGAGCAGGGGTGGTTGTGCGTTGGCTAGGATGGGATTTTTTACCAGGCGAAGTAGGTGAGCGTGGCTTCCCGGAGGCTCATTACCTAGCAGGCTATAGTAAACAACTATCCTTCCATGTAACTTTCCACAGGATGGATATACGGTGAACCGATTGGATCGGGGCACGAAAAATATTCGATAAAAAACCAGGTCTGAATCAGGAAGAAACCAAATATACATGTCTGCAGTGGTGAGGCATGAAGTAATGTGGGAATTCCCGGCAGCCCGGCTAGCCTAGCCGGTTTAATTTCACTCTACTAGCAGGCAGAAGGCGCGGCGACATGTCGCGCACGTGATTGAGTCAATGCGTGCGCGTGTGTGTTATTATCTATTTTGAAGTAAGATATGGGGTGGCAGTGGTATTGCGATCGAGCTTTTGTAGACATCATCATCTAAATTAACCCTCGCCACACTTTGAAAACTACTTTCTCTTTCTGAAAATAAAGGAACTGAAAACATAGATTATACTTTCAAGATATTCACATGTCCCCACTGTAACCAGTATGCTCGAATAAAAACACAATGAGACAAATGTTTCTTAAATCCTCCATCGTCTTCAATGGATTTTGAGTCCACAAGTTCTAAAGTGGATGTAGTCTTACCTTATCTGATCCACTGAGGTGCTAGTTAATTCAGACTACTGCACTACCAACTAAATATCCTTTTAACATAATAAAAAGATGGACAAACTGGGGAGACATATCATACTGTATATGTACACTTCTTACTCCTGGATTCAAATTATTTCTTGTGATACCACTGCTTGAATGAGTTATGATATAAGATAGGAAAAAGTATATTTTTCGTCCCTCAACTCTTTTGAAAATAGAGAAATGATCCTTTAACTTCAATACCAACAAAACTTAGTCCCTCTATTTTTAAAATCAGATAAGTTTAGTCCCTCGTGCTATTTTAGGTGTTTTCTTTCGACTTGGTGTGGTATTATGGTATACACTACAGAAGAAAAAAATGTTAGAGCTAGGGAAGGTTGCGCACTGCCGGCCGCCATCGCGCTCCCCGTTGCCACTTACACCGCCTTCCTCATGAGCACACAAGCAGAGCAGCAGCAGTGTGCGTCCTTCCGTGCCGGCTGCGACATATGCCTGTCTGACTTTGCCGATGGTGAGATTGTCCGTGTGCCAGCCTGCTCAACGGCGGCAACGCGACTTTCCGGCGAGAGTGAGCTTGCAGCGCTGGCTTGATGTGGTCCGCTCGTAGTTGATATGATTACATGTCGATGCATGTACGCAGCAAAAGCAAAGTAGACAACTAGCGTACGTATGCACGTTAATTGATCTAAGCTGGTTCCTCTCGGGACAAAAGCACCAGCTAGTGTTTAGCTCTCAACTCACACACTCAGGTGCACTTTGATGCATGTGAACACTAGGACTCGAGTAGTTTGTCCAGCGAACAACTTGACGCGCGGCTGGACACTTGCAGCGACATGCATGCAGCTGCCGGACTCGACGCGCACGGCCACCACACAAAATAGTGAGCTCGTGCCCTGCTAACTGAATGGGAAGAAAACAGGAAAAAAATCAACCGACTAACTAATGATTCAACGGGCAGAAGCGCATCAGGGAGAGCTTGCTTTGTACACGAGCGAGCTAGTACGAGGCTAGCTTTGTACAGCAGAATGACCGTCAGTTGGGCTCTGCCTCGGCCGGGAGGGGTGGCGTCATGGCGGACAGCTACCGCGCATAATCAAAACCACTGCACGTCGGGTAGAAAACCACCCGAAGCGCTACGAGAGACTAAATTTATCCGATTTTAAAAGTTGAGGGACTAAATTTATTCGGTTTTAAAGGTTGAGGGACTAAGATTTGCTGGTTTTGCAGTTGAAGAACCATTTGTATACTATCAAAAAAGTTGAGGGACAGAAAATATACTTATCCCTATAAGATAAGTTGCATGGTATAACCTGACAACAAAGTGTTCTGTTAAATACATTTCTCAAGCTCTGAAAAGGAAGCACACTGTAAGCAAAATTTGGGAAGTTGTCTGGCTGAGGTCTACTGCCCTGTATCTTCCTGGCTTTGAATATGTGAAAGTGTTCAGTTGTATACACCAGTCCTTGAAATTTAATTTTAAACAGATGCAACTTGTTTAACGGCCTCGTTCCTTCTAGTGTTGTCCTGAGACAAAAATTCAGGAACACATCGTGCAATTTTTTATAATGCGCACAAAAGGCAAGCATGGTTACAGGGTTCACCTTGCAATCCACCATAACAAAGTTTAATCCGTAAAGCTTCGTCCCCCCACCATTTTTTGCATCTATTTATTCAAAGCAATACCCTATGTCAAGATATAATCACACTTTAAGGGTCCCGCAGATAAGCCATGATTTGCATTTGTTTGTGTGTTATTACGAATAAATTGTGAAAACTATTTAGGAAGCGTTAAACCCTTTTTCTCAGACCGCACTTGTATTTATATTGGTAATACCGTGGCTTACAAGTTGGTCGATCAATCAGATCGTTTACAGAGAAGATCTGTTGAAGGAGATAACAGAAGAAGAGATAGAAGAGAATACAAGACTTAAACAGAGTTCTATCTCCATACAAATTCTATCTCTATACAACTATTCTAACACTCCCCCTCAATCTGAACCTCATGAAATTTTGCAAAGGTTGAGATTGTACTTAAACTCATCCAACCTTCTCATATTGAGAGGTTTTGTAAAGCCATCGGCAAGTTGATCTCCAGTAGGTATAAACCGAATATCAAGTAGCTTTCGAGCTACTCTTTCTATGACAAAATGAAAATGAACTTCAATGTGTTTTGTGCGTGCATGAAAATAGGATTAGCTGAGATAGGTTGCACCAATATTGTCACACCATAGTCTCGCAGCCTGTGGAGCCTTGATTCCAAGCTCATAGAGTTGTGTCTGTATGCACATTAATTCAGCTGTAGCATTTGCTAAAACTTTGTATTCAGCCTCTGTACTTGACCTTGAGACAGTGGCTTGCTTTTTTTTTGACAGGAAGGCCTTCATGGCTAGCTTTATTAAATTAAACAACGCTTACATCATTCGCTAGAAATTTCAAAAGGAAATTTGGGGGATTATCCGACCACACAGTCGGTGGATTAGCTCTCCCAAAACTAGCTAGCTCATGAGCAACACGATTAGACTCTCTATTATAAAAATCTAAGTAGACCTTCCCAAATTCTTTCAATAAAACTTGACAATCATTAAGGATCGGAGCAGCGACCAATGAATAGCCTTCATTATTTTTAAGTGCGTCCACCACAATCATATTATCAGATTGTATGAGAACCTTGCTGCACCCCAGGCTTTGCAAATATAGTAGACCTTGTCTCATTACCTCAGCCTCTGCCGAAATCACATCAGGGACCTGCTCCATACATGATGTACAAGCTCCAATGAAACCACCGTTGTGATCCCTCACCACAGCTCCACAAGCACCCATGCCATCTTCCACAGAAATAGAAGCATCCACATTCAAAGCTTGGAAATCTGACAATGGCTTTCTCCATTCATTCAAACGATTTACCTGGCCAGTTTGTTTTGATGCACGCACAAAATTTAAAGCTGAAGCTAGCAGAGATAGAGCAGTTCGGGTGGAGATTGAACTTGTTCCCCCCTCACCATCTCTCTTCTTTGCCACCATACGTACCAGCATGTAGTCGCCACAATCTCTGGAATATCCACTCCCCCCTCGTATGCTTTCTGAAATTTAGCATCACAAAGTAGGAACTCAAGAATTGAAGCTCCTGGTCGGTCCACCAAAACTGCCTCATCTACTATTTCCTGGAGGCCGAGCTCCGTCCATACCATCTTCGCCCTATTACATGTAAACATAGCATGTCTTGCATCTTCTTCTGCTCCTTGACACCATGGGCATTCTTCACAGTGGCTTGCTTTCTTGCACTCCATGACACAAGATTTGTTCCTAGAAACACAACAAATCCACCTGTAGATCTTCTATCATCAGCACATCCTGCCCAGTCTGCATCAGAGTATGCAGTAACAAGCATAGAAGGGTACTTAGTAATTTGAAGTCCAACACCTTCTGAAAACTTGAGATACCTTAGGATTCTCTTAACTGCAACCCAATGAGTAGTTCTAGGTGCATGTAAATATTGGAACACCTTACTCACTGAATAAGAAATATCATGACGTGTAAGTGTTAAATACTGTAAAGCACCTACAACACTTCTATAATTTGTTGCATCCTCTGATCCAAGATCTTCTCCACTTTCAACTGTAAGCTTTTCTGAGGTAGAAATTGGTGTACTTACTGGCTTGCAATTTTCCAATCCTACTCTCATGAGAACATCAGTTGTGTATTTTTCCTATGAGAGAAGTATGCCATCTTTAATTTGCTTTACCTCTGTGCGAAGAAAATAGTGAAGACCGCCCAAGTCCTTGAGAGCAAATTCTAGCTTGAGATCCTTAAGCAAGCAAGTAGTGGCATTTGAGCTTGAACTGGCAACAATTATATCATCAACATAAACAAGCACGAAAATAGTGACATTGCCTTTGTTATAAAAGAATAATGAAGTATCTGCCTTAGATGGTGTCAACCCAAGACGTTGTAACTGCATGCTTAATCTGGAATACCAAGCTCTTGGTGCCTGTTTCAAACCATAGAAGGCTTTATCCAACTTACAGACATATTGTTGTGTGCTGTGATTTTCATAACCTGGTGGTTGCCGCATGAATACTTCTTCCTCAAGAACAACATGAAGAAACGCGTGCTGAACATCTAGCCGTCTTAGACTCCAACCTCTGGAAATAGCAATAGACAAAACAAGTCGAATGGTAGATGACTTAACAATAGGACTAAAAGTATCTTCATAATCAATTCCAAACCTCTGTTTAAAACCTTTTGCAACTAATCTTGCTTTATACATGTCTATGCTTCCATCAGACTTCCTTTTTATCTTGTACACCTATTTACAATCAGTAATGTTATTGTCATGTTTGGGTGGTACTAAATGCCAAGTCTTATTTTTCATAAGTGCACTATATTCGTTATCCATAACTTCCTTCCACTCCTTACTAGCAAGAGCATCATGCAAGTGAATTGGTTCACCGGTAGTGCTAAGAAAAGCATGCTTGATTTTGTCATACCTTATCGTACCATCATTGTATTGTTTTTCTTTGACAATACCTGACCGGGACCGTGTATTCCGGAGAGAAGGTGCCGGAGGCACACAGACAACCACTGTGGACGGAGGTACACACAATCCTGGTGAAGCAAAACCCCCCACAAAAGATCCAACCAGCTCCCGATCCGATGTAGTCGGCGGGCCAGCCGACTCCCGATCCAACACAGGACCAGACGCCCGATCCATCGCAGGGCCAGGCGCGCGCCCGCGGTCAGCCACTGTCTAGGCCCGTAGGGACGTGGCGACAGGAAACTCAGCCCCTCCCACACTTGGGCTTGCGGGCGTCTCGATGCACGGATACATGGCAAGAGGCGAGGCAGCTGGACCGGTGGGATCCACCCGGTCGGGGCTGTCGGCCACCAGGCCGCGTGTGGCCACGCGCATGGGAGAGGAATCCTCCTAGGATCAAGCGCCGACAGGGGGAGCAGGCTGGGCGTGCGGGTCCGCCTGGGATCTCGTGTTGTCAGCCGGATCAGGAGGAGATTTCGTGCCTGTTTTGTTTGTTTCCTCACACATAAAATGACAGCCTGAATTAGCACATATATCAACATAATCACAATTTTCTTTGGATTTTTGTACATGATCAGGTTCAGTTAATTCACCCCTGTGATCAGGAAGTGTGACATAGTCTGCTAGGAGGGCTATTTTAGCATGAAGCAAAGCGCCTGCGTTAGGATGAAGTTTGGCAAAAGGAAAAAGAGTTTCATTAAAAATGACATCACGAGAAATATAGATGCATCTAGTTGCAATCTCGAGACACTTATAACCTTTGTGAAGATTACTATAGCCAAGGAAGACACATTGAGTAGATCAAAACTCAAGTTTATGGTGATTGTATGGACGAAAATTGGGATAACAAGCACACCCAATTTTTTGAGATAGTTGTAGTCAGGTTTTTGATGATATAGGCACTCTAATGGAGTAGAATCGCGAATGACTTTGCTAGGGAGACGATTGATAAGATATGTGGCTGTTATAAAGGCTTCATCCCAATATTTGAGAGACATGGATGCATGGGCTAAAATAGAGAGACCAACTTCAACAATGTGACGATGTTTGCACTCAGCAGAGCCATTCTGTTGATGAGCATGAGGACAAGACACATGATGGACAATCCCAATGCTATGGAAGAAAGAGTTGAGTTTCTCATACTCCCCCCCCCAGTCACTTTGGACTGACATAATTTTCTTATCAAAGTGTCTCTCAACAAGTTTATGAAATTCTCGGAAGATAGAAAAAACTTCAGATTTGTATGTAAGCAAATAAATCCAAGTAAACTTACTGTAATCATCAATAAAACTGACATAATTTTTTTTTCCAAAAGAATATCTGGCATGACCCCATACATCACTGAAAATAAGTTCTAACGGAGCATGAGACACACTATTTGACTTAGGATAAGGAAGCTGATGACTCTTGGCACATTGACAAGCTTCACAGACAGACTCGCTAATTTGACTATGTGACAAAGGAAGATTGCCTTTATTAACTAGTTTGACTATGACCGATGATGGATGTCCTAATCATTGATGCCACCTTGCCAAAGAGGTCTTGATGATAGAGTAGACTTGACGACGCTTGCGACTAAGTGCTCCAGATGTGATGGGGTAGAGTCCTCCAATGCATCTACCGTGATGGAGGAGTTCCCTCGTTGCCCGATCCTTGATAAAAAATAATGAGGGTGAGTTTCAAAGAAGACATTATTATCGGTGGCTAAACGAGACATGGATGCAAGGTTCTTATCAACTTGTGGAACATGAGGAACATCTCTAAGAAGTAGATCACATTTAAGAGTAGGGGAATTAATAGAAGCTTGAACGATGTGAAAAATATCCATACCTCCACCGCTTGCAGTGTGAATCTGATCGGTGTCGTGGTAACTCTCACGAAGGGCAAGTTTCTCTAGTTCATTGGTGACGTGATCAGTGGCACCAGAATCAACATACCAGATGCCATCACCGCCTTATTCACGCATAGCAGTGGCAACATGATGAGCATCTGCGACGTAGTCTTCCTCATAGCGATGCCAGCAGTCCATGACTTCATGGCCAGACTTCTTACAGAGCTGGCAACGAGGGCGACCACGGGAAGAAGAAGGACGGCGGCTGTTGTTGGTGTTGAAGCCGCCACCGCCGCCGGTGTTGTTATTGTATCCGCCTCCAGCGTTGGAGCCGCATCCCCCACCAGAGCAGGCACCATCGCCCTGAGGAGCGCCTCGTCCGCGCCCACCTCCATGGTTGTGCCCCTGGTGACCGCGCTCACAGCCGCGGCCACGGGAATGTAACACCCCGGATGTAATTTACCTTATTTGTACTCTAACTCTTGCCGTTTCCAGCACTAAGTTATTCTATTTCCTAGTTGTCGGGTTTTTGTCTCCGTGTGTTGTTGTCTTTGTCATGCATCTCATATCATGTCATCATGTGCATTGCATTTGCATACGTGTTCGTCTCATGCATTCGAGCATTTTCCCCGTTGTCCGTTTTGCATTCCGGTGCTCCTATGTCACCCGGTGGTCCTTTCTACCTCTTTTCATGTACAGGTACTAAACGTTTTCGGATTTGACTGAGACTTGTCATGCGGCCTTGGTTTACTACCGGTAGACCGCTTGTCAAGTTTCGTGCCATTTGGACTTCGTTTGATACTCCAATGGTTAACCGAGGGACCGAAAAGACCTCGTGTGTGTTGCAGCCCAACACCCCTCCAAACTGGCCCAAAACCCACCTAAACCTCTCCCGTCATCTAGATCGTTCGATCACGATCACGTGGCCGAAAACCGCACTCCATTTGGAGCTTCCTAGCTCCCTCTACCTCTATAAATACGCCCTTCCCCAAAATTCCGGATTAGATCCACCCCTAACCCTAGTCCCCTTCGTCCTCACCGCGCCGGACATTGTCCGCCGGCGCCGGACACACCGTCGCGCGCCAACCACCTCTTGCCACGTTTCCCCGCCGGATCCCGCGCCGCCGAAGCCCGCCGGGCCCGTAGCCGGCCCTCACGCGCCGCCTCCCGGGCCGAGGAGCCCCGCGCCTGCGCCCGCGACCCCGCCGCTGTCCTCGTCGCATCCGGCCGCCCGCCATCTCCGGCCGCCAAGCTCCGGCGAGCTCCGCCAGTGCCACGCTCGGCGACGGCAGCCGCGCCACCTCACCGCCTCCTCTCCGCCCCTCTTCGCCCTCGCCGCCCCGGCAAGTCTCCGGCCGGAATCCCCAAGTCCGGCGACGTTCTCGGCTACTCCGGCGAACCGCCACTGTTCTGGTGATCTCCTCGGTTTGCGTGCAACCAGATCCAGATCCACCGCGGGTTGACTTTTCCCCCGAAACCCTAGCCAATTTGCATACTTTGACATGCCATAACTCTGCATCCGTAGCTCCGATTCGTGCATGTAGCATATCAAATTGTTCGTCTCGACGAGTAGATAATTTCATCTCATTGCATCATTTTCATTTGAGCTCATCTTGATGCCCGAAATGCTGTTGGAAGAGGGATATGTGATGAATTTGTCAGATCTGTTTCAACAAATGGCCTTTTGTCATTTTTGCCATGATTAATGTGTGCATGCTATGATCCTGAGCTCTACATGTGTTTTGTAGAATGCCATGTTATCTTTACAGATGTGCTTGCCATGTATTTTTGTGATCCTTGTGGTGACTAGCACACGCATGCAAAGTAGCGTAATCGTTGATGCTGGTTTCAGGGAGTAAGAATTTCTCCAAGTCCGTGTCCTGTTTTTGTTTTTATGCCATATGTTCATGCTGTTTCCTAGTGATCTGTGCCTCTTTTGAGGATGATCAGTAAGGATATTTTGTTAACATTGTGGTGCTCTATCCATCCATGTCTTTGTTTGCATTTATGGAGCACCCTAGCTTGAGTCAATCGAGCTCTACTTTTGCTATAAAATGATCTTGGCAGATTGTTGGCATGTTTAGCGATTTTGCCGAGGATGTTGCTATTGATCCGTGCACGCTATGTTATTGTTCTTGCCATGTCTAGCTTCTGTGCCATGTCTTCTTGATGGGTGTATGCTTAGATTGTCATGCCATCCTCTGTAGTGAGTGCATCGAGCTCGTAAACATGCCTACTCGTTAACTGTTTTGCATGCTCCGGTTTTTCACAAAGTCTGAATATGTTTGTGTTTTTTCTATGTTCGCATGCTTGCAATTGTATTTTCCGATCCCTTTTGACCCAAGGTCACTAAGGGACTTTTGTTAAGTGCTTTGAGTAGCTTCATGGAATGCCTTGCTTTGCCATGTTAAGTTCCTGTAGCATGTAGTTTTCATACTCTAAAGATTGCTTCCTGATGATAAATTCCAGACTTGTGTTAATTTCACTAAGTCTGAAACCTGTTATTATTTGCACTTTTGCCATGCTTGTTTGAATCTGTTAATGGATGAATTAGCCGTAGCTCAGTGTTCATCTTTTGTTGAGCATCATGAGTGGATCCCTGCCATGTATTTTGTTGCTATGTTTGAGTGCTATAGCATATTTATCTTGATGCATTTATATGGCTACATCCTAATTATCGCAGACCGGTGCCATATTTGTTTTGCTTGCCATTTCCAAACCGTGCATCCGATTCCGGTGATCTTTATATTGATTTCGACCGAAATCAACTCACCTTTCCAGTGGAACTCTTGGATTCCCAAGTTGAGGCCAGGTTATATCATTCCTTTGCAAATCTTGCATATGCATCACATACCGCATCCCGCATGTCATACCATGTTTGCATCATGTTGCTTGAGCATTGCACGTGGTTGATTGCGTTCCTTTTTGCTTGTTGTTCTTGAGGATCAAGTCAACTCTTGAGAATTTTGCAGGCAAGATGACCATACCCTCGAAATCACTTCTATCTTTGCTTGCTAGATGCTCGCTCTTTTGCTATGCCTATGCTGCGATACCTACCACTTGCTTATCATGCCTCCCATTTTGCCATGTCAAACCTCTAACCCACCATGTCCTAGCAAACCGTTGTTTGGCTATGTTACTACTTTGCTCAGCCCCTCTTATAGCGTTGCTAGTTGCAGGTGAAGATTGGAGATCGTTCCTTGTTGGAACATTGTTTATTGTTGGGATATCACAATATTGCCTTATTTATCTTAATGCACCTATATACTTGGTAAAGGGTGGAAGGCTCAGCCTTTTGCCTAGTGTTTTGTTCCACTCTTGCTGCCCTAGTTTCCGTCATATCGGTGTTATGTTCCCGGATTTTGCGTTCCTTACACGGTTGGGTTATAATGGGAACCCCTTGACAGTTTGACTTGAATAAAACTCCTCCAGCAATGCCCAACCTTGGTTTTACCATTTGCCACCTAGCCTCTTTTTCCCTTGGGTTTCCGGAGCCCGAGGGTCTTCTTTATTTAAACCCCCCATGGGCCAGTGCTCCTCTGAGTGTTGGTCCGACCGAGTAGACTGCGAGGCCACCTCGGGGCAACTTGAGGGTTAGTTTCACTCGTAGGATGTCTCATCTGAGTGTGCCCTGAGAACGAGATATGTGCAGCTCCTATCCGGATTTGTCGGCACATTCGGGCGGTGTTGCTGGACTTGTTTTACCATTGTCGAGGATGTCTTGTAACCGGGATGCCGAGTCTGATCAGATTGTCTTGGGAGAAGGAATATCCTTCGTTGACCGTGAGAGCTTGTGATGGGCTAAGTTGGGACTCCCCTGCAGGGATTTTAACTTTCGAAAGCCGTGCCCGCGGTTATGGACAGATGGGCATTTGTTAATGTCCGATTGTAGAAAACCCGAAACTTAACTTATTTAAATGCACCAACCGCGTGTGTAACCATGATGGTCTCTTCTCGGCGGAGTCCGGGAAGTGAACACGGTATTAGAGTAATGCTTGACGTAGGTTGTTCTAGGATCACTTCTTGATCATAGTTGTTCGACCGTGCTTTTGCCTTCTCTTCTCGCTCTCTTTTGCGAATAGGTTAGCCACCATATATGCTAGTCGCTTGCTGCAGCTCCACATCATACCTTTACCTTACCTATAAGCTTAAATATTCTTGATCGCGAGTGTGCGAGATTGCTGAGTCCCCGTGACTCACAGTTTACTTCCAAACCAGATGCAGGGACCGATGATACCGTTCCAGATGACATGACCGAGCTCAAGTGGGAGTTCGATGAAGACTCTGCCGTTACTACGTGTCTTTCCCAGATGATCAGTAGTGGTGCCCAGTTGGGGCGATCGGGGACTTTGTCGCATTTGGGGGTTGATCTTTATTTTGGTACCATAGTCGGACCATGAGTGTATTGAATGAATGTAATGACTTATTTATGTATTTGTGTGATGTGGCGAGTGTAAGCCAACTATGTATTTTCCCCTTTATTTATTTACATGGGTTGTTGTGAAGATTACCTCACTTGCGACATTGCTTTCAATGCGGTTATGCATCTAAGTCGTGCTTCGACACGTAGGAGATATAGCCGCATCGAGGGCGTTACAAGTTGGTAATCAGAGTCTTCCCCGACCTTAGGAGCCCCCTGCTTGATCGAATCGTTGGCGTTGTCGAGTCTAGAAAAATGTTTTGAGTCATTTTGGATTATATATATCGGAGATTTTAGGAATTATTTTTACTCCTCAGTCCCTTCGTCGCTCTGGTGAGGCATCTTTACGTAGAGTTTTGACTCTTCTCAAATTTCACTAATTTTTTTTAGGATCACGCGGGTATCTTGGAATCGTTCCAATGGTTTTGTGACGAGAACATTGTTCTTGGTGCCTCCTAAAATTTAGGGGTTGTGGCAGTGTCCCGGGGAGTTGAGCTCCGAGGTGTTGTCGTCACAATTTTATCGTTGAGATTCTGGAATACCTGAGTTTCGCCGACATCGAAAATCTCTTTTATGCAGTTGTTGGTGAGATAACCTTGACGCCACACAGTACTGGGGCGGGAGTTTAGGAGTATTGCCATAACTCGTATAACGGATGCTTTTCGAAGGTTGAGGTAAATGATTTCCGAAGTTTTTCTTGGTTATGTGTTGAAGGATGGATACAGCTGGATGTAGGATTTGCTAGCTTTAGGTGAGATATTATGCTTCCTCTGTATCCCCAACACCTGATTGCATAACCGGAAAGGTTCGGGAGTTTTATAGGTGGGAATTCTTGTAGCTCTAGTTCTTCTTCCGCGGATATTTGGTTTGGGATTGGGTAATCCTCACCAAGTATTTGTTCTTGTCCGTACCTTGTTTTTATTCTTCTACCTCAATTCTAAGTGGCTTCTCAATTTATGGAAATGTGACCATTTCGACTGGAATGCATTCGTTCATTTTGTTCGGATGTGAAGACTTTATGTTGCAATTTCAATCCGTTCGATTTAGCTTGAATATTTGCCTGTCAATATGCTAATGGATGTCACCATCTTCAGGATGGCTCCTCCAACGCGCACGACTCCGAATCCTGATCCGCCACCACCACCTCCACCTCCGGAGGCATGGCAAGCTGTGATGGCCGCTACCAATGCAAACACGTAGCTGATCATGCAAATTCTTCAAGAGCGCAACCAAGGGAATCATGGCCATGGCAACAATCAGAATCAGTTCGCTACACTCAGCCAGTTCCTTGCTAACCAGCCAAAGACCTTCAGCACTTGTGTTGAGGCAACAGATGCTGATGATTGGCTCGTGGACATATGCAAGCATTTCGAGTGCAATAACGTCAGGCCTGAGGACTTTGTCAAGGTCGCTTCGTTCCAACTCAAAGACCAAGCTGCAGAATGGTTTCAGCAGTACAAAGATTCCAGAGGAGGCCGTGTGATTACCTGGGATGAATTCCGTCAAGACTTCAAAGCTCATCACATTCCTCAGAGTGTTGTTGAAAGCAAGCGTGAGGAATTCCGCAACCTGAAGCAAGGCACTATGTCTGTTTACCAGTACAACATCATGTTTCAGAAGCTCGCCCGTTTCGCTAAGCAAGACGTCCCTGACGAGAAGAGTATGATATACCAGTTCAGGGGTGGTCTCAGAGAAGAACTCCAGCTAGCTCTCGTCCTTTTTTAGCCGAAGAAGTACGATGAGTTCTACAACATGGCAATGAAGCAAGAGACTGCTCAATTGAAGTGCGATGCTTCTAAGAAACGAGTCAGAGATGCAACTCCTTCTTCCTCAACTCAAGTGGCTAAGCAGCAAAAGTATTGGCTTCCTCCTCCTCCGTTCCGTCAGCCTTATCAGCAGAAGAGCAAAGGTGGCAGTGGATCTTCCCACCCACCTAACCCTGGCTTTCAGAACAAGACTTCGTCTCAAGCTCCAAGATCAAGTGCTCCGTATCACCGTCCGCTTTTAGAGGTCATGTGCAACAAGTGCCAACAGAAGGGTCACTATGCCAACAAATGCTTCAATCAGAGGCGTCTTCCTCCTCCCCCTCCTGTGAGATCGGCAAGTACAGCTGTGGTCAAGCATAACTCCAAGCACGCCAAGGTCAACTTGATGAACGCAGCTCAGGCAGAGGACTCGTCAGATGTCATCATGGGTAACCTTCCTGTTAACGATGTCCCTGCAAAAGTACTTTTTGACACTGGTGCATCGCATTCTTTCTTGTCATTCCCATTTGCATCGAAGCACAATGTTGATACCGAGGTTATGCCCAAAGTCATGCAAGTTGTTTCTCCTGGCAAGCTTTTGACTTCTAGTTTGGTTGCTCCCGATGTCTCTATCACGTTGGGCGACTACAAGTTTCTGTCCTCTCCAGTGGTCCTTGGTAACTCGGATATTGATCTTATTCTTGGAATGGACTGGCTTTCTAAGCACAAGGCTCAGCTTTATTGTGCTACCAGGCAGATTCAATTGACTCATTCGTCTGACGATGTAATTGTTTTTGCCGCTCGTGATGATACCATCCGCCTGTTTTCTCTCAATGAGAAGGGTGAACTGGATGCCATCTCTCAAATTCCAGTCATTTGTGAATATCAAGACGTCTTTCCAGAAGAGCTTTCAGGAATGCCTTCGCACCAGCCAGTTGAATTTGTCATCGATCTTGAGCTGGCACGGAACCTGTTTACAAACGTCCTTACATACTTGGACCTAAAGAGTTGAAGGAGCTGAAGAAGCAACTCGATGAACAAGAGCGTATGGGTCTCATCCGACCTAGTTCTTCTCCGTGGGGTTGTGGAGTTCTTTTTGTGAAGAAGAAGGATGGAACGGACCAACTTTGTGTCGACTACCGTCCATTGAACAAGAAGACTATAAAGAATAAGTACCCACTTCCCAACATCAACGAGCTATTTGAAAAACTCAAAGGTGCTCAAGTATTCTCCAAACTTGATCTCCGTATGGGCTATCACCAGATTCACATTTGTGAAGAGGATATCCCCAAGACAGCATTCAGAACAAGCTATGGTTCATATGAATACACTGTCATGTCTTTTAGCCTCGTCAACGCTCCGCCAACATTCTCTCGAATGATGAACTTCATCTTCAACCCCTACACAAACGACTTTGTATTGGTCTACCTCGATGACATTTTGGTCTTTTCCAAGAACAAGGAAGATCATGCCAAGCACTTGCGTTTGGTGTTGGATAAACTCAGAGAACATCAGTTCTATGCCAAGTTTTCAAAGTGCGAGTTTTGGCTCGATGAGGTTCTCTACCTTGGGCATATCATCTCTGCCAAGGGCATTGCTGTGAATCCTGAGAAGGTGTCTGCAATTGTGAATTGGGAATCACCTCAGAACGTGAAGCAACTCCGCAGCTTCCTTGGTCTCGCAAGCTATTGTCGAAGGTTCGTTGAGAACTTTTCAAAGATCGCGAAGCCTCTTTCCAACCTTCTCCAGAAGCACGTGAAGTACGTTTGGTCTCCTGAATGTGACATCGCTTTCAACACCCTGAAAGAGAAGTTAGTCACTGCTCCAGTTCTGACTCCTCCTGATGAATCCAAACCGTTCGAGGTCTTTTGTGATGCCTCTCTTCAAGGTCTTGGCGCAGTGTTGATGTAAGAGAAGAAAGTTGTGGCTTATACCTCTCGCCAGTTGAAGCCCAACGAAAAGAACTACCCCACTCATGACCTCGAGTTGGCGGCAGTTGTTCATGCTCTTTTAACTTGGAGACATCTCTTATTGGGAAGAAAAGTGGATATCTTCACTGATCATAAGAGTCTCAAGTTCATCTTCACTCAGCCTAATCTCAACCTCAAGTAGGCTCGTTGGGTCGAAATGATTCAAGAGTATAATCTGAGTATCGAATATACTCCAGGCAAGGCCAATGTAATTGCTGACGCATTGGGCAGGAAGGCTTACTGCAACAGTTTGATTCTCAAGCCTTACCAACCCGAGCTTTGTGAAGCTTTCCGCAAACTCAATCTGCAAGTTGTTCCTCAAGGATTTCTGGCCAACCTTCAAGTCTCTCCTACTTTGGAAGATCAGATTCGCGAGGCTCAACTTCTTGATGCTATGGTGAAGAAGGTGAATATTGGGATTGCCAAGAGTCAACCTAAGTACAAGTGCTATCGTCTTGATGACAAGGATACTCTATTCTTCGAGGATCACATTATTGTTCCTAAAGGTGACCTTCGTAAAGTCATTATGAACGAGGCTCACAATTCACTCCTCTCTATCCACCCTGGAAGTACAAAGATGTACCAGGACCTCAAGCAGTCGTATTGGTGGACTCGAATGAAGCGTGAGATGTTGGGGAACGTAGTAATTTCAAAAAAAAATCCTACGCACACGCAAGATCATGGTGATGCATAGCAACGAGAGGGGAGAGTGTTGTCTACGTACTCTCGTAGACCGAAAGCGGAAGCGTTAGCACAACGCGGTTGATGTAGTCGTATGTCTTCACGATCCGACCGATCAAGTACCGAACGCACGGCACCTCCGAGTTCTGCACACGTTCAACTCGATGACGTCCCTCGAACTCCGATCCAGCCGAGCTTTGAGGGAGAGTTCCGTCAGCACGACGGCGTGGTGACGATGATCATGTTCTACCGACGCAGGGCTTCGCCTAAGCACTGCTACGATATGACCGAGGTGAATTAAGCTGGAGGGGGGCACCGCACATGGCTAAGAGATCAAGAGATCAATTGTTGTGTCTATGGGGTGCCCCCTGGCCACGTATATAAAGGAGTGGAGGAGGGGAGGGGCCGGCCCTCTCTATGGCGCGCCCTAGGGGAGTCCTACTCCCACCGGGAGTAGGATTCCCCCTTTCCTAGTAGAACTAGGAGCCCTTCCAAGTAGTAGGAGTAGGAGGGAAGGAAAGGGAAGGGAAAAGGAGAAGGAAGGAAGGGGCCCCCCCTCCCTAGTCCAATTCGGACCAGCCCATGGGGAGGGCTGCGTCCACCCTTTGAGGCCTTTCTCTCCTTTCCCGTATGGCCCATTAAGGCCCAATACGAATTCCCGTAACTCCTCGGTACTCCCGAAAATACCCGAATCACTCGGAACCTTTCCGATGTCCGAATATAGTCATCCAATATATCGATCTTTACGTCTCGACCATTTCGAGACTCCTCGTCATGTCCCCGATCTCATCTGGGACTCTGAACTCCTTCGGTACATCAAAACTCATAAACTCATAATATAACTGTCATCGAAACCTTAAGCGTGCGGACCCAACGGGTTTGAGAACTTTATCGGTCAGACCGCATAACAACATACGTTGTTCCCTTTGTCATCGGTATGTTACTTGCCCAAGATTCGATCGTCGGTATCTCAATACCTAGTTCAATCTCGTTACCGGCAAGTCTCTTTTACTCGTTCCGTAATACATCATCCCGCAACTAACTTATTAGTTGCAATGCTTGCAAGGCTTAAGTGATGTGCATTACCGAGAGGGCCCAGAGATACCTCTCCGACAATCGGAGTGACAAATCCTAATCTCGAAATACGCCAACCCAACAAGTACCTTTGGAGACACCTGTAGAGCACCTTTATAATCACCCAGTTATGTTGTGACATTTGGTAGCACACAAAGTGTTCCTCCAGTAAACAGGAGTTGCATAATCTCATAGTCATAGGAACATGTATAAGTTATGAAGAAAGCAATAGCAACAAACTAAACGATCAAGTGCTAAGCTAATGGAATGGGTCAAGTCAATCACATCATTCTCCAATGATGTGATCCCGTTAATCAAATGACAACTCATGTCTATGGCTAGGAAACATAACCATCTTCGATCAACGAGCTAGTCAAGTAGAGGCATACTAGTGACACTCTGTTTGTCTATGTATTCACACATGTATTATGTTCCCGGTTAATACAATTCTAGCATGAATAATAAACATTTATCATGAAATAAGGAAATAAATAATAACTTTATTATTGCCTCTAGGGCATATTTTCTTCAGTCTCCCACTTGCACTAGAGTCAGTAATCCAGTTCACATTGCCATGTGATTTAACATCAATAGTTCACATCACCATGTGATTAACACCCATAGTTCACATCGTCATGTGACCAACACCCAAAGGGTACTAGGGTGTGATCTTGTTTTGCTTGTGAGAGAAGTTTAGTCAACGGGTCTGCCACATTCAGATCCGTAAGTATTTTGCAAATTTCTATGTCCACAATGCTCTGCACTAAGCTACTCTAGCTAATTGCTCCCACTTTCTAGTCATCTGGATCAGTGTCAAAACTTACATCGACGTAGCTCTTTACGACGAACCTTTTGTCACCTCCATAATCGAGAAACATATCCTTATTCCACTAAGGATAATTTTGACCAATGTCCAGTGATCTACTCCTAGATCACTATTGTACTCCCTTGCCAAACTCAAGGCAGGGTATACAATAGGTCTGGTACACATCATGGCATACTTTATAGAACCTATGGCTGAGGCATAGGGAATGACTTTCATTCTCTCTCTATCTTCTACCGTGGTCGGGTTTTGAGTATTACTCAACTTCACACCTTGTAACACAGGCAAGAACTCCTTCTTTGACTGTTCCATTTTGAACTACTTCAAAATCTTGTCAAAGTATGTACTCATTGAAAAACTTATCAAGCGTCTTGATCTATCTCTATAGATCTTGATGCTCAATATGTAAGCAGCTTCACCAAGGTCTTTCTTTGAAAAACTCCTTTCAAACATTCCTTTATGCTTTGCAGAATAATTCTACATTATCTCCGATCAACAATATGTCATTCACATATATTTATCAGAAATGCTGTAGTGCTCCCACTCACTTTCTTGTAAATACAAGCTTCACCGCAAGTCTGTATAAAACTATATGCTTTGATCAACTTATCAAAGCGTATATTCCAACTCCGAGATGCTTGCACCAGTCCATAGATGGATCGCTGGAGCTTGCATATTTTGTTAGCACCTTTAGGATTGACAAAACCTTCTGGTTGCATCATATACAACTCTTCTTTAATAAATCCATTAAGGAATGCAGTTTTGTTTATCCATTTGCCAGATTTCATAAAATGCGGCAATTGCTAACATGATTCGGATAGACTTAAGCATAAATACGAGTGAGAAACTCTCATCGTAGTCAACACCTTGAACTTGTCGAAAACATTTTGCGACAATTCTAGCTTTGTAGATAGTAACACTACTATCACCGTCCGTCTTCCTCTTAAAGATCCATTTATTTTTTATGGCTTGCTGATCATCGGGCAAGTCAACCAAAGTCCACACTTTGTTCTCATACATGGATCCCATCTCAGATTTTATGGCCTCAAGCCATTTCGCGGAATCTGGGCTCATCATCGCTTCCTCATATTTCATAGGCTCGTCATGGTCAAGTAACATGACTTCTAGAACAGGATTACCGTACCACTCTGGTGCGGATCTCACTCTGGTTTACCTACAAGGTTCGGTAGTAACTTGATCTGAAGTTTACATGATCATCATCATTAGCTTCCTCACTAATTGGTGTAATAGTCACAGGAACAGATTTCTGTGATGAACTACTTTCCAATAAGGGAGCAGGTACAGTTACCTCATCAAGTTCTACTTTCCTCCCACTCACTTCTTTCGAGAGAAACTCCTTCTCTAGAAAGGATCCATTCTCAGCAATGAATATCTTACCTTCGGATCTATGAGAGAAGGTGTACCCAACATTTTCTATTGGGTATCCTATGAAGATGCACTACTCCGATTTGGGTTTGAGCTTATCAGGTTGAAACTTTTCCACATAAGCATTGCAACCTCAAACTTTAAGAAACGACAGCTTAGGTTTCTTGCCAAACCATAGTTCATACGGTGTCGTCTCAACGGATTTAGATGGTGCCCTATTTAATGTGAATATAGCTGTCTCTAATGCACAACCCCAAAACGATAGTGGTAAATCGGTAAGAGACATCATAGATCACACCATATCTAATAAAGTACGGTTACGATGTTCGGACACACCATTACACTGTAATGGTGTTCCAGGTAGCGTGAGTAGTGAAACTTTTCACATTGTTTTAACTGAAGGCCAAACTCGTAACTCAAATATTTTACTTCTGCGATCATATCGTAGACACTTTTTATTTTTGTTATGATGATTCTCCACTTCACTCTGAAATTCTTTGAACTTTTCAAATGTTTCAGATTTGTGTTTCATCAAGTAGATATACTCATATCTGCTCAAATCATCTGTGAAGATCAGAAAATAATGATACCTGCCGCGAGCCTCAATATTCATCGGACCACATACATCAGTATGTATGATTTCCAACAAATCTGTTGCTCGGTCCATTGTTCCAGAGAACGGAGTCTTAGTCATCTTGCCCATGAGGCATGGTTCGCAAGCATCAACTGATTCATAATCAAGTGATTTCAAAAGCCCATCAGCATGGATTTTCTTCATGCGCTTTACACCAATATAACCTAACCGGCAGTGCCACAAATAAGTTGCACTATCATTATTAACTTTGCATCTTTTGGCTTCAATATTATAAAAATGTGTATCACCACGATCGAGATCCAACAAACCGTTTTCATCGGGTGTATGACCATAGAAGGTTTTATTCATGTAAACAGAACAACAATTATTCTCTAACTTACATGAATAACCGTATTGCAATAAACATGATCAAATCAAATTCATGCTCAACGCAAACACCAAATAACACTTATTTAGGTTCAACACTAATCCCGAAAGTATAGGGAGTGTGCGATGATGATCATATCAATCTTGGAACTACTTCCAACACACATCGTCACTTCACCCTTAACTAGTCTCTGTTCATTCTGCAACTCCCATTTCAAGTTACTACTCTTAGCAACTGAACCAGCATCAAATACCGAGGGGTTGCTACGAACACTAGTAATATACATATCAATAATATGTATATCAAATATACCTTTATTCACTTTGCCATCCTTCTTATCCACCAATTACTTGGGGTAGTTCCGCTTCCAGTGACCAGTCCCTTTGCAGTAGAAGCACTCAGTTTCAGGCTTAGGTCCAGACTTGGGTTTTTTCACTTGAGCAGCAACTTGCTTGCTGTTCTTCTTGAAGTTCCCCTTTCTTCCCTTTGTCCCTTTACTTGAAACTAGTGATTTTGTTTACCATCAACACTTCATGCTTTTCTTGATTTCTACCTTCGTCGATTTCAGCATCACGAAGAGCTTGGGAATCGTTTCCGTTATCCCTTGCATATTATAGTTCATCATGAAGTTCTACTAACTTGGTGATGGTGACTAGAGAATTCTGTCAATCACTATTTTATCTGGAAGATTAACTCCCACTTGATTCAAGCGATTGTAGTACCCAGAAAATTTGAGCACATGCTCACTGCTTGAGCTATTCTCCTCCATCTTTTAGCTATAGAACTTGTTGGAGACTTCATATCTCTCAACTCGGGTATTTACTTGAAATATTAACTTCAACTCCTGGAACATCTCATATGGTCCATGCCGTTCAGAACGTCTTTGAAATCCCGATTCTAAGCTGTTAAGCATGGTGCACTAAACTATCAAGTAGTCATCATATTGAGCTAGCCAAACGTTCATAACGTCTGCATCTACTCCTGCAATAGGTCAGTCACCTAGCGGTGAGTTAAAGACATAATTCGTCTGTGCAGCAATGAGGATAAACCTCAGATCACGAACCCAGTCCGCATCATTGCTACTATCATCTTTCAACTTAGTTTTCTCTAGGAACACATATAAAACATAGGGAAGCAATAATGCGAGCTATTGATCTACAACATAGATATGCAAATACTATCAGGACTAAGTTCATGATAAATTAAAGTTCAATTAATCATATTACTTAAGAACTCCCACTTAGAAAGACATCCCTCTAATCTTCTAAGTGATCACGTGATCCTAATCAACTAAACCATAACCGATCATCACGTGAAATGGAGTAGTTTTCAATGGTGAACATCACTATGTTGATCATATCTACTATATGATTCACGCTCGACCTTTCGGTCTTAGTGTTTCGAGGCCATATCTGCATATGCTAGGCTCGTCAAGTTTAACCTGAGTATTCTGCGTGTGCAAAATTGGCTTGCACCCGTTGTAGATGGACGTAGAGCTTATCACACCCGATCATCACGTGGTGTCTGGGCATGATGAACTTTGGCAACGGTGCATACTCAGGGAGAACACTTTTATCTTGAAATTTAGTGAGAGATCATCTTATAATGCTACCGTCAATCAAAGCAAGATAAGATGCATAAAAGATAAACATCACATGCAATCAATATAAGTGATATGATATGGCCATCATCATCTTGTGCTTGTGATCTCCATCTCCGAAGCACCGTCATGATCACTATCGTCACCGGCACGACACCTTGATCTCCATCGTAGCATCGTTGTCGTCTCGCCAATCTTATGCTTCCACGACTATCGCTACCTCTTAGTGATAAAGTAAAGCATTACAGCGCAATTGCATTGCATACAATAAAGCGACAACCATATGGCTCCTGCCAGTTGCCGATAACTCGGTTACAAAACATGATCATCTCATACAATAAAATTTAGCATCATGTCTTGACCATATCACATCACAACATGCCCTGCAAAAACAAGTTAGACGTCCTCCACTTTGTTGTTGCAAGTTTTACGTGGCAGCTACGGGCTGAGCAAGAACCGTTCTTACCTACGCATCAAAACCACAACGATAGTTTGTCAAGTTGGTGCTGTTTTAACCTTCGCAAGGACCGGGCGTAGCCACACTCGGTTCAACTAAAGTTGGAGAAACTGACACCCGCTAGTCACTTGTGTGCATAGCACGGCGGTAAAACCAATCTCGCGTAAGCGTACGCGTAATGTCGGTCCGGGCCGCTTCATCCAACAATACCGCCGAACCAAAGTATGACATGCTGGTAAGCAGTATGACTTATATCGCCCACAACTCACTTGTGGTCTACTCGTGCATATAACATCAGCGCATAAAACCTGGCTCGGATGCCACTGTTGGAGAACGTAGTAATTTCAAAAAAAAAAAATTCCTACGCACACGCAAGATCATGGTGATGCATAGCAACGAGAGGGGAGAGTGTTGTCTACGTACCCTCGTAGATCGAAAGCGGAAGCGTTAGCACAACGCAGTTGATGTAGTCGTACGTCTTCACGATCCGACCGATCAAGTACCGAACGCACGGCACCTCCGAGTTCTGCACACGCTCAACTCGATGACGTCCCTCGAACTCCGATCCAGCCGAGCTTTGAGGGAGAGTTTCGTCAGCACGACGGCATGGTGACGATGATCATGTTCTACTGACGCAGGGCTTCACCTAAGCACTGCTACGATATGACCGAGGTGGATTATGGTGGAGGGGGGCACCGCACATGGCTAAAAGATCAAGAGATCAATTGTTGTGTCTATGGGGTGCCCCTGGCCACGTATATAAAGGAGTGGAGGAGGGGAGGGGCCGGCCCTCTCTATGGCGCGCCCTAGGGGAGTCCTACTCCCACCGGGAGTAGGATTCCCCCTTTCCTAGTAGAACTAGGAGCCCTTCCAAGTAGTAGGAGTAGGAGGGAAGGAAAGGGAAGGGAAAAGGAGAAGGAAGGAAGGGGGCGCCCCCCTCCCTAGTCCAATTCGGACCAGCCCATGGGGAGGGGTGCGGCCACCCTTTGAGGCCTTTCTCTCCTTTCCCGTATGGCCCATTAAGGCCCAATACGAATTCCCGTAACTCCCCGGTACTCCCGAAAATACCCGAATCACTCGGAACCTTTCCGATGTCCGAATATAGTCATCCAATATATCGATCGTTACGTCTCGACCATTTCGAGACTCCTCGTCATGTCCCCGATCTCATCCGGGACTCCGAACTCCTTCGGTACATCAAAACTCATAAACTCATAATATAACTGTCATCGAAACCTTAAGTGTGCGGACCCTACGGGTTCGAGAACTACGTAGACATGACCGAGACACGTCTCCGGTCAATAACCAATAGCGGAACCTGGATGCTCATATTGGCTCCCACATATTCTACGAAGATCTTTATCGGTCAGACCGCATAACAACATACGTTGTTCCCTTTGTCATCGGTATGTTACTTGCCCAAGATTCGATCGTCGGTATCTCAATACCTAGTTCAATCTCGTTACCGGCAAGTCTCTTTTACTCGTTCCGTAATACATCATCCCGCAACTAACTTATTAGTTGCAATTCTTGCAAGGCTTAAGTGATGTGCATTACCGAGAGGGCCCAGAGATACCTCTCTGACAATCGGAGTGACAAATCCTAATCTTGAAATACGCCAACCCAACAAGTACCTTCGGAGACACCTGTAGAGCACCTTTATAATCACCCAGTTATGTTGTGACATTTGGTAGCACACAAAGTGTTCCTCCGGTAAACGGGAGTTGCATAATCTCATAGTCATAGGAACATGTATAAGTTATGAAGAAAGCAATAGCAACAAACTAAACGATCAAGTGCTAAGCTAATGGAATGGGTCAAGTCAATCACATCATTCTCCTAATGATGTGATCCCGTTAATCAAATGACAACTCATGTCTATGGCTAGGAAACATAACCATCTTCGATCAACGAGCTAGTCAAGTAGAGGCATACTAGTGACACTCTATTTGTCTATGTATTCACACATGTATTATGTTTCCGGTTAATACAATTCTAGCATGAATAATAAACATTTATCATGAAATAAGGAAATAAATAATAACATTATTATTGCCTCTAGGGTATATTTTCTTCATGAGATTGCTCAGTTCATGAATGAATGTGATGTCTGTAGAAGAGTTAAAGCAGAACACCAACAACCAGCTGGTCTCCTCCAACCTCTTGCCATTCCAAAATGGAAGTTTGACCACATTGAGATGGACTTCGTGACTGGATTTCCAAAGTCCAAGCGTGGCAATGATGTTATATTCGTTGTCATCGACAAAGTCACTAAAGTGGCTCATTTCCTTCCTATCAAAGAATCCATCACAACAGCTCAATTGGCAGAGCTATATACCTCTCGGATTGTCTCTCTGCACGGCATTCCGCGGTTGATATCTTCAGATCGTGGCAGCATCTTTACCTCCAAGTTTTGGGATTCCTTTCAGAAGGCCATGGGCACCAACATCCGTTTCAGCACAGCTTTTCATCCCCATACTAGTGGCCAAGTCGAGCGTGTTAATCAGATCCTTGAAGATATGCTCAGGGCTTGCGTTATCTCCTTCGGTATGAAGTGGTAAGATTGTCTTCCATATGCCGAGTTCTCCTACAACAACAGCTTCCAAGCGAGTTCGGGCAAGACCCCATTTGAAATTCTCTATGGCAGGAAGTGCCGTACTCCTCTCAACTGGTCAGAAACTGGTGAACGTCAACTTCTTGGCAATGACTTGATCACAGAGGCAGAAGAGGTGTGCAAAGTCATTCGTGATAACCTCAAAGCTGCGCAATCGTGACGGAAGAGCTACTATGATAGTAAGCATCGTGATTTGGCTTTCGAGATCGGAGACCCTGTTTACCTCCGCGTCTCTCCAATGAAAGGTACTCGTCGCTTCAGTATCAAAGGGAAGCTTGCCCCTAGATACGTGGGTCCTTTCAAGATCGTCAGCAAGAGAGGCGATCTCGCCTATCAACTTGAGCTTCCCTCCAACTTTGCAAATGTGCACGACGTGTTTCACGTGTCTTAACACCGCAAGTGCTTCAAGACCCCTGACCGCACCGTCAACTTCGAAGACATTGATCTCCAAGAAGACATTTCTTATTGTGAGCACCCCGTTGCTATTCTTGAAGAAACTGAGCGCAAGACTCGCAACAAGTCAATCAAATTCCTGAAAGTCAAGTGGTCTCATCATTCCGACTGTGAAGCCACCTGGGAACGCGAGGATCACCTCCGTTCTAAGTACCCGGAGTTTTTCCAGTCCTAGATCTCGGGACGAGATCCTTTCATAGTGGTGGAGTGTTGTAACACCCCAGATGTAATTTACCTTATTTGTACTCCAACTCTTGTCGTTTCCGACACTAAGTTATTCTATTTCCTCGTTGTCGGGTTTTTGTCTCCGTGTGTTGTAGTCTTTGTCATGCATCTCATATCATGTCATCATGTGCATTCCATTTGCATACGTGTTTGTCTCATGCATTTGAGCATTTTCCCCGTTGTCCGTTTTGCATTCCGACGCTCCTATGTCACCCGGTGGTCCTTTCTACCTCTTTTCATGTGCGGGTACTAAACGTTTTCGGATTGGACCGAGACTTGTCATGCGGCCTTGGTTTACTACCGGTAGACCGCCTGTCAAGTTTCGTGCCATTTGGACTTCGTTTGATACTCCAACGGTTAACCGAGGGACCAAAAAGGCCTCGTGTGTGTTACAGTCCAACACCCCTCCAAACTGGCCCAAAACCCACCTAAACCTCTCCCATCATCTAGATCGTTCGATCACGATTGCGTGGCCGAAAACCGCACTCCATTTGGAGCTTCCTAGCTCCCTCTACCTCTATAAATAGGCCCTTCCCCAAAATTCCGGATCAGATCCACCCCTAACCCTAGTCCCCTTCGTCCTCAACGCGCCGGACACACCGCCGCGCGCCAACCACCTCTTGCCACGTGTCCCCACCGGATCCCGCGCCGCCGAAGCTCGCCGGGCCCGTAGCCGGCCCTCGCGCGCCGCCTCCCGGGCCGAGGAGCCCCGTGCCTGCGCCCGCGACCCCGCCGCCGTCCTCCTCGCGTCCGGCTGCCCGAGGCGCCCGGCGCCGCCGCCCGCCATCTCCGGCCGCCGAGCTCCGGCGAGCTCCACCAGTGCCGCGCCGGCGACGGCAGCCACGCCACCTCAGCGCCTCCTCGCCGCCCCTCTTCGCCCTCGCCGCCCCGGCAAGTCTCTGACCGGAATCCCCAAGTCCGGCGACGTTCTCGGCTACTCCGGTGAACCCTCACTGTTTCGGTGATCTCCTCGGTCCATGTGCAACCAGATCCAAATCCACCGCGGGTTGACTTTTCCCCCGAAACCCTAGCCAATTTGCATACTTTGACATGCCATAACTCTGCATCCGTAGCTCCGATTCGTGCTTGTAGCATATCAAAATGTTCGTCTCGACGAGTACATCATGTCATCTCATTGCATCATTTTCATTTGAGCTCATCTTGATGCCCGAAATGCTGTTGGAAAAGAGCTATGTGATGAATTTGCCAGATCTGTTTCAGTAAATGGCCTTTTGTCATTTTTGCCATGATTAATGTGTGCCTGCTATGATCCTGAGCTCTACATGTGTTTTGTAGAATGCCATGTTATCTTTCCAAGGGTGCTTGCCATGTATTTTTGTGATCCTTGTGGCGACTAGCACAAGCATGCAAAGTAGCGTAATCGTTGATGCTGGTTTCAGGGACTTAGAATTTCTCTAAGTCCTTGTCCTGTTTTTGTTTTTATGCCATATGTTCATGTTGTTTCCTAGTGATCCGTGCCTCTTTTGAGGATGATCAGTACGGATGTTTTGTTAACATTGTGGTGCTATATCCATCCATGTCTTTGTTTGCATTTATGGAGCACCCTAGCTTGAGTCAATCGAGCTCTACTTTTGCTATAAAATGATCCTGGCAGATTGTTGACATGTTTAGCGATTTTGCCGAGGATGTTGCTATTGATCCGTGCATGCTATGTTGTTGTTCTTGCCATGTCTAGCTTCTGTGCCATGTCTTCTTGATGGGTGTATGCCTAGATTGTCATGCCATCCTCTGTAGTGAGTGCATCGAGCTCGTAAACATGCCTACTCGTTAACTGTTTTGCATGCTCCGATTTTTCACCAAGTCTGAATCTGTTTGTGTTTTTTCTATGTTCGCATGCTTGCAATTGTATTTTCCGATCCCTTTTGACCCAAGGTCACTAAGGGACTTTTGTTAAGTGCTTTGAGTAGCTTCATGGCATGCCTTGCTTTGCCATGTTAAGTTCATGTAGCATGTAGTTTTCATGCTCTAAAGATTGCTTCCTGATGATAAATTCCAGACTTGTGTTAATTTCACTAAGTCTGAAACCTGTTATCATTTGCACTTTTGCCATGCTTGTTTGAATCTGTTAATGGATGAATTAGCCATAGCTCAGTGTTCATCTTTTGTCGAGCATCATGAGTGGATCCCTGCCATGTATTTTGTTTCTATGTTTGAGTGTTGTAGCATATTTATCTTGATGCATTTAGATGGCTACATGCTAATTATCGTAGACCGGTGCCATATTTGTTTTGCTTGCCATTTCCAAACCGTGCATCCGATTCCGGTGATCTTTATATCGATTTCGACCGAAATCAACTCAAATTTCTAGTTGTACTATTGGATTCCCAAGTTGAGGCCAGGTTCAATCATTCCTTTGCAAATCTTGCATATGCATCACATACCGCATCCCGCATAGCATACCATGTTTGCATCATGTTACTTGAGCATTGCACGTGGTTGATTGCGTTCCTTATTGCTTGTTGTTCTTGTTTGGGTAGAGCCGGGAGACGAGTTCGTGAATGAGGAGCCCGTTGATTTCGCTTACGAGGATCAAGTCAACTCTGAGAATTTGCAGGCAAGATGACCATACCCTCGAAATCACTTCTATCTTTGCTTGCTAGATGCTCGCTCTTTTGCTATGCCTATGCTGTGATACCTGCCACTTGCTTATCATGCCTCCCATTTTGCCATGTCAAACCTCTAACCCACCATGTCCTAGCAAACCGTTGTTTGGCTATGTTACCGCTTTGCTCACCCCCTCTTATAGCGTTGCTAGTTGCAGGTGAAGATTGGAGATCGTTCCTTGTTGGAACATTGTTTATTGTTGGGATATCACAATATTGCCTTATTTATCTTAATGCACCTATATACTTGGTAAAGGGTGGAAGGCTCGGCCTTTTGCCTAGTGTTTTGTTCCACTCTTGCCGCCCTAGTTTCCGTCATATCGGTGTTATGTTCCCGGATTTTGCGTTCCTTACACGGTTGGGTTATAATGGGAACCCCTTGATAGTTCGCCTTGAATAAAACTCCTCCAGCAGTGCCCAACATTGGTTTTACCATTTCCCACCTAGCCTCTTTTTCCCTTGGGTTTCCGGAGCCCGAGGGTCATCTTTATTTAAACCCCCCTTGGGCCAGTGCTCCTCTGAGTGTTGGTCCGACCGAGTAGACTGCGGGGCCACCTCGGGGCAACTTGAGGGTTGGTTTCACTCATAGAATGTCTTATCTGAGTGTGCCCTGAGAACGAGATATGTGTAGCTCCTATCGAGATTTGTCGGCACATCCGAGCGGTGTTGCTGGACTTGTTTTACCATTGTCGAGGATGTCTTGTAACCGGGATGCCGAGTCTGATCGGATTGTCTTGGGAGAAGGAATATCCTTCATTGACCGTGAGAGCTTGTGATGGGCTAAGTTGGAACTCCCCTGCAGGGATTTGAACTTTCAAAAGCCGTGCCCGCGGTTATGGGCAGATGGGAATTTGTTAATGTTCGGTTGTAGAAAACCTGAAACTTAACTTATTTAAATGCACCAACCGCGTGTGTAACCATGATGGTCTCTTCTCGGCGGAGTCCGGGAAGTGAACACGGTATTGGAGTAATGCTTGACGTAGGTTGTTCTAGGATCACTTCTTGATCATAGTTGTTCGACCGTGCTTTTGCCTTCTCTTCTCGCTCTCTTTTGCGAATAGGTTAGCCACCATATATGCTAGTCGCTTGCTGCAGCTCCACATCATACCTTTACCTTACCTATAAGCTTAAATAGTCTTGATCGCAAGGGTGCGAGATTGCTGAGTCCCCATGACTCATAGTTTACTTCCAAACCAGATGCAGGGACCGATGATACCGTTCCAGATGACATGACCAAGCTCAAGTGGGAGTTCGATGAAGACTCTCTCCGTTACTACGTGTCTTTCACAGATGATCAGTAGTGGTGCCCAGTTGGGACGATCGGGGACTTTGTCGCATTTGGGGGTTGATCTTTATTTTGGTACCGTAGTCGGACCATGAGTGTATTGGATGAATGTAATGACTTATTTATGTATTTGTGTGACGTGGCGAGTGTAAACCAGCTATGTATTTTCCCCTTTATTTATTTACATGGGTTGTTGTGAAGATTACCTCACTTGCGACATTGCTTTCAATGCGGTTATGCCTCTAAGTCGTGCTTCGACATGTAGGAGATATAGCCGCATAGACGGCATTACAGGGAAGCAGAGGTTGGTGGAGGATTGCCGCAGGTCACCTCCATGGAGGAGGGTGAGGCGGGCATCAAAGCTCAGCAGCTGGCTGTACAGCTCTTGAACCATGATAGGCTCCACCCAAGCAGCGAGGGCTGAAACAACTGGGTTGTACTCCATATCCAGTCCGGCGATAATTTTGGAGACGGTCTCCGAATCAGAGAGCGTCGCAACGGTACAAGCAACTTCATCGTTGAGGCTTTTGATCTTACCAAGGTAGTCAACCATGGTCACATTACCTTTTTTCAGGTTGGTGATCTCAACGCGGGTGTTGATCGCTTGAGCTTGACTTTGAGCAGCGAACATGGCATGGATGGTGTGCCACACCTCGACAGGCATCTGGAGCGTGGCGAACTGTGCAAGAATATCGCGGGAAAGAGAACCCATCAAGTATCCTTGAAATTGTTGCTGTTGTGCATATGATAACCCACAAGTATAGGGGATTGCAACAGTTTCCGAGGATAGAGTATTCAACCCAAGTTTATAGATTCGACACAAGGGGAGCCAAAGAATATTTGAAAGTATTAGCAGCTGAGTTGTCAATTCAACCACACCTGGAGATTAATTATCTGCAGCAAAGTAGTTTGATAATTTTGATTGTAATGACAGCAACAATAGTAACAGTAACAGTGATAGCATTAATTTTGTAGCTAGTATAACAGTGATGATAACAGTAGTAACTTAGCAGAAACAATATGGGAAAATTCGTAGGCATTGGACCGGTGACTTGTTGGATGATATTCATCATGAGATAGTTATAACCTAGGGCGATATGGCACTAGCTCCAGTTCATCGATATAATGTAGGCATGTATTCCGTAAATAGCCATTCGTGCTTTATTAAAAGAACTTGCATGACATCTTTTGTCCTACCCTCCCATGGCAGCGGGGTCCATATTGGAAACTAAGGGATATTAAGGCCTCCTTTTAATAGAGAACCGAAATAAAGCATTAACACATAGTGAATACATGAACTCCTCAAACTACGGTAGTCACCGAAAGAAGTCCCGGTTATTGTCACTCCGGGGTTATCGGATCATAACACGTAGTAGGTGACTAGAACTTGCAAAGATCAGATCTAGAACATGAATATAATGGTGATAACATAAACGGTTCAGATCTGAAATCATGGCACCCGGGCCCAAAGTGACAAGCATTAAGCATGGCAAAGTCATAGCAACATCAATCTAAGAACATAGTGGATACTAGGGATCAAGCCTAACAAAACTAACTCGATTACATGATGAATCTCATCCAACTCCTCACCGACCAGCGAGCCTACGAAGGAATTACTCACTCCCGGTGGGGAGCATCATGGAATTGGCGATGGAGAAGGGTTGGTGATGACGAAGAACGAAGATCCCCCTCTCCGGAGCCCCAAACGGACTTCAGATCTGCCCTCCCGAGGAAGAACAGGGCTTGGCGGCGGCTCCATCTCGTGGATCGTGATAATTCTTTCTCCCTGATTTTTTCTGAAAAAATAGGATTTTATAGCGTCGGTTTTAGGGTCCGCGGGGCCACTAGGTGGGGACAACCCACCTGGGCGCGCCAAGAGAGGGGGGCGCGCCCTGGTGGGTTGTGCCCACCTAGGTGCCCCTCTCCGACAGGTCTTGACTCTAGAAATTCTTATTATTGATATAAAAAAATCCTCGCAAAGTTTCATTTCATTCTGAGAACTTTTATTTTTGCACAAAAACAACACCATGGTAGTTCTGCTGAAAACAGCATCAGTCCGGGGTTAGTTTCATTCAAATCATGCAAACTAGAATCCAAAACAAGAGGAAAAGCGTTGGAAAAATAGATACGCTGGAGACGTATCAGCATACCAGAGGGATCTTGCAAAGTTGACAACTTGCTCTTCTTTGCCGTCCTTGGTGATGGTGAGGGTGGCCGGCGGTGCCGGGCTCGTCTCGTCGAGGTGGTGCTCCATCTGGGCGCCCTTGACGATGGCCTTCCATAACAGGAAGTTTCCCCTCGTTAGCTTCTCTTGTGGTGGTGATCCGAGGGAGGTGTTTGTAGTGGTGGTGTTGGGGAACGTGGTAATTTCAAAAAAATTCCTACACACACGCAAGATCATGGTGATGCATAGCAACGAGAGGGGAGAGTGTGATCTACGTACCCTTGTAGACCGACAGCGGAAGCGTTAGCACAACGTGGTTGATGTAGTCGTACGTCTTCACGGCCCGACCGATCAAGCATCGAAACTACGACACCTCCGAGTTTTAGCACACGTTCAGCTCGATGACGATCCCTGGACTCCGATCTAGCAAAGTGTCGGGGAAGAGTTCCGTCAGCACGACGGCGTGGTGACGATCTTGATGTTCTACCGTCGCAGGGCTTCGCCTAAGCACCGCTACAATATTATCGAGGATTATGGTGGAAGGGGCACCGCACACGGCTAAGAAAACGATCACGTGGATCAACTTGTGTGTCTAGGGGTGCCCCCTGCCTCCGTATATAAAGGAGCCAAGGGGGGGTGCGGCCGGCCCTAGTAGGAGGCGCGCAGGAGGAGTCCTACTCCTACCGGGAGTAGGACTCCCCTCCCTTTCCTTGTCCAAGTAGGAGAGGGGGAAGGAAGGGAGAGAGGAGAGGAAGGAAAGGGGGGGGGCGCCGCCCCTCCCTCCTTGTCCAACTCGGACTAGGGGGAGAGGGGGCGCGCGACCTACCCTGGCAGCCCCTCCTCTTCTCCACTTTAGGCCCATGAGGCCCATTAACCCCCTGGGGGGTTCCGGTAACCCCCCGGTACTCCGGTTTTATCCGAAACTTCCCCGGAACACTTCCGGTGTCCGAATATAGCCGTCCAATATATCAATCTTTATGTCTCAACCATTTCGAGACTCCTTGTTATGTCCGCGATCATATCCGGGACTCCGAACCAACTTCGGTACATCAAAACTCATAAACTCATAATATAACTGTCATCGAAACCTTAAGCGTGCGGACCCTACGGGTTCGAGAACAATGTAGACATGACCGAGACATGTCTCCGGTCAATAACCAATAGCGGAACCTGGATGCTCATATTGGCTCCCTCATATTCTACGAAGATCTTTATCGGTCAGACCGCATAACAACATACGTTGTTCCCTTTGTCATCGGTATGTTATTTGCCCGAGATTCGATCGTCGGTATATCAATACCTAGTTCAATCTCGTTACCGGCAAGTCTCTTTACTCGTTCCGTAATACATCATCTCGCAACTAACTCATTTAGTTGCATTGCTTGCAAGGCTTAGGTGATGTGCATTACCGAGAGGGCCCAGAGATACTTCTCCGACAATCGGAGTGACAAATCCTAATCTTGAAATACGCCAACCCAACATGTACCTTTGGAGACACCTGTAGAGCTCCTTTATAATCACCCAGTTACGTTGTGACGTTTGGTAGCACACAAAGTGTTCCTCCGGTAAACGGGAGTTGCATAATCTCATAGTCATAGGAACATGTATAAGTCATGAAGAAAGCAATAGCAACATACTAAACGATCGAGTGCTAAGCTAACGGAATGGGTCAAGTCAATCACATCATTCTCCTAATGATGTGATCCCGTTAATAAAATGACAACACATGTCTATGGTTAGGAAACATAATCATCTTCGATTAACGAGCTAATCAAGTAGAGGTATACTAGTGACACTTTGTTTGTCTATGTATTCACACATGTATTATGTTTCCGGTTAATACAATTCTAGCATGAATAATAAACATTTATCATGAAATAAGGAAATAAATAATAACTTTATTATTGCCTCTAGGGCATATTTCCTTTAGGTGGATAATGAGGCAAAGGTGGAAGATGAGGTGGTGGTGAGCGCGCCCATGGTGCTGGGCGTCATGGCGGCGGAGGTGGTGGACATGCTCTCGGTCGCGGAAGGTAGCTAGATGCAATCTCTTTCGATATAATGAGAAAGAGGCTGTTACCATGTGAAAACTATTTAGGAAGCGTTAAACCCTTTTCTCGGGCTGCACTTGTATTTATATTGGTAATACCGTGGCTTACAAGTTGATCGATCGATCAGATTGTTTATAGAGAAGATCTGTCGAAGGAGATAACAGAAGAAGAGATAGAAGAGAATAGAAGACTTAAACAAAGTTCTATCTCTATACAACTATACTAACAGAAATACCTTGGAACTTGCATCAGATTTGCATTTGTTTGCAGTAGGCAATTGGCTTCACAATGGAAGCATAGGTGTCCACAATCTCTTCTTGCAAGATGTCACCATTATTTTGAGCTTGAGAATGCACAGCATGCAACTCTGCAACACATTCACATATATCATTGATCAATTTGCCAATAGAAAAACCAGGAGGCAAGGTCTTGTATGAGCGGAGGCATTTATCCTCAACTATTCTGAAGACCTCGTCCAAACTAATGTAGACCTCTGAAGGGTCAACTTGTATTTCAATGACATCTTCACCTCACCCCGAGTGGGTTAAACTACATGTTCAATAAAAAGATGCATCTTAAGTATTTTGAACAATATACTACATCCCGTTCTTTGTAGTATCATAGGGAAAAGTTCAGTTTGATTTACAGAGCATACAAACATCAGTATGAACTACATTTTTAGCTAGAACTAACGCAAAATATAAGAAAAATCATGAACGCCTCTAGTCTGGCCTTGAGAAGAGAAAATGGACACCTCTAGCTTTCAAAGTACTGAGTGATGAGATAAGGCAAGAAGTCATATACCTCAAGACCCAGTATTAAGGTGCTTGGCAATAGGGGCAACTGGAGCATCCCAAAAAGATTAAACTAATGGACAAACTACCTTAGTTCCTATACAATATAAGCATGATGGCTAACTATTTATACCGAAATAGGCTTGCGCCCCGCTATATTAATATAGCAACCATCCGATACAACCAGAAGTTCGACGCTGGGGCAAACAGCACAACCATGCCCAAAAGAAAAATAAGAGAAAAGCAAGAGAAAGAAATGCCAGCAGCACCGGATGAACGAAAGCTGAAGCATCCCGCAACCGTTGCGCCCACCGGAGACATCCACCACGCTCCAATGCCATCGAGTCGCCGCGAACCAAGAAACACCTTCAAGAAGGACTGCGACGACGACGACGCTGCTGCCCGGACGAATCCTAGGATTTCTCCCGGTACACGGAGGGAAGCGGGGGAGAGATACTCCCGACTCCCTTCAAGAAGGTTGATGGCGCCCGCAGGCGTCACCGCATCGGTGCCAGGCGGACCCGAGAGGGATTTCGCCCTACCCCTCATACCCACAACCCAGGACCAACCGGCGGCTCCACCACGCCAACCGCCCACCACCCTGCGCCACCACAATCACGAGGACACCACCGTCGTCTCTCCATTGTAGACACTGCGAGGCAGGCCGAACCAAATGAGACCACCGTCGATCGGGACCGGGAGCACCACAGCCACGTGGGAGGGGACAACCTCCAATGGCACAAGCAGTAGCAGACCGGACGCAGGCGCGGGAGCACGCCGGACCCCCTGCCCAGCCGGGCCCAGAACGGGCCCGTTAAGCTCCTGCAGCCGCGCTGCAGCCGACGCAGCGCGGAGCCGCCGATCCCAACGACCGCATCCCAACAGCCCAGCCGGAGGAGACCCGCCGGAGGCCAGACCAACCCGCCCTGCCCCAGATCGGACCCAAAAGGGCCCAGATCTGGGCCTGCAGGGCTCCGCCGGCCGACCCACGCCGCCAGCCGCCACCGCCGCTAAAGGGTCGCGCCGCCGCCGCATCTACGCCCGATCTACACCGAAGCACCGCCCGCCGAGGTGCACCATCACCGGAAACCGCCGCCCGAGCCGGGGAACCGTGAGGGGAAGTGGAAGAGGGCCGCCACCGCCAGCCTCGCCACAGCGCTGCGCGGGCAACGCCCGGCCACGCCAGCCGGCAGCAACGGCGGGAGGAGGGGTGGGAGGAGGGGGCTGGGCGGCGAGGGGAGGGAGGGCCGCCCCGGTCGCCCCGCTCGGGGGGCGGCGCGGGGGGTACGGGGAGGGAGGATGGCTAACTATTTCGCTTAATCTTTTTCGAACTGGAAAAACCTACTGGGAATCAAGCCTACATAAACATCAATTGATTAATAAACTCATGAAAGAACAAATAAAAGAAGAAGATCACCTAAGCATACTCGTTTAATATTTCTTCCAGAATTCATTGAGAAATATATACAATGGACAACACAAATAGTAGTAGATTTTTTTCCGGCAAACCATAGCAAAGTTCCAATCTTGTGAGGCGAGACACTAAAAGAATGCCACAGATTGGATGCGTAGGTGAAAAGTGGAGAAGATACCTTCCCATTGTAGTCTTCATTTCAGGGATGCCAACGTGTGCATGTCACCTTGTTCAACTCGTGTTTTAGAAGATAGTGCACCTGTGTATTTCATGAAAACTTTGAGTAGTGCACTTCAGGCTAACCGTTGATAAAATAATCAAGGAGTGTACTGTCCTCTTGCGTGTATATAAAGTTATAATCCTTTGATTTTATATAAGATCGTAATACCATCTCCAGTAAGAATTGGCATTTTGTATTGTCAAAAGGAGGAGTTGACATTTTCCGTGACGTAAATTCTACTATAAGAATTGACCAACACATCAGTGCAAAATTCCTTTGAAGTACTGAATTTACCGTTGTGTATCTAATCTCTGGAATATTTGATCTGCAACTTAAAGGTAGTTATTTATAACCTATTTGTTGCCAGAACTTGTGTACTGCAAATGTACTGATTTTGATGTAACAACATACAGAAGGAATGTATTTGCAAGGAAATGTGATCATAGACAACCCTAAAAAGAACTTGGAAAACATAAAACTGTCATTAAGTAAAATGGAGCCGGCCTTTGTGGTTCTGGAATACGGCGTTCCCCTGAGCCGGCCTGGCGCTGACGCTGATCGACCTCACCGACCCTGACGTCGACGAGGACGACGCCTAGGCCAGCGCGCCGCCTCGTAGTTTAGTTTTAATTAATGTAACGTGGACGCGTGGACTCTCGCCGGCATTTGTGGCCGGCATAAATGTTTATATTATTTTTTATTTTTGAAATATTTGTGGTCAATTTTTCCGCATGAACAAAAAATTGGGTCGGGTCAGCGTTGGGCGCATGCGCCGACCCAAACACGGAAGTGGACATGGATGTCCGCCGGGCCGATCTAAACGGCCAAAAAACGGACAAAATTATTATTCGTTTGGGTCGGCGCGTTGGAATTGTTCTGAGATGCGTTCATGATGGCCTGCGGTGGATGGCGGCGATGGCGAACATCATGGTCCTCCTTTTTCCGCCCCCTCTCTCGTCCTCCCCTCTCTCCCTGCGTGAATGAAAGGAGGAAGGAGCCTGGGCGGTGGATAGCGCGCCTCGGTCCAGATATTTCGGTCGCCTCTGTCTTCAGCGGTAAAACCCAAGGAGCGTAAAGAAACAAAGAGAAAAAAAATCAGGACTGAACCAGGACATGGCAATCAGATTCATGTGGACACGCGGCAGCCCCTTATGATCGCGCCCAGTACTCCAAACTCCGGAAATCGTAGCTTGCTTAGCCGCTTTAATACTTTGGTATACTAGCAAGCAGAAGGCACGACGTAAGCCCGCTATTTAGCAAATGTTGCTTGTGTTTGCTACTAATCATTTATTGTGTTTTGGCAGGTGAAAATAATTTAGTAAATGGTATGGATCACTTAAAAGGCTTTGTTGTTGTTGTATGGATCACTTAGTCAATTACTCCCTCCGTTCCTAAATATTTGTCTTTCTACACTTTTAAAATGACTACTACATACGGATGTATGTAGACATATTTTAGAGTGTAGATTCACTCATTTTGCTCCGTATGTAGTCACTTGTTGAAATGCTTAAAAAGATAAGTATTTAGGAACGGAGGAAGTACATGACTTGGAGGCATCCAGGATGATAAAAAAATGTATAACAGGTGAGCATTGGTTTAAGAGAGTACACTATCTAGCTAAAAGGTTTACATATGTAGATAAAGAGAGAGAATTGGTGGAGTGGCTTGTGGCTTGTTAGCACTCCGAATGATTTGCTCTTGGCCTTTATGTTTGGATGTTTTTTGCGACGGCTATAGTTGCAAATCATCTTTGTAGAAAATCCTTTGTGTGCAAGGCTCTTGGCCTATTGCCATAGTTGCAAATCATCCAGATCATACAACCATAGGTGGCATGGTGATCTTGGCAATAAATAAAAAAGATATGAGAAGAGCATATAACCATAGGTGGCATGGTGATCCTTGGCAATAAATAAAAAAGATATGAGAAGAGCATAGAACCATAGGTGGGATGGTGATCCTTGGCAATAAATAAAAGGATATTCAAAATCCCATTGTTCCAAAAAAGTGAACTTGATTCCTTTGCTAGAGTGTAACGCCCCGAGACCGTTGCGCCAGATGTCTTCTAGTTATTCGCTGTTGTTGCCTTGTCATTTGTTTGCGTGTCATGCATTTCATATCATGTCATCATGTGCATCGCATTTTCATACATGTTCGTCTCATGCATCCGCGCATTTTCCCGTTGTCCGTTTTGCAATCCGGCACTCCTATGTCCTCCGGCGCCCCCTTTTGTCTCTTTTCGTGTGCGGGTGTTAAACCTTCTCGAAATGGACCGAGATTTGCCAAGCGGCCTTGGTTTACTACCGGTAGAACGCCTGTCAAGTTTCGTGCCATTTGGAGTCCGTTTGATACTTTAACGGTTAACCGAAGAACCGTAAAGGCCTCGTGTGTGTTGCAGCCCATCCAACCCCCTCCATCCTCTCGGTCGTTCGATCACGATCGCGTGGCCGAAAACCGCACCTCATTTGGACTCTCCTAGCTCCCTCAACATATATATATATGTGTGTGCCTCCCCGAAATTTTCGCGGATGAAACCCTAGTCCTCTTCCTCCTCGCGCCGCCGGACATGTCCACCGCCGCCGCCACATCACCCGGACCAATCCGGGGACGACACCTCAGCGCCGCCGCCTCTCTCCTCCACTCCCAGGCCGCCACCTGTTGCTTCCGGCGCCTCCCTCCACCGCGGCCCGCGGGGCCCGAGGCCGGCCCGCCCGAGCCGTGACCGGGCCCGAGCGCCTGCTCCCCCGCGCGCCGCCTGCTGCCTGTCCCGCGCCGCGCGCCGCCCATCCCTGCCGCCTGTGCTCGCCGCAGGCCACCACCACGCCTCGCGCAGCCGCCCGCCAGCACGCTTCGCCTCACCGGCGACCGCCGCCCGCTCCGGCCGCCGCTGCTCCACCGCCCGACCGCGACCCGCCGACCTCGTCGCTGGCTGGCCTCGCCTCCGGCCAGATTCGGGCAGGTCCGGCCCGGATCTGACATCCCCGACCCCGCCGGCGCATCTCCGGCCATCTTCTTTACCGTCTCCGGCGACATCTCTGGTAGTCCTCGAAAAGCGTGCAAACCCTAGATCTTTCCGGAGAGGTCTAATTTCACTAAGTCCTCGTCCCTGTTCATTTTTTAAGCATTCTTCATCATGGCATAACTCTGCATCCATAGCTCCTTTTTGCGCGTGTGATATATCAAAATGTTCATCCGGTTGTCCTCCTCATTTTGTTCCATTGCACCATGCTTATTTGAACCCATCTTGATGCCCTAAATGCTGTTGGAAGAGTGCTATAAAATGTTAGTTTCTGTTTCTTAACAGATTATGAGCATTTTTCATTTTGCCATGTTTAATGTGTGCCTCCTATGAACTTGAGCCCTATATGTGTTTTGGGCTATGTCGTGCCATCTTTACAGGGGTGTATACCATGTATTTTTTTGATCAATATGGTGACTAGCACAAGCATGCAAAGTAGCTCTAGTGATGTTGCTGATTTCAGGGACTTAGAATTCTTCTAAGTCTTTTCCCTGATGTTATTTTTATGCCATGTATTCATATTGCTACAGAGTGATCCATGCCTCTTTTGAGCATGTTCAGTAAGGATGATTTTGAGATATTGTTATGTTCTATCCATCCATGTCTTTGTTTGCAATTATGAAGTACCCTAGCATGACTCAATCTTACTCTACTTTTGCTATAAAATGTTCCTGGCAGATTGTCTACATGTTATTCAATTTTGCCAAGGTTGTTATAGTTGATCCATGCATGTTATGAGATTGTTCTTGCCATGGTTAGCTACTTGACCATGTATTCTTGCTGGGTGTATGCTTATTTTGTCATGCAATGCCTTGTGGTGAGTGCATCGAGCTCGCAAACATGCCTACGTAACTCTATTTTTTGCCATGTCCAGTTTTCTGCTAAGTCTGAATCTGTTAACGAAACTTGCTATATTTACATGGGTGCCATCATATTTTCTGTGCCCCTTTTGGCTTATGGTCAGTAAGGGAATTTTGTTATATGCTTTGAGTAGATTCATGCCATGCCTTGCTTTGCTATGATCTGATCCTGTAGCATGTTGTTATCTTGCTCTAAACATTGCTTCCTGATGTTAAATCCTGACATGTTTTTATTTTCACTAAGTCTGCGAACCTGATATCTTTTGCACTTTTGCCATGCTTGTTTGAACCTGCTATTGTGTGATTTAGCCGTAGCTTAGTGTTTATCTTTTGTCAAGCATCTTGAGTGGATCACTTCCATGTGCTTTGTTGTTATGTTTGAGTGCAGTAGGTTAGTTTCTTGTTGCATTTTAGAGGGCATCGTGTTGTTAATCACAGAATAGTGCCATTACTGTTTTGCTTGCCATTTGCAAACCATGCATCCGATTCCGGTGATCTTTATATCGATTTCGACCGAAATCAACTCATCTTTCCAGTGGCGCTCTTGGTTTGCCAAGTTGAGGCCTGGTTCAACCTTTTCCTTCTGGAGCACGCATATGCATTGCATATTACATCCCGCATATCATGCCATGTTTTGCATCATGTTGCTTGCGCATTGCACCGTGGTTGATTGTGTTTGCCTTTGCTTATGTTCTTTCCTTGGGTAGAGCCGGGAGACGAGTACGTGATCGAGGAACCCATTGAGTACGCTTACGAGGATCAAGCTTACGTCAACTCGAAGAACTTTGCAGGCAAGATGACCATACCCTCGAAATCACTTCTATCTTTGCTTGCTAGTTGCTCGCTCTATTACTATGCCTATGTCGCGATACCTACCACATGCTTTATCATGCCTCCCATTTTGCCATGTTAAACCTCTAACCCACCTTGTCCTAGCAAACCGTTGTTTGGCTATGTTACCGCTTTGCTCAGCCCTCTTATAGCGTTGCTAGTTGTAGGTGAAGATTGGAGTTTGTTCCCTGTTGGAACATGTTTATTGTTGGGATATCATTATTATATCTTGTTTACTTTAATGCACCTATATACTTGGTAAAGGGTGGAAGGCTCGGCCTTATGCCTGGTGTTTTGTTCCACTCTTGCCGCCCTAGTTTCCGTCATACCGGTGTTATGTTCCTTGATTTTGCGTTCCTTACGCGGTTGGGTTATAATGGGAACCCCTTGACAGTTCGCCTTGAATAAAACTCCTCCAGCAAGGCCCAACCTTGGTTTTACCATTTGCCACCTAGTCTTTTTTCCCATGGGTTTCGCGAACTCAAGGGTCATGTTTATTTTAAACCCCCCCCCCCCCCGGGCCAGTGCTTCTCTAAGTGCTGGTCCAAACTGGGCGATGTCTGGCGCCCCCTGGGTAACCAGGGTCTATGCCAACCCGACGTCTTGCCCATCCGGTGTGCCCTGAGAACGAGATATGTGCAGCTCCTATCGGGATTTGTCGGCACATTCGGGTGGCTTTGCTGGTCTTGTTTTACCATTGTCGAAATGTCTTGTAACCGGGATTCCGAGTCTGATCGGGTCGTCCTGGGAGAAGGAATTGTTGGGGAACGTAGTAATTTCAAAAAATTTCTACACACACGCAAGATCATGGTGATGCATAGCAACGAGAGGGGAGAGTATTGTCTAAGTACCATCATAGACCAAAAGCGGAAGCGTTAGCACAACGCGGTTGATGTAGTCGTACGTCTTCACGATCCGACCGATCCAAGTACCGAACGCACGGCACCTCCTAGTTCAGCACACGTTCAGCTCGATGACGTCCCGCGAACTCCGATCCAGCAGAGCTTCACGGGAGAGTTTCGTCAGCATGATAGCGTGATGACGGTGATGATGTTGCTACCGACGCAGGGCTTCGCCTAAACACCGCTACGATATGACCGATGTGGAATATGGTGGAGGGGGGCACCGCACACGGCTGGGAGAGATCAACAGATCAACTTGTGTGTCTAGAGGTGCCCCCTGCCCCTGTATATAAAGGAGCAAGGGGGGAGGCCGGCCAACCCTCTATGGGCGCGCCAGGAGAAGGAGTCCTCCTCCTAGTAGGAGTAGGACTCCCCTTTCCTACTCCTACTAGGAGGAGGAAAGGAAGGAGGAGAAGGAGAAGGAAGGAGAGGGAGGAAAAGGAAGAAAGTGGGGGACGGCCCCCTAGTCCAATTCGGTTTGGGCTAGGGGGGCCACGCGCCCTGCTTCCTCTCTTCCACCACTTGGCCCGTGAGGCCCATTACTTCTTCCTCGTATTCCCGTAACTCCCCGGTACCCCCGAAAATACCCGAATCACTCGAAACTTCTCCGATGTCCGAATATAGTCGTCCAATATATCGATCTTTACGTCTCGACCATTTCAAGACTCCTCGTCATGTCCCCGATCTCATCCGGGACTTCGAACTACCTTCGGTACATCAAATCACATAAACTCATAATACAATCGTCACCGAAACTTTAAGCATGCGGACCCTACAAGTTCGAGAACTATGTAGACATGACCGAGACACGTCTGCGGCCAATTATCAATAGCGGAACCTGGATGCTCATATTGGCTCCCACATATTCTACGAAGATCTTTATCGGTCAAACCGCATAACAACATACGTTGTTCCCTTTGTCATCGGTATGTCACTTGCCCGAGATTCGATCGTCGGTATCTCGATACCTAGTTCAATCTCGTTACCGGCAAGTCTCTTTACTCATTCCGTAATACATCATCCCGCAACTAACTCATTAGTTGCAATGCTTGCAAGGCTTATAGTGATGTGCATTACCGAGTGGGCTCAGAGATACCTCTCCAACAATCAGAGTGAAAAATCCTAATCTCGAAATACGCCAAACCAACAAGTACCTTCGGAGACACCTGTAGAGCACCTTTATAATCACCCAGTTACGTTTTGACGTTTGGTGGCACACAAAGTGTTCCTCCGGTAAACGAGAGTTGCATAATCTCATAGTCATAGGAACATGTATAAGTCATGAAGAAAGCAATAGCAACAAACTAAACGATCAAGTGCTAAGCTAACGGAATGGGTCAAGTCAATCACATCATTCTCCTAATGATGTGATCCCGTTAATCAAATGACAACTCATGTCTATGGTTAGGAAACATAGCCATCTTTGATCAACGAGCTAGTCAAGTAGAGGCATACTAGTGACACTCTGTTTGTCTATGTATTCACACATGTATTATGTTTCCGGTTAATACAATTCTAGCATGAATAATAAACATTTATCATGAAATAAGGAAATAAATAATAACTTTATTATTGCCTCTAGGGCATATTTCCTTCAGTCTCCCACTTGCACTAGAGTCAATAATCTAGTTCACATCGCCATGTGATTTAACATCAATAGTTCGCATCACCATGTGATTAACACCCATAGTTCACATCGTCATGTGACCAACACCCAAAGGGTTTACTAGAGTCAATAATCTAGTTCACATCGCTATGTGATTAATACCCAAAGAGTACTAAGGTGTGATCATGTTTTGCTTGTGAGGGAAGTTTAGTCAACGGGTCTGCCACATTCAGATCCGTATGTATTTTGCAAATTTCTATGCCAATAATGCTCTGCACGGAGCTACTCTAGCTAATTGCTCCCACTTTCAATATGTATCCAGATTGAGACTTAGAGTCATCTGGACCAGTGTCAAAACTTGCATCGACGTAACCCTTTACGACGAACCTTTTGTCACCTCCATAATCAAGAAACATATCCTTATTCCACTAAGGATAATTTTGAACAATGTCCAGTGATCTACTCCTAGATCACTATTGTACTCCCATGCCAAACTCAGGGCAGGGTATACAATAGGTCTGGTACACAACATGGCATACTTTATAGAACCTATGGCTGAGGCATAGGGAATGACTTTCATTCTCTCTCTATCTTCTACCGTGGTCAGATTTTGAGTCTTACTCAACTTCACACCTTGTAACACAGGCAAGAACTCCTTTTTGACTGTTCCTTTTTGAACTACTTCAAAATCTTGTCAAGGTATGTACTCATTGAAAAACTTATCAAGCATCTTGATCTATCTCTATAGATCTTGATGCTCAATATGTAAGCAGCTTCACCGAGGTCTTTCTTTGAAAAAACTCCTTTCAAACATTCCTTTATGCTTTGCAGAATAATTCTACATTATCTCCGATCAACAATATGTCATTCACATATATTTATCAGAAATGCTGTAGTGCTCCCACTCACTTTCTTGTAAATACATGCTTCACCGCAAGTCTGTATAAAACTATATGCTTTGATCAACTTATCAAAGTGTATATTCCAACTCCGAGATGTTTGCACTAGTCCATAGATGGATCACTGGAGCTTGCATATTTTGTTAGCACCTTTAGGATTGACAAAACCTTCTGGTTGCATCATATACAACTCTTCTTTAATAAATCCATTAAGGAATGCAGTTTTGTTTATCCATTTGCCAGATTTCATAAAATGCGGCAATTGCTAACATGATTCGGATAGACTTAAGCATAGATACGAGTGAGAAATTCTCATCGTAGTCAACACCTTGAACTTGTCGAAAACCTTTTGCGACAATTCTAGCTTTGTAGATAGTAACACTACTATCAGCGTCTGTCTTCCTCTTGAAGATCCATTTATTTTCTATGGCTTGCCGATCAACGGGCAAGTCAACCAAAGTCCACACTTTGTTCTCATACATGGATCTCATCTCAGATTTTATGGCCTCAAGCCATTTCGCGGAATCTGGGCTCATCATCGCTTCCTCATAGTTCGTAGGTTTGTCATGGTCAAGTAACATGAACTCCAGAATAGGATTACCGTACCACTCTGGTGCGGAACATACTCTAGTTGACCTACGAGGTTCGGTAGTAACTTGATCCGAAGCTTTCATGATCATCATCATTAACTTCCTCACTAATTGGTGTAGTAGTCACAGGAACAGATTTCTGTGATGAACTACTTTCCAATAAGTGAGCAGGTACAGTTACCTCATCAAGTTCTACTTTCCTCCCACACACTTCTTTCGAGAGAAACTCCTTCTCTAGAAAGGATCCATTCTCAGCAATGAATATCTTGCCTTCTGATCTGTGATAGAAGGTGTACCTAATATTTTCTTTTGGGTATTCTATGAAGATTTACTTCTCCGATTTGAGTTCGAGCTTATCATGTTGAAACTTTTTCACATAAGCATCACAGTCTCAAACTTTAAGAAACGACAGCTTGGGTTTCTCGCCAAACCACAGTTCATACAGTGTCGTCTCAATGGATTTAGATGGTGCCCTATTTAACGTGAATGTAGCTGTCTCTAATGCATAACCCCAAAATGATAGAGGTAAATCTGTAAGAGACATCATAGATCGCATCATATCTAATAAAGTACGGTTACGACGTTCGGACACACCCTTACACTGTGGTGTTTCAGGTGGCGTGAGTAGTGAAACTATTTCACATTGTTTTAACTGTAGGCCAAACTCGTAACTCAAATATTTTACTTCTGCGATCATATCGTAGAAACTTTTATTTTTGTTACGATGATTCTCCACTTCACTCTTAAATTCTTTGAACTTTTTCAAATGTTTCAGACTTGTGTTTCATCAAGTAGATATACTCATGTCTGCTCAAATCATCTGTGAAGATAAGAAAATAATGATATCTGCCGTGAGCCTCAATATTCATCGGACCACATACATCAGTATGTCTGATTTCCAACAAATCTTTTGCTCGCTCCATTGTTCCGGAGAACGAAGTCTTAGTCATCTTGCCCATGAGGCACGGTTCGCAAGCATCAACTGATTCATAATCAAGTGATTCCAAAAACCCATCAGCATGGATTTTCTTCATGCGCTTTACACCAATATGACCTAAACGGCAGTGCCACAAATAATTTGCACTATCATTATTAACTTTACATTTTTTGGCTTCAATATTATGAAAATGTGTATCACCACGATCGAGATCCAACAAACCATTTTCATTGGGTGTATGACCATAGAAGGTTTTATTCATGTAAAAAGAACAACAATTATTATCTAACTTACATGAATAACCATATTGCAATAAACATGATACAATCATATTTATGCTCAACGCAAACACCAAATAACATTTATTTAGGTTCAACACTAATCCCGAAAGTATAGGGAGTGTGCGATGATGATCATATCAATCTTGGAACCACTTCCAACACACATCGTCACTTCATCCTTAACTAGTCTTTGTTTATTTTGCAACTCCCATTTCGAGTTACTACTCTTAGCAACTGAACCAGTATCAAATACCGAAGGGTTGCTATAAACACTAGTAAAGTACACATCAATAACATGTATATCAAATATAGCTTTGTTCACTTTGCCATCCTTCTTATCCACCAAATACTTGGGGTAGTTCCGCTTCTAGTGACCAGTCCTTTTGCAGTAGAAGCACTTGGTCTCAGGCTTGGGTCCAGACTTGGGTTTCTTCACTTGAGCAGCAACTTGTTTGCCGTTCTTCTTGAAGTTCCCCTTCTTCCCTTTGCCCTTTCTCTTGAAACTATTGGTCTTGTCAACCATCAACACTTGATGTTTTTCTTGATTTCTACCTTCGTCGATTTTTGCATCGCGAAGAGCTTGGGAATTGTTTTCGTCATCCCTTGCATATTATAGTTCATCACTAAGTTCTACTAACTTGGTGATGGTGACTAGAGAATTCTGTCAATCACTATTTTATCTGGAAGATTAACTCCCACTTGATTCAAGCGATGTAGTACCCAGATAATCTGAGCACATGATCACTGCTTGAGCTATTCTCCTGCATCTTTTAGCTATAGAACTTGTTGGAGACTTCATATCTCTCAACTTGGGTAATTGCTTGAAATATTAACTTCAACTCCTGGAACATCTCATATGTTCCATGACGTTCAAAACGTCTTTGAAGTCTCGATTCTAAGCCGTTTAAGCATGGTGCACTAAACTATCAAGTAGTCATCATATTGAGCTAGCCAAACGTTCATAACGTCTGCATTTGCTCCTGCAATAGGTCAGTCACCTAGCGGTGCATTAAGGACATAATTCTTCTGTGCAACAATGAGGATAAACCTCTGATCTCGGACCCAGTCTGCATCATTGCTACTATCATCTTTCAACTTAGTTTTCTCTAGGAACACATATAAAACATAGGGAAGCAATAATGCGAGCTATTGATCTACAACATAGATATGCAAATACTATCAGGACTAAGTTCATGATAAATTAAAGTTCAATTAATCATATTACTTAAGAACTCCCATTTAGAAAGACATCCCTCTAATCTTCTAAGTGATCACGTGATCCAAATCAACTAAACCATAACCGATCATCACGTGAAATGGAGTAGTTTTCAATGGTGAACATCACTATGTTGATCATATCTACTATATGATTCACGCTCGACCTTTCGGTCTCAGTGTTCCGAGGCCATATCTGCATATGCTAGGCTCGTCAAGTTTAACCTGAGTATTCTGCGTGTGCAAAACTGGCTTGCACCAGTTGTAGATGGACGTAGAGCTTATCACACCCGATCATCACGTGGTGTCTGGGCACGACGAATTTTGGCAACAGTGCATACTCAGGGAGAACACTTTTTATCTTGAAATTTAGTGAGAGATCATATTATAATGCTACCATCAATTAAAGCAAGATACGATGCATAAAAGATAAACATCACATGCAATCAAAATATGTGACATGATATGGCCACCATCATCTTGTGCCTTTGATCTCCATCTCCAAAGCATCGTCATGATTTCCATAGTCACCGGCATGACACCATGATCTCCATCATCTTGATCTATATCAATGTGTCGTCACATGGTCGTCTCGCCAACTATTTCTCTTGCAACTATTGCTATCGCATAGCGATAAATTAAAGCAATTATTTGGCGCTTGCATCTTATGCAATAAAGAGACAACCATAAGGCTTTTGTCAGTTGCCGATAACTTCAACAAAACATGGTCATCTCATACAACAACTTATATCTCATCACGTCTTGACCATATCACATCACAACATGCCCTGCAAAAACAAGTTAGACGTCCTCTACTTTGTTGTTGCAAGTTTTACGTCGTTGCTACTGGGCTTAGCAAGAACCGTTCTTACCTACGCATCAAAACCACAACGATAGTTTGTCAAGTTGGTGCTGTTTTAACCTTCGCAAGAACCGGGCGTAGCCACACTCGGTTCAACTAAAGTTGGAGAAACTGACACCCGCCAGCCACCTGTGTGCAAAGCACGTCGGTAGAACCAGTCTCGCGTAAGCGTACGCGTAATGTCGGTCCGGGCCGCTTCATCCAACAATACCGCCGAACCAAAGTATGACATGCTGGTAAGCAGTATGACTTATATCACCCACAACTCACTTGTGTTCTACTCGTGCATATAACATCAACGCATAAAACCTGGCTCTGATACCACTGTTGGGGAACGTAGTAATTTCAAAAATTTCCTACGCACACGCAAGATCATGGTGATGCATAGCAACGAGAGGGGAGAGTATTGTCTATGTACCATCGTAAACCGAAAGCGGAAGCGTTAGCACAACACGGTTGATGTAGTCGTACGTCTTTACGATCCGACCGATCCAAGTACCGAACGCACGGCACCTCCGAGTTCAGCACACGTTCAGCTCGATGACGTCCCGCGAACTCCGATCTAGCAGAGCTTCACGGGAGAGTTCCGTCAGCACGACGGCATGATGACGGTGATGATGTTGCTACCGACGCAGGGCTTCGCCTAAGCACCGCTACGATATGACCGAGGTGGAATATGGTGGAGGGGGGCACCGCACACGGCTGGGAGAGATCAACATATCAACTTGTGTGCCTAGAGGTGCCCCCTGCCCCTGTATATAAAGGAGCAAGGGGGAGGGCGGCCGACCCTCTATGGGCGCGCCAGGAGGAGGAGTCCTCCTCCTAGTAGGAGTAGGACTCCCCTTTCCTACTCCTACTAGGAGGAGGAAAGGAAGGAGGAGAAGGAGAAGGAAGGAGAGGGGGGGAAAGAAGGAAAGGGGGGCCGGCCCCCTAGTCCAATTCGGTTTGGGCTAGGGGGGTCGTGCGCCCTGCTTCCTCTCTTCCACCACTTGGCCCATGAGGCCCATTACTTCTTCCTCGTATTCCCGTAACTCCCCGGTACCCCTGAAAATACCCGAATCACTCGGAACTTTTCCGATGTCCGAATATAGTCGTCCAATATATCAATCTTTACGTCTCGACCATTTCGAGACTCCTCGTCATGTCCCCAATCTCATCCGGGACTCCGAACTACCTTCGGTACATCAAATCACATAAACTCATAATACAATCGTCACTGAAACTTTAAGCGTGCGGACCCTACAGGTTCGAGAACTATGTAGACATGACCGAGACACGTCTGCAGCCAATAACCAATAGTGGAACCTGGATGCTCATATTAGCTCCCACATATTCTAAGGAGATCTTTATCGGTCAAACCGCATAACAACACACGTTGTTCCCTTTGTCATCAGTATGTTACTTGCCCGACATTCGATCGTCGGTATCTCGATACCTAGTTCAATCTCGTTACCGGCAAGTCTCTTTACTCGTTCCGTAATACATCATCCCGCAACTAACTCATTAGTTGCAATGATTGCAGGGCTTATAGTGATGTGCATTACCGAGTGGGCCCAGAGATACCTCTCCGACAATCGGAGTGACAAATCCTAATCTCGAAATACGACAACCCAACAAGTACCTTCGGAGACACCTGTAGAGCACCTTTATAATCACCCAATTACGTTGTGACGTTTGGTGGCACACAAAGTGTTCCTCCGGTAAACGGGAGTTGCATAATCTCATAGTCATAGGAACATGTATAAGTCATGAAGAAAGCAATAGCAACAAACTAAACGATCAAGTGCTAAGCTAACGGAATGGGTCAAGTCAATCACATCATTCTCCTAATGATGTGATCCCGTTAATCAAATGACAACTCATGTCTATGGTTAGGAAACATAACCATCTTTGATCAACGAGCTAGTCAAGTACAGGCATACTAGTGACACTCTGTTTGTCTATGTATTCACATATGTACTATGTTTCCGGTTAATACAATTCTAGCATGAATAATAAACATTTATCATGATATAAGGAAATAAATAATAACTTTATTATTGCCTCTAGGGCATATTTCCTTCAGGAATATCCTTCGTTGACCGTGAGAGTTTGTGATGAGCTAAGTTGGGACACCCCTGCAGGGATTTGAACTTTCAAAAGCCATGCCCGCGGTTATGGGCAGATGGGAATTTGTTAATGTCCGGTTGTAGAAAACTCTAAATTAACTTAATTAAAATGAATCAACAGCGTGTGTAGCTGTGATGGTCTCTTTTCGGCGGAGTCCGGGAAGAGAACACGGTCTCGTGTTATGCTTGAACGTAAGTAGTTCTAGGATCACTTCTTGATCATAGATTCTCGACCGTGCCTTGCCTTCTCTTCTCGCTCTCTTTTGCGTATGTTAGCCACCATATATGCTAGTGCTTGCTGCAGCTCCACCTCACTACCTTTTCCCTACCCATAAGCTTAAATAGTCTTGATCGCGAGGGTGTGAGATTGTTGAGTCCCCGTGACTCACAGATTACTTCCAAAACCAGATGCAGGTGTCGATGATGCCATTCTAGGAGATGCGACTGAACTCAAGTGGGAGTCCGACGAGGACTCGGGACGTCACTACCTTTCCTTTCCAGACGATCAGTAGTGGAGCTCAGTTGGGGCGATCGGGGATCTTATGCATTTGGGGTTGTCTTTATTTTAGTTCCGTAGTCGGACCTTGTTTGTATCTGGATGATGTAATGCTATATTTATGTATTGTGTGAAGTGGCGATTGTAAGCCAACTCTGTATCTCTTTCTTATTCAATACATGGGATGTGTAAAGATTACCCCTCTTGCGACATGCCTACAATGCGGTTATGCCTCTAAGTCGTGCTCCGACACGTGGGAGATATAGCCGCATCGTGGGTGTAACATAGAGACCTCGAGTTTAATTTATTCACCAGACTATCACCTTGTGGTGAAGCTTTCTTATTATTCACAGGACAAAAATGGTGAAGCCAAAGTAAGGCAACAAACTGTTTCTATTGTCTTTCAAATTTCAGGAATAAAATATAGATAAGTTTGAACATTTCTCTAGCTTAGAATTGTGATCCAAATACTCCAATTTTCTTTTTAGAAAAAACAACTTTGTGATATGAACAAATCTGTCAGTCTTTGTTCCTTTTTTGTGTAGTTGGGATGAAGATTCTCAAGGTTAAGAGAGAACATATTATTTCATCAGTGGAATTTTGAACAAAATAAGTGGGTGAATGCCACTTGCTAATTTTAACAATAAACAATTTATAAGGTCGTAGAACCTATTGTATTCTCACATAACAAAAGAAGGGAGCACACATGAATGCTTTTATCATTCGATAAGTACATGAGCTATCCTTGTTTATTCAACATAAGAAGGAAGATACCTTGCAAGAAAATATGTTAGTTCTTCGGCTGAGGCGCTAATGTCGTGTGGATAAGATGGATTATGTACTTATGCATTTCTTTTAACTTAGCCTTGAATATATTGAAGACCTCAATTGTGTGCACCAGGCCCTCATTTACTCAACTTTTAAGTAGATCAGTCATGTTCATAGGTTTCCCCATTCCATTGGGTTACCCTGTAAAGGCGAATAAAAATTAGATCAAGCAATATGTAGTATATGTTGGATTATGTGGTGTGGCTCATACTGCCGTACTAACCTTGCGACCTACCATGATAAAGTCCAACTTATATAGTTCGGTAGAGTTTAATTCCTGTACTCCGAGATCCTTGAAATTCGAGCATTACAACATACACAACCGTATGTAGTTTGTATTGAAATTTCTAAAAGGCTTATATCTAGAAACAGGGGAGTACATCTTAAATTATATTCAGCATATGATGGCTTCCTATGTGCGTGCCTTCATCGAGCATGTAGATGATGATATTGAATTCTTGCAGAAAGAGAACAAGAGTTGCTAATGTCAACCATGTTAATTACCTTGTCGGGTCGGAAGAAGCGCACACGGGATATGGCAGGGGAGCGACGACCATTGCTATGAAGCAGGTGGCGACCGATAAGCGGGTGGTAGAAAGCGGGCATGGCGAACCGGTGATCTCCACCACGCGGAAGATGCTACCTCCGTCCTCTGCCCCAACGCAGCAGTACGTTTCATCGTTTTTTACCTTGGGGAATTTCGTCGAACACCTTGCCTGCGGGGCGGACAATATCGGTTTTGCGGGTTGGGCAGCCGTTCGGCGGTGGCGGTGGAGGGCGGCGGCGGTGGCTCGACATAGGAGATGGTCGCAGCTCGGCAGAGAAGAAGGTGGGAGCTCGTCGCTGCGGCAGGCAGGCTTCGCGCGGTCGAAAGAACGGACGAGGCGGGCGGCGTGGTGCGCCTCCCCAGCCTCCGGTGGGGGATCTTGGCTAGGAAGAAGCCTAGCCCATTCACGACCTCGTCGTGGAAGGCATTAGGCCAGCTGGACCGCCGGAGATGCTTCGATTCGAAGCGGCGGCCTAAAGTGAATCACCGTCTGCGGGCGGCGGCCCGGCGAGGCAGGCGACGGGGGATAGGGGCGAAGTCGTGGTGGACCCGGTGGCCATCAGGCAGGCGGGCTGCGGCTGCAATTTTGTGCGAATTTGGCCAGCGGCGGAGTTGGACAGGCGGTGGGCAGTCGCTTGGAAGGAAACGAAAGGCGGTTGGGCGGTTGGCGCGTGACTGCTCTTTTTACATCTCTAGTCGGCGAAGATGCAAATTTGCACCACGAGGTGTTGTATTTTATATCTCCGGAAGGTGAAGATGTAATTTTTTTGACATCTACATCATCTATTGAAGAGGTGTTTTTGGGTCTCAAGGATGCAAAAGGTAGTTTTTTTTGTATATACATCTTCTATGCCTCTGGCAACCGGACGCTGCGTGTGACCGTGCTCAGGATCTTAAGTGCTCATGCATTGTAGATGACCTAAGTCCTCAAGAAAGTCGTAGATCATCAAGAATGAGAGTACGGCATTCTTAAATTCAAGAGATTGAAGTTAGATATTTTCTTTTGAGCTGACAATTGAATTCGTAAGTTGAAGGTTTGTTCTTTGGAGTTGCGCGTTACATGTGACTTTCGTTCTGAGTTATTTTGTGCGGTTGGAGTTTGAATATATCAGCTCAAAGCTTCAATTTGTTTGGATTTCAAAGTGTGCACCGGTAGCATTCTCGTGTTACAGATTAGGTTCTTTTTCTAACAAAATTGTTTATGCGTGTCATCCAAAAATTAAAACTTGTTCCGGATGCGTGCTTGCTAACTGCTGCAAATCTTCTTTTTTTGAAGTTAACTGCTGCAAATCTTTAGTCTTAAAAAAAGTGGCAGATCATCACGAATCAGAATAGCACGTTCCTCTACGTGCCTGGCATATCTTAACTCGAAACAAACACACACATGTATCACAGAAGCTACAGCCCACCCCACTGTGACAAATAAAATGCAACCCCGGCCACAGCTTGATGCGACGTCTCGACCACGCCTGCACCTCTTCCTCTTCGGACGCTACTCTCCCTAACCCAGCGCGAGAGCTCGCCGAGGCAATGTCCGGCTCGTCGTCGGTGACGCTGCAATACACGGGAATCGGCGCCTTCGTCGCCATCGTCCTCCTCGGCCTCGCCTACTTCGGCCGGTCCATCATCACCGGCCGCCACGACGTCCACACCGGGCATGGCACGGCCACCGCGAGCCCGGGGCAGCAGCTGGGCCTCGCCCCCGACGACATCGCCGTACTCCCGACGTTCACGTACCTCGCCGCCTCGCCTGGCCGCTGGGGCGGCGGCGGCAAGGCCAAGGCCGTGGCAGCGGACAGCTGCGCCGTGTGCCTCGAAGAGCTCCGCGAGGGCGCGCTGGTGCGCATGCTGCCGTCGTGCAAGCACTACTTCCATGCGAGCTGCGTCGACGTGTGGCTGCTGTCGCACGCGACGTGCCCAGTCTGCCGAGCGAGCCCGGCCCCCGAGAGAGTCCGCCTGGGCGCGGTGTCCATGTCGCCGCCGCTCCCGCAGCTGCGACCATACGGCGGGTGATGTTTCCAGGTTGTCGTCTCCAGCGATCAGGTCTCCGACGCAGCCGGAGCTTTTCCTCCACGTGAGCAATGCCCAATCAGTAATGTCGCCGTCGCCGACTAGACCTACGACGCCGGACAGTCGAATGTTTCGGTCAAGTTCGCCTTCTCAGCCGATGACAGATTTGCATTTGGCGGAGGCCGTGTAAGCCATACTTGACAAATTTTACGCTTCTATCATTATGGGGCAACAAATTTTACCAGCTCTTCAAATGGACCAGCAATTTTGTATAGATGCAAGTTAGGAAACTTTGCCCAAAGGGCAACCGGCCAACCGCTTATTCCCTGCAGCAAAATTGGGATTTGGTGGACCTAAGACCGACTCTAGGCTTCGGCTGATCGATGTTGGCAACAGATCGGTCACCTCGTGAGCCGTAGAATCAGCAAACGTCCACGATCGGACTCGGTCGTCCCTCTCGCCCATCCTTGTGCAGCGCACCCTTCGCAACAAGTAAAAATTCTCCGCACGCCCCCCGCACACAGCGAAGCAGGTCGCCTGTTCGCCCAGGAGCAGCGCTACCCCCTCCCCCTCCCGTGACTACAACAACGTCGTAACCAGTCATGGTACCGCCATCGCCTCCATTGCAGCAACTTGTCACAGTCGTCATGCACCGTCGAGAACGCTCGCAGCACCGACGGCTTGCAAAACTTGTCACAGTCGTTATCCACCACATCCGGGGGATCTGGGCCCCAGGGCCCAGGCCCGGGCCGTGGCTCTTTTTTCAGTTTATTGCCTAGCCATATTTTGAATGGGCCCGGGGCTAGGCGTAAAAAACAAAACCAGAAAATATGGTCCTGCCGCGGAATCAAACTCATGAAGGGATGTCATGAAGCTACAGTGTAATCCTAGTGCAAAACGAAGAAAGGATGTTACGGGCACTGTAGCAAATAGAATGTGCGCAATTACTGTTCATAAAAAATAAAATCTGAAATTAATTTTATTGCATCATAGTTTTGTTTGTATGTAATTTTTGTAAATGTATACAATAGATTTGTAATTTACAAATTAATTCAAGTCATTTTAAGCTTAATCATATGGATGTGAAGAAGGGATGTCAGGATAATGTAGCTTCCCTGACATCCCTTCGTGATGTTAGAGGATCTTGTTCCCTCCAGTACGTGGTTGGCTAACCACTAGAACAACTCGTCACTTGTGAAATAATTGTAGTGCAGAGCCACATTATGTATGTACATAGAACTGTACTCACGCTATTGATTGCACACGTATTGCAAGGTAATTTTTGAATTATTTGAAAACAATTAGAAAACGTGATTTCTTTTGACAAATACGTGAACAAAATTTGATATTCCACAGATTTAGAAAAAGTCAGGAATTAGAAAAAAAAAATCATGAATTCAAAAAAGTTCATTAAAAATGAAAAAGTTCATCAATTTTGAAAATAGTTCACCGGTTCTCAAAAAATGTACATCGTTTTCAAAAAGTTCACCGATTTGCAAAAAAAACACAAAATTTTGAAAAAAAAAGTTCATCGATTCTCAAAAAAACTTCATCACTTTTCAAAACGAGTTCATCGATTTTCAAAAAAAATCTAAAAAAATTTCATTGATTTTAGAAAGAGTTCATCGATTACTAAAAATGTTCATTGATTTTCAAAAAGGTTCACAAAAATCCGAAAAAGTTTGTCATTTTGAAAAAAGTTCATCGAATTTGAAAATAGTTCTTCGAATTTAAAAAAAATCATCAATTTTAAAAAAAAATCATCAATTTTGGAAAAAGTATTTGAAAAAGGTTCTTGGAATTTGGAAGGAAAGTTCATCAATTTTGCAAAAAGTTCACCGAATATGAAAAACGTACATCAATTTTGAAGAAAGCCTCATCGAATTAGAAAAAAACTTCGCTGATTTTGAAAAAAAATCTTGAGTTTGAAAAAGAAATAAAAAAGAAAAAGAAAAATAAAAGGAAAAAAGAAAGAACAACAAGGAAAGAAGGAAAAAGAAAAAACACGAGAACAAAAGAGAAAATAAGATTTAAATAATCACAGAAGGTGGCTTGGCTGTCTTGGTTAGCGCGTGCTATACAGAACCCGGCGGCGCGGGCTTGATGCCTCTGTCATGCCCTTTTTTGCAGCAAGTTCAGAAAGAGTAATGCTAGAGCTATAGGCTTGTTTTACAGGGTTTATTGTACAGGCTGATGTGGAGCAAACTGATTGGCTTAGGATTAGCAGCCGGACCCCCACCCCCTGAAATCAAGGGGGGGCGAGCGAATTAGCGAGAGGGGGTCCGTAACAGACTCGTAAAAAATCCGTACGTCTAGGATTATCGGTTCAGAAAACGGGAAAACGGATGAAAATGGGCCGGCCCATGACGGAGAGAGGGTGTACGCCCGTTTATGGAAATCGAAGAAACATGCGCAATGGGCGCTGTTTAGGATTTGCCGCCAGCCTCTCCGTTGCAGCCACCAATTTACGGAGTTGCACGTGCACAGCCCAGGTCGCCCTGACAGCGGATGCAGAGACCTAGCCACGCACGCGAGTTCCAGTGCGCCGAGGGAGCCGCCGCCCGTCGGTCACTCCCCTCCGCTCCGGCGCTCCCCAGCCGTCCCTCCGCCGGCTCGCGGCTCTCCTGCCAGGTCCCTCCGCGGCCCCGCCGCACACCTGCTGCCCTGCTCGCCGCTAGCCAACTTGCCTGCTCGCCTGCTGCCCTGTTCCTCCTGCTCGACACGTCGTTACGCTGCCCAGGATTGGTAATGGCTGCTGCTGTATTGAACAATTTTGTATGCTACTTCCTCTGTTTCATAATATAAAAACGTTTTTGAGACTATACTAGTGTCAAAAACGTTCTTATATTTTGGGACGGAGGGAGTAATTAGCTACTGTTAATGGCTATTGCTGTTGTAAAATTTTATAGATCGAACATTTTTTGATCTGCTATAAATTTTGAACAGAAACACTAACGCCCACACACATGTAGGTGTTCCCCAACTCGTCTACACGACTGGATCGTTATTCATTGTCTTTTGTACAAATCTTGACACGAAAAGGTGAATTTGATGTGCAACGTAGGACAGGGCTAGTGTGTGGGCGTTGGAGAGTTTGCTCACACGCCCGCACCATGCTGTTTGCCAGCTACGCTGTGTGGGCGAACTAGTTTCTGCCCACACAGTCACCACCTAGTTCATGCACGTGTGGGCAAACTATTTTTCGCACACACGACACTCCTACGGTGTGGATGGCAACTGCAGTTACGCGAACGTGGCAACTAGGTAAACACACATGGCAACTGTGATTCTTTGCTAGACGGCAACTGCAGTTGCGCGTACGTGACAATCAGATAAACACACATGGCAACTGTGATTAACAATACATGGCAACTATTGTTTAAATATATGTGGTAAGTAGTTAATCACACACGGCAACTACAGTTTGATTATACGCAGCAACTACCAGAAATTAAACATGGCAACTATAGTTAACCAAAACAGATAGAGTTGCCATGCTTTTACAACTACACTTGCCATCCCGGATAACTAGATCTGCCAACCAGAATGGCAACAAAATTGTCATCCCGCGGGGTACCTAATATAGCTGCGCCAGGACGTGTGGGCATTTTTGTTTCGTGCCATACACGCGAGGTGGAGATGAGTAGTACTTGTTGGGCGTGTGGCACGAAGTAGCCGCGCCCACACGTGTGGGCAATTCTAATGTCTGCCCACACACAGTCCGTGTGGACTGCCTCCTGCTCACACCGCACACGGTGTATGGACACATGTCGAATATACCACACGTGTGACAGTTATCGGCGTCCATTTTAAATTTGCTACTGCATTACAGTTTATGGTTGTTGTTGCTGTCAAAAATTCAACTGATTTGGTATTCTTTTTTTATCAGGTTATGGAAGACACTCATGAAGCAAACCAATGATTTGGTACTTTTTTTCTATCACGTACTGTTAGTAGTTTTTGTCATGTTTTTTAAATCTACTTGTTTGATTTTAAATTCTAATCTTTTGGTGCAGTTGAGCCACATTTGATGTATTTTTGTGAGGTAGCTATAGATGGACGTTAAGTTTTTCTCTCCCGATGAAAAATGTTTTTGGGCCCTGGGCTCGCTCCAATCCTGGCTCCACCACTCACCACATCATCTTTGTCACCGGTTGTCGCACCCATCGTAGCGCCAGGTTGCCTACCATTGGGTGCACTCATAGCGCCGCCATTACAATGCCTACGGATTGCAGCATCATGCAACCCACCACAACATCCCTCCCTCGGTCGTAGCATCCATCGTGACAGGTCCTAGCATCCTCGGCATGTTGTGCCCCGTTGTAGAAGCGCTGCCTACCCGTTGCAGCTCGCGTGTCACATGTCCCAGCACCCTCGCACGTCGCGCAGCCCGCCGCAACTCCTGGCAATGTCGGTCACATTATTGACGTGCCCCGGTCACAGCATCCACGTCGTTAGTAGCGCCGCCCCAGCTTTGCAACATCCCTAGTTGTTGCTCATAGCAAGGCACGACAGGTCTTGCAGCATCGGTCGGCCGCCCTCCCGCATCACCGGATTCACCGAGTGATGGCCTCCTTGCATCGTGGAAGTTGATGGGTCGTAGTAGTAGGGAGCGACTATGGCAGCAAATGCTCGTGATGGAGCGCTAGAGAAACGCAGCGAGAGAGAGGAGAAGTACTTCGGTACAACCCCCCCCCCAATAAACATAGAAGGGGTAGTATTGTCCACACTAGTTTTCGTATAGTGTACCCACCGTCTGTCGTAGGGCCGGCCAGCCGTGTATGTCCCGCCCGTACGCCCGCGTCGTACGCATACCGATCGTGGCGTGCGGTAGTTCAATCGGTAAAGGAAAAAATGGCACCCCACCCTCGACACCCCATCCCCGCCTAGGAAACCGTAGCAGCAGCAATGTCGTCGTGGCATCAATGCCATCGTGACTCCGGCGGTCGGAGGGATCTAGTCGCGTGGTGGTCGCCACACGAACACGTGGTCCACCGCCGTCACGACGTCGACGCTGACCTACCTGTGCCCATCTAGTCGCGAGGACGGCGTGCCCGTCTAGTCGCGAGCACGGGCGGCGTCCGTAGTCACCCACGCGTCGTGTTCCTGGTGCAACGCCCGTGTCGACGTTCTGTCCTGTTACGCGCCCTCCACGATGTGGGTGGCAGTAGTGTTGGGGAACGTAGCAGAAATTCAAAATTTTCCTACGTGTCACCAAGATCTATCTATGGAGAGACTAGCAACGAGGGGAAGGAGAGTGCATCTACATACCCTTGTAGATCGCTAAGCGGAAGCGTTGAAGTGAACGGGGTTGATGGAGTCGTACTCGTCGTGATTCAAATCACCGATGACCAAGTGCCGAACGCACGGCACCTCCGCGTTCAACACACGTACAGCCCGGTGACGTCTCCCACGCCTTGATCCAGCAAGGAGAGAGGGAGAGGTTGAGGAAGACTCCATCCAACAGCAGCACAACGGCATGGTGGTGGTGGAGGAGCGTGGCAATCCTGCAGGGCTTCGCCAAGCACCACGGGAGAGGAGAAGGACTTGGGAGAGAGGGAGGGCTGCACCAAAGGCAAAAAGTGTGTCTCAAGAGGCTCTCCTACCCTCACTATATATAGGGATCCCAAAGGGGGGGTGCGCCAGCCCTAGGAGATCCAATCTCCTAGGGGGCGGCGGCCAGGGGAGGAGTCCTTCCCCCCCAAGGCACCTAGGAGGTGCCTTCCCCTGCTGGGACTCTTCCTTTAGGGTTTCCCCAGGCGCATGGGCCTCTTGGGGCTGGTGCCCTTGGCCCATGTAGGCCAAGGCGCACCCCCTACAGCCCATGTGGCCCCTCGGGGGCAGGTGGCCCCACCCGGTGGGCCCCCGGGACCCTTCCGGTGGTCCCGGTACAATACCGATGACCCCGAAACTTGTCCCGATGGCCGAAACAGGACTTCCTATATATAAATCTTTACCTCCGGACCATTCCGGAACTCCTTGTGACGTCCGGGATCTCATCCGGGACTCCGAACAACATTCGGTAACCACATACAAGCTTCCTTTATAACCCTAGCGTCATCGAACCTTAAGTGTGTAGACCCTACGGGTTCGGGAGACATGCAGACATGACCGAGACGTTCTCCGGTCAATAACCAACAGCGGGATCTGGATACCCATGTTGGCTCCCACATGTTCCACGATGATCTCATCGGATGAACCACGATGTCAAGGACTTAATCAATCCCATATACAATTCCCTTTGTCTAGCGGTATTGTACTTGCCCGAGATTCGATCGTCGGTATCCCGATACCTTGTTCAATCTCGTTACCGGCAAGTCTCTTTACTCGTTCCGTAACACATCATCCCGTGATCAACTCCTTGGTCACATTGCGCATATGATGATGTCCTACCGAGTGGGCCCAGAGATACCTCTCCGTTTACACGGAGTGACAAATCCCAGTCTTGATTCGTGCCAACCCAACAGACACTTTCGGAGATACCTGTAATGTACCTTTATAGCCACCCAGTTACGTTGTGACGTTTGGCACACCCAAAGCATTCCTACGGTATCCGGGAGTTACACAATCTCATGGTCTAAGGAAATGATACTTGACATTAGAAAAGCTTTAGCATACGAACTACACGATCTTTGAGCTAAGCTTAGGATTGGGTCTTGTCCATCACATCATTCTCCTAATGATGTGATCCCGTTATCAATGACATCCAATGTCCATGGTCAGGAAACCGTAACCATCTATTGATCAATGAGCTAGTCAACTAGAGGCTTACTAGGGACATGGTGTTGTCTATGTATCCACACATGTATCTGAGTTTCCTATCAATACAATTATAGCATGGATAATAAACGATTATCATGAACAAGGAAATATAATAATAACTAATTTATTATTGCCTCTAGGGCATATTTCCAACAGTCTCCCACTTGCACTAGAGTCAATAATCTAGTTCACATCGCCATGTGATTAACACTCACAGGTCACATTGCCATGTGACAAACATCCAAAGAGTTTACTAGTGTCACTAAACTAGTTCACATCATCATGTGATTAAGACTCAATGAGTTCTGGGTTTGATCATGTTGCTTGTGAGAGAGGTTTTAGTCAACGGGTCTGAACCTTTCAGATCCGTGTGTGCTTTACAAATCTCTATGTCATCTCCTAGATGTAGCTACCATGTTCTATTTGGAGCTATTCCAAATAACTGTTCTACTTGGAGCTATTCTAAATTGTTGCTCCATTATACGTATCCGACATCTCTACTCAGAGCTATCTGGATAGGTGTTAAGCTTGCATCAACGTAACTCTTTACGTCGAACTCTTTATCACCTCCATAATCGAGAAAATTCCTTAGTCTACTAGTTACTAAGGATAACTTTGACCGCTGTCCTGTGATCCATTCATGGATCACTCTTGTACCCCTTGACTGACTCATGGCAAGGCACACTTCAGGTGCGGTACACAGCATAGCATACTGTAGAGCCTATGTCTTAAGCATAGGGGATGACCTTCGTCCTTTCTCTCTATTCTGCCGCGGTCGAGCTTTAAGTCTTAACTTCATACCTTACAACTCAGGCAAGAACTCCTTCTTTGACTGATCCATCTTGAACACCTTCAAGATCACGTCAAGGCATGTGCTCATCTGAAAGTACTATTAAGTGTTTTGATCTATCCTTATAGATCTTGATGCTCAATGCTCAAGTAGCTTAATACAGGCTTTCCATTGAAAAACACTTTCCAAATAACCCTATATGCTTTCCAGAAATTCTATGTCATTTCCGATCAACAACATATATTCATCAGAAATTCTATAGTGCTCCCACTCACTTCTTTGGAAATACCAGTTTCTCATAAACTTTGTATACACCCAAAATCTTTGATCATCTCATCAAAGCATACATTCCAACTCCGAGATGCTTACTCCAGTCCTCAGAAGGATTGCTGGAGCTTTGCATACTTATTAGCATCTTTCAGGATTGACAAAACCTTCCGGTTGTATCACATACAACCTTTCCTCAAGAAAATCGTCGAGGAAACAATGTTTTGACATCCTATCTGCAAGATTTCATAAATAATGCAGTAATCGCTAATATAATTCCAACAGACTCTTAGCATCGCTACGAGTGAGAAAGTCTCACCGTAGTCAACTCCTTGAACTTGTCGGAAAACATCTTACGACAAGTCGAGCTTTCTTAACGGTGATACTTACCATCATTGTCTGTCTTCCTTTTAAAATCCATATGTACCTAACAGCCTTACGACCATCAAGTAGTTCTTCCAAAGTCTACACTTTGTTTTCATATATGGATCCTCTCTCGGATTATATGGCCTCGAGCCATTTATCGGAATCCGGGCCCACCATCGCTTCTCCATAGCTCGTAGGTTCATTGTTGTCTAGCAACATGACTTCCAAGACAGGGTTACGTACCACTCTGAAGTAGTACGCATCCTTGTCATCCTACGATGTTTGCTAGTGACTTGATCTGAAGTCTCATGATCAATATCATAAGCTTCCACTTCAATTGGTGTAGGTGCCACAGGAACAACTCTTTGTGCCCTGCTATACACTAGTTGAAGTAACGGTTCAATAACCTCATCAAGTCTCCACCATCCTCCCACTCAATTCTTTCGAGAGAAACTTTTCCTCGAGAAAGGACCTGATTCTAGAAACAATCCCTTATTGCTTTCGAATCTGAGACAGGAGGTATACCCAACTGTTTCGGGTGTCCTATGAAGATGCATTTATCCGCTTTAGGTTCGAGCTTATCAGCCTGAAACTTTTTCACATAAGCATCGCAGTCCCAAACTTTTAAGAAATGACAGCTTAGGTTTCTCTAAACCATAGTTCATACGGTGTCATCTCATCGGAATTACGTGGTGCCCTATTAAAGTGAATGTGGTTGTCTCTAATGCCTAACCCATAAACTATTGTGGTAATTTGATAAGAGACATCATGGTATGCATCATATCCAATAGGGTGCAGTTATGATGTTCGGACACACCATCACACTATGGTGTTCCAGGCTGTATCAGTTGTGAAACAATTTCCACAATGTCTTAATTCTGTGCCAGACTCGTAATTCAGATATTCATCTGTATGATCATATCATAGATATTTTATCCTCTTGTCACGACGATCTTTCAACTTCACCCTGAAATTACTTGAACCTTTCAATAATTCAGACTCGTGATTCATCAAGTAAATATACTCAACATCTACTCAAATCATCTGTGAAGTAAGAACATAACGATATCCACTACATGCCTCAGCACTCATTGGACTGCACACATCAAAAATGTATTACTTCCAACAAGTTGCTTTTTGTTCCATTTTACTGAAAACGAGGCTTTCAGTCATCTTGCCCATGTGGTATGATTTGCATGTCTCAAGTGATTCAAAATCAAGCGAGTACAAAACGGTCCATTTGCATGGAGTTCTTCATGCATATATACCAATAGACATGGTTCGCATGTCCCAAACTTTTCAAAAACGAGTGTGCCCAAAGATCCATCAACATGGAGCTTCTTCATGCGTTTTATACCGATATGACTTACGTGGCAGTGCCACAAGTAGGTGGTACTATCATTACTATCTTTTGGCATGAACATGTGTATCACTACGATCGAGATTCAATAAACCATTCATTTTAGGTGTTAGACCATTGAAGGTATTATTCAAATAAACAGAGTAACCATTATTCTCCTTAAATGAATAACTGTATTGCGATAGACATAATCCAATCATGTCTATGCTCAACGCAAACACCAATCTCGATGGTAGAGGGAGCGTGCGATGCTTGATCATATCAACATTGAGAACAATTCCAACACATATCGTCAGCTCACCTTTAGCTAGTCTCCGTTTATTCCGTAGCTTTTATTTCGAGTTACTAACACTAAGCAACCGAACCGGTATCTAATACCCTGGTGCTACTAGGAGTAATAGTAAAGTACACATCAACACAATGTATATCCAATATACTTCTATCGACCTTGCCAGCCTTCTCATCTACCAAGTATCTAGGGTAATTCTGCTCCAGTAGTTGTTCCCCTTATTACAGAAGCACTCAGTCTCGGGTTTGGGTTCAACCTTGGGTTTCTTCACCAGAGCAGCAGCTGATTTGCCGTTTCATGAAGTATCCCTTTGTTCCCTTGCCCTTCTTGAAACTAGTGGTTTCACCAACTATCAACAATTGATGCTCCTTCTTGATTTCTACTTTCGCGGTGTCAAACATCGCGAATATCTCAAGGATCATCATATATATCCCTGATATATTATAGTTCAACACGAAGCTCTAGCAGCTTGGTGGTAATGACTTCGGAGAAACATCACTATCTCATCTGGAAGATCAACTCCCACTTGATTCAAATGATCGTTGTACTCAGACAATCTGAGCACAAGCTCAACAATTGAGCTTTTCTCCTTAGTTTGCAGGCTAAGAAAAACGTCGGAGGTCTTATACCTCTTGACGTGGGCATGAGCTTGAAATCCCAATTTCAGCCCTCGAAACATCTCATATGTTCCGCGACGTTTCAAAAAAACATCTTTGGTGCCTCAATTCTAAACCATTCAGCATTACGCACTGAACTATCATGTAGTCATCAAAACGTGTATGTCAGATGTTCGCAACATCCACAGACAACGTTCGAGGTTCAGCACACTGAGCGGTGCATTAAGGACATAAGCCTTCTATGAAGCAATGAGGACAATCCTCAGTTTACGGACCTAGTCCGCATAATTGCTACTATCAACTTTCAACTAAATTTTCTCTAGGAACATATCTAAACAGTAGAACTGAAACGCGAGCTACGACATAATTTGCAAAATCCTTTTTGACTATGTTCAGGATAATTAAGTTCATCTTATGAACTCCCACTCAGATAGACATCCCTCTAGTCATCTAAGTGATTACATGATCCGAGTCAACTAGGCCGTGTCCGATCAACACGTGAGACAGACTAGTCAACGTCGGTGAACATCTTCATGTTGATCATATCTTCTATACGACTCATGCTCGACCTTTTGGTCTTCTGTGTTCCGAGGCCATGTCTGTACATGCTAGGCTCGTCAAGTTAACCCTAAGTGTTTTTGCATGTGTAAAACTGTCTTACACCAGTTGTATGTGAACGTAAGGATCTATCACACCCGATCAACACGTGGTGCTTCGAAACGACGAACTGTAGCAACGGTGCACAGTTAGGGGAGAACACTTCTTGAAATTGTTGTAAGGGATCATCTTATTTACTACCATCGTTCTAAGCAAATAAGATGTATAAACATGATAAACATCACATGCAATCAAATAATAGTGACATGATATGGCCAATATCATATAGCTCCTTTGATCTCCATCTTGGGGCTCCATGATCATCTTGTCACCGGCATGACACCATGATCTCCATCATCATGATCTCCATCATCGTGTCTTCTTGAAGTTGTCACGTCATCTATTACTTCTACTACTACAGCTAACGGTTAGCAATAAAGTAAAGTAATTACATGACGTTTATGTTGACACGCAGGTCATAAATAAATAAAGACAACTCCTATGGCTCCTGCCGGTTGTCATACTCATCGACATGCAAGTCGTGATTCCTATTACAAGAACATGATCAATCTCATACATCACATATATCATTCATCACATCCTTTGGCCATATCACATCACATAGCATACCCTGCAAAAACAAGTTAGACGTCCTCTAATTGTTGTTTGCATGTTTTACGTGGCTGCTATGGGTTTCTAGCAAGAACGTTTCTTACCTACGCAAAACCACAACGTGATATGCCAATTGCTATTTACCCTTCATAAGGACCCTTTTCATCGAATCCGATCCGACTAAAGTGGGAGAGACAGACACCCGCTAGCCACCTTATGCAACTAGTGCATGTCAGTCGGTGGAACCAGTCTCACGTAAGAGTACGTGTAAGGTCGGTCCGGGCTGCTTCATCCCATGATGCCGCCAAATCAAGATAAGACTAGTAACGGCAAGCATATTGAACAAAATCAACGCCCACAACTACTTTGTGTTCTACTCGTGCATAGAATCTACGCAATAGACCTAGCTCATGATGCCACTGTTGGGGAACGTAGCAGAAATTCAAAATTTTCCTACGTGTCACCAAGATCTATCTATGGAGAGACTAGCAACGAGGGGAAGGAGAGTGCATCTACATACCCTTGTAGATCGCTAAGCGGAAGCGTTCAAGTGAACGGGGTTGATGGAGTCGTACTCGTCGTGATTCAAATCACCGATGACCAAGTGCCGAACGCACGGCACCTCCGTGTTCAACACACGTACAGCCCGGTGACGTCTCCCACGCCTTGATCCAGCAAGGAGAGAGGGATAGGTTGAGGAAGACTCCATCCAACAGCAGCACAACGGCATGGTAGTGGTGGAGGAGCGTGGCAATCCTGCAGGGCTTCGCCAAGCACCACGGGAGAGGAGAAGGACTTGGGAGAGAGGGAGGGCTGCACCAAAGGCAAAAAATGTGTCTCAAGAGGCCCTCCTACCCTCACTATATATAGGGATCCCAAAGGGGGGGTGCGCCAGCCCTAGGAGATCCAATCTCCTAGGGGGCGGCGGCCAGGGGAGGAGTCCTTCCCCCCCAAGGCACCTAGGAGGTGCCTTCCCCTGCTGGGACTCTTCCTTTAGGGTTTCCCCAGGCGCATGGGCCTCTTGGGGCTGGTTCCCTTGGCCCATGTAGGCCAAGGCGCACCCCCTACAGCCCATGTGGCCCCCCGAGGGCAGGTGGCCCCACCCGGTGGGCCCCCGGGACCCTTCCGGTGGTCCCGGTACAATACCGATGACCCCGAAACTTGTCCCGATGGCCGAAACAGGACTTCCTATATATATAAATCTTTACCTACGGACCATTCCGGAACTCCTCGTGACGTCCGGGATCTCATCCGGGACTCCGAACAACATTCGGTAACCACATACAAGCTTCCTTTATAACCCTAGCGTCATCGAACCTTAAGTGTGTAGACCCTACGGGTTCGGGAGACATGCAGACATGACCGAGACGTTCTCCGGTCAATAACCAACAGCGGGATCTGGATACCCATGTTGGCTCCCACATGTTCCATGATGATCTCATCGGATGAACCACGATGTCAAGGACTTAATCAATCCCGTATACAATTCCCTTTGTCTAGCGGTATTATACTTGCCCGAGATTCGATCGTCGGTATCCCGATACCTTGTTCAATCTCGTTACCGGCAAGTCTCTTTACTCGTTCCGTAACACATCATCCCGTGATCAACTCCTTGGTCACATTGCGCATATGATGATGTCCTACCGAGTGGGCCCAGAGATACCTCTCCGTTTACACGGAGTGACAAACCCCAGTCTCGATTCGTGCCAACCCAACAGACACTTTCGGAGATACCTGTAATGTACCTTTATAGCCACCCAGTTACGCTGTGACGTTTGGCACACCCAAAGCATTCCTACGGTATCCGGGAGTTGCACAATCTCATGGTCTAAGGAAATGATACTTGACATTAGAAAAGCTTTAGCATACGAACTACACGATCTTTGAGCTAAGCTTAGGATTGGGTCTTGTCCATCACATCATTCTCCTAATGATGTGATCCCGTTATCAATGACATCCAATGTCCATGGTCAGGAAACCGTAACCATCTATTGATCAACGAGCTAGTCAACTAGAGGCTTACTAGGGACATGGTGTTGTCTATGTATCCACACATGTGTCTGAGTTTCCTATCAATACAATTATAGCATGGATAATAAACGATTATCATGAACAAGGAAATATAATAATAACTAATTTATTATTGCCTCTAGGGCATATTTCCAACAAGTAGCGCATCGGCTCGACCCCAGGTGAGGACCCCTCGACGGAGAAGAGTAGATTCTCTGTCTCTTTTTTTCTTTTTGATTTGTCCATTGCAATTTGTATGCAAAATGAATCCCTACTTGGATAAATAAGAGAGGAGAGTAGTGACCTCTTAATGATTGTTCGTGTATATATTTTTTGTACATTCAAATTTGTATGCATGACACATAGTCATGTCACTATTGATGAATTTACTATATTCGCGATGATGTTGTGGAATGTTGGCATTGATCTCACACCTTATTTGTATGTGTATAGATGGAGCAAGAAACCGGATACGCTAGTGATGATTCCGGTAGCGATAATGGATCCTCGTCATTGAATGCGAACCAACCTCCTGGAGACAACTATATGAGTCAGGATGAATCGTATAGTGGTAATGTAAGTGCCTTGAATGTTGACCAAAACATATTGAATACAAACTAGTTCTTTGACACTTACATGTCTTTTAAATTTGTATTGCTACATGACAATGATGACGATGAGGAATATGATATAGATGAACAATTTTATGCAGATAGTGCGAGCCCGGTACGTTGAAAAAATTGTAGGGCAATGATTGGCATTAAAAATGTATTACCAGTTATTTTACTTTAAATGTGCACATATAAATGCCAATGGTGACAATAAGCGTAATAGTTTAGATGATGACAATGCCGAGAGTGAGGTCGATGCATCTCGTAGTGGGAGCGCTAGCCAAGTAAGTTTTTTACATTATTTATGGTAAGTAACAATACAAGAACAGATTGACATGCAAGGTTATATGTCATATTTTGCAGGGAGGTGTTGATGGTCCTAGCGGGAACGATGAGCACAACGATGATGATCAATTTGACTTTGACATGGGCTATGATGTATATCAGCAAGAGTCACTTGATATGCATTGGGAAGTGATGGCAAAGACATTCACGTCATTAGATGAGGTGTACACATTCTACAACAAGCACGCGAGAGAACGTGGGTTCAGCATCAGGAAGGACTTGCTGAAACGTTCAAAGGGTCGCACAAGGAGTGTGCGCTTGAGGAGGTATCTTTGTTCCGCCGCAGGAAAACGACAGGCCAAGTTCTATACCATGGAAGGCCGGACCCGCAGGCTTAGACCGGAGAGTCGATTCTTCTGCGAAGCCCATTTGACAGTTAAGCTTGATAAAAAGCTTAATCTTTTGTATGTCAGCAGTTTCTCCGATGATCACAACCACATTCTTGCACGACCGGACGAAGTCCCTTTCCTCCGACCTCATAATCAGATCAAAGCATTTGAGAGAGCAGAGATCTTAGCTATGGCAGGAGCTGGGATAAGAAAACATCTTATTTTTGACAACTTCGTTAGCAGGTATGGGTCGTATACAAAGTCACTATTTCAGAGGACAAAGTTGTATAACATGTGCTACAGGGAGAAGATGAAATTGCTTGCACAGGGTGATGCTGATACTGCCATAGGAATTGATGACCCACAAGTATAGGGGGTTAATTGTAGCTCTTTTCGATAAGTAAGAGTGTCGAACCCACCGAGGAGCAGAAGGAAATGACAAGTGGTTTTCAGTAAGGTAATGTCTGCAAGTGCTGCAATTGTAAGTAGTAGAGTAGTTTGATAGCAAGATAATTTGTAACGCGCAAGTAAAGATAATAGTAACAAAAGTGCAGCAAGGTAGCCCAATCCTTTTGAGGCAAAGGATAGGCCAAAACGGTCTCTTATGATAAGCAAAGCATTCTTTAGGGTACACGGGATTTTCATCTAGTCACTTTCACCATGTTGGTTTAATTCGTGTTCGGTATTTTGATAATTTGATATGTGGGTGGACCGGTGCTTAGGTGTTGTTCTTACTTGAACAAACCTCATACTTATGATTAACCCTCCCGCAAGTATCCACAACTATGAGAAAAGTATTAAGAATAAATTCTAACCACACCATTAAACTTTTGGATCCAATCGGTCCATTACAGAATAGCGCATAAACTGGGGTTTAAACTTCTGTCACTCTCGCAACCCATCATCTAATTGCTACACCATAATGCATTCCCTTAGGCCCAAATATGGTGAAGTGTCATGTAGTCGACGTTCACATGACACCACTAAGGGAATCACAACATACATACTATCAAAATATTGAACACATATCAAGTTCACATGATTACTTGCAACATGATTTCTCCTGTGACCTCAAGAACAAAAGTAACTACTCACAAATGATAATCATACTCAAGATCAGAGCGTCATTAAATAGCATAATGGATCTGAACATATAATCTCCCACCAAATAAACCATATACTAATTAACTACAAGATGTAATCAACACTACTAGTCACCCACAAGCACCAATCTATAGTTCCAATAACAAGATTGAACACAAGAGATGAACTAGGGTTTGAGATGAGATGGTGTTGTTGAAGATGTTGATGGAGATTGCCCTCCCCAAGATGGGAGAGTTGTTGGTGATGATGATAACGATGATTTCCCCCTCCGGGATGAGCTCCTCCGTAGTTGATGGCCGAAGGCGGCAAGACCCTAGTGGTAATGTACCGAGGATGCAACGATACGTCATGAAGGAAATATGCCCTAGAGGCAATAATAAAGTTATTATTTATTTCCTTATTTCATGATAAATGTTTATTATTCATGCTAGAATTGTATTAAACGGAAACATAATACATGTGTGAATACATAGACAAACATAGTGTCACTAGTATGCCTCTACTTGACTAGCTCATTGATCAAAGATGGTTAAGTTTCCAAACCATAGGCATGAGTTGTTATTTGATCAATGGGATCACATCACTAGGAGAATGATGTGATTGACTTGACCCATTCCGTTAGCTTAGCACTTGATTGTTTTTGTTTACTGTTATTGCTTTCTTCATGACTTATACATGTTCTTATGACTATGAGATTATGCAACTCTCGAATACCGGAGGAACACTTTGTGTGCTACCAAACGTCACAACGTAACTGGGTGATTATAAAGGTGCTCTACAGGTGTCTCTGATGGTACTTGTTGAGTTGGCATAGATCAAGATTAGGACTTGTCACTCCGATTGTCGGAGAGGTATCGCTGGGCCCTCTCGGTAATGCACATCACTATAAGACTTGCAAGCAATGCAACTAATGAGTTAGTTGCGGGATAGTGCATTACGAAACAAGTAAAGAGACTTGTTGATACGTCTCCAACGTATCTATAATTTTTGATTGCTCCATGCTATATTATCTACTGTTTTGTACATTATTGGGCTTTATTATCCACTTTTATATTATTTTTGGGACTAACCTATTAACCGGAGGCCCAGCCCAGAATTACTGTTTTTTTGCCTGTTTTAGGGTTTCGAAGAAAAGGAATATCAAACGGAGTCCAAACGGAATGAAACCTTCGGGAACGTGATTTTCTCAACGAACAAGACCCACGAGACTTGGACCCTACGTCAAGACACAAAAGAGGAGGCCACGAGGTAGGGGGCGCGCCTACCCCCCCCCCCCCCCAGGCGCGCCCTCCACCCTCGTGGGCCCCCTGTTGCTCCACCGACGTACTCCTTCCTCCTATATATACCTACGTACCCCCAAATGATCAGACATGGAGCCAAAACCCTAATTCCACCGCCGCAACTTTCTGTATCCACGAGATCCCATCTTGGGGCTTGTTCCGGAGCTCCGCCGGAGGGGGCATCGATCATGGAGGGCTTCTACATCAACACCATAGCCCCTCCGATGAAGTGTGAGTAGTTCACCTCAGACCTACGGGTCCATAGTCATTAGCTAGATGGCTTCTTCTCTCTTTTTGGATCTCAATACAATGTTCTCCCCCTCTCTTGTGGAGAACTATTCGATGTAATCTTCATTTTGCGGTGTGTTTGTTGAGACCGATGAATTGTGGGTTTATGATCAAGTCTATCTATGAACAATATTTGAATCTTCTCTGAATTCTTTTATGTATGATTGGTTATCTTTGCAAGTCTCTTCGAATTATCAGTTTGGTTTGGCCTACTAGATTGATCTTTCTTGCAATGGGAGAAGTGCTTAGCTTTGGGTTCAATCTTGCGGTGTCCTTTCCCAGTGACAGTAGGGGCAGCAAGGCACGTATTGTATTGTTGCCATCGAGGATAACAAGATGGGGTTTTCATCATATTGCATGAGTTTATCCCTCTACATCATGTCATCTTGCTTAAGGCGTTACTTTGTTTTCATTAACTTAATACTCTAGATGCATGCTGGATAGCGGTCGATGATTGGAGTAATAGTAGTAGATGCGGGCAGGAGTCGGTCTACTTGTCTCGGACGTGATGCCTATATACATGATCATGCCTAGATATTCTCATAACTATGCTCAATTCTGTCAATTGCTCAACAGTAATTTGTTCACCCACCGTAGAATACTTATGCTCTCGAGAGAAGCCACTAGTGAAATCTATGGCCCCCGGGTCTCTCTTCATCATATTAATCTCCCAATACTTAGTTATTTCCTTTGCTTTTACTTTTCTTTTATTTTACTTCGCATCTTTATCGTAAAAATACCAAAAATATTATCTTATCATATCTATTAGATCTCTCTCTCGTAAGTGGCCGTGTAGGGATTGACAACCCCTTATCGCGTTGGTTGCGAGGATTTATTTGTTTTGTGCAGGTACGAGGGACTGGCGCGTAGCCTCCTACTGGATTGATACCTTGGTTCTCAAAAACTGAGGGAAATACTTACGCTACTTTGCTGCATCATCCCTTCCTCTTCGGGGAAAACCAACGCAGTGCTCAAGAGGTAGGAAGAAGGATTTCTGGCGCCGTTGCCGGGGAGGTCTACGCAAAAGTCAATATACCAAGTACCCATCACATACCCTTATCTCCCGCATTACATTATTTGTCATTTGCCTCCCGTTTTCCTCTCCCCACTTCACCCTTACCGTTTTATTCGCCCTCTCTCTCTATCCTCTTTCTCTTTCTCTATTTGCCTCTTTTTACCTGCTTGCTTTTTGTTTGCTTGTGCATTAGTTCGTTTGCTTGTCGTTATGGCTAGTCCCTTATCTTCTCCGTTGTCTCCTGAGAATGAAAGACTAGGAGAAAACTTAAAAGATGCCTGGTTGAGAATAATGGAGTCTTATCGTAATTGTACCTCTGAAATAAACCTGAGAATTTTGCTTCGCAATTTTTATGTTGGATTAAATATGTCTCATAGACAACTATTGGATTGTGTTGCCAAAGGCAATTTTATTGAAATCGATCCCCATATTGCGCTTGAATTTATAGAAGGTATAGTGGGAGCACTACCTCATGAAAAGGGACCTCATCCTACTCAGGAAGAGACGCAAGTTTTTGAAAAAAATTGTGAAGTTACTAAAATTTTATAGAAATATCTTGAACCTCTTAAGAACATTAGTGGAAATATTCACCGCATGAATATGTTGATTACCCTTTGCAATAAGCGGTTGGATTCGTTAGATCTAAAAATTTCAGAATATGAAGGGAAACGTAAATAACCTCCCGGATTCAAGCTTGATTCCACTAAAAAGTTGAAAACCAAAGATGGCAATACCTAGATCTATCCTTGCTTGTTATGCCTAGCTAGGGGCGTTAAACGATAGCGCTTGTTGGGAGGCAACCCAATTTTATTTTTGTTCCTTGCTTTTTCTCCTGTTTAGTAATAAATAATTTATCTAGACTCTGTTTTGGTTGTGTTTTTTTGTGTTTAATTAGTGTTTGTGCCAAGTAGAACCGTTGGGAAGACTTGGGGAAAGTCTTGTTAAACTTGCTGTAAAAAACAGAAACTTTAGCGCTCATGAGAACAGATGCCATTTTTATTTGGAAAGTGATATTTAGTTAATTATTTTTGCAGATGATTAATAGATAAATTCCTCACGTCGAGAAATTTATTTTAGAATTTTTGGGGTTCCAGATCTTGCGCTAGCTACAGATTACTACAGACTGTTCTGTTTTTGACAGATTCTGTTTTTCGTGTGTTGTTTGCTTATTTTGATGAATCTATGGCTAGTAAAATAGTTTATAAACCATAGAGAAGTTGGAATACAGTAGGTTTAATACCAATATAAATAAAGAATGAGTTCATTATAGTACCTTGAAGTGGTCTTTTGTTTTCTTTCACTAACGAAGCTCACGAGATTTTCTACTTTGAGTTTTGTGTTGTGAAGTTTTCAAGTTTTGGGTAAAGATTTGATGTATTACGGAACAAGGAGTGGCAAGAGCCTAAGATTGGGGATTCCCATGGCACCCTCAAGATAATCTAAGGACACCTAAAAGCCAAAGCTTGGGGATGCCCCGGAAGGCATCCCCTCTTTCGTCTACTTCTATCGGTAACTTTACTTGGAGCTATATTTTTATTCGCCACATGATATGTGTTTTGCTTTGAGCGTCTTGTATGATTTGAGTCTTTACTTGTTAGTGTACCACAATCATCCTTACTGTACACACCTTTTGAGAGAGCCATACATGATTTGGAATTTGTTAGAATACTCTATGTGCTTCGCTTATATCTTTTGAGTTATATAGTTTTGCTCTAGTACTTCACTTATATCTTTTAGAGCACGGTGGTGGATTTGTTTTATAGAAACTATTGATCTCTCATGCTTCACTTAGATTATTTTGAGAGCCTTAAATATCATGGTAATTTACTTAAAATCCTATTATGCGAGGTATTCAAGATTAGTTAAATTTTCTTATGAGTGTTTTGAATACTAAGAGAAGTTTGATGTTTGATGATTGTTTTGAGATATGGAGGTAATAATATCAAAGTCGTGCTAGTTGAGTAGTTATGAAATTGAGGGATACTTGTGTTGAAGTTTGCAAGTCCCGTAGCATGCACGTATGGTAAATGTTATGTAACAAATTTGAAACATGAGGTGTTATTTGATTGTCCTCCTTATGAGTGGCGGTCGGGGACGAGCGATGGTCTTTTCCTACCAATCTATCCCCCTAGGAGCATGCGCGTAGTGCCGAGGTTTTTGATGACTTGTAGATTTTTGCAATAAGTATGTGAGTTCTTTATGACTAATGTTGAGTCCATGGATTATACACACTCTCACCCTTCCATCCTTGCTAGCCTCTTTGGTATTGTGCATTGCCCTTTCTCACATTGAGAGTTGGCGCAAACTTTGCCGGTGCATCCAAACCCCGTGATATGATACGCTCTTTCACACATAAACCTCCATATATCTTCCTCAAAACAGCCACCATACCTACCTATTATGGCATTTCCATAGCCATTCTGAGATATATTGCCATGCAAATTTCCACCATTCCATTTATCATGACACATTCATTATTGTCATATTGCTTAGCATGATCATGTAGTTGACATAGTATTTGTGGCAAAGCCACCGTTCATAATTCTTTCATACATGTCACTCTTGGTTCATTGTATATCCTGGTACACCGCCGGAGGCATTCATATAGAGTCATACTTTGTTTTAGTATCGAGTTGTAATCATTGAGTTGTAAATAAATAGAAGTGTGATGATCATCATTTCTAGAGCATTGTCCCAAGTGAGGAATTAAAAAAAAGAAAAAGAGAAAGGCCATAAAAAAAGAAAGGCCAAATAAAAAAATGAGAGAAAAAGAGAGAAAGGACAATGTTACTATCCTTTGCCACACTTGTGCTTCAAAGTAGCACCATAATCTTCATGATAGAGAGTCTCTTGTTTTGTCACTTTCATATACTAGTGGGAATTTTCACTATAGAACTTGGCTTGTATATTCCAACAATGGGCCTCCTCAAGTGCCCTAGGTCTTCGTGAGCAAGCAAGTTGGATGCACACCCACTTAGTTTCTTTTGTTGAGCTTTCATACATTTATAGCTCAAGTGCATCCATTGCATGGCAATCCCTACTCCTTGCATTAACATCAATCGGTGGGCATCTCCATAGCTCATTGATTAGCCTCGTTGATGTGAGACTTTCTCCTTTTTTGTCTTCTCCACATAACCCCCCTCATTATATTCTATTCCACCCATAGTGCTATGTCCATGGCTCGCGCTCATATATTGCATGAAAGTTTATAGGTTTGAGATTACTAAAGTATGAAACAATTGCTTGGATTGTCATCGGGGTTGTGCATGATGAGAGCATTCTTGTGTGACGAAAATGGAGCATGACTAAACTATATGATTTTGTTGGGATGAACTTTCTTTGGCCATGTTATTTTGAGAAGACATAATTGCTTAGTTAGTATGCTTGAAGTATTATTATTTTTATGTCAATATGAACTTTTGTCTTGAATCTTTAGGATCTGAATATTCATACCACAATTAATAAGAATTACATTAAAATTATTCCAAGTAGCACTCCGCATCAAAAATTCTGTTTAGGACGAGCAGGAATTAAGCTTGGGGATGCTTGATACATCTCCAACGTATCTATAATTTTTGATTGCTCCATGCTATATTATCTACTGTTTTGGACATTATTGGGCTTTATTATCCACTTTTATATTATTTTTGGGACTAACCTATTAACCGTAGGCCCAGCCCAGAATTGCTGTTTTTTTGCCTGTTTTAGGGTTTCGAAGAAAAGGAATATCAAACGGAGTCCAAACGGAATGAAACCTTCGAGAACGTGATTTTCTCAATGAACAAGACCCAGGAGACTTGGACCCTACGTCAAGACACAAAAGAGGAGGCCACGAGGTAGGCGGTGCGCTTACCTCCCCCCAGGCGCGCCCTCCACCCTCGTGGGCCCCCTGTTGCTCCACCGACGTACTCCTTCCTCCTATATGTACCTACGTACCCCCAAATGATCAAACACGGAGCCAAAACCCTAATTCCACTGCTGCAACTTTCTGTATCCACGAGATCCCATCTTGGGGCCTATTCCGGAGCTCCGCCGGAGGGGGCATCGATCATGGAGGGCTTCTACATCAACACCATAGCCCCTACGATGAAGTGTGAGTAGTTCACCTCAGACCTATGGGTCCATTGTTATTAGCTAGATGGCTTCTTCTCTCTTTTTGGATCTCAATACAATGTTCTCCCCCTCTCTTGTGGAGAACTATTCGATGTAATCTTCATTTTGCGGTGTGTTTGTTGAGACCGATGAATTGTGGGTTTATGATCAAGTCTATCTATGAACAATATTTGAATCTTCTCTGAATTCTTTTATGTATGATTGGTTATCTTTGCAAGTCTCTTCGAATTATCAGTTTGGTTTGGCCTACTAGATTGATCTTTCTTGCAATGGGAGAAGTGCTTAGCTTTGGGTTCAATCTTGCGGTGTCCTTTCCCAGTGACAGTAGGGGCAGCAAGGCACGTATTGTATTGTTGCCATCGAGGATAACAAGATGGGGTTTTCATCATATTGCATGAGTTTATCCCTCTACATCATGTCATCTTGCTTAAGGCGTTACTCTGTTTTCATTAACTTAATACTCTAGATGCATGCTAGATAGCGGTCGATGAGTGGAGTAACAGTAGTAGATGCAGGCAGGAGTCGGTCTACTTGTCTCGGACGTGATGCCTATATACATGATCATGCTTAGATATTCTCATAACTATGCTCAATTCTGTCAATTGCTCAACAGTAATTTGTTCGCCCACGTAGAATACTTATGCTCTCGAGAGAAGCCACTAGTGAAACCTATGGCCCCGGGGTCTATCTTCATCATATTAATCTCCTACTACTTATTTATTTCCTTTGCTTTTACTTTGCTTTTATTTTACTTTGCATCTTTATCACAAAAATACCAAAAATATTATCTTATCATATCTATCATATCTCACTCTCGTAAGTGGCCGTGTAGGGATTGACAACCCCTTATCGCGCTGGTTGCGAGGATTTATTTGTTTTGTGCAGGTACGAGGGACTGGCGCATAGCCTCCTACTGGATTGATACCTTGGTTCTCAAAAACTGAGGGAAATACTTACGCTACTTTGCTGCATCATCCCTTCCTCTTCGGGGAAAACCAACGCAGTGCTCAAGAGGTGGCACTTGCCGGTAACGAGATTGAACTAGGTATTGGGATACCGACGATCGAATCTCGGGCAAGCAACATACCGATGACAAAGAGAACAACGTATAGTGTTATGTGGTTTGACCGATAAAGATCTTCATAGAATATGTAGGAACCAATATGAGCATCCAAGTTCCGCTATTGGTTATTGACCGGAGACATGTCTTGGTCATGTCTACATAGTTCTCGAACCCGTAGGGTCCGCACGCTTAAAGTTCTGTGACGATTGATTTTATGAGTTTATATGTTTTGATGTACCGAAGGTAGTTCGGAGTCCCGGATATGATCACGGACATGACGTGGAGTCTCGAAATGGTCGAGACATGGATATTGGTATATTGGAAGCCTACATTTGGACATAGGAAGAGTTCCGGGTAAAATCGGGATTTTACCGGAGTACCGGAGGGGTTACCGGAACTAATGGGCCTTGTTGGGCCATAAGGGAAAGAGAGAGGGGCCGGTCTAGGGCAGGCAGCGTGCCCCCTCCCCTCTGGTTCGAATTGGACTAGGAGGGGGCCCCTTTCCTTCTCTTTCTCTCCCTTCCTTCCCCCTCCTAGTAGGACTAGGAAAGAGGGGAATCCTACTCCTACTAGGAGGTGGATTCCTCCTCCTAGCGCACCAACAAGGGCCGGCCGGCCTCTCCCTTGCTCCCTTATATAAAGGAACAGGTGGGCACCTCTAGACACACAAGTTGATCACAAAGATCTCTCCCAGCCGTGTGCGGTGCCCCCCTCCACCATAATCCACCTCGGTCATACTGTAGCAGTGCTTAGGCAAGGCCCTGCCACGGTAGCTTCATCAACATCGTCACCACGCTGTCGTGCTGACGAAACTCTTCCCTGAGCTCTACTGGATCGTGAGTTCGCGGGACGTCACCGAGCTGATTGTGTGCTGAACGCGGAGGTGCCGTGTGTTCGGTACTGAGGATCGGTCGATCGTGAAAACGTACAACTACATCAACTGCATTGTCATAACGCTTCTGCTTAACGGTCTACGAGGGTACGTGGACGACACTCTCCCCTCACGTTGCTATGCATCACCATGATCCTGTGTGTGCGTAGGAATTTTTTTGAAATTACTACGTTCCCCAACAGTGGCATCAGAGCTAGGTTTTATGCGTAGATGTTATATGCACGAGTAGAACACAAGTGAGTTGTGGACGATACAAGTCATACTGCTTATCAGCATGTCATACTTTGGTTCAGCGATATTGTTGGATGAAGTGGCCCGGACCGACATTACGCGTACGCTTACGCGAGACCGGTTCTACCGACGTGCTTTGCACATAGGTGGCTGGCGGGTGTCAGTTTCTCCAACTTTAGTTGAACCGAGTGTGGCTACGCCCGGTCCTTGAGAAGGTTAAAACAACACTAACTTGACGAACTATCATTGTGGTTTTGATGCGTAGGTAAGCACGGTTCTTGCTCAGCCCGTAGCAGCCACGTAAGACTTGCAACAACAAAGTAGAGGACGTCTAACTTGTTTTTGCAGGGCATGTTGTGATGTGATATGGTCAAGACATGATGCTATATTTATTGTATGAGATGATCATGTTTTGTAACGGAGTTATCAGCAACTGGCAGGAGCCATATGGTTGTCGCTTTATTGTAGGCAATGCAATCGCCCTGTAATTGCTTTACTTTATCACTAAGCGGTAGAAATAGTCGTAGAAGCAATAGTTGGCGAGACGACAACAATGCTACGATGGAGATCAAGGTGTCGCGCCGGTGGCGATGGTGATCATGACGGTGCTTCGGAGATGGGGATCACAAGCACAAGATGATGATGGCCATATCATATCACTTATATTGATTGCATGTGTTATCCTTTATGCATCTTATTTTGCTTTGATTGACGATAGCATTATAAGATGATCTCTCACTAAATTTCAAGATAAATGTGTTCTACCTGAGTATGCACCGTTGCCAAAGTTCGTCGTGCCGAGACACCACGTGATGATCGGGTGTGATAAGCTCTACGTCCATCTACATCGGGTGCAAGCCAGTTTTGCACACGCAGAATACTCGGGTTAAACTTGACGAGCCTAGCATATGCAGATATGGCCTCGGAACATTGAGACCGAAAGGTCGAGCGTGAATCATATAGTAGATATGATCAACATAGTGATGTTCACCATTGAAAACTACTCCATCTCACGTGATGATCGGACATGGTTTAGTTGATTTGGATCATGTGATCACTTAGATGATTAGAGAGATGTCTATCTAAGTGGGAGTTCTTAAGTAATATGATTAATTGAACTTAAATTTATCATGAACTTAGTACCTAATAGTATTTTGCATATCTATGTTGTTGTAGATAGATGGCCCGTGCTGTTGTTCCATTGAATTTTAATGTGTTCCTTGAGAAAGCAAAGTTGAAAGATGATGGTAGCAATTACACGGACTGGGTCCGTAACTTGAGGATTATCCTCATTGCTGCACAGAAGAATTACGTCCTGGAAGCACCACTGGGTGCCAGGCCTGCTACAGATGCTGCTGATGACGTTAAGAACGTCTGGCAGAGTAAAGGTGATGACTACTCGATAGTTCAGTGTGCCATACTTTACGGCTTAGAACCGGGTCTTCAACGACATTTTGAACATCATGGAGCATATGCGATATTCCAGGAGTTGAAGTTAATATTTTAAGCAAATGTCTGGATTGAGAGATATGAAGTCTCCAATAAGTTCTATAGCTGCAAGATGGAGGAGAATAGTTCTGTCAGTGAGCATATACTCAAAATGTTTGGGTATCATAATCACTTGACTCAACTGGGAGTTAATCTTCCTGTTGATAGTGTCATTGACAGAGTTCTTCAATCACTGCCACCAAGCTACAAAAGCTTCGTGATGAACTATAATATGCAAGGGATGAATAAGACAATTCCCGAGCTCTTCGCGATGCTAAAGGCCGCGGAGGTAGAAATAAAAAAGGAGCATCAAGTGTTGATGGTTAACAAAACCACCAGTTTCAAGAAAAAGGGTAAAGGGAAGAAGAAGGGGACCTTCAAGAAGAACGGCAAACAAGTTGCTGCTCAGGAGAAGAAACCCAAGTCTGGACCTAAGCCTGAGACTGAGTGCTTCTACTGCAAACAGACTGGTCACTGGAAGCGGAACTGCCCCAAGTATTTGGCGGATAAGAAGGATGGCAAGGTGAACAAAGGTATATGTGATATACATGTTATTGATGTGTACCTTACCAGAGCTCGCAGTAGCACCTGGGTATTTGATACTGGTTTTGTTGCTAATATTTGCAACTCAAAACAGGGACTACGGATTAAGCGAAGACTGGCTAAGGACGAGGTGACGATGCGAGTGCGAAATGGTTCCAAATTCGATGTGATCGCCGTCGGCACGCTACCTCTACATCTACCTTCGGGGTTAGTTTTAGACCTAAATAATTGTTATTTGGTGCCAGCGTTAAGCATGAACATTATATCTGGATCTTGTTTGATGCGAGACGATTATTCATTTAAATCTGAGAATAATGGTTGTTCTATTTATATGAGTAATATCTTTTATGGTCGCGCACCCTTGAAGAGTGGTCTATTTTTGTTGAATCTCAATAGTAGTGATACACATATTCATAATGTCAAAACCAAAAGATGCAGAGTTGATAATGATAGTGCAACTTATTTGTGGCCGTTTGGGTCATATTAGTGTAAAGCGCATGAAGAAACTACATACAGATGGACTTTTGAAATCACTTGATTATGAATCACTTGATACTTGCGAACCATGCCTTATGGGCAAGATGACTAAAACGCCGTTCTCCGGAACAATGGTGCGAGCAACAGACTTGTTGGAAATCATACATACTAATGTATGTGGTCCGATGAATATTGAAGCTTGCGGCGGGTATCGTTATTTTCTCACCTTCACAGATGATTTGAGCAGATATGGGTATATCTACTTAATGAAACATAAGTCTGAAACATTTGAAAAGTTCAAAGAATTTCAGAGTGAAGTGGAAAATCATCGTAACAAGAAAAATAAAGTTTCTACGATCTGATCGTGGAGGAGAGTATTTGAGTTATGAGTTTGGTCTACATTTGAAAAATGCAGAATAGTTTCGCAACTCACGCCACCTGGAACACCGCAGCGTAATGGTGTGTTCGAACGTCGTAATCGTACTTTACTAGATATGGTGTGATCTATGATGTCTCTTACTGATTTACCGCTATTGTTTTGGGGTTATGCTTTAGAGACGGCTGCATTCACGTTAAACAGGGCATCATCAAAATCTGTTGAGACGATGCGTTATGAACTATGGTTTGACAAGAAACCAAAGTTGTCATTTCTTAAAGTTTGGAGCTGCGATGCTTATGTGAAAAAGCTTCAACCTGATAAGCTCGAACCCAAATCGGAGAAATGTGTCTTCATAGGATACCCAAAGGAAACTGTTGGGTACACCTTCTATCATAGATCCGAAGGCAAGACATTCGTTGCTAAGAATGGATCCTTTCTAGAGAAGGAGTTTCTCTCGAAAGAAGTGAGTGGGAGGAAAGTAGAACTTGATGAGGTAACTGTACTCTCTCCCTTATTGGCGAGTAGTTCGTCACAGAAACCGGTTCCTGTGACACCTACATCAATTAGTGAGGAAGATAATAATGATGATCATGAAACTTCAGATCAAGTTACTACCGAACCTCGTAGGTCATCCAGAGCAAGATCCGCACCAGAGTGGTACGGTAATCCTGTTCTGGAGGTCATGTTAATTGACCATGACGAACCTCCGAACTATGAGGAAGCAATGATGAGCCCAGATTCCGCAAAATGGCTTGAGGGCATGAAATCTGAGATGGGATCCATGTATGAGAACAAAGTGTGGACTTTGGTTGACTTGCTCGATGATCGTCAAGCCATTGAGAATAAATGGATCTTCAAGAAGAAGACTGACGCTGACGGTAATGTTACTGTCTATAAAGCTCGACTTGTTGCGAAAGGTTTTCGACAAGTTCAAGAAGTTGACTACGATGAGACCTTCTCACCTGTAGTGATGCTTAAGTCCATCCGAATCATGTTAGCAATTGCCGCATTTTATGATTATGAAATTTGGCAAATGGATGTAAAGGCTGCATTCCTGAATGGATTTCTGGAAGAAGAGTTGTATATGATGCAACCTAAAGGTTTTATCAATCCAAAGGGTACTAACAAAGTGTGCAAGCTCCAGCGATCCATTTATGGACTGGTGCAAGCCTCTCGGAGTTGGAATAAACATTTTGATAGTGTGATCAAAGCATATGGTTTTATACAGACTTTTGGAGAAGCCTGTATTTACATTAAAGTGAGTGGGAGCTCTGTAGCATTTATAATATTATATGTGGATGACATATTGTTGATTGGAAATGATATAGAATTTCTGGATAAGCATAAAAGATACTTGAATAAGAGTTTTTGAATGAAAGACCTCGGTGAAGCTGATTATATATTGGGCATCAAGATCTATAGAGATAGATCAAGACGCTTAATTGGACTTTCACAAAGCACATACCTTGATAAAGTTTTGAAGAAGTTCAAAATGGATCAAGCTAAGAAAGGGTTCTTGCCTATGTTACAAGGTATGAAGTTGAGTAAGACTCAATGCCCGACCACTGCAGAAGATAGAGAGAAAATGAAAAGTGTTCCCTATGCTTCAGCCATAGGCTCTATCATGTATGCAATGTTGTGTACCAGACCTGATGTGTGCCTTGCTGTTAGTCTAGCAGGGAGGTACCAAAGTAATCCAGGAGTGGACCACTGGACAGCGGTCAAGAACATCCTGAAGTACCTGAAAAGGACCAAGGATATGTTTCTCGTTTATGGAGGTGACAAAGAGATCATCGTAAATGGTTACATTGATGCAAGCTTTGACACTGATCCGGATGATTCTAAATCGCAAACCGGATACGAGTTTATATTGAATGGTGGAGCTGTCAGTTGGAACAGCTCTAAACAGAGTGTCGTGGCGGGATCTACATGTGAAGCGGAGTACATTGCTGCTTCGGAAGCAGCGAATGAAGGAGTCTGGATGAAGGAGTTCATATCCGGTCTAGGTGTCATACCTAGTGCATCGGGTCCAATGAAAATCTTTTGTGACAATACTGGTGCAATTGCCTTGGCAAAGGAATCCAGATTTCACAAGAGAACCAAGCACATCAAGAGACGCTTCAACTCCATCCGGGATCAAGTCCAGGTGGGAGACATAGAGATTTGCAAGCTACATACGGATCTGAATGTTGCAGACCCGTTGACTAAGCCTCTTCCACGAGCAAAACATGATCAGCACCAAGGCTCCATGGGTGTTAAAATCATTACTCTGTAATCTAGATTATTGACTCTAGTGCAAGTGGGAGAATGAAGGGAATATGCCCTAGAGGCAATAATAAAGTTATTATTTATTTTTCCTTATTTCATGATAAATGTTTATTATTCATGCTAGAATTGTATTAAACGGAAACATAATACATGTGTGAATACATAGACAAACATAGTGTCACTAGTATGCCTCTACTTGACTAGCTCATTGATCAAAGATGGTTAAGTTTCCAAACCATAGACATGAGTTGTTATTTGATCAATGAGATCACATCATTAGGAGAATGATGTGATTGACTTGACCCATTCCGTTAGCTTAGCACTTGATCATTTTTGTTTACTGTTATTGCTTTCTTCATGACTTATACATGTTCTTATGACTATGGGATTATGCAACTCCCGAATACCGGAGGAACACTTTGTGTGCTACCAAACATCACAACATAACTGGGTGATTATAAAGGTGTTCTATAGGTGTCTCCGATGGTACTTGTTGAGTTGGCATAGATCAAGATTAGGATTTGTCACTCCGATTGTCGGAGAGGTATCTCTGGGCCCTCTCGGTAATGCACATCACTATAATCCTTGCAAGCAATGCAACTAATGAGTTAGTTGCGGGATAGTGCATTACGAAACGAGTAAAGAGACTTGCCGGTAACGAGATTGAACTAGGTATTGGGATACCGACGATCGAATCTCGGGCAAGTAACATACCGATGACAAAGAGAACAACGTATAGTGTTATGCGGATTGACTGATAAAGATCTTCGTAGAATATGTAGGAACCAATATGAGCATCCAGGTTCTGCTATTGGTTATTGACCGGAGACATGTCTCGATCAGGTGTACATAGTTCTCAAATCCGTAGGGTCCGCACGCTTAAAGTTCTGTGACGATCGGTTTTATGAGTTTATATGTTTTGATGTACCGAAGGTAGTTCGGAGTCCCGGATATGATCACGGACATGACGAGGAGTCTCGAAATGGTCGAGACATGAAGATTGATATATTGGAAGCCTACATTTGGACATCGGAAGAGTTCCGGGTAAAATCGGGATTTTACCGTAGTACCGGAGGGGTTACCGGACCCCCCGGGGGCTAATGGGCCTTGTTGGACCATAAGGGAAAGAGAGAGGGGCAGGCCTAGGGCAGGCAGCGCGCCCCCTCCCCTCTGGTCCGAATTGGACTAGGAGAGGGGGGCGCCCCGGCCCCTTTCCTTCTCTTTCTCTCCCTTCCTTTCCCCCTCCTAGTAGGAGTAGGAAAGAGGGGAATCCTACTCCTACTAGGAGGAGGATTCCTCCTCCTGGCGCATCAACAAGGGCCGGCCGCCCCCCTTGCTCCTTTATATACAGGGGTAGGGGCACCTCTAGACACACAAGCTGATCACAAAGATCTCTCCCAACCGTGTGAGGTGCCCCCCTCCATCATAATCCACCTCGGTCATACTGTAGCGGTGCTTAGGTGAAGCCCTGCCACGGTAGCTTCATCAACATCATCACCACGCCGTCGTGCTGATGAAACTCTTCCCCAAGCTCTACTGGATGTGAGTTCACGGGACATTACCGAGCTGAACGTGTGCTGAACGCGGAGGTGTCGTACGTTCGGTACTGAGGATCGGTCGATCGTGAAGACGTACGACTACATCAACCGCGTTGTCATAACGCTTCCGCTTAACGGCCTACGAGGGTACGTGGACGGCACTCTCCCCTCTCGTTTCTATACATCACCATGATCCTGCATGTGCGTAGGAATTTTTTTGAAATTACTACGTTCCCCAACACGTCAACCCGGTATAGTCTTCCATGAATGCACACTCCTTTGGGGCATTGTTCATTGGGTGATTGTAGAGTCTGTATGCTAGTTTCATACGGTACCGTGGCATGTCTTCTTGTAAAGATGAACGCGAAGAGAAGGAATTATATTAGTAGCTATTCTTTTGCTGCATAAGTATTGTAAACAAAAAACTAGATTGTAAAGGAAGACAAAAAAATAAAAATGGATACCTGCTTAAACTCTTTCACTGCCTTTCAATCATAGTTCTCCATATATTTGAGCCCGAAGAAACCACAATCACACCTGTGAGTTGGCAAAAAAGAAAAATGACAAATCTTGTTAGGAGTGGAAACAACAAAAAATGTTGAAAATGAACACATGATTGAAGCAAAAAGAAGAAAACTGATAGGTTATTTTGCTTTGGGTAGTCCTCTAGGTCAACCCGTGGAAAGGATGCAACATTGATCTTGAATTCATCAAACTCTTGTGTGGGAGTAGCAAAGTTTGTGATCTACCACCAAAACACACACACAAAAGTTTGAAATTGAAACATGTAAAGATGCCAACATGGGATTTGCGTAGATGAAGCAAGGAAAAACACAAAATACTAAAAGAGAGAGTGAGAGCTGACCAGGTTCTTGGCCTGCTTCTTCAAAGGAGATGGTTTCCCTTTTGAATGCACTGAGTCGAATACATTCCACTGCTTGTGGAGCAAATTTGCGCAAATGAGTATCCAATGACGCTCGTGAACAAGTGTGAAAAAGAGCTGAAAAAATGCAAAAGAAGACAAAGGGACTCAACACATAAAGCAAAAGTATTACATATGTCACATTTGTTGGCTGAAAAATATGGAAGTATTTGTGATATGAAACAAAAAAGGCTCGCAGGAACTTACGAGGTCAGATTTTTGAACCTTGCACTTAGTGATAGCCCTTTCAAGCTCAGGCATGAGAATGCTTGGTTGGAAGGTTGATGGATCTTGCTTGAGTAGAACCTGCTTGAAGATACAACCAAAATGATTAGTCGTTCTGCATCAAAAAGTTCAAAGAAAGGATGAAAGCATTGCTTGTATCTACAAAACTTACCACCGCGTGGACTGAGAACGTGTACTTTTTGATATCCCTAGTGCTTGCTGCACGAGCTACGAGGTTGTTGATCTCGATACATAGCGACATAACTTCATCATTCATATCCCTGCGGGGCTTGAAGCATGCGAGGAATTTCTTGTATTAGATGAAAAATCCACCTATCTTGATGAAAGGAGTACTGCTACCATAGTTGCAAGTGAATGCATCATTGGTTTGAAGCAAAAAAGAAAAAAAAACACAGATATGGCTTAGGTAGTTTACGCTTGTTCATTTAGGATTGTCCTCCTCAATGTTTTTTCCATGCTTAACACACTTCTCGTACATAGCCGCAGCTTGGTCTTCTTCTTCATTGAGCTTCTGCTTCTTTGCCTTGGTGTTTTTGACGGCTGGAACTTTAGCCATCCTCTTCTTCCTAGTGTTCTTGTCGTGCGTGCTAGGGCCACTGCTCACATCAATAATTTGCTCATCTGTAGCAACCGTTGTAGGAGCTGCAAACAAAAAAGAAATGGTAAAGTTATGAGGGGTTGTACAAGAATTTGTTGCAATCACACAAAAAAAATATGACATGGAGAAAAAGAAGAAATGAAGGGGGAAGGAATCATACTTGGGCTGTCATCATCGTCTGATACAGGAAACACAGGGATGTTGGAATAGATGGGGCTGCTCTTCTAGTTTGTAAGATCATTGTTTCCATGCATCAACTCGTAGTCTTCAGAGCCCTTTGGGAACAGCTCGAATGACGGCTCATTGTCCCAAATGCCAGCTGTTGGTCCCTGCTCGATAGTGATGCACGTGTGATTTATTCACTTGTTGGGGTGAGCAAATGCCAGGGGAGCGTTTTGCTTATCAGGTGTTCTTACAAATAGCATGAAAACTATTATGGTGGTTTAAATAATGGAACACTATTATAGATTATTCTCAAAAAACTTGTGTGGGACATAGTTGCAATACTGATAAAATGTAGAATGGTAAAGCGGTGAGAAACAGAGAAAGTAATTCCACTCCTATCTTAGAGTATCTCCAATATCATACCTAAATTTGGTTACCTAAAAATAGTTTTAGATATTAGGAAGAGAAGAATCAAAGAATCCTTTTTTCTCTTCTCTAGTTTACCTAAAATGCTTAGTTGTCTTGCAATTGCCTATATCTCCTCATCATGCACAATTCAAACATATAAATGAATTCATTAATATAATTCAAAATTATGAGGGAAATGTAGCTCACATCTTCAAGAAAATTCAAAATCACAAATTTAGGAATTCACCATTACAAACCAACAACGTAAAAGTCACTTATTATAGAGTAATCTGAGATCAATATTGCTACCCCTAGGAGAAGAAAAGTACCCATCAAGTTGTAGACCAAAAGGATAACCCATCTACGGTGAGTAGCAATAGGATCCCATGAAGGATTCACACGGCTCAGCAAGAGATCCACATAGGAGCATGACCACATGCAACGGATCGACATGAGTGGATGCACAAATGTGTTGGTCCAGATCTAGCTTCAAGAATGGTGGTGTAACTATCCTCCCACTCGAAAAACATTCACAAGTTAGAACTGAACAAGATGCACCTATAAAAATTGAGTTCTAGATTAAGTTTCGTGATTAGAAACAAGCGTGATTATCTTCCAACCACACTACGGATATAGTATGCGAGGGAGATGGTTACTACCCAAAGTTCATGGGTGAAGGAAGAGGAAGAAATCATTAAGGCTGTCGACGGGGTGACGACCAGGCACATGGGGATTACTTTGGGGATGCACCAACGATGTAGAATTGGCAGGGGTGACGGCCAGGGCCCGGTCGAAAGTTTTACCACTCTTCAGTATGGCCTTCCCATGATTTGTGTTTTAGGCTACTCCTTCCAAATACCCAAGATGGATACGAGGAGAGAGTAAATATGTTGTAGCCCAAAAGTATAGGGATATGTAATGAATTGCGTTAGTTTTTTTTATAGTTCACCATTATAGGAATAGACAGACCCCTACACCGTTCACCCGAGCAGTACGGAAGGTGACTACCCCCTCCGCCGCCGGCCTGGTCTACCCTCCCCCCTCTATATCATTGGAGGAGGCAGATGGAGGAGGCCGCCGGCTGAAGGAACCCATCGAACTTCTAAACCGTGAGAGTGCAAAATTGATATTTCTTCACGTAACCAATAAAATTTGAAACAAATATTCAATACCAACTACTTCTAACCTGCTTGTACGACCCTCTTATCATTTGGCCCAGAATTGGACGAGATGACACCCACCTATATCTTCCAACAAAGGATCTCCCATACAAGGTCGTCCTTCTCTCTTTCTTCCTAAGAACATTGAGGGCCTGTTGTCTGAAATCTTTTATAAATATGAAATAAGTCTTTCTCAAGAGATAACTTTATGCATTGTTGGATGAAGTTGAATGTGAAAGCAAGTGGCTCGCCGCTATTGCCATTTCTAGCAAGGTCGTCATGCTCAATGAAGATGAAGGTGGTGGTGCAACCGTTCCAACACAAGAATGGCTTACTCCAGCTAAGAAGGTGATTAGGAACTGGTGAAGAAAGTGGGAGGAGGGGAAAGAGAAGCGAGAAAGGGCAGCAAGCAAGATAAACAAGAAGTTCGAGGGCATCATGGCGAAGGAGGAGGCATGTGTCAAGCGCCATGAGGTGGAGGAGTCAAAGATGGCGAAGAGGTTTAACAAGTTCATGTAGATATAAGACAAGGATTTGTTTCTTTTTTCTTGACTGGGACTCCCGGTCCAGTCTCCTCCCATCCCGCGTCACTCCCGCGAGCGACCGGGAGGGCCAACCCTAGCGCCGCCGGGCTCGCTCCCTCCTCCATGCTCCTCCCCTCGCCGCAATCGGGGCGTGCCACCGGGCAAAGCTCGGTTGGCGTTGGTGACGGCGGGGTCTCGTCTCCCCTCGAGCGGTGGTGGTTGGCGCGGTCTGGCTTCCTCGTGCGGTGGTGGCGCGCTAGCTGCGGGGCGCGGCGGCATGGTGGGGTACTCCGGCGACGAGGATGCGGGCGTGCAGGGTGCTTGTGCTGGCTCTGCCCCGACGTGGTGGGTTGCTCGCGTGGCGTACCTCTGGCCACGACGGCCCAATCTAGTTTGGCCAGATCTGACCCTGCGTGCTGCGGGTTGCGCGGGGGCTTCCGTCGTCGGCGTCCTGGGGTGCTCGTCCATGGCGGATGCCCTTCTTTGGCTCTGCCATGTCCTGGTCCTCATGACGCCGTCTTGGGAGCTCCGTGTGGGTGGAGGTTACACTGGCTGCCGGACCGGTCGTGGCGGCTTTGTTGGCGGTGATTCGCTTCTGGCGGCGGGGTGCGAGTGGTGGTGCAGCAGAGTGGCGGTGGCCTTCACAGTAGCGTGGGGGCTAGGCGGCGGGGCTGCAGGTAGGGTGAGCCACGACGGCGTGGTGGCGGCTCATGGTAGTGTGCTTGGCAGGTCGGCTGCGGCGGAGGCCGGCATGTTCCGGCGTCCGCTGGCGCGTAGGCGGCTTGTGTCGGCCTTTGATCCCTCTTCTCGTCGTCCGGGAGCTACTCTTGTCGAAGGGTTGGCCCTCTCCCAGCTGTGGTCCGCCGCTCATCTCACGCCCGGCTGCAGGACCGAACTCGTTTCGCGCCCGGCAGCAGGACCGGACTCATCTCGTGCCCGACAGCAGGACCGAGCTCGTCTCGCGCCCGGTGGTAGGACGGGCCGATGGAGGCCAGTTTTGGCCGGCCTATTGGGGTCTCGGCGCTGGGGGGCAGCTCAGTTGTGCAGAAGGCGGGGCCTTTCCACTCGTCTCTTTGGTTGGGGTAGCGATGGTTGGCGGGTGAGGTGGCGTCGAGGTCTTGGATGCCGGGGCGGCGGCCCTGGTGGTGGTGTCGCGGTGCTCATGGCAAAGCCCGTGGCTTGGTGTTGCCCGGTGACCATTATCGTGTGGTGGCATGGTGGCTGGGGTGTGGCGTCCGGTGGTGGTCAGTATTGGCTGGGGTGAAAACCTGTTCTATCTACGGACAGACCGACGACGGCGAAGCTCGTTCTCTTGTTGAAGGCGTCGCCGCGACCATCATTGCCCGTCGTGTTGCTCCAGAGGAAACTCTGACCCTCGGGTCGGGCGGTGGCGGACTCCGGTGTCGTATCCTTTCTGAAGGCGTCGCCTTGAAGCCCACGGTTCGTCATATGCGGCTTCATCTCTTCGCGGTGGTGTGTTCACGGTCGAGGACCCGGCTGCTCTTGTAGTGCTTGGGGTAGTGTTGCTGCGCTCAGCGCCTATGTATCTTGCCTTGGGTGCGTGCGTGTGTTGTGATGGCGTGCGTTTGTATCGGGTTCTTGTTAGCCAATGATTTATATATAAAACGGGGCGAAAGCCTTTTTTGGTGATATAAGATAAGAAGCTCAAATTTCAAAAGAAGAATCTTGAGATCAAGGTTCGTGCGAAGGACTCCAAGATGTTGTTCGTGACTGACGCGACGAAGATTGTCCTAGCCTACTGTGTGAGCTTTTTGAAGCGCTTCAGGCAAATGAAGGGTGCCGAAGAATGAGGCCTTTGCCTCGAAGATCCGAACTGGAGCCGAAGAAGGTCGTTTTTGGCAGGAACAACCGGACCGGCAACTTTGGGATCGGTTCGATATAAGAACTTATTGAAAATTCAGTTTTTCTATATTGTGATATACTCCCTTCGCTTCATATGTTAGACGTTTTTTTAACACTAGACTAGTGTCAGAAAAATGTCCTATATTATGAGACAAAATGAGTATATATTTACAATTATTTAATGTATTGATGTAGTGCGAAAAAGAAAGCTCATCCATCCAACCTGTGCAGTCGCACATCCAACAACCCCCCAAAAAAATTGTATTGATGTAGATATCCATGTCAAACGATGGAGACCAGATATTCATTTTTTTTTGAAAGCGAGACCAGATATTTTTAGATGGCCAGCTCCCCTATGCTAACCACGAACTCGTCCAAGACATGTCCGCACACATTTGTTATGTCCGTTTTAATGCTCCGCGTTCAAGTTGCCCTAACACTGTCTATTCGCGGTTTTCTCGTACCTGAAAGGCAGAGCTAGCAGAGCTACCCCAGTTGCGTCAACTCGTTGCTGCTGGAAAATCCTTCTTATTGGCCTCCTTTTTCACACATGACACAACTAACAATCTGTGTGCGTTGGCTGCCAACTTGACTTCAAACCTATCCGGGCATGATCCAACAGCAAGCGACACCAAACAATTCACAACGTACGATGGGTGTCGTACGCCAATCATGTCTGAACTGCAACACCAGATCACCATTGAATAATGGCATGTCAAGCTCGAGTAATTAATTGAACTAGAAAAGGTGATTAATGATATTGATTTCTCAACAAAAAAGTCCAAACAAAGAATTTGGTGTACCTCAATGATCTTCGACAACTATTAAGAACTCAAAACCCTTGTCATAATCCGCTCTAGTTACGCACCTGCTGCCACCAGAAATTCCCACCAATTTGGTGTACATCATGTAGAGACAATGTGTACATAAGTATAAAAAATCTAGATGATATCTTGCGCGTTGCTGCGGTAACTTTGTTAAAAAATACGTAAATAGTTGCTAAAATAACTAAATCTAATGAAAATAAAATATAAGCCTGAAAATTAATTTAAAAAGTTTCTAAAAATAGAATAAAAACTTTTGACTTACTGTTAAAAATATCATTTCAAACAAAAATAAAAACATGCATGTATGATATGGCAACGTTATATGCATAGACTAATGCAAGAATAATTGTAATTTATAAGTTCACTTATGTGGCATATTTTGTATGGCTTAATGGGAGAGAAGACATAAATGCATGGTCTTAGTGGGGGTGTTGAGTTGGACACTTTGCATGTTGAGAGAATTGAGGCCAACTTCTTAAGGATGTAAGATCCGCCATTGAGAAGTTCTTTTTTTCTCTTTCATCAAAGATCATATAGAGCTGCTTTGGTTCTAGGTATTTATTTTGTAAGAGGTGTACCTTCTCCTACGTAAACAACTTAATGGACCACTTTTGTAAATGGGAGATAATTCTTGCCTCACGATCTTGAATAACAAAACCACCAGATCCTTGAGGCGGTTTATACTCCGAATCCGTAATTCTTTGATTGGAAACTAATTTGCTACATGAATCATGAATTGTGGCCTTTGGCCAAGCAAGGTTAGCCAAGTTGTGACATTTGTCCTCTTTAGAGCATCTCCAATAGCTTGTCTATATGGATGTCTATACTCGTTTTTCACGACGTGACTCAAAAACAGGCATCCAACAGCTTGTCTATATGGTCGTCCAAATATACACATTCTCTATATCGACCTCGACAATGTCCACGCCTGAACAATGTGAAGGCGTTGTCTAAACTCAGCTGCAGTCATGATTTCTTCCTCTCCCCAGCGACAGCCCACCTGTCATGGTCCCTGTATATAGACATTCTGATGCAAAACTGGACGTGTATATGAGAGGATCTTTTTAGACCATTGTCTATATGAATATATAGACATCCAAATATACACATGCTATTGGAGATGCTCAAGAGAGATCGTGAATCCAGGCTATGCTTCACTTACCATGTTTGTAAGTTGAACTATTTGGAACGAGCGAAACACCCATATTTTTCGCGACAAGAGTGCACCGCCTCGAGTCCTTCTCAATTCAATCAATAAGGAGGTCGCGCTTTGGACCCAAGCGGGCCCCAAAAGACTTGGGGTTTTCTTTTTTGAGAGAGTAATATTTTCTAATGCAAATCTATTCTCTTTTTACTTAATACTATATGAGGTAAAGCTTTTGCCCACGTTTGAAAAAGATGATTCGAAAGTAAGACATCATATACACACAGGACCATGCTAATACGCACCCAGTTGACAGTGTCAAGCCTATTGCCTGTGGTTAGATGCTTGCCCTTTCAACTGCTCGATCATTTTTTTCAGGGTTGTTTTATGTAAGTTTTCTATTTCTTTGGCTTGACCTTTTTTCTACCTGTATTCCATACCTTCCATTCTTACAACAATCAACCAGAAGCCCCTCAAAAAAAGAAGCACAATCAATCAGAAGACTCATGTAGCAAAGAGACAAAATTACTCGGTGCATCGCTCTGCATCTTGTGCCTGCGAAACAAAATTACTCACTTTTATTGAAGTTCTGTTTTAGACCGAAGAGATGCTCAAATGTAGGAGCACAACTTATCGTTTTGAGCCATCTTCGGATCATGTTTTTTTTTGAACACAATACAGAAGCAAGCACTCTTGTACACGCGCATTCACAATGGATAAGCCATACTCGCAAAAAAAAGGGATATTGTACAATGGATAAGCCCTCACCACATCACCATTTTGGCAGCATCAATAAAAATGGCGAACATAGCTAACACGATTTTCCCTAGAACAGAAGAAAGGGATTCGCGATGTTCACGCCGTATCCTAAAACAAAAAATACAAGAAACGAAAGAGCGGCTGTAACAAGGACACCACCAGCAGCAAAGTCCAAAAATATTTAGCAGCCTCAATCACAATCCAGCTAGCGACCCAACTGAAACCTATTATATGAAGTACGTACGCATGAGTGCGACGCACATTCGCATTCATGCCAGTTTCCTTCCTCCTACAACCCCCACGTCGACGCCCACACCTCCAATGATTCCTTGATTGATTCACAACATCCCTGTCCTAGAAATCTCTCTGCACAAAGCGGTCGGGGTCAGAGGTTTTTGGCCGCAGCCATGTCGTCCCCGGCGGCATCGCCTGGCACTTCCGACGACGCTGCAGACGCGCCCGGCATCACCAGCTCCAACCTGACGCTGCTGTACATCATCATCGCTGTCGTCGTCGGCGTCGTGCTGTACCTGGCCGTCCGCTACGGTAGGTCGCTCCTGTCCGAGTGGCGCGAGCTCAACGGCGCCGGCCACGGCCCGCCTCCCGCATTCCACCTCGGGCTGAGCTCTGAGGACATCGCCGCGCTCCCCACCTTCACCTACAGAGCGCGAGCGACGCCGACGCCGTCGCCCCAGGGCAGCTGGGGCGGCTGCACGAGCGGCGGCGGTAAGAGGAGGAGCGGCAGCAAGGGGAGGGCGACGCCGGTGGAGTGCGTGGTGTGCCTGCAGGAGCTGGAGGACGGCGACGTGGTGCGCGTGCTGCCGGCGTGCAGGCACTTCTTCCACGGCAGCTGCATCGACACCTGGCTGCGCGCGCACTCGTCTTGCCCGGTGTGCCGCGCGGAGCCGGAGAGCGCGCGGCCGGGCGAGACGGCTCTGTCGCCGCCGCTGCCGCAGCTGCGTCGGTGCGGCGCCTCACCGGAGCGGCCTACGGCCTCGAGGATCCTGGCGGACATCTTGGCGCGGTCGCCGTTGAGGATCGGCGGCTCGACGAGCGAATCGAAGGAGAGGATCATGTCCAGGTCGCCGTCGCCGGCGCCAACGGCGCGTGATTACACCATGTCAAGATCTCCGTCGCGGACGCCACTGACGCATGGTATGGTGGACGAACGCGAACGGGGTTCACTGTCGCAGTCGCCCCAGACGCTGGAGGTTGTGGTGGTTCGCTCGAAATCGCCGTCTCCGATGAGGTTCGGCCGTCAGTCGACGACGACGTGCCTGGGCGTGCTGGAGCGCACAGATGCGAGCATGTCGGCATCGCCGTCCCCGCCGGCGACATATGCAGAGGACGCTGGCGAGTCGTCGTCCAAATTGACCCATTAAGTGGGTGCAGCCGTGCAGGAACAAAGTCAATCAATTCAGTTGCACAGTGCGCAGTAAACAGAAGCAGCAATGGCGCTGAGACCATTGCTTCTTGCTCCATTTTGGCCTCTGCCATACAACTCTTTTTTTTGGCGGCTGCCATCCAACTCTTTAGTGATGCATTTTGTGTCACTTCAAAGAATGTAAATATTCAGTGTTGAGTATGTTTGAGTTTGACAACAAGAAAATGACCAAGGTGCATGCCCATAAACCTTTCTTTATCCCCAGTTTCTTCTTAGCTTTTTTTTTTTTGAGTTGGAGTTTCTTCTTAACCCTAGATATTGAGGCGTAGTATACACAACAAGAGGGGCAGGAGCATAAACGATAATCCCACATTTTGCTTTTATTTGTTGCATTTGCATTTCCTCACGTTGGAAGCAATTTTAGTTGACATCTTCGAAAGAAAGATACGTGCTTGCACTTTTGTAGTAGAGTACTACTATTAACAAAGGAGCTTTGCACCTGTCTTTACGAGATTTTGCTGCTTTCGCTTTCAGACGCAGTTGCAACTGATATCTCAACCCATCATCCTTTTGAAATTTTCTTTGGAAAGAAATCTTCTTGCATTACAACCTTATTGTAGTAATTTATTTAAGAAGAAAAGCGTTGTTCGAATAAACTTTAGCCCATTTGTTCAAAAGTCACCCGATTCGTCTTTTGAGAGCGCACCGTGGTTCATTTTCTGAAACTTTTTTAAGCACGACGCGTAGCAAGTAGCAACAGCGTGGAGCTGCGTCCAAAGTCTTGCTTTAAAAAGGTCCCATACTGTCCTCGCTGGAAAAGCGGCAGGCTAGCCGCCGGCCAACTGGTTTATCCCCCAGAGCACGTTACATGTGAGTATGCGTGCGTGTGGCAGAATGTCTCCAGTCCGGAGCACATCCAGCTCCATGCCTTTTGCATGCGGGGCTCACATTATCAGCAAGTTCCCATGAGTGGGGTTACCACTTGAGTGTGACTATGTGACCAGTTAGGTGCCAGGATACTTACAAATGTTGTTTGTTTTATCTACCAGATGAAAGATTAAAGTTTCGCTTCGAACCAAGATCTTTATGTGGTACTCCCTCTTATTTATTTACTCCGCATATTAGAGTTGACTGAAGTCAAACTTCGTAAAGTTTGACCAAGTACATAAAAAATAATATAAACATTTATCATAACAAATTTATACTATATGAAAGTACATTCAATAATAAATCTAATGATGTTAATTTGTTATCGTATATGTTAATATTTTTGTTTATAAAATTGGTCAAAGTTTACAAAGCTTGACTTTGACCAAAGCTAATACGCGAACTAAATAAAAACGAAGGGAGTACAACCCCATCTAAAACGTATAAAGGGTAGTATCGATATTTCACATATCGTATCAGATATTTTTTGTATGTACGATGAGTTGTCCGCCGAGACGTATACGCCGTATGTTTGTTCATTTGGAGAGCCCAACTCTGTGCTAACAGACGCCCCCACGCGTCCTGGGCTCGGCCCACTAATATTTTCTTTAACATTCAAAAATAGGGGAGCAATTAGTTAACGAGCGCTTTTTCGGGAGCCTCGCAACGATCAACACCACTTGACGCGCTCTCAGCCATTTGCCACGTGTCGCGCTCTAGACGCTCTCTTCGGATTTTACTTTTTTTATTTTTCCGCACGTGTTTTCGGCTTTTTAAACGGATTTTTTCAGTTTTTTTTTGACTTTTTGGTTTTCCCCCGGTCTTTTTAACTTTTCGATCAAAAAAATTCGAAAAAAAAATTTGCGCGAAAAAACGCGTTTTCTTTTTTTCCCCTTTCGTGAAAGTCACGGTTTTTCTTCCGCGAGAGGCACGGTTGTGCTTTAGCAAGAGTCACGGCCATGCCTTTCGGAAACGAAAAAACATGTTTTCTATTTTTTTTCTTTCGCGAGAGTCACGGTTTTGCTTCAGCGAGAGACACAGTTGTATTTTCACGAGAATCACGGCCGTGCCTCTCGGAAAGGGAAAAACAAAACGCGTTTTTTGTTTTTTTCTTTCAGGAGAGTCACGGTTTTGCTTCCGCGAGAGGCACGGTTGTGCTTTCGCGAAAGTCACGGCCGTGCCTCTCGGAAAGGGAAAAAATACACGTTTTCTGTTTTTTTTTCTTTCGCGAGATTCACGGTTTTGCTTTCGCGAGAGTCACGGCCGTGCCTCTCGGAAACGGAAAAAACGCGTTTTCTGTTTTTTTCCTTCCATGAGAGTCACAGTTTTGCTTCCACGAGAGGCACGGTTGTGATTTCGCGAGAGGCACGGACGTGCCTCTTTCGGAAAGGGAAAAAACCATGCTCCCGGTCCGGTTTTTTCGCCCGTTTTTTTTCGTCCGGTTTTTTCGTGAAAAAAAAGTTCGTCAAAACCTATCAACATGGGATCTAGTTTTGAAGATCTCGACGCGTGGAATCCAACGGTGAAAACGGTTCGAGATTTGGACGCACGGTTTAAGAGATAAAACGTTTTGAATAAACGGATCTACGAAAAAAGAATCATTTCATGCATGTCAATAAACAGACCATATTCAATGGAGAGTGTTCGGGTAGGCGAGAAGATTCCGTTTGAGACCATTTTTTCGGCATCCATCACATGACCGAAATTTATTCCATGAGCTTATATGGCCAATTCAAGGCACCATCCCAAGTTGTTTGAGTTTTCAAAAAACATCACTTTCTGGAGTTTTCTTGGTGAAAAAGGACCGATAAAAGGTCGAACGTGTCACAACATGCAAATGATGTCGGAAGTCGTTCAAACCTGGGATGGATGCCTCATGTGTCTGTACCAGGCTGCTGAAAAAAGTTGGGGTCATTTATCCATAGTCCAAAAACCCACTAGTTGAGAGGAGTATGATAGACTAGCTAGGCCAGACGAGTCCCGTGAGCATGTAGTTTTTCCCAATTCGAAAGCTTCTGTGATTTGTAACTTCTGCCATTGTCAACCAACATGAACATTTTGTTGTGAACTAACCATGTCTTGGAATTTGTAAACAATTTTGAAATTTCAAATTGTGTATGAAAATTTTACAAGTTTGAACACCTTCTCCAAAATTGATAACAAATTCCCAACAATTGATGAAAATTTTGAACGAGAATAGGAAACAAGTAATTTTCTATAAAACTATCATTTTTGAAACACAAGCATTTCTTCTATTTGTGAACAAAATATTCGAAAACACGGGCATTTTTTGAGATTCTAGAATATTTTTAAAATTCTAAAAAATATTTGAAAACAAGAATTTTTTAGGGTTTTCCAAATAATTTTCCAAAGTTTTGAACAAGTTTCGAAAAGAATTTAAAAAGTTAGGAAAAAATGCTTAGCCGCTGGCTTAACTAGGGGACGGCATCGATCCCATCCGGCGCCTGTTGGGGGAAACTCTATTGGACGCTTATTATGTCAAACAGTCGCTGTTTCACACACACCCAATTGATACGAGTGAACATGAGCCAGCCCATTTCAATCTGTTCGTTGCCTCTGTATATGCCGGTTTTCAGAACCTTTTAGATGGTTTCAGGCCAGTTTTTACCTGTTTCTGTAATGTTTAAAAATGTTCATGAACCATTTTGTTCTTCAGAACCACAAAGTTCAAAAAATGTTCAACATATTTATTTATTTACTCAGAATTTTTTTAAAAGTTTGAAAATATCAAAAAATGGTCGCATTTCAAAGAAGTTTAAAGTTTCAAAATAGTTTGTGTTCTAAAAACTGTCAGAATTTTAAAAAAAGTCGCATTATTTTAAATCGGTTTGGAGTTTATAAATGTGTTCCACTTTTTGGAAATTTTAAACTTTTGTTTACAATTTGGAAAAATGTCGGCGTTTTAAAAAAGTCACGTTCTAATTTCCAAAAAGATGGTCAACCATGTCACTGGTCATAGTTCTTAAAAGGCCTCGCTGCTGTTTAGCTAAAATAGCTGGCTTATTGTAGTGGTTGTGCTCGTTTGTGTTATTGTGGAGGTTTGTGCTCGATTCCTGCTGTAAGCAATTTTTTTAGGATTTTCCACTGTTTTACTACAAGTCCACTACACAGCAGTTTTACTACAAGTTCACTACACACATCGTTTGCTGCTGGGCCGGCCCAGTTTCCTGCTCACTGTTGTACGGTCCGGACGACGTATTTTGTAAAAGGACCATCCTATCTTTCTTATGAAGGGGTATGGGCAGATCTGACCCGTCCATGTGTTTAAGGAGGTTGTACCGAAGACGAAGTGAAAAAAGAATTGCATTGGTAATTTCAGGTGCTGTTTTTATGATCAAAATGAATTGATTAAACACCTCTTTCTCGAGTGTCCACTTACAAATTTATTATAGCGATTAATTCATATAGCTTTTAGCATTTATCCCCCAATGAGCATAAACACGTTATTGTTGAGTGTGACTATGTGCCACTATACTTTTTTTGTATAAAAATTTCAATCTATTCATCTTCAAACATGACAGTACAAAGAACAACAAAGATAATAAAAATTACAACCGTGTCCGTGGACTATTTAACGATTCCTGCCGGAAGCAATTTTTTTTAGGATTTTCCACTGTTTTACTACAAGTCCACTACACAACAGTTTTACTACAAGTTCACTACACACATCGTTTGCTGCTGGGCCGGCCCAGTTTCCTGCTCACTGTTGTACGGTCCGGACGACGTATTTTGTAAAAGGACCATCCTACCTTTCTTATGAAGGGGTATAGGAAGATCTGATCCGTCCATGTGTTTAAGGGGTTGTACCGAAGAAGTGGAAAAGGAATTGCATTGGTAATTTCAGGTGCTGTTTTTGTGATCAAAATAAATCGATTAAACACCTCTTTCTCGAGTGTCCACTTACAAATTTATTATGGCGATTCATTCATATAGCTTTTAGCATTTATCCCCCAATGAGCATAAACACGTTATTGTTGAGTGTAACTATGTGCCAAGATACTTTTTTTTTGTGAGAAACTTTCAATCTATTCATCTTCAAACATGACAGTACAAAGAACAACAAAGGTAATAAAAATTACAACCGTGTCCGTGGACCACCTAACGACGACTACAAGCACTGGAAGCGAGCCGAAGGCGCGCCGCCGTCATCGTCCCTCCCTCACTGGAGCTGGGCAAACCTTGTTGTAGTAGACAGTCGGGAAGTCGTCATGCTAAGGCCCCATAGAACCAGCGCACCAGAGTAGCAACCATCACCGATGAAGAAAGTCGTAGATCAGAAGGATCAAACTTGTAAACACCCAAACGAAGACGAACGAAGACCGGGTCCAAACAAATCCACCGAAGACCAGCACCGATCGAATCCCATGAGATCCGACGGAGACAAACCTCCACACACACCCGACGATGCTAGATACACCATCGGAACGGGGCTAGAATGTGGGAGACATTATTCCTACTAGTAAGGGACATCGTCGTCGCCACACAGCCTAAATCAAGACGTTGAACCTAACAAGAACGAGAACTGGGCCCCTCCCGCTAGCGGGGGGCCGAGATCCTCCGCACCTCCATGGCCTAGAGGCCATCGGAGATGGGACGGACCGGCGGCGTCGCCGATGGGAGGAGAATAGCTTTTCTTGTGGAGGAGGTAAGAGATCAGAACATGCCTAGAAATTTGTGTGTATATGTTGTTTGATTTTAAGAATTGATGAATCCTATTATGTGCCAGGATACTTACAAATGATGTCTGTGTTATCTATTAGAGGGAAGCATGCAATAACGAGGGACTGATTGTTTTGCTTTTGTTACAAATAAAACAAGGGTCTGACTATACAACATCTAGATAGGGTTTTTTCTGTTTGTTTTTTTATTGTAGCGCGACAACAAGTTTTTTCTGTTTGTTTTTTTATTGCAGCGCGAAAAAAATAATTCTAACTGGCGCAGTGTGTTGACCCAGAATTGAACTGAGGACCTAATGCAGGGTAACAAGAGAACCTACCAGTCCAGCCAAAGCCGCTATTGAGATTGAAGAAACAGAAAACAGTCAACAACAATACGGCGTTCAGATTAGAAGACATGTTTGAAACTTTTGAAACCTTTTTAAAATATTGTGATTTTTTTTCAAATGACGGATATTTTCGAAAACACAAATAATTTAAATTTCGAAAATTATTTTTCAAATGTGAACAAACGTTATAATTTTGATTTCATTTTTGAAAATAAAAACAAAATTCGGTATTCTGAATAATTGCTTCACGAACAATTTTTGAAACATGGACAATTTTCGAAAATCCTCGAAGAGTTTTTAGAGTGTCTACACTTTTGAAGATTGCAAACATTTTCTAAAAAACGCGAATGAATTTATTCTACTTTTAATTTAATAATAAATTCCAATATTTTTTTGCACCATTTAAAATTTCAAAATAACATTTTGTGATGTTTAAAGAATTTATTATACAATTGAAAAAATCGGAACATTCAAAGAAATGTTTGTGACAATTTTTTAAAAGAAACTTCACGCATTTTAAAAAGACATGACATTTTCTAGAATTTCCTTATGCAATGTAAATAAAATGTTTACATAATTTTTTTGAAAAAGTTTCGCGCCATTTAGGAAAACGATCGGTAGGAATTAAAAAAATGTTTACTATGTATTCTAAAAGATGCTCAGGCATGTATTTGAAAAAATATTCATCATGTGTTTTACAAAAAATTTCAATGTTTGTTAAAAAAATGTTCCCCATGCATACAGAAAAAAATACACAGTGTGTATTACAAAGTGGATATGTTTGAAAAAAATACAACTATGTAGGGGTAGTGGGTTCGAAACAATTGCGTGCTGAGAGAGGACATACAACTATGTTAGGCATGGTTTGCATGTTTGGCTTGGAAATGCAACTGGGTTGGACGGGTTTACATTTTGGGGTTGGACATGGAAGTAGAGGTCAGGGCAAGTGCGTGTTAAAAACAAAGCACAAGCCTAGTTGCGAGTCAAATGGTGGGCTTGCAACTAGGAGAACTACGAACTGAGTTATGAGATGAGGATATGCTTACAACTGGGACAACTACAAACTATGAGACCAGTTGCAAGTCAAGGGTCTGACTTGCAACAGGGATAAAACAAACTACGGTCCTAGTTGCGAGTCAAGGATGGACTTGCAACTAGGATGAAAGACAAAAACACAGGCCCTGTTGCGAGTCAAGGGTGGGCTTGCGACTAGGATAAAAAAGTATGGGCCTACTTGCGAGTCGAGGGTGTACTTGTAACTGAGACAAAGTATATAAAACTACGATATGAGTTGCGAGTTGAGGTTGGACTTGCAACTGAGATGAAAAACAAAACACATCCCAGTTACGAGTCGAGGTAGACTTGCAACTGGGACATCAACAAACTATGGGACTAGTTGCAAGTCGAGGGTGGACTTGCAACCGAGACAATAAAAGACTATGATCCTAGTTGTGAGTAGAGGATGGACTTGCAATAAAGACAATTACGAAACAAATGACCCAGTTGTGAGTCAAGGGTCAACTTGCAACTAGGATGAAAGAAACCATGGTCCCAGTTGCAAGTCAAGGGTGGACTTGCAACTGGGATAAAAACAAAACGGGTACCTAGTTGCAAGTCGAGGATGAGCTTGCAATTGGGAGAACTATGAGCCCAATTGCGAGTCAAAGGTGGACCTGCAACTGGGACAACTATGAAATGACAAGCCCGACTACAAGTAAAGGGTCGACTTGCAACTAGGATGAAACAAACTACAATCCCAGTTGCGAGTCAATGGTGGACTTGCAAATGAGATGAAAGACAAAATATAGGCCCAATTGCGGGTCTAAAGGTGGGCCTGCAACTCGGAGGGTGGGCTTGCACATCGGACAACTACGCGCCCAATTGCGAGTCAAGGGTGGACTTGCAATTGGGACAAGTACGAAACTACGAACCCAGTTGCGAGTTAAGGGTCGACTTGCAACTGGGATGAAATAAGCTATGAGCCAGTTTCAATCAAAAGGTAAACTTGCAACCGGGATGAAAAACAAAACACATGCTCTAGTTGTGAGTAGAGGGTGGGCTTGCCACTTGGACAACTACGAGCCCAGTTGTGTGTCGAGGGGGACTAGCACCTAGGACAACTATGAAACTACGAGCCAGTTGCGAGTCAAGGGTCGACTTGCAATTGGAGCGAAACAAGCTATGGGCCCAGTTGCGAGTCATGGGTGGACTTGCAACTGGGATGAAAAACAAAAACATAGTTGCGGGTCGAGGGTGGTCTTGCAAGTTTGACAACTACGAGCCCGATTGCTAGTCGAGGGTGGACTTGCAACTGGGACAACTACGAAACTACAAGGCCAGTTGCGAGTCAAGGGTCGACTCGCAACTAGGATGAGAAAAACTACACGTCCAATTGCGTGTAAATGATGGACTTGCAACTGGGATGAAAAACAAAAATACATGCTCCGATTGCGAGTCGAGGGTGGGCTTGCAACTCGGACAACTACGAGCCCGGTTGTGAGTCAAGGGTGGACTATCAACTGGGACAACTACGAAACTACGAGGCCAGTTGCGAGTCAAGAGTCGACTTGCAACTGGGATTAAACAAGCTATGAGTTAGTTGCAATCAAAAGGTAGACTTCCAACTGTGATGAAAAACAAAACACATGCTCTAGTTGTGAGTAGAGAGCGGGCTTGCAGCTTGGACAACTACGAGCCCAGTTGTGAGTCGAGGGGGACTTGCACCTAGCACAAGTACGAAACTATGAGCCAGTTGTGAGTCAAGGGTCGACTTGCAATTGGGATGAGCAAGCTATGAGACCAGTTGCGAGTCAACTATGGACTTGCAACTGGGATAAAAACAAAAACAAATGCTCCAGTTGCGGGTCGAGGATGGGCTTGCAAATCTGACAATTACGAGCCCAGTTGCAAGTCGATGGTGGACTTGCACCTATGACAACTACAAAACTACGAGCCCAGTTGCAAATCAATGGTGGACTTGCACCTAGGACAACTACGAAACTACGAGCCCAGTGAATAACCGGGGTCAAAGATAGGTCATTGAAGATGGGGGATAAGCTTCATAGTCGAGCCCCCTAAACAACAACATATATAGGCCCATGTGAAAACAAATGCAAGAACATGACGACCCAAAACAAACATGACAAAGAGGACGCGTGACAAAAAAGAACAAGCTGACACGGGCGTACATGATCGAGTTTGTGCAAACATTAAATCAAACAAATCAGACAGTTATAGACTTAGATGAGCTAAAACTTATCTAGATTACACTCCTCTCTAGCTACACGGTCAAACCAAAAATAAAAGAAAACAAGGAATAAAAAGACACGTGTTGCTTCACAAAAAAAGCTAAGTCCCAAAAAAACAATACATAAAACATAATAATGGCCCACTAAAAAATGTCATATCGGGTCTCGCTGCTACATGAGGGAAAAAATAGAAAACACGACACAAGGACAACGAGCATGACTCAAAAGCACGTGTATTTACTGGTATATGAGCTAGATGAAACATTGTAAACTCTCATTTAGATAATAATTGGGAAACCAATCCGAATCAGGACCTTATACCGCGTCGCGGAAACGGCCCAACAAAAGACACATGCACGAACAAAGTCGACAAGAAGATACCAAACACACGACGCGACACAGAGCGCGCGTGACAAAATAACCTGCAATCAAGATTTGCACAACATTTAAAGCGAACATATGACAAAGTGGAAACAAGTTCATGAATTTTAAACAAATAAATGAAGAATGAAAGGAAAAATATAAAAAATTGGCAAAGGTGAAAATAGAAAATATAAATAAAAAATATGAATTTAAAATAGTTCATAATTTAAAACAAATAATGAAATAAAAAACAGAAACAAAAAAACAAATACTAGGAGTCAAATGGGACATGAGAGTGTAGAAAAATAAGAGGAACTAGGAGTGAGTGTAGCACAGACTTCTGAAAAGAAATTGAAAAAGGCAGTCGAACACCTCGCACTAGCAAACGGCCTTCAGGAGCATAGGCGAAAAGCAACAACGTACCAACCTTGATCAGCAACGAGCCGGACACAGGCAGCGCGCGAGACAACGCGCCGTGAGCTAGTGGAGCAGCCAGATCGTTGTGTTTTGCACGAACATTAAAGAAAGATGATCTAATGGCTCTGGACTTAGATGTGAGATAGTTATTTCACATCTAGATGTGAAATAGCAAACCCGATAAAACAACGTGTCTAGCTGGCAAACGCTTGCCCGCTGACGCTCCTGCCCAACCTACCACTTTAGGAAAGACCCCCCCCTCCGCGTCCGATTAGGAAAGTCTTAACGCCCAATTCCAACTGGCCCCTCTCGCATCCTAGCGCAATGAGCAAGAAGGGCAGCACACCTTCCCCACGCGAAGCTGGCTGACACGCAACGGTCATCGCCATATTTTTCTCAACCTTTCGTCCAACGCTCACGTGCCTCCCGCCGCCTCCTCAACTGCCCCCACGCCCCCATCTTCTTCCCTACGAAAGAACCCAGGAGATCTATCCCTAAAAATCATTGAACATTCCATGGAAGCTCTATCAAGATGAAAAAACAAAAGGGGCGCGCATCGTTTTTGAGGGGGGGGGGTAAAGAGGAGGGAACGTACATGCTTCAAAGGAGGGGAGCAAGGTGATATTCCTTTTCTTTTCCACCTTGACCGAGTGTAGATGTGACGGTGCAGAAAACCACCAGTCCCTCGGTAGGATGGCGAGCATAGCCAGAAGTACCAGAAGGGAGTTCGGACGGCAGTTTAACCCAGGTTTGGGCATTTATAGTTGGGGTAATACCCTACTCCGACTTATGTTTTTCATTGATGTGGAAGCACCACATGCGAGGGGGTAACATGTGGAGGATGATGATGACTACCGAGGTGTGTCTATGATGGAACAGATGCCTCCAGCTACCCCAAGACTCGTCTTATAAACGGGATGAGGGTTAGGGTTTACACGGATCCTTACCAACCTATCTCCGGGGAGCATCTTGGCTTTCACGCCAAGACGCTTCACATCCGCGTTGAGCACTACACGCTAGGATAGAGCTGCCGCCAGGCCCCGGGGCCTTGAGGTCGACCCAGTGTCGGGCTTCCCGGTCGATGGGCCACCCCCGATAGACTGTAACGTCAGTAGCCCCCGAGCTTACCCTTGCTTTCACGTCCGAAACACGGCATCATATAGTAGACTTGACCAATGGGTGGGAAGCGACTAAAGAATATAATGTATTTTTTCAGCAATTGTAAATCCGAACAAATTCTTAAAATGAATATATGAACTTTTGTGATCCACTGTTGGTTTATGCCTGCTTAATCATGCCTTGCATGAATATAGGCCTCCGGTCTATAGGCGCGCGACAGTTATCTCGCCTAGGCCCGGTCTCGGGGCGTGACCGTTAAAGTGGTATTAGAGCTTTAGGTTTTAGGTTGCCTGAGATAAATGGGTCGGTCGTAAATAAATTTATAACTAATTATCAACAAAAAAGTTCCTATTTCCACAAACTAGAAATGTTTGTATATATTTTAGGCTCCTAGACTATAATAAGATCTTTTATTAGGGGTTGTATAAATTGATTCATGTAAAGTGTAGTTGTTTTGCATTGCCAATAGAAATTTAGCAAATTTTACAATGGTTACTTGTAGTTAAACTCTAGCATGTTTTGTCACACGATATCAGACCGTTAAAGAAATATTTTATATAGTTTCTAGCTCTTGGTGACCAAATATTTCTTTTGCTGGACAGTGGAGTTAACCAGATGTAAAAGCTAAAACTCTCTATTTGGTTTGGTTGTTGGGATAGTAATTTTCTTTCACCAGCTAGTCAGAAAATTTAAATAATTTGGTTTTCATCCTTATTAATTCTTAGCCATACTTTAGAACAACTTTCACATGTATAGCTGAAATAGGTGTAACAAAAAAAATTCATAGTAAAATTTAGTTTTAAATTTCGAGGACAAAATTCTTATAAGGTGGGAAGGATCTAATAACCCAGATTTTGGGGTTATTATTTATTTTATGGTAATAGATAATTATTTTCTAATGATTTTATTATGTTAATAATTTTGGTTTAATAATAATGTAGTCGGATAAGAATAAGTACGTGCATTCATCTATGAATGAATTGGTGGAGAAGTAACCGTGAGAGAGAAATAGATGAATAGAAATTCGCTTTGACTATTGTCAAGACCAGCAATGAATGTACTAGAGCACCGTTGGTTTGGGGAAATTAGAAATGGGGAATGGGAGTTGAGAGGTGAGGAGATTAAAAGTTCACTATTTGATTAGAGGGAATGGAGGTTTAAGTGGGAAGGGGAGTGGGAGTTAAGAAAACCAATTCTCATTCTTTTCTTCCCAAGGATACCCTGTTAATTTGTGAGCAGAATTTTATCCCACACTAATTCCCATCTTATACCAAACAAGGGAATGAGAGCAAAATCCTAATCCCTCCACAAAAACCCTTATGGAAACACACATTCCCCTCTCGGAGTGGTTACCAAACAGGTTGTAGAAATAATACATGTGCATGCATGTAATAATGAGAAGGACAACGCGGGATTCATGCTATAGAAAGTTGCTTGTACATGCCATGCACGAGTGAGAAGAAAATATTATGTTAGCAGTACACGTAGCCGACCATTTTCTAGCGCTTAAAGACACATGCTTTTGATCCGGTTAGGAGGGAAAGTGCCCTTTTACCTTACCGTAGGGACAGTGACCAAGCGTTGGCCGAGGGGTCATTTTATCCTAGATATTTCTACCGTTCAACCGACGATCGGCTCCTATAAATAGGACACTCTTGTTGTTGGCTCGTGCAGCTCCAAACCACATCTCCAAGAGAAAACAAGAAGTGAGAAGATGAGAGAGTGAGAGAGAGAAGAGAGATGAAGAATTCATGCCTATGCCCGTGTTTGGAGGATATTTAGAAAGCGTCTAGGTCTGCTCGAGTGAAGAACAAAGCCATTCAAAGAATATTAGTATATGTACGACAATAGGATTTTTATACGATGGTGATGGGTTTATGAAAGTGCGTTATATCGAGTAAAGGGGGGTGAATAGGTGATTTTTATGAATTCTTCACTGGGGAATTTCAGGGTGAGGAAATTCCTGAGTGAAAAACTACTTGCAGAGGAATAAGTACTCAAAAGTAAACATAACAATGCATGAGCATGGTCTTCATGATGAAATGAAAACAAGCACAGAGTACAGAAAGCGTAGACACAGGATAACACAGGATAAAGACAAACAAACTGAAGAAATTGAACTGAGGAAATAGATAAAGTCTTTAGTCAAAGTCTTCAAACAGATATGAACAAGCACACAACACAGAAATGAGGAAATAGAAGGGTTGAGGAATTGAAACCAGTTTGCTCGGTGAAGACAATGATTTGGTAGACCAGTTCCAACTGCTGTGACAGTTGTATGTCTGGTTAGGGCGGCTAGGTATTTAAACCTGAGGACACACAGTCCCGGACACCCAGTCCTGAACACGTAGCTTAGGACACTCAGTCCTCACCGTATTCCCCTTGAGCTAAGGTCACACAGACCTCGCCCAATCACTCGTGGTAAGTCTTCAGGTGACTTCCTAACCTTCACAAACTCGGTCATTCGGCGATCCACAATTTCCTCTTGGATACTCTAGACCATGACGCCTAACCGTCTGGAAGATGCACAGTCTTCAAAAGTAACAAGCGTCAGATCCACGCAGGATCAATCTCTTCAGTGATGCTCAATCACTTTGGGTTTGTAGGTGTTTGGGTTTGGGTTTTCTTCACTTGATGATTTTCAGTCAAAGTCCTTGGAGGATGGGATGCTCTCAAATGACAAGTGTCAGTTTATCTCGGAGCAGCCAACTAGCTAGTGGTTGTAGGGGGGGCAACTATTTATAGCCTAGGGAGCAGCCCGACATGATAATACATAAATGCCCTTCAATGATATGACTGTTAGGTGGGTAGCTATTTTGGGACAGCTGGCGCATAGCATAGCAACAGTCGGAATTTTGAGTATCAAATTCCTCAGGGCTATCATGTTCCTCACTGTGTAGGCAACCGCACTGGCGAATTCCTAACTCCTCAGTCAGAAAAAATTCCTCAGAGACCAGAAGAACTTCGTCTCTGTCACTGAAGAAATTGACTGAACTGTATGAGATTTCCAATGGCTTCACTCAAAGGGATTGGTAGGTGTAGGATTTGAGTTGAGCATCACTTGGAAATTTTTCCTTAGTATTTCCTCGACCCCCTTTAACAATACGGTGTTTCCTATGACTCAAGAAAGAGAGAATGAAACTACAAAAACAAAAGTCTTCACGCTTCATGTTCCTCGAATGAATAGCAAGTCTTCAGGATCACACCAATTTCTTCACTTTCAAAGTCTTCAGAAAGTCTTCAAAAATCCAAAGTCTTCAGTCGAAGGACTTCATTTTTAGGGGTCGACTTTCTCTGTAAATATCAAACTCCTCATAGACTTATAGACCTGTGTACACTCACAAACGCATCAGTCCCTTAACCTATAAGTCTTCAATACGCCAAAATCACTAAGAGGCACTAGATGCACTTACAATCTCCCCCTTTTTGGTGATTAATGACAATATAGGTTAATTTTTCAATGGGGATAAACGTATGAAGTGTAAATACTGAAATTGAGGAATTTGATTGCAAAATATATAAGAATTCCCCCTGAAGATGTGCATAGTGAGGAATTTGCTTTTGAAGCAATGCACACTTTGAAGAGTAGAATCATGGAGATCTCCCCCTAAATCTTGTAATTCATACACGCATTTAACATATAATATGAAGAATTTGAAATGCATGATGAAATATGGCGACTGATGTAATTCAGCATGCGTGCATTAACATTAATGAGGAATAAGCATGCAGAAAAACTCAATAAAAGTATCAGACCACCATAGAGTTTAAGTTTACAACTCAATCCAGCAAAGTCTTCAAAAGAACGAGAGTTGTAACTTAGAAAAAAACACCCATATAGGTAGACCCACTTGAAGACAAACTCAAATTTCTCCCCCTTTGTCATCGAATGACCAAAAGAGTCAAAAAATGAGGACTAACGCCCCTGAAGAATATCAAGTTGATGGAGGAGCGCCAACATTGTTGGGGTCGTTGGTTGTTGTAGGGCCTGCAGCAGTGTCGCCCAAGTCTTCAAACTCATCGGTGTCGCGGGATGAAGAATATGAGATGGCCACCAAGGAAGGAACTTTGACTTTCTTGAATTTCTTCGCTGGAGGAGCAGACCAATCAAAGTTCTCCTTGAGACCCATTTGCTTCAGATCTTCTTCACCATACAGATGTGATAAGATAGCCCAGGTGCGACCGAAAACTTCATGGAGGTAGTAATGGTTTTTCTTCACTGCATTATGTGTAGCAGTCATGTTGTGAAGAAGAGAACCAAACTGACGCTTAACCCATTTATGGTTTTGATCCACCTTCTAGTGAAGACTAAGAAGTAGCTCACGGTCAGTCATCACCCTGGGTGTTGTGGCTTGAGGATTTGGTTTGGATGCATGTGCAGCAGAATCATGAGTGGCAGAGTCATCATTGGTGGAATAAGATGCAGCTTTGGGAAAACTGACCATCCAATGGACGAATGCCTTCATCAATGATAGTAGGTGCCTTGCCCTTTTCATCAGCTGAGGAATAAGTCTGCTTGAGGACTTCAATTGGGGGCAGGTAGCTGAGGTGATTCTGAAAGTCAGCCTTGTAGTTTAGTGAAGACCATGTTCTGAGGAATCTCATAATCCAAGGAGCATAAGGCTTCAACTCAAACGGAGAGAGTGCAACATTTGCCAGAGTCCTCATTAAGAAATCATGATAATTGATAGGAATGCCATGTATGATGTTGAATAGCAGATTCTTTATGATGCCAACAATTTCCTCATCAGACGAGTCGTGGTCTTTGATAGGACTCATTGTCCTCGTCAGAATGCGATAGACTGTTCTGGGCACATATAGCAATTCCTTCACGAGGAATTTGGTCCTTGGCGCTTGACCGGTCTTCAGGGGCTTCATCAACACTTGCATGTAATGGGCAGTGAGTTCAGGCTCCTGGTACAGACAGCGAGCTCCTTCAAGGGGTGGACTGATGGGCAGGGCGTCAAGTAATTCAGAGGCCGGTGCTTTATAATGAGTGTTATCGGTCATCCAGTCCAATACCCAAGTGATGATATCATCAGGGTCACCTGTGATGTGCAGTGCAGTGTAGAACTGAAGAATAAGCTCTTCATTCCAATCAACAATATTAGAGCAAAAATTGAGGAGGCCTGCGTCATGAAGCACATTGAGGATAGGAGAGAAGCAAGGCAGTGATTCCATGTCCACGTGAGGAATATGCTCGTGGTAGAAGACTTTATCCTTGTTGAAAAGCAATGAAGAATAGAAATTGGCCTGGCTGGCAGTCCAGAAGCGCTTCCTCCTAAGACGAGCAAAGTCATAAGGATTGTAGTCCGTGAAGAATACATGCTCGCCGAAGAAGTCATCAGCCTTGAATTTTTGCTTCTTTGAGAAGGGATCCTTTGGCTTGGGGTGAGGAGTGTCCGTCAATTGCATCACAACCTCAGGGATCTCGATCTCAGGTTCCGCAGGCTGAGGAATTTCAGATTCTTCTTCAGTGGAAGCCTGGGACTTCAATTCTTCATTTACATTTTCTTCAGCACCAGTGGCTGGAATCTCTTCATGGACAAATGGTGTGGCATGAGGTTCTTCAGATCCCATTTGTACTTCAGTAGTGATAGGGGACCGAGGAATTTGTTGTGGGGGTGTGAAAAGAGGAGAATTGGGATGCTGACTTTCCAAAAAGTCGTCGTTCAACACTGGAGTTGTGCATCCAATGTCCACATCTTCGTCTTCATTCATTTCTTCAACGCCAGACTCTTCAGCAGTGAACTGAGGCGTGGGCGATGAGACTATTGGGGTTGAAAGGATTGCATCCGCTTCAATTTCTTCATCCAACTGCTCTGAGGAAGCAACAGAAGTAATGTCTTCATCAGATCTGCTTGGGATCACGTATTCTTCATCAAAAGGAACAAGGGCCTTTGATGGCATAGATGAGACAGGAACAACATCAATTGGATTTTCAAATGAGCTAGTCAGTGGCTTCATTTTCTTTGGAGCTGAAGAATCTGATGCAGTTGATGTCTTCCTTTTCTTCATAGTTGCACGCTCTGCAGCCTTGGTCTTCTTCACATCTGATGCAGATGGAAGGATCAGAGATGGTGTAGGCGTAGGAGGAGCAGAGGAATTTGGTTCAAGATCTTTAGGCACAACTGATGCAGTTGTCCTGACTTCTTCATTTTCTCCAGGTGCAACACTAGTGGTTGCCTTGGCAATTTCTTCAGTGGTTGGAATACAGTCATCAGCCCTGGTACTAGCATTTTCTTCAGCAGCCTAAGTATCATCAGCGGTGCTAGCGTTTTCTTTAGTAGGCTGAGCAGATGCTTCAGCCTGAGGATTTTCTTGTTGCGTTGGGGCTGCAACATTGGAAGTGAACTGTTCAGTTAGTTTCACAAAATGGACCTTGGCTCCCAGCCAATCAGCGCGGTATGCGTCAAATTCATCACTGAGTTTCTTGATCTCAGATTGAATAGTGACAAGTTCTTCAGTTGTCATAGAGGCAATGTTTTTCTTCAGGAAGCGCTCTTTTTTGTACTGCGCTTTCTTCAACTGCCTAGCCTTTTTAAATTTCCATTTTTCTTCCTGAATGAAGTGAGTCAACATATGACTTTGGCCAGGAGTCAGCTTGAAGTCAGGCATAGGAGTGTTGGGGTCCTTGTGCCAGAGATCAATGTAATCAAGGATCAATTTTGGATCCAAAAGCAGAGGCACACTTGTGCCTTTGGCTCTAGCGGCCTTGAGTTGCCTGTCCCTGATGATTTCAGCAAGTTCTTCATCATCAGCTTCGTCTTCATCAGACGACACTTGAAAGACGACCTGCTTCTTGTGAGGACTTGGTCGAGAGCCTCGTCCAGCAGTGGCCTTTTTCTTCAGCAGAGAGGGGTCAGTTGATGAATTTGGTGCAGCTGAAGAACTAGCAGAAGCTCCTGGGGCAATAAAGATGCCCGTTGTCCTTTGACACGTGGCGAGATGCACAGGTGCTGAGAATTTTGACGGAGGAGCTGAGGACTTTGAAGGAGTTGGTGCGGCTTGAGGAATTGGTCATGAGGGCTTTGAAGAATCTGGCCGTGAGGGCATTGCTGAGGAACTTGTCAGTGAGGGCATTGGGGTTGAAGCACTTGGCTTATGAGCTAGCTTCTTTTGCATTGTCCTTCTTTGGCTTGCTTGCAGAGGCCTCAACAGTGGCAACAGCAGCAACAGAGTCTTCATTAAATTTCCTCACTGCTTCCTTAGCTACTCTGGCTAGCTTGGCATGGTGCTTGGCCCATTCATCAGGATAATCGTCACCATGCTTGAGGCTGGTGGAATTAGCTACTCGCCAGGTGCCAACGGAGGTCTTGGGCATGGAGGATTAAGAGCGAATTTCTTCATATACTTGGGAGTAACATATCTGTATTCCCTCCATTCCTGTGCCCATCTCCTCTCTATCCTTTGGATGCGCACTTTGCGCTCATTCTTAGTTTCCTTTTCATGGGTGGCCTCATCAAGAGTGCAATAATCCTTGTATATATCCTCAGGGATTTCAAACGCAGTGTTGACTTCCAGCTTCTTTCCTCCCTTCTGAGGTTTCTTGCCATCTGCCATTTTCTTCAGCTGAGGGTTTTGAACGATTGAGTTCTCTGAAGAGGTATGCAACTTTTCTTCGAGGAACGCTGCAAATGAGTTAAGTTTATGAGAACCTAATGATTCAGCAGCGGATATGTGTACCTGTGAATAGAGTATAGTTGCGAGGAATTTGGAGAGGTCATATGCGTTCTCAGAAGATTTTGCAATAAGAACAAGTTTGAGGAATTTAACCGAATGAATCTTGGGGAATTTCACTAAGCGTTCTTTGACTTAGGTTCCAGAGTTGTATAGATTTAAAAATCCACACAATTGAGGAATCTTGAAGAAAAATTTGCTTAGAGAAACAGATCAAGAATAGATGATATGTGAGGTGTCCAGTGTGTGAGGATTTGAAGAAAAAACCTTTTGAAGATTTGAAGAAAACATCTGAATCAACAAGGGTAATAAAAATAACTTTTAATTACCCTAGATAAAGAACACGACGAACTAGGAAGTGTAGATTTGAAGCTCGTCGGTTCAGATCTTCCACGCCCTAACTTGGCTGAGGAAGACAACTACAACAGCGACGGAGTGAAGAAATCCGTGTCCGGCGTGAGTACGGCGGCGACGAAGTCGAGGCAGTGAAGCTCTTCCTCACTGGTGACGATGGAAGTAACGGCGACTCTAGGGTTTGAGAGCTCGAGCGAGGGAGGGAGGTCGAGGGGAGTAAAAGTGAAGTGAGGAAGGGAGAGGGGTATTTATAGCCGAAGTGAAAAACTGCTCGCCCGAGGAAATAGGACGAACGTGTCCCTGACCCTTCTCATTCGCTTGACGTGTGTCACCCACGTACTGAGAGGTAACGATTGTGTCCGATCGTGGGTGAATAGGATAAGTATTATCATGGAATGTGTAACGATTTGAGAGGCAAAGGCCGAAAATTCAGATAAGATAAGTTTAAAGTTCCGTTCGCAATTTCTTCAGCTGACAAGGACACAGTGAAGATTTTGAACGAGTTTCAATAGAACGCACATGAAGAATTTGTGAATAGACTGGGTTGAGTTTAGCATAGAGGGGGAAAGGGTCCGATCACATTCACTTACAGAACAAGCAACTTGAAGAAATAGCAATAAGTGAATGTTGTAGAGGACATAAACTCATATATATATATATATATATATATAGCCAATGAAGAAAAACGACGGAAATGATGAAGACAATGCAAGTTGAAAAACAACAGAGGAATTTCAAAGCAAAATAAACAACTCAAATTGAAGATTTTCAACTTTTGGTGGTGGCGTGACCCACCGTATAAGAATGATGATTTCAGACATCGCGTACAATTTTCGTAGGGTTCTGAGAATCAAATTCTTTGTTAATTTCTTCACACTTAGAGTGTTATTCTTCATTGATGAAAAAAAATGTTTCTTCATGTGTTGCACATCTAAGTCATCAATTTTGCATAAGTGTTAGGATGAGTGTCCTTTTCAAAGAACATTCGAAGATTCTAGGATATTTAGCTCACACCGCAACTTGCTAAATCTCTTCTCATCCAAGGGCTTAGTGAAGATATCGGCTAGCTGTTCTTCAGTCTTCACATGCTCAATAGAGATGTCGCCCTTCAACACATGATCATGAAGAAAATGATGATGAATCTGAATGTGCTTTGTCTTTGAGTGCTGAACTGGGTTATGAGTAATCTTGATGGCACTCTCATTGTCACAGTAGAGTGGCACATTCTTCACGTTGACGCCATAGTCCTTGAGAGTTTCCTTCATCCATAGCAGTTGAGCACAGCAAGAACCAGCAGCAATGTACTCAGCTTCAGCAGTAGACAGTGATACACAGTTCTGTTTCTTCAAGGACCAACAGACCAAGGATCGTCCGAGGAAATGGCATGTGCCAGATGTTGACTTGCGGTCCACACCGTCACCAGCATAGTCAGAGTCAATATCCAATGAGATCAAAAGCCGAGCCCTTGGGATACCATAATCCAAGTGTTGGTGTGTGAGCTAGATATCGAAGAATATGCCTCACAGCCTTGTGGTGTGATTCCTTCGGTGTAGTTTGAAATCGGGCACACATGCAAACACTAAGCATAATATCTGCCTAGATGCACATAAGTACAATAAAGAACCAATCATGGAGTGGTATACTTTTGATCAAAGTCAATACTATTTTCATCGGTGCATAGATGGCCATTTGTGGGCATAGGGATTTTGAATCCTTTGCAATCTTGCATGTCGAATTTCCTCAGTACATCCTTGAGGTATTTCTCCCGAGATATGAATATGCCATTGCGCTGTTGACGAATCTGAAGACCTAAGAAGAATTTCAATTCTCCCATCATAGACATTTTATATTCTTCACTCATCATATAGGAAAATTCATCACTGTAACGTTGGTCAGTACAGCCAAAAATGATATCATCAACATAAATTTGGCACACAAACAATCCACCATCATAAGATTTAGTGAAAAAAGTTGGGTCAAGTGAACCAGGTTTGAAGCCTTTCTTCATGAGGAATTCCTTCAAAGTATCATACCACACCCGTGGGGCCTGCTTGAGGCCATAGAGGGCCTTATTGAGTCTGAAGACTTTGTCAGGATGCTTTGGATCTTCAAAACCCAGGGGATGAGCAACATATACTTCTTCCTCAAGCTTACCATTGAGGAATGCACTTTTCACATCCATTTGATATAAGATGATATCATGATGGTTAGCATAAGCAAGTAATATGCGAATAGCTTCAAGTCTAGCAACAGGTGCAATTTTTTTTATCGAAATCAATTCCTTCAACCTGTGTGTAGCCTTGAGCTACAAGCCGTGCCTTATTCCTCACCACAAGGCCATTTTCATCTTGCTTGTTGCGGTAGATCCACTTTGTGCCGATGATGTTGTGCTTGCGAGGATCCGGACGTTTGACCAGTTCCCAGACGTTGTTGAGCTCGAATTGATGTAATTCCTCTTGCATAGCTTGAATCCACTCAGGCTCCAGAAATGCTTCATCTACCTTAGTGGGCTCTGTGATAGAGACAAAAGCAAAGTGCCCACAAAAGTTAGATAAATGTGAAGCTCTTGAGCGTGTAAGAGGACCTGGAATGTTGATGTCGCTGATGATTTTCTCAATTTACACTTCATTTGCAACGCGAGGATGAGTGGGTTGTCGTTGAGGAATCTGATCAGTATTTTCTTCAGCACCATTTTCCTCAGGTGCATCAGCATGACGTTCTTCATGTTTTGGAATGACTTCTTCAGCTGATTCTTCGGTAGGAATGACATCCTCAGTAGCCTTGAACTTAATAGATTCCTCAGGAGGTATTTCATCTGTCACAGGAGGTAGGTGCTCTCTTTGTGAGCCATTAGTCTCATCGAACCGCACATCTACAGTTTCAACAACCTTGTGGTGATAGGTGTTGAAGACTCTGTAGGTGTGCGAGTCTTTACCATAACCGAGCATAAAACCTTCATGTGCTTTCGGTGCAAATTTAGAATTGTGATGAGGATCTCTAATCCAACATTTTGCACCGAAGACTTTGAAATAACTCACATTGGGTTTCTTGTCGGTGAGGAGTTCATATGCACTCTTCTTGAAGAATTTGTGAAGATATACCCTGTTGATGATGTGGCACGCAGTATCAATTGCCTCAGGCCAAAAGCGAGGAGGCGTCTTGGACTCATCAAGCATAGTGCAGGCCATCTCAACAAGAATCCTGTTCTTGCACTCCACGACGCCATTTTGCTGAGGAGTATAAGGAGCAGATAACTCATGAGTAGTACCAAGTTCATCAAGATAGTCATCAAGACCAGTGTTCTTGAACTCAGTTCCATTATCACTTCTGATGTGCTTGATTTTCACACCAAAGTTGGTTGAAGCCCTCGAGGAAAATCATTTGAAGACTTCCTGTACTTCAGTTTTGTAAGTGATGATATGCACCCATGTATATCGAGAATAATCATCAACAATGACAAAGCCATATAAAGATGCAGCATTAGTAAATGTGGCATAGTGAGTAGGGCCAAAGAGATCCATGTGAAGCAATTCAAATGGTCGAGTAGTAGTCATGATAGTCTTTGCTGGATGCTTGGCCTTGGTCATATTTCCAGCTTCACAGGCTCCACACAAATGGTCCTTGAGGAATTTGACACCCTCGATGCCAATGACATGCTTCTTCTTCGCGAGCGTATGCAGATTCCTCATGCCAGCATGACCAAGTCGTCGATGCCATAGCCAGCCTTCTGAAGCTTTTGCAAGTAGACATGTAGCAGGTTGTGGTTCTATAGATAAATCAACAATATACAAATCTCCTCTCCTAAAGCCTTCGAAGACTTTGGAATTGTCAGCTTCCATGATCAGAACACAACGATACTTGCCAAATACAACAACCATATCAAGATCGCAAAGCATTGAGACAGACATGAGGTTGAACCCTAAGGACTCGACAAGCATGACTTTGTCCATGTGTTGATCCTTTGAGATTGCAACCTTACCTAGACCCAATACCTTGCTTTTGCCTTTGTCAGCGTAGGTGATATGCTTCAGATGTGATGGAGATAAAGCAGAGTCCATCAATAAGCTCTTGTCACCAGTCATGTGATTTGTACATCCACTATCGAGGACCCACTCAGTGGCTTTGGGTTGATCATCCTGGAGATGAATTAGTGCAACTTACGAACTCATATACTTCAGCAGTGAAGAATATGGTATCAATTTCATCAGATCAATTTCATCAAGAAATAGAACAGATAAAGTAGTATGAGGACGTGAGAAATGAAAATTCATTTCTTCATGATTAGCTTGCGTCCTTTCAAGAAAATTCAGGTCTCCAGCAAATTCTTCAGACGATTAAGTTCGTTTGGAGACCTGACCCTGCATAAGAGGTTAGTTCTTTTTCTTCACCACCCACATCTGAAGGGGTGGCAAAGAGTTCATCATTCTGTGAGCTCCATAAGAGAAAGGTGGCATAGATGCCAATCCACTTCATTTCACATAAGAGGGGTTAGGGTAAGCATAGGAGTAAGTAGAGAAATTCTTCGAGGACTTATGAACATAATGATTTGAAGAATAATGCACATATCCATAATCCTTAGATCTTCCCTGCGAAACAGACAGGTTAGCACGATGATGTTCATATGAGGACTTTGATCCTTTTGAGGAATTTGTCCATGTGAGGAGTTTGGTCCGTATGAGGACTTGGATCCATATGAAGAATTTGGTCCATATGAAGAATTTGATCTGGGGTTCCTACTCTTCACAGGTGGTGTCATGATGACATTCACCTGAAGATTTTCAAGGCACCTTTTGGGAACCCAGATTTTCTTCATAGGAGAACCGTTCCTGCAGTTAGTGCCAACATATCTAGCAAATACTTCACCATTCTGATTTTTGAACAGTTTATAATTGGAGTCAAATGACTCATCAGAAGAATATGAAGATTCACATCTAAAGCCAGATAAAGTAGATGGATCCACTAAAGGTCCCTTTGCAGCAACCCATGAGGTTTTGGGATACTGCCCAGGTTTCCAGTAGGTCCCATCAGCATTGAGTTTCCTCTCAAAGGCAATACCCTCTTTCCTAGGGTTCCTGTTGAGGATCTGCTTTTTAAGCACGTCGCAAAGAGCCTGATGCCCTTTGAGGCTTTTGTACATGCCTGTCATATACAATTCCTTCAGCCCAACATCATCAGTGATACTAGCAATGTCCTCAGATGAGGAATTAGTGATAGCAGAGACAGTTGAAGAATTTGCAACAATGGAAGCATTTGAGCATTCAGGTGAAGAATTAGCAGTTTCACGTTCAATGCACTTCAAACATGGAGGAATAAATTCATCCTGAGTAGCGCTGATCTATTGAGAAAGTAATGAATCATGCTCCTTCTAAAGATCTTCATAACTCACTCTTAACTGCTCAAGATCTTGCTTTTTTGAACAAATTCATAAGAAAGCTTCTCATGATCAGATAGGAGAGTGTTATGATGACCTCGAAGATTGTCAAACTTGGACTGAAGTCTCTGAAGATTTCCAGTAAAAATTTTAGTGCGATCTATTTCCTCGCCCAACATATCATCGCTTTTATCTAGCATGTTTTGAACCTTTTCAAGAGCCTTTTGCAGTTTCACATCAATCTTAGCAAGTTTAGAATAGCTGGGTTTGAGGTTTTCATCAGATTCATCCTCACTAGATTCAGAGGAGGGATATTTTAGTACCTTTGAGCCCTTTTCCATGAAGCAATAGGTGGGAGCGTAGTCCTTATCGCCGTCATCAGTAGTGTTGGGGAGGTCCTTTTCTTCAGAGTTGAAGATGGACTTGCTGACGAACATGGTAGCGAGGGCTAGGCTCGCCACACCAGAGTCTGACTCCTCAGATTGCCCCTCTTCCTCATTTTCCTCAGATTCAGCCTCAGAGTCCATTTCCTTGCCAATGAATGCCTGAGCCTTCTTGGAGCTGCTCTTCTTGTGAGACAAGGACCTTGAAGACTTTGATGACGAGGTCTTTGAAGATTTCTTCTTCTTCTTTGAATCATCAGAACTGTAATCCTTGTACTTATTCTTCTTTGATTCCTTTTCCCACTAAGGACAATCTTGAATGTAGTGTCCAGGTTTCTTGCATTTGTGACAGAGTCTCTTCTTGTAATCATGGGATGAGGAATCTGATCTCAAGTCACCACTTCTTGAGGATTTACCAAAGCGACCACATCTTGCGAACTTCTAAAACTTCCTCACGAGCATTGCTAGCTCCTGGCTCAGTTCGTCAGGGTCACCAAGGCTGCGGCCAGAATCTTCACCTTCAGATTCATACATTGCCTTGGCCTTCAGAGCCCGTGATCTACCATAACTTGGTCCATAGAGATCTCTCTTCTCAGCAAGCTGGAACTCATGAGTGTTTAGTCTCTCGAGGATATCAGCGGGATCAAGTGACTTATAGTCTCCACGTTCTTGTATCATCAATGCCAAGGTATCAAATGAGGAATCAAGTGATCTCAGCAATTTCTTCACCACCCCATGGTCGGTGATATCAGTGGCACCAAGTGCTTGAAGCTCATTTGAGATGTCAGTGAGGCGATCGAAGGTTTGCTGAACATTTTCATTGTCGAGTCTTTTGAAGCGGTTGAAGAGATTGCGTAGAACGCCAACTCGAGAGTCACGTTGTGTTGAGACTCCCTCATTGACCTTGGACAGCCTGTCCCAGATAAGCTTTGTTGTCTCCAAAGCACTCACTCTGCCATACTACCCTTTGCTCAGATGGCCACATATGATATTCTTTGCTTGAGAGTCGAGTTGCTTGAATCTCTTCACATCAGCAACATTGATGGTGGGAGTGACAGAGGGAACACCATTCTCCACAACGTACCAGAGATCGTTATCAATTGCCTCAAGATGCATGCGCGTCTTATTCTTCCAGTAGGGGTAGTCCATCCCATCGAAGGTAGGACACCCAGCAGAAACCTTGATCATACCTGCGGTTGACATAACTAAAACTCCAGGCGGTTAAACAAAAAACACACAGAACAAGGGAGTACCTTGCTCTGATACGAATTGAAAGTGCATTATATCGACTAGAGGGGGGTGAATAGGCAATTTTTATGAATTCTTCACTGAGGAATTTCAGGGTGAGGAAATTCCCGAGTGAAGAACTACTTGCTTGCAGCAGAATAAGTACTCAGAAGTAAACATAACAGTGCGTGAGCATGGTCTTCATGATGAAATGAAAACAAGCACAGAGTACAGAGAGCGTAGACACATGATAACACAAGATAAAGACAAACAGACTGAAGAAATTGAACTGAGGAAATAGATAAAGTCTTCAGTCAAAGTCTTCAAACAGATATGAACAAGCACACAACACAAAAATGAGGAAATAGAAGGGTTGGGGAATTGAAACCAGTTAGCTTGGTGAAGACAATGATTTGGTAGACCAGTTCCAACTGATGTGACAGTTGTATGTCTGGTTAGGGAATCTAGGTATTTAAACCTGAGGACACACAGTCCCGGACACCCAGTCCTGAACACGCAGCTCAGGACACTCAGTACTCACCGTATTCCCCTTGAGCTAAGGTCACACAGACCTCGCCCAATCACTCGTGGTAAGTCTTCAGGTGACTTCCTAACCTTCACAGACTCGGTCACTCGGTGATCCACAATTTCCTCTTGGATGCTCTAGACCATGACGCCTAACCATCTGGAAGATGCACAGTCTTCAAAGGTAACAAGCGTCGGATCCACGCAGGATCAATCTCTTCAGTGATGCTCAATCACTTTGGGTTTGTAGGTGTTTGTGTTTGGGTTTTCCTCACTTGATGATTTTCACTCAAAGTCCTCGGAGGATGGGATGCTCTTAGATGATAAGTGTCAGTTTCTCCCGGAGCAGCCAACCAGCTAGTGGTTGTAGGGGGCGGCTATTTATAGCCTAGAGAGCAGCCCGACATGATAAGACATAAATGCCCTTCAATGATATGATCGTTAGGTGGGTAGATATTTTGGGACAGCTGGCGCATAGCATAGCAACGGTCGGAATTTTGAGTATCAAATTCCTCAAGGCTATCATGTTCGTCACTATGTAGGCGATCCGCACTGGCGAATTTCTAACTCCTCAGTCAGAACAAATTCCTCAGAGACCAGAAGAACTTCGTCTCTGTCACTGAAGAAATTGACTGAACTGTATGAGATTTCCAATGGCTTCACTCAAAGGGATTGGTAGGTGTAGGATTTGAGTTGAGCATCACTTGGAAATTTTTCCTTAGTATTTCCTCGACCCCCTTTAACAATACGGTGTTTCCTATGACTCAAGAAAGAGAGAATGAAACTACGAAAACAAAAGTCTTCATGCTTCATGTTCCTCGAATGAATACCAAGTCTTCAGGATCACACCAATTTCTTCACTTTCAAAGTCTTCAGAAAGTCTTCAGAAATCCAAAGTATTCAGTCGAAGAACTTCATTTTTAGGGGTTGACTTTATCTGTAAATATCAAACTCCTCATAGACTTATAGACCTGTGTACACTCACAAACGCATCAGTCCCTTAACCTATAAGTCTTCAATACACTAAAATCACTAAGGGGCACTAGATGCACTTATAGTTTACCTTCTGGGAGAGAATTATTTCAAAGGAGAAACTTTGCTATTGAGGCAAGTAGCTACTCTGCTAACTCCTGAAGCTTACGTTATTGTTGTCTCCTTTGATCATCTGACTATGATGTTGCATCATATTCTTGTTATTTGCTTCATCAGCTTCTATGCCATCTGAAGGAGACATGTTGCCTTGGAAATTCATTTATTAATGGAATCAATGTATTTTGAGAGGAACTCATGTAAGGGCATGAGGGCATTGTCAACTGATATTCCAGTGATCCTATTGTTGATCCAGTCACATCATATTCTATTCATCTATGTTGGTGTCATGATGACAAACATATTTTACCGGTCACATGTCAGGTATGGGACTGTCTGGGCTCTTTGCAAAGAACGACACTTGTTCAAAAGTGTGTCGATGATGGATCCGTAGGAGCGATCTGTTGGGGAACGTAGCAGAAATTCAAAATTTTCCTACGTGTCACCAAGATCAATCTATGGAGAAACCAGCAACGAGGGGAGGGAGAGTGCATCTACATACCCTTGTAGATCGCTAAGCGGAAGCGTTCAAGAGAACGGGGTTGATGGAGTCGTACTCGTCGTGATCCAAATCACCGATGATCCTAGTGCCGAACAGACGGCACCTCCGCGTTCAACACACGTACAGCCCGACGATGTCTCCCACGCCTTGATCCAGCAAGGAGAGAGGGAGAGGTTGAGGAAGACTCCATCCAGCAGCAGCACAACGGCGTGGTGGTGATGGAGGAGCGTGGTAATCCTGCAGGGCTTCGCCAAGCACCACAGGAGATATGAGGAGAAAGAGAGGGAGGGCTGCACCAACAGGGAGAGATCAAATCATATGTTGGGCAGCCCCTAGGCCTCACTATTTATAGGAGGAGGGGAGGAAGGTGCTCCCCCTCTAGGGTTCCCACCCCTAGGGGGGCGGCATCCCTAGATGGGAAAGGGGAGGCGGCCAAGGGGAGGAATCCCTCCTCCCCAAGGCACCTAGGAGGTGCCTTCCCCTCCTAGGACTCTTCCTTTAGGGTTTCCCCCACCCTAGGCGCATGGGCCCTAGGGGGAAGTGGTGCCCCAGCCCACTTTGGGCTGGATCCCTTCCCACTTCAGCCCATGGGGACCTCCGGGATAGGTGGCCCCACCCGGTGGACCCCCGGGACCCTTCCGGTGGTCCCGGTACAATACCGGTGACCCCAAAACTTGTCCCGATGGCCGAAATAGCACTTCCTATATATAATTCTTTACCTCCGGACCATTCCGGAACTCCTCGTGACGTCCGGGATCTCATCCGGGACTCTGAACAACATTCGGTAACCACATAAAAACTTCCTTTATAACCCTAGCGTCATCGAACCTTAAGTGTGTAGACCCTACGGGTTCGGGAGACATGCAGACATGACCGAGATGACTCTCCGGTCAATAACCAACAACGGGATCTGGATACCCATGTTAGCTCCCACATGTTCCACGATGATCTCATCGGATGAACCACGATGTCAAGGACTTAATCAATCCCGTATACAATTCCCTTTGTCTAGCGGTACGATACTTGCCCGAGATTCGATCGTCGGTATCCCGATACCTTGTTCAATCTCGTTACCGGCAAGTCTCTTTACTCGTTCCATAACACATCATCCCGTGATCAACTCCTTGATCACATTGTGCACATTATGATGATGTCCTACCGAGTGGGCCCAGAGGTACCTCTCCGTTTACACGGAGTGACAAATCCCAGTCTCGATTCGTGCCAACCCAACAGACACTTTTGGAGATACCTGTAGTGTACCTTTATAGCCACCCAGTTACGTTGTGACGTTTGGCACACCCAAAGTATTCCTACGGTATTCGGGAGTTGCACAATCTCATGGTCTAAGGAAATGATACTTGACATTAGAAAAGCTTTAGCATACGAACTACACGATCTTTGAGCTAAGCTTAGGATTGGGTCTTGTCCATCACATCATTCTCCTAATGATGTGATCCTGTTATCAACGACATCCAATGTCCATGGTCAGGAAACCGTAACCATCTATTGATCAACGAGCTAGTCAACTAGAGGCTTACTAGGGACATGGTGTTGTCTATGTATCCACACATGTATCTGAGTTTCCTATCAATACAATTATAGCATGGATAATAAATGATTAGCATGAACAAGGAAATATAATAATAATCAATTTATTATTGCCTCTAGGGCATATTTCCAACAGTCTCCCACTTGCACTAGAGTCAATAATCTAGTTCACATCGCCATGTGATTAACACTCACAGGTCACATCCCCATGTAACCAACATCCAAAGAGTTTACTAGAGTCAATAATCTAGTTCACATCACTATGTGATTAACACTCAATGAGTTCTGGGTTTGATCATGTTGCTTGTGAGAGAGGTTTTAGTCAACGGGTCTGCTACATTCAGATCCGTATGTACTTCGCAAATCTCTATGGCATCTCCTAGATGCAGCTACCACGTTCTATTTGGAGCTATTCCAAATAACTGTTCTACTATACGAATCCACTTTACTACTCAGAATAATCTGGATTAGTGTCAAAGTTTGCATCGGCGTAACCCTTTACGACGAACTCTTTTACCACCTCCATAATCGAGAAAATTCCTTAGTCCACTAGTTACTAAGGATAATTTTGACCGCTGTCCTGTGATCCATTCTTAGATCACTCTTGTACCCCTTGACTAACTCATGGCAAGGCACATTTCAGGTGCGGTACACAGCATAGCATACTGTAGAGCCTATGTCTTAAGCATAGGGGACGACCTTCGTCCTTTCTCTCTATTCTGCCGTGGTCGAGCTTTAAGTCTTAACTTCATACCTTACAACTCAGGCAAGAACTCTTTCTTTGACTGATCCATCTTGAACACCTTCAAGATCATGTCAAGGTATGTGCTCATTTGAAAGTACCATTAAGCGTTTTGATCTATCCTTATAGATCTTGATGCTCAATGCTCAAGTAGCTTAATCCAGGCTTTCCATTGAAAAACACTTTCCAAATAACCCTATATGCTTTCCAGAAATTCTACATCATTTCTGATCCTTAATATGTCAACAACATATACTCATCAGAAATTCTATAGTGCTCCCACTCACTTCTTTGGAAATACAAGTTTCTCATAAACTTTGTATACACCCAAAAACTTTGATCATCTTATCAAAGCATACATTCCAACTCCGAGATGCTTACTCCAGTCCTTAGAGGGATAGCTGGAGCTTTGCATACTTATTAGCATCTTTCAGGATTGACAAAACCTTCCGGTTGTATCACATACAACCTTTCCTCAAAAAAATCGTCGAGGAAACAATGTTTTGACATCCTATCTGCAAGATTTGCAGTAATCGCTAATATAATTCCAAAAGACTCTTAGCATCGCTACGAGTGAGAAAGTCTCATCGTAGTCAACTCCTTGAACTTGTCGGAAAACATCTTAACGACAAGTCAAGCTTTCTTAATGGTGATACTTACCATCATTGTCCGTCTTCCTTTTAAAATCCATATGTACCTAACAGCCTTACGACCATCAAGTAGTTCTTCCAAAGTCTACACTTTGTTTTCATACATGGATCCTATCTCGGATTTTATGGCCTCGAGCCATTTATCGGAATCCGGGCCCACCATCGCTTCTCCATAGCTCGTAGGTTCATTGTTGTCTAGCAACATGACTTCCAAGACAAGATTACGTACCACTCTGAAGTAGTACGCATCCTTGTCATCCCACGAGGTTTGGTAGTGACTTGATCTGAAGTTTCATGATCACTATCATAAGCTTCCACTTCAATTGGTGTAGGTGCCACAGGAACAACTTCCTGTGCCCTGCCACACACTAGTTGAAGAGACGGTTCAATAACCTCATCAAGTCTCCACCACCCTCCCACTCAATTCTTTCGAGAGAAACTTTTCCTCGAGAAAGGACCCGATTCTAGAAACAATCCCTTATTGCTTTCGGATCTGAGACAGGAGGTATACCCAACTGTTTTGGGTGTCCTACGAAGATGCATTTATCCGCTTTGGGTTTGAGCTTATCAGCCTGAAACTTTTTCGCATAAGCGTCGCAGCCCCAAACTTTTAAGAAATGACAGCTTAGGTTTCTCTAAACCATGGTGTCATCTCATCGGAATTACGTGGTGCCCTATTTAAAGTGAATGTGGTTGTCTCTAATGCCTAACCCGTAAACTATCGTGGTAATTCGATAAGAGACATCATGGTATGCATCATATCCAATAGGGTGCAGTTATGATGTTCGGACACACCATCACACTACGGTGTTCCAGGCTGTATTAGTTGTGAAACAATTTCCACAATGTCTTAATTCTGTGCCAAACTCGTAATTCAGATATTCATCTCTATGATCATATCATAGATATTTTATCCTCTTGTCACGACGATCTTTCAACTTCACCCTGAAATTACTTGAACCTTTCAATAATTCAGACTCGTGATTCATCAAGTAAATATACTCAACATCTACTCAAATCATCTGTGAAGTAAGAACATAACGATATCCACTACACGCCTCAGCACTCATTGGACTGCACACATCAAAATGTATTACTTCCAACAAGTTGCTTTCTATTTCCATTTTACTGAAAACGAGGCTTTCAGTCATCTTGCCCATGTGGTATGATTTGCATGTCTCAAGTGATTCAAAATCAAGTGAGTCCAAACGATCCATCTGTATAGAGTTTCTTCATGCATATCTACCAACAAACATGGTTCGCATGTCTCAAACTTTTCAAAATGAGTGAGTCCAAAGATCCATCAACATGGAGCTTCTTCATGCGTTTTATACCGTTATGACTTATGTGGCAGTGCCACAAGTAGGTGGTACTATCATTACTATCTTATATCTTTTTGCATGAACATGTGTATCACTACGATTGAGATTCAATAAACCATTCATTTTAGGTGCAAGACCATTGAAGGTATTATTCAAATAAACAGAGTAACCATTATTCTCCTTAAATGAATAACCGTATTGCGATAGACATAATCCAATCATGTCTATGCTCAACGCAAACACCAATCTCGATGGTAGAGGGAGCGTGCGATGCTTGATCATATCAACATTGGAAACACTTCCAACACTTATCGTCAGCTCACCTTTAGCTAGTCTCCTTTATTCCGTAGCCTTTTGTTTCGAGTTACTAACACTTAGCAACCGAACCGGTGTCTAATACCCTGGTGCTACTAGGAGTACTAGTAAAGTACACATCAACACAATGTATATCCAATATACTTCTATCGACCTTGCCAGCCTTCTCATCTACCAAGTATCTAGGGTAATTCTGCTCCAGTGGCTGTTCCCCTTATTACAGAAGCACTCAGTCTCGGGTTTGGGTTCAACCTTGGGTTTCTTCACTAGAGCAGCAGCTGAATTGCCATTTCATGAAGTATCCCTTTGTTCCCTTGCCCTTCTTGAAACTAGTGGTTTCACCAACCATCAACGATTGAGGCTCCTTCTTGATTTCTACTTTTGTGGTGTCAAACATCGCGAATATCTCAAGGATCATCATATATGTCCCTGATATATTATAGTTCATCACGAAGCTCTAGCAGCTTGGTGGTAATGACTTCGGAGAAACATCACTATCTTATCTGGGAGATCAACTCCCACTCGATTCAAATGATTGTTGTACTCAGACAATCTGAGCACAAGCTCAACAATTGAGCTTTTCTCCCTTAGTTTGCAGGCTAAGAAAATCGTCGGAGGTCTTATACCTCTTGACGTGGGCACGAGCCTGAAATCCCAATTTCAGCTCTCGAAACATCTTATATGTTCCGCGACGTTTCAAAAAACATCTTTGGCACCTCAATTCTAAACCATTTAGCATTACGCACTGAACTATCATGTAGTTATCAAAATGTGTATGTCAGATGTTCGCAACATCCACAGACAACGTTCGAGGTTCAGCACACTGAGCGGTGCATTAAGGACATAAGCCTTCTATGACGCAATGAGGACAATCCTCAGTTTACGGACCTAGTCCGCATAATTGCTACTATCAACTTTCAACTAAATTTTCTCTAGGAACATATCTAAACAGTAGAACTGAAGCGCGAGCTACGACATAATTTGCGAAGACCTTTTGACTATGTTCAAGATAATTAAGTTCATCTTATGAACTCCCACTCAGATAGACATCCCTCTAGTCATCTAAGTGATTACATGATCCGAGTCAACTAGGCCGTGTCCGATCATCACGTGAGACGGACTAGTCATCATCGGTGAACATCTTCATGTTGATCGTATCTACCATACGACTCATGCTCGACCTTTCGGTCTCTTGTGTTCCGAGGCCATGTTTGTACATGCTAGGCTCGTCAAGTTAACCCTAAGTGTTTTGCATGTGTAAAACTGTCTTACACCCGTTGTATGTGAACGTAAGGATCTATCACACCCGATCATCACGTGGTGCTTCGAAACGACGAACTTTAGCAACGGTGCACAGTTAGGGGGAACACTTTCTTGAAATTTTAATGAGGGATCATCTTATTTACTACTGTCGTTCTAAGTAAACAAGATGCATAAACATGATAAACATCACATGCAATCAAATAGTAGTGACATGATATGGCCAATATCATATAGCTCCTTTGATCTCCATCTTGGGGCTCCATGATCATCTTGTCACCGGCATGACACCATGATCTCCATCATCATGATCTCCATCATCGTGTCTTCTTGAAGTTGTCTCGTCATCTATTACTTCTACTACTATGGCTAACGCTTTAGCAATAAAGTAAAGTAATTACATGACATTTAAGTTGACACGCAGGTCATAAATAAATTAAGACAACTCCTATGGCTCCTGCCGGTTGTCATACTCATCGACATGCAAGTCGTGATTCCTATTACAAGAACATGATCATCTCATACATCACATATATCATTCATCACATCCTTTGGCCATATCACATCACATAGCATACCCTGCAAAAACAAGTTAGACATCCTCTAATTGTTGTTTGCATGTTTTACGTGGCTGCTATGGGTTTCTAGCAAGAACGTTTCTTACCTACGCAAAAACCACAACGTGATATGCCAATTGCTATTTACCCTTCATAAGGACCCTTTTCATCGAATCCGATCCGACTAAAGTAGGAGAGACAGACACCCGCTAGCCACCTTATGCATCTAGTGCATGTCAGTCGGTGGAACCAGTCTCACGTAAGAGTACGTGTAAGGTCGGTCCAGGCCGCTTCATCCCACGATGCCGCCGAATCAAGATAAGACTAGTAACGGCAAGCATATTTAACAAAATCAACGCCCACAACTACTTTGTGTTCTACTCGTGCATAGAAACTACGCATAGACCTAGCTCATGATGCCACTGTTGGGGAACATAGCAGAAATTCAAAATTTTCCTACGTGTCACCAAGATCAATCTATGGAGAAACCAGCAACGAGGGGAGGGAGAGTGCATCTACATACCCTTGTAGATCGCTAAGCGGAAGCGTTCAAGAGAACGGGGTTGATGGAGTCGTACTCGTCGTGATCCAAATCACCGATGATCCTAGTGCCGAACAGACGGCACCTCCGCGTTCAACACACGTACAACCCGACGATGTCTCCCACGCCTTGATCCAGCAAGGAGAGAGGGAGAGGTTGAGGAAGACTCCATCCAGCAGCAGCACAACGGCGTGGTGGTGATGGAGGAGCGTGGTAATCCTGCAGGGCTTCGCCAAGCACCACAGGAGATATGAGGAGAAAGAGAGGGAGGGCTACACCAACAGGGAGAGATCAAATCATATGTTGGGCAGCCCCTAGGCCTCACTATTTATAGGAGGAGGGGAGGAAGGTGCGCCCCCTCTAGGGTTCCCACCCCTAGGGGGGGCGGCAGCCCTAGATGGGAAAGGGGAGGCGGCCAAGGGGAGGAATCCCTCCTCCCCAAGGCACCTAGGAGGTGCCTTCCCCTCCTAGGACTCTTCCTTTAGGGTTTCCCCCACCCTAGGCGCATGGGCCCTAGGGGGAAGTGGCGCCCCAGCCCACTTTGGGCTGGATCCCTTCCCACTTCAGCCCATGGGGCCCTCCGGGATAGGTGGCCCCACCCGGTGGACCCCCGGGACCCTTCCGGTGGTCCCGGTACAATACCGGTGACCCCAAAACTTGTCCCGATGGCCGAAATAGCACTTCCTATATATAATTCTTTACCTCCGGACCATTCCGGAACTCCTCGTGACGACCGGGATCTCATCCGGGACTCTGAAAAACATTCGGTAACCACATAAAAACTTCCTTTATAACCCTAGCGTCATCGAACCTTAAGTGTGTAGACCCTACGGGTTCGGGAGACATGCAAACATGACCGAGATGACTCTCCGGTCAATAACCAACAGCGGGATCTGGATACCCATGTTGGCTCCCACATGTTCCACGATGATCTCATCGGATGAACCACGATGTCAAGGACTTAATCAATCCCGTATACAATTCCCTTTGTCTAGCGGTACGATACTTGCCCGAGATTCGATCGTCAGTATCCCGATACCTTGTTCAATCTCGTTACCGGCAAGTCTCTTTACTCATTCCATAACACATCATCTCGTGATCAACTCCTTGATCACATTGTGCACATTATGATGATGTCCTACCGAGTGGGCCCAGAGGTACCTCTCCGTTTACACGGAGTGACAAATCCCAGTCTCGATTCGTGCCAACCCAACAGACACTTTTGGAGATACCTGTAGTGTACCTTTATAGCCACCCAGTTACGTTGTGACGTTTGGCACACCCAAAGTATTCCTACGGTATCCGGGAGTTGCACAATCTCATGGTCTAAGGAAATGATACTTGACATTAGAAAAGCTTTAGCATACGAACTACACGATCTTTGAGCTAAGCTTAGGATTGGGTCTTGTCCATCACATCATTCTCCTAATGATGTGATCCCGTTATCAACGACATCCAATGTCCATGGTCAGGAAACCGTAACCATCTATTGATCAACGAGCTAGTCAACTAGAGGCTTACTAGGGACATGGTGTTGTCTATGTATCCACACATGTATCTGAGTTTCCTATCAATACAATTATAGCATGGATAATAAACGATTATCATGAACAAGGAAATATAATAATAATCAATTTATTATTGCCTCTAGGGCATATTTCCAACACGATCGACACTAGTAAGTCGAGTGGTCATTTCTTCAGGGATTAAAGAGGTCCGCTCTACTAGCACCTGTGTGGTTCTAGTCGAGACTGTCGATGTTGGAGTACCCCTCTTAAGAGTGTAAAAGTGTGAAATTTCACCCATGTGACTCCCGGGTTGGGAAGCTTGCGGTCATGTGTGATACCAATAATTTCGTGATCCATGTTCATTACATCCATTTATGTGGTTCCTTTATCTATTTCCGATGAAATTGGCTCCAACAATTGTCACATTATTTATCCTCCTTTAAATACAGTTGACCCATTGTTACTATATCAACTTCCATAAATTCTACTTTTGTTGAATAGTGAAATATTTGCTTGCTGAGTATGATTTGTCGTACTTACCCTTGCTTTCTCTATTTTTTAGATGTAGTTGTTGATTAACATAAGCACATCAGAAGACGACATCATACATAATAGACTTGACCATTGGGTGGGAAGTGATTAGATAATATAATGTATTTTTCAGCAATTGTAAATTTAAATTTTTTCTTAAAATGAATACATGAGCTTTTGTGATGCACTGTTGGTTTATTCCTACTTAATCACGCCTTGTGTAACTATAGGCATCAGGTCTATAAGCGTGTGGCAGCTGTCTCCCCTAGGCCCGGTCTTGGGGCGTGATAGTTAAAGTGGTATCAAAGCTTTAAGTTTTAGGTTGCGCTGAGATAAATGGGTAGATTGCAAATAAATTTATAACTAATTGTTGACAAAAAATTCATATTTCCGTAAACTACAAATGTTTATATATATTTTTAGGATCCTAGACTATAATTAGATCTTTTATTAGGGATTTATAAATTGATTCATGCATAGTGTAGTTATTTTGTGTTGTCAATAGAAAATTTAGCAAATTTTACAATGGTTACTTCTAATTAAACTCTAACATGTTCTGTCACAGGATATCCGAACGTTGAAAAAATGATGTATATACAATTTCTAGCTCTTGGTGACCAAATATTTCTTTTGTTGTACACTACAGTTAACTAGATTTAAAAAGTAAAACTCTCTATTTGGTTTGATTGTTGGGATAGTAATTTTATTTCATCAGCTATTTAGAAAATTTTAATATTTTTTCATCCTAATTAATTCTTAGACATAATTTAGAACAACTTTCACATGTATAGCTGAAATAGGTGTAAAAAAGAAAAGTTCATAGTATAGTTTTGAATTCCGAGGACGAAATTCTTATAAGGTGGGAAGGATGTAATAACCCATATTTTGGGTAATTATTCAATTTATAGTAATAGATAATCATTTTCTAATGATTTTATTATGCTAATAATTTTTGTTTAATAGTAATTTAGTCGGATGAGAATAAGTGCATGCATTCATCTATGAATGAATTGGTAGAGAAGTAACTATGAGAGAGAAATAGATGAATTGAAATTTGCTTTGACTCTTGTCCAGACAATCAATGAATTAACAAGTGTGTTTGTTTCGGGGGAATTAGATATGGGGAAGGAGAGTTGATGGTTAAGGAGATTAAAAGTTCACTATTTGATTAGAGAGAATGGGAGTTTAAGCGGGAAGGGGAATGGGGATTGAGGAAGCCAATTCCCACTCATTTCCTTCCAAGGGGTACCATGTTAATTCATGAGTAGAGTTTTATCCCAAGATAACTCCCATCATATACCAAAGAAGGGAATGGGAGTGAAACTCTACTTCCCATGCCTAATCCCTCCATAAACACCCTTGTGAAAACTCCCATTCCCCTGCCCGAGTGGTTACCAAACAGGCTGTAGAAGTAGTATGTGTGCATGCATGTAATAATGGGAAGCACAATGTGGGCTTCATGCTAGATAAAGTTGCTTGTATGTGTCATGCACGAGTGAGAAGAAAATATTACAACGGCAGTACATGTAGACAACCATTTCTTAGCACTTAAGGACACATGCTCCTGATCTGTTTTGAGGGCCAAGTTCCCTTTTACCTCACCATAGGGACAATGACCAAGCGTTGGCCGTTGGGTCATTTTAGCTCAGATATTTCTACCGTTCAACCGACGATCGGCTCCTATAAATAGGACACTCCTGTAGTTGGCTGGTGCGGCTCCAAACCACATCTCCAAGAGAAAGCAAGAAGTGAGAAGATGAGTGTGTGTGTGTATGAGAGAGAGAGAGGAGGGATGAAGAATTCATGCCTACACCCATGTTTGGAGGATATTTACATAGCGTGTAGGTGTTGCTGGAGTAAAGACCAAAGCCATTCAGAGAATATTAGTATTTGTAGACTATTGGATTTTTATACAATGGTGACGGGTTTACCTTTTGGGAGAGAATTATTTCAAAGGAGAAACTTTCCTATTGAGGAAAGTAGCTACTCTGCTAACGCCTGAATGTTACATTATTGTTGTCTCCTTTGATCATCTGTCTATGTTGTTGCATCGTATTCTTGTTATTTGCTTCATTGGCTTCTATGCCATTTGAAGGAGACATGTTGCCTTGGAAATCCATTTATTGATGGAATCATTATATTTTGAGAGGAAGTCATGTAAAGGCATGAGGGTATTATCTTGACTGATATTCTAGTGATCCTATTGTTGATCTAGTCACATCATATTCTGTTCATCTATATTGGTGTCACGACGGCAAACGTACTGTACCGGTCACATTTCAGGTATGGGACTCTCTAGGCTCTCCGCAAAGAATGACACTTGTTCAGAAGCGTGTCGATGATGGATCCATAGGAGTGATCGATACTAGCAAGTCAAGTGGTCGTTTCTTTGGAGATTAAAGAGCTCTGGTCTACTAGTGCCCGTGTGGTTCTAGTCGAGACTGTCGACGTCGGAGTACCCCTCTTAAGAGTGTAAAAGTGTGGAATTTCACTCCTGTGACTCCCGGGTTGGGAAGCTTGCGGTCATGTGTGATACCAATAATTTCATGGTCCATTTTTGTTACATCAAGTTATGTTGTTTCTTTATCTATTTCCAATGAAATTGGCTCCAGCAATTGTCACATTATTTATGCTCCTTTGAATACACTTAACCCCTTGTTACTATATCAATATCCTTAATTCTACTTTTGTTGAATAGTGAAGTATGTGCTTGCTGAGAATGACTTGTCGTACTTACCTTGTTTTCTCTATTTTTTTAGATGCAATCGTCGATTAACATAAGCACATCCAGAAGACAACGTCATACATAATAGACTTGACAAGTGGGTTGGAAGCGACTAGAGAATATAATGTATGTTTTCAGCAATTGTAAATGCGAAGAAATCGAAAGTGTTCTTTTGATCTCGAGCTCATATGTTCCCGCATGAACAGTACAATTCAAAAAAAGTAAAAAAATAATAAAAATTTGATTTTTTTTTTGTAATGTACATTGATGAATGTTCTAACCGCGTGAAATTTTTTAGGTCAAAATGACATTCGTGGAGGTCTGGGAAAAAATAACAAAATTGATTCTCCAAATTGCTTCCAACAATAGTCTTTTTGGACCATCGATTTTATCTTTTTCTCCTAGACCTCCACGAATGTCATTTCAACCCGAAATTTTGCACACAGTTATAAAATTCATCAATGTCTATCCCAAAAAATTGGATTTTTTTAATTTTTAACTTTTTTAGATCTTACTATTCATGCAGGAGCATGTGAGCTCGGGATCAAATACTCCATGTCCCAAAGAAATGCTTAAAATAAAAATATGAGCTTTTGTGATCCATTGTCGGTTTATGCCTGATTAATCACGCTTTGTTTGACTATAGAACTCCGGTCTATTGGCGCACGATAGCTGTCTCGCCGAGGACCGGTCTTGAGGCGCGATAGTTAAAGTGGTATCAGAGCATTGGGTTGTAGGTTGTGCCAAGATAAATGGCTAGATCACAAATATACTTACACCAAATTATCGATTAAAATTCATATTTTAGGCTGCTAGACTATATTCAAATCTTTTATTAGGGATTGTACAAATTGATTCACGCAAAGTGTAGTTGTTTTGCTTTCCCAATAAATTTTTTAACAAATTTTACAATGGTTATTTCTGATTAAACTCTAGCATATTTCGTCATAGGATATCCAGCTGTTAAAAAAGATATTCATAAAGTTTCTAGCTCTTGGTGACCAAAATTTTCTTTTTGCTAAACACTGCAGTTTACCGATGTAAAAAGTAAAACTCTCTATTTGGTTTGGTTGTTGGGATAGTAATTTTCTTTCACGAGGTAGTCAATTTTTTAAATATTTTGGTTTTCATTCTCATTAATTCTTAGACATACTTTATAACAACTTTCGCATGTATAAATGATATAGGTGTAATAAAAAAAGTCCATAGTAAGATTGAGTGTTTGATTACGTGGACGAAATTCTTATAAGGTGGGAAGGATGTAATAACCCAGATTTTGGGGTTATTACTTAGTTGATGGTAATAGATAATTATTTTCTAATAATTTTATTATGCTAATAATTTTTGTTTAATAGTAATTTAGTCAGAGGAGAATAAGTGCATGCATTCATCTATGAATGAAGTGGTGGAGAAGTAACCATGAGAGACAAATAGATGAATAGAAATTATCTTTGACTCTTGTCAAGACCAACAACGAATTTACTAGAGCGTGCTTGGTTCAGGGGATTTAGAGATGGGGAATGGGAGTTGAGGGGTGAGGAGGTTAAAATCTCACTGTTTGCCTAGAGCGGATGGGAGTTTGAGTGGGAGGGGAATGGAAGTTAGGGAAGCCAATTCCAACTAATTTCTTTTCGGGGTACCCTGTTAATTCATGAGCAGTGTTTTATCCCACGCTAAATCCCATCATATACCAAACAAGGTAATGGGAGTAAAACTCCACTTCCCATGCCTAATCCCTCCACAAATACCCTTATGGAAACTCTCATTCCCTTGTCTGAGTCGTTACCAAACAGGCTGTAGAAGTAGTATGTGTGCATGCATGTAATAATGAGAAGGACAATGTGGACTTCATGCTAGAGAATGTTGCTTGTACGTGTCATGCACGAGTGAGAAGAAAAGATTATAGCAACAGTGCATGTAATCGACCATTTCTTAGTGCTTAAGGACACATGTTATGATAGCATTAAAGTTGTCATGCCCCAAAACATGACTTGGGCGTAATAGCCTGTTGGGAAACTGATGACCCACAAGTATAGGGGATATATCGTAGTCCTTTCGATAAGTAAGAGTGTCGAACCCAACGAGGAGCAGAAGGAAATGATAAGCGGTTTTTAGCAAGGTATTCTCTGCAAGTACTGAAATAAGTGGTAACAGATAGTTTTGTGATAAGATAAATTGTAACGAGCAACAAGTAAAAATAGTAAATAAAGTGCATCAATGTGGCCCAATCCTTTTGTAGCAAAGGACAAGCCATAACAAACTCTTATAATAGGAAAAGCGCTCCCGAGGACACATGGGAATATCGTCAAGCTAGTTTTCATCACGTTCATATGGTTCACGTTCGATACTTTGATAATTTGATATGTGGGTGGACCGGTGCTTGGGTGTTGTTCTTACTTCAACAAGCATCCCACTTATGATTAACCTCTATTGCAATCATCCGCAACTACAACAAAAGTATTAAGGTAAACCTAACCATAGCATGAAACATGTGGATCCAAATCAGCCCCTTACAAAGCAACGCATAAACTAGGGTTTAAGCTTCTGTCACTCTAGCAACCCATCATCTACTTATTACTTCCCAATGCCTTCCTCTAGGCCCAAATAATGGTGAAGTGTTATGTAGTCGACGTTCACATAACACCACTAGAGGCTAGACAACATACATCTTATCAAAATATCAAACGAATACCAAATTCACATGACTACTCATAGCAAGACTTCTCCCTTGTCCTCAGGAACGAACGTAATTACTCACAAAGCATATTCATGTTCATAATCAGAGGGGTAATAATATGCATATAGGATCTGAAAATATGATCTTCCACCAATTAAACCAAGTAGCATCAACTACAAGGAGTAATCAACACTACTAGCAACCTACTAGCACCAATCCCAGACTTTGAGACAAGAATTGGATACAAGAGATGAACTAGGGTTTGGAGATGAGATGGTGCTGGTGAAGATGTTGATGGAGATTGCCCTCTCCCAATGAGAGGAGCGTTGGTGATGACGATGGTGATGATTTCCACCTCCGGGAGAGAAGTTTCCCCGGCAGAACAGCTCTGCCGGAGCTCTAGATTGGATCCGCCAAGGTTCCGCCTCGTGGCAGCGGAGTCTCGTCCCGAAAAGTTCCCTGTTATTTTTTTCTCATCGAAAGACCTCATATAGGAGAAGATGGACGTCGGAGAGCCACCAGGCGCCCACGAGGTAGGGGGCGCGCCCTAGGGGGGCGCGCCCTAGGGGGGGGGGCGCCCCCCACCCTCGTGAGAAGGGTGTGGTCCCCCTGGCCTTCATCTTTTGCGAGGATTTTTCTTTATTTATTTTAAGACATTCCGTGGAGTTTCAGGACTTTTGGAGTTGCGCAGAATAGGTCTCTAATATTTGCTCCTTTTCCAGCCCAGAATTCCAGCTGCCGGCATTCTCCCTCTTTATGTAAACCTTGTAAAATAAGAGAGAATAGCCATAAGTATTGTGACATAAAGTGAAATAACAGTCCATAATGCAATAAATATCGATATAAAAGCATGATGCAAAATGGACGTATCAACTACCCCAAGCTTAGACCTCGCTTGTCCTCAAGCGAAAAGCTGATAACAATAAATATGTCATCATGTTTAGAGGTAGAGGCGTCGATAAAAATAAAATACGGACATGAAGGCATCATGATTATTCTCATAACAACAACTTATATAGATTTTGTCATATGATTACTTATGTTCAAGTGATGATCTATTCACAATGCAAAAGTATAAATCATAAACCTTATTGGGCTCCGACAAACTATAATCTCAGTCATTGAAGCAATTACAATTTATCATAACATCAGAAAGAGTCTATGTCAGAGCTAAAAAGCAAGTCCACATACTCAACCACCATTTAGTCCTCCATAATTGCTAACACTCACGCAATACTTGTGGTTATGGAGTTTTAATCGGACACAGAGAAAGATAGCGGCTTATAGTTTTGCCCCACAACCTTTTACCTCAAGGGTAATGTCAACAATAATGGTTCATGCTTCCCTACATCCAATTAGATATATATATATATATCATGTTCTTTCCAACATGCCGAGCTTGCCAAAGGATAAAATGAAAAAGAAAAAGGTGAAGATCACCATGACTCTTACATAAGGTAGAAGATAATGATAAGGGTAGGCCCTTCGCAGAGGGAAGCAGAGGTTTCCATGCGCTTTTATGGTTGGATGCATAAAATCTCAATGCGAAAGAACGTCACTTTATATTGCCCCTTGTGATATGAACCTTTATTATGCAGTCCGTCGCTTTTATTAGTTCCACATCACAAGATCGTATAAAGCTTATTTCTCCCACACCAATCAATCATACATATTTAGAGCAATTTTTATTGCTTTGCACCGATGACTACTTACTTGAAGGATCTTACTCAATCCATAGGTAGGTATGGTGGACTCTCATGGCCAAACTGGTTTAAGGGATTTTGGAAGCACAAGTAGTATTTCTACTTGGTGCTGAGAATTTGGCTAGCATGAGGGGGAAAGGCAAGCTCAACAAGTTAGAGGAACCATGACAACATACTTTATCTCAGATATAAGAAAGACATAACTCATTACATTGTCTTCCTTGTCCAACATCAACTCTTTAGCATGTCATATTTTAATGAGTGCTCCCAATCATAAAAGATGTCAATGATAATATATCTATATGTGAAAACCTCTCTTTCCTTATTACTTCCTATTAATTGCAAAAATGACCAAAGCTATGTCTGCCAACTCCCAACAACTTTTAATCATCATACTCCTTCTATGTGAAGTCATTAGTCTCAATAAGATCAATATGAACTCTTTGTTTCTTTTTATTCTTTTCTCTTTTTCTTTTATTCATCCAAGATCATGGCAAAATAATCAAGCCCTTGACTCAACACTAATCTTTATTATATATAGCTCACGGACTCGATTACATAGAGAGATCATAAAGCAAAACTCAAAACTAGATCATGCCATAAACTTTATTCTACTAGATCAAGATACTACTAATAAGGTTAAACTAAGAAAAACGGTAAAGATAGGAGTTGTGATTGTGATACGATACCGGGGCACCTCCCCCAAGCTTCGCAGTTGCCAAGGGGAGTGCCCATACCCATGTGATTATATCTCCTTTGTCGGTGAAGAAGGTGGTGGTGACAGATAATCGCACATCGAGCGTAAGAGGTCCTCCAGCTTGCGAATAATGCCCTTGAGTGCGACAATGTGCTCCTTCAACAAAATATTTTCTTGTGTGAGATACTTGTTTAGTATACGAGCTAACTCAATCATCTTGAAAGCTTCGATCTCAGTTAGGGTAAGAAGGTTATGATCAAGTTGAAGGATGTCTTTTGTTGCCGAAGCTTGATCGTCCGTGGCCTTCTTGATCCTTTCATCCTTGTTGACCCTCATGGGTTCTTCTCTCTTCAGATCTATCTTCATTAGCCAAGCATCGTTGTCACCATTGTTGGAGGAGGGAGACAACATGATGCCTAGCCTGGAAACCCTGACAGAAAACAACTCGAAACAAGAACAAAGGAGGTTTGCGTGATACGGGAGTCAAAACCTTCGGGAGGTTATATAATGAATTTTTACCGACCGAAATATGTAACGTGCAAGAAAACGGAGTCCGGAAGGCACACGAGGTGCTCACGAGGTAGGAGGGCGCGCCCACCACCCTCGTGGGGCCCTCGTGTCCTTCCCGGACTGCTGCTTATTTTTCTATTTTTCTAAATATTCAACAGAGAAATATTGCCTTAAAAATTGTTTTCGAGTCGGTTTACTTACCGTACCACATACCTATTCCTTTCCGGAGTCTGAAACGTTCCGGAAAGTGTCTCTTATGTATTCCTCCGGGGTTACGGTTTCAATAATATTGGTTTCAACATTTATGGGATTACCTGAGATATAATGTTTAATTCTTTGGCCATTTACCACCTTCGGATTTGTGCCTTCGAAGTTGTTGATTTTTCTGGCACCGGAACGATAGACCTCCTCGATAACGTAGGGGCCTTCCCATTTGGAGAGAAGTTTTCCTGCAAAAAATCTTAAACGAGAGTTGTATAGCAATACATAATAACCTACATTAAACTCACGCTTTTGTATCCTTTTGTCATGCCATCTTCTAACTTTTTCTTTAAACAACTTGGCATTTTCATAAGCTTGGGTTCTCCATTCGTCAAGTGAGCTAATATCAAATAACCTCTTCTCACCGGCAAGTTTAAAATCATAGTTGAGTTCTTTAATAGCCCAATATGCCTTATGTTCTAGTTCGAGAGGTAAGTGACATGCTTTTCCATAAACCATTTTATACGGAGACATTCCCATAGGATTTTTATATGCAATTCTATATGCCCATAATGCATCATCAAGTTTCTTAGACCAATTCTTTCTAGACCTATTAACAATCTTTTGCAAAATTAATTTGAGCTCTCTATTGCTCAACTCTACTTGACCACTAGACTGTGGGTGATAAGGAGATGCAATTATATGATTAACATCATATTTAGCAAGCATTTTACGGAAGGCACCATGAATAAAGTGTGAACCACCATCAGTCATTAAATATCTAGGGACTCCAAACCTCGGAAAAATAACTTCTTTAAGCATTTTAATAGAAGTGTTATGATCAGCACTACTAGTTGGAATAGCTTCTACCCACTTAGTAACGTAATCAACAGCAACTAGAATATGTGTGTATCCATTAGAGGCAGGAAAATGTCCCATATAATCAAAGCCCCAAACATCAAACGGTTCAATAACAAGTGAATAATTCATAGGCATTTCTTGACGTCTACTGATATTACCAATTCTTTGACATTCATCACAAGACAAGACAAACTTACGGGCATCCTGGAAGAGAGTAGGCCAATAAAAACCAGATTGCAATACCTTATGTGCAGTTCTATCTCCAGCGTGGTATCCTCCATAAGACTCGGAATGACACTTGCGTAGGATCTGTTCCTGTTCATGCTCAGGTACACAACGTCTAATAACACCATCTACTCCTTCTTTATAAAGATGTGGGTCATCCCAAAAGTAATGTCTCAAGTCATAGAAGAACCTTTTCTTTTGCTGGTATGTGAAGCTAGGTGGTATAAACTTAGCAACAATATAATTAGCATAACCAGCATACCATGGAGTACTACGAGAAGTACTTATAACATTTAATTGTTCATCAGGAAAGTCATCATTAATAGGTAGTGGGTCATCAAGAATATTCTCTAACCTTGACAAGTTGTCTGCAACGGGGTTCTCAGCTCCCTTCCTATCAACAATATGCAAATCAAATTCTTGTAGCAAGAGAACCCATCTAATATGTCTAGTTTTAGCATCTTTCTTTTCCATAAGGTATTTAATAGCAGCATGATCAGTGTGAATAGTTACTTTAGAATCAACAATATAAGGTCTGAACTTATCACAAGCAAATATAACTGCTAAAAGCTCTTTTTCAGTAGTAGCATAATTTCTTTGAGCATTGTCTAGAGTCTTACTAGCATAATGAATAACATTTAATTTCTTATCAACTCTTTGCCCTAGAACAGCACCTACAACATAATCACTAGCATCACACATAATTTCAAAGGGTAAATTCCAATCAGGTGGCTGAACAATAGATGCAGAGACTAATGCTTTCTTAAGTATTTCAAATGCTTCTACACAATCATCATCAAAGACAAATGGTATATCTTTTTGCAATAAATTAGTCAGAGGCCGAGAAATTTTTGAGAAGTCCTTAATGAACCTCCTGTAAAATCCGGCGTGACCAAGGAAACTTCTTATACCTTTGATGTCCTTGGGACATGGCATCTTTTCAATAGCATCAACCTTGGCTTTATCAACTTCAATACCTCTTTCAGAGACTTTGTGCCCCAAGACAATACCTTCATTAACCATAAAGTGGCATTTTCCCCAATTCAAGACAAGATTAGTTTCTTCACATCTCTGCAAAACTCGATCAAGATTGCTCAAGCAGTCATCAAAAGAGGAACCATAGACGGAAAAGTCGTCCATGAAAACCTCACAAATCTTTTCACAAAAGTCAGAGAACATAGCCATCATGCATCTTTGAAAGGTAGCAGGTGCATTACGTAAACCAAAAGGCATACGTCTATAAGAAAAAGTACCAAAAGGGCATGTAAAAGTAGTCTTTGATTGATCTCTAGCCAACACATGTATTTGAGAGAAACCAAAATAACCATCTAGGAAGCAATAGTGTGTGTGCTTGCATAATCTTTCTAGCATTTGATCAATAAAAGTTAAGGGGTAATGATCTTTCTTAGTAGCTTTATTTAATTTGCGGAAATTAATTACCATCCTATAACATGTGATAATTCTTTGTGGAATCAATTCATCTTTATCATTAGGAACAACAGTAATACCTCCCTTCTTAGGGACACAATGGACAGGACTTAGCCACGCACTATCAGCAACGGGATAGATTATACCTGCCTCCAGAAGCTTTAGTATTTCTTTTCTTACCACTTCTTTCATTTTAGGATTCAGACGTCATTGAGGATCACAAACTGGTTTGGCATTTGCTTCCAAATTTATTTTATGTTGACATAGAGTGGGACTAATGCCCTTAAGATCATCAAGAGTATATCCAATAGCAGCACGATGCTTCTTCAGAGTTTTCAATAATCTTTCTTCTTCATGCTCTGAAAGGTTAGCACTAATAATAACAGGATATATCTTCTTTTCATCAAGATAAGCATATTTAAGATTATCAGGCAAAGGTTTAAGCTCAAACACGGGATCACCCTTGGGTGGAGGAGGATCCCCTATAATTTCAACAGGCAGATTGTGATGCAGAATAGGTTCCTGTTTAAAGAATACTTCATCTATTTCCCTTCTTTCATTCATGAACATATCATTTTCATGGTCTAGCAAATAGTGTTCTAAAGGATCACTAGGAGGTACGACAATAGAAGCAAGACCAATAATTTCATCCTTACTAGGTAATTCTTCCTCACGATGTTGTTTACTAAATTTAGAGAAATTAAACTCATGAACCATATCATCCAAGCCAATAGTAACAACATTTTTTTCGTAGTCTATCTTAGCATTAATAGTGTTCAAGAAGGGTCTACCAAATATAATGGGACAAAAGCTATCTTGTGGGGAAGTAAGAACAAGAAAATCAGCAGGATATTTAGTTTTCCCACACAAGACTTCAACATCTCTAACAATTCCAATTGGTGAAATAGTATCTCTATTAGCAAGTTTAATTGTGACATCAATATCTTCTAACTCAACAGGTGCAATATCATGCATAATTTCTTTGTATAAGTCATGAGGTATAACACTAGCACTAGCACCCATGTCACATAAGCCATGATAACAATGATCTCCTATTTTAACAGAAATAACAGGCACGCCTACCACATGTCTATGTTTATCTTTAGCACAAGGTTTAGCAATTCTAGCAGTTTCACCTTCGAACTGAATAACATGCCCATCAATATTATCAGACAAGAGATCTTTAAAAATAGCAATTTTAGGTTCTACTTTAACTTGCTCAGGAGGTGTATAAGTTCTAATATTGCTTTTACAAACAACAGTTGAAGCTTTAGCATGATCCTTTACTCTAACATGGAAAGGTGGTTTCTCAACATAAGAAGTAGGAATAATAGGATCATTATAAGTGACAGTCTTTTCTTCAACTTTAATAGGTGCAACTACTTTTACTTCGATGGGAGGATGATATTTAAACCACTTCTCCTTAGGGAGATCAACATAAGTAGCAAAGGATTCATAGAAATAAGCTACTATCTCAGAATCAAGTCCATATTTAGTGCTAAACTTACGGAAAATATCGGTATCCATAAAAGATTTAACACAATCAAACTTAGGTGTCATACCTGACTCCTTACCTTCGTCGAGGTCCCAATCTTCAGAGTTGCGTTTAATTCTATCCAATAAATTCCATCTGAATTCAATAGTCTTCATCATAAAAGAGCCAGCACAAGAAGTATCGAGCATGGTGCGATTGTTTTGAGAAAGCCGAGCATAAAAACTTTGCATAATTATTTCTCTCGGGAGCTCATGATTGGGCATGAATATAACATTTATTTAAGCCTCCCCCAAGATTGAGCGATTCTTTCTCCTTCGCGAGGCCAAAAATTATATATATAATTGCGATCACGATGAACAAGATGCATAGGGTAATACTTTTGATGAAATTCCAACTTCAATCTTTTATAGTCCCATGATCTCATATCATCACATAGCCTATACCATACCAATGCATCTCCCTTCAAAGATAAAGGGAAGACCTTCTTCTTAACAACATCATCGGGTATACCTGCAAGCTTAAATAATCCACAAACTTCATCCACATATATTAAGTGCTCATCAGGATGCTTTGTTCCATCTCCTGTAAAAGGGTTAGCTAGCAGTTTTTCAATCATACCCGAAGGAATTTCAAAGCAGACATTTTCATTTTCAGTAGGTTCAGTAGGTTGAGGAGCAACTCTTTGCTCTACTGGTCGGGGTGAAGATACCCCGAACAAGCCCCCTCAGAGGATTACTTTGATAATTTGATATGTGGGTGGACCGGTGCCTGGGTGCTGTTCTTACTTGAACAAGCATCCCACTTATGATTAACCTCTATTGCAAGCATCCGCAACTACAACAAAAGTATTAAGGTAAACCTAACCATAGCATGAAACATGTGGATCCAAATCAGCCCCTTACGAAGCAACGCATAAACTAGGGTTTAAGCTTCTATCACTCTAGCAACCCATCATCTACTTATTACTTCCCAATGCCTTCCTCTAGGCCCAAATAATGGTGAAGTGTTATGTAGTCGACGTTCACATAACACCACTAGAGGCTAGACAACATACATCTTATCAAAATATCAAACGAATACCAAATTCACATGACTACTCATAGCAAGACTTCTCCCTTGTCCTCAGGAACGAACGTAATTACTCACAAAGCATATTCATGTTCATAATCAGAGGGGTAATAATATGCATATAGGATCTGAACATATGATCTTCCACCAATTAAACCAAGTAGCATCAACTACAAGGAGTAATCAACACTACTAGCAACCTACTAGCACCAATCCCAGACTTTGAGACAAGAATTGGATACAAGAGATGAACTAGGGTTTGGAGATGAGATGGTGCTGGTGAAGATGTTGAAGGAGATTGCCCTCTCCCGATGAGAGGAGCATTGGTGATGACGATGGTGATGATTTCCCCCTCCGGGAGAGAAGTTTCCCCGGCAGAACAGCTCTGCCGGAGCTCTAGATTGGATCCGCCAAGGTTCCGCCTCGTGGCAGCGGAGTCTCGTCCCGAAAAGTTCCCTGTTATTTTTTTCTCATCGAAAGACCTCATATAGGAGAAGATGGACATCGGAGAGCCACCAGGGGGGCCACAAGGTAGGGGGGCACGCCCTAGGGGGGGCGCCCCACACCCTCGTGAGAAGGGTGTGGGCCCCCTGGCCTTCATCTTTTGTGAGGATTTTTATTTATTTATTTTAAGACGTTCCGTGGAGTTTTAGGACTTTTGGAGTTGCATAGAATAGGTCTCTAATATTTGCTCCTTTTCAAGCACAGAATTCCAGCTCCCGGCATTCTCCCTCTTTATGTAAACCTTGTGAAATAAGAGAGAATGGCCATAAGTATTGTGACATGAAGTGAAATAACAGTCCATAATGCAATAAATATCGATATAAAAGAATGATGCAAAATGGACGTATCAGAAACGCAGTAATTTCAAAAAAAAAATCCTACGCACACGCAAGATCTATCATGGTGATGCATAGCAACGAGAGGGAAGAGTGTTGTCCACGTACCCTCGTAGTTCGTAAGTGGAAGAGTTATGACAACGCGGTTGATGTAGTCATACGTCTTCATGATCCGACCGATCCTAGTACCGAAAGTACGGCACCTCCGTGATCTGCACATGTTCGGCTCGGTGACGTCCCACGAACTCTCGATCCAGCTAAGTGTCGAGGGAGAGCTTCGTCAGCATGATGGCGTGATGATGAAGCTACCGGCGCAGGGCTTCGCCTAAGCACTATGATGATATGAACGAGGTGGATTATGGTGGAGGGGGGCACTGCACACGGCTAAGAGATCAATGATCAACTTGACCTAGGGTGCCTCCTGCCCCCGTATATAAAGGAGCAAGGGGGAGGCCATGTTGGGGAACGTAGCAAAATTTCAAAATTTTCTCCACATCACCAAGATCAATCTATGGAGTCATCTAGCGACGAGGGAGAGTGGAGTGCATCTACATACCCTCGTAGATCGCACGCAGAAGCGTTCAAGAGAACGGGGTTGATGGAGTCGTACTCGTCGTGATCCAAATCACCGATGACCTAGTGCCGAACGGACGGCACCTCCGCGTTCAACACACGTACGGTTGTGAAGACGTCTCCTCCAACTTGATCCAGCAAGGGGGAAGGAGAGGTTGATGGAGATCCAGCAGCACGACGGCGTGGTGGTGGAAACTACGGCGATCTCGGCAGGGCTTCGCCGAGCACTGCGAGAAGGAGAGGTGTCACGGGAGGGAGAGGGAGGCGCCAGGGGTTAGGGTGCGGCTGCCCTCCCTCCCCCCCCACTATTTATAGGACCCCTAGGGGGGCCCCGGACCTAGGAGATGCCATCTCCAAGGGGGGCGGCGGCCAAGGGGGGTGGAGTGCCCCCCAAGCCAACTGGGGCGCCCCCACCCCTAGGGTTTCCAACCCTAGGCGCAGGGGAGGCCCATGGGGGGGGCACACCAGCCCATCTAGGGCTGGTTCCACTCCCACTTCAGCCCATGGGGCCCTCCGGGATAGGTGGCCCCACCCGGTGGACCCCCGGGACCCTTCCGGTGGTCCCGGTACAATACCGATTACCCCGAAAACCTTCCCAATGGCCGAAACTTGACTTCCTATATACAAATCTTCACCTCCGGACCATTCTGGAACTCCTCGTGACGTCCGGGATCTCATCCGGGACTCCGAACAACTTTCGGGTTACCGTATACTAATATCTCAACAACCCTAGCGTCACCGAACCTTAAGTGTGTAGACCCTACGGGTTCGGGAGACACGCAGACATGACCGAGACGACTCTCCGGTCAATAACCAACAGCGGGATCTGGATACCCATGTTGGCTCCCACATGATCCTCGATGATCTCATTGGATGAACCACGATGTCGAGGATTCGATCAATCCTGTATGCAATTCCCTTTGTCAATCGGTACGTTACTTGCCCGAGACTCGATCATCGGTATCCCAATACCTTGTTCAATCTTGTTACCGGCAAGTCACTTTACTCGTACCGTAATGCATGATCCCGTGATCAACCACTTGATCACATTGAGCTCATTATGATGATGCATTACCGAGTGGGCCCAGAGATACCTCTCCGTCATACGGAGTGACAAATCCCAGTCTCGATTCGTGCCAACCCAACAGACACTTTCGGAGATACCCGTAGTGTACCTTTATAGTCACCCAGTTACGTTGTGACGTTTGGCACACCCAAAGCACTCGTACGGCATCCGAGAGTTGCACAATCTCATAGTCTAAGGAAATGATACTTGACATTCGGAAAAGCTATAGCAAACGAACTACACGATATTTAAGCTATGCTTAGGATTGGGTCTTGTCCATCACATCATTCTCCTAATGATGTGATCTCGTTATCAATGACATCCAATGTCCATAGTCAGGAAACCATGACTATCTTTTGATCAACGAGCTAGTCAACTAGAGGCTCACTAGGGACGTGTTGTGGTCTATGTATTCACACATGTATTACGATTTCCGTATAACACAATTATAGCATGAATAATAGACAATTATCATGAACAAAGAAATATAATAATAAGCATTTTATTATTGCCTCTAGGGCATATTTCCAACAGTCTTCCACTTGCACTAGAGTCAATAGTCTAGTTACATTGTGATGAATCGAACACCCATGCAGTTCTGGTGTTGATCATGTTTTGCTCTAGGGAGAGGTTTATTCAACGGATCTGCCACATTCAGGTCCGTATGCACTTTACAAATATCTATGTCTCCATTTTGAACACTTTCACGTATGGAGTTGAAGCGACGCTTGATATGCCTGGTCTTCCTGTGAAACCTGGGCTCCTTGGCAAGGGCAATAGCTCCAGTGTTGTCACAGAAGAGAGTCATCGGGCCCGACGCATTGGGTATGACTCCTAGGTCAGTAATGAACTCCTTCACCCAGATTGCTTCTTGTGCTGCCTCTGAGGCTGCCATGTACTCTGCTTCACATGTAGATCCCGCCACAACGCTTTGCTTGCAACTCCACCAGCTTACTACCCCACCATTCAAAATATACACGTATCCGGTTTGTGACTTAGAGTCATCCAGATCTGTGTCGAAGCTAGCATCGAAGTAACCCTTTGCGACAAGCTCTTCGTCACCTCCATAAACGAGAAACATATCCTTAGTCCTCTTCAGGTACTTCAGGATATTCTTGACCGCTGTCCAGTGTTCCATGCCGGGATTACTTTGGTACCTTCCTACCAAACTTACGGCAAGGTTTACATTAGGTCTGGTATACAGCATAGCATACATGATAGACCCTATGGCCGAGGCATAGGGGACGACACTCATCTTTTCTCTATCTTCTGCCGTGGTCGGGCATTGAGCCATGCTCAATCTCGTACCTTGCAATACAGGCAAGAACCCCTTCTTTGACTGATCCATATTGAACTTCTTCAATATCTTGTCAAGGTACGTACTCTGTGAAATACCAATGAGGCGTCTCGATCTATCCCTATAGATCTTGATGCCTAATATGTAAGCAGCTTTTCCAAGATCCTTCATTGAAAAACACTTGTTCAAGTAGGCCTTTATGCTTTCCAAGAATTCTATATCATTTCCCATCAACAGTATGTCATCCACATACAATATGAGAAATGCTACAGAGCTCCCACTCACTTTCTTGTAAATGTAGGCTTCTCCATAAGTCTGCGTAAACCCAAACACTTTGATCATCTCATCAAAACAAATGTTCCAACTCCGAGATGCTTGCACCAGCCCATAGATCGAGCGTTGGAGCTTGCACACCTTGTCAGCATTCTTAGGATCGACAAAACCTTCCGGCTGCATCATATACAATTCTTCCTTAAGGAAACCATTAAGGAATGCCGTTTTTACGTCCATTTGCCATATCTCATAATCATAGAATGAGGCAATTTCTAACATGATTCGTACGGACTTCAGCTTTGCTACGGGTTAGAAAGTCTCATCGTAGTCAACCCCTTGAACTTGTCGATAACCCTTAGAGACAAGCCGAGCTTTATTGATGGTCACATTACCATCCGCGTCTGTCTTCTTCTTAAAGATCCATTTATTTTCTATGGCTTGCCGATCATCGGGCAAGTCAGTCAAAGTCCATACTTCGTTTTCATACATGGATCCTATCTTGGATTTCATGGCTTCCAGCCATTTGTCGGAATCTGGGCCCGCCATCGCTTCTTCATAGTTCGAAGGTTCACCGTTGTCTAACAACATGATTTCCAAGACAGGGTTGCCGTACCACTCTAGTGCAGAACGTGTCCTTGTGGACCTTCGAAGTTCAGTAGAAACTTGACCTGAAGTTTCATGATCATCATCATTAACTTCCTCTCTAGTCGGTGCAGGCACCTCAGGAACAATTTCCTGAGCTGCGCCACTCCCCAGTTCAAGAGGTAATACTTCATCAAGTTCTACTTTCCTCCCACTTATTTCTTTCAAGAGAAACTCTTTGTCTAGAAAGGATCCATTCTTGGCAACAAAGATCTTGCCTTCGGATCTGAGGTAGAAGGTATACCCAATAGTTTCTTTAGGGTATCCTATGAAGACGCATTTTTCCGATTTGGGTTCGAGCTTTTCAGGTTGAAGTTTCTTGACATAAGCATCGCATCCCCAAACTTTTAGAAACGACAGCTTAGGTTTCTTCCCAAACCATAATTCATACGGTGTCGTCTCAACGGATTTCGACGGAGCCCTATTTAAAGTGAATGCGGCAGTCTCTAAAGCATAGCCCCAGAATGACAGCGATAGATTGGTAAGAGACATCATAGATCGCACCATATCCAATAGAGTGCGATTACGACGTTCGGACACACCATTACACTGAGGTGTTCCAGGCGGCGTGAGTTGTGAAACTATTCCACATTTCCTTAAGTGTCTGCCAAATTCGTGACTCAAGTATTCTCCCCCACGATCTGATCGCAAGAACTTGATTTTTCTGTCACGTTGATTCTCAACCTCACTCTGAAATTCCTTGAACTTTTCAAAGGTCTCAGACTTGTGTTTCATTAAGTAGACATACCCATATCTACTCAAGTCAACAGTGAGGGTGAGAACATAACGATAGCCACCGCGAGCCTCAACGCTCATTGGACCGCACACATCAGTATGTATGATTTCCAATAAGTTGGTTGCTCGCTCCATTGTTCCTGAGAACGGAGTCTTGGTCATTTTACCCATGAGGCATGGTTCGCACGTGTCAAATGATTCATAATCAAGAGACTCCAAAAGTCCATCTGCATGGAGCTTCTTCATGCGATTTGACACCTATGTGACCAAGGTGGCAGTGCCACAAGTATGTGGGACTATCATTATCAACCTTACATCTTTTGGTATTCACACTATGAATATGTGTAACATTACGCTCGAGATTCATTAAGAATAAACCATTCACCAGCGGAGCATGACCATAAAACATATCTCTCATATAGATAGAACAACCATTATTCTCGGATTTAAATGAGTAGCCATCTCGAATTAAACGAGATCCTGATACAATGTTCATGCTCAAAGCTGGCACTAAATAACAATTATTGAGGTTTAAAACTAATCCCGTAGGTAAATGTAGAGGCAGCGTGCCGACGGCGATCACATCGACCTTGGAACCATTCCCGACGCGCATCGTCACCTCGTCCTTCGCCAGTCTCCGCTTATTCCGCAGCTCCTGCTTTGAGTTACAAATGTGAGCAACCGCACCGGTATCAAATACCCAGGAGCTACTACGAGTACTGGTAAGGTACGCATCAATTACATGTATATCACATATACCTTTAGTGTTGCCGGCCTTCTTGTCCGCTAAGTATTTGGGGCAGTTCTGCTTCCAGTGACCACTTCCCTTGCAATAAAAGCACTCAGTCTCAGGCTTGGGTCCATTCTTTGACTTCTTCCCGGCAGCTTGCTTACCGGGCGCGGCAACTCCCTTGCCGTCCTTCTTGAAGTTCTTTTTACCCCTGCCTTTCTTGAACTTAGTGGTTTTATTCACCATCAACACTTGATGTTCCTTTTTGATTTCTACCTCCGCTGATTTCAGCATTGAATATACCTCAGGAATGGTCTTTTCCATCCCCTGCATATTGAAGTTCATCACAAAGCTCCTGTAGCTCGGTGGAAGCGACTGAAGGATTCTGTCAATGACTGCGTCATCCGGGAGATTAACTCCCAGCTGAGTCAAGCGGTTATGCAACCCAGACATTTTGAGTATGTGCTCACTGACAGAACTATTTTCCTCCATCTTACAGCTGAAGAACTTGTCGGAGACTTCATATCTCTCGACCCGAGCATGAGCTTGGAAAACCATTTTCAGCTCTTCGAACATCTCATATGCTCCGTGTCGCCTAAAACGTTTTTGGAGCCCCGGTTCTAAGCTGTAAAGCATGCCGCACTGAACGAGGGAGTAATCACCAGCATGTGACTGCCAAGCGTTCATAACGTCTTGGTTCTCTGGGATGGGTGCGTCACCTAGCGGTGCTTCTAGGACATAATCTTTCTTGGCAGCTATGAGGATGATCCTCAGGTTCCAGACCCAGTCCGTATAGTTGCTGCCATCGTCTTTCAGCTTGGTTTTCTCTAGGAACGCGTTGAAGTTGAGGGCAACATTAGCGTGGGCCATTTTATCTACAAGACATAGTGTAAAGATTTTAGACTAAGTTCATGATAATTAAGTTCATCTAATCAAAATTATTCAATGAACTCCCACTCAGATAGACATCCCTCTAGTCATCTAAGTGAAACATGATCCGAGTCAACTAGGCCGTGTCCGATCATCACGTGAGACGGACTAGTCAACATCGGTGAACATGTTCATGTTGATCGTATCTTCTATACGACTCATGCTCGACCTTTCGGTCTTCCGTGTTCCGAGGCCATGTCTGTACATGCTAGGCTCGTCAAGTCAACCTAAGTGTATTGCGTGGCTTACACCCATTGTATTCGAACGCTAGAATCTATCACACCCGATCATCATGTGGTGCTTCGAAACAACGAACCTTCGGAATGGTGCACATTTAGGGGGAACACCTTCTTGAAATTATTACGAGGGATCATATTATTTAAGCTACCGTCGTTCTAAGCAAATAAGATGTAAAACATGATAAACATCACATGCAATCAAATAGTGACATGATATGGCCAATATCATTTGCTCCTTTTGATCTCCATCTTCGGGGCTCCATGATCATCGTTGTCACTGGCATGACACCATGATCTCCATCATCATGATCTCCATCATCGTGTCTTCTTGAAGTTGTCTCGTCATCTATTACTTCTACTACTATGGCTAATGCTTTAGCAATAAAGTAAAGTAATTACATGACGTTTATGTTGACACGCAGGTCATAAATAAATTAAGACAACTCCTATGGCTCCTGCCGGTTGTCATACTCATCGACATGCAAGTCGTGATTCCTATTACAAGAACATGATCAATCTCATACATCACATATATCATTCATCACATCCTTTTGGCCATATCACATCACACGGCACATGCTGCAAAAACAAGTTAGACGTCCCCTAATTGTTGTTGCAAGTTTTTACGTGGCTGCTATAGGTTTCTAGCAAGAACATTTCTTACCTACGCCAAAACCACAATGTGATATGCCAATTTCTATTTACCCTTCATAAGGACCCTTTTCATCGAATCAGATCCGACTAAAGTGAGAGAGACAGACACCCGCTAGCCACCTTATGCAACTAGTGCATGTCAGTCGGTGGAACCAGTCTCACGTAAGCGTACGTGTAAGGTCGGTCCGGGCCGCTTCATCCCACGATGCCGCCGAATCAAGATAATACTAGTAATGGCAAGTAAATTGACAATATCGACGCCCACAACTGCTTTGTGTTCTACTCGTGCATAGAAACTACGCATAGACCTAGCTCATGATGCCACTGTTGGGGAACGTAGCATAATTTCAAAATTTTCTACGCATCACCAAGATCAATCTATGGAGTCATCTAGCAACAAGGGAGAGTGGAGTGCATCTACATACCCTTGTAGATCGCGCGCAGAAGCGTTCAAGAGAACGGGGTTGATGGAGTCGTACTCGTCGTGATCCAAATCACCGATGACCTAGTGCCGAACGGACGACACCTCCGCGTTCAACACACGTACGGTTGGGAAGAAGTCTCCTCCAACTTGATCCAGCAAGGGGGAAGGAGAGGTTGATGGAGATCCAGCAGCACGACGGCGTGGTGGTGGAAACTACGGCGATCTCGGCAGGGCTTCGCCGAGCACTGCGAGAAGGAGAGGTGTCACGGGAGGGAGAGGGAGGCGCCAGGGGTTAGGGTGCGGCTGCCCTCCCTCCCCCCACTATTTATAGGACCCCTAGGGGGCGCCGGCCCTAGGATATGCCATCTCCAAGGGGGCGGCGGCCAAGGGGGGTGGAGTGCCCCCCAAGCCAAGTGGGGAGCCCCCACCCCTAGGGTTTCCAACCCTAGGCGCAGGGGAGGCCCATGGGAGGGGTGCACCAGCCCATCTGGGGCTGGTTCCCCTCCCACTTCAGCCCATGGGGCCCTCCGGGATAGGTGGCCCAACCCGGTGGACCCCCGGGACCCTTCCAGTGGTCCCGGTACAATACCGATTACCCGAAAACCTTCCCGATGGCCGAAACTTGACTTCCTATATATAAATCTTCACCTCCGGACCATTCTGGAACTCCTCATGACGTCCGGGATCTCATCCGGGACTCCGAACAACTTTCGGGTTACCGTATACTAATATCTCAACAACCCTAGCGTCACCGAACCTTAAGTGAGAAGACCCTACGGGTTCGGGAGACACGCAGACATGACCGAGACGACTCTCCGGTCAATAACCAATAGCGGGATCTGGATACCCATGTTGGCTCCCACATGCTCCTCGATGATCTCATCGGATGAACCACTATGTCGAGGATTCGATCAATCCCGTATGCAATTCCCTTTGTCAATCGGTACGTTACTTGCCCGAGACTCGATCGTCGGTATCCCAATACCTTGTTCAATCTTGTTACCGGCATGTCACTTTACTCGTACCATAATGCATGATCCTGTGATCAACCACTTGATCACATTGAGCTCATTATGATGATGCATTACCGAGTGGGCCCAGAGATACCTCTCCATCATACGGAGTGACAAATCCAAGTCTCAATTCGTGCCAACCAAGCAGACACTTTCGGAGATACCCGTAGTGTACCTTTATAGTCACCCAGTTACGTTGTGATGTTTTGCACACCCAAAGCACTCCTGCGGCATCCGGGAGTTGCACAATCTCATGGTCTAAGGAAATGATACTTGACATTCGGAAAAGCTGTAGCAAACGAACTACACGATCTTTAAGCTATGCTTAGGATTGGGTCTTGTCCATCACATCATTCTCCTAATAATGTGATCTCTTTATCTATGACATCCAATGTCCATAGTCAGGAAACCATGACTATCTTTTGATCAACGAGCTAGTCAACTAGAGGCTCACTAGGGACGTGTTGTGGTCTATGTATTCACACATGTATTACGATTTCCGGATAACACAATTATAGCATGAATAATAGACAATTATCATGAACAAAGAAATATAATAATAACCATTTTATTATTGCCTCTAGGGCATATTTCCAACAGGCCAGCCGGCCCTTGGGGCGCGCCATGAGAGGAGGAGTCCTCCTCCTAGTAGGAGTAGGACTCCCCTTTTCCTAGTCCTACTAGGAGGGGGAAAGGAAGGAGGAGAGGGAGAAGGAAAGGGGGGCGCGGCCTACCCGGCCAGCCCTCTCTCTCTCCACTAAGGCCCATGTGGCCCATTAGTTCTTCGGGGGGGTTCCAGTAACCCTCCGGCGCTCCAGTTTTCTCCAAAATCACCCGAAACACTTCCGGTGTCCGAATATAGCCGTCCAATATATCAATCTTTATGTCTCGACCATTTTGAGACTCCTCGTCATGTTCGTCATCATATTCGGGACTCCGAACTACCTTCGGTACATCAAAACACATAAACTCATAATACCGATCGTCACCGAACGTTAAGTGTGCGGACCCTACGGGTTCGAGAACTATGTAGACATGACCGAGACACGTCTCCAGTCAATAACCAATAGCGGAACCTGGATTGTCATGTTGGCTCCCACATATTCTACGAAGATCTTTATCGGTCAAACCGCATAAGAACATACGTTGTTCCCTTTGTCATCGGTATGTTACTTGCCCGAGATTCGATCGTCGGTATCTCAATACCTAGTTCAATATCGTTACCGGCAAGTCTCTTTACTCATTCTGTAATGCAGCATCCCGCAACTAACTCATTAGTCACATTGCTTGCAAGGCTTATAGTGATGTGCATTACCGAGAGGGCCTAGAGATACCTCTCTGATACATGGAGTGACAAATCCTAATCTCGATCTATGCCAACTCAACAAACACCATCGGAAATACCTGTAGAGCATCTTTATAGTCACCCAATTACATTGTGACGTTTGATATCACACTAAGCGTTCCTCCGGTATTCGGGAGTTGCATAATCTCATAGTCATAGGAACATGTATAAGTCATGAAGAAAGCAATAGCAATAAACTAAACGATCATAGTGCTAAGCTAACGGATGGATCTTGTCCATCACCTCATTCTCTAATGATGTGATCCCGTTCATCAAATGACAACACATGTCCATGGCTAGGAAACTTAACCATCTTTGATTAACGAGCTAGTCAAGTAGAGGCCTACTAGGGACACTCTGTTTGTCTATGTATTTACACACGTAGTAAGTTTTCGATTAATACAATTCTAGCATGAATAATAAAAATTTATCATGATATAAGGAAATATAAATAACAACTTTATTATTGCCTCTAGGGCATATTTCCTTCATAGCCACCACGCATTTATAAACCAAGGCTTATAAACGTGTGCGGCCTAAATTAAAACATTTCACAATAATAGACATATATAACATGTCTTATTTATTCTGGGGACACCAAGTTCTTGCTGAAAATAAACTCCTAAAGTAGTTATAAATTTAGTTGTGATCTATCCATTTATTTCAGCACAACCTAAAACCTAAAGCTCTGATACCACTTTATAAAAAATAAAGGAAGCAAGGAGGCACGTCAATACCGCATGCAAAATATCTACCATTTGCTTTGAGTAGTCACGTACATTTACATGCACGCATCAATGCACGACATGCATGCAGCACCCGTCTTGTCTACTATACATGTAGCTTGCCTGCTAGATATCATGGTTAGTTGCATTTTCTTCCATCAATTGGCTAGCTAGCTCTTGTACTACATTGTGCTACCTCATAGGATGGTAGATATTTAGCATGCGGTATTGGCGTGCCTCCTTGCTTGCTTTATTTTTTGTTAAAGTGGTATCATAGCTTCAGGTTTTAGGTTGTGCTGAGATAAATGGGTAGATCGCGAATAAATTTATAACTATTTATCTACATTTTTTCGTATTTCCACTAACTAGAAATGTTTATATATATATTTTAGGCTCCTAGACTATAATCAGATCTTTTATTAGGGATTGTATAAATTGATTCACACAAAATGTAGTTGTTTTGCGTTGCCAATAGAAAATTTAGCAAATCTTACAATGGTTACTTCTAATTAAACTCTAGTGTGTTTTGTCATAGGATATCCGGCCATTAAAAAATATATTTATACAGTTTCTAGATCTTGATGACCAAATATTTCTTTTGCTGAACACTGTAGTAAAACAGATGTTAAAAGTAAAACTCTCTATTTGCTTTGGTTGTTGGGATAGTAATTTTCTTTCACCAGCTAGTCAGAAAATTTAAATATTTTTGTTTTCATCCTAATTAATTCTTAGACATACTTTAGAACGACTTTCACATGTATAGATAAAATAGGTGTACCAAAAAAAGTTCATAGTAACATTTACTTTTGAATTTCGAGGGTGAAATTCTTGTAAGGCGGGAAGGATGTAATAACCAAGATTTTGGGGTTATTATTTAATTTATGGAAATAGATGATTATTTTATAATGATTTTATTAAGCTAATAATTTTGGTTTAATAGTAATTTATTCAGATGAGAATAAGTGCATGCATTCATCTTTGAATGATATGGTGGAGAAGTAACTGTGTGACAGAAATAGATGAATAGAAATTTGCTTTGACTCTTGTCCAGGCCAACAACGAATTTACTAGAGCGTGTTTTGTTTGGAGGAATTAGAGATGGGGAATGAGAGTTGAGGGGTGAGGAGATTAAAAGTTCATTCTTTGATTAGAGAGAATGGGAGTGTAAGTGGGAAGGGAAATGGGAGTTTAAGTGGGAAGGGAAATAGGAGTTTAAGTGGGAAGAAGAATGGGAGTTGAGGAAGCCAATTCCCACTTATTTCTTCCTAGCGGGTACCCTGTTAATTTGTGAGATGAGTTTTATCCCATGCTAATTCTCATTATATACCAAACAATGGAATGGTAGTAAAACTCTACTTTCCATGCCTAATCCCTCCACAAACACCCTTGTGAAAACTCCCATTCCCATGTCCGAGTGGTTACGAAATAGGCTGTAGAAGTAGTATGTGTGCATAAATGTAATAATGAGAAGGATAACATGGGCTTCATGCTAGAGAAAGTTGCTTGTACATGTCATGCACCAGGGAGAAGAAAATATTACAGTAGTAGTACACGTAGCTGACAATTTCTTAGTGCTTAAGGACACATGCTCTTGATATGGTTAGAAGGCCAAGTGCCCTTTTACCTCACCATAGGGATAATGGCCAAGCGTTGGCCCATGGGTCATTTTAGCTAAGATATTTCTACAGTTCAACTGAAGATCGACTCCTATAAATAGGACACCCCTGTTGTTGGCTGGTGCAGCTCCAAACCACAGCTCCAAGAGAAAGCAAGAAGTGAGAAGATGCGAGTGTGTGTGTGTGTGAGAGAGAGAGAGAGGGAGGGAGAGAGAGATGAATAATTCATTCCAATTTCCATGTTTGTAAGATATTTACAGAGCATGCAGGACTGCTAGAGTGAAGAGCAAAGCCATTCAGAGAATATGAGTATATGTACGACTATTGGATTTTTATACGATGGTGATGGGTTTACCTTTTGGGAGAATTATTTCAAAGGAGAAACTTTGCTATTGAGGCAAGTATCTACTCTCCTAACTCCCGAATCTTACGTTATTGTTGTCTCCTTTGATTATCCGACTATGTTGTTGCATCATAGTCTTGTTATTTGCTTCATTGGCTTCTATGCCATTTGAAGGAGACATGTTGCCTTGGAAATCCATTTATTGATGGAATCGGTCTATTTTGAGAGGAACTCATGTAAAGACATGAGGGTATTGTATTGTATGATATTCCAGTGATCCTATTGTTGGTCTAGTCACATCATATTCTGTTCATATATATTAGTGTCATGAAGACAAACATATTGTACCGGTCATAGTTCTGGTATGGGGCTGTCTAGGCTCTCTGCAAAGAATGAAACTTGTTCGGAAGCTTGTTGATGATGGATCCGTAGGAGCGTTCGACACTAGTAAGTCGAGTGGTTGTTTCTTTGGGGATTAAAGAGCTCTACTCTACTAGCGCCTGTGTGGTTCTAGTCAAGATTGTCGACGTTGGAGTACCCCTCTTAAGAGTGTAACAATGTGAAATTTCACCCATATGACTCCTGGGTTGGGAAGCTTGCGGTCATGTGTGATACCAATAATTTCATGGGCCATTTTCGGTACATCTAGTTATGTTGTTCTGTTATCTATTCCAATGAAATTGGCTCCAACAATTGTCACATTATTTATCATCCTTTAAATATAGTTAACCCGTCGTTACTATATCAATATCCTTAAACTCTACTTTTGTTGAATAGTGTAGTATTTGCTTACTGAGTATGACTTGTCGTACTTACCCATGCTTTCTTTATTTTTAGATATAGTTGTCGATTAACATAAGCATGTTCGGAAGACGGACTCATACATAATAGACTTGACAAGTGGGTGGGAAGCGACTAGAGAATATAATATATTTTTTCAGCAACTGTAAATGCAAGGAAATTCTTAAAATGAATATATATGAGATTTTATGATCCACTGTTGGTTTATGCCTGCTTAATCACGCCTTGCGTGACTACATGCCTCTGGTCTATAGGTGAGCGACGGCTGTCTCGCTTGGGCCCAGTCTCGGGGCGTGACATTCGTTGTTTCACACACTACAAGAAAAAGACACATCCTTGACATTTTGGCCTCGAGAAAAAAATTATGTCATAGAAGTGACACTTCCATGACAATAATAGTGACGAAAACATGTATTATTGTGGATGTGGTGGGCACCTATTTCTATGCAGAAAAATATGACAGAAAATCCTTCTGTGATGAAAAAAATCCTAGTAGAATTGAGGGCAAGAATTTTTGGCGATTTCTTGGCTAAGTTCTGCCTCACACTTATATGATGGGTGGTCGGGACCAAGCGAGATGAAGAACTTGAGATGGTTGAGGGCCCTCATCTTCAAGTAAGATATGTTGGAGATAAACCATGTTTCTGAAGGAAATATTCCCTAGAGGCAATAATAAAGTTGTTATTTATATTTACTTATATCATGATAAATGTTTATTATTCATGCTAGAATTGTATTAACCGAAAACTTAGTACATGTGTGAATATAGACAAACAGAGTGTCCCTAGTATGCCTCTACTTGACTAGCTCGTTAATCAAAGATGGTTAAGTTTCCTAGCCATGGACATGTGTTGTCATTTGATGAACGGGATCACATCATTAGAGAATGATGTGATGGAAAAGACCCATCCGTTAGCTTAGCATGATGATCGTTTAGTTTGTTGCTATTGCTTTCTCCATAACTATACGTGTTCCTATGACTATAAGATCATGCAACTCTTGAATACCGGAGTAACACTTTGTGTGCTACCAAACGTCACAACATAACTGGGTGATTATAAAGGTGCTCTACAGGTGTCTCCAATGGTGTTTGTTGAGTTGGCATGGATCAAGATTGAGATTTGTCACTCCGATTGTCGGGGAGGTATCTCTGGGCCCTCTCGGTAATGTACATCACTATAAGCCTTGCAAGAAATGTAGCTAATGAGTTAGTTACGGGATGTGGCATTACGGAACGAGTAAAGAGACTTTCCGGTAATGAGATTGAACTAGGTATTGAGATACCGACGATCGAATCTCGGGCAAGTAACATACCGATGACAAAGGGAACAACGTATATCGTTATGCGGTTTGACCGATAAAGATCTTCGTAGAATATGTAGGAACCAATATGAGCATCTAGGTTCCGCTATTGGTTATTGACCAGAGACATGTCTCGGTCATGTCTACATAGTTCTCGAACCCGTAGGGTCTGCACGCTTAACGTTCGGTGACGATCGGTATTACGAGTTTATGTGTTTTGATGTACCGAAGGTAGTTCGGAGTCCCGGATTTGATCACGGACATCACGAGGAGTCTCGAAATGGTCGAGACATAAAGATTGATATATTGGAAGCCTATGTTTGGACATCGAAATGGTTCCGGATGAGTTCGGGCATTTTTCGGAGTACCGGGAGGTTACCGGAACCCCCCGGGGAGTATATGGGCCTTATTGGGCCTTAGTGGAAAAGAGGAGAGGGAAGGAAAAGGTGGGAGGCGCGCCCCCCCTAGCCCAATCCGAATTGGGAGGGGGGCAGTCCCCCCTTTCCTTTCTCCTCTCCTCCCCTTCCTTCTCTCCTACTTCTACTACATGGAAGGGGGGAATCCTACTGCCGGTGGGAGTAGGACTCCCCTAGGGTGCGCCATAGAGAGGGCCGGCCCCTCCCCTCCTTCACTACTTTATATACGGGGGAGGGGCACCCCATAGACACACAAGTTGATCATTGATCTTTTAGCCGTGTGCGGTGCCCCCCTCCACCATAATCCACCTCGGTAATATCGTAGCGGTGCTTAGGCGAAGCCCTGTTCGAGTAGCAACATCATCACCGTCATCGCGTCATCATGCTAACGAAACTCTCCCTCGAAGCTCTACTGGACCGTGAGTTCGCGGGACGTCACCGAGCCGAACGTGTGCAGATCGCGGAGGTGCCGTATCTTCGGTACGAGATCGGTCGATCGTGAAGACGTACGACTACATCAACCGCGTTGTCATAACGCTTCCACTTATGGTCTACGAGGGTACGTAGACGATACTCTCCCCTCTCGTTGCTATGCATCACCATGATCTTGTGTGTGCGTAGGAATTTTTTGAAATTACTGTGTTCCCCAACAGTGGCATCTAAGCCAGGTTCATGCGTAGATGTTATATGCACGAGTAGAACACAAAGGAGTTGTGGGCGTGGGTATATACATATTGCTTGTTGTCACTAGTTGATTCTTGATTCAGTGGCATTGGTGGATGAAGCGGCCCAAACTGACATTACGCGTACGCTTACGCGAGACTGGTTCTATCGACGTGCTTCGCACATAGATGGCTAGTGGGTGTCTGTTTCTCTAGCTTTAGTTGAATCGGTTTCAATGAACAGGGTTCTTTCTGAAGATCAAAAAGCAATCACTATACTACGTTGTGGTTTTTGATGCGTAGGTAAGAACGGTTCTTGCTCAGCCCGTAGCAGCCACGTAAAACTTGCAACAACAAAGTAGAGGACGTCTAACTTGTTTTTGCAGGGCATGTTATGATGTGATATGGTCAAGACGTGATGAGATATAAGTTGTTGTATAAGATGATCATGCTTTGTTGAAGTTATTGGCAACTGGCAGACGCCTTATGGTTGTCTCTTTATTGCATAAGATGCAAGTGCCAAATAATTGCTTTACTTTATCGCTATGCGATAGCAATAGTTGCAAGAGCAATAGTTGGCGAGACGACCATGTGACGACACGTTGATAGAGATCAAGATGATGGAGATCATGGTGTCATGCCGGTAACAATAGAGATCATGACGGTACATTGGAGATGGAGATCAAAGGCACAAGATGATGATGGCCATATCATATCACATATTTTTGATTGCATGTGATGTTTATCCTTTATGCATCTTATTTTTCTTAGTTCGGCAGTAGAATTATAAGATGATCTCTCACTAAATTTCAAGGTATAAGTGTTCTCCCTGAGTATGCACCGTTGCGACAGTTCGTCGTGCAGAGACACCACGTGATGATCGGGTGTGATAAGCTCTACGTTCACATACAACAGGTGCAAGCCAGTTTTGCACACTCGGAATACTCGGGTTAAACTTGACGAGCCTAGCATATGCAGATATGGCCTCGGAACACTGGAGACCTAAAGGTCGAGCGTGAATCATATAGTAGATATGATCACCATAGTGATGTTCACCATTGAAAACTACTCCATCTCACGTGATGATCGGACATGGTTTAGTTGATATGGATCATGTGATCACTTAGATGATTAGAGAGATGTCTATCTAAGTGGGAGTTCTCAAGTAATATGATTAATTGAACTTTAAATTTATCATGAACTTAGTCCTGATAGTATTTGCATATCTATGTTGTAGATCAATTGCTCGCGTATAGCTTCCCTGTTTTATTTATGATATGTTCCTAGAGAAGACTATGTTGAAAGATGATAGTAGCAACTATGCAGACTAGGTCAGTGATCTGAGGATTATCCTGATGCACCACTAGGTGATAGACCTATTGCAGGAGCAGATGCAGACATTATGAACGTTTGGCAAAGCTCGGTATGATGACTACTTGATAGTTTAGTGCACCATGCTTTACGGCTTAGAACCGGGACTTCAAAAACGTTTTGAACGCCACAGAGCATATAAGATGTTCCAAGAGCTGAAATTTGTATTTCAGACTCATGCCCGAGTCGAGAGGTATGAGACCTCTGACAAGTGTTTTGCCTACAAGATGGAGGAGAATAGCTCAACCAGTGAGCATGTGCTTAGAATGTCTGAGTACTACAACCGCTTGAATCAAGTGGGAGTTAATCCTCCAGATAAGATACTTATTGACAGAGTTATCTAGTCACGATCGCCAAGTTACTAGAACTTCGTGATGAACTATAATATGTAAGGGATGACGAAAACGATTCCTGAGCTCCTCGCGATGCTGAAATCAGCGAAGGTAGAAATCAAGAAAAGCATCAAGTATTGATGGTTGACAAGACCACTAGTTTCAAGTAAAGGGCAAGGGAAAGAAAGGGAACTTCAAGAATAATGGCAAGCAAGTTGCCACTCCCATGAAGAAGTCCAAAGCTAGACCCAAGCCTGAAACTGAGTGATTCTAGTGCAAAGGAAATAGTCGCTGGAAGTGGAACTGTCCTAAATACTTGGCGGATAAGAAGGATGGCAAAGTGAACAAAAGTATATATGATATACATGTTATTGATGTGTACTTTACTAGTGTTCATAGTAACTCCTAGGTATTTGATACCGATTCAGTTGCTATGATCAGTAACTCGAAACATGAATTACAAAATGAACAGAGACTAGTTGAGGGAAAAGTGATGATGTGTGTTGGAAGAGATTCCAAGGTTGATAAGCTCACCATCGCACACTCCCTTTACCTTCAGGATTAGTGTTGAACCTAAAATAAATGTTATTTGGTGTTTGCGTTGAGCATAAATATGGTTGGGTCATCTATATTGCAATACGGTTATTCATTTAAGATGAAAGAATCATTGTTGTTCTATTTACATGAATAAAACCTTCTATGGTCATACACTCAATATAAATGGTTTATTGAATCTCGATCGTAGTGATACACATATTCATAATATTGAAGCCAAAAGATGCAAAGTTAATAATGACAGTGCAACTTATATGTGGCACTGCCGTTTAGGTCATATTGGTGTAAAGCGCATGAAGAAACTCCATGCTGATGGACTTTTGGAATAACTTGATTATGAATCACTTGATGCTTGCGAACCATGCCTCATGGGCAAGATGACTAAGACTCCGTTCTTCGGAACAATGGAGCGAGCAACAGACTTGTTGGAAATAATACATACTGATGTGTGCGGTCCAATGAGTGTTGAGGCTTGCGGTGGGTATCGTTATTTTCCGACCTTCACAGATGATTTGAGAAGATATGGGTATATCTACTTAATGAAACATAAGTCTGAAACATTTGAAAAGTTCAAAGAATTTCAGAGTGAAGTGGAAAATCATCGTAACAAGAAAATAAAGTTTTTACGATCTGACACGGAGGCGAATATTTGAGTTATGAGTTTGGTCTTCATTTGAAACAATGTGGAATAGTTTCGCAACTCATGCCACCTAGAACACCACATCATAATGGTGTGTCCGAACATTGTAATCGTACTTTATTGGATATGGTGCGATCTACGATGTCTCTTACCGATTTACCACTATCGTTTTGGGGTTATGCATTAGAGACAGCTGCATTCACGTTAAATAGGGCACCATATAAATCTGTTGAGATGACACCGTATGAATTATGGTTTGGCATTAAACCAAAGTTGTCGTTTCTTAAATTTTGGGGTTACGATGCTTATGTGAAAAAGTTTCAAACTAGTAAGCTCGAACCCAAATCGGAGTAGTGCGTCTTCATAGATACCCAAAAAGAAACAGTTGGGTACACCTTCTATCACAGATCCGGAGGCAAGATATTTTGTTGCTAAGAATGGATCCTTTCTAGAGAAGGAGTTTCTCTCGAAAGAAGTGAGTGGGAGGAAAGTAGAACTTGATGAGGTAATTGTACCTTCTCCCAAATTGGAAAGTAGTTCATCACAGAAATCTGTTCCAGTGATTCCTACACCAATTAGTGAGGAAGCTAATGATGATGATCATGAAACTTCAGATCAAGTTACTATGGAACCTCGTAGGTCAACCAGAGTACGGTTCGCACCAGAGTGGTATGGTAATCCTGTTCTGGAAGTCATGTTACTAGACCATGACGAACCTACGAACTATGAGGAAGCGATGATGAGCCCAGATTCCGCAAAATGGCTTGAGGCCATGAAATCTGAGATGGGATCCATGTATGAGAACAAAGTATGGACTTTGATTGACTTGCCTGATTATCGGTGAGTCATTGAGAATAAATGAATCTTCAAGAGGAAGACAGACGATGATAGTAGTGTTACTATCTACAAAGCTCGAATTGTCACAAAAGGTTTTCGACAAGTTCTAGGTATTGACTACAATGAGATTTTCTCACTTGTATCGATGCTTAAAAGTCTGTCCGAATCATGTTAGCAATTGCCACATTTTATGAAATTTGGCAAATGGATGTCAAACCTGCATTCCTTAAATGGATTTCTTAAAGAAGAGTTGTATATGATGCAACCAGAAGGTTTTGTCGATCCTAAAGGTGCTAACAAAGTGTGCAAAGCTCCAGCGATCCATCTATGGACTGGTGCAAGCATCTCGGAGTTGGAATATATGCTTTGATGAGTTGATCAAAGCATATAGTTTTATACAGACTTGCGGTGAAGCCTATATTTACAAGAAAGTGAGTGGGAGCACTACAGCCTTTCTGATAAGTATATGTGAATGACATATTGTTGATCGAAAATAATGTAGAATTTTCTGGAAAGCATAAAGGAATGTTTGAAAGGAGTTTTTCAAAGAAAGACCTCGGTGAAGCTACTTACATATTCAGCATCAAGATCTATAGAGATAGATCAAGACGCTTGATATATTTTCAATGAGTACATACCTTGACAAGATTTTGAAGTAGTTCAAAATGGAACAGTCAAAGAAGGAGTTCTTGCCTGTGTTGCAAGGTGTGAAGTTGAGTAAAGACTCAAAACCCGACCACGGCAGAAAATAGAAAGAGAATGAAAAGTCATTCCCTATGCCTTAGTCATAGGTTCTACAAAGTATGCTATGCTGTGTACCAGGCCTATTGTGTACCTCACTATAAGTTTGGCAAGAGGGTACAATAGTGGTCCAGGAGTGGATCACTGGACAACGGTCGAAAATAATATTAGTGGAATAAGGAAATGTTTCTCGGTTATGGAGGTGAAAAAGAGTTCGTCGTAAAGAGTTACGTCAGCGCAAGCTTTGAAACCGATCGGGATGACTCTAAGTCTCGATCTAGATACATGTTGAAAGTGGGAGCAATTAGCTAGAGTAGCTCCGTGCAAAGCATTCATACATAGAAAATTTGCAAAATACATATGGCTCTGAATGTGGCAGACCCGTTGACTAAATTTCTCTCACAAGCAAAACATGATCACTCTTTGGGTATTAATCACATAGCGATGTGAACTAGATTATTAACTCTAGTAAACCCTTTGGGTGTTAGTCACATGGAGATGTGAACTAATCACATAAAGATGTAAACTATTGGTGCTAAATCACATGATGATATGAACTAGATATTGACTCTAGTGCAAGTGGGAGACTGAAGGAAATATGCCCTATAGGCAATAATAAAGTTGTTATTTATATTTCCTTATATCATGTAAATGTTTATTATTCATGCTAGAATTGTATTAACCAGAAACTTAGTACATGTGTGAATACATAGACAAACAGAGTGTCCCTAGTATGCCTCTACTTGACTAGCTCGTTAATCAAAGATGGTTAAGTTTCCTAGCCATGGACATGTGTTGTCATTTGATGAACGGGATCACATCATTAGAGAATGATGTGATGGACAAGACCCATCCGTTAGCTTAGCACGATGATCGTTTAGTTTGTTGCTATTGCTTTCTCCATAACTATACATGTTCCTATGACTATAAGATCATGCAACTCCCTAATACCGGAGGAACACTTTGTGTGCTACCAAACGTCACAACGTAACTGGGTGATTATAAAGGTGCTCTACAGGTGTCTACGGTGGTGTTTGTTGAGTTGGCATGGATCAAGATTGGGATTTGTCACTCCGATTGTCGGAGAGGTATCTCTGGGCCCTCTCGGTAATGTACATCACTATAAGCCTTGCAAGCAATGTAGCTAATGAGTTAGTTACGGGATGTAGCATTACAGAACGAGTAAAGAGACTTGCTGGTAACGAGATTGAACTAGGTATTGAGATACCGACGATCGAATCTCGGGCAAGTAACATACCGGTGACAAAGGGAACAACGTATGTCGTTATGCGGTTTAACCGATAAAGATCTTCGTAGAATATGTAGGAACCAATATGAGCATCTAGGTTCTGCTATTGGTTATTGACCGGAGACATGTCACGGTCATGTCTACATAGTTCTCGAACCCGTAGGGTCCGCACGCTTAACGTTCGGTGACGATCGGTATTACGAGTTTATGTGTTTTGATGTACCGAAGGTAGTTCAGAGTCCCGGATTTGATCACGGACATCACGAGGAGTCTCGAAATGGTCGAGACATAAAGATCGATATATTGGAAGCCTATGTTTGGACATCGGAATGGTTCTGGATGAGTTCGGGCATTTTCCGGAGTACCAGGAGGTTGCCGGAACCCCCCCCCCCCCCCGGGGAGTATATGGGCCTTATTGGGTCTTAGTGGAAAAGAGGAGAGGGAAGGAAAAAGTGGGAGGCGCGCCCTCCTAGCCCAATCCGAATTGGGAGGCCCCCCCTTTCCTTTCTCCTCTCCTCCCCTTCCTTCTCTCCTACTTCTACTACATGGAAGGAGGGAATCCTACTCCCGGTGGGAGTAGGACTCCCCTAGGGCGCGCCATAGAGAGGGCCGGCCCCTCCCCTCCTCCACTCCTTTATATACGGGGGAGGGGGGCACCCCATTGACACACAAGTTGATCATTGATCTTTTAGCCGTGTGTGGTGCCCCCCTCCACCATAATCCACCTCGGTAATATCGTAGCGGTGCTTAGGCGAAGCTTGTTCCGGTAGAAACATCATCATCGTCATCACGCCGTCGTGCTGACGAAACTCTCCCTCGAAGCTCTACTGGATCGTGAGTTCGCGGGACGTCACCGAGCCGAACGTGTGCAGATCACGGAGGTGCCGTATCTTCGGTACTAGATCGGTTGATCGTGAAGATGTACGGCTACATCAACCGCGTTGTCATAACGCTTCCGCTTATACTCTCCCCTCTCGTTGCTATGCATCATCATGATCTTGCGTGTGCGTAGGAATTTTTTTAAAATTACTGTGTTCCCCAATAGTTTCTATCTTAAAACACTTTATCCGACTATTGTGCTATTTCAAACAAAACTAATTTTATGCACATGAGCCATACAAACTTCCTTTGAAGCCACATATAGCTAATTGGCCCTCTTCTGAAGGAGGGATGTTGAGTACACAATATACTCATTGCCCTACTTTTGTTGCACTTCGGAGGTCTATGAAGACGAGGGTGCAGACTACAACTAATATGACAATCTTGAGGAGTGAGGTCTCGTGAACTACATCGACTGCATGTGGCTAAGATAGAGTCACTGCGTATTTTTACTTTCCGCTACTTCTTTGAATGTAATAAATGTCATGAGACGTTGCACTATGTATGTCTTGTGGCAAGTTATAAAACTTGGAATACATTTTAAACGTTTTGCATTGATACCATTTCATTATGCTTTCAAGTTGATCCTGAATTGACAATATACATAGGAAGGTCTAGATGTTAAATTTGAGGTTCTCACATAGTCCATATCGAAGGGGCAGAAGTTAGAGCTTATGGTGCACACTAGTCGATGTACCTTTTTTTAGAAACAATAGCACTGTCTCATTTTCATCCATGTAATATGTAACATGTAACATGTACGAATAACATGTAACATGTACCTTTTTTAGAAGCGAGATATAGGTCGGTACAACAAGTAACATGTACGAATAACACTGTCCCATTTTCATCCATGTCTCACTTATTGGGTAACCAGTAGTTAGTGGCTTTGTCTCGGTGCCTACTGCTACACGCAGCAACCATTCGCCTCAGTGACAACAAGTAGTGGGCTGGCCCATCATAGGATTTTTTTTGTATTCTTCTTTTTATTGCGAGGCTTCTCATTCACAAAAAAAAGAACATGCATTTAAAAATGTTTATGTAGCGCAAAAGTTTTGTTCGCGCAAGTTGAAAAAATGTTTGCAACATTAAAAAATGTGAACACGTTTAGAAAATAATGTTTATGAAATTTTGAAAATTTTTAGTGTGTATCAAAAAATGTTCAATGCATATCAAAACAATGTTCATGTGTATACGAAGAATGTACAACATGTATTCAGAAAAATGTACAATGTGAACATATTCAAGGTGTATCTGAAAAACGATTCACATATATTTAAAAACTTTTAATTTGTATTCTAAAAATGTTCAATTTTTATTTAAAAACTATTTACCATGTATTCAAAAAATATTCAAATATGTATCTGAAAAATTATCGTATATTTAAGGAATGTTCAATGTGTAGCAAAATAAATATTCATGGCGTATAAAAGATGTAGAATATTTACTAAAGAAATTCGAAAATTTCTGGAAAAATAAAATAAAAATAAAAAGTAAATAGGAAAAAAAGAATGAATCAAAAGGAAAACCTATTGGGCAGGCTCACAAGTGTTTGTTGGCGCTAGACAGTCAAAATCCACAAAAAGTCATGCGCTCGCTAGGAATCCGATCACGAAACTCGGGGAGGTCCTATTTGGCGAATCCTATTTTAGCACTGCAGGCCGCTGGTTACTACTGTTTTCCGCAAACCAGCGCCTGCAGCAGGGTTAGTTGGGCTCAGCCCATTCTACTTTTCTTGTTCTGCTTTTAAGCGTCAAAAAGAGGTGCGTGCACCAGGGTTCGAACTCGCGATGAGTGCGTTGCGAGGGAACAAGTAGAACCAGAACACCAGCTTGCACGCTGTTGTAAATGGTCTCGTTTTGTTCCTTTCATCCTTTTTCAAATAATTTGTTTGGTTTTATTTTTTCCGGCTTTTTGGCCTTCTCTCTTCTTGCTTTTTGTTTTTTGTTTTCCTTTTGCTTTTTAAATTTCGCAACATTTTTTCAAACCAATTGACTTTTCTTTTAGATTGATGAACTTTTTCCAAATTCGATGAACTATTTTCAAAATCAATGAACTTTTTCAGATGAATTCGATGAAGTCGTTTCTGATTTTGATGTTTTTTTTCAGATTTATGAACTTTTTCAAAATTTATGAACATTTCTTCAAATTCTATGAATTTTTTCAAATCCAATGAACTTTTTTCAAATTCATGAACTTTTTTTAAAATTCGTGAACATTTTTTTCCAAATGGGTGAACTTTTTTTTCAAAAATTCGATGAACTTCTATTAAAATTAATGAAATTTTTGTTAAACCGATGAACTTTTTTCGAACTCGATGAACTTTTTCCATTTTTTTGTAATTTTCTGAAAATTTGACGAACTTATTTTCAAATCCCATGAAATTGTTTTTGAATTTATGTTTTCTTTTTTTGGATAATTTATATTGGGTATATGTAAGGTTTCACTAAATCAAAACATTAAGTAGTATTGTTTTCTTGTTAGTAGACAATAAAGTTTCTTTTGTGTCGTGGTTAGTGTGGATGGCTGTCAACATTGTGATTCCAGGTTCGAATCCCAGCAATCCCAATGGCGGTGGTAGATTCAAACATTTTTAAAATTTTGAATACTGACATAATTTTTCAGAAACGGGAACTCTTTTCAGCTCTGTGATTTAAAAAACTCAATAGTTTTTGAATTAGTGAACAATTTTTGAAATGCCGAACTAAATTTGAAGACATGAACAATTTTTGGAAAGCAACATTTTTCAAATATGTGTTTTTTAAACCAGAACAGATTTTGAAATTCACGAACAAAATCTGAAAAGCAAGCAGTTTATCAAATTTGTGAACAAATTTTGAAAACAGGAATATTATGAAATTCCAACCATTTTAAAATCATGAACATTTTTTGTAAATTTGAGAAACTTTTTTAAATGTTTTTAATTAATTATAGTTTCTGAAAGAAAACATGTTTTTAACATTTTAAGCATTTTCTAAATTGAGAATGAAAAGAAAAAAACAAAAGAATTAGAAAATCGAAACAAAAAAATATAAACTAAAAATAAAAATAAAAAACCCAAAAAACTAAAAAGAAACAGAAAAGAATCAGCCCAAGAACCTTGTAGAAAGTTAACAAAACCGGTAAAGCCAAATAGAACCTGGTAGAAGGTTCCTAAAACCAGGAGTAATGTATCGGCTTTACTAGGCTGGCCAAATATGTCGTCGCTCAAATGCGTCAAATAGAGAATTCTACATGACTCTGGTCTCGTAGTATGCAGATATAGCATTTGTGCATCGCCATTCCCTACCGCTCTCGTAAGAGCATCTCCAACAAACGCGCGGTAGGGCGGCGCGCTAAAAAACTTTGAAAGGATCGATATGGTTGACTAGAGGGGGGGGGTGAATAGGCAACTAACAATTTTTTAGCTTTTCTTTAACAAGTTAAAGTTTGCATCAAAATAGGTTGTCTAGAAATGCAACTAGGTGAACAACCTATATGATGCAACGAGGATAGGTACACAAGCAAGCAAGAGATATAAAACATGTAAGCTTGCTTAAATAAAGGCACGAGATAACCAAGAGTGGAGACGATGGAGACGAGGATGTGTTGCCGAAGTTCCTTCCCTTTGAGAGGAAGTACGTCTCCGTTGGAGCGGTGTGGAGGCACAATGCTCCCCAAGAAGCCACTAGGGCCACCGTATTCTCCTCACGCCCTCACACAATGCGAGATGCCGTGATTCCACTATTGGTGCCCTTGAAGACGGCTATTGAACCTTTACAAACAAGGTTGGGGCTCTCTCCACAACTTAATTGGAGGCTCCCAACGAAACCACGAAGCGTCACCAGAATGGAATATGGCTCCGAGGTGACCTCAACCGTCTAGGGTGCTCAAACACCCAAGAGTAACAAAATCCACACAAGAAAGTATGGGGGAACCAAATATCCTTTGGTGGAAGTGTAGATCTAGGTCTCCTCCTTCAATCCCTAGCAAATCAACAAGTTTGAGTGGCTAGAGAGAGAGATCGGGCAAGAGAGCTTGAAGGGCATCAATGGTGGAGTGAGAGAAGTCAAAGGTAGGTGTGGTAGGTGGGAGAAGCTCCCTTATATAGTCACCCTCAATATCCAACCGTTACTATGATTTTAGCACTACAGCGGTACAACCGGTCCTCGTCCCGGTACAACCGGGACTCACGGTGTATCTGCAGAACCCTACCAAGCGGTACAACCGGACCAGGGGGGCGGTAGTACCGGCTAAGAAAAATAACCGGACTAACCGCCTGGCCACCGCACAAACACCGCATCAAAACAGGAGCTTGACCGGTACTTGGGCGGTGCCTGGCCGGAACAACCGTATGGCCTTGAGCTCTTGGGTGGCTAAGTCCTGAGCGGAAGAACCGCTCGGACCACCGGTGGTACCGATCATCGTGGAACGACCGGACCAACCGGGCCACTACCGCCCAAGAACCGCATCAAACCAGAAGCGAGAGCGGTACTGGAGCGGTGCATGGACGGAACCACCGCCCCAGCTGTTGCGGAGCATGGTGGCGGTACCACCGCCCGGAGGCAGCGGTACAACCGCTCGAGCACAACTGGTGAGCGACAAGACCCAGCGGTACAACCGCTCCAGAGAGCAGTACAACCGCTGGGCAGAAACAGTGAGCAGAAAAGAAAAGAGGGGAAGAGGCAAGGAAAACTCTCTCTCTCACACACACCTGAGGAAGGCAAAGAGAGGGTGAGAAAAGTGTACGTGAACTGATTCCCCCAGAGCTTTCTAATGAGGATTCCCTCTTGATAGTACGGGTACTCTACGACCAAAGAAAATAAAACCGTAGAGGACACGTCTTCGATCTTTTCCTTCGAGAGGTAATGGCAATCCGATGTAAGTCTAAGCATCGAGAACCTGAAACATAAAGCACACGTTTAGACCACCAAGGGTTGTCATCATCATCCAAAATATAAAGTTGGGAAATGCCCTTTCAATCTCTCCCTTTTTGGTGGATGATGACAACAACACGATTTGCAAGAGATAAGTCAATGAAATCTAGACGGAATTCCCCCTGAATGTGTGCCCCAACAAGTACTAGCTGTTAGAAAGCATGAGCACACTTTCAGGACTAGACTCCCCCTAGATTTTATAGACTCATCACTCTGAGCTCAAAAGGATAGACAATATAATACTTAGAGGCAATAATAACGATTAAGACCTACGAACAGAAAGGTAAACGGAGTAGCAAGTCTCACACACAGCACGGAACGAACCAAGTCCACAAACAAACACAAAACACGAGAACAAGAGAAAACAACCCAAGCAAATCCCCGAGACCTATAGAACCCTCTCCCCCTTTGGCGTCAAGACACCAAAAATGAAAAGTGCGAAGCTAGCGACCCAAAGCTCAGGCGTCCTCCTCTGACTCCTCAGTCGCATCTGGATCTTCATCATCAGAGTCGTCATCGTCGTCGTGATCAGATTCTTCCATGGCATTGTCCGCTGCTGCAAACGAGGATGATGGCTGGGGAGGGGCTTCATCATCAGTCCAGGTGCTATGGATAGAGATCCAACGCTCCTCTGGGGTGATGCTCTTCTCAGAGCCACTCTGAACCTGCATGTTGAGGTGCTTCATCATTGCAATTTGGCAACGCCGTGCAAGCTTCTCATTGACATGTGCCTCATACATCTTCTTCTGGATGTCAGCCTCGAGACAAAAGGTCTTCTTCACTTTGGCAATAAGTTTGGCCACCCACGAAGGCTTGGCCCCTAGCTCCAGCTCAAAGTCCTCATCGTCAGAAGTAGCATAGACATCCTCAGGAGCATGTTCAGGGAAGCGAGGCTCGGCATGCTTCTTCTTCTTAAGGAGCTTGACCTCATGAACAGTGAGGTTGTCTGGAGAAGTGAGGAGCTCTCCAGGACGACGAACAGCCCACACAAAGTTCAGAAAGCACATGACAAACGGAGCGTAGATTGAGACTTTACGCTAGATGACCATGTTGTACATCTCATGCCACAGCCAATTGGACACATCAAACGTTGCCCCTGTCCCACCATGGTCTTCATAGCAACCATCAAATCAACTAGATAGCCATGAATCTCATCTTGATTGCCCACCTTGGGCAAAAGCACATTGCGGAACACTCGGTGCATGATGTCATAGACCTTCTCCAAATCCTTGGATTCTCCAATAATCCCACGGCCCCTAATGTACAGAGGGGCAAGCTTCTCCTTAGGCATGGACTCAGGAAAATCATGAGGGCGAATGCCACCCCTTCCTTGCAGGCCGGTATCCTCGTACCCAATAGCATTGCAGAAAGCCCTCCAGGGAACGTGAAACAATTCATCGCGACACATGAAGGTGAGAGTGCGCGCATCATCTTCTCCAAAATGAACCGTGGCATAGAACTGATGGATAAGTTGAACATCAAAGTCACAGTTGACTGACATGATCTTGACAAGATCAAACTCCTCGCAGAGAGCTAGTGCCTCACCAAAATACTCCATGTTGTTTCTCCAATGATCAAAATCAATTGTCCACTGCTTGGCATATCTGTTCTTGTTGTGCTCAAAGAGTTCATGAACAATCCGCACTTGCATCTCATTCCGGAACTAAACAGTGGTCCAACGGGGAGCAATGGGAACCTCATACGGATTCTTTGAGCGGTAGGCTTCCCAATCCTTGGCTTTCCAACGATGCAACGGCATGACAACACGTTGCTTAGCAGCTACAGACTTTTCACGGCAAGTGGGCTTGGTGGGAATCACAACTTCTTCATCGTCTGACACAACCGATCGCAAGGTCCTTCGTGCCCTCTTCTTGGTCTTGCGAGGAGCAGAGCGAAAACTAGAGCCACCTGAACACACACACGAAAAGAACACACAAAAACCCAACAAGGATGAGAGGATTGCACCACTAGCAGAAAAGGAACAAGTTGCAACAACAGAGAAGATAGAACAATGCTTAGTGGTTGATATACTCCGGTTGTACCGGATCTTCCGCCGGTAGTACCGCTCCAGCGGTTGTACCGCCCGTAGGGGCGGTAGAACCGCTGACAGTGGCACTACCAGGGAAGATAGATCTAACCGAGTCATACGAATCACACAAGTAATATTCCGAATTCTAAGTGCTGCTAACAAGACAGGAGGCTAACAAAGAACTCTTCTAAGCTATAGAACGAACACTAAATGCGGAAAGATGGGTAAAGCCCTAGGCAAGGAATAACCCTAAACAAACATCTAGAGGCAAAGAACACGAGGCATTACCACCATCCATGGGAAGAGATCGGAAGGCCTCCACGGAGAGCCAAGGATACGAAGCGCGAGACGCACTCCGGGGCAGGGGTAGAGATGGCCGGCGGCTAGGGCAAGAAAAAGAGGAACGAGGACGAAGGGAAAAAGACAGCCCTTCAGCCTCGTCGAGTATATATAGGCCCGTACGCACGCCCCGGTAGAACCGCTTAGGGGAGCGGTTGTACCGCTCGTCTGGTACAGACCGGTGGATGGAGGCGGTACTTCCGGTGCCTGGAAGGCAGCGGTAGTACCGGACGTGGGTTACCGTGGGATTGTGCGGTGGAACCGCCCAGGCACCGAACGGAAACCCTTGGGACAGCACAACCCGGTACCAGCGATAGAACCGCTCGGGGTGCCGGTTGTATCGCCCGACCACCTAAGCCCAAGCCAAGATCAAATGAGTGCAATCCGAAGGGAGGAAGAAGGGGCACAAAAACATGAGAGAAACAACACCCTAGGAGAACCTAACACAAAGAGCAAAGAGAGAAAGAGAGAAAACAACACGAGAGCAGCAAGGCTAACTCCAACTCCCTGAAGAGAGGACGGTGGCCGAGGCCACCTATGTTTGAGTCAATTGGTATGGCACCGCGAAGAATTATCCTTGGGTCCATGACCAAAACTCGTCTTTGAAGCACAAGTACCATCAAATATGGCTAATGTGAAAGACACAATCAATTTATGCATAATGGGGGGAGGGAGAGTTCATTGAGAGAACAACACTCCCCCTATGTCCATGCCTACACCTAAACTAGACAACAAGTTGAGCATGGTAGGGTGTGCAAGGGTTCAAGCCACATTGCTCGAATCAATGATATTTAGCTGATGCCTTAACTCGCGAAATCTTGCTTCATCCAAGGGCTTCGTGAAAATATCTGCAAGGTTGTCATGAGTGTTGACATAGTTGAGATCGATCTCTCCTCGTCTAATGTGATCCCGGATAAAGTGATACCGGATCTCAATATGCTTCATCTTGAAATGTTGCACCGGATTGAGAGAGATCTTGATGGCACTTTCATTGTCGCACCAAAGAGGCACTTTGTCACAAGTGACACCGTAATCCTTTAAAGTTTGCCTCATCCATAGGAGTTGAGCACAACAACTACCGGCAGCAACATACTCCGCCTCAGTGGACGAGAGAGACACACAACTTTGCTTTTTGGAAGACCAACTTACCAAAGAGCAACCAAGGAATTGGCACCCTCCGGAAGTGGACTTCCTATCCACTTTGTCTCCCGCCCAATCGGAATCTGAGTACCCTACAAGCTTGAAGTTTGATCCTCTGGGGTACCATAGGCCAAAGTTTGGGGTATGAGCCAAATATCAAAAGATTCGTTTGACCGCCACATAGTGACTTTCCTTAGGTGCGGCTTGAAACCGTGCACAAATTCCCACACTCAACATGATGTCAGGTCTAGATGCACAAAGGTAAAGCAAGGATCCAATCATGGAACGATATACCTTTTGATCCATCACTTCACCATTGGGATCTAAGTCAGGTTGGCACTTGGTGGGCATTGGAGTGGAAGCCGGCTTGACGTCACTTAGCTTGAATCTCTTGAGCATGTCTTGAGTGTATTTGGATTGATTGATGAAAGTTCCTTCTCTTCTTTGTTTCACTTCGAACCCTAGAAAGAACTTCAACTCTCCCATGGAGGACATCTCGAAATTTGAGGTCATGAGAGCGGCAAATTCCTCATTGAAAGCTTTGTTAGGAGAACCAAAGATAATATCATCAACATATAATTGGCACACAAACAACTCCCCTTTGACCTTCTTAGTAAAAAGAGTGGGGTCGATTAGCCCAACTTCAAAACCACGGTCTTGTAACAACTCGGTAAGGTGGTCATACCACGCATGTGGGGCTTGTTTAAGGCCATGGAGCGCCTTATCGAGTTGATACACATGATCGGGAAAGTAGGGATCCTCGAACCCGGGGGGTTGCTTGACGTAAACCAATTCATTAATGGGACCATTAAGAAAAGCACTCTTCACATCCATTTGTTGTAACTTAAAATTATGATGAGAAGCATATGCAATTAACAAGTGAATGGATTCAAGACGAGCAACGGGAGCAAAGGTTTCACCATAGTCGATACCCTCGACTTAGGAGTAGCCTTGTGCTACCAAATGAGCCTTGTTGCGAATGATAATCCCATGGGCATCTTGCTTGTTCTTGAATATCCACTTGGTTCCAACGACATTGTGGTTCCCCGTTGGCCTTGGCACCAATCTCCACACTTTGTTGCGCTCGAAGTTGTTGAGTTCGTCGTGCATGGCATTGAGCCAATCCGGATCTTCTAGCGCCTCATAGACCTTGTGGGGTTCCACACAAGAGACAAACGCGTGATGCTCACAATAATTTGCTAATTGTCTATGAGTGCTTACCCCCTTTCTTAAGCTTCCAAGCACATTCGTCATGAGATGATCCTTGGTGGAGAGCTTGGATGCAATCTTGGTGGCACGACGCTCTAATTCCTCCTCGGTGGTGAGTTGAGGAGCGGTTACTTGATCATCTTGAGCGCCGTCATGAACTTGTTCTTGATCTTGAACTTGCTCGGGGGAGAGAACTTGACCTTGGGCATCACTTGGTGTGTCAACACCGTCTTGAGTATGATCTTGCCCTTGGTCTTGTTCATGAGGTTGAGGGCCTTCACTTTGTTCTTCGGAAGCGTGTGGGCCTTGGGTTGGTGATGGCTCCACTTGAGTGGAGCATTGTCCTTCTCCTTCGGCCACAAGGGGTTCCTCAATGGGTAGGATAAAACCAACACCCATTCTTCTTATGGCTTGAGGAGGAATTTCATCACCTACATCACAAGTGCCACTTTGCTCCACTTGGGAGCCGTTATTCTCATCAAACTCCACGTTACACGTCTCCTCAATAAGTCCCATGGATTTATTGAGGACATGGTAAGCATGAGAGTTTGTAGCATAACCAACAAATATGCCCTCATGAGCTCTAGCCTCAAATTTAGACAACCGAACACCTTTCTTGAGAATGAAACACTTACACCTGAACACCCGGAAGTACTTGAGGTTGGACTTGTTACCGGTGAGTATCTCATATGGAGTCTTGTTCAAGCCCTTGCAGAGGTAGAGCCGATTGGATGCATGACACGCGGTGTTGATGGCTTCGGCCCAAAAGTTGTACAGAGACTTGAACTCCGCCATCATGGTCCTTGCCGCATCCATCAACGTCCGGTTCTTCCTTTCCGCAACACCGTTTTGTTGAGGGGTGTATGGTGCGGAATATTGATGCTTGATTCCCTCATCACTAAGAAATTCATCCATGGTGTAGTTCTTGAACTCGGTGCCGTTGTCACTTCTATTGTCAAGATCTTTGCATTGTGTTGACGTTGTGCTTCATTTGCAAAGTCAATGACGGTTTGTTGGGTCTCGCTCTTCCTCTTGAAGAAATACACCCACGTGTACCTTGATTAGTCATCCACAATCACCAAGCAATACTTCCTACCTCCAAGACTATCGAAGGATGGAGGCCCAAAGAGATCCATGTGAAGGAGCTCCAAAGGCCTCTTTGAATAAATGATAGTCGTGGGAGGGTGAGCCTTCTCATGTAGCTTTCCTTCGATACAGGCACTGTAAGCACAATCTTTAGCAAAACTAACATTCGTTAGTCCACGGACATGGTCCCCCTTGAGGAGACTTTGCAAAGATCTCATATTGACATGAGCTAAACGGCGATGCCAAAGCCATCCCACATCAACTTTAGCCATTAGGCATGTCGCGGTCTTAGTGGGTCGCTCCGAAAAGTTAATCACATATAGACCGTTCTCGACATGCCCAACAAAGGCTACTTTAAGAGTCTTGCTCCACAAGAGGGCCATGGTATCAATATCAAAGAAAGTGGCAAAGCCCATGATTGCAAGTTGACGAACGGAAAGTAAATTGTATGCAAGGGACTCAACAAGCATGACCTTCTCGATCGTGAGATCATGAGAGATGACCACCTTGCCAAGTCCCAATACCTTAGAAGATGAGGCGTCACCCCACTCGACATTGGTGGGCATAGATGGAACCTTGTGCACGTCCACCACCAAGTCCTTACTTCCGGTCATATGATTTGTAGCTCCGCTATCAAGCAACCATGATCCACCACCGGAAGCAAACACCTACAAGAGATCAATGCTTGGTTTTAGGTACCCATTTTGTAATGGGTCCTTTGATGTTAGTAACAAGGGTCTTAGGAACCCAAATAGACCATTCAATGTATTCATGAAGAGAACCAACAAATTTGGCATAAACATGCCCATCACTAGCACGGCATAACACATAATAAGGATTAAAATCGCCGGCTTTGTTGGGAGGGGTGACATTGCCCTTCTTGACATTATTCTTCTTCTTCTCCTCGGGGGCACTCTCTCCCTCCCTCACAAAGGTTTGCATGAGAGGAGGAGGCCGTTTGGTCTTGTCATTCTTCTTCTTGTTCTTGGAGTCGGGGACGTACCCAACCCCTTCCTTGGCCACACCTCCCTCTTGGTTGGTCAAGAGATCGTTGAGGTTCTTCTTGCCTTGTATGCAAGTCGCAAGACCTCTCTCAAGTTTCTCCTTCAACTTAGCATTTTCCTCAACAAGATGTATATGCTCACAACACGGGTTAGTAGCATTTGCATTATCAATTAAAACCATATGAGGAAAAGTTGCTTTCTCCTTAGTTAGCTTCACTTGGAGTTGACATGAGACTCCTTGAGACTAGCGTGAATACCCTTCAAGGCCTTGTGGGCCTTGTCAAGTATATCAAACTCCTCTTTGAGTCTAGCAAGATCAACCCCGAGTTTGGCCTTCTCGAAATTTAGCACACGAGAAACAACGAGGGCATGATCATAATCTTTCTCTAACTTAGCATGATCTACGCTGTGTGACTCCTCAAGAGCCAAACGAAGACCACGCTCTTCCTCAAGAGCATTGGAGAGATCCGAAATCTCATCGGCATAGTCACGACTATGTCCTTCCATCTTAGAGATGGTGTCTTCGTGAGCCTCGATCATGTCATTGGCCTCACCAAGTTGTTCCGAGAGAGCAATAAAGTGCTTCTTGGATTTTCCCTTGAGTTTGCCCATAAAGGCCTCAAACTCGTTAGCCTCCACATTAGCTCCCTCAAATTCATTAATGCTATCCGTTTGGGAAGGATGATTAATGATGGTAGTTTTGATGTTGGAGGTTACCTTGTTGGTGGCTTTAGCCATGAGGCACTTGGCGGTGATGCTCTCGTTGGGTGAGTCGAAGAGAGACACCCGTGACGTTGTTGCAATGGCAACGGAGGCCATGGCAACCGACTCATCATCTTCATCATCGTCATCGTCCTCATTGTACTCTTCTTGCACAACCAAGGCCTTGGGATGAGTCTTCTTGGTGAAGTTGTTCTTGTTGGGGAACGACTTGGCCTTGTCCTTTCGGATGAGTTTGCCACCATTGTCTTCCCTCTTCTCATACGGGCATTCCGCAACGAAATGACTCACGTTGCCGCAATTGTAGCAAGTCCTTACACGTTGCTTGCCCCTTGTACCACTCGAGTTGTTTTTGCTAAAGTTTGGCCTTGAGTTTTTCTTGCTCCAAAATTGCCTTGAAGCAAGTGCCATGTGTTCATGATATGCATACTTCGTATCTTCGGGGTTGCTCTCCTCTTCTTCCTCTTCTTCGTCTTAGACTATGAGCTTGGCCTTCAATGCAAGGTTAGGCTTCTTTGCCCGTTGAGAACGGAGCACCGCATTGTCGGTGGTCTTGTCCAAAATGTTCATGGCCACAAACTCATCCAACACTTCGCTTGAGGTCAAAGTGTGGAAGTCCGGTCTTTGACGAATGACGGAGGACATGGCCTTGTGATAGGGCATCATTGCCTTGAGGAATTTGCGCTTGATCCAATTGTCATCCGTGTCCTTGCTCCCGTGATCTCGTAGTGAGACCGCGAGTTTGGTTACTCTCCGATAGAGCTCACGAGGTTCTTCATCTTCCTTCATTGCAAACTCATCGGCCTCATCTTGTACCACTTCATAGTTGGAGCGTTGAATGCTTGCGCTTCCCCGGTAGAGAGACACGACACAATGCCATGCATCTTTGGCCAAGGCGAAAGGACGAAGATGAGGTAGGTCTTTGGGTGGAATAGCATCTTGAATGATGAAGAGAGCATTCTCATTGAATTGATTGTCCGCGGCTTCTCGAGGAGTGAAGTTTCTTGGATCATGTGGATAGAAACCTTCTTCAATGATTCTCCAAGGTTAGTGTTCACATGATTTAAATGACGTTTAAAGCGGTAAACCCAAGAATCAAAATCCTCATTTTTCACAATCTTAGGGGGAGGACCAGCATGATTCAAATGAGTGGAAGGAACCGGTCCACCATAAACCAGTGGTGGTTCCACATGGGCAAAGATGCCGGTGCCATTCTTGCCACTAGAAGAAGGAGCCTTTTCACTACTAGCTTCCCCCTTGTCGGGGATAGCATCCGTCACCTTGTTGGCGGGATCACCCACTTTCAACAGTGCAGTGGATAGTTTAAGCCCCTCAAGAAATTTAGTAAACATGCTTTCGACTTCGGTCTTCATGGAGGTTTTCAATGTCTCCAAGGCCACATTGAACTCCTCACGGGAGACCGAAGTTCCCCCATCTCCCGTAGACGAGATCGGATTCACACCGGAGTGTTCCTCCACACCGTCTACGGTATCAACCATACTCTTTGGACGGTAAAGTCCTTAATAAAGAGACGAGGCTCTGATACCAATTGAAAGGATCGATATGGTTGACTAGAGGGGGGGGGGTGAATAGGCAACTAACAATTTTATAGCTATTCTTTAACAAGTTAAAGTTTGCATCAAAATAGGTTGTCTAGAAATGCAACTAGGTGAACAACCTATATGATGCAACGAGGATAGGTACACAAGCAAGCAAGAGATATAAAACAAGTAAGCTTGCTTAAATAAAGGCACGAGATAACCAAGAGTGGAGACGATGGAGACGAGGATGTGTTGCCGAAGTTCCTTCCCTTTGAGAGGAAGTACGTCTCCGTTGGAGCGGTGTGGAGGCACAATGCTCCCCAAGAAGCCACTAGGGCCACCGTATTCTCCTCACGCCCTCACACAATGCGAGATGCCGTGATTCCACTATTGGTGCCCTTGAAGACGGCTATTG